>NC_142489.1:28686072-29936072 GCF_049115385.1 Moschus berezovskii | reverse complement strand
TAAAAGTAAACAAAGAGGACATTAATAGATGGAGAAATATGCCGTGTTCGTGGATTGGAAGAATAAATATAGTAAAAATGAGTATACTACCCAAAGTAATGTATAAATTCAATGCAATCGCTATCAAGCTTCCAACGATATTTTTCACAGAACTAGCACAAATAATCTCACAATTTGTATAGAAATACAAAAACCTCGAAGAGCTAAAGTAATCTTGAGGAAGAAGAATGGAACTGGGGGAATTAACCTGCCAGACTTCAGGCTCTACTACAAAGCCACATTCATCAAGATAATATGGTACTCTCATAAAGACAGAAATATAAATCAATGGAACAAAATAGAAGGCCCAGAGATAAATCCATACACCTTTAGACACCTTATCTTTGACAAAGGAGGCAAAAAAATAAAAAGGAGTAAAGACAGTCTATTTAACAAGTGGTGCTTGTAAAACTGGTCAGCCGCTTGTAAAAGAATGAAACTAGAACACTTCCTAACACCATACACCAAAATGAACTCAAAATGGATTAGAGAACTAAATGTAAGACCAGAAACTCTAAAACTCCTAGAGGAGAACGTAGGCAAAACACTCTCTGACATAAATCACAGCAGGATCCTCCAAGACCCACCTCCCAGAATATTGGAAATAAAAGCAAAAATAAACAAATGGGACCTAATTAAAATGAAAAGATTCTGCACAGCAAAGGAAACTGTAAGCAAGGTATAAACACAGACTTCAGATTTGGAGAAATTAATACCACTGAATCAACTGACAAAGAATTAATCTCCAAAATATACAAGCAGCTCCTACAGCTCAATTCCGGAAAAATAAAAGACCCAATTAAAAAATGGGCCAAAGAATTAAACAGACATTTCTCCAAAGAAGACAAACAGATGGCTAACAAACACATGAAAAAATCTCAATATCCCTCATAATCAGAGAAATGCAAATCAAAACCACAATGAGATACCATTTCACACCAGTCAGAATGGCTGCTATCCAAAAGTCTACATGCAAATAAATGCTGGAGGGGGTATGGAGAAAAGGGAACTCTCTTACACTGTTGGAGGGAATGCAAACTAGTACAGCCACTATGGAGAACAGTGTGGAGATTCCTCAAAAAACTGGAAATAGAACTGATATATGATCCAGCAAATCCACTCCTGGTCTTACACACTGAGGAAACCGGAAATGAAAGAAACACATGTACTCCAATGTTCATTGCAGCACTGCTTATAATAGGGAGAACATGGAAGCAACCGAGATGTCCATCTGCAGATGCATGTGTCAGAAAGCTCTGGTACATCTACACAATGGAGTATTTTTCAGCCATCAAAAAAATGCATTTTTTGTCAGTTCCAATGAGGTGGATGAAATTGGAGTCTATTTTACACAGTGAAGTAAGCCAGAAAGAAAAACATCAATACAGTATACCAATGCATATATAGGGAATTTAGAAAGATGGTAGCCTAAACCCTGTATACGAGACAGCAAAAGAGACATAAGTGTATAGAACAGTCTTTGGGACTCTGGGGGAGAGGGTGATGGTGGGATGATTTGGGAAAATGGCATTGTAACATGTATATTATTTGAACTGAATCACCAGTCCAGGTTCGAGGCATGATACAGGATGCTTGGGGCTGGTGTATGGGGATGACCTGGAGGGAGGATATAGGGAAGAGGGAGATGGGCTGGGGGTTCAAGAAAGGGAACACTTGCACAACCGTGGAAGATTCGTGTCAACGTATGGCAACACCAACCAATATATTAATGTAAAGTTATTCGCCTCCAATAAAAAAAATAAAATAAAGTGTTACAGTTTCCAGTTAAAAAAAAATTGTTTGTGGATTATAAGGGATGCTTGTTATATATTTAATAGAAAATGATTGTAGGAATTGTTTGAATTGCCTAGAAATATAGGCAGGGCTTTTTTTCTGTTTTTATAGAACTAGGTGTTCCCATTATAGGAAAACAAGTTAACAGGTGGGTTACAACATGTTGTGTAGCCTCATCTTGAAGAGGTGTGACCATATTAAAAAGGAATTTGTGTGGATTGAGACATATAAGAAGGAAGAGCGAGAAATTTCAGGACAATGCATTACACCCATTGGTCATAGTTCGTTAGGATGTAATCTTTGAGCATTAATGCCTTGCGCAATAGATCGAAGATGTAAGGGCCTTCAAGTAGGGCAACTAATAATAATTTCTTTAGCATGGCAGTATGGAATTTTCCAAATTTGGTGGAATGAACCATCATTATTGCAAAATAGATCATGTGGCTCTTCAGGAGTAGCAAAACGACAAGCTTATCAGCTTGTTCGTTGCCATGAGCCACAGGGCCAGAAAACAAGAATGTGCTCAGATATGGGTAATATGAGTAGAGGAAGTGCAGTTCTTAATAAGAGATTGTAGTTCGATAAAATGTTGAATAATAGACTGATTAGAATTTATGATTGAAGTTTCGATAGATTGTAATAAATATTGGATATAAAAAATTATAAACTATATTAATATGGTAAGGATGTAGGTGAATAACCTGAATGAGAGCATATAATTCATTTTGTTGAGAAGAGTGGGATTTAGTATAAAGAACGTTATACTCTTCGAGAGACCAGAATGAGACTTTAACATTTTTAGTCCCGTCTATATAAAAATCTGTACAATCACAAGGGATTTGGTTTAGGTCATATGTGAATGGTCTAGAGGTTTTCCGTACTTTCTTCAATTTAAGTCTGAATTTGGCAATAAGGAGTTCATAATCTGAGCCACAGGCAGCTCCTAGTCTTGTTTTCTCTGACTCTATACAGCTACTCCATCTTTGGCTGCAAAGAATATAATCAATCTGATTTCGGTGTTGACCATCTGGTGTTGTCCATGTGTAGAGTCTTCCCTTGTGTTGGAATTGGAAGAGGGTGTTTGCTATGACCAGTGCATTCTCTTGACAAAACCCTATTAGCCTTTGCCCTGCTTCATTCCGTGTTCCAAGGCCAAATTTGCCTGTTACTCCAGGTGTAAAGGTCTTGTAGGTCTTCATAGAACCGTTCAATTTCGGCTTCTTCAGCGTTACTGGTTGGGACATAGGCCTGGAATACTGTAATATTGAATGGTTTGCCTTGGAAACGAACAGAAATCATTCTGTCGTTTTTAAGATTGCATTCAAGTACTGTGTTTCGGACTCTTTTGTTGACCATGAAGGCTCCTCCATTTCTTCTAAGGGATTCCTGCCCACAGTAGTACAGTAGTAGATATGATGGTCATCTGAGTTAAGTTCACCCATTCCAGTCCATTTTAATTCAATGATTCCTAGAATGTCTATGTTCACTCTTGCCATCTCCTGTTGACCACTTCCAATTTGCCTTGATTTATGGACCTAACATTCCAGGTTCCTATGCAATATTGCTCTTTACAGCACCGGACCTTGCTTCTATCACCGGTCACATCCACAAATTGGTATTGGTTTTGCTTCTGCTCCATCCCTTCATTCTTCTAGAGTTATTTCTCCACTGATATCCAGTAGCATACTGGGCACCTACCGACCTGGGGAATTCCTCATTCAGTATCCTATCAATTTGCCCTTTGATACCATTCATGGGGTTCTCAAGGCAAGTATACTGAAGTGGTTTGCCATTCCCTTCTCCAGTGGACCACATTCAGCTGTGGTCCATGTGATCAGATCGACTAGCTTCCCATGATTATGATTTCAGTGTTTCTGCCCTCTGATGCCCCCTCGCAATACCTACCGTCTTATTTGGATTTCTCTTACCTTGGGCACGGGATATCTCTTCACAGCTGCTCCAAGAAAGTGCAGCCACTGCAGCTTAACTTGGATGAGAGGTATTTCCTCAAGGACGCCCCTCCTGACCTTGAAGGTGGAGTAGATCCTCTTGGCCCTCCTGCGCCCACGCAGCCACGTCCTATTGGTGGTGGGGTAGCTCCTCTCGGCCACTGGCCCTGGCCTCAGTCTTGGGGTACCTCCTCACGGCCGCTCCTCTTTCGTGGTCGGTTGCGCCGGGGATGGCGTCTCTCATGTCTGCGTTGCTGGAGACGCCAATTCTACAGTGGAAGTGAGAAATAGATTTAAGGGACTAGATCTGATAGAGAGAGTGCCTGATGAACTCTGGACGGAGGTTCGTGACACTGTACGGGAGACAGGGACCAAGACCATCCCCATGGGAAAGAAATGCAAAAAAGCAAAATGACTGTCTGAGGAGGCATTACAAATAGCTGTGAAAAGAAGAGAAATGAAAAGCAAAGGAGTAAAGGAAAGATATAAACATCTGAATGCAGAGTTCCAAAGAATAGGAAGGAGAGATAAGAAAGCCTTCCTCAGTGATCAATGCAAAGAAATAGAGGAAAATAATAGAATGTGAAAGACAACAGATCTCTTCAAGAAAATAAGAGATATCAAGGGAACATTTCATGCAAAGATGGGCTCGATAAAGGACAGAAATGGTATGGACATAACAGAAGCAGACAATATTAAGAAGAGGTGGCAAAAATACAAAGAAGAAATGTACAAAAAATATCTTCACGACCAAGATAGTCGCGATAACGTGATCATTGACCTAAAGCCAGACATCTTGGAATGTGAAGTCAAGTGGGCCTTAGAAAGCATCACTACGAACAAAGCTAGTGGAGGTGATGGAATTCCAGTTGAGCTATTTCAAATATTGAAAGATGATGCTGAGAAAGTGCTGCACTCAATATGCCAGCAGATTTGGAAAACTCAGCAGTGGCCACAGGAGTGGAAAAGGTCAGTCTTCATTCCAGTCCCAAAGAAAGGCAATGCCAAAGAGTACTCAAAAGACTGCACCAATTGCACTCATCTCACACGCTAGTAAAGTTATGCTCAATATTCTCCAAGCCAGGCTTCAGCATTGTATGAACCGTGAATTCCCAGATGTTCAAGCAGGTTTTAGAAAACATAGAAGCACCAGAGAACAAATTGTCAACATCCCTGGATCATGGAGAAAGCAAGAGAGTTCCAGAAGAGCATCTATTTCTGCTTCATTGACTATGCCAAAGCCTTTGACTCTGTGGATCACAATAAACTGTGGAACATTCCGAAAGAGATGGGAATATCAAACCACCTGACCTGCCTCTTGAGAAACCTGTATGCAGGTCAGGAAGCAACAGTCAGAACTGTACATGGAACAACAGACTGGTTGCAAGTAGGAAAAGGACTACGTCAAGGCTGTATATTGTCAGCTTGCTTATTTAACTTCTATGCAGTGTACATCATGAGGAACGCTGGGCTGGACGAAGTACAAGATGGAATCAAGGTTGCTGGAAGAAATATCAATAACCACAGATATGCAGATGACACTACCCTTATGGCAGAAAGTGAAGAGAAGCTAAAAACCCTCTTGATGAAAGTGAAAGAGGAGAGTGAAAAGGTTGGCTTGAAGCTCAACATTCAGAAAACTAAGATCATGGCATCTGGTCCCATCACTTCATGGGAAATAAATGGAAAAACAGTGGAAACAGTGTCAGACTTTATTTGGGGGGGGGGGAGCTCCAAAATCACAGCAGATACTGACTGCAGCCATGAAAATAAAAGACGCTTACTCCTCGGAAGGAAAGCTATGACCAACCTTGATAACATATTAAAATGCAGAGACATGACTCTGCCAACCAAGGTCCGTCTAGTCAAGACTATGGTTTTTCCTGTGGTCATGTTTGGATGGAGAGTTGGACTGTGAAGAAGGCGGATCGCCAAAGAATTGATGCTTTTGAACAGTGGTGCTAGAGAAGTCTCTTGAGAGGCCCCTGGACTGCAAGGAGAACCAACCAGTCCATTCTGAAGGAGATCAATCCTGGGTGTCATTGGAAGGACTGATGCTAAAGTTGAAACTCCAATACTTTGGCCACCTCATGCGATGAGTTGACTCACTGGAAAAGACTCTGATGCTAGGAAATCTTGGCGGCGGGAGGAGAAAGGGACGACCGAGAATGAGATGGTTGGATGGCATCACCGACTCTGTGAACATGAGTTAGAGGGAACTCCTGGAGTTGGTGATGGACAGGGAGGCCAGATGTTCTGTGATCCATGGGGTGGCGGAGAGTCCGACACAACTGAGCCACTGAACTGAACTGATATAATAAAAACATCAGCTTGAGGTATAGGTTGTGATGTGACAATGCGACAGATAATATATTCAATACTTTTGAAGAAATTGCAAAGTGTGTTAAAGGATAATGAAATGAAAATTTCCAGAATATTTTCAGAAGGCTATTTGGAAGATAGTAGAAGTTTGCAAACCACTCTCAAATTGAGATTTACTAATAGGTACTACCTTGATAGTATTTTAAAAAGCAGAGACATTACTTTGCCAACCAAGGTCCGTCTAGTCAAGGCAATGGTTTTTCCCGTGGTCATGTATGAATGTGAGAGTTGGACTGTGAAGAAAGCTGATCGCTGAAGAATCGATGCTTTTGAACTGTGGTGTTGGCGAAGACTCTTGAGAGTCCCTTATACTGCAAGGAGATCCAACCAGTCCATTCTAGAGGAAATCAATCCTGGATGTTCATTGGAGGGATTGATGCTAAAGCTGAAGCTGCAATACTTTGGTCACCTCATGCGACGAGTTGACTCACTGGAAAAGACTCTGATGCTGGGAAAGGTTGGGGGCGGGAGGAGAAGGGGAAAACAGAGCATGAGATATCTGAATGGCATCGCCGACTCTGTGGACATGAATTTGAGTGATCTCCGGGATTTGGTGATGGACAGGGAGGCCTGGCGTGCTGTGACTCATGGGGTGGCGGAGAGTCGGACACGACTGAGCGACTGAACTGAACTGAACTACATTGGAAGCACTGATGCTAAAGCTGAAACTCCAAAACTTTGGCCACCTCAAGCGACGAGTTAACTCACTGGAAAAGACTCTGATGCTGGGAAAGGTTGGGGGCGGGAGGAGAAGGGGAAAACAGAGCATGAGATACCTGAATGGCATCGCCAACTCTCTGGACATGAGTTTGAGTGAACTCTGGGAGTTGGTGATGGACAGGGAGGCCTGGCGTGCTGTGATTCATGGGGTCGCGGAGAGTCGGACACGACTGAGTGACTGAACTGAACTGAACTGAATTACAATTTTATAAGAATCAGAGCCAATTAGAGATCCAGTTTTATTTTTCCCACTGATAATTATTTTAGCAATCAAATCAAGAGAGAGTGTAAGTGATCTTGTCCCTGTAAAAAAGGATATATATCCATTCTATCAGGCGTTCTTGCTGGGCAAGAAGTCCTGTAGGGGACTGGAGAGAGGGAAGAGTAAATAACTCTAAAGGTATCTCAAGTATGATAGGAGAAAGAATTTGCTTTTGCAATTTATTTTGCATTATGCAGAATTCTTCTCGTGCCTCTTGGGAGAGTGAACGAGGGCTATTTTGATCAGAAACTCCTTTTAAATTGTTAAATAAGTCAGTTGATATTCTGCAATTCCCAAAGTAGGTCTTCGCCAGGTTGTATGCCTAAAATTTTTGAAAATCAGTCAAGGTTGATAATTTATCAACACGAATCTGTGCAAGATAAGGAGTGATACGTTGTCTAATAGCATTAAATCCCAAGTAATTGTAAGGTGCAGAGCATTGAATCTATTCAGGGGCAATGATTAATCGAGACTCTTTTAAGTGTTGTTGAGCTACATCAAATATCTGCTGAGTTTCTAAAATAGAAGGAGCTGAAAACAATATATCATCCGTATAGTGAACAATAGCATAGTTATGAAATTGCTTTAGCACAGGTTCAAGAGCTTTGGCTACACAACGTTGAAACATGGTGCAAGAAATTATCATTCCTTAAGGCAATGCAGTCCATTGATACTGTTTGTGAGGCCTGATATGATTAGGATAAGGGAGAAAGTAAATATTTCTCGGTCTAGCGGGTGTAAAGGTATAGTAAAAAATCAATCCTGCAAGCCTATGATAATAATATGCCAGTTTTGAAGAACAGTGGCAGATGATGGAATTCATGGTTGCACTGCACAGATAGGTTTCATGGATGCATTAATCTTTCAAAAGTCAGTTAAAAGACGCCATTTGTTAGATTTCTTCTTTATCACAAAAATGGGAGTATTCCAAGGAGAACATGATTCCTCAATATGTTTTAATTTCAATTGTGTATCCTCCATTGTAGTTCCTTCATTCAGTTCAGTTAAGTTGCTCAGTCATGTCTGACTATTTGCCACCCTATGAATCACATCGTGCCAGGCATCCCTGTCCAACACCAACTCCCGGCGTTCACTCAAACTCATGTCCACAGAGTCGGTGATGCCATCCAGCCACCTCATTCTCTGTAGTCCCCTTCTCCTGCCGCCCCCAATCCCTCCCAACATTGGAGTCTTTTCCAGTGAGTCAATTCTTCTCATGAGGTGTCCAAAGTATTGGAGTTTCAGCTTTAACATCAGTCCTTCTAATGAACACTCAGCACTGATCTCCTTCAGAGTGGACTGTTTGGATCTCTCTGCAGGCCAAGGGACTCTCAAGAGTCTTTTCCAACACCACAGTTCAAAAACATAAATTCTTTGGCGCTCAGCTTTCTTCACAGTCCAACTTTTGTAAGGGACCACTGCTCTGTCCAAATAGGCTCGTCATATTTCAAAGTTATTTGAAAAATTATATTGTTTATTAAATGAGCAGTGGCCCATAGGAAAAATATGGAATATGTATTTGATTTTGTCATTGCATAAATAAATCTCTTCTTATTAAATTAAGGGGATCATCGATCATATAAGGTTTTAAAGTTGCAGGTTGGATTTCTGGTCACTCACGTGGATATATTTGGACATTTTAGTAAGCCTCCTGAACTTTAGTTTGAGATACTCCCGCAATTTAACAAGAATTTATTTGTAAATGCCCAGGTTTGGGCAATAAATGTTTTGTAATAATAGTAATATCGGATTCAGTATCAAGAACACCAGAAAATCTTTTGCAGTTAATTTTAATACTTATATTTGGTCGTGCCTGTTCAGATACTATTGATGTTCATAAGAATTGTTTTTAATCTGATTTACCTAATTCACCTGTCTGTATATCATTCAGTTCAGTTCAATTCAGTCGCTCAGTCATGTCCAACTCTTTGCGACCCCATGAACTGCAGCACGCCAGGCCTCCCTGTCCATCACCAACTCCCGTAGTCCACCCACCATGTCCATCGAGTCAGTGATGTCATCCAACTGTCTCATCCTCTGTCGTCCCCGTCTCCTCCTGCCCTCAATCTTTCCCATCATCAGGATCTTTTCAAATGAGTCAGCCCTTCACATCAGGTAGCTGAAATACTTGAGTTTCAGCTTAAACATCATTCCTTCCAATCAATAACCAGGACTGATCTCCTTTAGGATTGACTGGTTGGATCTCCTTGCAGTTCAAGGGGCGCTCAAGTCTTCACCAACACCACAGTTCAAAAGCATAAATTCTTCGACGCTCAGCTTTGTTTATAGCCCAACTCATCATCCATCCATGGCCAGTGGGAAAACCATAGCCTTGACTAGACGGACTTTGTTGGCAAAGTAATGTCTCTGCTTTTTACTATGCATTCTAGCTTGGTCATGATTTCCTTCCAAGGAGGAAGTGTCTTTTAATTTTATGGCTTCAATCACCATCTTCATTGATTATGGAGCCCAGAAATATAAAGTCAGCCACTGTTTCCACTGGTTCCCTATCTATTTGCCATTCAGTTCCGTTCAGTTGATGCATTAAAGGAGTTAATAGAAATGTAAGGTGAAAGAAGTAATTGGGCAATTTGTCCCCCTTTTTGAATTATGATAGTTTCTGAGATGATATCATAATTTTATTTCTCCCTTATAATCTGAATCAATGATTCCAGAATGAATAGAAATTGCCTTAGAATTCAGACTATATCTGCCAAATATAAGGTCAAAGGTTTGTGGGAGTTAAGTGTCCATAAAATCCGGTAGGTATTCTAGAAGGGACTGTTTGAGGAAAAACAGAAAATCTTTCAGGGCTTGTATGTTGACAGCAGCCCTGCCAAATGTTGAAGGTTTGAGAGACAAGATGGAGTTTGCCCCTGATTTTTGATGATGGGGACCTGGGAAGTCCCCGTGTTTGAGTTTCCCAAAATAGGGTTCCCTTCAAATGATAATTAGATCAAGGTTGTACCCATTTACAACATCGAGGGCAGATTCCTGGAGGCTTTTTAGTAGTTTTACTTTATTCTGTGTGTTTTTTAGGGCAATCAGTATTTTTTTTTTTAATGGTTCTTATCCCCACAAACAAAACACCCTCCATTCCCCCTTTTAAAGGAAGTAGTCATTGCTTCAGCTAACATTTGCATTTTCTGAGTTTCTAACCCTAAGGTGCAACAAGCCTTCAAATAATCAAGAACATTCCTGGTCTCACAAATCAGAGCGATGGCTCTCTGACAATCCTGATTTTCATTCTCCATACACAAGCAGTTTTTCAAATAACATTTTGGCCTCCTTTCTGACAACAATAAAGGAGATAGCAACTCCCAGTGTAGCTAAAGAATAAAATAAAATTCAAATAGAAGAAGCCATAGTGTTTATAAGTTACAGCCTTTTCCATTTGTTGTATGTGAGAAAAGTCAACGCCTTTGTATTGAGGCATTAGTTACCCTTGAGAATTATCATTTCTTAACAAAGGAGAGAGAAAAAGATCATCGGCCTCAGAAAATCGAGATTGCAAATCCAGTAAATCAGAAAGCCTTCGTCGTGAAGGAAAATGAGTGCATCATCTGTTTTCACAAATTTGAGTGTGTGTTAGGGGCTTTTCATTGTTATATATATATATATATATATATATATATATATATATATATATATATATATATATCCATATATCATTGTGAAAGTAAAGTCGCTCAGTGGTGTCCAACACTTAGCGACCCCATAGATGGCAGCCAACCAGAATACTGGAATGAGGTGCCATCGCCTTCTCCCCATATGTCATATATATATAGTTCAGTTCCTTTCAGTCGCTCAATCGTGACCGACTCTTTGAGACCCCATGAATCACAGCATGCCAGGCTATCCACCATCTCATTCTCTGTCGTTCCCACCCCCAATCCTTCCCAGCATCAGAGTCTTTTCCAGTGAGTCAACTCTTCGCATGAAGTGGCCATAGTATTGGAGTTTCAGCTTTAGCATCAGTCCTTCCAATGAACACCCAGGATTGATCTCCTTCAGAATGGAATGGTTGGCTCTCCTTGCAGTCCAAAGGACTCTCAAGAGTCTTCTCCAGCACCAGTGTTCAAAATCATCAATTCTTCGGCGATCAGCTTTCTTCAAAGTTCAACTCTCACATCCATACATGACCACGGGAAAAACCATAGCCTTGACTAGATGGACCTTTGTTGGCAAAGTAATGTCTCTGCTTTTTAATATACTATCCAAGTTGGTCCTAACTTTCCTTCCAAGAAGTAAGCGTCTTTAAATTTCATGGCTGCAATCAGCATCCACAGTGGTTTTTGTTGATACTTCTGATGCTCTCTTTGACTACATTGTTGGCTATAGTGTCGAAGAGAGCATCAGAAGTGTCAACATCGGATTCATCTTGTCCTCAAATCGGGGGATCTTTGGCTTCACTTCCATTAGAAGAGGAGGGCGAGCGCTAGGGACAACCAGAACAGGGACAGTGGGAAAGTTTTGAAACATTGTATGTTGCTCTAATTGGGCTTTTTGTAAAGTCTCATCATCTAATTTATATTCGTATAACATGAGCATTCGCTTGATGAGGAATATGGGGGTTGCAGATAGGATTGCCTTGAAATGAAAAGATCAAGGCTTTAATGAGGGCACACAAGGGTCAGAAATTTGTTGCAATGTTTACTCCCCATCCTGTGGCTCGTTCAACATATTCTTTAAACTGCTTTCAAATTTCTAAATCCAAACATCAGGGAACCAGGGATTCTATTCAGCCACTGTTTGGAGATGAGCCTCTATCTGCTGATGTGAAACCAAAAGTCGTTGAACCTTACATAAATGATGAAGTAAAGTAGAAAGGAGGTGGGACTTTCCAGCAATTTCTCTCATAACCCTGCATTTACCGACCTCCATAGGTCCTAACAGCCATTCAGTCTGCTTGCCAAGGGTGCTCACCAGGTCCCTGTTGGGGCGCCAGCAGTCACAGTCAGCGTAGACTGGGACCTAGGGACTGGAGTTGATGAGAAGAATGTCGGGGACCCAAGTGTTGAGTGAAACAAGGGTACTTTATTTGAAGAAACACATGCTTATATATCTTCAGTAAAATGATTACTCAGTCATGAAAAAGAATGAAATTCCACCAATTGCAACATAATGGATAGTCTATTCAGTCCAAAGTCACTGAAGAGAGTCACTGAAGGGAGTCAATGAAGGGAATCCAAGCAGGTGTCTTTTCTCATGATCTCAGACCTGAGAACTGCATGCAGCTATGATCGTTCCTCTTTTGTAGGAACTGATAATGAACAGAGAGTCCTTGAGATACAGTACACAAAGAAGACAACATATTGGATCCCTTAAAGTCGAATGCATCCTGACAGACCCAGACATTCTGGAATGCAAAATCACGTAGGCATTAGGAAACATCAGTAAGAACAAAGTTGTTCGAAGAGATGAATACCCAGTTGAGTTATGTATAATTCTAACCGATGACGCTGTGAAAATGCTGCACTCAATATGCAGGCAAATTTGGAAAACTCAACAGTGGCCATAGAACCGGAAAAGATCAGTTCACTCCAATCTCATTAAAAGGCAATGCGAAAGACTGTTTGAACTACCGCACGATTACACTCATCTCACACAGAGCAAAAAGTAATGCCTGAGATTCTCCAAGGAAAGTGTCCACAAATGAAGAATTTCCAGAGGTTCAAACTGGATTAGGAAAGGCAGAGCAACCAAAGACTAAACTGCCAACACCCATTGTGTGATTGAAAAAGCAAGACAGTTCCAAAAAACATCTATTTTTGCTTTAATGACTATGCCAAGGAAAAGACTCTGATGCTGGGAGGGATTTGGGGCAGGAGGAGGCAGGGAAGACAGAAAATGAGATGGCTGGATGGCATCACCGATTCGATGGTCATGAGTTTGAGTGAACTCCGGGAGTTGGTGATGGACAGGGAGGAATAGCGTGCTGTGATTCATGGGGTTGCAAAGAGTCGGACACTTCTGAGTGACTGAACTGAACTGAATCGAACTGAACTGAAAGTCTGACTTGTAGAACATGAAAAACTGGAACATTCCTCAAGAGATGGGAATCCCAGGCCACCTGACCTGCTTCCACAGAAATCTGTATGCAGGTCAAGGTGCAACAGTACCGTGAACTTGGAAAAATGGACTGGTTCCAGAATGGGAAAGTGGTATCTCAAGGCTCTATATTGTCACCAATTTATTCAAACGCAGACTACATCATGTGAAATGCCGGGCTGGATGAAGCACAAGCTGGAATCAAGTTTTCTGGGAGAAATGTCAATACTCACAGATATGCAGATGATACTCTTCTCATGGCAGAAAGTGAAGAGAAAGTACAAAGCCTCTTGATGAAAGTGAAAGAGAGGAGATGAAAACGTGGTTTAAAACTGAACGTTCAAAACATGAAGATCATGGCATCTGGTCCCACCACTGTATGGAAAATAGATGGGGAAACACTGGAAACTGTGACAGGCTTTGCTTTTTGGCCTCCAAAATCACTGTAGATGCTGACCACAGCGATGAAATTAAAAGACGCTTGCTCCTTGGAAGAAAGTCTGTGACAAATATAGACATTATTGAAAAACCACAGAAAATATTTTACTGAAAAATATCCATCTAGTCAAATTTATGGTGTTTGCAGGAGTCATGTATGGCTGTGAATTTTGGACCATAAAGCTGGGCACTGGGAGAAATGACATTTTTGAACTATGGTATTGAGAAGACTCGCGAGTCCTTCATTGCATGGAGATTAAACCAGTCAATCCTAAAGGAAATTGGTCATGAGTATTCATTGCAAGGGCAGATGCTGAAGCTGAAAATTCAATATTTTGGACACTTGATGTGAACAACTGACACTGTAAAAGACCCTGATCCTGGGAAAGATTAAAGACAGGAGAAGTGGATGAGAGAGAATCAGATGCTTGGACGGCATCATAATTTTCCAAAGAATAGAACGAGAGATATTGAATCACCACTTGATGGGCATGTGTTTGAGCAAATTCTGGGAGTTTTAGATGAGCAGTGAAGACTGGCTTGCTGTAGTCCATGGGGTCACAAAGAGTCAGATAAATGAGGGATGGAAGTGAAGTGACTGATGTGTGGTGGGCTGTTTGCATGAAGTCACCCTGGGACAGTGGGAGACATTGATGCCCATGGTAACAGTTCAGAGCCTTCTGCTTTTCAGGCTTAGCGGCTAGGAAATAGCCGTCCTGATGAAGACGTGCCATTGCTCATGCCCAAAATCCTGACATGAATTCTTTCCTTTCTTTTTTTATCATTCTTAGTTGTGGAGAGCAAAAGGACAATGTGGGTCTGTCTGCAGGTGACGGATGGTTCTCACAATCTCCCTGGAGTAGAATATCTGATTTTTGTCATGGTAATCTTTAAGGAGATATGCACCATGGGACTATCGCATGTACACTTGGTTTGAGGTGGGCATCTTGGATGTCCACCAGCCCAACTTTTAGCTGCATTAGTGGCACACCAACTTCATAGGCTAGCAGGGGTCCTGAGCTACAGGTAGATCTACCACAGTCTGATCAGGCAAGCAGAAAGAGAACTTTGCCATTTAGCAAGTTATTGAGTCCTTGCCTAGAATCAAGCCCTGTTGGTACATTTGAGAGAGGAATGCTGCTTTCTGCACAATGGAGGCATGAGTTATGGGCCCAGGGCTGGCAGGTTTCTCAGGGTGTAATCCGTGTGGGGGCTATGTGTATGAGTGAGCAGAAATAAAGTGTAGTGCTGACAAAAAGAAGGCCACTGGACCTTTTTGACCTCACGTTCAGTGCCTTGTTTCAGCAGAGGCCCTTTGGATCTGCATGCACCTTCTTCATGATATTGTTTCAGACACAGGCCTGTCACATATTCTTTGCCCTTTAGGAGGTCCAGACATCAGTTTGGCCTTTTCCTGCTACAGGGAGACAACTTTTGGGAGGAAAATGGAAACTGTTGCAAACAGCCTATTACACAGTTGGGAGGAGCAGGATCAACTTGATCAGGTCTTGAGCCTGACTGGGCACTGGGGCTGCCACAAGATTCCAGCATTGAAAAGGAATGGTTTTGAGACGTGTAGGCTGAGATAGGTACCTCCAAGTCAGTGCAGTCCAAATCCATTTTCTATTTCTGGTTTAATTCCTGGAAGGAAAGCACGTGGAATGGAATCATGCCAAAGTGATTGGCACTGTGAAACAGTCAATGCGATGAGAGAATACAGGACATGAGCACCCACCAATCAGCTGTTCACCACAAGCACTTCCAGCCCACCGAATGTCTTTTCAAGTCAGGCCTTCTCATGAGTAAATCCCAAAATTTGTAATCTTCCAGAATAAAGGGCAGAGGTAGAAGAGGATACTAACTTGAATAGTGAAAGAAAACCAGAGAAAATGAGAGGTACTTACCAAAATCCATTATCCTGGAAAACAAAGCTATGACAATGTGTGAAAACTTCCCTTTAGAGTTGTGTGTAAGTATGTGTGTGTGCCCACAAACATAAATGTGCATATGAGCTGTCAGAACTGGCCTGGCTGCTAGAAGGAAAATGAATACCGAAAAAAATGAACAAATTTGTGTAAACTACATAAACTATGGGGCAGCTAAAGCACTGTCGCCAGGAAATCAAGCCCAGGGATGTCACCGAGAAAGGATGCTGTAAGTGGAGATAAGCTGCTGCGCCCTGGATCCCTAGGCAGAAAGGAGCGGCAGGACGAAAACATTCAGGGGCAAACTGGGAGATGAAAAAAAGCAAGAAACAGAATGGGCCAGATTACCAGGCTCAGAGATGGGTTATGCACAGCCCCTACAAAGAGTTTTCTATCCTTCTCAAGTGCAGCAGTATTCTTTCCCCCACAGGATCAGACACATGTGCACATCTTGCCGTTTTTGTAAGGTTTGTGAGACTGCCGGCACTATAGCATAAGCAGCTGCTACCTGCAGAGTATGCCAGTTTGAAACATCCTTCTTTAAAGTCTTTGCAGAATGCCTATGCCTGAGTTATCAGGACTCTGCAAAGCATGGCTTAGGATGATCCTCTAGCTACTCACAGCCCCAAAGCCCTGGGGTGATGGGGTAGGCTGGCATGTGTTCTCACCAGGAGGCAGGATGAGAACAGAACCACTTTGAAATGGCCTCTTTCAGGAAATCAGCGGACTTCAATTTCTCTGGCACTAATGAGTCAGGTCACTTAGGGGGATACTTAACATAGCATCTTTTATTTCGAGATGTTTTATCTGTAAAACTTTATATAGAGAGAATTTCATCTCTAAATATGGAATTCTCTGTATGTCAGATCACCTATCTAGATGCCAAATTGACTACTAGAAACATGGAATTCCTATATTTTACATAGGCAAATCAATGTCAATATTCATATCTGAAATATTAATTTTCTACAATTCATGTATGAATATTTGCTGAAGATTTTACTTCATGACATATAGAATTATCTGTATTTCACAGCTGATGTTCAGGATGGTTATTTTTCCTACAAGGAATGTGGAGTTCTCTTTGTTGAACATGACCATCTGGTTGTGGATTTTCCTTCATGAACAATGGCAGTCTCTGTATTTCACTTGTTTACCATCTAAGCTACCAGGGAACTTGAGCAATTGTAGGAAGAACTTCAGGGATTTCTAGAATTAATGCCGAAAAAAAGATGTCCATTTCATCATAGGGTTCTGGAATGTAAAAGCATGAAGTTAAGATATACATGGAGTGACAGCCATGTTTGGCCGTGTTGTTCAAAATGGTGTTCATAGCTTCATTGACTTAGACAAGACTCTGTCCAAGTGATCACTTTGGTAAGTTTTCTGCAATTGTGGCTTCTATTTGGTCTGTCCCCTGATGGATAAGGATGAGAGGCTTTTCGGAGTTTCCTCATAATATTTCAGTTAAGAAAACATATAACAACATACCTGGGATTTGCATTTTTTTTCTCTCTTTGAATACTTCTCTACTGATACAAAATGAAGAGAGAACACAATTGGAAGTCCCATATTTGTATTAGATTTTTTCTAATTTTTTAAACTGTACCAATGTTGCTGAATGACTTCCTGCCGCTAAATGTAACCTATTTTTTAGTAACTCCTCCTGCCATACAAGACACACTCAAATAAATGGAAAGGAAGATAAAATGCAAAAGAATAGAGAGGCCAACTTCTGAAGAGTGTTGCAAATAAAGAAAAGCCATGGGAAAATGAGTCATAAATTATTTGACCGACATAGGAGTGTGGGGGAAACTCTGGAGAGAAATCAGCAAAACTTGTAAACAAATCATTTGTCATCATCTAGTTCAGTCTCTCAGTCGTGTTTGACTCTTTGTGACCCCATGGATTGCAACGTGCCAGGCTTCTCTGCCCATCAGGAACTCCCAGAGATTTCTGAAACTCATATCCATTGAGTCCGTGATGCCATCCAACCATCTCATCCTGTGTTCTCCTCTTCCCCTTCTGCCTTCAATCTTTCCCAGTATCAGGGTCTTCTCCAGTGATTCATGTCTTCACAATAGGTGGCCAAAGGTTTGGAATTTCAGCTTCAGCTTCAGTCCTTCCAGTGAATATTCAGGACTGATTTCATTTAGGATGCACAGTTTGGATATCGTTGATATCCAAGAGACTCTCAAGAGTATTCTGCAACCCCACAATTCAAAAGCATCAATTCTTCAGCGTTCAGCTTTTCTTGTAGTCCAGCACTCACACCTATACATGTCTACTGTCACTTGTCATAGATATCAGTAAGTTCCTATTTATAACATCTGATTCTCATTATCCCTCCGTTCCTAATATATATTGCCTGGTCAACACCGAAATCAGATTGATTATATTCTTTGCAACCAAAGATGGAGAAGCTGTATACAGTTAGCAAAAACAAGACCAGGAGCTGACTGTGGCTCAGATCATGAACTCCTTATTGCCAAATTCAGACTTAAACTGAAGAAAGTAGGGAAAACCACTAGACCATTCAGATATGACCGAAATCAAATCCTTTATGATTATACAGTGGAAGTGAAAAATAGATTTAAGGAACTAGATCTGATAGATAGAGTGCATGATGAACTCTGGACGGAGGTTCGTGACATTGTATAGGAGACAGGGACCAAGACCATTCCCATGGAAAAGAAATGTAGAAAAAGCAAAATGGCTCTCTGAGGAGACCTTACAAATAGCTGTGAAAAGAACAGAAGCAAAAAGCAAAGGATTAAAGGAAAGATATAAGCATCTGAATGCGGAGTTCCAAAGAAACGCAAGCAGAGATAAAAAGCTTTCCTCAGTGATCAGTGCAAAGAAATAGAGGAAAACAACAGAATAGGAAAAACAATAGATCTCTTCAAGAAAATTAGAGATTTCAAGGGAATATTTCATGCAAAGATGGGCTCGATAAAGGACAGAAATGGTATTGACCTAATAGAAGCAGAAGATATTAAGAAGAGGTGGCAAGAATACACAGAAGAACTGTACAAAAAAGATCTTCACGATCAAGAGAGTCACGATAACGTGATCACTGACCTAGAGCCATACATCTTGGAATGTGAAGTCAAGTGGGCCTTAGAAAACATCACTACGAACAAAGCTAGTGGAGGTGACGGAACACCAGTTGAGCTATTTCAAATCTTGAAAGATGATGCTGTGAAAGTGCTGTAATCACTATGCCAGCATATTTGGAAAACTCAGCAGTAGCCACTGGACTGGAGAAAGTCAGGCTTCATTCCAATGCCAAAGAAAGTCAATGCCAAAGAATGCTCAAAATACCACACAATCCCACTCATCTCACACGCTAGTAAAGTCATGCTCAAAATTCTCGAAGCCAGGCTTCAGCAATATGTGAACCGTGAACTCCCAGATGTTCAAGCAGGTTTTAGAAAAGGCAGCAGCAACAGAGATCAAATTGCAAACATCCGCTGGATCATGGAGAAAGCGAGAGAGTCCCAGAAAAGCATTTATTTCTGCTTCATTGACTATGCCAACTCCTTTGACTCTGTGGATCACAATAAACAGTGGAACATTCTGAAAATGATGGAAATACCAGACCACCTGATCTGCTTCTTTAGAAACCTGTATGCAGGTCTAGAAGCAACAGTGAGAACTGTACATGGAATAAGAGACTGCTTCCAAATAGGAAAAGGAGTGCGTCAAGGCTGTATATTGTCATCTCGCTTATTTAACTTATATGCAGAGTACATCATGATGAAGCCTGGGCTGGAAGAAGCACAAGCTGAAATCAAGATTGCCAGGAGAAATATCAATAACCTAGATATGCAGATGACACCACGCTTATGGCAGAAAGTGAAGAGGAACTCAATAGCCTCTTGATGAAAGTGAAAGAGGAGAGTGAAACCATTGGCTAGAAGCTCAACATTCAGACAACAAAGATCTTGACACCTGGTCCCATCACTTCATGGGAAATAAAGGAAAAACAGTGGAAGCAGTGTCAGACTTAATTTTTTTGGGCTCCGAAATCACTGCAGATGCTTATTGCAGCCATGAAATTAAAACACACTTACTGCTTGGAAGGAAAGTTATGACCAACCTTGATAGTATATTTAAAAGTAGAGACATTACTTTGCCAACAAAGGTCTGTCTAGTCAAGGCTATGGTTTTTCCCGTGGTCATGTATGGATGTGAGAGTTGGACTGTGAAGAAAGCTGATCGTCGAAGAATTGATGATTTTGAACTGTGGTGTTGGGGATGACTCTTGAGAGTCCGCTGGAATGCAAGGAGATCCAACCAGTCCATTCTAAAGGAGATCAATCCTGGGTATTCACTGGAAGGACTGATACTAAAGCTGAAACTGCAATACTTTGGCCATCTCATGCGACGCATTGACTCCCTGGAAAAGACTCTGATGCTAGGAAAGGTTGAGGGCGGGAGGAGAGGGGGACGACAGAGAATGAGATGGCTGGATGGCATCACCGACTCTGTGGACATGAGTTTGAGTGAACTCCGGGAGTTGGTGATGGACAGGGAGGCCAGATGTGCTGTGATTCATGGGGTTGCGGAGAGTCGGACACGACTGAGCAACTGAACTCAACTGAACCGATTAAGATCCTGCTTGATTTCAAATTTAAATGACACATTTCAACATGACAGGATTACTTATGACCTTGTTATCCATGTCCATTTGTTTTAGTCTAGCAGTCAGTCTGTCCCATTGCCTCTGACACCAGGAAATATAGGAATATGAGGGCCATCCTTTCATCTTCTTCATGTCATATCCATCTTCTCCTCAGCCTCCAGATACCTTCATCATTGATTCTTATATGTTACTCATTGAGACAATTGTGACCACATTTAATGTGTTCACCCGGGGTGGATTCACGTCAATGCATGGCAAAACCAAACAATATAATATTGTAAAATAATTAGCCTCCAATAAAAAGGAAAAGTTAAAAAAATATATATTAATGTATGAAAAAAGAAAATATGTTAAAATATTAGTTCTCATTAATATATTAAAAGTATTATTTCTCACTAATGCTTGAGAAAACCGGACTCTAAGCCTTCCTGATACATTCTCTGGCAAGGTCTAGAGGCTCAGAGGAATAGAATATTATAGAGATTCACCTTCTTATATGGAATGCATTGTGGAATCCAATTGAATCTAAAACCTCTTTAAGTTTTGACATAAAAGTTGGCATGACAGCATGCCAAAGACAAAAATCAGAATCACATACACTTGGGAAAATAGTTCTAGTTGTTCTCTAGTGATATGACAGACCTGTTCATGCCTGTTGTTAAGGAGCTTGGTCCTAGACAAGGAAGAGATATATGAGGGATTCAATGTTTACATTTCCTCTCAGTTGCAGAGATCCATTGCTCTAGAAAAGGGAAAGTTTGTTAGAAGTTATTACTCCCAAATCAACGAAGCGATATCCCAGTTTACCATATAGCCAAGGCAAGATAGAAATCCGTATTTCTGCTAATAGGAAAGAAATTCCACATCATCAGTGGAGAAAAGGAAGCAAACCCCTTCCCACATGGGAGGAAGTTTTTCTTTGCTTTGTTTTTAAGAATCAGTTAAGTTTTCAAGAAACTTGTATAAGTCTATACAACTTTCACAGAGATAATTTAGAGGAAAATGCTTGGTCCTTCAGTGTGAAACACATGAAGACCTGTAAAAAAGAAAGAAAATTTGTATCTGAACATAAATTAGATGTGTAAGTGTGTGTCTCTCTCCAGTCCAACCTTGCAATCCAATGAATGTAGCCCACCTGGGCTACAATTCTGTCAATGGGATTTTCCAAGCACGAAACCTTGAGTGGGTTGTCATTCTCTACTCCATTAAGTTAGATGTATAAAGCTGAAGAAAAACATTACCTAAGTATTTTATTGCATCTTTTTCAAGATAAAGCAAGCTGCATAAGCTCTCTGCTCCAGAGAGTCTCTCTGAAATTCGAAAGTTGCACTTGTGAAAGGGGCAGATTTACAAACTTATGGACTGGGATGAGTAAAGGCATAGAAAAGTCAAATTAAATAAAAAAGGGAAATGTTTAACAATCTGGATTATTTCACAATTCCTTGAGTCCTTTATTTTTTCCCTAAGCTGCAAAACAGAAAAAATTCCATCCTTACTGCTTCACCACGTCATGCAGGAGAAAAAGGTAAAAAAGAAGGAGTAGAGTGTCGAGAAGTGGGTCATAAATCTGTGCATCTGAATCAGTAACTTTATTACATTTTCATTTTTTTCTAGAAATCATCTCCAAGAACTTCCTTCTAACTCTAATAATGCTGCAGATCATGTGTTGCCTTGGTGATGGCAGTAAAGGGGCGAATGAGATAGTGTCCCTGATTATCCCTCAGGGCTCCGAAGAATCGATGCTTTTGAACTGTGGTGTTGGAGAAGACTCTTGAGAGTCCCTTATACTGCAAGGAGATCCAACCAGTCCATTCTAAAGGAGATCAATCCTGGATGTTCATTGGAGGGACTGATGCTAAAGCTGAAACTGTATACTTTGGCCACCTCATGCGACGAGTTGACTCACTGGAAAAGACTCTGATGCTGGGAAAGGTTGGGGGTGGGAGGAGAAGGGGACGACGGAGAATGAGATGGCTGGATGGCATCGCCGACTCTGTGGACATGAGTTTGAGTGTACTCCGGGAGCTGGTGATGGAGAGGGGGGCCTGGCGTGCTGTGATTCATGGGGTCGTGGAGAGTCGGACACGAATGAGCGACTCAACTGAACTGAACTGAACTGAATCCAGTGTTAATCTTTGTTGTAGGAGACTCTAGATATCAGGTATGGGCATGTTCGAAATGGGCACAGAAACCATACGCATGCAGAACCAGTTGCAGATTAAGAACTTTAATCACTTATTCCTCCTGGACATGGTGTTCAAGATCAATAGGTACTAGACACAGTATTAATCTTTGTATCTATCACTAAAGTATGAAGTACAGGTTTGTGCTGGTTTAAAGAGGGAATGTGTGTACGTAGGAGCATAAGTGACCATGAGGTAGTCATGCAGGGGCTGGTTGGTGACATTCAATGAATGTAAAGATGAAGACAATGAATCCATATTGTAACATGCTGCTAGAACTATGCAGAACTGGTGCTGGATTTCAAAGATACCTTCAACATGTTCCCCACTAGGTCCTTTTACCTATTCCACATTTTATGCTATCCCTCTAAGAAATGTTCAGGGAGGAGAAAATACCACTAGATTACTGCCATGAAGCTAGAGCTAATGTATGTGCTGGAGTATGGACTTGGCCAAGCAGCAGTCTCCTCCATTCGTACTACTAATTCCAGGCAAACTGAAAATACAACGTTACAAGACTAAAGCAGATAGGGCCCTGGAAAGTGTGCTTAGTAACATTTTAACTGCACAGAAGAGACATCAGAACATAATCCTCCTCCACTTAAGCATTTCTAATGAGTTTCACACCTAAACGATAAGATGTTTCTAATCATGTCTGACATCGCTGCTCACTGCACATTTCCACACATGACCAGTCATTCAGGCTCCCTTAAGCTCCATGTTTTATTCTTCCCCTGTTCTGTGCCTTATCAGCGTCCTTCATTTTGCCTGAATTGCCCTTCACTTCTTTCACAATTTCTCCTCCCAAATGCTGATTTTTTTAATGTCTTATTCAGGTGTAATTTCATCTTCAGAAGCTTTCTGAAATATTTATAAGCTTCCCCAAATATATCAGCATCTATAGTGTGACTACTCTCTCTCTATATATATATATATATACATATACATTATATATATATATATATATATATATTACACATATTCATTACAATCATTATTCACTATCTCTTCTATTAAGACAAAGGCTTAAAATAATGTGAATAGTACTTTATTTCACTTATTCATAGCACTTATACATTCCTGACATAGGCATATATAGATTGTTTTTTTTCTGATGAATAGCCACAGGTAGGGTGAGAAGCCTGAAAAATACATTGTATACTGGTCATCTATGACATATTCATCAAAGAAATCTACACTAGACATTTAGAGCCTTAACATAATATAAAAGTCCAGATGTTCAATCTGAATTTAGAAAAGGCAGAAGAACCAGGGATAAATTGCCAGCATCTGCTAGGTCATAGCAAAAGCAAGAGAATTCCAGAAAAAAAAAATCTACTTTTGGTTTCTTGATGACATCAAAGCCTTTGACTGTGTAGATGAAAAAAATCTGTGGAAAATTCTTCAAGAAATGGTAATGCCAGAACCCCTTCCTTGCTTCCTGAGAAGTCTGTATGTAGGTCAAGAAGTAAAACTTAGAACCAGAGGTGGAACAACAGACGGATCAAAACCTGCAAAAGGGATATGTCAAGAAATATTGTCACTTTGCTTATTTAACATATATGCACAGTACATCATGCAAAGTGCCAGGTTAAATAAAGCACAAGCTGGAATAAAGATTACCTGAAGAATTATCAATAACCTCAGACACTCAGATGAAACCTCCGTTATGGCAGAAACTGAAGAGGAACTATAGAGCCTCCTGATGAAAGTGAAAGAGTAAAGTGAAAAAGCCAGTTTATAATTCCACTTGCAAGAAATGAAGATCATAGCATCCAGTACCATCACTTCATGGCAAATAGATGGGAAAAAATGGAAACAGTGACAGACTTTATTTCCTTGGGCTACAAAATCACGACAGACACTTACTGTAGCCCTGAAATTAAGTCACTTCCTCCTTGAGAGAAAAGTTATAACCAACCTAAATATCATATTAGAAAGCCGAGACAATTTTTGCTGATAAAAATCCATTGGCTTAAAGCTATGATTTTCCCAGTAGTCAGGTATGGATGTAAGAGTTCGATTATAATAAAAACTGAGCACAAAACAATTAATATTTTTGAACTGTTCTGTTAGAAAATACTCTTGCGAGTCCCTTGAACAAAAGGAGATCCTACTAGTCAATCATTAAAAAAAAAAAAAAATCAGTCCTGAATATTCTTTGCAAGGACTGATGCTGAAGTTGAAACTTCATTATTTGGACACCTGATGTGAAGAAATGACTCTTTACAAAATATTATGATGCTGAAAATAAAATGAAGGCAGGAGAATATGACAAAAGATGAGATGGTGGGACGACATCATTGACTCTGTGGCTCTCAGTATGAGCAGGATCTGACCATTGTTGGTGTGGTAGGGAAGTTTGGCATGCTGCAGTCCATTGGGTCACAAAGAGTCAGACATGGTTCAGTGACTGAACTGAATGAAAAAATAAAAAAACAAAAACGGTGCCTAATCTGAATGTGATTAGTGACAGTTATACTACAGCTACTGATACTGATGCTGAGGAGAATACAGAAGAATTAAGGATAATGATGTCAATGATAACAACTGCTTATACACAATGTCAGTTTGCTTCGTGTACTTCGTCATCCATTCTTATGGAAATGTAATCCTAACAATAGCTTCAGAATTTGCTGCAATTTCTTCAGGTCAACAATGTCTGAGGAAGCCTCATACTAAAAGATTGCTGGACTTTAACAAGCAACTTCATTTATATGGCAGTTTCTTCACTTATATACATAAGATATTGGATTAGTTTAGCAGTTGTTCACCTCTAAGCTTTAACCTTTTCTTCCTCAGATGACATTGTATACAACAGACAAAATTTAAACTATTCGAGTTGATTTATGGAATGAATGTGGACCTGCAAAACTCTGATTTCTAATTTTTCTTTTTCCTGCAATCTTTATAATCAAGACATCTTCCTATAACTTCTAAATTCTTTTATGCTTGGCTATTTTCAATAGCAAACATTTGACTATTTTGCTCCTTAGAAGCCTTCCAGCTCATAAATATTTAGCTTTGTGCAGCTCCCATTGTAACAGGGTATGCAGTTTAGAGAAGGTTGATCTTACAGCCTGGATTAGTAGAAGCCGTCATCAAAGAACGATTCAATAGAATTGCGCCAAGGATC
This sequence comes from Moschus berezovskii, assembly GCF_049115385.1. Classification (NCBI taxonomy): domain Eukaryota; kingdom Metazoa; phylum Chordata; class Mammalia; order Artiodactyla; family Moschidae; genus Moschus; species Moschus berezovskii. The sequence goes on along the minus strand of NC_142489.1, from coordinate 29,910,545 downwards.
TTGAACTTTGAGTATGGTGGTTAGTCAGTGGAGTCCTCATTGTCATTGACCTGTACAGTTCAGACACAAAAAATATCTGCTTGCAATGTTGGAGACCCTGGTTCAATCCCTGGTCAGGAAGATCTCCTGAGGAAGGAAATTGCTACCCACACCAGTGTTCTTGCTTGGGAAATTCCAGGGACAGAGGAATCTGGGGTTGGGGGGGATGAGGGGCAGTACAGTCCTTGGAGTCACAAAAATCAGACACGTCTAAGCCACTAACACTTTCCCACTCTGTTAGTACTTTGGTATGGGTGGCTTACTGGAAAAGTATAGTGGTCCAGAGATCAGAGGTAGACTCTGACTCATGCAATAAACAGGAAGACCAATGGCGAAAAAGAAAAAGAAAGAAAAAGAGAACTCACCCAATGTGGCTTGCTGGGAAAACTGTACCAGACTATTCCTCTTTAATATTATAGCAAAAACGTTCCTTTAAAAATTAGGCAACATTCAACTTTACAAATCCTGGCCACTAATACATGTAAAAGACTTCTTATTCTGGAAAACTGCCTTTGGTTACATGAAAGTCGCCTCATCTGAGAGGAGAAAATCCCATTTCCATTGGTAAAATTTTGACAGGGATAACATGGAAGGAAATGACTGAATAAAAAGTGAGATAAAGTGTAATATAAATTGGTTTCCAGTTGAGATTTTACTTGCTTTTCCACTGCTTTATCTTGCTTCTCTCATTACATGTCTCCTGAAAATCTTCACCATTAAGTCCCAACAACAGCAATCATGGATGCTGATTTAAGGGATTCTTATGGAAAATGTTCCCACCACAGAATAGAAAATGCATACCATTTCCCAAAATAGGAAAGGGAAAAACATTCATACTCTAGCATCAATTTCTCTTAATGAGACATGTTGCTCTTTCTGCCATTTACTATCCCTGATGGAGACCTCTGAAATCTCTCTGTTTTCCTTTTTTAGGTTCCTTGTCCACAAAAGTCATTGAAAAATATGTTTTCCTTAGAAGATGATGACATTTTTTTTAGCTGATCTTGGGAAGGACACCCATTGTTGGTGATTTTAATTTGTAAATTATGTCTACTTTTTCAGAGGGTTGGGATCTTAACAATCTTGCTTCCATCCAGAATTTCTTAAGATGAATATGTTTAATAAACGTGTTTTTTATTGATCCCATAAGTCCTTATTCAGACTTTTTTTTTTTTTCTCTAAATACAGACCTCTACTCCCGAAGCAAGGCGAGTAAAATCAAAATGAAAAATAGACATGGGCTCTGAGTGATCATTCCAATTGGAGTCCACAGTCTATCAAACAAATTGAACAGCTCAACTAAAATAGTAATGTTATAACAATCTGTAAAGTGAGAAGAAAATTTCATGAGTAATTTAAAATCATATCTCAAAGGCCATTAACAAAAAAAAAATCACGGGGAGCACAAGAATGGCAGATTCACAGGCAGCGAGACCAAGAAGAACGGAACAAAGACTGAAAGTTCAGTGTGACTGAATAAAAGGAACAGTGGGAAGATTGATAATTACTAGCTTATTGTGAACAATGTCAGATTCCTGATCTCTGAAGTAACAGGTTTTGTTTCGGGTACAGGGATCACACTTGATTATCCATGAGCTTGTGTGTAGCAGAATTTTATCCAAGAATGAAACGAGACAGAGAATTCTGACAAAGACATTAGAAAGGGGACAGAGAGTGCCCACTGACTAGTCTAAGAGAGCTATATACTATTTCATTTCGTCATTAAAATAAATCCACAGAATTACTCAAGGTTGTAAAAAAGTTAACCAGGCCATCCATAATTTACATTTTAAGGTAATAGGATTAGAATCTACCAGACCCACTATCATAGTATACATTTTAATATCGTTTAGTCAGAATGTTTTCTGTTCTCAAGCAGGATACAGTGTTGTTTAAGGAATAATAATAATACAAATAAAGAGATTGTCCTTTCCTACTCCATGAGAATGCCAGGCGTCTATTTCCTCTTCAAGAACCTCAAACTCTTTCCCCTCTTCAGGGCCTCTGGACTTATTATACTCCTAGTTGATCTGATCACATGGACCATGGCCGAATTTGGTCCACTGGAGAAGGGAATGGCAAACAACTTCAGTTCCTGCCTTGAGAACCCCATGAACAGTTTGAAAGGCACAATGATAGGATACTGGATGAGGAATTCCCCAGGTCGGTAGGTGTCGAGTAAGCTACTGGAGATCAGTGGAGAAATAACTCCAAAAGAAATGAAGGGATGGAGCCAAAGCAAAACCAATACCCAAATGTGGATGCGACTAGAGATAAAAGCAAGGTCTGATGCTGTAAAGAGCAATATTGCATAGGAACCTGGAATGTTAGGTCCATGAAACAAGGCAAACTGGAAGTGGTCAAACAGGAGATGGCAAGAGTGAACGTAGACATTCTAGGAATCAGTGAACAAAAATAGACTGTAATGGGTGAATTTAATTCAGCTGACCATTATATCTACTACTGTGGGCAGGAATCCCTTAGAAGAAATGGAGGAGTCATCATGGTCAACAAGACAGTCCGAAATGCAGGACTTGGATAAAATCTTAAAAATGACAGAATGATTTCTGTTCATTTCCAACTCAAACCAATGAATGTTACAGTAATCCAGACCTATGCCCCAACCAGTAACACTGAAGAAGCCGAAGTTGAACAATTCTATGAAGACATACAAGATTTTTTGGAAGTAACACGCAAAAAAAAGATGTCCTTTTCATTATAGGGGACTGGAATGCAAAATTAGGAAGTCAAGCAACACCTGGAGTAACAGGCAAATTTGGCCTTGGAGCACGGAATGAAGCAGGGCAAAGGCTAATAGAATTTTGCCAAGAGAGGGCACTGGTCATAACAAACACCCTCTTCCAACAACACAAGAGAAGACTCTACACATGGACATCACCAGATGGTCAACACTGAAATCAGATTGATTATATTCTTTGCAGCCAAAGATGGAGAAGCTGTATACAGTTAGCAAAAAAAAGAGCAGGAGATGCCTGTGGCTCAGATTATGAACTCCTTATTGCCAAATTCAGACGGAAATTGGATAAAGTAGGGAAAACCACTAGATCATTTAGATATGACCAAAATCAAATTCCTTATGATTATACAGTGGAAGTGAGAAATAGATTTAAGGGACTAGAACTTATAGATAGATTGCCTCATGAATTATGGATGAAAATTCATGACACTGTACAGGAGTCAGGGACCAAGACCACCCCCATGGAAGAGAAAGGCAAAATGGCTGTCTGAGGAGGCCTTACGTATAGCTGTGAAAACAAGAGAAGTGAAAACAAAGGAGAAAAGGAAAGATATCAGCATTTGAATGCAGAGTTCCAAAGAATAGCAAGGAGAGATATGAAAACATTTCTCAGTAATCAATGCAAAGAAATAGAGGTAAACAACAGACTAGGAAAAACAGGAGATCTTTTCAAGAAAATTAGAGTTTCCAAGGGAATATTTCATGCAAAGATGGGCTCGATAAAGGACAGAAATTTTATGGGCATAACAGAAACAGAAGATATTAAGAAGAGGTGGCAAGAATACACGGAAGAACTCTACAAAAAAGATCTTCACGACCAAGATAATCACGATGGCGTGATCACTCACCTAGAGCCAGACATCTTCGAATGTGAAGTCAATTCGGTCTTAGAAAGTATCACTACGAACAAAGCTAGTGAAGGTGATGGAATTCCAGTTGAGCTATTTCAAATTCTGGAAGATGATGCTGAGAAAGTGCTGCACTCAGTATGCCAGCAAATTTGGAAAACTAAGCACTGGCCACCAGATGGAAAAGGTCAGTTTTCATTCCAGTCACAAAGAGTGGGAATGCCAAAGAATGCTCAAACGACCGCACAAGTGCACTCATCTCACACGCTAGTAAAGCCATGCTCAAAATTCTTCAAGCCAGGCTTCAGCAGTATGTGAACCGTGAACTCACAGATGTTCAAGCAGATTTTAGAAAAGGCAGAGGCACCAGAGTTCAAATTGCCACATCAGCTGGATCATGGAGAAAGTAAGAGAGTTCCAGAAAAGCATCTATTTCTGCTTCATTGACTATGCCATAACTTTTTACCGTGTGGATCACAATAAACTGTGGAAAATTCTGAAAATGATGGGAATACCAGACCACCTGACCTGCCTCTTCAGAAACCTATATGCAGGTCAGGAAGAATCAGAACTGTACATGACACAACAGACTGGTTCAAAATTGGAAAAGGAGTATGTCAAGGTTCTGTAGTCACGCTGCTTATTTAACGTATATACAGATTACATCATGAGGAACGCTGGGCTGGAAGAAGCACAAGCTGGAATCAAGATTTCCAGGAGAAATATCAATAACCTCAAATTTGCAGATGGCACCACCCTTATGGCAGAAAGTGAAGAGGAACTCAAAAGCCTCTTGAAGAAAGTGAAAGAAGACAGTTAAAAGGTTGGCTTGAAGCTCAACATTCAGAAAACAAAGATCATGACATCTGGTCCCATCACTTCATGGGAAATAGATGGGGAAACAGTGGAAAGAGTGTTAGACTTTAGTTTTGGGGGCTCAAAAATCACTGAGGATGCTGATTGCAGCCATGAAATTAAAAAACGCCTACTCCTTGGAAGGAAAGTTATGACCAACCTAGATAGTACATTAAAAAGCAGAGACATTGCTTTGCCTACAAAGGTCCGTCTAGTCAAGGCTAAGGTTTTTCCGGTGGTCACGTATGCATGTTAAAGTTGGACTGTGAAGATGGCTGATCACTGAAAAATTAATGCTTTTGAATTGTGGTGATGGAGAAGACTCTTGAGAGTCCCTTGGACTGCAAGGAGAACCAACCAGTCCATTTTAAAGGAGGTCAATCCTGGCTTTCATTGTTAGGACTGATGCTGAAGCTGAAACTCCAATACTTTGGCCACCTCATGTGACGAGTTGACTCACTGGAAAAGACTCTGATGCTGGGAAGGATTGGGGGTGGGAGGAGAAGGGGACGACAAAGAATGAGATGGCTGGATGGCATCACCAACTGGATGGACTTGAATTTGAATGAATTCCGGAAGTTGGTGATGGACAGGCAGGCCTGGCCTGCTGTGATTCATGGGGTCGCAAAGAATCGGACACTACTGAGCGACTGAACTGAAACGAAATGAATTGATGAATTGATTCTCTTTTTTTTTCTCTTTTCTTTTTTAGGAGAATTACTTTGCCAAGGAAAAGTGGTGTCATTTTCATTCCATAAGTACTTCCTGAAGTGATGGGGCTTCATCCCTAAATTTATCAGCATTTCTTCTAACCCTCATATTGAGTCTGTGGTCCAGAGGCGCCAAGTAATATTTGGGAGAGGCTGCGGTAATTGTAGCAGACTGTACATTTGTGACTTAAAAACTTTCACACAGTTAGAAACAAACCCTGTTATAAAGTTAGAGATGAAATATAAAATAGTCATTAAACCAAATTAAAACCCAATCAAAATCAAGAGTTACATTATGTCCATAGTTACATGAGTCCATTTGAGGATTTATAGGTATCTTCAAATCAAGAATTGTCACATAGGATTTTTCTGTTGAAGTCATTCACAGAGTTGAAAAAAGGCCTTTCCTTGAATTGGAGAATCCCAACATGGGAGGCCGCCTTCAACTGATGAGGAGGTTGAAAAGCTGAAAACCTGAGTCACATAGTTAATTCTATAGCTTGAGGATCTATGCTAATATCTGTGCATAAAATTGGTGTGTCATTGAGAAAATCCTTTTTTTTTTTTTTTTTTTTAGCAGGGGAGTGGGGAGTCTGAGCCTTCGTTAAAGGTACGGGTAAATTTTCAAATAATGGTTCTCTGTTTCCTGAGTTAGATTATGTAGATGCCTCTTAATGATATCGTTACACTTTTTCTACCTTTCTTGAAGATGGGAGTTGGGTTAGTAATATTCTATTCATATAACTTTTGACACTTCTTCAATTACAAAAGTTTTGAAAATAGAGCCACTGTTGCTCTGAATTGTAGAGTTTAAGATCCCTCTTACATCATGAGAAGTCAGTACAGTAAGATTTTGTCCATTCCTTAAACTCAGGCTGTAATGGATACTGCTTTTGACATGAAAAGAGGTCTTTGAGCATGGTATACACAGGGTCTTTGAGGTTGGTAACAACAGGAACAGCTTTTGCGCTGGACCCATACTTATTCCCATCAGCCCACACCCTAACATTTACATTATTGTCCATATTAAAAAAAGGGTTCCATATTATGAAAACAGAGGCCTGGACCTTGATCAGCATATTCCTCCCCAAAGGGATAAGAGAGGCTCTGGCATTATTAGGAACCCATGAGGAAATAACAGAGAATCCGAGTTGCAGCTTAATGGATGAATGAAATAACAGCGTTTGGCTCATCCTGACAGCTCCATTATAACAGTGGATGGGAGGAAATTGGACCAGAGGCTTCAGTGAGTACAGAGAAACTTGCCGTGGTTTCCAAAAGGAATCAACAGATTAGCCCCCGCACCGTGCTTAATACATGGTGTTCTTAAGATATTATTAAGAAGAGGGCTTTTGTGTTCTCCCAATCCTCTTGAGAGTTTGATATCTCAGAGGTCAGTCTCTCTCTAGTGTGGTCTTTTGCAGACAAGACAGGGAGCCAGAGGTGTCTTGGATGCCTGAACGGAATCCGTCTGGAGATGCCCATCCTTTCCACAGTAATAGCAAGCCCATCCCTTTTCACCTGAATCCCTCTGATTATTTTTCTCAGGCTGTTTCAGAGCAGTTCTAACAGACATTGTTGGGGCTTCAGTTTTTTGCTGAATTTTTTATCTCTGTTTTCCTCCCTATATTCTTTACAATGATATAGCATCTGAAATGTTTGCAACAGTTGTTCAAGGTTTCAGTTCAGTTCAGTAGCTCCGTTATAACTCTTTGCGACCCCTCCCTGTCCATCACCAACTCCTGGAGTTTACTCAAACTCATGCCCATCGAGTCGGTGATCACATCCAGCCATCTCATCCTCTGTGGCCCCTTCTCCTCCTGTCCCCAACCCTTCCCAGAACCAGAGTCTTTTACAGTGAGTCAACTCTTCACATGACGTGGGCAAAGTATTGGAGTTTCAGCTTTAGCATCAGTCCTTGCAATGATCACCCAGGACTGATCTCCTTTAGAATGCACTGGTTTGATCACCTTGTAGTCCAAGGGACTCTCAAGAGTCTTTTCCAACCGCACAGTTCAAAAGCATCAATTCTTTGGCTATCAGCTTTCTTCACAGTCCAACTCTCACATCCATACCTGACCACTGGAAACACCATAGCATTGACTAGACGGACCTTGTTTGGCATAATAAGGTCTCCGCTTTTTAATATGCCTTCTAGGTTGGTCATAACTTTCTAAGGATTAATTTTGTACAATTTTGTACAAAATTGTACAATTTGTTTTCGTAAATTATGGAAGACATCTGGAGCCAAATGAGAGAGAAATCTATTTTTAGATTAATTTATCCTTCTGTATTATTAAGGTGAATATCAGTAAAATTATAGAGAGATTCCCGTAGTCTATACAGGAATGTACTAGAATTTCCTTGTCTCCGTATTCAATGTCAGCCAACTTATCATAGTTTAAAATCAGTGGGGGGTAAGGGGTGCAATCCTAAGATGGCAGAGGAATAGGACGGGGAGACCACCTTCTCTCCCACAAATCCATTCAAAGAACATTTGAACACTGAGCAAATTGCACAAAACAATTTCTTTACACTGGCAGAGGACAAAAGACACCCAGAAATGGGGTCAATTTTCTTCAAAGGAGGTAGAACAGAATATAAAAGATAAAAGGAGAGAAAAAAGAGTTAGTGATGGAGATCCATCCCAGAAAGGGAGTCTTAAAGTGGAGCAGTATCCAAATACCAGAAACTCTCTCTCCGGCAGATCTGTGTGGAGATTTGGAATCTCAGAGGGCAACGAACCTCGGAGGAAAAACATATATATACATATATACATACAAAAACCCCACAGATTATGTGGCTAACAACAACACCCAGCAGAGAAGTACCCCCAGACACTCGCATCTACCACCAGGGAAAAGGAGGCTGAACAGTGAAGAACGGGCTACATTGCTTAGTGTAAGGACCAGGCCTGAATGCCCTGAGGGCAGTCTGATGGAGCTATCATGAGAAAACAACTTTAACTGTGTGATAGCTAGGTAAGGGGATGAGGGGTGGAAAGAGAGGGAGATCTATCCCGCAAAAAGACCTAACATACTACAATGGACTGGAATGGGTGAATTTAACTCAGATGACCATTATATCTACTACTGTGGGCAGGAATCCCTTAGAAGAAATGGAGGAGCCATGATGGTCAACAAGAAAGTCCGATATTCATGACTTGGATGCAATCGTAAAAAACGACAGAATGATTTCTGTTCATTTCCAAGTCAAAACATTCAATATTACAGTAATCCAAGCTTATGCCTCTACCAGTAACGCTGAAGAGGCCGAAGTTGAATGATTCTATGAAGACCTACGAGACCTTTTAGAACTAACAACCCAAAAAGATGTCCTTTTCATTATAGTGGACTAGAATGCAAAAGTAGGAAATCAAGAAACACCTGGCAAATTTGGCCTTGGAGCACGGAATAAAGCAGGGCAAACAAAGACTAATAGAGTTTTGCCAAGAGGAGGCACTGGACATAACAAAAACCCTCTTCCAACTACACAAGAGAATAAGACTCTACACATGGACATCACCAGATGGTCAGAACAGAAATCTGATTGATTATATTCTTTGCAGCCAAAGATGGAGAAGCTCTATACAGTTAGTATAAAGGCCAGGAGCTGCCTGTGGCACCGATCATGAACTCCCTATTGCCAAATTCAGACGGAAATTGAAGAAAGTAGGGAAAACCACTAGACCATTCAGATATGACCGAAATCAAATCACTTATGATTATAAAGAGGAAGTGAGAAATATACGGGACTAGATCTGATAGATAGATTGCCTGATGAACTATGGATGAAGGTTCGTGACATTGTACAGGAGAAAGGGACCAAGACCATCCCCAAGGGAAAGAAATGCAAAGAGCAACATGCTTGTTTGAGGAGGCCTTACATATAGCTGTGAGAAGAAGAGAAGGAAAAAGCAAAAGAGAGAAAAAAAGATATAAGCATCTGAATGCAGAGTTCCAAAGAATAGCAAGGAAAGATAAGAAAGATTTCATCAGTGGTCAATGCAAAGAAATAGAGGAAAAAAACAGATTAGGAAAAACAAGAGATCTCTTACAGAAAATTACAGATATCAAGAGAATATTTCATGCTAAGATGGGCTCGATAAAGGACAGAAATGGTGTGGATATAAGAAAAGCAGAAGATATTAAGAAGAGGTGGCAAGGATGCACAGAAGAACTGTACAAAAAAGATCTGTAAGACCAAGATAATCAAAATGGCGTAATCACTCACCTGGAGCCAGACATTATGGAATGTGAAGTCAAATGGGCCTTAGAGAGCATCACTACAAACAAAGCTAGTGTAGGTGATGGAATTCCAGTTGAGCTATTTCAAATCCTGGAGACGATGCTGTGAAAGTGCTGCACTCAATATGCAAGGAAATTTGGAATACTCAGCAGTGGCCACTGGACTGGAAAAGGTCAGTCTTCATTTCAGTCCCAAAGAAAGGCAATGCCAAAGAGTGATCAAACGATCACACCAATTGCACTCATCTCACACACTAATAAATTCATGCTCAAAATTCTCCAAGCCAGGCTTCAGCAATATGTGTACCGTGAAATTCCAGATGTTCAAGCAGGTTTTCGAAAAGGCTGAGGCACCAAAGTTCACATTGCCACTTCCACTGGATCACGGAGAAAGCAAGAGAATTCCAGAAAAATATTTATTTCTGCTTCATTGACTATGCCAAAGCCTTTGACTGTGTGCATCACAATAAACTGTGGAACATTCTGAAAGAGATGGGAATACCAGACCACCTGACCTGCTTCTTGAGAAACCTGTATGCAAGTCAGGAAGAAACAGAACTCTACACGAAAAAACAGACTGGTTCAAAATAGGAAAGGGAGTACGTCAAGGTTGTAAATTGTCACTATGCTAGTTAACTTATATGCAGTGTACATCACGAGGAACGCAGCATAGAAGAAGCTAAAGCTGGAATCAAGATTGCCAAGAGAAATATAAATAACCTAATTGTCACCATGCTAATTTAAATTATATGCAGAGTACATCATGAGGAACACAGCGCTGGAAGAAGCACAAGCTGGAATCAAGATTGCTGGGAGAAATATCAATAACCTCAGATATGCAGATGACACCACCCTAATGGTAGAATGTGAAGAGGAACTAAAATGCCTCTTGACGAAAGTAAAAGAGGAGAGTGAAAAGGTTGGCTTGAAGCTCAACATTCAGAAAACAAAGATCGTGGCATCTTGTCCCATCACTTCATGAGTAATAGATGGGGAAACAGTGGAAACAGTGGCAGACTTTAGTTTCTTGGGCTGCAAAATCACTGCGGACGCTGATTGCATCCATGAAATTAAAAGATGCTTACTCCTTGGAAAGAAAGTTATGACCAACCTAGATAATATATTAAAAAGCAGAGACATCACATTGCCAACCAAGGCCCATGTTTCTAGTCATAGTCAGTTCAGTTCAGTTCAGTTCAGTCGCTCAGTCGTGTCCGACTCTCCGCGACCCCATGAATCACAGCACGCCAGGCCTCCCTGTCCATCACCAACTCCCGGAGTTCACTCAAACTCATGTCTACAGAATCGGTGATGCCATCCAGCCATCTCATTCTCCGTCGTCCCCTTCTCCTCCCGCCCCCAAACTTTCCCAGCATCAGAGTCTTTTCCAGTGAGTCAACTCGTCTCATGAGGTGGCCAAAGTATTGGAGTTTCAGCTTTAGCATCAGTCCCTCCAATGAACATCCAGGATTGATCTCCTTTAGAATGGACTGGTTGGATCTCCTTGCAGTATAAGGGACTCTCAAGAGTCTTCTCCAACACCACAGTTCAAAAGCATCGATTCTTCGGCGATCAGCTTTCTTCACAGTCCAACTCTCACATCCATACATGACCACGGGAAAAACCATTGCCTTGACTAGACGGACCTTGGTCGGCAAAGTAATGTCTCTGCTTTTTAATATACTATCAAGATTGGTCATAACTTTCCTTCCAAGGAGCAAGCGTCTTTTAATTTCATGGCTGCAATCAGCATCTGCTGTGATTTTGGAGCCCAAAAAAACAAAGTCTGACACTGTTTCCACTGTTTTTCCATCTATTTCCCATGAAGTGATGGGACCAGATGCCATGATCTTTGTTTTCTGAATGTTCAGCTTCAAGCCAACCTTTTCACTCTCCTCTTTCACTTTCATCAAGAGGCTTTTGAGTTCCTCTTCACTTTCTGCCATAAGGGTAGTGTCATCTGCATATCTGAGGTTATTGATATTTCTCCCAGCAATCTTGATTCCAGCTTGTGCTTCTTCCAGCCCAGCGTTCCTCATGATGTACTCTGCATATAAGTTAAATAAGCAAGGTGACAATATACAACCTTGACGTACACCTTTTCCTATTTGGAACCAGTCTGTTGTTCCATGACTGGTTCTAACAGTTGCTTCCTGACCTGCATACAGGTTTCTCAAGAGGCAGGTCAGGTGGTCTGGGATTTCCATCTCTTTCAGAATGTTCCACAGTTTATTGTGATCCACACAGTCAAAGGCTTTGGCATAGTCAATGAAGCAGAAATAGATGTTTTTCTGAAACTCTCTTGCTTTCTCCATGATCCAGCGGATGTTGGCAATTTGATCTCTGGTGCCTCTGCCTTTTCTAAAACCTGCTTGAACATCTGGGAGTTCACGGTTTACATACTGCTGAAGCCTGGCTTGGAGAATTTTGAGCATGACTTTACTAGCGTGTGAGATGAGTGCAATTGTGCGGTAGTTTGAGCATTCTTTGGCATTGCCTTTCTTTGGGATTGGAATGAAGACTGACCTCTTCCAGTCCTGTGGCCACTGCTGAGTTTTCCAAATCTGCTGGCATATTGAGTGCAGCACTTTCACAGCATCATCTTTCAAGACTTGAAATAGCTCAACTGGAATTCCATCACCTCCACTAGCTTTGTTCCTAGTGATGCTTTCTAAGGCCCACTTGACTTCACATTCCAAGATGTCTGGCTCTAGGTCAGTGATCACATTATCGTGACTATCTTGGTCGTGAAGATCTTTTTTGTACAGTTCTTCTGTGTATTCCTGCCACCTCTTCTTAATATCTTCTGTTTCTGTTAGGTCCATACCATTTCTGTCCTTTATCGAGCCCATCTTTGCATGAAAAGTTCCCTTGGAATCTCTAATTTTCTTGAAGAGGTCTCTTGTTTTTCCCATTCTGTTGTTTTCCTCTATTTCTTTGCATTGATCACTGAGGAAGGCTTTCTTATCTCTCCTTGCTATTCTTTGGAACTCTGCATTCAGATGCTTATATCTTTCCTTTTCTCCTTTGCTTTTCGCCTCTCTTCTTTTTACAGCTATTTGTAAGGCCTCCTCAGACAGCCATTTCGCTCTTTTGCATTTCTTTTCCATGGGGATGATCTTGGTCCCTGTCTCCTGTACAATGTCACGAACCTCCGTCCAGAGTTCATCAGGCACTCGATCAATCAGATCTAGTCCCTTAAATCTATTTCTCACTTCCACTGCATAATCATAAGGGATTTGATTGAGGTCATATCTGAATGGTCTAGTGGCTTTCCCGACTTTCTTCAATTTAAGTCTGAACTTCGCAATAAGGAGTTCATGATCTGAGCCACAGTCAGCAAGGCTATGGTTTTTCCAGTGGTCATGTATGGATGTGAGAGTTGGACTGTGAAGAAAGCTGATCACTGAAGAATTGATGCTTTTGAACTGTCGTGTTGGAGAAGACTATTGAGAGTCCCTTGAACTGAAAGGAGATCGATCCAGTCCATTCTAAAGAAGATCAATCTTCGGTGTTCATTGGAAGGACTGATGCCTAAGCTGAAACTCCAATATTTTGGCCTCCACATGCAATGAGTTGACTCACTGGAAAATACTCTGATGCTGGGATGGATTGGGGGCATAAGGAGACTGGGAGGACAGAGAATGAGATGTCTGGATTGCATCACCAAATCGATGGGCATAAGTTTGAATGAAGTCCGGGAGTTGATGATGGACAGGGAGGCCTCGGGTGCTGTGATTCATGGGGTTGCAAAGAGTCGGACTCAACTGAGCGACTGAACTGAACTGACCTGAAGGTACTGCCGGGCAAGCTCAGAGTACAAAGGACTGAGCGAATACCAGTGGAAAGTTAGCAGGATGTGGACAGTCCATCAACTGCAAGAGGAAGGCGGGTGGAAGCCAGAATAAGAAAGGGGTAAACTCGGTCCCAGAGAAAGCATTCCCTATAAAACGGTGAACAGGCTTTCAGTTGCTAACCAACGCTTCCTGGGATTCTGGACAGTTGACATCTATTGGGAGGGTGTCAGCTAGAGATCATCTCCCCAGTGGAGACACATGGCACACGAGAAATTGTTCAGTCTATCATCCAGTAAACCAAGCATTTGGGACACAGGAAGTGATAAGACGCACTCACTGCCCAGGGAGTGCACAATCGCCAAGCACCTGGTTGCCTGACCTGTTCGGAAATGGCAAGGGTACAAAGAAAAACCCAACTGAGTCTGCGTCTTTGGGGAGTAACAGAGAACCTGAACATGAGTGACCTAGTTCAGGAAAGTGCACACAATTCGGGGCCTGCTCCCTGCAGGGTTATCTGGAGACTGAGCAGTTTAGACTGGGAAATCTCACACACCAAAAGCAAGGGTAAACACAGGGTGTCCAAGACACTGCGAGAACTCCCCACACACGCCAGTGATATTTGTTTGCAGTGTTCCTCCCTCCACAAATCATGATTAAAAAAGTGAGACTAAATAAGAGCCCACATCTCGCCCTTATGTTAAGGTGGAAATTAGACACTGAAGAGACCAGCGAACAGAAGAAACCAACCTAACAGAAGGAACCACGTTTGAAGTGACAGGTGAAACAGAATAAACGCTGTAGATAACAGCAACTACACTGGAGGGGCCTTATATCGTCTAAGCTGGAAAAATGAAATATCTGAAACTGAACTGAGCCCACACTCTCTGCAACAGCTCCAGAGGAATTCCTAGGTGTATTTTTACTACAATCATTTTATTTTTATTTTTAAAGATCTCTATTCTGCCTATAATTTTCATTTTTATAACATACTATTACATTACCCAAACCAAAGAGTAGAGGTTAGACCATCAAAACTACAACATTAAACAAAAACAAAAGCAAAATCCCAAAAAGTATATTTTTTTTGTTTTGTTTTGCTTTAATATTGTATTTTTGAGAGTCCAACTTCTAATTTAGAATTTTAATCTTTGCTTTTTGGTAGTTGTTATCAATTTTTTTACCTTTATGAATCTAATCTTAAGTACCCATTTTTATCTAATAGTGTGATTACTGACTTGATTATTCTCTCCCCTTTGGACTCTCCTTTTTCTACACCAGGTCGCCTCTATTTCTTCCTTCCACCTTCTCTTCTCTACCCAACTCTGTGAAATTCTCTGTGTGTTCTAGGCTCTGGAGAAGATAGTACTACCTTGATCTATCTCTCTCCTTTTGATTCCCCCTTTTCTCCTCCATTTCACCTCTATCTCTTTCCTCCATCTTCTCTTCTCCATATAACTCTGTGAGCCTCTCTGAGGGTTCCAGACTGTGGAGAGCACATAGGGAATCGTTTACTGGCTCGATTGCTCTTTCCCCTTGTGATTCCCCCTCCCAAACTTTTGGTCACCTCGATCTCCCTCCTCCTTCTTCTCTTCTCCATGTAATTCTTCAAACTTCTCTGGGTGTGCCTCACTGTAGAGAGTCTTTTCATCGTTAACCTAGAAGTTTTATCATTGATGTTGTTTGGAGGTAGAAGTCTTGAGGCTACTATGAGAATAAGACTGTAAACCAGAAGCAGGAAGCTTAGGCCCAAAACCTGAGAACACCAGAGAACTCCTGAATTCAGGGAACATTAACTGATAAAGAGATCATCCGAAGCCTCCATACCTACACTAAGAGCAAGGATCACCCACGAGCCAACAAGTTCCAGAGAAAGACATACCACACAAATTATACAGCAACACAGGAACATAGTGCTGAGCTTAAATATACAGGCTTCCCAAAGTCACACCAATCCCATAGACATCTCAAAACTCACTACTGGACACTTCATTGCAATCCAGAGAGAAGAAACCCAGTTCCACCCATAAGAACACCTACACAAGCTCCACAAATCAGTAAATTAAAAACGATCAATCACAAAGAACAGCTATTAAAAGCTCCAAGGGTAAAACAATGAATAACACACAAGGGGATTCCCATAAGAACAACTGGTCTTTCAATAGAAACTCTTCAGGTCCGAAGGGAATGGCAGGGCATATTTAAAGAGATGAAAGAGAAAACCTACAACCCAGATTACTGTACCCAGGAAGGATCATATTGAAATATGAAGGAGAAATCAAAAGCTTTACAGACAAGTAAAAGCTGAGAAAATTCAGCACCTCCAAACAAGCTCTTCAACAAATGCTAAAGAATCTTCCCTAGACAGGAAACACAGAAAGGGTATATAAATTCAAACCCTAAAGAACAAAATAATTGGCAATGGGATACTACTTATCCATAATTGCCTTAAATGTAAATGGGTTGAATATCCCAAGCAAAAGACAATGACTGGCTGAATGGATGCAAAAGCATTACCACAATATATGCTGTCTGGAAGAGACCCACCTCAAAACAAGGGACACATAAAAATGACCGAAAGTGAAGATCTGGAAAAATATTTTACGCAAATGTGGACGGAAAAAAAACAAAAAAACACTAGTAGCAATACTCATGAAATAGATTTCAAATAAAGGCTGTGAACAGAGACAAAGAAGGATACTACATAATGATCTAAGGATCACTCCAAGAAGAAGATATAACAATTATAAATATATACGCACCCAACATAGGACACTGCAATATGTAAGGCAAATGCTAACAAGTATCAAAATAGAAATTAACAATAACACAATAATAGTGGGAGACATTAATAACTCACTCAATCCTATGGATATATCAAATAAACAGAAAATTATCAAGGAAACACAAACTTTAAATGACACATTGGACCAGTAGACAGAGTTGATATCCATAGGACAATTCACTCTAAAACAATTAATTTCACCTTTTTATCAACTGCACACTGATAGTTCTCCAGGATAGATCATATCCTGGGCCATAAATCTAGCCTTGGTAAATTAAAAAAATAATTGAAATCATTCCAATCATCAATTTTTACCACAGTGCAGTAAGATTAGATCTCAATTATAGGAAAAAAATCAATTAAAAATGCCAACATATGGAGGCTAAACAACAGACTTCTGAGTAACCAAGAGTCACAGAGGAAATTAAAAGGGAAAAATATACATAGAAACGAGTGAAAAATGAAAACACAACAACCCCAAACCTATAGGACACTGTAAAAACAGTGTTAAGGGAAGGTTCATAACACTACAGGCTTACCTCAAGAAACAAGAGAAAAGTCAACTGAATAACCTAACTCCACACCTAAAACAACTAGAAAAGGAAGAAGTGAAGAAACCCACGGTTAGTAGAAGGAAAGAAACCTTAAAATTTAGGGCAGAAATAAATACAAAAGAAAGAAAAGAGACCATGGAAAACAATATATAGTAAAAGTTGGTCCTTTGAGAAGATAAATAAAACTGACAAACCATTAGCCAAGCTCATCAAGAAACAAAGGGACAAGAATCAAATCAACAAAATTAGAAACAAAAATAGAGAAATCATAAAAGACAACACAGAAATATGATGGATCATGAGACTATCAGCAACCATATACCAATAAAATGACAACTTGGAAGAAATGGATAAACTCTTAGAAAAGTCTAACTTTACAAACATGATCCAGGAATAAATAGAAAATTTTAACATATCCACCACAAGCAAGGAAATTGAAACTGTAATAAGAAATCTTCCTGCAAACAAAAGCCAAGGACCAGACGGATTCACAGGAAATCTCCCAAAAATGTAGATAACAACTAGCACCTATCTTACTCAAATTTTTCCAGAAAATTGAAGAGGAAGGTAAATTTCCAAACTCATTCTGTAAGGCCACAATCATCCTAATGCCAAAACCAGACAAAATGAAGATTGAAGTCGTTTAGTCGTGTCGGACTCTACAACCCCATTGACTGTAGACTACCAGACTCCTCATCCAAGGGATTGTTCAAGCAAAAGTACTGGATTGGGTTGCCATTTCCTTCTCCAAAATCAGACAAAGATGCCACACACACACTCACAAACATACAAACTGCAGGCCAATAACACTGATGAATATTGATACATCTACCCTTAACAAAATTCTAGCCAACAGAATCCAACAACATGTTTAAAAGTTCATACATCATGACCAAGTGGGATTTATTCCAGGAATGCAAGAATTCCTTAATATCTGCAAATCAATCAGCATAACACACCACACTAGCAAACTGAAAGATAAAAAGCATATGATTATCTCCATAGACTGAGAAAAAGCCTTTGGCAAAATTCAACCTCCATTTATGATAAAAAAAAACCCTCCAGAAAGCAGGGATAGAAGGAACATACCTCAACATAATAAAAGCTATATTTGACAAACCCGCAGTAAACATTATCCTCAATGGTGAAAAATTGAAAGCATTTTCCTGAAGTCAGGAACAAGGCAAGGGTGCCTCACCACTACTATTCACCATAGTTTTGAAAGTTTGGGAACGGCAATCAGAGCTGAAAATGAAATACTAGGAATGCAGACTGGGAAACAAGAAGTAAAACTATCACTATTTGCAGATGACATGCTCCTTTATGTAGAAAACCCTAAAGACTCTACCAGAAAATTACTACTGATAATCAATGAATATAGTAAAGTTGTAGGATATAAAATTAGCATACAAAAATCCCTTTCATTCCTATACATTAATAGTGAGAAAAAAGAAAGAAAAATTAAGGAAACATTCAATTCACTATTGCAACAAAAAAGAAAAAAAAAAACAAACAAACAGCTGAGTAATATACCTACCTAAAGAAACAATACAACTATATATAGAAAATTATAAAACACTGATGAAAGTGCTTTTTGGTTCTCCGTCTTCCAAACAATACCTTGTCAATACAGTTTCACTAAAGAAGATCAGTAATGGGGTACAAACCTGCCACAGACTTTTTCTTAAAAAACATATTTTATTTATGTATGTGTTTATTTATTTTAATTGGAGGCTGATTACAGTATTGCATTGGTTTTGCCATAAATTGACATGAATCTGCCAGAGGTGTACATGTGTTCCCCATCTTGAACCCTCCTCCCACCTCCCTCCCCTATATCATCCCTCTGGGTCATTCCAGGGCACCATGTCCAAGCAGTCTGTATCATGCATCAAACCTGGACTGGTGATTCATTTCACATATGATAATATACATGTTTCAATGCCATTCTCCCAAATCATTCCAACCTTGCCCTCTCCCACAGAGTCCAAAAGACTGTTCTATAAATCTGTGTCTCTTTTGCTGTCTTGCATACAGGGTTATCATTACTATCTTTCTAAATCTCATATGTATTCGTTAGTATACTGCATTGATGTTTTTCTTTCTGGCTTACTTTACTCTGTATAATAGGCTCCAGTTTCATCCACCTCATTACAACTGATTCACATATATTCTTTTTAACGCCTGAATAATACTCCATTGTATATATGGACCACCGCTTTCTTATCCATCCATCTGCTGATAGACATCTAGGTTTCTTCCATGTCCTGGCTATTATAAACAGTTCTGTGATGAATATTGTGATACACGTGTCCCTTTCAATTCTGGTTTCCTTGGTCTGTATGCAAAGCAGTGGGATTCCTGGGTTGCATGGAAGTTATTTTTCTAGTTTTTTAAGGAATACCTACACTCTTCTCATAAGTGCCTGTACAGTTCGCATTTCCACCAACAACATAAGAGAGTTCCCTTTTCTCTAAACCGTCTCCAGCATTTATTGCTTCTAGACTTTTGGATAGCAGCCATTCTGACTGGCTTGAAATGCTACCTCATTGTGGTTTTGAGTTGCAGTTCTCTGCTTATGAATGATGCCGAACATTTTTCATGTATTTGTTAGCCATCTGTATGACTTTTTTGGAGAAATGTCTGCTAAGTTCTTTGGCCCATTGTTTGGTTGAGTTATTTTTCTAGAACTGAGCTGTAGGTGTTGCTTGTATATTTTTGAGATTAATTGTCAGTTGTTTCATTTGCTATAATTTTCTCCCATTCTGAAGTCTGTCTTTTCACCTTGCTTATAGTTTCCTCTGCTGTACAGAAGCTTTTATTTTTAATTAGGTCCCGTTTTTTTATTTTTGCTTTAATTTCCATTATTCTGGGAGGTGGGTAATGGAGGATTCTGCTGTGATTTATGTCAGAGAATGTCTTGCCTATGTTCTCCTCTAGGTGTTTATATTTTTTGGTCTTACATTTAGATCTTTAATCCATTTTGAGTTTATCTTTGTGTGTGGTATTAGCAAGCATTATAGTTTTGTTCTTTTACAAGGGGTTGACCAGTTTTCCCAGCACCACTTGTTAAGGATATTGTCTTCTCCATTGTCAAGAATAAGGTGTCCATTGGTGCGTGGCATTATATCTGGGCTTTCTATTTTGTTCCGTTCATCTATATTTATGTCTCTGTGCCAGTACCATACATTCATGATGAGGGTGGCTTTGTAGTAGACCCTGAAGTCCTGCAGGTTGATTTCCCCAATTCCATTCTTCTTTCTCAAGATTGTTTTGCCTATTTGAGTTTTTTTTTTTTTTTATTTCTACACAAATTGTGAAACTATTTGAATTAGCTCTGTGAAAATACTATTGGTAGCTTGATAGGGATTGCATTGAATGCATACATTACTTTGAGTAGTATACCCATTTTCACAATATTTATTCTTCTAATCCACAAACACAGTATATGTCTCCATCTATTAGTGTTTTCTTTGATTTCTTTCACCAGTGTTTTATAGTTTTCTATATATAGGTCTTTTGTTTCTTTAGGTTGATATGTCCCTAAGCATTTTATTTTTCTTCGTTGCAACAGTGAATGGAATAGTTTCCTTAATTTCTCTTTCTATCTTCTCTTTATTAGTGTACAGGAATGCAAGGGATTTCTCTGTGTTGATTTTATATTCTACAACTTTACTGTATTCATTGATTAGCTCTAGTAGTTTTCTGGAACAATCTTTAGGGTTTTCTGTGTAGAGGATCATGTCATCGGCGAGCACTGAGAGTTTTACTGCTTCTTTTCTAATTTGGATTCCTTTTATGTCTTTTTATGCTCTGATTGCTGTGGCCAAAATTTCCAGAACTATATTGAATAGTAGTGGTGAGACTGGACACCCTTGTCTTTTCCTTGACATTAAGGGAAATGCTTTCAATTTTTAAAAATTGATAGTATTTGCTATGTGTTTGTCAAATATAGCTTTTATTATGTTGAAGTACGTTCCTTCTATTCCCGCCTTCAACTGGGGTTTTATCATAAATGGATGTTGAATTTTACCAAAGGCTTTCTCTGCATCTACTGAAATAATCATATGCATTTTTTTTTCAGTTTGTTAATGTTGTGTATTACATTGATTGATTTGCGGATATTGAAGACTCCTTGCATTCCTGGGATAAAAACCACTTGGTCATGCTGTATGATCTTTTTAATGTGTTGTTGGATTCTTATTGTTATAAATTTGTTTATGATTTTTGCATCTATGTTCATCAGTGATATTTGCCTGTAGTTTTCTTTTTTTGTGGCATTTTTTTCAGGTTTTGGTGTTAGGGTGATATTGACCTCACATAATTAGTTTGGAAGTTTACCTTCTGCAGTTGTCTGGAAGAGTTTGAGTGGGATAGTTATTAGCTCTTCTCTAAATTTTTGGTAGAATTCAGCTGTGAAAGCATCTGGACCTGGTCTTTGGTTTGCTGAAAGATTTCTGATTACAGTTTCAATTCCCGTGCTTGTGATGGGTCTGTTGAAATTTTCGATTTCTTCCTGGTTCAGTTTTGGAAAGTTGTACTTTTCTAAGAATTTGTCCACTTCTTCCAAGTTGGCCATATTATTGGCATATAATTGCTAATAGTAGTCTCTTGTGATCTTTTGCATTTCTGTGTTGTCTGTTGTAATCTCTACATTTACATTTCTATTTTTATTGATTTGGAATCTCTCCTTTTACTTCGTGATGAGTCTGGCTAGTGGTTTGTCAATTTTATGTACCCTCTCAAAGAATGAGCTTTTGGCTTTGTTGATTTTTGCTGTGGTCTCTTTTGTTTCTTTTGCATTTACTTCTCTAATTTTTAAGATTTCTTTCCTTCTACTAGCCCTGGGGTTTTTCATTTCTTCCTTTAATACTTACTTTAGGTGTTGAATTAGGTTATTTGGTTGATTTTGTTCTTGTTTCTTGAGGTATGCATATTTTGCTAATAACCTGCTCAAACTACCGCACAATTGCACTCATCTCACACGCTAGTAAAGTCATGCTCAAAATTCTCCAAGTCAGGTTTCAGCAGTATATAAACCGTGAACTCCCAGATGTTCAAGCAGGTTTTAGAAAAGGCAGAGGCACCAGAGATCAAATTGCCAACATCCGCTGGATCATGGAGAAAGCAAGAGAGTTTCAGAAAAACATCTATTTCTGCTTTATTGACTATGCCAAAGCCTTTGACTGTGTGGATCACAATAAACTGTGGAACATTCTGAAAGAGATGGGAATCCCAGACCACCTGACCTGCCTCTTGAGAAACCTGTATGCAGGTCAGGAAGCAACTGTTAGAACCAGTCATGGAACAACAGACTGGTTCCAAATAGGAAAAGGTGTACGTCAAGGTTGTATATTGTCACCTTGCTTATTTAACTTCTATGCAGAGTACATCATGAGGAACGCTGGGCTGGAAGAAGCACAAGCTGGAATCAAGATTGCCGGGAGAAATATCAATAACCTCAGATATGCAGATGACACTACCCTTATGGCAGAAAGTGAAGAGGAACTCAAAAGCCTCTTGATGAAAGTGAAAGAGGAGAGTGAAAAGGTTGGCTTGAAGCTCAACATTCAGAAAACAAAGATCATGGCATCTGGTCCCATCACTTCATGGGAAATAGATGGAAAAACAGTGGAAACAGTGTCAGACTTTATTTTTTTGGGCTCCAAGATCACTACAGATGCTGATTGCAGCCATGAAATTAAAAGACGCTTGCTCCTTGGAAGGAAAGTTATGACCAACCTTGATAGTATATTAAAAAGCAGAGACATTACTTTGCCAACCAAGGTCCGTCTAGTCAAGGCAATGGTTTTTCCCGTGGTCATGTATGGATGTGAGAGTTGGACTGTGAAGAAGGCTGACCGCCGAAGAATCAATGCTTTTGAACTGTGGTGTTGGAGAAGACTCTTGAGAGTCCCTTATACTGCAAGGAGATCCAACCAGTCCATTCTGGAGGAGATCAATCCTGGATGTTCATTGGAGGGACTGATGCTAAAGCTGAAACTGCAATACTTTGGCCACCTCATGCGACGAGTTGACTCACTGGAAAAGACTCTGATGCTGGGAAAGGTTGGGGGCGGGAGGAGAAGGGGACGACGGAGAATGAGATGGCTGGATGGCATCACGGACTCTGTGGACATGAGTTTGAGTGAACTCCGGGAGTTGGTGATGGACAGGGAGGCCTGGCGTGCTGTGATTCATGGGGTCGCGGAGAGTCGGACACGACTGAGCGACTGAACTGAACTGAACCTTCCTCTTAGCACTGCTTTTACAGTGTCCCACAGGTTTGTAGTTTTGTGTTTTCATTTTTATTCCTTTCTATGCGTATCAATAATCTCAGATATGCAGATAACACTACCCTTATAGCAGAAAGTGAAGAGGAACTCAAAAGCCTCTTGTTGAAAATGAAAGAGGAGAGTGAAAAGATTGGCTAGAAGCTCAACATTCAGAAAACAAAGATCATGGCATCTGGTCCCATCACGCCATGGGAAATGGACAAACAGTGGAAACAGTGTCGGACTTTATTTTTTTGGGCTCCAAAATCACTGCAGATGCTGATTGCAGCCATGAAATTAAAAGACGCTTACTCCTTGGAAAGAAAGTTATGGCCAACCTTGATAATATATTAAAAAGCAGAGACATTACTTTGCCAACGATGGCCTGTCTAGTCAAGGCTATGGTTTTTCCCGTGGTGATGTATGGATGTGAGAGTTGGACTGTGAAGAAAGCTGATAGCCGAAGTATTGATGCTTTTGAACTGTGGTGTTGGAGAAGACTCTTGAGAGTCCCTTGTACCCCAAGGAGATCCAACCAGTCCATTCTAAGGGAGATCGATCCTGGGTGTTCATTGGAAGGACTGATGTTAAAGCTGAAGCTGCAATACTTTGGCCACCTCATGCGAAGAATTGACTGACTGGAAAAGACTCTGATGCTGGGAAAGGTTGGGGGCGGGAGGAGAAGGGGAGGACTGAGAATGAGATGGCTGGATGGAATCACTGATTCTGTGGACGTGAGTTTGAGTGATCTCCAGGATTTGGTGATGGACAGGGAGGCCTGGCGTGCTGTGATTCTTGGGGTCGTGGAGAGTTGGACACGACTGAGCGACTGAAGTGAACTGATGCGTATTTTGATTTCTTTTTTGATTTCTTCTGTGATTTGTTGCATACTCAGCAGTATGTTGTTCAATGTCCATATGTTGGCATTTTTAATAGTTTTTCTCCTGTTATTGATATCTAAGCTTTCTACATTGTGGTCAGAAAAGATGCTGGGGATGATTTCATTTTATTTTTTAATTTACTAAGGCTAGATTTATGGACCGAGACATGATCTACCCTGGAGAAATTCCATGTGCGCTCGAGAAAAATGTGAAATTCATTGTTTCGGGGTGAAATGTCTTATAGATATCAATTAAGTCTAACTGGTCTATTGTATCATTTTTTTTAATTCATTGTTTTGTTTATTTATTTTATTTATTTTATTTTATTGGAAGCAAAATACTTTACATTAACATATTGGTTGGTTTTGCCATACATTGACACAAATCCTCCCTGGGTGTACATGTGTTCCCTTTCTTGAACCCCCCTCCCACCTCCATCTTCCCCATATCCTCCCTCCAAGTCATATACAGGGTTGAGGTTACTATCTTTCTAAATTCTATATATATGGGTTAGTACAGTGTATTGATGTTTTTCTTTCTGGCTTACTTCATTCTGTATAATAGGCTCCAATTTCATCCATCTCATTAGAACTAATTCAAATGCATTCTTTTTGACCGTTAAAAAATACTCCATTGTGGATATGAACCAAAGCTTTCTTATCCATTCATCTGCAGATGGACATTTAGGTTGCTTCCATGTCCCAGCTATTATAAACAGTGCTGCAATGAACATTGGAGTACATGTGTCTCTTTCAATTCTGGGTTCCTCAGTGTGTATGCCGAGAAGTGCGATTGCTGGATCACATGGCAGTTCTATTATCAGTTTTTCGAGGAATCTCCACACTGTTCTCCATAGTGGCTGTACTAGTTTGCATTCCCAACAAAAGTGTAAGAGGGTTCCCTTTTCTCCACACCCTCTCCAGAATTCATTCCATGTAGACTTTTTGATAACATCCATTGTGACTTGTGTGAATTGGTATCTCATTATTGTTTTGATTGGCATTTCTCAGATGAGGGATGTTGAGCATTTTTTCATGTGTTTATTAGTCATCTTTATGTCTTCTTGGAGAAATGTCTGTTTGCTTCTTGGGCCCATTTTTTGATTTGGTCATTTATTTTTCTAGAATTGAGCTGCAGGAGCTGCTTGTATGTTTTGGAGGCTTCATTTGCTTTTATTTTCTCCCATTCTGAAGCCTGTCTTTTCACCTTGCTTATAGTTTCCTTTGGTGTGCACAAGCTATTGATTTTAATTAGTCCCATTTGTTTATTTTTGCTTTTATTTCCAATATTCTGGGAGGTGGGTCATGGAGGATCCTGCTGTGATTTATGTCGGAGAGTGTTTTGCCTACGTTCTCCTCTAGGAGTATTATAGAATCTGGTCTTACATTTAGCTCTCTAATACATTTTGAGTTTATTTTGGTGTATGGTGTTAGGAAGTGTTCTAGTTTCATTATTTTACAAGTGGCTGACCAGTTTTCCCAGAACCACTAGTTAAAGAGACTGTCTTTTCTCCATTTTATATTCTTGCCTCCTTGTCAAAGGTAAGGTGTCCATAGGTGTGTGGATTTATGTCTGAGCTTTTGATTTTGTTCCATTGATCTATATTTCTGTCTTTATGCAAATACCATACTGTATTGATGACTGTGACTTTGTAGTAGAGCCCGAAGTCCGGCAGGTTAATTCTTCCAGTTCCATTCTTCTTCTTCAAGATTGCTTTGGCTATTCGAGGTTATTTGTATTTGTATACAAACTGTGAGATTATTTGTTCTAGTTCTGTGAAAAATATCGTTGGTAGCTGGATAGGGATTGCGTTGAAGGTATAAATTACTTTGGGTAGTATACTCATTTTTACAATATTTATTCTTCCAATCCACGAACACGGTATATTTCTCCATCTATTAGTGTCCTCTTTGATTAATTTCACTAATATTTTATAGTTTTCTATGTACAAGTCTTTTGTTTCCTTAGGTAGCTATATTGCTAAGTATTTAATTCTTTTCATTGCAACAGTGAATGGAATAGTTTCTTTAAGTTCTCTTTCTATTTTCTCATTATTAGTGTATAGGAATGCAAGGGATTTCTGTGTGTTGATTTTATATCCTGCAACTTTACTGTACTCATTGATTAGCTCTAGTAGTTTTCTGGTAGAGTCTTTAGGGTTTTCTGTTTAGAGGATCATGTCGTCAGCGAATAGTGAAATTTGACTTCTTCTTTGCCAATTTGTATTTCTTTCATGTTTTTCTGCTCTGATTGCTGTAGCCAAAACTTCCAGAACTATGTTGAATAGTAATGGTAAGAGTGGGCACCCTTGTCTTGTTCCTGACCTTAGTGAAATGCTTTCAGTTTTTAACGATTGAGGATAATGTTTGCTGTGGGTTTGTCATATATAGCTTTTATTATGTAGAGTTATTTCCCTTCTATTCCCACTTTCTTGAGGGTTTTTATCATAAATGGATGTTGTATTATGTTTAATGCTTTCTCTGCATCTATTGAGATAATCATATGATTTTTATTTTTCAGTTTGTTATGTGATATATTATGTTGATTGATTTGCGGTTATTGAAGAATCCTTGCATTCCTGGGATAAAGCCCACTTCGTCATGATGTATGATCTTCCTAATGTGTTGTTGGATTCTGATTTCTAGAATTTTGTTAAGGATTTTTGCATCTATGTTCATCAGTGATATTGGCCTGTAGTTTTCTTTTATTTTGTGGGATCTTTACCAGATTTTGGGATTAGTGTGATGGTGGCCTCATAGAATGAGTTTGGAAGTTTCCCTTCCTCAGCAATTTTCTGGAAGATTTTGAGTAGAATAGGTGTTAGCTCTTCTCTAAATTTTTGGTAGAATTCAGCTGTGAAGCCCTCTGGCCCTGGGCTTTTGTTTGCTGGAAAACTTCTGATTACAACTTCTAGTTCCGTGTTTGTTATGGGTCTGTTCAGATTTTCTACTTCTTTCTGGTTCAGTTTTGACAAGGTGTACATTTCTAGGAATTTGTCCATTTCTTCCACGTTATTCATTTTCTTACCATATAATTGCTGATAGTATTCTCTAATAGTCCTTTGTATTTCTGTGTTTTCAGTTGAGATCTTTCCATTTTCATTTTAAATTTTATTGATTTTTTTCTTCTCCCTTTGTTTTTTGATGAGTCTGGCTAGTAGTTTGTCAGTTTGGCTTTGTTGATTTTTGCTATGGTCTCTTTTATTTCTTTTGCATTTATCTCTGTCTTAATTTTTACGATTTCTTTCCTTCTACTAACCCTGGGGTTCTTCATTTCTTCCTTTTCTAGTTTCTTTAGATGTAGAGTTAGTTTATTTAGTTGACGTTTTCTTGTTTCTTGAGGTGTGCCTCTATTGCTATGAACTTCCCCCTTAACACTGCTTTTACAGTGTCCCAGAGGTTTTGGGTTGTTTTTGTTTTCATTTTCATTCATTTCTATGAATATTTTGATTTCTCTTTTGATTTCTTCTATGATTTGTTCATTATTCAGCAGCGTGTTATTCAGCATCCATATGTTTGTATTGTTAATAATTTTTCTCCTGTAATTGAGACCTAATGTTACTGCATTGTGGTCAGAAAATATGCTTGGAATGATTTCAATTTTTTTGGATTTACCTAGGCTAGATTTATCGCTAAGGATGTGATCTCTCCTGGAAAAGGTTCCGTGTGCACTTGAGAAAAATGTGAAATTCATTGTTTTAGGGTGAAATGTCCTAATGAGAACTATTAGGTAACTGGTCTCTTGTATCATTTAAAGTTTGTGTTTCCTTGTTAATTTTCTGTTTAGTTGATCTATCTATAGGTGTGAGTGGGGTATTAAAGTGTCTCCCACTATTATTATGTTATTGTTAATTTCCCCTTTCATACTTGTTAGTAATTGTCTTACATATTGCGTTGCTACTATGTTGGGTGCAGAAACACTTTTAATTGGTATATCTTTTCTTGGATTAATCCTTTGATCATTATGCAGTTTCCTTCTTTGTCTCTTTTCACAGCATTTGTTTTAAAGTATACTTTATCTGATATGAGTATTGCTACTCCTGCTTTCTTTTGGTCTCTATTTGCATGGGATATCTTCTTCCAGCCCTTCACTTTCAGTCTGTGTGTGTCCCTCTTTTTGAGGTGGGTCTCTTGTAGACAACATATATGGGAGTCTTGTTTTTTTATCCATTCAGCCAGCCTTTGTCTTTTGGTTGGGGCATTCAACCCATTTATGTTTAAGGTGATTATTGATAAGTACGATCCCATTGCCATTTTCTTTATTGTTTTGGGTTCGAGATTATATACCCTTTCTGTGTTTCCTGTCTAGAGGAGATCCTATAGTATTTGTTGTAGAGCTGGTTTTGTAATGCTGAATTCTTTCAGCTTTTGTTTGTCCGTAAAGCTTTTGATTTCTCATTCATATTTGAATGAGATCCTTGCTGGGTATAGGAATCTGGGTTGTAGGTTACTTTCTATCATCACTTTAAGTATGTCTTGGCATTCCCTCCTGGCCTGAAGAGTTTCTGCTGAAAGGCCAGCTGTTATCCTTACGGAGATCCCCTTGTGAGTTATTTGTTGATTTTCCCTTACTGTTTTTAATATTTGTTCTTTGTGTGTGATCTTTGTACATTTGATTAATATGTGCCTTATAGTATTTCGCCTTGGGTTTATCCTGTTGGGGACTCTCTGGGTTTCTTGGACTTTGGTGATTATTTCCTTCCGCATTTTATGGAAATTTTCAACTATTATCTCCTCATGTATTCTCTCATGGTCTTTTTTTTCTCTTCTTTTCTGGGACTCCTATGATTCGAATGTTGGGGCGTTTACTATTGTCCCATATATCTCTATTATTGTCTTCATTTATTTTAATTCTTTTTTCTTTTTCCGTCTCTGTTTCATTGATCTCTACAATTCTATCTTCTAGCTCGCTTATCCTGTTTTCTGCCTCCGTTATTCTACTGTTTGTTCCCTCCAGAGTGTTTCTGATCTCATGTATTGCATTATTCGTTATATATTGACAATTTTGTATTTCCTATAATTTTTTATTAAACATTTCTTGCATCTTCTCAATCCTTTTCTCCACTTTATTTATCTGTACCTCCATTTCGCTTTCCAGATTTTGAATCATTTTCACAGTTAAAATTTGAAATTCTTTATTGGTTAGGTTCCTTATATCTTCCTCTTTTGTTTGTGTTGGTGGGCATTTATCCTGTTCCTTCACTTGCTGGGTATTTCTCTGCCTCTTCATCTTGCTTATTATTGCTGTGTTTAGGGTGGCTTTTCCGTCTTCTGGCCATTTGTGGAGTTCTCTTTATTATGTAGTTACCTCTTTGTGTGTGGGTTTGGATGGGTGACTTGCCAAAGTTCCCTGGTTAAGGAGGCTTGTGTCGATGTTCTGGTGGGTGAAGCTGGATTTCTTCTCTCTGGAGTGCAATATAGTGTCCAGTAATGAATCTGAGGTGTCAATGGGTTTGGAGTGGCTTTGGGCAGCCTGTATATTCAAGCTCAGGGCTATTCTTCTGTGTTGCTGAAGAATTTGTGTGGTATGTCTTTCACTGAATCTTGTTGACCCTTGGGTGGTTCCTGGTTTCAGTGTATGTATGGAGGCATTTGATGAGTACCTATCAATTAATGTTCTCTAAAACAGGAGATCTCTGGTGTTCTCAGAATTTGGACTTAAGCCTCCGCCTCTGGTTTGTAGTCTTATTCTTGTAGTAGGCTCAAGGCTTCTCCCTCTGTTACTTCCTAGGTAGTTCCTTCTGTTGAAAAAGCTCTTTTGTTTTCTGGTCTCCTCAGTGTCTAATTCCCGTCCTGACACCAGGATGCAGTGATGCAGTGGTGGACACTTTTTTTTTTTTTTTTTCCTGGCTCACCTGTTCAGTAGTGCTGTGGGGATGAAGGAACGCTGCTAACAAATATCGCTGGCATCTGTGGGGAGTGCAGGCCGTGTCTTGGCTACACTGGGAATGCTCCCGCTTGAGGCGTGTGTGTTTTCCCTGTTTATGCTGCTTATGCTCTAGGTTGCTCTGCTGGGAGCCGTCAGCAGCCGGTGCTGGGTTATATGCACTTGCCAGGTCTGAGCGGCTCAGGTTCAGGTCCTCGGATGCCCCACAAAGTGGCAGACTTGGCTGAGCCTGCGTTTTGTGCCTTCCCTGGTCCGAGCAGCTTAGGTGACCAGTCTTTTGGCGAGCGCAGTTGCAGTGATTTATCACCTTCCTGGTCCCTGCCGCTCGGTTTTCTGGGTTTTCAACTGGTGCACTTTCTCAGGCGTGTATCGACAGGTCCGAAACTAAGAAGTCTTGGTTAGCAAGGAAGCCTGCCTGTAGCTTGCTTTGGGAAGCCCCTCTTGGGTCGAGGCTGCCCCTTCCAGCACTGGCTGTCCTCACTGCCTGTGTTGGTGGGGGCTGGGGGCTGGGCCGCCCACTGCCGGCTCGTTCTGCTCAGTGCTTTGTTCTGTGAGCAGGGCTGGAATGTTCCTAGGTTGGGGCTTTTAGCAGAGTTTTCGCCTTTTAGCTGCAGCGTCTGCTTCGCTATTTTAAGTTCGCACCCTCTGCGCTGGGGCGTTCAAACGTGGTTCTCCCTCTAAGCGCCGCCGGCCTGGCCTCCCTGCCTAGCCCCTGACTGCTAGTGGGGGATGCGGGCGTCTGTGCCGCTTCTCCCTGGAGAGTTTTCTCTGGGCACTTAGTCTGTGAGTTTTAATTATTTATGTCTTTTGTCTCCCAGTTATATGGCCCTCTGAGTTTCCACTTGCCAGTGTTTCCTGGTGTTTGGAAACTTCTCTCTCTTTCTTTTTTTTTTAAGCCTTCCTTCCGAAGACAGAGCTCTGTCCCTCCCTCCTTTGTCTCTCTTTTATCTTTTATACTATTTTCTACCTTCTTTCGAAGACTATGGGCTGCTTTTCTGAGTGCCTGATGACCTCTGCCGGTATTCAGAAGTTTTTTTGTGGGATTTACTCAGCATTCAAATGTTCTTTTGCTGATTTTATTGGGGAGAAAGTGGTCGCCCCTTCCTATTCTTCTGCCATCTTCCCATGCCTCTCTATTGTATCATTTAACTTTTGGGTTTCCATGTTAATTTTCTGTTTAGTTGATCTATCCATAGGTGTGAGTCGGGTATTAAAGTCTCCCGCTATCATTGTGTTATTGTTAACTTCCTGTTTCATACTTATTAGCATTTGTCTTACATATTGTGGTGCTTCTATGTTCGGTGCATATATATTGATAATTGTTATATCTTCTTGGATTGATCATTTGATCATTAAGTAGTGTACTTCTTTGTCTCTTTTCACAGCCTTTGTTTTAAAGTCTATTTTATCTGATATGAATATTGCTTCTCCTGATTTCTTTTGATCTCTACTTGCATGAAATATCTTTTTCCAGCCCTTCACTTTTGGTCTGTAAGTGTCCCTCATTTCGAGGTGTGTTTCCGGTAGACAACATATATAAAGGTCTTGTTTTTGTTTCTATTCAGTCACTATTTGTCTTTTGGTTGAGGTATTCAACCCATTTATATTTAAGGTAATTATTGATAAGTATGATCCCATTGCCATTTACTTTATTGTTTTGGGTTCGATTTTATACACCCTTTCTGTGTTTTGTGTCTAGAGAAGGTCCTTTAGCATTAGGGGTGATGTGGTGATGCTGAATTCTCTCAACTTTTGCTTGTCTGAAAAGATTTTGATTTCTTCTTCATATTTGAATGATAGCCTTGATGGGTACAGTCATCTGGGCTGTTACTGCAGCTAACTCACTTCAGTCGTGTCCAATTCTGTGTGACCCCATAGATGGCAGCCCACCAGGCTCCGCCGTCCCTGGGATTCTCCAGGCACGAACACTGGAGTGCTTTGCCATTTCCTTCCCCAATCTGGACTGTAGCTTATTTTATCTCAACATTTTAAGTATGTCTTGCCATTCCTCCTGGCCTGAAGAATTTCTGTTGAAAGATCAGCTGTTATCCATACGGGAATCCCCTTGAGTGTTACTTTATTTTTTTTCCCCTTGCTGCTTTTAATATTTGTTATTTGTGTTAGATCTTTGTTAATTTGATTATTATATGTCTTGGGATATTTTGCCTTGGTTTTATCTTGTTTGGTATTCTTTGGGTTTCTTGGATTTGGGTGATTATTTCCTTACCCATTTAAGGACGTTTTCAACTATTATCTCCTCAAGTATTTCCTTATGGTCTTTCTTTTTGTCTTCTTCTTCTGGGAATCGTATGATTCGAATGTTGAGGAGTTTAACATTGTCCTAGAGGTCACTGAGATTGTCCTCATTTCTTTTAATTGGCTTTTCCTTTTTCCCCTCTGTTTCATTTATTTCTAGCATTCTATTTTCTATCTCACTTATCTTATCTTCTGCCTCCGTTATACTATTGTTCGTTCCCTCCAGAGTGTTTTTGATCTCATCTACTGTATTATTCATTGTATATTGACACTTTTTATTTCTTCTTGTTAAACCTTTTTTGCATCTTCTCAATTCTTGTCTCCAGGTAAGAAAGCCTTCCTCAGTGATCAATGCAAATACATAGAGGAAAACAACAGAATATGAAAAACAAGAGATCTCTTCAAGAAAATTAGAGATTCCAAGGGAACATTTCATGCAAAGATGGGCTCGATAAAGGACAGAAATGGTATGGACTTAACAGAAGCAGAAGATATTAAGAAGAGGTGGCAAGAATACACAGAATAATTGTACCAAAAAAGATCTTCACGACCAAGATAGTCAGATTAACGTGATCACTGACCTAGAACCAGACATCTTGGAATGTGAAGTCAAGTAGGCCTTAGAAAGCATCACTACGAATATAGCTAGTGGAGGTGATGTAATTCCAGTTGAGCTATTTCAAGTCCTGAAAAATGATTCTCATTATGCCAGCAAATTTGGAAAATTCAACAGTGTTCACAGGACTTGAAGAGGTTAGTCTTCATTCCAATCCCATAGAAAGGGAATGCCAAAGAATGCTCAAAGTACCGCACAATTGCACTCATCTCACACGCTAGTAAAGTCATGCCCAGAATTCTGCAAGCCAGGCTTCAGCAATATATGAACCGTGAAATCACAGATGTTCAAGTAGGTTTTAGAAAAGGTAGAGGAAACAGAGATCAAATAGCCAACATGCGCTGCATCATGGAGAAAGCAAGAGAGTTCCAGAAAAACATCAATTTCTGTTTCATTGACTATGCCAAAGCCTTTGACTGTGTGGATCACAATAAACTGTGGAACATTCTGGAAGAGATGGGAATAACAGACCACATGACCTGCCTCTTGAGCAACCTGTATGCAGGTCAGGAAGCAACAGTCAGAACTGTACATGGAACAACAGACTGTTTCCAAGTAGGAAAAGGACTAGGTCAAGGCTGTATATTGTCACCTTGCTTATTTAACTTATGTGCAGAGTACATCATGAGGAACGCTGGGTTGGAAGAAACACAAGCTGGAATCAACATTGCTGGGAGAAATATCAATAACCTCAGATATGCAGATGACACTACACTTTTGGCAGAAAGTGAAGAGGAACCCAAAAACCTCTTGATGAAAGTGAAAGAGGATAGTGAAAAGGTTGGCTTGAAGCTCAACATTCAGAAAACAAATATCATGGCACCTGGTCCCATCACTTCATGGGAAGTAAAGGAAAAAGAGTGGAAACAATGTCAGATTTTATTTTTTTGTGCTCCCAAATCACTGCAGATGCTGATTGCAGCCATGAAATTAAAAGATGCTTACTGCTTGGAAGGAAAGTTATGACCAAACTTGATAGTATATTAAAAAGCAGAGATATTACTTTGCCAACAAAGATCTGTCTAGTCAAGGCTATGGTTTTCACATGATCATGTATGGATGTGAGAGTTGGACTGTGAAGATAGCCGATCGCCGAAGAATTGATGCTTTTGATGTGTGGTGTTGGAGAAGACTCTTGAAAGTCCCTTGTACTTCAAGGAGATTCAACCTGTCCATTCTAAAGGAAATCAGTCCTGGTTGTTCATTGGAAGGACTGATGCTAAAGCTGAAACTCCAATACTTTGGCCACCTCATGTGAAGACTTGACTCACTGGAAAAGACTCTGATGCTGGGAAAGGTTGGGGGTGGGAGGAGAAGGGGATGACAGAGAATGAGATGGCTGGATGGCATCAACATCTCTGTGGACATGAGTTTGAGTGAACTCCGGGAGTTGGTGATGGACAGGGAAGCCTGGAGTTCTGTGATTCATGAGGTTGCGGAGAGTCGGACACGACTGAGCGACTAAAGTGAACTAAACTGAACTGAAGCTCCATTTGTTTTCAAGATTTTGGATCATTTTCAGTATCATTTTTTTGGAATTCTTTGTCATGTAGTTTCCCTATCTCTTCCTCTTTTATTTGGGTTGGTGGGCATTTATCCTGTTCCCTTACTTGTTGAGGAGGAGGAGTCTGGTGGTCTACAGTCAATGGGATTATAAAGAGTCGGACACGACTAGGCGACTTCACTCTTCATTTTGTCTTGTTTTATTATTAGGATGATTGTGGCCTTACAGAATGAGTTTGGAAATTTATCTTTCTCTTCAATTTTCTGCAAGAATTTGAGTAAGATTGGTGTTAGCTGTTATTTACATTTTGGGAGAATTCATCTGTGAATTTGACTGATCCTTGGTTTTTGTTTGCTGGAAGATTTCTGATTACAGTTTCAATTTCCTTGCTTGTGGTGGATCTATTAAGATTTTCTATTCATTCATGATTCATGTTTGGAAAATTAGACTTTTCTACAAATTTTTTATTTCTTCCAAGTTGTCCATTTTATTGGTATATAGTTGCTGATATTCTCTTATGATCCTTTGTATTTCAGTGTTGTCATTTGTGATTTCTCCATTTTTGTTTCTAATTTTGTTGATTTCATTTTTCCTTTTTGTTTCTTGATGAGCTTGGCTAATGGTTTGTCACTTTTATCTTCTCAAGAACCATCTTTTCCTTCTTTCTTTTTTTCTATGTTCTCTTTTCTTTCTTTTTTAATTTCTGCCCCAATTTTTAAGGTATCTTTCCTTCTATTAATCCTGGAGTTGTTAATTTATTCCTTTTCTAGTTGTTTTAGAGGTGAAGTTTATTCAAATCCCTTATGAGTATACAGTGGAGGTAAGAAATGGATTTAAGGGACTAGATCTGATAGATAGAGTGCCTGATGAACTCTGGACGGAGGTTCGTGACATTGTACAGTAGACAGGGAAAAGATCATCCCCATGGAAAAAAAAATTGCAAAGAAGCAAATTTGCTGTCTGAGGAGGCATTACAAATAGCTGTGAAAAGAAGAGAAGCGAAAAGAAAAAAAGAAAAGGAAAGAGTAAGCAACTAAATGCAGAGTTCCAAAGAATAGCTAGTAAGAAAGCCTTGCTCAGCAATCAATGCAAAGAAATAGAGGAGAACAACAGAATAGGAAAAACAGGAGATCTTTACAAGAAATTAGAGATATCAAGGGAACATTTTATGCAAAGATGGGCTCGATAAAGGACAGAAATTGTTTCGACCTAAAAGTAGAAGATATTAAGAAGAGGTGGCATGAATACACAGAACTGTACAAAAAAGATCTTCACGACCAAGATAATCACAATGGTATGATCACTCACGTGGAACCAGACATCATGGAATGTGAAGCGAAGCGGGCCTTAGAGAGCATCACTGCGAACAAAGCTAGTGGAGGTGATGGAATTCCAATGGAGTTAATTCAAATCCTGAAAGATGATGCTGTGAAAGTGCTGCACTCAATATGCCAGCAAATTTGGAAAACTCAGCAGTGTTCACAGGACTGGAAAATGTCAGTCTTCATTCCAATCCCAAAGAAAAGGAATGCCAAAGAATGCTCAGACTACCGGACAATTGTACTCATCTCACACACTAGTAAAGTCATTCTCCAAATTCTCCCAGCCAGGTTTCAGCAATATGTAAACCGTGAATTCCCAGATGTTCAAGTAGGTTTTAGAAAAGGCAGAGGAACCAGAGATCAAATTGCCAACATCCGCTCGATCATGGAGAAAGGAAGAGAGTTCCAGGAAATTATCTATTTCTGCTTCATTGACTATGCCAAAGCCTTTAGCTGTGTCGATCACAATAAACTCTGGAACATTCTGAAAGTGATGGGAATACCAGACCACCTGACCTGCTTCTTGAGAAACCTGTATGCAGGTCTGGAAGCAACAGTGAGAACTGTACACGGAACAAGAGACTGGTTCCAAATAGGAAAAGGAATACGTCAAGGCTGTATATTGTCTACTTTGCTTATTTAATTTATATGCAGAGTACATCATGAGGAACGCTGGGCTGGAAGAATCACAAGCTGGAATCAAGATTGCTGGGAGAAATATCAATAACCTCAGATATGCAGAAGACAACACCCTTATGGCAGAAAGTGAAGAGGAACTCAAAAGCCTCTTGATGAAAGTGAAAGAGAAGAGTGAAAAGGTTGGCTTAAAGCTCAACATTCAGAAAGCAAATATCATGGCATCTGGTCCCATCACTTTATGGGAAATAGATGGGGAAACAGTGGAAAGAGTGTCTGATTTTATTTTTTGGAGCTCCAAAATCACTGCAGATGCTGATTGCAGCCATGAAATTAAAAGACGCTTACTCCTTGGAAGGAAAGTTATGACCAACGTAGATAGCATATTAAAAAGCAGAGACATTAGTTTGCCAATCAATGTCCGTCTAGTCAAGGCTATGATATTTTCCTGTGGTCATGTATGGATGTGAGAGTTGGACTGTGAAGAAAGCTGATAGCTGAAGAATTGATGCTTTTGAACTGCGTTGCTGGAGAAGACTCTTGAGAGTCCCTTGGACTGAAAAGAGATTCAACCAGTCCATTGTAAAGGAGATCAATCCTGGGTGTGCATTGGAAGGACTGATGCTAAAGCTGAAATTCCAATACTTTGGCCACCTCATGCGAAGAGTTGACTCACTGGAAGTGTCTGATGCTGGGAGGGATTGAAGGTGGGAGGAGACGGGGACGACAGAGAATAAGATGCCTGGGTGGCATCACCGACTTGATGGACATGAGTTTGAGAGAAGTCCTGGAGTTGGTCATGGACAGGGAGGCCTGGCGTGCTGTGATTCATGGGGTCGCAAAGAGTCGGACATGACTGAGCGACTGAACTCTACTAAACTGAACTAAGTGTGAAGTGCGGTTATTCAGTTGAGTTTTCTCCTGTTTCTTGAGGTAAGTCTGTGGTGTTATGAACCTTCCCTTAGCACAGCTTTTACAGTGTCTTATAGGTTTTGGGTTGTTGGGTTTTCATTTCTCACTCCTTTCTATGCATATTTTTCTTTTTTTTTTCCTCTGTGATTTTTTAGTTATTCAAAAGCCTCCATATGTTGGCTTTTTTTTTTTTTTTCCTGTAATCGAGATCTAATATTACTGCATTGTGGTCAGAAAGGATGATTGGAATGGTTTTAATTGTTTTTGAATTTACCAAGGCTAGATTTATGGCCCAAGATATGATCTATCCTGGAGAAGATTCCATGTGCTCTTGAGAGAAAGGTGAAATTGATTGTTTTTGAGTGAAATATCCTACAGGTATTAACTAGGTCTACTGGTCAATGGTGGCATTTAAAGTTTGTGTTTCCTTGTTAATTTCTGTTTAGTTGATCTTTCCATAGGTTTGAGTGGGATATTAAAGTCTCCCACTATTATTGTGTTATTGCTAATTTCCCCTTTCATACTTGTTAGCATTTGCCTTACATAGTCCAGTGCCCTATGTTGGGTCCGTATATGATTGTCATTGTTAGATCTTCTTCTTGGGGTGATCCTTTGATCATGATAGAGTGTTCTTCTTAGTCTCTGTTCATAATCTTTATTTTAAAGTCTATTTCATCTAATATGAGTATTCCTACTCCAGCTTTTTTATATTTTTGGTCTCCATTTGCATGTAATATGTTTTTCCAGCCCTTCATTTTCGATCACTATTTTATGTCCCGTATTTTGAATTGGTCTCTTGTAGAGAGGATATATCGTGGTATTGGTTTTGTATCCATTCTTCCAGTGATTGTCTTTTGTTTGGGATATTCAACCTATTTACATTTAAGGTAATTATTGATGTTAGTATCCTATTGCCAATTACTTTGTTGTTTGTGGTTCGAGTGTATATACCGTTTCTTTTTCCTGTCTAAGGAAGATCCTTTAGCATTTGTTGAAGAGCTTGTTGGAGGTGCTGAATTCTCTCAGCTTTTACTAAAGCTGAAACTGCAATACTTTGGCCATCTCATGCGACGAGTTG
Source organism: Moschus berezovskii (assembly GCF_049115385.1). NCBI lineage: Eukaryota > Metazoa > Chordata > Mammalia > Artiodactyla > Moschidae > Moschus > Moschus berezovskii. Next base: position 29,872,589 of record NC_142489.1, on the reverse strand, counting down.
ACTCACTGGAAAAGACTCTGATGCTGGGAAAGGTTGGGGGCAGGAGGAGAAGGGGACGACGGAGAATGAGATGGCTGGATGGCACCACCGACTCTGTGGACATGAGTTTGAGTGAACTTCGGGAGTTGGTGATGGACAGGGAGGCCTGGCGTGCTGTGATTCATGGGGTCGCGGAGAGTCGGACACGACTGAGCGACTGAACTGAACTGAACTGAACTGAAAGGTTTTGATTTCTCCTTCATATTTGAATGTGATCCTACCTGGGTACAGTAATTTTGGTTGTAGGTTTTCTCTTTCATCACTTTAAATATGTCCTGTCATTCCTCCTGACCTGAAGAGTTTCTATTGAAAGATCAGTTGATATTCTTATGGGAATCCCCTTGTGTGTTATTTGTTGTTTTTCCCATGGAGATTTTAATATCTGTTCTTTGTGTTTGATTGCTGCTAATTTACTGATTCGTGGAGCTTGTGTCGGTGTTTTTATGGGTGGAACTGGGTTTCTTCTCTCTGGATTGCAATGAATTATCCAGTAGTGAGATTTGAGATGTCTATGCAATTGGAGTGACTTTGGGAAGCCTGTATATTGAAGCTCAGCACTATTTTCCTGTGTTGCTGGATAATTTGTGTGGTATGTCTTTCTCTGGAACTTGGTGACTCTTGGGTCATCTTTGCTTTCAGTGTAGGAATGGAGGTTTTTTGATCATCTCTTATCATTTAATATTCCCTGAAGTCAAGAGTTCTTTGCTGTTCTCAAGTTTTGGGCTTAAGCCTCCTGCTTCTGGTTTAGAGTCTTATACTTACAGTAGCCTCAAGACTTCTACATCCATACAGCACCAATGATAAAACGTCTAGATTATTGATGAAAAGACTCTCCACAGTGAGGGACATCCAGAGAGGTTTGCAGAATTACATGGAGAAGAGAAGAGGGTGGAGGGAGATAGAAGTGACCAGAAGGCGGAGAGGGGGAATCACAAGGGGAGAAAGCAATCGAATCAGTAACCTATTTTCTATGTGCTCTCCACAGTCTGGAACTCTCAGAGAGCCTCACAGAGTTATATGGAGAAGAGAAGAAGGAGGAAGGAGATAGAGGTGAAATGGTTGAGAAAAAGGGAAATAAAAAAGACAGGGATAGATCAAGGTATTACTATCTTCTCCACAGCCCAGAACACACAGCGAAATTCTCAGAGTTAGGTAGAGAAGAGAAGGTGGAGGGAGGAAATAGAGGCTACCTGGTGGAGAAAAAGGAGAATAAAAAGGAGGAGAGAGTAATCAAGCCAGTAATCACACTCCTAGATAAAAATGCGTACTTAAGATTAGTTTCGTAAAGGTAAAATATTGATAACTACCAAAAAGCAAAGATCAAAAATCTAAAGTAGAAGTTGGACTCACAAAAATTCAGTATTAAAAAACAAAAGAAAAAAAAGTATATTTTGGGGTTTTTGTTTTTGTTTAATATTGTAGTTTTGACGGTCTAACCTCTACTTTTTTGGCATGGATAAGGTAATAATATGTTATAAAAATGAAAATTAAAGGCAGTACAGAGGACTTAAAAAATAATAAAAAAAAATGAAAGTAGTAAAAATACATCTCTCTGGAGCTGTTTCAGACAGTGTGGGCTCAGTTCAGTTTCAGATAGCTCCTTGTTCCAGCTTAGATCTTGTTCTCAAGATCTAAAGTACACCTCCAGTGTAGTTGTTGTTATCTACAGGGGGTATTCTGTTTCATCTGTCCCTTCCAACGTGGTTCCTTCTGTTTGTTTGGTTTCTTCTGTTCGCTACTCTCTTCAGTGTCTAATTTCCACCCTAACATTAGGGCGAGAAGTGTTCTCTTATTCAAGCTCACTTTTTCAATCATGCTCTGAGGAGGGAGGAACACTGCAAACAAATATCATTGGCGTGTGTAGGGAGTGCTTGCAGTGCCTTGGACACCCTGGGTTTGCCCCTGCTCTTCGTTGTTTGCTTTCCTAGTCTACACTACTCAGGCTCCAGATTACTCTTCAGGGAGCGGGCCCCGAGTTGCGTGCACTTTCCTGGTCTAGGCCACTCAGGTCCAGGTTCTCTGCTACTCCCCAAAGTTGCAGATTGAGTTGGGATTTTTGTTGTTGTTGTTGTTACACTTCCCAGTCCTGAACAGCTCAGACAACCAGGTGTTTGGCTAGTGTCCTCTCCCTGGCAGTGAGATCGCCTATCTCTTCCCCGGTCCCAGCCTCTTGGTTTACTGGGTAACAGTGTGCACCATCTCTGCTGTGTCTTTACTGGGGTACTGATCTCTCGCTCTGGCACTCCTGGTGGATGTCAACTGTCTAGAATTCCAGGAAGTCTTGGTTAGCAACTGGAAGACTGTCCACAGTTTGATAGGGAATGCTGTCTCTGGGACTGAGTTTGCCCCTTTCTTGCTCTGGCTACCACCCTCCTGCCCCATCCTCCTGCGGTGGATGGGCTGGTCCACATCCGGCACATTCTCCTCTGGTATTTGCTCAGTCCTTTGTTCTGTGAGTGGGCCAGGCATTATCTCAGGTAAGAGCTTTTCCGGGATAGTTCTCTCTCCCTTTCTCTTCGCACCCCCTCAGATTGCCCTCAGGACATTTGAGACTGGTCCTTATCCTAAGCAATGCAGCCCACTCCTCCCTATTCAGCCTCCTCTTCCTGGTGATGGATGGAAGTGTCTGGCGTAGGCAAATAACCTGTGGGTTTTATGTATGTATATATGTCTGTATGTATTTTTTTCCTAGGTGCATTGCCCTCTGAGCTTCCAAAACTCCCGACAGACACGCTGGAGAGAGGGTTTCCTGGTGTTTGGAAACTTTTTCCTCTTTAAGATTCCCTTGCCAGAACGGCTCTCCATCGCTAACACTCCTTTTATTTTATATTCTGCCCTACCTCATTTTGAAGAAAATTGGCAGCATTTCTGGGTGCCTGATGTCTTCAAGTCAGTGTTCAGAAATTATTTTGTGGACTTTGTTCAGCGTTCAAATGTTCTTTTGCTGGATTTTTGGGGGAGAAATTGGTCTCCCAGTCCTATTCCTCTGCCATCTTAGGATGACACCCCAGCCCCACCCACTGACTTTAAATTATGCCAAATTGGTTGACATAGAATAGGGAGAGAAGGAAATTCTGGTACATTCCTAAATAGACTACGGGAAGCTCCCCTAATTTTACTGACATTCACCTTAATATTACAGAGGGAGAAATAATTTTAAACATAGATTTCTCACTCATTTTATATCAGATGTCTGCCATTAGTTATGCAAACAGGTATTTGGGCCAAATTAAACCTTAGGAAAACTGTTACAGATATTTCAGATGGTATATTATAGTAGAGAATCTGAGGATGAAAATAGAGGTGGGGGGGAATCCAGCAAAAGCCTGAAGCCCCAACAATGTCTATTAGAACTGCTCTGAAACAACCTGAGAAAAATAACCAGAGGGACACAGGTGAAAATGGTTGGGCTTGCTATTCCTGAGGAAAGGAGGGATATTTCAAGAAGTTTTCCCCTCAGGCATCCAAGGCACCTCTGGCTCCCTGTCTCATCTGCAAAGAACCACACAAGAGAAGAGACTTACCTCTGAGGTATAGGCCCCAGTCATCAGACTCTCAAGAGAATTGGGACCACACACATGCCCCCATCTTAATAACATCTGAGGAACACCAGGTATTAAGCACTCTGTGGGGGCTAATCAGTTGATACCTTTTGGAAAACAGGGCAAGTTTCTCTGTGCTCACTGAAGCCCCATGGTCCACTTTCCTCCTATCCACTATTATACTAAAGCTATCAGGATGAGCCAAAAGCTATTATGTTCTGTTCAGTTCAGTACAGTAGCTCAGTCATGTCCGAATATTTGTGACCCCATGAATCACAGCATGCCAGGCCTCCCTGTCCATCACCAGCACCTGGAGTTCACACAAACTGATGTCCATCAAGTCAGTGATACCATCCAGCCATCTCATTATCTGTCGTTCCCTTCTCCTCCTGCCTCCAATCCCTCCCAGCATCATCAGAGTCTTTTCCAGTGAGCCACCTCTTCACATCAGGTGGTCAAAGGACTGGAGATTCAACTTTAGCACCAGTCCTTCCAATGAACACCCAGGACTGATCTCCTTTAGAATGCACTGGTTGGATCACCTTGCAGTCCAAGGGACTCTCAAGAGTCTTCTTCAACACCACAGTCCAAAAGCATCAATTTTTGGCAATCAGCTTTCTTCACAGTCCAACTCTCACATTCATAATGACCACTGGAAAAGCCATAGCTTTGACTAGATGGAACTTGTTTGGCAAAGGAATGTCTGCTTTTTTATTATGCTATCTAGGTTGGTCATAACTTTCATCCCAAGGAGTAAGTGTCTTTTAATTTCATGGCTGCAATCAGCATCCACAGTGATTTTGGAACCCCCAAAAATTAAGTCTGACACTGTTTCCCCATCTATTTCCCATGAAGTGATGACCAGATGTTATGATCTTAGTTTTCTGAATGTTGAGCTTCAATCCAACCTTTTCACTTTCCTCTTTTGCTTTCATCAAGAAGCTTTTTTGTTCCTCTTCACTTTCTGCCATAAGGGTAGTGTCATCTGCCTATCTGAGGTTATTGATATTTCTCCTGGTAATCTTGATTCCAGCTGTGCTTCTTCCAGCCCTGCCTTCCTCATGATGTATTCTGCATAGAATTTAAATAAGCAGGGTGCCAATATACAACCTTGATGTATTCCTTTTCCTATTTGGAACCAGTCTGTTGTTCCATGTCCAGTTCTAACTGTTGCTTCCTGACATTAAGATGAAACTAGAACTCTGTGTTATTTCCTCATGGGTTCCTAATGATGCCAGAGTCTCCTTTATCCCTTTGGGGGGTAAATATGCTGCGCAAGTTCCAGGCCACTGTTTTCATGAATATGGAACCTTTTCTTTTAAAATGAACAATAATGTGAATATTAGGGAGTGGGCTGATGGGAAATGTATGGGTCGAGCACAAATGCTGTTCCTGCTATTACCAACCTCATAGACCACACTCAAAGACCTATTCTCACGTCAAACGTTGTATTCATTACAGCCTGAGTTTAAGGAATGAACAAAATCTTAGTGTACTGACTTCTCATGATGTAAGTGGGATCTTGAACTCTACAATTCAGAGCAACCCTATTTTTAAAGCTGTTGTAACTCAAGGAGTGTCAAAAGTTTTAGGACTACAATATCACTTACCCAACTCCAATCTTCAGGAAAGGTAGATAAAGGGTAATGGCATCATTAAGAGGAATCTACATAAATTAACTCAGGAAATACAAAACTGTTGGTTTAAATGTACCCATACCTTTAGGGAAGGCTCATTCTGCCCCCGCCCAAAAAAGGGGATTATCTCAATGACAGACATTTTTATGCACAGCTATTGACATAGATCCTAAAGCTTTAGAATTAACTCTGTGATTCAGCTTTCAGCTTTTCAAACTCCTTATCAAGTGAAGGGGGTTCCCCATGGTGGGATTCATCACTTCAAAGAAAGGACTTCAACTCTGTGAATACCTTCAACAACAACAATAATATATGTCACTTTTTCTTGACCTGAGGACATCTAAAAATCCTAAAATGGAGTCATGTAACTATGGACATAATGTAACTCTTAATTTTGATTGTGTTTTAATTTGGTTTAACGACTATTTTGTCTTTCATCTCTAACTTTAAAGCTGATTTGTTTCTAACTGTGTGAAAGTTTTTAAGTTACAAGTGAACAGGCTCCTACAATTGCCACAGCCTCTCCAAACTATTATTTGGGGCCTCTGGTCTAGAGACTCTCAATATGACGGTTAGAAGAGATGCTGATAAATTTAGGGGTGAAGCCCCATCACATCAGGAAGTAGCTATGGGATGAAAATGACACCCTTTTCCCTTGGCAACATAATTCTCCTTAAAAGAAAAGGGGATAATGAGAGAGTTAATTCCTAGGTGGAATGATAAGTTCAGAGACCCTGAGGAGGAGAAAGAATTTGAGGTTCTCGAAGAGGAGATAGATGCTTGGAATTCTCAAGGAGTAGGAAAGGACAAGCTTTATATTTTAATTTTTCTCCTATATTTCTTAGTAAGTATTATATAACAATATTGTATCCTGCTTGGGAACAGTTTCTCCTTGAAAACATTCTGACTAAACTTGATATTAGGATGTATATTACAGGAGTGGGTCTGGTAAGTTCTAATCCTGTTACTTTAAAATGTAAATTGTAGAAGTGGTCTGGTAAACTTTTTTACAACCTTGAGATATTCTTTGGATTTATTGTTATAACAAAATTAAATAGTATATAGCTCTCTTGCTTAGACTAGTCAGGGGCACTCTATGTCCCGATTCTGATGTCTATGTCAGAAGCTTTCTCTGTCCTGTTTCATTCTTGGATGAAATTCTGCTACGCAAAAGCTCATGAGTGATCAAGTGTGGTACCTGTTACTGAGGCAAAATCCTGTTTCTTCAGAGATCAGGACTCTGACACTGTTCTGTTCACATTAAGCTAGTAATTCTCAGTCTTCCCATTGTTCAATTAACTCTGTTTTATTCAGTCACATGGAACTTCCATTCTGTGTTCTGTTCTTCTTGGTCTCACTGCCTGTGCATCTGCCATTCTTCTGCTTCCCTTGACTTTTATCTTTTTGTTAATGGTCTTGGAGATATGATTTTAAATCACTCATGAAGTTTTCTTCTGACTTTACAGATTGTTATAAGATTACTATTTTAGTTGAGCTGTTCAATTTTCTTTGATAGATTGTGTTCTCCGATTGGAATTAACTATCATATCCCATATCTATTTTTCCTTCTGACTTTACTCTCCTTGCTTCAGGAGTTGAGGTCTCTATTTAGGGAGTAAAAAAATGTCTGAATAAGGACTTATGGAATCAACAAGAAACACATATATTAAACAAGTTCATCTTAAGAAAATCTGTATGGAAGCAAGATTCTTAAGATCCTAACCCTCTGAAAAAGTAGTATATAGTTTACAAATTAAAATCACCAACATTGGGTTTCCTTCCCAAGAAGAGCTAAAAAAATTGTCATGATCTTCTAAGGAAAGCATTTTTTACAATGACTTATGTATTTCAGAGGTGTGTATCAGGGATAGTAAATGTCACAAAGAACATTTTTCGTTAACAGAAATTGATGCTTGTGTATGAAAGTTTTTTGCTTTCCTATTTTGGTAAATGATATGTATTTTCTATTCTGTGGTGGGAACGTTTTCCATCAGTTCAGTTCAGTTCAGTTCAGTCGCTTGGTCGTGTCCTACTCTCTGCGACGTTTTCCATAACAATCCCTTAAATCAGTGTCCATGATTGCTGTTCATGGGACTTAATGATGAGGATTTTCAGGAGACCTGGAATGACAGAAGCAAGATAACGCAGTGATAAAGCAGGTATAATCTCAACTGGAAACCAAATTGTACTACACTTTATCTCACTTTTTATTCAGTCATTTGCTTCCATGTTATTCCTGTCAAAAGTTTACCAATAAAAATGCATTCTTACCTCTCAGATGAGTAGGATTTCATGTGACCAAAGCAGTTTTCCAGAATAGGAAGTCTTTTACAGGTATTAGTGGCCAGGATTTGTAAAGTTGAAGGATACCTAATTTTTAAAGGAACCTTCGTGGTACAATATTAAAGAGAAATAATCTTGTAGTTTTGCCAGAAAGCCATACTGGGTGAGTTCTCTTTTTCTTTCTTTTTTTTTTTTCTCATTGGTTTTCCTGTTTATTGCATGCCTGAGTCAGAATCTACCTTTGACCTCTGGACCATAGCATTTTACAGGAAGCCACCAATACCAAACTATTACCAGAAAGGGAAAGTGTTAGTGCCTTAAAAATGTCCTATTTTTTTGTGACCCCATGAATCACATCACGCCAGGCCTCGTTATCTATCACCTACTCCCAGAGTTCACTCAAAATCATGCCCATCACGTCTGTAATGCCATCCAGGCATCTCATTCTCTGTCATCCTATTCTCTTCCTGCCCCCAATCCCTCCCAGCATCAGCGTCTTTTACACTGAGTTAGCTCTTCGCATGTGGTGGCCAGAGTATTGGAGTTTCACCTTTAGCATCAGTCCTTCCAGTGAACACACAGAACTTATCTCCTTTAGAATGGACTGGTTGGATCTTCTTGCAGTCCAAGGGACTCTCAAGAGTCTTCTCCAACAGGACAGTTTGAAAGCATCAGTTCTTCTGTGCTCAGCTTTTATTATAGTCAACCCTCACATTCATACATGACTACTGGGAAAAGCATAGTTCTAACCAGATGGACTTTTGTCGGGAATTAATCTCTCTGCTTTTTAATGTGCTATTTAGGAAGGTCATAGCTTTTCTTCCAAGGGGCAAGTGTTTTAATTTCACTGATGCAGTCAACATCTGCAGCGATTTGGAGACTAAGGATATAAAGTCTGCCACTGTATCCATTGAATCTCATGTATATGCCATGAAGTGATGGGACGAGATAATATATGTTCATTTCTTGAAAGATGAATTTTAAGATAGCCTTTTCACGTTCCTCTTCATCTTTATATCCTCTTTATCTCTTTTGAAATCTCCACTTTAAAAAAATCAAGATTTGGTAGGAAAAATATTAAAAGAAAGGAAGGACAATTCAGGCATAATGAAGGACATTGACAAGGCACAGAATATGAGAAGAACAAAACATGGAGCTTAAAGGTATCTGAATGACTGGTCATGTGTGGACATGAGCAGTGAGCAGGAATGACAGAAATGATTAGAAATGTCTTATCATATAGGTAGTGAAATTCATGAGAAATGCTTAAGTGGAGTCGAGTTAGGTTCTGATGCCTCTTCTGTGCACTTAAGATGTTAATAAACATCTTAATAAACACAGATTTGATGACTCTATCTGCTTTAGTCTTGGAACGCTTTATTTTCAGCTTACCTGGAATTTGTAGTACCAATGGAAATGGTGTTTCTTGGTGAGTCCATACTCCAGCACATACATTAGCTCTAGCTTCATGGCAGCACACTAGTTGTATTTTCTTCTCCCTGAACATTTCTTGTAGGGATAGTATAAAATATGGAATAGGTGGTAGGACCTAGTGGGGGATATGTTGAAGCCATCCTTGAAATATAGCACCAGCAGCCATAGTTCTGCATAGTTCTAGCAGCATGCTACAATATGGATTTATTTTCCTCAGCTATACATTAATTGAATTTGACACCAACCGGCCCCTGCATCACTACCTCATGGTCACTGATGCTTCTGTGTACACCCAGACCCTCTCTAAACCAGCACCAACCTGTACTTCATACTTTAGTGAAAGATACGAAGACTTATAACATGTCTAATACTTATTGATCTTGTTGTAAACCTTGTCCAGGAGGAATAAGTGATTAAACTTCTTAATCTGCAACTGGTTCTGCATTCCTATGGTTTCTGTGCCCATTTGGGACTTGCCAATGCCTGATCTCTAGCATCTCCTACAACAAAGATCAACACTGGATATATTGTCCTATTCCTGGAGCCCTTAGGGATAATCAGTGTCACTATCTCATTGGCCCCTTTACTGCAATCACCAGGGCTACACAAAGTCTGCAGCATTATTTGAGTTAGAAGGAAGTTCTTGGAGGTGAATTCTAGAAATATAAATGAAAATGCAGTAAAGTTACTGAGTCAGATACACAGATTTATGACCCACTTCTTGGCACTCTACTCCATCATTTTACCTTTGTCTCCTGCTTGAAATGTTGAAACAGTAAAGGATGGAATGTATTCTGTTTGGGGGCTTAGAGCTAAAAAATGGGACTCAAAACATTGTGAAGTAATCCAGATTGTTAAACATTTACCTGTTATGCTTTGGTCTCTTCTATATTTTAACTCATCCCAGTCCACAAGCGTGTAAACTTGCCTCTTTCACAAGTGCAACTTTGGAAATGCAGACACTGTCTGGAGCCAAGAGCTTATACAGTTTGCTTTATCTTGAAAAAGATGCAATAAAATGCTTGGGTAATGTTTTTCTTCAGCTTTACATGCCTAACTTAATGGAGTAGAGAATGGCAACCCACTCCAGGTTTCGTGCCTGGAAAATCCCATTGACAGAAGGAGCAGGTGGGTTGCACTCATTGCTTTGCAGAGTCACACAGGACAGAACACACACACTTACACATTTACTTATGTTCAGATACAAATTGTCTTTCTTTTTAATAGGTCTCCATGTGGTGCACCCTGAAGTTAGTAAGCATTTTTCTCTAAATTATCTTTGTGAATTTTTATACACTACTGTTTCTTTTAGAGATGCCGGCCCTGGCGATGCAGATGCGAGAGATGCCGGCCCATGGCTGGATGGCATCACCAACTCTGTGGACATGAGTCTGAGTGAACACTGGGAGTTGGTGTTGGACAGGGAGGCCTGGCGTGCTGTGATTCATGGGGTCGCAAAGAGTCGGACACGACTAAGTGACTGAACTGAACTGAACTGTTTCTTTTTTTAAAACAAAACAAACAAATTACCTCCCTTTTGGCAATAGGTTTGTTTCCTTTTCTCCACTGATGTTTTGGAATTTCTTTCCTATTAGCAGAAATATGGATTTCTATATTGCTTTGGCTATATGGGATCTGGTAAATTGGGATATTGCTTCGTTGATTTGGGATTAATAACCTAGAACAAATTTTCCCTTTTCTAGAGCAATGGAAATCTCTGGAATTGAGAAGAAATGACAACACTGAGACCCATATATATCCCTTCCTTATCTAGGTCCAGGCTCCTTAATGACAGACATGATCGGGTCTGTCATATCACTAGAGAGCCACTAGAACTATTCTCTAAGTGTGGGTGGCTCTGTTTTTTGTCTTTGGTATGCTGTCATGCCTACTTTTATTTCACAAGTTAAAGAGGTTTTAGATTCAACTGTATTCCACAATTCATCCATACAAGAAGGTGAATCTCTATAATATTCTTTCACTCAGCCTCTAGACCTTGCCAGAGAATGTGTGAGGAAGCCTGAGAGTCCCGTTTCTGAGGGAGTTCTCAAGCATTAGTGAAGTTTCCCCAGGATTTTAGTATATTTCCCATTTTCATACTATAATAAGTTTTATAAGATACATCAAGTGTGGTCACAATTGTCTCAATGAGTAACATATAAGAAGTACTGATGGAGGTATCTGGAGGCTCAGAAGAAGATGAATATGACATGAAGAAGATGAAAGGATGCCCCTCACATTCCTATATTTCCTAGTGTCAGAAGTAATGGGATTAACCGATTGGTAGACTAAAACAAATGGAGATGACCAATAAGGCCATAAGTAATCCTGTCATGAGACTAAGGAAGAAGTTGAAATGTGTCATTTAGATTTGGAATCCAGCAGGATCTTAATATGTAGGCAGGATAATTATGAAGGAAGAGACTTAATGAGAATTAGATGGGAGAAATAGGAAGTTACTGATACTTATGACAAGTGACAGTAGTCTTGTATGGGTGTGAGAGTTGGACTATAAGAAAAGCTGAGCGCTGAAGAATTGAATTGTGGGGTTGCCGAAGACTCTAACTGTGCTTCCTAAAAGAAATCAGTCCTGAATATTCTTTGGAAGGACTGATGCTGAAGCCGAAATTCCAATCCTTTGGCCACCTAATGTGAAGAACTGACTCACTGGAGAAGACCCTGATATTGGGAAAGATTGAAGGCAGAAGGGGAAGAGGACAACACAGTATGAGATGGTTGGATGGAATCATGGACTCAATGGACATGAGTTTCTGAAATCTCTGGGAGTTGCTGATAGGCAGGGAAGCCGGGAATGTTGCAATCTTTGGGGTCACAAAAAGTCACACATGACTGAGAGCCGGACTGATGACAAATGATCTGTTTACAAGTTTTGCTGATTTCTCTCCAGAGTTTTCCCCACACTACTGTGTCAGTCTGCTAACTTATGACTCACTTTCCCATGACTTTTCTTTATTTGCAACACTCTTCAGAAGTTGGCTTGTCTGTTCTTTTGCATTTCATCTTCCTTTCATTTATTTGAGTGTGTCTGGTATGGCAGGGGGAGTTACTATAAAATAGGCTATATTAAGTGTCAGGAAGTCATTCAGCAACAATGGTACAGTTGGGAATATTAGAAAAAATATCTAATACAAAAATGGGACTTACAAGTGTGTACTTTCTTCGTTTTGTATCAGTATAGAAGTATTCAAAGAAAAAAAAAATTCCAGGACTGTTGTTTATGATTTTGTAATTGAAATATTATGAGGAAACTCCCATAAGGCTCTCATCCTTACCAATCAGAGGACAGACAAAATGGAAGCCACAAATGCAGAAAACTTACCAAAGTGATCACTTGGACAGAGTTTTGTCTAACTCAATGAAGCTCTGAATCATCCTATGTAGGGCCACTCAAGATGGTCAGGTCATGGTGGGAATTCTCATGAAACATGGTCTACTGGATACATTAGGGTCAAACCTCTTCGGTGAGGTTTGAACAGAATGGAAAGGTAAAAAGAAAGGTCACTGAACGGTGAATTCCCAAGGCTGCTAGGTGCCCAATATGAACGATTGAGGGATGGAGGTTCATAACACTGTACAGGATGTGGTGATCAAAATCATCCCCAAGAAGAAGATATGCAAAAAGGCAAAATGGTTGTCTGAGGAGGACTTTCAAATTTCTTTCTTTCTACCAAAGAAGAGAGGGAAAGACGATAGGCAAAATGAAAAGGTATGTCTATCTGAATGCAGAGTTACAAAGAATAACAAGGAGAGCTAAGAAAGCCTTCCTAAGTGATAAATATAAAGAGACACATGAAAACAACAGACTGAGAAGAGCTACAGATCTCTTCCAATAAAGTAGACATAACAAGGGAATATCCCATGTAAAGATGGGCAGGACAAGACAAAAGGGTATGGACCTAAAGGAAGCAGAAGGTGTTAAGAATAGGTGGCAAGGATTCACAGAAGAACTTTAGAAAAAAGATCTTATGATAACCACAGTGGTGTGATCACTCACCTTGAGCTAGCTATCATGGAATATGAAGTCAAGAAGTCCTTACAAAGCATCACTACAAACAAAGCTATTGGAGATGATGGAATTCCAGCTAAACTATTTCAAATCCCAAATAATGAGCTGTACATAATATGCTAGCCAGTTAGGAAAAATTAGCAGTGGCCACAGGACAAGCAAACATCAGTTTCATTCCTATTTCAAAGAAATGTCACAGAAAACATTTTGAAATTTTCACACAGTTGCACTCACCTCACACGCTATCAAAGTAATGCTCAAATTCTCCAATCTAGTCTACAAGAGAAAGTACACTGATGATTTCCAGATGTTCAAGCTGAATTTAGAATAGGCAGAAGAACAAGAAAACAAATTGGCAATAGTTACTGGACCATAGAAAATACAAGAGAATTCCAGAGAACACAAATTTACTTCTACTTCATTTTTCATGCCAGGGACTTTGATAGTGTACATCAGAACAAACTGGAAAATTCTTAAGGAGACAGAAATACCAGACTACTTTATCTGCCTTGTGAGAAATCTGTATATAGGTCAAGAGGCAACAGTTAGAAAGAGACAAGGAGCAATACACCGGTTCCAACTTGTAAGAAAGCAGTTAACGAGGCTGTATATTTTCACCCTGGTTATTTAAATTATATGCAGAGTACATCATGCGTAATGCTGAACTGGATGAAGCACAATATGGTATCAGGACTGCTGGTAGAAACAGCAATAACCTCAAATATACAGATAACACCACCCTTCATGCAGAAAATGAAATTTAGCTAAAGAACTTCTTGGCGAGATTGAAAAATCTGTCTTAAAATCCAACATTCAATAAATGAAGATTGTGGCATGCAGTCCCATTACTTCATTACAAATAGATGTGGAAACAATGAAAACAATGAGAGACTTAATTTCCTTGGGCTCCAAAATTACTGCAGTTGGTGACTGTAGTCATGATTTCAAAGAGCCTGTTCCTTTGAAGGAAAACTGTGATAAGGTTAGAAAGTGCATTAGAAAACAGACACAGTACTTTACCAACAAATGTCTATGGAGTCTAAGCTATGTTTGTTCCTGTAGTCCTGTATGAATGCATGTGAGTGTTGGACCACAAAAAAAACTGAGTGCAGAACTGATGCTTTTGAACAGTGGTGTTGGAGAAGTCTCTTGAGAGTCACTTTGATTGAAAGAATATCAAGCCAGTCAATCCTAACGGAGATCAGCCATGAATATTCATTGGATGGACTGATACTGAAGCTGACGCAAAGTTCAAATTCAATGGAAGAGACGTTGATACCCGGAATATATTGCAGGCTAGAGGAGATGGTTGGATGGCATCACCGACTCAGTAAACATGAGTTTGAGAAACTGCAGGAGTTGGTAATGAAAAGGGAAACCTGTCATGTTGCAGTCCATGGGAGTCACAAAGATATGAATCATCCACTGAAGATAACTCAATTAAAATATTTCTGAGAGACGTGTCATCTATGGGTGAATCATGGCTCCAGCTCTATTAAGTATGCTGTGTGTTGGAACAAATCTGATAGAGAAGTCTCCTACAAGTCCCCCACCCAAAAAATACTATCCCCTGAATTTCTAAGTGGTGGCACTGAACTTGGTCTACTATAGTATTCTGAGGTCTGAAGATTGTTAAACTTGGCTGAGGCCAAAGATCACATTAGTTTGTTACCTATTTGAAAAGCATCTCTAGGTCTGCAGGCAGGTTTGGCATTGTTCCCACCAAATCAAACAGTCAGATCTAAGCTCTGAAATCTCTGTTTGATTCTGCTGTCCATCTTCTTCCATCTAATCAACGACTTGTAGCACTCTCTGTGGCTTGCCCCGGAAATGTTCTGTGTTCTTGCAGTCTTAATCATCTTCCAAGAGTGCATGTATATTGTCCATATTTTGAGCTGTCAGAAGATTGAATGGAAGCATTTGAGAAATGGAAATTTGAACCTGCAAACAGGCCTGAACTGAAACTTCTTGATTAAGTTCCATAGAGGGAACCTGCACTGCCTTATTAGTGATTTGAATCCTATGGTCATCTGGGAGATGACCATTTTCTCTCTGAAACTGGCACTAAATTCTTCTATATTACTTCACTTTGGTTGTACGACAGATCCAAGGTGTCCTCTACCTGGTACTGTTACCTACAAATATTATCAATTATGTATGTCTTGGGCATGATGTGCTGGAGCGCAGACTCTGTCTTTTAAATTTGACTAAGATAGAAGGTCAAGAGGTTTTGTTTTTTTTTCCCCTCTAGTTGGTGAAAATGAAGTTGCTCAATCGTGTATGACTCTTTGGGACCCCACGTACTGTAGCCTACCAGGCTTCTCCATCATTGGGATTTGCCAGGGAAGAGTACTGGAGTGGGTTGCCATTTACTTCTCCAGGAGATCTTCCCTACCCAGGGATTGAACCCAGATCTCCTGCATTATAGGAAGACGTTTTACCATCTGAACTACCAGGGTTGTGGCCTCTAGTTGATAGTGGACTTCAAATCTATTCTCTCCATCGATACTGGGGATATGTGTCTGGCATGGGCTGCAGGTGTTAATGGTGAGCTTGCCTGGAGCTGTGGTATTGCTGCTCATAACAGCCCTTTGTGTGGCTGAGGACCATCTATGCATCTCCTTTGGTTGGAGCCCTTCAGTTTGGACTGAATTTTATTACTGTTTATTTAAGTTATCTAGTCTAAAACCTAGAACGGTGGTCTCTTGGGCTTCTCAGGCATCTAGAGGGTTGGTGATAAGAGTGGCAGTCATAAACCACAAATCCTGCCATAGAGATCCTGATGCCAATATCCCTGGCCAATTGTCTGGTGTAAATGGCAAGGTGGCTCCAACGGTTTGGGAGGTTTTGTTATCCTTTAGGCTGCCCCATGGCTACTGCAGCCTAGTGTCTTGGTTTGGGAATGTTTAGGTTGGCATGGTTACCACAACTTCACAACTTTGTGATTTCCCCAAAGCAATAGGAAGCAAAACCTAGGCCACTACCACTTTTATCCTGGGGAATTAAACATGATGTATGGAAAAGATAAGTGGAGAGGGTTGTGTTTTTTCAATGTCAGCCTGTTTTCCCTTGTGTTTATTTTCTTCTACCAGTTCCTGTAAACTATGATCTTTCTAATATTTCCTATGTCATTTTTAACCATGAAGTAGGAATAAATTTTAACACAGCTGAATCTCTCAAGAAAGAATGAAAACTCTTAGGGAGCACTAGGACTTTGTTGGGGTAATCAATGGATGGATAAGTGAGTTCTTTGCCAGTTTCCATTCCCTGAAAACTTATGTAAGAAAAGAAGAATTCTTTTGGTATTGACAGATGTTTTTCAAGAGAAGCGCATATATTGGTTTGCTAAAGTTGCCATAACAAACTGTCCTATACCAGGGAGCTTCAATAAATGTGCTCCAAACTTCTAAGGTTCAAGGCAGTAATCAAATTCAGCAGACTTGTTTTCGTCTGAGGTCTCTTTTGGATTTTTCCTGGCCATTTTCTGGCTTTGTCTTCACATAGTAATGTTTCTGTTTTTTTCTCTGACTGATCTGCTTTTCTTATAAAGTGCCAAACATATTAACTCAACTATCAATCTAGAGGTCCTATTTCCAAATAGGGTCAGAAAGAACTGTAATATCCTCACAGTTTCACTAAATATAAAGTACAGAGAGTTAGAGCTTCAACATACGAATTTCGAGAGAAAACAACTCATTGTATCATATTGAGTCTCTTCTTTCCATTTGGTACTGCTGTATATGCATCTGTTTACCATGTTCACACCAGTAGACAGGACTCCTGAACCCAGAAAGCAACTGGTTAAGAAAAATGTGTTGTGCAGGTATAATATAGATGAAACCAAATTTCAGTTTTTGTTTGCTTGTTTGTTGTTAACTCATCTAGATATCCTCACCACAAAGACATAAGGAAAGGAAAAAAATTATGTTTGTAAATGAATACTAAGACATAAGATGATGCTTATGATAAGGAAACTTCTAAAGAATTGTAAAGACAAAGAGATATACTTTATATGTTTATGCTAGCAAATCAGTTCATTACAGAATTTTCAAACTAACAGACTTTAAATAAGATTTAATGACAACATTTTTTCAGTTTGTCTAGATTCACCTGGTAATTAGGGTAGCCATCAGCCTTTCCTTGTATATTGAAGCTCAGCACTATGTTCCGGTGTTCCTGGAGAATTTGTGTGGTATGTCTTTCTCTGGAACTTGTTGGCTCATGAGTGACCCTTGCTCTTAGTGTAGGTATGGAGGATTCGGATGATCTCTTATTGGTTAATGTTCCCTGATGTCAGGAGTTCTCTGGTGTTATCAGGTTTTGGGCTTAAGCCTCCCGCTTCTTGTTTAGAGTCTTATTCTCATAGTAGCCTCAAGACTTCTACCTCGATACAGCATTAATGATAAAACTTCTAGGTTAACAATGAAAAGACTCTCTAGAGTGAGGGACATCCAGAGAAGTTTGAAGAATTACAAGGAGAAGAGAAGAGGGAGGAGCGAGATCTAGATGACCAAAAGGCGGGGAGGGGGAATCACAGAGGGAGAGAGCAATAGAGCCAGTAAACGATTCCCTATGTGCTCTCCATAGCCTGGAACCCTCATAGAGGCTCACAGAGTTATATGGAGAAGAAAAGAAGGAGGAAAGACATAGAGGTGAAATGGAGGAGAAGAAGGGGAATGAAAAGGAGAGAGATAGATCAAGGTAGTACTATCTTCTCCAGAGCCCAGAATACACAGAGAATTTCACAGAGTTGGGTAGAGAAGAGAAGATGGAGGGAAGAAATAGAGGCGACCTGGTGTAGAAAAAGGAGAGTCCAAAGGGGAGAGAATAATCAAGTGAGTAATCACACTCCTAGATAAAAATGGATACTTAAGGTTAGATTCATAAAGGTAAAAAATTGATAACAGCTACCAAAAAGCAAAGATTAAAAATCTAAATTAGAAGTTGGACTCTCAAAAATACAATATTAAAGCAAAAGAAAACAAAAAATATATACTTTTGGGGATTTTGCTTTTGTTTTTGTTTAATGTTGTAGTTTTGATGGTCTAACCTCTACTTTTTTGGTTTGGGTAATGTAATAGTATGTTATAAGAATGAAAATTATAGACAGAATAGAGATCTTTAAAAATAAAAATAATAAAAAATGATTGTAGTAAAAATACATCTAGGAATTCCTCTGGTGCTGTTGCAGAGAGTGTGGGCTCAGTTCAGTTTCAGATAGTTCATTTTTCCAGCTTAGACGATATAAGGCCCCTCCAGTGTAATTGCTGTTATCTACAGCGTTTATTCTGTTTCACCTGTCACTTCAAACGTGGTTCCTTCTGTTAGGTTGGTTTCTTCTGTTCGCTGGTCTCTTCAGTGTCTAATTTCCACCTTAACATAAGAGCGAGATGTGGGCTCTTATTTAGTCTCACTTTTTCAATCATGCTGTGTGGAGGGAGGTACACTGCAAACAAATATCACTAGCGTGTGGGAGGAGTTCTCGCAGTGTCTTGGACACCCTGTATTTGCCCCTGCTTTTGGTGTGTGAGATTTCCCAGTCTACACTGCTCAGGCTCCAGATAACCCTGCAGGGAGCAGGCCCCGAATTGTGTGCACTTTCCTGAACTAGGTCACTCATGTTCAGGTTCTCTGTTACTCCCCAAAGACGCAGACTCAGTTGGGTTTTTCTTTGTACCCTTCCCATTTCTGAACAGGTCAGGCAACCAGGTGCTTGCGAGTGTGCACTCCCTGGGCAGTGAGTGCGTCTTATCACTTCCTGTGTCCCAAATGCTTGGTTTACTGGGTGATAGACTGAACCAT
This sequence comes from Moschus berezovskii, assembly GCF_049115385.1. NCBI lineage: Eukaryota > Metazoa > Chordata > Mammalia > Artiodactyla > Moschidae > Moschus > Moschus berezovskii. Next base: position 29,853,825 of record NC_142489.1, on the reverse strand, counting down.
TTCTCGTGTGCCATGTGTCTCCACTGGGGAGATGATCTCTAGCTGGCACCCTCCCAATAGATGTCAACTGTCTAGAATCCCAGGAAGTCTTGGTTAGCAACTGAAAGCCTGTTTGCCGTTTGACAGGGAATGCTTTCTCTGGGACCGAGTTTGTCCCTTTCTTGCTCTGGCTTCCCCCCGCCTTCCTCTTGCAGTTGATGGACTGTCCACATCCTGCTAACTTTCCACTGGTATTCGCTCAGTACTTTGTTCTCTGAGCTGGCCCTGCAGTACCTTCAGGTCAGTTCAGTTCAGTCGCTCAGTTGAGTCCGACTCTTTGCAACCCCATGAATCACAGCACCCGAGGCCTCCCTGTCCATCATCAACTCCCGGACTTCATTCAAACTTATGCCCATCGAGTTGGTGATGCAATCCAGACATCTCATTCTCTGTCCTCCCAGTCTCCTTATGCCCCCAATCCCTCCCAGCATCAGAGTCTTTTCCAGTGAGTCAACTCATCTCATATGGAGTCAAAGTATTGGAGTTTCAGCTTAGGCATCAGTCCTTCCAATGAACACCAAGGATTGATCTTCTTTAGAATGGACTGGTTAGATCTCCTTTCAGTCCAAGGGACTCTCAATTGTCTTCTCCAGCACCACAGTTCAAAAGCATCAATTCTTCTGCGATCAGCTTTCTTCACAATCCAACTCTCACATCCATACATGACCATGGGAAAAACCATAGACTTAATTATGACTACAAATCTGGACCTTGGTTGGCAAAGTAATGTCTCTGCTTTTTAATATATTATCTAGGTTGGTCATAACTTTCTTTCCAAGGAGTAAGCGTCTTTTAATTTCATGGCTGCAATCCGCATCCGCAGTGATTTTGCAGCCCATGAAACTAAAGTCTGCCACTGTTTCCACTCTTTCCCCATTTATTTCCCATGAAGTGATGGGACTAGATGCCATGATTTTTGTTTTCTGAATGTTGAGCTTCAAGCCAATCTTTTCACTCTCCGCTTTCACTTTCATCAAGAGGCATTTTAGTTCCTCTTCACTTTCTGCCATAAGGGTGGTGTCATCTGCATATCTGAGGTTATTGATATTTTTCCCGGCAATCTCGATTCCAGCTTGTGCTTCTTCCAGTGCCGCGTTCCTCATGATGTACTCTCCATATAAGTTATATTAGCATGGTGACAATTAGGTTATTGATATTTTTCCCGGCAATCTTGATTCCAGCTTGAGCTTCTTTCAGCACCGCGTTCCTCATGATATATTCTGCAAATAAGTTAAATTAGCATGGTGACAATATACAACATTGACGTACTCCTTTTCCTATTTTGAACCAGTCTGTTGTTTCATGTACAGTTCTGTTTCTTCCTGACCTGAATACAGGTTTCTCAAGAAGCAGGTCAGGTGGTCTGGTATTCCCATTTCTTTCAGAATGTTCCACAGTTTATTGTGATCCACAGAGTCAAAGGCTTTGGCATAGTCAATGAAGCAGAAATAGATGCTTTTCTGGAACTATCTTGCTTTCTCCATGATCCAGCGGATGTGGCAATTTGTGTGCTTCAGCCTTTTCTAAAACCTGCTTGAACATCTGGGAGTTCACGCTTCACATATTGCTGAAGCCTGGCTTAGAGAATTTTGAGCATGACTTTAATAGTGTGTGAGATTAGTGCAATTGTGCGGTCGTTTGAATATTCTTTGGCATTGCCTTTCTTTGGGATTGGAATGAAGACTGACCTTTTCCAGTCCTGTGGCCACTGCTTAATTTTCCAAATTTGCTTGCATATTGAGTGCAGCACTTTCACAGCGTCATCTTCCAGGATTTGAAATAGCTCAACTGGAATTCCATCACCTCCACTAGCTTTGTTTGTCGTGATGCTCTCTAACGCCCACTTGACTTCACATTCCATGATGTCTGGCTCAAGGTGAGTGATTATGCCATCGTGATTATCTTGGTCTTGAAGATCTTTTTTGTACAGTACTTCTGTGTATCCTTGCCACCTCTTCTTAATATCTTCTGCTTTTCTTAGATACATACCATTTCTGTCCTTTATCAAGCCCATCTTTGCATGAAATAGTCTCTTGTTATCTCTAATTTTTTTGAAGAGATCTCTTGTTTTTCCTATTCTGTTGTTTTCCTCTATTTCTTTTCATTGACCACTGATGAAATCTTTCTTATCTTTCCTTGCTATTCTTTGGAACTCTGCATTCAGCTGCTTATATCTTTTTTTCTCTCCTTTGCTTTTTGCTTATCTTCTTCTCACAGCTATATGTAAGGCCTCCTCAGACAGCCATTTTGCTTTTTGCATTTCTTTCCCTTGGCGATGGTCTTGGTCCCTGTCTCCTGTAAAATGTCACGAACCTTCATCCATAGTTCATCAGGCAATCTATCTATCAGATCTAGTCCGTTAAATATATTTCTCACTTCCACTGTATAATCATAGGGATTTGATTTCGGTTATATCTGAATGGTCTAGTGGTTTTCCCTACTTTCTTCAATTTCCGTCTGAATTTGGCAATAAGGAGTTCATAATCTGAGCCACAGGCAGCTCCTGGTCTTCTTTATACTAACTGTATAGAGCTTCTCCATCTTTGGCTGCAAAGAATATAATCAATCAGATTTCGGTGTTGACCATCTGGTGATGTCCATGTGTAGAGTCTTCTCTTGTGTAGTTGGAAGCGGGTGTTTGCTATGACCAGTGCTTCCTCTTGAAAAAACTCTATTAGCCTTTTCCCTGCTTCATTCCGTGCTCCAAGGCCAAATTTGCCTGTTACTCCAGGTGTTTCTTGACTTCCTACTTTTGCATTCCAGTCCCCTATAATGAAAAGGACATCTTTTTTGGATGTTAGTTCTAAAAGGTCTCATAGGTCTTCATAGAATCATTCAACTTCGGCCTCTTCAGCATTACTGGTTGAGGCATAAGCTTGGATTACTGTAATATTGAATGGGTTGACTTGGAAATGAACAGAAATCATTCTCTCATTGTTAAGATTGCATCCAAGTCATGAATTTCGGGCTGTCTTTTTGACCATGATGGCTCTTCCATTTCTACTAAGGGATTCCTGCCCACAGTAGTAGATATGATGGTCATCTGAGTTAAATTCACCCATTCCAGTCCATTGAAATATGTTAGGTCTTTTTGCGGGATAGGTCTCCCTCTCTTCTCACCTCTCACCCCCTTCCTTGGCCATCAGAGGGTTAAAGTTGTTTTCTCATGATAGCTCCATAAGATTGCCCTCAGGGCATTCAGGCCTGGTCCTTAACCTAAGCAGTGTAGCCCGCTCTTCGTTGTTCAGCCTCCTTTTCCCTGGTGGTATATGCGATTTTCTGGGGGTACTTCTCTGCTGGGAGGTGTCATTACGCACATAATTTGTGGGGTTTGTTTATGTATATATGTATGTATGTGTTTTTCCTCCCAGGTTCGTTGCTTTCTGAGATTCCAAAACTCCACACACATCTGCCGGAGAGAGGGTTTCTGGTATTTGGATACTGTTCCACTTTAAGACTTCCTTTCTGGGATGGTCTCCATCACTATCTCCTTTTTCTCTGCTTTTATCTTTTATATTCTGTTCTAACTCCTTTGAAGAATATTGGCCCCATGGGGGTTTTTTATCCTCTGCCAGTGTAAAGAAATTGTTTTGTGCAATTTGTTCAGTGTTCAAATGTTCTTTGAATGGATTTGCGGGAGAGAAGGTGGTCTCCCCGTCCTATTCCTCTGCCATCTTAGGATCGCACCCCTCACCCCCCACTGATTATAGACTACGGGAATATCTCCATAATTTTACTGACATTCACCTTAATACTACAGAAGGAGAAATTATTCGAAAAATAGATTTCTCACTCATTTGGCTCCTGATATCTGCCATAATTTACGAAAACAGGTAATTGGACAATTTAAACCTTAGAAAATTATGACAAACCTAGAAGGCATATTAAAAAGCAGAGACATTACTATGCCAAACAAGGTCCGTCTAGTCAGTGCTATGGTGTTTCCAGTGGTCAGGTATGGATGTGAGAGCTGGACTGTGAAGAAAGCTGATAGCCAAAGAATTGATGCTTTTGAACTGTGCGGTTGGAAAAGACTCTTGAGAGTCCCTTGGAATGCAAGGTGATCCAACCAGTGCATTCTAAAGGAGGTCAGTCCTGGGTGTTCATTGCAAGGACTGATGCTAAAGCTGAAACTCCAATACTTTGGCCACCTCATATGAAGAGTTGACTCACTGTAAAAGACTGGTTCTGGGAGGGGTTGGGGACAGGAGGAGAAGGGGCCACAGAGAATGAGATGGCTGGATGTGATCACCGACTCGATGGGCATGAGTTTGAGTGAACTCCAGGAGTTGGTGATGGACAGGGAGGTCTGGTGTGCTGTGATACATTGGGTCGCAAAGAGTTACGATGGAGCTACTGAACTGAACTGAAACCTTGAACAACTGTTGCAAACGTTTCAGATGCTATATTATTGTAAAGAATATGAGGAGGAAAATAGGGGTAAAAAATTGAGCAAAAGACTGAAACCCCAACAATGTCTGTTAGAACTGCTCTGAAACAGCCTGAGAAAAATAATCAGAGGGACACAGGTGAAAAGGGATAGGCTTGCTATTACTGTGGAAAGGAGGGGCATCTCCAGAAGGGTTTCCTTCAGGCATCTAAGACACCTCTGGCTCCCTGTCTTGTCTGCAAAAGACCACACTAGAGAGAGACTGACCTCAGAGGTATAGGCCCCAGTCATCAGACTCTCAAGAGGATTGGGAGTACACAAAAGCCCTCATCTTAATGATATCTTAAGAACACCATGTATTAATCACGGTGCGGGGGCTAATCTGTTGATTCCTTTTGGAAACCACAGCAAGCTTCTCTGTGTTCACTGAAGCCTCTGGTCCAATTTCCTCCCATCCACTGTTATAATGGAGCTATCAGGATGAGCCAAATGCTGTTATTTCATTCACCATTAAGCTGCAATTCGGATTCTCTTTTATTTCCTCATGGGTTTCTAATGATGCCAGAGCCTCTCTTATCCCTTTGGGGGAAGAATATGCTGAACAAGGTCCAGGCCTCTGTTTTCATAATACGGAACCCTTTCTTTTAATATGAACAATAATGTAAATGTTAGGGTGTGGGCTGATGAGAAAAAGTATGAGTCTAGCGCAAATGCTGTTCCTGCTGTTACCAACCTCAAAGACCCTGTGTATACCATGCTCAAAGACCTCTTTTCATGTCAAAAGCAGTATCCATTACAGCCTGAGTTTAAGGAATGGACAAAATCTTACTGTACTGACTTCTCATGATGTAAGAGGGATCTTAAACTCTACAATTCAGAGCAACAGTGACTCCATTTTCAAAACTTTTGTAACTGAAGGAGTGTCAAAAGTTATATGAATAGAATATTACTAACCCAACTCCCATCTTCAGGAAAGGTAGAAAAAGTGTAACGATATCATTAAGAGGCATCTACATAAGCTAACTCAGGAAACAGAGAACCATTATTTGAAAATTTACCCGTACCTTTAACGAAGGCTCAGACTCCCCACCCCCCTGCAAAAAAAAAAAAAAAAAAAAAAGGATTTTCTCAATGACACACCAATTTTATGCACAGATATTAGCATAGATCCTCAAGCTATAGAATTAACTATGTTTCTTAGGTTTCAGCTTTTCAACCTCCTAATCATACATATATGACATATTGGGAGAAGGCGATGGCACCTCAGTCCAGTATTCTGCTTGGCTGCCATCTATGGGGTCGCTAAGGATCGGACACGACTGAGCGACTTTACTTTCACAATGATATATATATATATATATAAAACAATGATATATATATATATATAAAACAATGATATATATATAAAACAATGATATATATATATAAAACAATGTTTTATATATATATATAAAACAATGAAAAGCCCCTAACACGCACTCAAATTTGTGAAAACAGACGATGCACTCATTCTCCTTCACGACGAAGGGTTTCTGAATTACTGGATTTGCAGTCTCGAGTCTCTGAGGCCGATGATCTTTTTCTCTCTCCTTTGTTAAGAAATGAAAATTCTCAAGGGTAACTAATGCCTCAATACAAAGGCATTGATATTTCTCACATACAACAAATGGAAAAGGCTGTAACTTCTAAACACTATAGTTTCTTCTATTTGAATTTTATTTTATTCTTTAACTACACTGGGAGTTGCTATCTGCTTTATTGTTGTCAGAAAGGACGCCAACATGCTATTTGAAAAACTGCTTGTGTATGGAGAATGAAAATCAGGATTGTCAGAGAGCCATCACTCTGATTTGTGAGACCAGGAATGTTCTTGATTATTTGAAGGCTTGTTGCACCTTAGGGTTAGAAACTCAGAAAATGCAAATGTTAGCTGAAGCAATGACTACTTCCTTTAAAAGGGGGAATGGAGGGCGTTTTGTTTGTGGGGATAAGAAGCATTAAAAAAAAAAAAAAACTGATTGCCCTAAAAGATATACAGAATAAAGTAAAACTAATAAAAAGCCTCCAGAAATCTTCCATCGATGTTCTAAATGGGTACAACTGTGATCTAAATATCATTTGCAGGGAACCCTATTTTGGGAAACTCAAAGATGGGGATTCCCCAGGTCCCCATCATCAAAAATCAGGGGCAAACTCCATCTTGTCTCTCAAACCGTTAACATTTGGCAGGGCTGCTGTCAACATACAAGCCCTGAAAGATTTTCTGTTTTTCCTCAAACAGTCCCTTCTAGAATACCTACCGGACTTTATGGACACTTAACTCCCACAAACCTTTGACCTTATATTTGGCCGATATAGTCTGAATTCTAAGGCAATTTCTATTCATTCTGGAATCATTGATTCAGATTATAAGGGAGAAAGTAAAATTATAATATCATCTCAGAAACTATCATAATTCAAAAGGGGGGACAAATTACCCAATTACTTCTTTTACCTTACATTTTCTATTAACTCCTTTAATGCATCAACTGCACGGAACTGAATGGCAAATAGATAGGGAACCAGTGGAAACAGTGGCTGACTTTATTTTTCTGGGCTCCATAATCAATGAAGATGATGATTGAAGCCATAAAATTAAAAGACGGTTCCTCCTTGGAAGGAAATCGTGACCAAGCTAGAATGCATAGTAAAAAGCAGAGACATTACTTTGCCAACAAAGTCCGTCTAGTCAAGGCTATGGTTTTCCCACTGGCCATGGATGGATGATGAGTTGGGCTATAAACAAAGCTGAGAGTCGAAGAATTTATGCTTTTGAACTGTGGTGTTGGTGAAGACTTGAGCGCCCCTTGAACTGCAAGGAGATCCAACCAGTCAATCCTAAAGGAGATCAGTCCTGGTTATTGATTGGAAGGAATGATGTTTAAGCTGAAACTCAAGTATTTCAGCTACCTGATGTGAAGGGCTGACTCATTTGAAAAGATCCTGATGATGGGAAAGATTGAGGGCAGGAGGAGACGGGGACGACAGAGGATGAGACAGTTGGATGACATCACTGACTCGATGGACATGGTGGGTGGACTACGGGAGTTGGTGATGGACAGGGAGGCCTGGCGTGCTGCAGTTCATGGGGTCGCAAAGAGTTGGACATGACTGAGCGACTGAATTGAACTGAACTGAATGATATACAGACAGGTGAATTAGGTAAATCAGATTAAAAACAATTCTTATGAACATCAATAGTATCTGAACAGGCACAACCAAATATAAGTATTAAAATTAATTGCAAAAGATTTTCTGGTGTTCTTGTTACTGAATCCGATATTACTATTATTACAAAACATTTATTGCCCAAACCTGGGCATTTACAAATAAATTTTTGTTAAATTGCAGGAGTATCTCAAACTAAAGTACAGGAGGCTTACTAAAATGTCCAAATATATCCACGTGAGTGACCAGAAAGCCAACCTACAACTTTAAAACCTTATATGATCGATGATCTCCTTAATTTAATAAGAAGAAATTTACTTATGCAATGACAAAATCAAATACATATTCCATATTTTTCCTACGGGCCACTGCTCATTTAATAAACAATATAATAATTAAAATAACTTTGAAATATGACGAGCCTATTTGGACAGAGCAGTGGCCCCTTACAAAAGTTGGACTGTGAAGAAAGCTGAGTGCCAAAGAATTTATGTTTTTGAACTGTGGTGTTGGAAAAGACTCTTGAGAGTCCCTTGACCTGCAGAGAGATCCAAACAGTCCAATCTGAAGGAGATCAGTACTGAGTGTTCATTGGAAGGACTGATGTTAAAGCTGAAACTCCAATACTTTGGACACCTCATGGGAAGAATTGACTCACTGGAAAAGACTCTAATTTTGGGAGGGATTGGGGGCAGGAGGAGAAGGGGACGACAGAGAATGAGGTGGCTGGATGGCATCACCGACTCTGTGGACATGAGTTTGTGTTAAGGCCGGGTGTTGGTGTTGGACAGGGATGCCTAGCACGCTGTGATTCATAGGGTGGCAAATAGTCAGACACGACTGAGCAACTTAACCGAACTGAACTGAAGGAACGACAATGGAGGATACACAATTGAAATTAAAACATATTGAGGAATCATGTTCTCCTTGGAATACTCCCATTTTTGTGATGAAGAAATCTAACAAATGGCGTCTTTTAACTGACTTTTGAAAGATTAATGCATCCATGAAACCTATCTGTGCAGTGCAACCATGAATTCCATCACCTGCCACTATTCCTCAAAACTGGCATATTAATATCATAGGCTTGCAGGATTGATTTTTTACTATACCTTTACACCTGCTAGAGCGAGAAATATTTACTTTCTCCCTTATCCTAATCATATCAGGCCTCACAAACAGTATCAATGGACTGCATTGCCTCAAGGAATGATAAATTATTGCGCCATGTTTCAACGTTGTGTAGCCAAAGCTCTTGAACCTGTGTGAAAGCAATTTCATAACTATGCTATTGTTCACAACACGGATGATACATTGTTTTCAGCTCCTTCTACTTTAGAAACTCAGAAGATATTTTATGTAGCTCAACAACACTTAAAAGAGTCTCGATTAATCATTGCCCCTGAATAGATTCAATCCTCTGCACCTTACAATTACTTGGGATTTAACGCTATTAGACAACGTATCACCCCTCATCTTGCACAGATTCGTGTTGATAAATTATCAACCTTGACTTTTGATTTTAAAAATTTTAGGCATATAACCTGGAGTAGACCTACTTTGGGTATTACAGAGTATCAACTGACTTATTTAACACTTTAAAAGGAGTTTCTGATTAAAATAGCCCTCGTTCACTCTCTCAAGAGGCACGAGAAGAATTCTGCATAATGCAAAATAAATTACAAAAGCAAATTCTTTCTCCTATCAGACTTGAGATACCTTTAGAGTTATTTACCCTTCCCTCTCTCCAGTCCCCTACAGGACTTCTTGCCCAGCAAGAACGCCTGATAGAATGGATATATACCCTTTTTCACAGGGACAAGATCACTTACACTCTCTCTTGATTTGATTGCTAAAGTAATTATCAGTGGGAAAAATAGAACTGGAGCTCTAACTGGCTCTGATTCTTATAAAATTGTAATTGAGTTCAGTTCAGTTCAGTCACTCAGTCGTGTCTGTACAATTATTCAAAAGTACTGAATATATTATCTGTCGCATTGTCACATCACAACCTATACCTCAAGCTGATGTTTTTTTTTATCAGTTCAGTTCAGTCGCTCAGTCGTGTCCGACTCTCAGCGACCCCATGGATCACAGCACACCTGGCCTCCCTGTGCATCACCAACTCCAGGAGTTCCCTCAAACTCATATCCACAGAGTGGGTGATGCCATCCAACCGTCTCATTTTCGGTCGTCCCTTTCTCCTCCCGCCGCCAGCATTTCCCAGCATCAGAGTCTTTTCCAGTGAGTCAACTCGTCGCATGAGGTGGCCAAAGTATTGGAGTTTGAACTTTAGCATCAGTCCTTCCAATGAACACCCAGGATTGATCTCCTTCAGAATGGACTGGTTGGGTCTCCTTGCAGTCCAGGGGACTCTCAAGAGACTTGTCTAGCACCACTGTTCAAAAGCATCAATTCTTTGGCGATCCGCTTTCTTCACAGTCCAACTCTCCATCCAAACATGACCACGGGAAAAACCATAGCCTTGACTAGACGGACCTTGGTTGGCAAAGTAATGTCTCTGCATTTTAATAGGCTATCAAGGTTGGTCATAACTTTCCTTCCAAGGAGTAAGCGTCTTTTATTTTCATGGCTGCAGTTAGCATCTGCAGTGATTTTGGAGCCCCCCCCCAAAATAAAGTCTGACACTGTTTCCACTGTTTTTCCATTTATTTCCCATGAAATGATGGGACCAGGTGCCATGATATTTGTTTTCTGAATGTTGAGCTTCAAGCCAACCTTTTCACTCTCCTCTTTCACTTTCATCAAGAAGCTTTTTAGCTCCTCTTCACTTTCTGCCATAAGGGTAGTGTCATCTGCATATCTGTGGTTATTGATATTTCTCCCAGCAATCTTGATTCCAGCTTGTGCTTCTTCCAGCCCAGCGTTCCTCATGATGTACACTGCATATAAGTTAAATAAGCAAGGTGACAATATACAGCCTTGATGTAGTCCTTTTCCTACTTGGAACCAGTCTTTTATTCCATGTACAGTTCTGACTGTTGCTTCCTGACCTGTATACAGGTTTCTCAAGAGGCAGGTCAGGTGGTTTGGTATTCCCGTCTCTTTCAGAATGTTCCACAGTTTATTGTGATCTACAGAGTCAAATTCTTTGGCATAGTCAATGAAGCAGAAATAGATGCTCTTCTGGAACTCTCTTGCTTTCTCCATGATCCAGGGATGTTGACAATTTGTTCTCTGGTGCTTCTATGTTTTCTAAAACCTGCTTGAACATCTGGAAGTTCACGGTTCACACAATGCTGAGAATATTGGCTTGGAGAATATTGAGCGTGACTTTACTAGCGTGTGAGATGAGTGCAATTGGTGCGGTCGTTTGAGCAGTCTTTTTCATTGCCTTTCTTTGGGACTGGATTAAAGACTGACCTTTTCCAGTCCTGTGGCCACTGCTGAGTTTTGCAAATATGCTGGCATATTGAGTGCAGCACTTTCTCAGCATCATCTTTCAAGATTTGAAATAGCTCAACTGGAATTCCATCACCTCCACTAGCTTTGTTCGTTGTGAGGCTTTCTAAGGCCCACTTGACTTCACATTCCAAGATGTCTGGCTTTAGGTCAATGATCACGTTATCGTGACTACCTTGGTCGTGAAGATCTTTTTTGTACATTTCTTCTTTGTATTTTTGCCACCTCTTCTTAATATCGTCTGCTTCGCTTATGTCCATACCATTTCTGTCCTTTATCGAGCCCATCTTTGCATGAAATATTCCCTTGGTATCTCTAATTTTCTTGAAGAGATCTCTTGTCTTTCGCATTCTGTTGTTTTCCTCTATTTCTTTGCATTGATCACTGAGGAAGGCTTTCTTATCTCTCCTTCCTATTCTTTGGAACTCTGCATTCAGATGTTTATATCTTTCCTTTTCTCCTTTGCTTTTCACTTGTCTTCTTTTCACAGCTATTTGTAATGCCTCCTCAGACAGTCATTTTGCTTTTTTGCATTTCTTTTCCATGGGGATGGCCTTGGTCCCTGTATTCTGTACAGTGTCACGAACCTCCGTCCAGAGTTCATCAGGCACTCTCGCTATCAGATCTAGTCCCTTAAATCTATTTCTCACTTCCACTGTATAATCGGCGCCTCTAGCAAAGCAGACACCAGAGACGCCATCCCCGGCGCAACCGACCACGCAAAGAGGCGCGGCCGTGAGGAGGTACCCCAAGACTGAGGCCAGGGCCAGTGGCCGAGAGGAGCTACCCCACCTCCAATAGGCCGTGGCTACGCGGGCGCAGGAGGGCCGAGAGGAGCTACTCCACCTTCAAGGTCAGGAGGGGCGTCCTTGAGGAAATACCCCTCATCCAAGTTAAGCTGCAGCGGCTGCACTTTTCTTGGAGAAGCTGTGAAGAGATATCCCACGCCCAAGGTAAGAGAAATCCAAATAAGACAGTAGGTATTGCGAGGGGGCATCAGAGGGCAGAAAACACTGAAATCATAATCACGGGAAACTAGTCGATCTGATCACATGGACCACAGCTGAATGTAGTCCACTGGAGAAGGGAATGGCAAACCACTTCAGTATACTTGCCTTGAGAACCCCATGAACGGTATCAAAGGGCAAATTGATAGGATACTGAATGAGGAATTCCCCAGGTCGGTAGGTGCCCAGAATGCTACTGGATATCAGTGGAGAAATAACTCTAGAAGAATGAAGGGATGGAGCAGAAGCAAAACCAATACCAATTTGTGGATGTGACCGGTGATAGAAGCAAGGTCCGGTGTTGTAAAGAGCAATATTGCATAGGAACCTGGAATGTTAGGTCCATAAATCAATGCAAATTGGAAGTGGGCAACAAGAGATGGCAAGAGTGAACATAGACATTCTAGGAATCACTGAATTAAAATGGACTGGAATGGGTGATCTTAACTCAGATGACCATCATATCTACTACTGTGGGCAGGAATCTCTTAGGAGAAATGGAGGAGCCATCATGGTCAACAAAAGAGTCCGAAACACAGTACTTGAATGCAATCTTAAAAACGACAGAATGATTTCTGTTCGTTTCCAAGTCATACCATTCATTATTACAGTAATCCAGACCTATACCCCAGCCAGTAACGCTGAAGAAGCCGAAGTTGAACGGTTCTATGAAGACCTACAAGACCTTTTAGAACTAACATCCAAAAAAGATGTACTTTTCATTATAGGGGACTGGAATGCAAAAGGAGGAAGTCAAGAAACACCTGGAGTAACAGCAAATTAATTTCTCTGCTTTTTTACTATGCCTTCTAGCTTGGTCATGATTTCCTTCCAAGGAGGAAGCGTCTTTTAATTTTATGGCTTCAATCACCATCTTCATTGATTATGGAGCCCAGAAAAATAAAGTCAGCCACTGTTTCCACTGGTTCCCTATCTATTTGCCATTCAGTTCCGTTCAGTTGATGCATTAAAGGAGTTAATAGAAATGTAACGTGAAAGAAGTAATTGGGCAATTTGTCCCCCTTTTTGAATTATGATAGTTTCTGAGATGATATCATAATTTTATTTCTCCCTTATAATCTGAATCAATGATTCCAGAATGAATAGAAATTGCCTTAGAATTCAGACTATATCGGCCAAATATAAGGTCAAAGGTTTGTGGGAGTTAAGTGTCCATAAAGTCCGGTAGGTATTCTAGAAGGGACTGTTTGAGGAAAAACAGAAAATCTTTCAGGGCTTGTATGTTGACAGCAGCCCTGCCAAATGTTGACGGTTTGAGAGACAAGATGGAGTTTGCCCCTGATTTTTGATGATGGGGACCTGGGGAGTCCCCGTGTTTGAGTTTCCCAAAACAGGGTTCCCTTCAAATGATATTTAGATCAAGGTTGTACCCATTTACAACATCGAGGGCAGATTCCTGGAGGCTTTTTAGTAGTTTTACTTTATTCTGTGTGTTTTTTAGGGCAATCAGTATTTTTTTTTTTAATGGTTCTTATCCCCACAAACAAAACACCCTCCATTCCCCCTTTTAAAGGAAGTAGTCATTGCTTCAGCTAATATTTGCATTTTCTGAGTTTCTAACCCTAAGGTGCAACAAGCCTTCAAATAATCAAGAACATTCCTGGTCTCACAAATCAGAGTGATGGCTCTCTGACAATCCTGATTTTCATTCTCCATACACAAGCAGTTTTTCAAATAACATTTTGGCCTCCTTTCTGACAACAATAAAGGAGATAGCAACTCCCAGTGTAGCTAAAGAATAAAATAAAATTCAAATAGAAGAAGCCATAGTGTTTATAAGTTACAGCCTTTTCCATTTGTTGTATGTGAGAAAAGTCAACGCCTTTGTATTGAGGCATTAGTTACCCTTGAGAATTATCATTTCTTAACAAAGGAGAGAGAAAAAGATCATCGGTCTCAGAGACTCGAGATTGCAAATCCAGTAAATCAGAAAGCCTTCGTTGTGAAGGAGAATGAGTGCATCATCTGTTTTCACAAATTTGAGTGCGTGTTAGGGGCTTTTCATTGTTATATATATATATATATATATCCATATATCATTGTGAAAGTAAAGTCGCTCAGTGGTGTCCGACCCTTAGCGACCCCATAGATGGCAGCCAACCAGAATACTGGACTGAGGTGCCATCGCCTTCTCCCCATATGTCATATATATATAGTTCAGTTCCGTTCAGTCGCTCAATCGTGACCGACTCTTTGAGACCCCATGAATCACAGCATGCCAGGCCATCCACCATCTCATTCTCTGTCGTTCCCACCCCCAATCCTTCCCAGCATCAGAGTCTTTTCCAGTGAGTCAACTCTTCGCATGAAGTGGCCATAGTATTGGAGTTTCAGCTTTAGCATCAGTCCTTCCAATGAACACCCAGGATTGATCTCCTTCAGAATGGAATGGTTGGCTCTCCTTGCAGTCCAAAGGACTCTCAAGAGTCTTCTCCAGCACCAGTGTTCAAAATCATCAATTCTTCGGCGATCAGCTTTCTTCAAAGTTCAACTCTCACATCCATACATGACCACGGGAAAAACCATAGCCTTGACTAGATGGACCTTTGTTGGCAAAGTAATGTCTCTGCTTTTTAATATACTATCCAAGTTGGTCCTAACTTTCCTTCCAAGAAGTAAGCGTCTTTAAATTTCATGGCTGCAATCAGCATCCGCAGTGGTTTTTGTTGATACTTCTGATGCTCTCTTTGACTACATTGTTGGCTATAGTGTCAAAGAGAGCATCAGAAGTGTCAACATCGGATTCATCTTGTCCTCAAATCGGGGGAACTTGGCTTCACTTCCATTAGAAGAGGAGGACGAGCGCTAGGGACAACCGGAACAGGGACGGTGGGAAAGTTTTGAAACATTGTATGTTGCTCTAATTGGGCTTTTTGTAAAGTCTCATCATCTAATTTATATTCGTATAACATGAGCATTCGCTTGATGAGGAATATGGGGGTTGCAGATAGGATTGCCTTGAAATGAAAAGATCAAGGCTTTAATGAGGGCACACAAGGGTCAGAAATTTGTTGCAATATTTACTCCCCATCCTGTGGCTCGTTCAACATATTCTTTAAACTGCT
This sequence comes from Moschus berezovskii, assembly GCF_049115385.1. Taxonomy (NCBI): domain Eukaryota; kingdom Metazoa; phylum Chordata; class Mammalia; order Artiodactyla; family Moschidae; genus Moschus; species Moschus berezovskii. The sequence continues at coordinate 29,838,673 of NC_142489.1, read as the reverse complement.
TTCAAATTTCTAAATCCAAACATCAGGGAACCAGGGATTCTATTCAGCCACTGTTTGGAGATGAGCCTCTATCTGCTGATGAGAAACCAAAAGTCGTTGAACCTTACATAAATGATGAAGTAAAGTAGAAAGGAGGTGGGACTTTCCAGCAATTTCTCTCATAACCCTGCATTTACCGACCTCCATAGGTCCTAACAGCCATTCAGTCTGCTTGCCAAGGGTGCTCACCAGGTCCCTGTTGGGGCGCCAGCAGTCACAGTCAGCGTAGACTGGGACCTAGGGACTGGAGTTGATGAGAAGAATGCCGGGGACCCAAGTGTTGAGTGAAACAAGGGCACTTTATTTGAAGAAACACATGCTTATATATCTTCAGTAAAATGATTACTCAGTCATGAAAAAGAATGAAATTCCACAAATTGCAACATAATGGATAGTCTTTTCAGTCCAAAGTCACTGAAGAGAGTCACTGAAGGGAGTCAATGAAGGGAATCCAAGCAGGTGTCTTTTCTCATGATCTCAGACCTGAGAACTGCATGCAGCTATGATCGTTCCTCTTTTGTAGGAACTGATAATGAACAGAGAGTCCTTGAGATACAGTACACAAAGAAGACAACATATTGGATCCCTTAAAGTCGAATGCATCCTGACAGACCCAGACATTCTGGAATGCAAAATCACGTAGGCATTAGGAAACATCAGTAAGAACAAAGTTGTACGAAGAGATAAATACCCAGTTGAGTTATGTATAATTCTAACCGATGACGCTGTGAAAATGCTGCACTCAATATGCAGGCAAATTTGGAAAACTCAGCAGTGGCCAAAGAACTGGAAAAGATCAGTTCACTCCAATCTCATTAAAAGGCAATGTGAAAGACTCTTTGAACTACCGCACAATTGCACTCATCTCACACAGAGCAAAAAGTAATGCCTGAGATTCTCCAAGGAAAGTGTCCACAAATGAAGAATTTCCAGAGGTTCAAACTGGATTAGGAAAGACAGAGCAACCAAAGACTAAACTGCCAACACCCATTGTGTGATTGAAAAAGCAAGACAGTTCCAAAAAACATCTATTTTTGCTTTAATGACTATGCCAAGGAAAAGACTCTGATGCTGGGAGGGATTTGGGGCAGGAGGAGGCAAGGAAGACAGAAAATGAGATGGCTGGATGGCATCACCGATTCGATGGTCATGAGTTTGAGTGAACTCCGGGAGTTGGTGATGGACAGGGAGGAATAGCGTGCTGTGATTCATGGGGTTGCAAAGATTCGGACACTTCTGAGTGACTGGACTGAACTGAATCGAACTGAACTGAAAGTCTGACTTGTAAAACATGAAAAACTGGAACATTCCTCAAGAGATGGGAATCCCAGGCCACCTGACCTGCTTCCACAGAAATCTGTATGCAGGTCAAGGTGCAACAGTACCGTGAACTTGGAAAAATGGACTGGTTCCAGAATGGGAAAGTGGTACCTCAAGGCTCTATATTCTATTTCTCACTTCCACTGTACAATTGGCATCTCCAGCAACGCAGACACGAGAGACGCCATCCCCGGCGCAACCGACCACGCAAAGAGGCACGGCCGTGAGGAGGTACCCCAAGACTGAGGCCAGGGCCAGTGGCCGAGAGGAGCTACCCCACCTCCAATAGGCCTTGGCTGCGCGGGCGCAGGAGGGCCGAGAGGAGCTACTCCACCTTCAAGGTCAGGAGGGGCGTCCTTGAGGAAATACCTCTCATCCAAGTTAAGCCGCAGCGGATGCACTTTCTTGGAACAGCTGTGAAGAGATATCCCACGCCCAAGGTAAGAGAAATCCAAATAAGATGGTAGGTATTGCGAGTGGCCATCAGAGGGCAGAAACACTGAAATCATAATCACGGGAAACTAGTCGATCTGATCACATGGACCACAGCTGAATGTGGTCCACTGGAGAAGGGAATGGCAAAGCACTTCAGTATACTTGCCTTGAGAACCCCATGAATGGTATCAAAGGGCAAATTGATAGGATACTGAATGAGGAATTCCCCAGGTCGGTAGGTGCCCAGAATGCTACTGGATATCAGTGGAGAAATAACTCTAGAAGAATGAAGGGATGGAGCAGAAGCAAAACCAATACCAATTTGTGGATGTGACCGGTGATAGAAGCAAGGTCTGGTGCTGTAAAGAGCAATATTGCATAGGAACCTGGAATGTTAGGTCCATAAATCAAGGCAAATTGGAAGTGGTCAACAGGAGATGGCAAGAATGAACATAGACATTCTAGGAATCATTGAATTAAAATGGACTGGAATGGGTGAACTTAACTCAGATGACCATCATATCTACTACTGTACTACTGTGGGCAGGAATCCCTTAGAAGAAATGGAGGAGCCTTCATGGTCAACAAAAGAGTCCGAAACACAGTACTTGAATGCAATCTTAAAAACGACAGAATGATTTCTGTTCGTTTCCAAGGCAAACCATTCAATATTACAGTATTCCAGGCCTATGCCCCAACCAGTAACGCTGAAGAAGCTGAAATTGAACGGTTCTATGAAGACCTACAAGACCTTTACACCTGGAGTAACAGGCAAATTTGGCCTTGGAACACGGAATGAAGCAGGGCAAAGGCTAATAGAGTTTTGTCAAGAGAATGCACTGGTCATAGCAAACACCCTCTTCCAATTCCAACACAAGGGAAGACTCTACACATGGACAACACCAGATGGTCAACACCGAAATCAGATTGATTATATTCTTTGCAGCCAAAGATGGAGTAGCTGTATAGAGTTAGAGAAAACAAGACTAGGAGCTGCCTGTGGCTCAGATTATGAACTCCTTATTGCCAAATTCAGACTTAATTTGAAGAAAGTACGGAAAACCTCTAGACCATTCACATATGACCTAAACCAAATCCCTTATGATTGTACAGATTTTTATATAGACGGGACTAAAAATGTTAAAGTCTCATTCTGGTCTCTCGAAGAGTATAACGTTCTTTATACTAAATCCCACTCTTCTCAACAAAATGAATTATATGCTCTCATTCAGGTTATTCACCTACATCCTTACCATATTAATATAGTTTATAATTTTTTATATCCAATATTTGTATTACAATCTATCGAAACTTCAATCATAAATTCTAATCAGTCTATTATTCAACATTTTATCGAACTACAATCTCTTATTAAGAACTGCACTTCCTCTACTCATATTACCTATATCTGAGCACATTCTTGTTTTCTGGCCCTGTGGCTCATGGCAACGAACAAGCTGATAAGCTTGTCGTTTTGCTACTCCTGAAGAGCCACATGATCTATTTTGCAATAATGCTGGTTCATTCCACCAAATTTGGAAAATTCCATACTGCCATGCTAAAGAAATTATCATTAGTTGCCCTACTTGAAGGCCCTTACATCTTCGATCTATTGCACAAGGCATTAATCCTCAAAGATTACATCCTAACGAACTATGACCAATGGGTGTAATGCATTGTCCTGAAATTTCTCGCTCTTCCTTCTTATATGTCTCAATCGACACAAATTCCTTTTTAATATGGGTCACACCTCTTCAAGATGAGGCTACACGACATGTTGTAACCCACCTGTTAACTTGTTTTCCTATAATGGGAACACCTAGTTCTATAAAAACAGAAAAAAAGCCCTGCCTGTATTTCTAGGCAATTCAAACAATTCCTACAGTCATTTTCTATTAAATATATTACAAGCATCCCTTATAATCCACAAACAATTTTTTTAAACTGGAAACTGTAACACTTTATTTTATTTTTTTTTATTGGAGGCGAATTATTTTACATTAATATATTGGCTGGTGTTGCCATACGTTGACACGAATCTGCCCCGGGTGTGCATATGTTCCCTTTCTTGAACCCCCAGCCCACCTCCCTCTTCCCTATATCCTCCCTCTAGGTCATCCCCGTGCACCAGCCCCAAGCATCCTGTTTCATGCCTCGAACCTGGATTGGTGATTCAGTTCAAATAATATACATGTTACAATGCCATTTTCCCAAATCATCCCACCATCACCCTTTCCCACAGAGTCCCAAAGACTGTTCTATACACTTATGTCTCTTTTGCTGTCTCGTATACAAGGTTTAGGCTACCATCTTTCTAAATTCCCTATATATGCATTGGTATACTGTATTGATGTTTTTCTTTCTGGCTTACTTCACTCTGTAAAATAGGCTCCAGTTTCATCCACCTCATTGGAACTGACAAAAATGCATTTTTTTGATGGCTGAATAATACTCCATTGTGTAGATGTACCAGAGCTTTCTGACACATGCATCCGCAGATGGACATCTCGGTTGCTTCCATGTTCTCCCTATTATAAGCAGTGCTGCAGTGAACATTGGAGTACATGTGTTTCTTTCATTTCTGGTTTCCTCAGTGTGTAAGACCAGGAGTGGATTTGCTGGATCATATATCAGTTCTATTTCCAGTTTTTTGAGGAATCTCCGCACTGTTCTCCATAGTGGCTGTACTAGTTTGCATTCCCTCCAACAGTGTAAGAGAGTTCCCTTTTCTCCACACCCCCTCCAGCATTTATTTGCATGTAGACTTTTGGATAGCAGCCATTCTGACTGGTGTGAAATGGTATCTCATTGTGGTTTTGATTTGCATTTCTCTGATTATGAGGGATATTGAGATTTTTTCATGTGTTTGTTAGCCATCTGTTTGTCTTCTTTGGAGAAATGTCTGTTTAATTCTTTGGCCCATTTTTTAATTGGGTCGTTTATTTTTCCGGAATTGAGCTGCAGGAGTTCTTGTATATTTTGGAGATTAATTCTTTGTCAGTTGATTCAGTGGCTATTAATTTCTCCCAATCTGAAGTCTGTGTTTATACCTTGCTTACAGTTTCCTTTGCTGTGCAGAATCTTTTCATTTTAATTAGGTCCCATTTGTTTATTTTTGCTTTTATTTCCAATATTCTGGGAGGTGGGTCTTGGAAGATCCTGCTGTGATTTATGTCAGAGAGTGTTTTGCCTACGTTCTCCTCTAGGAGTTTTAGAGTTTCTGGTCTTACATTTAGTTCTCTAATCCATTTTGAGTTTATTTTGGTGAGTGTTGTTAGGAAGTGTTCTAGTTTCATTCTTTCACAAGCGGCTGACCAGTTTAACAAGCACCACTTGTTAAATAGACTGTCTTTACTCCTTTTTATTTTTTTGCCTCCTTTGTCAAAGATAAGGTGTCCAAAGTTGTGTGGATTTATCTCTGGGCCTTCTATTTTGTTCCATTGATTTATATTTCTGTCTTTATGAGAGTACCATATTATCTTGATGAATGTGGCTTTGTAGTAGAGCCTGAAGTCCGGCAGGTTAATTCCCCCCGTTCCATTCTTCTTCCTCAACATTGCTTTAGCTCTTCGAGGTTTTTTGTATTTCTATACAAATTGTGAGATTATTTGTGGTAGTTCTGTGAAAAATATCATTGGAAGCTTGATAGCGATTGCATTGAATTTATACATTACTTTGGGTAGTATACTCATTTTTACTATATTTATTCTTCCAATCCACGAACACGGCATATTTCTCCATCTATTAATGTCCTCTTTGTTTACTTTCACTAGTGTTTTATAGTTTTCTATGTACAAGTCTTTTGTTTCCTTAGGTAGATATATTTCTAAGTATTTAATTCTTTTCGTTGCAACAAAGAATGGAATAGTTTCCATAATTTCTCTTTCTATTTTCTCATTAAGTGTATAGGGATGCAAGGGATTTCTGTGTGTTGACTTTATATCCTGCAACTTTACTGTATTCACTGATTAGCTCTGGTAGTTTTCTGGTAGAGTCTTTAGGGTTTTCTGTGTAGAGGATCATGTCATCAGTGAACAGTGAAATTTTACTTCTTCTTTTCCAATTTGTATTCCTTTTATGTCTTTTTCTGCTCTGATTGCTGTAGCCAAAACTTCCAGAACTATGTTGAACGGTAGTGGTGATAGTGGGCACCCTTGTCTTGTTCCTGACTTTAGGGGAAATGCTTTCAGTTTTTCACCATTGAGGATAATGTTTTCTGTGGGTTTGTTATATATAGCTTTTATTATGTTGAGGTATGTCCCTTCTATTCCCACTTTTGGAAGGTTTTTATCATAAATGGATGTTGAATTTTGTCGAAGGCTTTCTCTGCATCTACTGAGATAATCATATGATTTTTATTTTTCAGTTTGTTAATGTGGTGTATTACGTTGATTGATTTGCGGATATTGAAGAATGCTTGCATGCCTGGGGTAAAGCCACTTGATCATAATGTATGATCTTCTTAATGTGCTGTTGGATTCTGATTGCTAGAATTTTGTTAAGGATTTTTGCATCTATGTTCATCAGTGATATTGGCCTGTAGTTTTCTTTTTTGTGGGATCTTTACCAGGTTTTGGGATTAGGGTGATGGTGGCCTCATAGGATGAGTTTGGAAGTTTCCCTTCCTCAGCAATTTTCTGGAAGAGTTTGAGTAGAATAAGTGTTAGCTCTTCTCTAAATTTTTGGTAGAATTCAGCTGTGAAGCCGTCTGGCCCTGGGCTTTTGTTTGCTGGAAGATTTCTGATTACAGCCTCTAATTCCATGCTTGTGATGGGTAGGCAGGCCGCCCTGCCTCCCTACCCATACCCCGCCTACGAGAGGGTGGTGCGGGCATCTGTGCCGCTTCTCTGCTGAGAGTTTCCTCTGGGCACTTAGTCTGTGGGTTTTAATTATTTATTTAATTATTAATTAAATATTTATGTATGTATGCGTTTTTCTCCCAGTTATGTGGCCCTCTGAAGTTCCAAGGCTCGCCACAGACACACCAGTGTTTCCAGGTGTTAGTAACCTTCTTTTCTTTTTTCTTTTTTCTTTTCTTTCTTTAAGCCTCCCTTCCTAGGACGAAGCTCTTTCTCTCCCTCTTTTGACTCTCTTTTTATCTTTTATACTATTTCCTGCCTCCTTTCGAAGATTATGGGCTGCTTTTCTGGGTGCCTGATGTCCTCTGCCGGTATTCAGAAGTTGTTTTATGGGATTTACTCAGCGTTCAAATTTTCTTTTGCTGATTTTGTGGGGGAGAAATTTGTCACCCTGTCCTATTCTTCTGCCATCTTCCTGTGCTCCCTAAACTCTCCACAAGAATAAATTAAAAAAGTAAATAAAGAGGGGGTATACACAGGATCATTTTTGTGTTCCTTATCCAGAGCAGACTTTCAGTTCAGTTCAGTTCAGTTCAATTCAGTCGCTGGCTCAGTTGTTTCCCATTCTTTGAGACCCCATGAATCCCAGTGCGTCAGGCCTCCCTGTCTATCTCCAACACCCTGAGTTCACTCCAACCCATGTCCATCAAGTCGGTGATACCATCAAGCCATCTCATTCTCTGCTGTCTCCTTCTCCAGCCCACAATCCCTCCCATCATCAATGTCTTTTCAGGTGAGTCAACCCTTCACATGAGGTGGCCAAAGTATTGGAGTTTCTGCTTCAGCATCAGTCCTTCCAATGAACACCCAGGACTGATCTCCTTTAGAATGGACTGGTTGGATCTCCTTGCATTCAAGGGATTCTCAAGAGTCTTCACCACCACAGTTCAAAAGCATAAATCCACGGCTACAAGCTTTCTTCACAGTCCAACTCTCACATCCATACATGACCACTGGAAAAACCATAGCCTTGATTTGAGGGACCTTGGTTGGCAAAGTAATGTCCATGCTTTTTAATACGCTATCTAGATTCCAATGCAATGTATTCTCTAATCTTAAAATTATCATTAATGCAGCTTTGCTTGTTTTAAATTTTTTAAACTTATCGCAAGGAGATATTTTGACAAAAGCAGAAAACCGTTTCCTGGAACTGAAGGACACTTCTCTTCCTCTACCTATTTTGTATCAAGACGGGGTGACTAAACAACGGATGTGGAAAATTAATATTACCAGGATAGGGACACGCTTGTATTTCTCCAGGTGGATCCAACGAAGTCATTTGGTTCCCTCTTCAGAAGATTCACCCAAGGAAGCTAAGATAGGGAGAAAAAGGTGAAATCCCCGGGAGGAGGAGATTTCAGTACTAGCCATGGCGGCTTTTAAACTTTCTAAGAAATGTCACACTCGACGTCATCGACCTCATGATCTCCCTACTTGGAGACAGATAAAAACTCTTATTAATCAACCTGAAAATCTGGGTTTTCAACAGGAAATGATGTGGGAATCTGAGAATATTTTTTGGCTACACTTGCTTTCCTTCCTTTTGCTTTCCCCGCTCAGGCTGGCTTGAATAATCACACTTATAGGGCTTATATACCTAAGCTCCAGTTATTGCAAGTTGTAGAATGGAAAGATATAGGACCTGTCATATCCACTAATAACACAGTACATACGCCTCCTCCTTGGAGATTTGAGGGGTCGTCTCCTCTCTTCCTGAGGAAGATGGAAGACTAATAAACATTTCTCTAGGCTATAAAATCCTTCCTTTGTGCATGGGCCCAGGAGAATTATGTATTAATGTTAGTCAACAAAAGTGGACTTCCATCCTGCCTCCAACAAAGAATTTCAGTACATTGCTTGGACTGTTTACTACCCTGTCCCTTTATGGAAACCATGTCAATACTACCAAATCTTTCGGAAAAGGACAAAAGTTGAAATGTAAGGGGTTTACGTATAAGGACTTTACATATGTTCCTGTTTACTGGGATAGATGCCAAGCTAAATCAGGGAAATTAATGTTTTTGGCCAATTACACCATTGTTGATTGGGAAACCCAATCATCTAACTGCTCAGATGATCTTAATAATACAATATGTGAAATGCTAATCAAGAAGAATGGAAGATTACCAATAGTTCAATGGAAAACTTCCATGACAAAGGCCTCTTTGGCTGGATTGACAGTGAAAGGGCAACTCCTCGCCCTCGAATCATCCTCAATATATGAATTGGACCTGAACAACAGGACATTAGGAAACATGATGCACGTACTTAAAAACTTGGAACTTGGACTGGATATGCCACAGGGACCAGTCGTTGTCATAGTAACTCTTCCTTCCGTTATAATCATTCATATTTTATACGAGCTTCCATCCCCCTTCCTTTTGTTATAGCCATAGGGAACTCACAATTTAATAAGACTTTATGTTCTGTCACTTGTATAGATTGCAAATTGTATACTTGTCTAAATTCCTTTTAAAAAATGAATCCGTTTTGATTCTTCGATCTCGGTGTAGTCTGTGGTTACCAAGTAGGTCTCCAAATACCCTGGGAAGAAGGTCCCATGGTAGGACTTGCCTCCCGGTTACTCTCTAAATTACTCCAATGATCTAAGCGATTCATTGGATGGCTAATTCTTGGCATTTTGGGATTAATAGCCATTTGCATCACTGCTGCAGTTGCGGGCATTGCTTTACAAACCTCAATTCAAACCCAAAACTTTATTCAAATTTGGACTAAAGATGCTGATAATATGTGGGCCACACAGACTCAGATGGATGAGGACGTTCAGGATAAAATACAAGAATTAAAAACAGGCATCCAGTGGGTCAGAGAACAATTAATACATTTTAAAAAGCAAGTATTATTAAAATGTGATTGAACAGTTTTGCATTACTCCTGTTTGGTTCAACAATAGTGCTTACAACTGGGAACAAATCAAGTTTCATTTACAAGATACACATAATAATTCTCCTTAAATATACAATTGTTGCAAGAGAAAATCTTTGAACTCTTCTCTAAGAGTCTATCCTCTTCCAAAAATTTGGAAACCTTAGCTGATCAGCTAGCTGATCAATTATCTGGGTTAGTCACTTGAGGATGATTTCAAAGCATTACACTTCGTATTGGATCTGGAGTATAAAGCTGAAAATTATCATGGTCATTAGTATCTGTAGTATACTGATGCCTTTCAACTTAAATGTTCAAACTAAACAGACTCAATTGGTCAGTGCCTTTTTCACAGAAGTATATGCAGTCACCCCCAATTATGAAAAAATAAAACAGGGAGAATAACCAGGGGACGTTCAACTTTAAGGGATCCAATAGGTTTTCTTCCTTTGTGTAGCATTTCTCAAGGACTCTGTTCATTCTCAGTTCCTGTGAAACAGGGACGAGCAGAGCTGCATGCAGTCCTCAGTACTGGGATCATGGGAGAGGACACCTGCTTGGATTCCCTTCAGTGTCTCCCTTCAGTGACCTTGAACGTAAAGGATTATCCATTTTGTTGCAACTGGTGGAATTTCATTATTTTTCATGGCAGAATGATAATTTTATTATAGATATATAAGCATGCGTTTCTACAAAAAAAAAAAAAAAAAGCACGCTTGTTTCACTCGAGTCTTCTGTCCCATGCATCCTTCTTCTTGTCAACTCCAGTCACCAGATCCTGGTTTACGAAGACCGTGACATCGGTCTAGTTGAGTGATGACACCATCATGATTATCTGATCATGAAGAGTATCTTTGTTGAGTTCTTCTGTGTATTCTTGACACCTTTTAATTGTTGCTGTTTCTGTTAGGTCCCCAATATTTCTGACCTTTGTGGTGCACTTCTTTATATGAAATCTTCCCATGGTATCTTTAATTTTCTTGAAGTGATCTCTAGTCTATCTGATTCTATTGTTAACCTCTCTTTCTTGGCATTGATCAATGAGAAACGTTTTCTTATCTGCCCTACTTATTCTTCAATATTCTACATTCAAATAGGTATATCTTTCCCATTCTCATTTCACTTCCACTTCTCTCTCTCCTTTTTCTTTTTTTCTTATTCTCAGCTAGTGTAAGGTGTCTTCGAAAACCGTTTTGCCCTTGTGCATTTCTTTGTCTTGGGGATAGTCTTCATTGCTGCCCCTGTACAATGTCACGAACCACTGCCCTTAGTTCTACAAGAACTCTATTAGATTTCCAATTATAATCAAAAGGACTTTTATTTAGATCACACCAGAATGATCTAGGGATTTTCCCTACTTTTGTTGAAATCAGTCTGAATGTTTCAGTATGAGCTGATGATCTGAGCCACAGTCAGCTCCCGGTTTGTTTTGGATGGCTACATTAAGCTTCTCCATCTTCAGCTGTAAAGCATATAATCAGTTTGATTTTGGTATTAACCGTCTTCTTGTGTGCATGTGTAGAGTCGTCTCATGTGTTGTTGGAAAAAGTTTCCTATGACGGTCCCTTGTCTTGGCAGAACAGTGTTAGACATTGCCCTGGTTCATTTTGTAGCCAAAGGCCAAACTTGTCTATGACTCTAGCTATCTCTTGATGTCCTACTTTTGCATTCCAGTCCCCAATGATGCAAATGATATCTTTATGGGTGCGTGTGTGTGTGTGTGTTAGTTCTAGACGATCCTATTGGTAAACATAGAACCACTCAACTTCAGCTTCTCACCGACCTTCAGCTCAATTTCTACTTCAACATTGCTGGTCAGGACATAGATTTGGATTATTGTGCTATTGCATAGTTTGTCTTGAGAATCAGCAGAGATCTTTCTGCATTCTTGAGAATGCACCCAAGAACAGCATTTCACACACTTTTGTTGACTGTGAGTGATACACCGTTTCTTCTCTAGGGATTCTTGACCACCGTGGTAGATAAAATGGTCATCTCAATTAAATTTGCCCATTCCAGTCAATTTTAATTCACTGATTCCTGAAAGGTTGATGTTCACCATTGACATCCCCTGTTTGACGAATTCCAAGTTAACTTGAATCATGGGCCTAACTTTCTAAGTTCCTATGCACTATTGTTCTTTACAGAATGAGACTTTACTTCCATCACCAGTCACTACCACAGCTGGGTTTTTTTTGTTTGTTTGTTTTTTGTTTTTTGCTCTGGTTTCATCTCTTCATTACTTTTGGAGTTACTTCTCCACTGATTTCCAGAAGCATATTAGGACACCTACCAACCCGGGGAGTTCATCTTTCAGTGTCCATTCTGTTTGCCTTTTCATACTATTCATGGGGTTTCGAGGCAAAATACTGAAGCTGTGCCATTCACTTCTCCATTGGCCCACGTTTTCTCAGAACCCTCCATCATGACCCATCCATCCCGGATGGCCCTACAGAGTCTGACTCATAGTTTCATTGCATTAGACAAGACTGTGGTCCACTGCATCAGTTGGATTAGTTTTCTGTGGTTGTGGTTTCCATTACGTCTGCCCTCTAACGGATAAGCATAAAAGGCTTATAGAAGCTTTCTGATGGGAGGGACAGACTGTGAGTGAACCTGAGTCTTCTTTAGATAGGTGGGGCAATGTTCAGTAAAGCTTTAATCCGATTTTCTGTTGTGGGGAGGGGTGGGGAGGGCTGTGTTCCAGCCCTGTTATTTGAACTGAGGACAAACTTTGGTATTAGAAATGTACTTGTGATCTTCTTCAAAAGGGCTTGTGTAAGCACTGTTGTATTCAGTGCCCCTCATCCTCCTGTAGCCCACCCTCGGCCCACACTTACAGGCAAATCTGGCTCAGGATTTTGTGGGGACACTGCTCCTTATGCTTGGCTCCTGGTGCACACAAGATTTTGTTTGTGCCCTGCAACTGCTTCAGTTCTGTGGAAGTTCTGTAATCAAGTCCTCCAAAGTCAAATTTCCTGTGGGGTTCTCAATCCCTTTGCCACACCCCCAGGTGAGGAATTGTGCAGTGCTCCTAGAACTTCCTTAACAGTACGAGAATTTCTTTGGCATATTTATTTTTCAATTTGTGGATGTCTGCTAGCTGGCTTTATTGTGGATTGAATGGAAAACTCCTCCAAGAGGGCATATGCCATAAACTGCATGACCCAGGTCTGTAGCAGCCAGAGACCCTCTCCCCTGTCAGGCTACTGCTGACCCATGCCTCTGCATGAGACACTCAATCACTGAAAGACAGGTCTCACTCTGTGTCTGGAAGTCTCTGCGTATTGGTGCACAAAATGTTTTCTATGAACCCTCTGAGTGTGGCTGGAAGGTATTGATGATAAACACAAAGTCACCCCTCCTACAGTCTTCTTGGGATGTCTCCTTCCCCACTGGACATGGTGTACATCTTTTTGGTGGGGCCTGACCTTCTCTTGTCCTTCATCATTCAGTAGCAAGCTGCAAATTTGGAGCTCTCTCAGGAAAAGATAAGTGAACACCCTTCTACTTGGCTATCTTTGCTCACTCACAGGCACACACTGGCAAAGGAGAAAATTCATATACCCCATGGCTGCACTTTCTTTACCTTTCTACACCGCCAGTTATGCATGAGCACCTGGATGGATTGCATGCTCGCACACGGTATGCTAGGATGCCTGTGGTTTCACAATGAAGGAGCCTACCTGATCATGTCATTTGTCTCACACCATGCTATTATTGGCCGCATCAGCGAGGGAGTTTGCTGCCTGGTGGACTGGTCTGAGGCAGCAGTAGGCCAGGGCCTTCCTCTAACGTGTAAAAATTCTCCAGTGCAGTAGGCTATCTTTCTGTTCCTCCTCCTTCCAGTCTCTGTTCGTTTCGGAAGGACCTTCACCTCTTCACTGTCATGGATCCTGTTATAGCCATGCCCACCATTTCCACAGGATACCCCACTTCCCATAGACTAAAGGGTTCAAAGGCTATGCTTTAAAATACCCACACCATTGAATTTACACTGGTTGTATTCAGTGTATTTACACTGAATTTACACTGGGTGAGTTCTCAAAACTTCCCCATCTGCTTCCTGGTAGAAATACACACATCAACGTGGCATAAACTGTGAGCTTCTTTATGTCTCTTGAGGTAAACCCAGATTTATTGACCCACTTTCCTGAATTGTCACTGGCCATCCTTTCCTCATCCCTGTGCTGAACAGGAGCACCTCAGAGATGCATGGACCAGTCTTCCCCAGTCTGTGGACACCTCGTGCCTCCTTCTTCTTGCTGCATGCCTCGTGATATCTCACCTTCATCTCTACATCGGATGTGGTTGGACACACATCCACATACAGAAACACACACAAACACCGCCATGTCTACCCACGCATGTACACACAAATGTTTAAAGGCACAGGGGAACATAACAAACAGGGACCATAGGTTTTTCTGTAGCTGAAGAACCAGTGCTTCATATCAAATATAGAGAACTCCATATTTCTCCCAGGGAAGTTTCCATTCTGATCTCCAATATGAAATACAGAGGAGTCCAACTTCCAAAGTGGAGAATTAACACCTATGATTGAATGCTGTCAATACAGAGCATTTAAGATTTCATGGAAGAAATTCTGTTTTGATAAAATTTGAGAAATATGACAAACTCTAAACTTGATGAAGAAAGAGTGGGCCCTGATTTTCATTTGTGCAAGAGAGATCATTCCAAATCCATACTGAATCTCGATATCTTCAGAAACCAGTGCCAAGATTTTCATATGAGAAATATACAGAATTCCAAATTAAATGCCAGAAATCCACATGTAGATTTTCATACCTGAGTAATAGAGAATTCCACATTTCACGTAAGAAAGATAGAATCCAGATTTCCATAGAGTGAAATAAAAAATACAATTATCATGGAGTAATACTATTATCACTATATTTGCATGTAAAAGTATAGGTAATGCTATACTTGAGTTAATTTAAGTTCAGTCTCTCGGTCATATCCAACTCTTTGTGATCCCGTGGACTGCAAATTACGACACTTCACTGTCCAACAGCAATTCCTGGAGCATTCTCAAGCTCATGTCCATCGAGTCGGTGATGTCATTCAACCATCTTATCCTCTGTCATCCTCTTCTCCTCCTGGATTCAGTGTTTCCCAGGGTCTTTCCGATGAGACAATTATTTGCATTAGGTGGACAAAATTGGAGTTTACGTCTCAGAATAAGTCCTTCCACTGAATATTCAGTACTGATTTCCTTTAACCTCCTTGCTGTCCAAGAGACACTAAAGAGTCTTCACAAACAACACAGTTTTAAAGCAACAATTCTACTGCACTCAGTTGTCTTTAGAGTCCAAATCTCACATCTGTACATGACTACCAAAAAACAAAAAATCATAGCTTTGATTAAGAGGATATCTGCTCACAAAGCAATGTCTCTGCTTTTCAATATATTGACGTGGCAGGTCATATCGTTCTTTCCAAGGAGCAAGAATCTTTTAATTTCATGGCTACAGTCACCATCTGCAGTCATTTTGGAGCCCCACAAAAGTCTCTCTGCGTTTCCATTGTTGTTCCATCAGTTTCCCAAGCAGAGATGGAACCAGTTGTAGTTATCTTCGTTTTCTGAATGTTGAGTTTTACGTAAACACTGAACTCCTCTTTCTCCTTCACCAAGAGGCTCTTTAGTTGTTCTTCACTTTTTCCGCAAATGTGGTGTCATCTACCTTTCTGAGGTTATTGATATTCTCCCAGAAACCTTGATTCAAACTTTGCCTCATGCAGCCTGGAATTTAACATCTTGCACACCACCTACAAGGTAACTAGGCAAGGTGATAATATGCAGCCTTGGCATAATTCTTTCCTGATTTGAAAGCGCCCTGTTGTCCATGTCCAGTTCTAACTGTTGCTTCTTGACCTGGATACAGATTTCTCAGGAGGCAGGTCAAGTAGTCTGGTAATCCCATCCCTTTAAGAATTTTCCACAATTTACTGTGATCCACTTATGGCAGAAAGTGAAGAGGAATTCAAAAGCCTCTTGATGAAAATGAAAGAGGAGAGTGAAAAGGTTGGCTTGAAGCTGAATATTCAGAAAGCAAAGATCATGGCATCTGGTCCCATCACTTCATGGGAAACAGATGGAAAAACAGTGGAAACAGTGTCAGACTTTATTTTTGGGGGCTCCAAAATCACTGCAGATGTTGAGTACAGCCAGGAAATTAAAAGACTCTTACTCCTTGGAAGGAAAGTTTTGACCAAGCTTGATTGTACATTAAAAAGAGACATTACTTTGCCACCAAAGTCCGTCTAGTAAAGGCTATGGTTTTTCCCGTGGTCATTTATGGATGTGAGAGTTGGACTGTGAAGAAAGCTGATAGCCGAAGAATTGATGCTTTTGAAATGTGATGTTGGAGAAGACTCTTGAGACTTCCTTGTACTGCAAGGAGATGAAACCAGTGCATTCTAAAGGAGATCAATCCTGGGTGTTCATTGGAAGGAATGATGCTAAAGCTGAAACTGCAATACTTTGGCCACCACATGCGACGAGTTGACTCACTGGTAAAGACTCTGATGCTGGGAACGGTTGGGGGCGGGAGGAGAAGGCGACAACGGAGAATGAGATGGCTGGATGGCATCACCGACTCTGTGGACATGAGTTTGAGTGATCTCCGGGAGTTGGTGATGGACAGGGAGGCCTGGCGTGCTGTGATTCATGGGGTCGCGGAGAGTCGGACACGACTGAGCGACTGAACTGAACTGAACTGAACTGAACTGACAAAGCCTTTATACCAATGGCTTTGGTATAAACAATGAAGCAGACATACACTTTTTTTTTTTTTTCCTGGAGACCTCTTGATCTTTTGATGGGACCTCGGATGTTGGCAATCTGATCTCTGTTTCCTTTACCTGTTCTAAATCCTCTTTGAAGTTCATGGCTCACGTACTGTTCAAGCCTCGTCTGGGGAATTTTTACTATTACTTTGCTACTATTTGATTTAACGCCATTGCGTGTTAGTGTGAACAGTTTATGGCATTGCCTTGCTTTGGAATGGAATAAAAACTGAAAGTTTCCAGTCCTGTGGCCACTGCTTCATTTTCCAAATTCCTTGCATACTGAGTGCAGCACTTTGAGACAATCATTTTTCAGGCTACGACATAGCTGAACTGGACTCCCTCAGTTCTACTAGTTTTGTTCATAGTGAAGTTTCATAAGGATGGCTTGACTTCACATTACAAGAGGACTGGCTCTAGGTGAGTGATCACATCTTCCAGGTTATCTGACTCATGAAGATCCTGTTAAAATAGTTCTTCTGAATAACCTTGCCACATCTTCTTAATATCTTCTGCTTCATTGAGGTCCATGCAATTTTTGTCCTTTATTTTGAACATCTCTTCATGAAATGATTCCTTGGTATCTCTGAATTTCTTGATGAGGTCTCTAGTCTTTCCCATTCCATTATTTTCCTCTATTTCTTTCCACTGATCACTGAAGAAGGCTTTCTTATCACTCCTTCTTATTCCTTGAACCTTTGCATTCAGATTATTATATCTTTAATTTTCTCCTTTGTTTTAGCTTCTTTTCTTTTCTCATCTATTTTTAAGTCATCTACAGCAAACCGTTTTGCCTTTTTTTTTTTTTTTTTGAGGAGGGTTTTGATCACTGCTTATTGTACAATGTCACAATCCTCTGTCAGTAGTTCATCCGGCATTCTTTGTATCAGATCTAATCCCACGAATCTATTTGGCACTTTCACCGTGTCATCATAAGGGATTTCATGTAGGACATATCTGAATGGTCTAGTGGTTTTCCCTACTTTCTTAAATTTAACTCTTGCTTTCGCAATAAGGAGTTCATGATCTGAGCCACTGTCCAATCCCAGTCTTGCTTTCCTGACTCTACAGATCTCCTGCATCTTTGACTGTGAAGAAAAAAATCAATCTGATTTCAGTTTTAACCATATGATGACGAACATTTGTAGTATCCTCTCGTGTTCCCAAAAGAGGGTGTTGCTATGAGCAGTGTGTTCTCTTGGCAAATCTCTGTTAGCCTTTGGAAGACTTCATTTTGTACTTCAAGGCCAAATTTGCCTGTTACCCCTGGTATCTCTTGACTTCCTACTTTTGAATTCCATTCCCCTGTGATGGAAAGGTCATCTTTCTTGTCTGTTAGTTCTACAAATTCTTGTAGGTCTTCGTAGAATTGTTCTATTATAGCTACTTCAGCATTACTGGTCAGGGCACAGACTTGAATTACTGTGCTATTGAATGGGTTCCCTTGGAAAGAAACAGAGATCATTCTGTCATTTTTCAGATTGTCGCCAAATACTACATTCCAGACTCTTTTCTTGACTATGACGGCTACTCCATTTCTTCTGAGGGATTCTTTCCCACTGTAGTAGACATAATGGTCATCTGAGTTAAATTCATCCATTCCCGTCCATTTTAATTCACTGATTCCTAAAATGTCAATGTTCATTCACTCTTGACATTGCCGTTTTGACCCCTTCCTATTTACCTTGATTCAGGGACCTAACCTTTAAAGTCCCTATGCAATCATGCTCTTTACAGCATCGGGGTGTTCTTCCATCACTAGTCACATATGCAAGTGGGAATTTGTTTTTGCTTTGGCTCCATTGCTTCATTCTTTTTGGAGTTTCTTCTGCACTGATCTCCTATATCATATTGGGCAGCTATCAACCTTGGAATTTGTCTTTCAGTATGCTATATTTTGCCTTTACATGCTGCTCATGGAGTTCTTCAGGCAGGAATACTGAGGAGGTTTTCCATTCCCTTCTCCAAGGACCACTATTCGTCAGAGCCCATTACCATCACCCGTCCATCATGGGTGGCCCTACAATCATGACACATAGTTTCACTGAGTGAGTTAGACAAGGCTGTGTCCCATGTGATCAGTTTGATTAGCTTTCTGAGATTATGGTTTTCATTTGTTCTGCCTTCTGACGGAGAAGGTCAAGAGGTTGTGGAAGCTTCCTGAAGGGGAAGACTGACTAAGGGAAACTGGTTCTTGTTCTGACAGGTAGGGCCATGCCAGTTCAGTGACTCAGTCATTGACAAATCTTTGTGGCCCTATGCACTGCAGCATGCCAGTCCGCCCTGTCCATCACTAACTCATCGAGTTTACACAAACTCATGTTCATTAAGTCAGTGATGCTCTCCAATCATCCCATCTTCTGTCTACTGTTATCCTCCCACCTTGAATTTTTCCGAGCATCAGCGTCTTTTCCAATGAGTCAGTTCTTTACACCCCGTGACCAAAGTGTTGGAGTTTCAGCTTGAGCACCAGTCCTTCCAATGAATATTCCGGACTGATTTTCTTTAGGATGTACTGCTTTGATCTCCTTGCCCTCCAAGAGACTCTCAAGCCTCTTCTCCAACATCATAGTTCAAAAGTATCAATTATTTGGTGCTCAGCTTTCTTTATAGTCCAAATCACCCATCCATACATGACTACTGGAAAAACCATAACTTTGATTAGACAGAAATATTTTGGAAAGTAATCTCTCTGATATTTGATATGCTGTCTACTTTGGTCATATTTTTCTTACAAAGAGAAAGCATCTTTTATTTTTATGGCGGCATTCCCAATCTGCTGTGATTTTGATTACAGTTCCATTCCCCAAACCGCACCCCTGGCAAAAAAAAAAAAAAAAAAAAAGTCTCTCATTCTTTCCATTGTTTCCCCTTCTATTTGCCATGAAGTGATGGGACCGGTTGACATCATCATTGTTTTCTGAATTTTGATTTTTAATGTCATCTATTTCAATCTCCACTTTCACTTTCATCAAGGGCTCTTTTCTTCATCTTTCCTTTCTGCCATAAATGTGGTGCCATAACCAGATAAGAGATTATTGATATTTCATCTGTCTATCTTGATTCCAGCGTGTGCTTATGCAACCAGGCCTTTCACATGATGAAATTGCACATAATTTACATAAGCAGCATGTCAGCATACAGCCTTGACATACTCCTTTCCCATTGGATTCAGATTGCTGTTCCATTTCCAGTCCTAACTGTTGCGACTTGACCTGCATACAGATTTTTCAGGAGTCAGGGCAGGTTGTCTGGTATTATCATCTCTCGATAAATTTTCCAGTTTGTTGTGACCCATAGTCAAAGGCTTTGGAGTAGTCAACTATGCAGAAGTAGACTTTTTTCTTCTGGAACTCTCTTCCTGTGTTTCTGATCCAAAAGCTATTGACAATTTGATATCTGGATCCTCTGCCTTTTAAAAATCAAGCTTGAACACCTGGAAGTTCATGTTTTACGTACTGTTGAAGCCTGGTTTGGAGAATTTCAATCATTATTGTGCTAGTGTGTAAGACGATTGCATTTGTGTGGTAGTGTGAAAATTCTTTGGCACTGGCTTTCTTTAAGATTGAAATGAAAACTGACCTCCTTGTATAATTATGGGTCATTAATATGTGTATATTACAAAAAAAAAAAAAAACAACCAATATTCGATTATGTTTATTGTCCACTTATTTTTTAAACTAAATTATGAAAAAGGAGTAAAGAAGAAAAAAGAATTCTGCTTGGTGTTCTCTGATGACCTAAATGTGAAGGAAGTCTAAGAATTCAGGGATTTATGTACACATAAGTGTCCTTCATTTTGACATAGTAGAAAAAAACTAAGATAAGATTGTATAATTTTTATAAAACAAGATTGCTTAATACAATATTACAAGTCAATTGTACCTCAAGCAGTGAAGAAATAAATGGTTCCACTATTTGCAGTATTTTGGTCCTTGAGAACATGACGGTAAATAAAATATTTCAGTTACAATGTGACAGAAACTTTAATCACGTGATGGTGTTTGTAAAAATATGTGAATTTTAAAAAAGTGAGTTAAAAGTGGTTATCAGAGCCTATTCAAAATGGACCATGATTGTTCAAGTTACCAACTTGTATCGTAGGTGAAATATTTCTCCAAGAATGGTGTCTAATAGAGACAGGATGGACATAAATCTGCAGATCTTAGCTCAAGATTATTAGTGAAGTTGGAAGTACAACTGCAACCACAGTCACACGTTCAATGGAGTACAGTAGAATATACATTGCTCCCATTCTCAGGGCCCTCTTGGCCTTCTACCCTAGGGCTGGGTAGTGAAAGGCAGAGTTTCGGGACAGGCAAAAGACTATGCATTGCAGAGGCACAGTTCCCTTGATGGAGCCATTCACTGGCCTCCACCAGGGTTCGAAGAAGTAGCCACACGTCCGATGCTCACCTCCATGACCTAATGGCTGTGGCAAACTGTAGGGGTAACAGTCTATGACACCCAGCCCCCTTTTGGATAGTATGAGGAGACCGAGGACCAACTGTGTTTCGGGCACCTGACTCCCTCATTAAAATGACTAGACAAAGTATGAGAACCTTGGAAATAGAAGGACACAGAGAACAGACAGCTTCCCCTTCAGCTGGGACTGGGCACTGATGGGAGAACCAAGACCAGACGTTCAGATCTAGCCTATGCCCAGACAGGATAACCACCCTTCAGAGGGAAACCCTCCTTCTAACCAGGATGTTGGATAATGAAAGTCGTTTTAGGATATTACCTTTCAGAATACGGATTGATATTTTCTTCAGTACAGGTTTACAGAGACAGTATTACTTGACTGTGACCTTACCTCACTAACAGAAGTAAGAGAATCTGACAGCAAGACATTTGCAACACCTTATCACAACCCTCACTTACCTTTCCTCTAAGTGAGCTGGGTTTGAGGAGTTTGGTGTAATTAAAGGAATAAGCCACATATCTTGCATTATTGTGCAATGAAAACCTCTAGTATGTAAACGTCAATCTTTGAAAATATCTTAGCCTAATAATATTGGGTATTTTTAGCAGTAACATCTATGTCTCACTTCTGTGGATGAGAGAGTGCCTCATTTCAAAACCACATTCTATCATGTGTACATGAGAAGTTTATCCTTTTCCAGTATAAAACAAATTAACTGGTGCACTGGGATGAACTAGAGGTATGGGATGCGGAGGGAGTTGGAGGGGGGTCTAGATGGGGAAGCTATGTACACCCGGGGTGGATTCATGTCAATGTATGGCAAAACCAATACATTGGAAAGTAATCAGCCTTCAATTAAAATAAATACATTTGAAATAATAATAGTAATAAAAGCAAATTAGCAAACACTGATGGCTACCCCAATGATCTAGTTAATTAAGGACCAGATTGCTGTGACAGATGTCATCAGGTCTATTTGAAGAATACTTATAACTTTGAAAATATTGTAATGAACTGATTTCCAAGTAGACATATATAATATATATGTATTTTGACTTTACAACAGTTTTGTAGTTCGTATATGTGCATCACAGTTTGGTTTAATACTTATACAAAATAAATATTTTTCTTTTCCTAATGTCTTTATTTTGAGGATATGGAGGTTGGCAAGAAACTCTGAATCTTGTTCACAGTTGAATTAGTCCCCCAAAACCCATTTTTCTTGACAATCTGCTTTCTGAATTGGGTAGATCTGATTAGTGGGGTGAACACTCAGAGACAGATTAGTATACAAAAGTAACAAGTGAAAAGAAGAAAATCAATATTGTAGAATAATTTTGTCCTCTCAAAATGTGTACTTTGAAGACGATGGCATCACCGACTCGATGGACATGAGTTTGAGTGAACTCTGGGAGTTGGTGATGGACAGGGAGGCCTGGCGTGCGGTGATTCATGGGGTCACAGATAGTCGGACATGACTGAACGACTGAACTGAACTCACTGTACCTTGTACAGAGTCAAAATTGTGAGCAATGTATAATTGCTTTCTGAACATTTTTGCCAATAGGGTTTTTAGGTAGATATTTTGATATACAGGACTGGGTTTTTACAAGGAAAGGAGAGCAGACACAGAAAACACAGAGACATTAATATGTGGAGACAAAGCCATGTGAAGATGTTTTATCATCCAAAAGAGGCCTCAGAAGAAAGAAAATCTTGTAACCCTTTGATTACTGGCTAGATCCCTGGAAGTATGAGAAAATCTTTATTGAAGCTACCTGCTATATGGCATGCTGTTACAGCAAACCTTGAAAAGACATACACCACTACCTCTTGAAAATAAGCTTTAAAGTTCAAAAGAAGCCTACAGTTCATACCCAGATTCTCACTGAAAGGAAACAGTTAAAGAACTCTCTGACCCATAAACTGATAATGTTTTCAGAATTTTAATGGGAAAAATCCCATTCTCCATTACAAAGAGAAGTGCAAAGAACTTAGGAATAAATTTACCTAAAGAAACAAACGACCTGTATTTATATATAGAAAACTAAAACACTGCAGAAATAAAGATAATAGAAACAGACCGAGAAATATGTCAGCTTCTTAGATCAGAAAAATCAATATGTGAAAATGAATGTTGTTGCTTCCATAGAACAAGAACAAACAATTTTAACCTCTAATAGCCAAAGCAATCTTGAAAAAGAAGAATGGAAATAGTTGGATCAACCTGCCTGACTTCAGGTCATACTACAAAGCTACAGTCATCAAGAAAGTAAGGTACTGGCACAAGACAAAAATATAGATTAATGGAACAAAATAGAAAGCTCAGAGATATATCCACACACATATGGACACTTTATCTTTGACAAAGGAGGCAGAAATATATAATGGAGGAGAGAAACCACTTTAAAAAGCAGTGCTGGAGAAAATGGCCAACAACTGTAAAAGAATGTGCTAAAACACATTCTACCACCCTATACAACAATACACTTAAAACGAATTAAAGATATAAACATAAGTCTAGAAACTATATAACTCTCAGAGAAAAACGTAGGTAGAACAGACTGTAACACAAATCACAGCATTATTCTCTGTGGCCCACCTGAGTGATGGAAATAGAAACTAAAACAAACATGGGACCTCATTAAACTTGAAAGTTTTACACAATGAAGGAAACAATACGCAAGGTGAAAAGGCAGCCTTACCAATGGGAGAAAATAAGAGTAAAGAAAGTAACTGAAAACAAAGTAATCTCCAAAATATACAAGCAGCTCATGCAGTTCAATACCAGAAAAATAAGCAATCCATCAAAAAGTGGCACAAAGAACTAAAGAGACTTCTCCAAAGGAGACATACAGATGTCTAACAAACACAGGAAAATCTGCTCAACATCACTCATTATCAGAGAAATGCAAATCACTACTACAGTGAGGTACCGTTTCACACGGGTCTAAAGCTACCATCAAAAACTACCATCAAAAAACTCTACAAGCCAGCAATGCTGGAGAGGGATCAGAGAAAGGGAACCTTCTTACATTGCTGGTGGGAAGGCACTATGGAGGACAGTGTGGAGGTTTCTTACAAAAAAAAAAAAAGGAAATAGAATTACCATGAGACCCAGTGATCCCACTTCTGGGCATACACACCAAGAAAACTAGAATTCAATGAGACATATGTACTCCAATGTTCATTGGAGCACTATTGACAATAGCTTGGACTTTTGAAACAACCTCGATGTCCGGTTCGAAGATGAATGGTTAAGGATGATGCTGTCTACATACACAATGGAATATTCAGCTATTAAAAAAGGGACACGTTTGAGTCAGTGCTAAGAGGTGGATGAAACTGGAACCTATTATACAGAGGGAAGCAAGCCAGAATGAGAAATACCAACGCAGAATATGAAACCTTATATATGAAATTTAGAAAGAGGTAACAACGATGCTATAAGCGAGACAATGAAAGTGATACATATTTAAAGAAAAGAATTTGGGACTCTGTGGGAAAAGGCGAGGGTGGGATGCTAGGAAAGAATAGCATTGAAACATGAAACATTGAAACATGTATATTATCATAGGGAGAACAGACAACCAGTTGAAGCTCGTTGAATGAAGCAAGGCATGCAAAACTGGTGCTGCGGGACAACCGAGAAGGATGAGTCCATGAGATAGGTGACTGATATAATAGTGTGGAGGAAGCTCTGATGAGAATTCAGTAACCAGGAAAGAAGTTCACTTGTATTACAGGAAAAGAAAAAGTCTCTTTTTCTCCCTGTTAGCTCTCATTAACTCTATCCACTCGTCAATACCCAGCCTAACGGGGATGAACCAGTTTGATCTCAAATCTAAACCGGACATTCCAACTTCTACCTTAGGTTCCTGACATGAATGCCTATGACTTCATCGTCATCCACTTTTCTTTTACTGTAGCAATGAATAGTCTAACCCACTGTGACTGAAGCCTTCAAGTATGTCACTGTGGAGCCCATCCTTTCTTCTTCCTAACATCATCTCCATGTTCCCCTGAGCATCAGGTACCTCCATAAGTACTTCTTAGCTGTTGCTCGTGAAGGCAATTGAACAACCCTCATTTCAATCTCATTAAAGTGTGAAATAGACAAATATGCTAAAAAGGCCTGGAAAACTTCCCTAATACTGAGAACGCCTTCAGAAAAGGGAGTCCCAGTCTTCCTGATAAATTCTTGGTAAAGGTCATGTAACTTATGGGAAAGAATATAAAGAATATGCTCACTCTTGCTATGGAAAGAAGTGGGTAATATGATGGAATTAATAAGTCCTTTCACATGTGACATAAAAAATGATGAGACAGCATGGGAAAGACAGACACAAAGCCACATATATGTGGGGTGAAAGTTCTTGGGTTTTTTTGCTCTACGACAGACCTTTTACATGCATAAAGCAGCCTGCTCCTAGAAAGGAAGAGTTATATGTTGGTATCAAGATTATCATTTCCTCTCAGTTCCATATCTTTCCATTGTGATCCTTACTAGTCCAGACAAGTAAAACTTAAATTAGAGTTTATCATTCCAAAATAGGAAATGAAACATCCCAGTGGACCAGATTCTCTAAAGTCAAAACAGTGTCTTTATTTCGTATACTAGGAAAGAAGTTTCAAATCTTGGATGGTAAAGAAGAAGCATAAGACTCTCCTCATAGGATATGCTTTTGTTTCCTTCTTGGTCTTCTTTCTTTGAAAGTAAAAGACAGCCAGTGAACTTTAATACAGTCACAGAGATAATTTAGAAAAATGTTAAGCCCTTCAGTGTGAGCGACACAAAGTCCTATGAGATAATAAATAAACACAATTGCATCTCACACTAAGATACGTGTTTCTTTATATGTTCAGTCTTGTCCAACTCTTTGCAACCAAATGAAATATAGAACACCAGGCTCCTCTGCTCATGGGATTTACCAGGCAAGATAGTTGCTTCCTGTGGCCATTTCCTACTCCACTGTTAGATGTATGGAATGAATAAAAATATTACCCATGAATTTTCTTGCATCTCTTTCAAGACAAAATAAATTATACAGGCTCTTTGCTCGAGTGAATCTTTCTGAAAATCCAAAGATGCAATTGGGAATGAGAAATGGTTAAAATATTGTGGACGCTCATGACCACAGCAAGGCTGATACAAATTAAAGGAAAAGATAAACCTCGAAACCTGACCTACCTTAGAATGTAGTAAAGCTCAATTTTTGTTAAACGTGTACCAACCAAAATTCCCTTCTTTAAGTCCTTTTAACAGCTAAAGATGGAGAAATAGGTAGATAGATGGAGTGGAGCTCAGAGAAGTGGGACAGAAATCTCTGTATATGACCCAGACATTTTTCAAGGGTTTCACCTTTGTTTGCTTGCCTGTTTGCTTGTTTGATTTTAAAGAACTCATTTCCCAGAACTTCATAGAAACTGAAGATCTTGTGTCACCTTGGTGTTGGCGGGAACCATGACCATGAGCAAGTGGCACTGGTTTTCCCTCAGGGCTCCAGGTATAAATCAGTATGTCCAGTGCTTAAGTTTTCCGTAAGAGAAGCCACAAATCAAATATCCGAAATCAGTGGGATCATGAAAATAACAAGAGAGCTCCAGGAACAAACAAACAAATAAACATATTCTTCTACTCCGTTGTTTATAACAAATGTTTTGACTGTGTGGATCACAAACAAATGCTGGAAAATTCTTAAAGTGATAGGAACACATGATCACCTGACCTACCTCCTAAAATATCTGTATGCAGACCAAGAAGCACCAGTTAGGACTGGATGGGAAACAACAGATTGCTTCCAATTAGAGAAAAGATTATGACAAGGTTGCTTACTTAAATTCTATGTATTGTTCACTTCAGTCGCTCAGGCATATCCGACTCTTTGCGACCCATTAACCGCAGCATGCCAGGCCTCCTTGTCCATTACCAACTCCTTGTGTTTACACAAACTCATGTTCATTGAGTTGGTGATGCTATCCAATCATCTCATCCTTTGTCATCCCTTTCTCTTCCTGCCTCAATATTTCGTAGCAACAGGAAATTCCCCAGTGAGTCACATCTGGTGGCCAAAGTATTGCAATTTCATCTTCAACATCAATCACTCTAATGAACACCCAGGACTGATCTCCATTAGGATGGACTGGTTGGAGCTCCCTGCAGTCCAAGGGACTCTCAAGAGTCTTCGCCTCCCCTACAGTTCAAAAGCATCAATTCTTCAGCGCTCAGATTTCTTTAAAGTCCAACTCTCACATCCATACATGCCCACTGGAGAAACCATAGTCTTTACTAGACGGACCTTTGTTTACAAAGTAATGCCTCTGCTTTTTAATATGCTGACTAGGCTGGTCATAACTTTCCTTTGAAGCAGTAAGTGTCTTTTAAGTTTATGGCTGCAATCACCATCTGCAGCAATCTTGGAGCCTAAGAAATAGTTTGCGACAGTTTTCACTGTTTCCCCACCTATTTGCCATAGAGCGAAGGGACCAGATACCATGATCTTAGCTTTCTGAATGTTGAGCTTTAAGCGAACTTTTTCACTATCCCCTTTCACTGTCATCAAGAGGTTCTTTTGCTATTTTTCACTTTTTGCCGAAAGGGAGGTGTCGTTGGCATATCTGACGTTATTGATATTTCTCCCAGAAACCTTGATTCCAGCTTGTGCTTCATCCAGCACAGCATTGCTCATGATGTACTCTGCATATAAGTTAAATAAGCAAGGTGATAATATACAGCCTTGACTTACTCCTTTTCCTATTTTGAACCAGTCTCTTGTTCCATGACCAGTACTAACAGTTGTTTCATGATCTGCATATAGGTTTCTCAAGAGGCAGGTCAGGTGGTCCGGTATTCCCATCTCTTTCAAATTTTTCACCATTTATACTGATCCACCCAGTCAAAGGCTTTGGCATAGTCAGTAAAGAAGACAGAGATGCTTTTCTGGAGCTCTCTTCTGGATGTTGGCAATTTGATCTCCGGTTCCTCTGCCGTTTATAAAACCAGCTTGAACATCTGGAAGTTCACAGTTCACGTATTCCTGAAGCTTAGCTTGAAGAATATAGAGCATTATTTTACTAGCATTTGAGATGAGTGCAATTGTGCGATAGTTTGCACATTCTATGGCATTGCCTTTCTCTGGGATTGAAATGAATATTGCTCTTTTCCACTCCAGTGGCCACTGCTGAATTTTCCAAATTAGCTGGCCTATTGAATGCAGCACTTTTAAAGCATCATCTTTCAGGATTTGAAAAGCTCAACTGACACCCAAACACCTACACTAGCTTCGTTCGTAGTGATGCTTCCTAAGGCCCACTTGACTTCACATTCCAAGATGTCTGGCTCTAGGTGAGTGATCACACCATCGTGATTATCTGGGTCGTGAAGGTCTTTTTTCTACAGTTCTTCTTTGTATTCTTACCACCTCTTCTTTATATTTTCTGTTTCAATTAGATCCCTACCGTTTCTGTGCTTTTTTAAGTCCATCTTTGCGTGAAATGTTCTCGTGGGATCTCCAATGTTCTTGAAGAGATCTCTCGTCTTTCGCATTCTATTGTTTCCCTTCTTTATTTGCACTGATCCCTGAGGAAGGCTTTTTTTTTTTTTCTCTCCTTGCTTTTCTTTAGAAATCTGCATTCAAATGGATAGATCTTTCCTTTTCTCTTTTACTTTTTGTCTTCCTTGTTTACAAAGCTATTTGTAAGGCCTCCTCAGATAGCCATTCATTTTTTGCCTTTCTTTATCTGGGGATGGTCATGATCCCTGTCTCCTGTACAATGTCAGGTACCTCCATCCATAGCTCATCAGGCACTCTGTCAATCAAATCTAGTCCCTTAAATGTATTTTGCACTTCCAGTGTATAGTCATAAGGGATTAGATTTAGGTCATACCTGAATGATATAGTGGTTTTCTCCATTTTCTTCAACTTCTGTCTGAATTTGGCAATATGGAGTTCAGGATCTGAACCACAGTCATCTTCCTGTCTTCTTTTTGCTAAATGTATAGAGCTTCTCTATTTTGGCTTCCAAGAACATAATCAATCTGATTTCAGTGTCGACCATCTGGTGATGTCCATGTGTAGAGTCTTCTCTTGTGTTGTTGGAAGAGGGTGTTTGCTTGACCCGTGCGTTCTCTTGACAGAACTCAATTAGCCATTGCCCTGCTTCATTCTGTATTCCAAGGCCAATTTGCCTGGTACTCCATGTGTTTCTGGAATTCCTACTTCTGCTTTCCAGTCCCCTATAATGAAGAGGATATCGTTTTTGGTGTTAGTTTTAGAAGGTCTTGTAGGTTTTCATAGAATTTTCAACTTCAGCGTCTTCAGTGTTACTGATAAGAGCAGAGATTTGGATTATTATGATAGTAAATTCTTTGCCTTGGAAAAGAACAGAGATAATTCTGTCATTTTTGAGAATGCACCCAAGTACTGTATTTTGGACTCTTTTGTTGACTATGATGGCTACTCCATTTCTTCAAAGGGATTCCTGCCCACAGTAACAGATTCTCCCATTCCATCTTAGTTCACTGATTCCTAGAATGTCAATGTTCACTCTTGTCATCTCCTGTTTGACACTTCCAATTTGCCTTGATTCATGGACTTAAAATTCCAAGTTTCTATGCAGTATTGTTCTTAATAACATCAAACACTGCTTCCATCACCAGTCCCATTCACAACTGGTTACTGATTTTGCTTTGGGTCAATTGCTTCATTATTTCTGGAGTTATTTCTCCACTGATCTCTAGAAGCATATTGGGCACCTACCAAAATCTTTCAGTGTCCTATCTTTCTGTTTTCATGGATATCATGGGGGTAATCAAGGCAAAATACTGAAGTGCTTTGCCATTGCCTATTACAGTGGACCATATTCTTCCAATCAGGTGAAGAGTTGTCATCAGGTAAAAGAAAATTTCTTCTTGGAGAAAACTCTATTGCAAATCTAGACATTGTATTTAGCAGAGACATTCACCTTGGTAGCAAAGGCCTCCGCTTCACACGCCCCTGTTTTATATCCAGTAGTCATGTGCAGATGTGAGAGCTGGACTATAAAGAAAACTGAGAAAAGGAGAAATGATGGCTTTCAACTGTGCCGCTGCCGAAGACTCTTCAGTTCAGTTTAGTCACTTAGTCGGTTCTGACTCCTTGTGACCCCATGAATCACAGCACACCAGGCCTCCCTGTTCATCAACAAATCTCGGAGTACACTCAAACTCATGTCCACAGAGTCGGTGATGCCATCCAGCCATCTCATTCTCTGTCCTCCCCTTCTCCTCCCGCCCCCAACCTTTCCCAGCATCAGAGTCTTTTCCAGTGAGTCAACTCGTCGCATGAGGTGGCCAAAGTATTGCACTTTCAGCTTTAGCATCAGTCCTTCCAATGAACACCCAGAATTGATCTCCTTTAGAATGGACTGGTTGGATCTCCTTGCAGTCCAAGGGACTCGCAAGACTCTTCTTCAACACCACAGTTCAAAAGCATCAATTCTTTCGTGATCAGCTTTCTTCACAGTCCAACTCTCACATCCATACATGACCACAGGAAAAACCATTGCCTTGACTAGATGGACCTTGGTTGGCAAAGTAATGCCTCTGCTTTTTAATATACCATCAAGGTTGGTCATAACTTTCTTTCCAAGGGTAAGCGTCTTTAAATTTCATGGCTGAAATCAGCATCTGCAGTGATTTTGGAGCCCAAAAAATAAAGTCTGACACTATTTCCACTGTTTTTCCATCTATTTCCCATGAAGTGATGGGACCAGATGCCATGATCTTTGTTTTCTTAACCTCGAGTCAAGCCAACCTTTTCACTCTCCTCTTTCATTTTCATCAAGAGGCTTTTGAGTTCCTCTTCACTTTCTGCCATAAGGGTAGTGTCATCTGCATATCTGGGGTTATTGATATTTCTCCCAGAAATTTTGATTCCAGCTTGTCCTACTTCCAGCCCAGTGTTCCTCATGATGTACTCGGCATATAAGTTAAATGAGCAAAGTGACAATATACAGCCATGACGTACTCCTTTTCCTATTTGGAACCAGTCTGTTGTTCCATGTACAATTCTGACTGTTGCTTCTTGACCTGCATACGGGTTTCTCAAGAGGCAGGTAAGGTGGTCTGGTATTCCCGTCTCTTAGAACTTTCCACATTTTATTGTAATCCACACAGCCGAATGTCGTCCAGTGGAAAAGGGAATGGCAAATCACTTCAGTATGCTTGCCTTGAGAACCCAATGAACAGTATCAAAGGGCAAAATGATAGGATACTGAATGAGGAATTCCCCAGGTCTGTAGGTGCCCAGTATGCTACTGGATATCAGTGGAGAAATAACTCTAGAAGGAATAAAGGGATGGATAAAAAGCAAAAGCAATACCCATTTGCGGATGTGACCGGTGAAAGAAGCAAGGTCCTGTGCTGTAAAGAGCAATATCGCATAGGAACTTGGAATGTTAGGACCATGAATCAAGGCAAATTGGAAGTGGTCAAACAGGAGATGGCAATAGTGAACATAGAGTTTCTAGGAATCAGTGAACTAAAATGGACTGGAATGGATGAATTTAACTAAGATGACCATCATATCTACTTCAGAGGTCAGGAATCCTTTAGAAGAAACGGAGTAGCCATCATGGTCAACAAAAGAGTCCGAAACGCAGTACTTGGATGCAATCTTAAAAGTGACAGAATGATTTCTGTTCATTTCCAAGTCAAACCATTCAATATTACAGTAATCCAGGCCTATGCCCCAACCAGTAACGCTGAAGAAGCCGAAGTTGAACGGTTCTATGAAGACCTACAAGACCTTGTAAAACTAACATCCAAAAAAGATGTCCTTTCCATTACAGGGGACTGGAATGCAAAAGGAGGAAGTCAATAAACACCTGGAGTAACAGGCAAATTTGGCCTTGGAGCACGCAATGAAGCAGGGCAAAGTCTAATAGAGTTTTGTCAAGAGAACGCACTGGTCATAGCAAACACCCTCTTCCGACAACACAAGAGAAGACGCTACACATGGACATCACCAGATGGTCAACACCGAAATCAGATTGATTATATTGTTTGCAGCCAAAGATGGAGAAGCTCTATACAGTTAGCAAAAACAAGACCGGGATCTGACTGTGTCTCAGATCCTAAACTCCTTATTGTCAAATTCAGACTGAAATTGAAGAAAGTAGGGAAAACCACTAGACCATTCACATATGACCTAAATCAAATCCCTTATGATTATACAGTGTAAGTGAGAAATAGATTTAAGGGACTCGATCTGATAGATCGAGTGCCTGACGAACTCTAGACAGAGGTTCATGACATTGTACAGGAGACAGGGACCAAGACCATCCCCAAGAAAAGAAATGCAATAGAGCAAAATGGCTGTCTGAGGAGGCATTACAAATGGGTGTGAAAACAAGAGAAGTGAAAAGCAAAGGAGAAAAGGAAAGATATAAGCATTTGAATGCAGAATTCCAAAGAATTGCAAGGAGACATAAGAAATCCTTCCTCTGTGATCAATGCAAAGAAATAGAGGAAAACAACAGAATACGAAAAACAAGAGATCTCTTCAAGAAAATTAGTGATTCCAAGGGAATATTTCATGCAAACATGGGCTCGGTAAACGACAGAAATAGTATGGACCTAACAGAAGCAGAAGATATTAAGAAGAGATGGCAAGAGTACACAGAAGAACTGTATAAAAAGGATCTTCACGACCAAGATAATCACGATAACGTGATCACTGACCTAGAGCCAGACATCTTCGAATGTGAAGTCAAGTGGGCCGTAGAAAGCATCACTACGAACAAAGCTAGTGGAGGCGATGGAATTCCAATTGAGCTCTTTCAAATCTTGAAAGATGATGCTGTGAACGTGCTGCACTCCGTATTCCAGCAAATTTGGAAAACTCAGCAGTGGCCACAGGACTGGAAAAGTTCAGTCTTCATTCCAATCCCAAAGAAAAGCAATGCCAAAGAATGCTCAAACTACCGCACAATGCACTCATCTCACACGCGAGTAATGTCATCTTCAGAGTTCTCCAAGCCAGGCTTCAGCATTATGTGAACCGTGAACTCCCAGATGTTCAAGAAGGTTTTAGAAAAGTTAGAGGCACCAGAGGTCAAATTGCCAACATCCGCTGGATCATGGAGAAAGCAAGAGAGTTCCAGGAAAACATCTATTTCTGCTTCATTGACTATGCCAACTCCCAGAGACCACCCGAACTCATGTCCACTGATCGGCAATGCCATCCAAACATGTCATCCTCTGTCATCCCCTTCTCCTCCTGCCCTCAATCTTACCCAACATTAGGGTATATTCCAATGAGTCTTCTCTTCACATCAGGTGTCAAACTATTGGAGTTTCAATTTCACCATGACATATTCCAATGAATACCCAGGGCTCATCTCCTTTAGGATGGACTGGTTGGATCTCCTTGCAGTCCAGCAGTCTCTCAAGAGTCTTTTCCATCACCACAGTTCAAAAGCATCAATTTTTCAGCACTAAGCTTTCCTTACAGTCCAGCTCTCACATTCATATATGACCACTGAATAAACCACAGCCTTGACTAGATGGACCTTTGATGGCAAAGGAATGTCCCTGCTTTTTAATATGCTACCTAGGTTTGTCATAACTTTCCTTCCAAAGAGAAAGTGTCCTTTAATTTCATAGCTGCCATCACTATCTGCAGTGATTTTGAATCCCGAAAAGTTAAAGACTCTTAGGGGGCCCTTGGACTGCAAGGAGACTTAGCCAATTCATCCTAAATGAAATCAAACATAAGTATTCATTCGAAGGACTAATGATGAAGTTGAAAGTTCAGTTTTGGCCAGCTGACGCAAAGTGTCAATTCACTGGAAAATTCATGATGCTTTTAAAGTTTGATGACAGGAGAAGAAGGGAGTAATGGAGGATAAGATGGTTAGATGGTATCAGAAAAAACAATGGACATGCATTTGCACAAATTCTGGGAGATGCTGAAAGATAGAGAGGCCTGTTGTGCAGCAGTCCATGGCGTCACAAAAGAGTTGAAGACAACTTGTTGACTGAAAAATGACACTCAATGTCTCTAGCGTTACTTCTTCAAATCACTCTATGATTAAATACTTAATGAAAGTAGTAACAAATAACAACTAAGGTGGTATAATAGCAGATGATGCAATGCATTTTTTGTAAACAAATATGGAAACTGTAGGGTCTGAAAGAAATAAATCTTAGGATTGAATGAATTTTAAATATTACTGTGAGGGAGGAGATAGGAAGATGGGAAGATGGAGGAGGAATAGGACGGGGTGACAACTGTCTCCCTCAGAAATTCATCAAAAGAAAAATTGAACTCTGAGTAAATCCAACAAAACAACTTCTGAATACTGGCAGAGGACATCAGGCAACCAGAAAAGCAGGCCATTGTCTTCAAAAAGAGGTAGGAAATAATATAAAAGATAAAAAGAGAGGTAAAACAGGGTGGGATGGAGGTCTATCCAGGGAAGGGAGGCTAGAAGTTTCCAAGCATTTGGAAACACTCACTGGCGAATCTGTGACAACTCTTGGAACCTCAGAAGGCAACATAACTGGGAGGAATAATAAATAATTAAAACCTACAGACTACGTGTCCAGTGGTAACTCCCAGCAGAGAAGTGCAGCCGCCCGCAAACCCCACTAGCAAGCAGGGACTGGGCAGGGAGGGGCGGGCTGCATCCCTTAGAGTAAGGATAGGGCCTGAATGCCCCTAGTGCAATCTGAGGGTGCTAATTTAAGATAGTTAAGCAGACTGTGGGATAGCTAGCCCACTAAAAGGCGAAAAGCCCCAAGATAAGACACCACCAGACCCACTCACAGAACAAAGGACTAAACAGGGCTAGATAGCAACGGTCAGCCCATCCACCATCCCCCGCTGAGACAGGCAGGGAAGTACAGCCAGAGACAGAAGCAGACAATCGCGGTTCCAGTGAGGCATCCAATACCAAGCTGCATGCAGGCTTGTTGGTAACAAAGACTTCTTGGTTTCTGGCCGGTTGATATTCGTTGAGAAGGCGCGCTGGCTGTACACCCAGAAAACCGAACAGCAGGGACTGGGGAGGCAATAAGTCACAGTGACCCCGCTGGCCAAACACCTGCTCACCTGAGCTGCTCAGTCTGGGGAAGGGCACAAAACGCAGGCCCAACCAAGTCTGTGCCTTCGTGTAGTGCCTGAGTACCAGAACCTGAGCGGTATAGACCAGAGATGTACATCAAACCCAGCACCGGCCTTGGACGGTTTGCAGCAGAGCAACCTAGAGCCTGTGCAGTGTAGACGGGGACAGCACACATGCCATGAGTGGGGGCAAACCCAGTGTGGCTGAGACACTGCAAGCACTCCCCACAGATGCCGTTGATATTTGTCTGCAGCTTACCTCCCACCCCACAGCACAACTGAATGGATGAGCCTAAAAAGTGTCTACCACCGCCCCCTTGTGTCAGGACGGGAATAAGACACTGAAGAGACGGGCAAACAGAAGAAGCTTAAACAGAAGGAACTGAGTTGGAAGAGACAGACGGAGAATTCTTGAGCCTACTGCAAGAATACCAGAGCCAGAGGCTTAAGTCTAAATCCTGAGAACACCAGAGAACTCTTGTTCCAGGGAACATTAATTGATAGGTGCTCATCAAATGCCTCTATCAGTTCAGTTCAGTTCAGTCACTCAGTCGTGTCCGAGTCTTCGCGACCCCATGAATCACAGCACGCCAGGCCTCCCTGTCCATCACCAAATCCCGGAGGTCAATCAAACTCATGTCCACAGAGTCGGTGATGCCATCCAGCCATCTCATTCTCGGTCGTCCCCTTCTCCTCCCGCCCTCAACCTTTCTGAGCATCAGAGTCTTTTCCAGTGAGTCAACTCGTCGCATGAGGTGGCCAAAGTATTGCACTTTCATCTTTAGCATCAGTCCTTCCAATGAACACCCAAGATTGATCTCCTTTAGAATGGACTGGTTGGATCTCCTTGCAGTATAAGGGACTCTCAAGAGTCTTCTCCAACACCACAGTTCAAAAGCATCGATTCTTCCGTGATCAGCTTTCTTCACAGTCCAACTCTCACATCCATACATGACCACGGGAAAAACCATTGCTTTGACTAGACGTACCTTGGTTGGCAAAGTAATGCCTCCATATCTACACTGAAACCAGGCAATACCCAAGGGCCAACAAGTTCCAGAGAAAGACACACCATGCAAACTATCCAGCAACACAGGAGAATAGACCTGAGCTTCAATATACAGGCTGCCCAAAGACACTCCAAATCCACTGACATCTCATAACTCATTACTGGACCCTTCATTCCACTCCAGAAAGAAGAAATCAGCTCCATCCACCAGAACACCGACACAAGCTTCCCTAACCAGGAAACCTTGACAACCACCCATCCAAACCACACACAGCAATTAAATTACGCAATAAGGAAAACTCCACAGACTGCCAAAAGATGGAAAGGCCACCCCAAACACAGCATTATAGGCAAGGTGAAGAGGCAAGGAAATACCCAGCAAGTAAATGAACAGGATAAATGATCACCAAAAAAGAAAACAAAAGAATAAGATATAGGGAATCTATCTGACATATAATTTCGAATACTGACAGTGAAAATGATTCAAAAGCTTAAAAACAAACTGCAGTTACAGATAAACAGCCTGGAGACAAGGATCGATAAGATGCAAGAAAGGTTTAGTAAGGATCTAGAGGAAATGAAAAAGAGTCAATATACAATGAATAATGCAATAGATGAGATCAGAAACACTCTGGAGGGAACCAACAGTAGAAAAACGGAGGCAGAAGACAGTTGTTAAGAGAGCTAGATGACAGAATTGTAGAAATAAATCAAACAGAGCAGAAAAAAAAAACGAATTAAAACAATTGAGGACAATCTCAGAGACCTCTGGGACAATGTCAAATGCCCAAAGATACGAATCATAGAAGTCCCAGAAGAAGAAGACATAATGAAAGACCATGAGCGAATACTTGAGGAGATAATAGTTGAAAACTTCCTTAAAATGGGGAAGGAATTTATCACCCAAGTCCAAGAAACACAGAGAGTCGCTAACAGGATAAATACAAGGGGAAATACTTCAATACAAACATTAATCAAATTAACAAAGATCAAACACAAGAACAAATATTAAAAAGAGTAAGGGAACACCAACAAAAAACACACAAGACGATTCCCATAAGGATAACAGCTGATCTTTCAGCAGAAACTCTTAAGGCCAGGAGGCCGTGGCAAGACATACTGATCAGATCAGATCAGATCAGATCAGTCGCTCAGTCGTGTCCGACTCTCCGCGACCCCATGAATCACAGCACGCCAGGCCCCCCTCTCCATCACCAACTCCCGGAGTACACTCAAACTCATGTCCACAGAGTCGGCGATGCCATCCAGCCATCTCATTCTCCGTCGTCCCCTTCTCCTACCGCCCCCAACGTTTCCCAGCATCAGAGTCTTTTCCAGTGAGTCAACTCATCGCATGAGGTGGCCAAAGTATTGCACTTTCAGCTTTAGCATCAGTCCCTCCAATGAACATCCAGGATTGATCTCCTTTAGAATGGACTGGTTGGATCTCCTTGCAGTATAAGGGGCTCTCAAGAGTCTTCTCCAACACCACAGTTCAAAAGCTTCGCTTCTTCAGCGATCAGCCCTCTTCACAGTCCAACTCTCACATACTGAAAGGGATGAAAAACAAAAAAAACTCTACAGCCAAGATTACTATACCTATATCTCATTTAAATATGAAGGAGAAACCAAAAGCTTTACAGACAATCAAAGGCTGAGAGAATTCAGCATCACCAAACCAGCTCTCCGACAAATGCTGAAGGATCTTCTCTAGATAGGAAGCATAGAAAGGGTGTATAAACTTGAACCCAAAACAATAAAGAAAATGGCAATGATATCATACTTACCAATAATTACCTTAAATGCAATTGGGTTAAATGCCCCAACCAAAAGACAAATACTGGCTGAATGGATACAAAGGCAAGACCCCTATATATGTTGTCTGCAAGAGACACACCTCAAAATAAGGGACACATACAGACTGAAATTGAAGTGCTGGAAAAAGTTATTCCACGCAAACAGAGACCAAAAGAAAGCAGGAGTAGCAATATTCATATCAGATAAAATAGACTTTAAAATAAAGGCTGTGAAAAGAGACAAAGAAGGACACTACATAATGATCAAAGTATCAATCCAAGAAGAAAATACAATTATAAATATATGCACCCAACATAGGAGCACCGCAATATGTAAGACAGTTACTAACAAGTATAAAATGGGAAATTAACAACAACACAATAATAGTGGAAAACTTTAATACCCCATTCACACCTATGAATAGATCATCTAAACAGAAAATTATCAAGGAAACACAAACTTTAAGATACAAAAGAACAGTTAGACCTAATAGATATCTATCGGATATTTCACCCCAAAACAATGAATTTCTCCTTTTTCTAAAGCACACACAAGTGTTCCCACTTTCACCACTACTGTTCAACATAGTTCTGGAAGTTTTGGCCACAGCAATCAGAGCAGAAAAAGACATTAAATGAATTCAAACTGGAGAAAAAGAAATAAAACTCTCAGTGTTCGCCAATGACATGATCCTCTACACAGAAAACTCTACAGACTCTACCAGAAAACTAATCAACGAATGCAGTAAAGTTGTAGGATCTAAAATCAACACAGAGTAATCCCTTGCATTCCTATACACTAATAATGAAAAAATAGAAAAATAAATTAAGGAAACTATTCCATTCACTGTTGCAACGAAAATAATAAAATACATAGGGATATATCTACCTCACGAAACAAAAGACTTCTATATAGAAACTATAAGACACTGGTGAAAGAAATCAAATAGGACGCCAATAGATGGAGATATATACCGTGTTCGTGGATTAGAAGAAAAAATATTGTGAAAATATGTATAATACCTAAAGCAATCCATACATTACATGCAATCCCTACCAAGCTACC
Organism: Moschus berezovskii; assembly: GCF_049115385.1. Classification (NCBI taxonomy): domain Eukaryota; kingdom Metazoa; phylum Chordata; class Mammalia; order Artiodactyla; family Moschidae; genus Moschus; species Moschus berezovskii. The sequence goes on along the minus strand of NC_142489.1, from coordinate 29,799,919 downwards.
AAAGGTATTTTTCACAGTGTTAGAACAAATAATCTCACAATTTGTATGGAAATTCAAAAAACCTCGAATAGCCAAAGTGATCTTGGAGAAGAATGGCACTGAAAGACTCAACCTGCCAGACTTCAGGCTCTACTACAAAGCCACAATCATCAAGACAGTATAGTACTGTCATTAACTCAGAAATATAGATCAATGGAACAAAGTAGAAAGCCCAGAGATAAATCTATGCACCTATGGACACCTTAACTTTTACAAAGGAGGAAAGAATATAAGATGGAAAAAAGACAGTCTCTTTAACAAGTGGTGTTGAAAAAACTGGTAAAAGAGTAAAATTAGAACACTCCGTAACACCATTCAGTTCAGTTCAGTTCAGTTCAGTCGCTCAGTCGTGTCTGACTCTCCGCGACCCCATGAATCACAACACGCCAGGCCTCCCTGTACATCACCAACTCCAGGAGTACACTCAAACTCATGTCCACAGAGTCGGTGATGCCATCCAGCCATCTCATTCTCTGTCGTCCCCTTCTCCTCCCGCCCCCAACCTTTCCCAGCATCAGAGTCTTTTCCAGTGAGTCAACTCGCCGCATGAGTTGGCCAAAGTATTGCAGTTTCAGCTGTAACACCATACACAAATATAAACTCAAAATGGATTAAAGATCAAAATATAAGTCCAGAAACTATAAAACACCTGGAGGAGAACATAGGCAAAACACTCTCTGACATAAATCACAGCAGGATCCTCCATGACCCACCACTCAGAATATTGGAACTAAAAGCAAAATAAACAAATGAGACCTAATTCAAATGTAATTCTTCACAGCAAAGGAAACTATAAGCAAGGTGAAAAGACTGCCTTCAGAATGGGAGAAAATAATAGCAAATGAAAAAACTGACAAGGAATTAATCTCCAAAATATACAAGCATCTCCTGCAGCTCAATTCCAGAAAAATAAATGACCCAACCAAAAAATGGGCCAAAGAACTAAACAGATATTTCTCCAAAGACGACATACAGGTGGCTAACAAAGCACATGAAAAACTGCTCAATATCACTTATAATCAGAGAAATGCAAATCAAAAGCAAAATGAGATACCATTTCACACCAGTCAGAATGGATACTATTCAAAAGTCGACATGCGATAAATACTGGAGAGGGTGTGGCGAAAAGTGAACCCTCTTACACTGTTGGTGGGAACGCAAAGTAGTACAGCCACTATGGAGGACAGTGTGGAGATTCCTTAAAAATCTGGAAATAGAACAGCTGTATGATCCAGGAATCGCACTCCTGGGCATAAACACCGAGGAAACCAGAATCGAAAGAGACACATGTACCACAATATTCATTGCAGCACTGTTTATAAGAGCGAGGACATGGAAGCAACCTAGATGTGCATCTGCAGACGAATGGATAAAAAAGCTTTGGTACATATACACAATGGGGTATTACTCAGGCATCAAAAAAATACCTTTGAATCAGTTCTGATGAGGTGGATGAAACTGGAGACTATTATACAGAATTAAGTAAGTCAGAAAGAAAAACAACAATACATTATACTAAGGCATATACATGGACTTTAGAATGGTGATGATGATAACCCTGTATACGAGACAGCAAAAGAGACACAGATGTATAGAACAGTCTTTTGGTCTCTGTGGGAGAGGGCGAGGGTGGGATGATTTGGGAGAATGACATTGAAACATGAATCATATCATATGTGTAACGAATCGACAATCCAGGTTCGATGCATGATACAATGCTCAGGCTGTTGTACTGGGATGAACCAGAGGGATGGGATGGGGAGGGTAGTGGGAGGGGGGTCACGATGGGGAACACATGTACACCTGGGGCAGATTCATGTCAATATATGGCAAAGCAAATACAATAATGTAAAGTTCAGTTCAGTTCAGTCGCTCAGTTGTGTCCGATCCTCCGCCACTCCATGAATCACAGCACGCCAGGCCTCCCTGTCCATCACCAACTCCTGGAGTTCACTCAAGCTCATGTCCACAGAGTCGGTGATGCCATCCAGCCATCTCATTCTCTGTCGTCCCCTTCTCCTCCCGCCCCCATCCTTTCCCAGCATCAGAGTCTTTTCCAGTGAGTCAACTCGTCGCATGAGGTGGCCAAAGTATTGCAGTTTCAGCTTTAACATCAGTCCTTCCAATAAACACCCGGAATCTACCTCCCTTAGAATGGACTGGTTGGAACTCCTTGCAGCACAAGGGACTCTCAAGAGTCTTCTCCAACACCACAGTTCAAAAGCATAAATTCTACGGCGATCAGCTTTCTTCACAGTCCTATTCTCACATCCATACATGACCACGGAAAAAACCATATCCTTGACTAGACGGACCTTGGTTGGCAAAGTAATGTCTCTACTTTTTAATATGTTATCAAGGTTGGTCATAACTTTCCTTCCAAAGAGTAAGCGTCTTTTAATTTCATGGCTGCAATCAGCATCTGCAGTGATTTTGGAGCCCAAAAAATAAAGTCTGACACTGTTTCCACTGTTTATCCGTCTATTTCCCATGAAGTGATTGCTAACTGCTAAGTCACTTCAGTCTTGTCCGACTCTGTGTGACCCCACAGACGGCAGTCCACCAGGCCCCCCGTCCCTGGGATTCTCCAGGCAAGAACACTGGAGTGGGTTGCCATTTCCTTCTCCAATGAAGTGATTAGCCTCTAATTAAATAAATTAAAAAAAATATTCCTTTAATGATACAAATTAAATTGCCTCAACTAAAACGCCTCCAGATTAGTCTTCACAGCTAACATGGTAGAAACAATTATGCTTCTCAACTAAAAATACGTTTTATATATACAGTAAATACCACTTTAAGTAGCTTCAAGACACATATCTTGTTTCAAGTTGATTGGAAAGTTTGTTAAACGTCAAATACTATATCCTCCAGCTGTTTTCAACTTCAAAAAATAAAGCTTCTTCAACAATTTGCTATCTCAATTTTAAATTCTGTTTTAGCTACATGTGGTAACATGCTTTCTAGATCACATGATTTAATCTTCAGTTCGGTTCAGTTCAGTTCAGTCACTCAGTCGTGTCCGACTCTCCGCGACCCCATGAATCACAGCATGCCAGGCCTCCCTGTCCATCACCAACTCCCGGAGTACACTCAAACTCATGTCCACAGAGTCGGTGATGCCATCCAGCCATCTCATTCTCTGTCGTCCCCTTCTCCTCCCGCCCCCAACCTTTCCTAGCATCAGAGTCTTTTCCAGTGTCTTACATATTGCCAATAAGTGAAAATTTTGGAATATCTTGCTCAAAAGAGAGATGTTCTTTTCTTCTTCCAGAAAGTCAGATATTGAAGCAGATCTTTGAAGAGGTTGTTGCTTTTTGCTAAACCCATAAATGTTCAGCTGTCAAACTAAACATTTCATATTATTGGTTTCAAATATCCTGAAAGGTACCTTTCTTTCCAAGACTTCTTCTTTGAAGAGTTCTTCATTGATCACTATACAAGTGTCACTCTTATCCCACCAAATAGTTTCTAATTGATCACTTTAAACTCTATTGCACAATTTTTGTGGAAAAATGAGTCAAAGAAAATCATTCAGTTCACCTGTTTCAGAGACAGAAAATGTGTAATGTGGTCTTTTCATCAGAACTGCCTCAGACAAAGCCTGAAAAGCATATTTTTCAATTATAGATCAAAAAACCGAGTCTCCAGCAAGTGTATAATCGTGCAAAGGTCTGATGGAGGTTTCTGAACCAGTGGATTCATCGTTAAGAGGCACATCTTGAATTTCTGAAGAAATATGTGCCATCTCAGAAAAAACTTTCTTCAAACACTTTTCTCATTTGTCTGATTTTACACACTGAAAATTCAAATGCTGCTTGGCTGGCCTACAGAGGGAAACTCCCAGACCATCACAGTGTTTCAAAAAGTCACTGATCTCCTACAATGGACCGGTCACTGTGACATCACAAAGTCACTAGTCTCCTAGCAATTGAAGCGTAATGTTCAACCAGTGTTTACTTCAGCATAAACTTAAAATACAGGCTCCTTACACAAATCGCAACCAAAACCATGAGCCTGCAAAATCTCATTCCTAAAGAATTTTTATATGGATAAATCACATCAGTAAATCTATTTGGTTTCTGAAATAAAAGTATTTCTCGGTGGTGGCCAGGAGTGGTGGCCGAGAGGAGCTACTCCACGTTCAAAATCAGGAGGGGGTGGCCGTGAGGAGATACCCCTTGTCCAAGGTAAGGTGCAATGGCTGTGCTTTGCTGGAGCAGCCGTGAAGAGATACCTCACAACCAAGGTAAGAGAAACCCAAATATGATGGTAGGTATTGCGAGAGGGCGTCAGAGGGCAGACACACTGAAATCGTGATCACAGTAAACCAGTCGATCTGATCACACGGACCACAGCCTTGTCTAACTCAATGAAACTAAGCTATACTGTGTGGGGCCACCCAAGATGGGTGGCTTATGGTGTAGAGGTCTGACAGAATGTGGTCCACTGGAGAAGGGAATGGCAAACCACTTCAGTATACTTGCCTTGAGAATCCCAAGAACAGTATGAAAAGGCAAAATAATAGGATAGTGAATGAGGAAATCCCCACATCGGTAGGTGCTCAACATGCTACTGGAGATCAGTGGAGAAATAACTTCAGAAAAGGTGAAAGGATGGAGTCAAAGCAGAAACAGTATCCAGTTGTGGATGTGCCTGGTGATAGAAGCAAGGTCCGATGCTGCAAAGAGCAATATTGCATAGGAACCTGGAATGTTAGGTCCATGAATCAAGGCAAATTGGAAGTGGTCAAACAGGAGATGGCAAGAGTGAACATAGACATTCTAGGAATCAGTGCACTAAAATGGACTGGAATGGGTGAATTCAACTCAGATGACCATTATATCTGAGGGTATAATGGTGATTATACCATTATATAATCACCCTTAGAAGAAATGGAGTAGTCATCATGGTCAACAAAAGAGTGCGAAATGCTGTACTTGGATACAATCTCCAAATGAACAGAATGACCTCTGTTCATTTCCGAGGCAGACCATTCACTATTACAGTAATCCAAGCCTATGCCCCAACCAGTAACGCGTAAAAAGCCGACATTTAATGGTTCTATGAAGACCTACAAGATCTTTAGAACTAACACTTTAAAAAGATGTCCTTTTCATTAGAGGGGACTGGAATGTAAATGTAGGAAGTCAAGAAACACCTGGAGTAACAGCCAACTTTGGCCTTGGAGCACGGAATGAAGAAGGGCAAAGACTAAGAGAGTTTTGCCAAGAGAACACACTAGTCATAGCAAACAACCTCTTTCAGCAACAGAAGAGAAGACTCTATACATGAACATCACCAGATGGTCAACAGAAAAAACAGATTGATTATATTCTTTGCAGCCAAAGTGGAGAAATTCTATACAGTTTGAAAACACAAGACCAGATCTCACTGTGGCTCAGATCATAAACTCCTTATTGCCAAATTCAGACGTAAATTGAAGAAAGTAGGGAAAATCACTAAACCATTCAAATATGACTGAAATCAAACCCCTTATGATTATACAGTGGAAATGAGAAATAGGTTTAAGGGACTAGATCTGATAGAGTGTCTGATGAACTATGGATGGAGGTTCATGACATTGTAAAGAAGATAGGGACCAAGACCATGCCCATGGAAAAGCAATGCAAAAAAGCAAAATAGTTTTCTGAGGAGGCCTTACGAATACCTGTGAAAAGAAGAGAAGCGAAAGGCTGAGGAGAAAAAAATATATAATCACCTGAATGCAGAGTTCCACAGAATAGCAAGGAGAGATAAGAAAGCCTTCCTCTGTGATCACTGCAACGACATAGAGGAAAAGAACAAAATGGGAATGACAAGAGATCTCTTGAAGAAAATTAGAGATACCAAGGGAACATTTCATGCAAAGATGGGCTCGATAATGGTCAGAAATTGTATGGACCTAAGAGAAGCAGAAGATATTAAGAATAGGTGACAAGAATACACAGAAGAAGTGTACAAAAAAGATTTTCACAACCAAGATAATCACGATGGTGTGATCACTGACCTAGAGCCAGACATCTTGGAATGTCAAGTCAAGTGGACCTTAGAAAGTAACACTAAGAACAAAGGTAGTGGAGGTGATGGAATTCCAGTTAAGCTTTTCAAATCCTGAACGATGATGCTGTGAAAGTGCTGTACTCAATTTGGAGCAAATTTGGGAAACTCAGCAATGACCACAGGATCAGAAATGTCAGTGTTCATCCCATTCTCAAAGAAGGGCAATGCCAAAGAATGATCAAACTACCACACAATTGCACTCATCTCACACGCTAGTAAAGTCATGCTCAAAATTCTCCAAGCCAGGCTTCAGCAATATGTGAACCTCCAGATTTTCAAGCTGGTTTTAGAAAAGGCAGAAGAACCAGAGATCAAATTGCCAACAACCTCTGGATCATGGAAAAAGCAAGAGAGTTCCGGAGAAACATATATTTCTGCTTCATTGACTATGCCAAAGCCTTTGACTGTGGGAATAACAACAAACTGTGGAAAATTCTGAAAGAGATGGGAACACCAGAACACCTGACCTGCTTCCTTAGAAACCTGTATGCAGGGAAGAAAGAAACAGTTAGAACTGGACATGGAACAACAGACAAGTTCCAAAAAGGAAAAGGAGTACGTCAAGGCTGTATATTGTCACCCTGATTATTTAACTTCTATGAAGAGTACATCATGAGGAACGATGGGCTGGAAGAAGTACAGGCAGGAATCAAGATTGCTGGGAGAAATATCAATACCCTCAGATATGAAGATGGCATCACCCTTATGGCAGAAAGTGAAGAGGAACTGAAAAGCCTCTTGATGAAAGTGAAAGGGGTTAGTGAAAAATTTGGCTTGAAGCTCCACGTTCACAAAACTAAGATCATGGCACCTGGTCCCATCACTTCATGGGGAATAGACGGGGAAACAGTGTCAGACTATATTTTTGGGCTCCAAAATCACTGCGGATGTTGCTTGCAGCCATGAAATTAAAACACACTTACTCTTTGGGGGGAAAGTTATGACCAACCCAGATAGCATATTAAAGAGCAGTGACATTACTTTTCCAACAAAGGTCCGTCTAGTCAAGGGTATGGCTTTTCCAGTGATCATAATGGATTTGAGTGTTGGACTGTGAAGAAAGCTGATCGCCAAAGAATTGATGCTTTTGAACTGTGGTGTTGGAGAAGACTCTTGAGAGTCTTGGACTTCAAGGAGATCCAACCAGTCCATTCTAAAGAATATCAGTCCTGGATGTTCGTTGGAAGGACTGATGCTAAATATGAAGCTCCAAAACTTTGGACACCTCATTCGAAGGGTTGACTCACTGGTAATGATTCTGATGCTTGGACGGATTAAGGGCAAGAGGAGAAGTGGACGACAGAGAATGAGATCGCTGGATGCCATCACTGACTCGATGGAGGAGGGTTTGAGTGAACTCCGGGAGTTGGTGATGGACAGGGAGGCCTGGCATGCTGTGATTCATGGGGGTCACAAAGAGTTGGATTCGACCGACTGACTGAAATGAACTGAACTGAATTGAACTCTTACCCAACGAAACTTGGGTTACTCACTTCTGTGCAATAGTTTAATGTGGAACCAAGCAAGGTGTCCTAGCAGCTGGTGTTTCAAAGACCTACACTCCCCAAATACTTTCAGGGGAACTTTCTTTTTGACAGAGTGAGGTTAGGCATTGGGTGTGTGATTAGTTTGGGAACATTCTCCTAGTGGCCTGTTCCTGAGGATATTGGGAGTCGACATCATTGACCATCTGGTTCCAACTACTCTGTGGTCTATGAACTTACATTTCAGCCTCGTTGGGGCTTTAATATCTCTAAAACTGTTCACAGGATATTGCTCAGAATGTTATCTATGGCCCTTGAGGAGGAACTAAAGATCCTTGACTTTGCTTAATGTTTAAGCATTATTATTCTATATTGCTTGATCATTTTCCTTTGTTTCTGGCTTTTCTAGTTTCTCTGATTAAAATTACTCTGGGAACACGAGGAAGTCTAGAATCTCTTACTCCTCTCTCTCGGTTTTCATAGTTTTCAATCTTAAGACGGGACTGCTTAGAACAAGAAATGAAATAAAGTGTTGGATTTAGAGCGTGATCATAACTGTGACTGAAAATCTCAGTTGCAGGTTCGATTTCTGTCCCAACTCTTGGAGTGTTTGAGTTAACTACAACTTTGGCTATTTCATGATGAGATTGAGCATGGAACTGGAAATAAATCTGACATCAATATTTTTTGTTATGCAAACATATCCGTCTACTTTATATAGATATATGTATATCTATTATGTATATATATATTTTTTTTCTATAACTTTATTTTTGTCATTAAACCTGGACAAACATTTGAAAATTGGCAGCTATTTACTAAAAAAGAGGGGAGTGATATAAAGGAGTTCTCATATTTTTTCCACTTACGTATATTCAATAACCGGATAGACAGTTGGTGATGGACAGGGAAGCCTGGCGTGCTGTGATTCATGGGGTCGCGGAGAGTCAGTCACGACGGAGTGACTGAACTGAACTGAACTGAACTGAGACTTTTGAATAATTCTACTTTGGGGTTTTAATTTTTTTCCATTGCTGCTTTGCCTAACAGGAATTAAAAGCCATTGTACATTTTTTTAATACACATACACACATGCACATATGTGTATATATGTGTATATGTCAAAACATAATTTTAGACAACTTTATTTAGGTGGTCAAAGTCTTTGCTTGTTCCCAAGATCTTAAATGAACTGTTTGGGGAGCCCAAAGTTACTTAATAACTTTCTGGCTGAATAATATAGATCCTATTCTGAAAGGCTGTCCCTTAATGGAGCTGATCACCCAGTATGCTTTCTGTAATAGTGATGGGGTTCATACATATGAGGACACCTTGAGCCCATAAAACTGCAACTCTCATTTACTTAGAGATATTGTTCTAAGACTGCTGTTCCTCTCCTCACGTTGGATATAATTTTAAACATTCAAATTAATGGGTTAAACAGATGCACCAGGCACTGTGCATAGATCATAATCAGGCTCTCTGGCTAGCTGAACACTGAAATTATATGATGTGTACATTAAAATAACTCTTGCATAATTCAGTGTGTACATTTTTATTTCATCACTTTAAACTTCTGGTACCAAATATTTGAGTAGAAATCATTGATGATCAAAACTTCTCTCCCTTCATGACACAGCGGTTCGGCTTCCTGTCCCCCTCCACATCATATCATTATTTCTTGTCCTCCTTTGTATTTTTGTAGGTGCCACATTAGAGATAACATGAAGAGGCTCAATATATTATGTTAATAGAGAAATGTATTATAGGCTGTGTATATTGTCAAAATTTTATAGAGTTGTCACAGAAGCATGGCACAAATGCTCCAACAGGAAACTTAAAACCATCAGTATTATATATGATGAGTAACGATCATCTTAGAATACTCTTAGAAAACAATTTCTCATCCAAAACACTGAGGGGAAAAAATGGTACAAGAATAAAATAATTCTCAATGTTGATAGGTAAGCATAGGAAAAACAGTACACTTAAATTCTCAGTGTTACACAAAGTAAGATCATAGCATCTGGTCCCACTGCTTCATGGGAAATAAAGGTGGAAAAGGCAGAAGCAATGACAGATTTCCTCTTTTGTGGCTCTATATTCACTATGAATGTGATGGCAGTTATAAAATTAGAATACAGGTGCTTCCTGGAAAAATGTCACTCACACATTTAGTAAACGTGTTAAAAAGTGAATAGTTGACTTGACTACACTAATGGTCTTTCCAGTAGACATGTGCAGATGTGAGAACACCAAACTGCTCTGCTGGTGATGACTTGTGAGTGTCCATTAGATTGCAAGGAGATCAAGCCATTCAAACTTAAAGGAAATCAACTCTGAAGATTCATTAGAATCACTGATGCTGAAGCTATGTCTCCAAAGCTTTGACCACCTGAGCAAAGAACTGACTCATGAGAAAAGACCCTGATTCTTAGGAGCCAATTAAATCTTGTTTCATGATTTGGATGAGAGAGGAGGAGAAGAGTGTATAGCTTCACTCATTCAATGGACATGATCACAAGTAGACTCTTGGAGATAATGAGGGGCAGAGAGGCCTTGCGTGCTACAGTCCAAGGGGACACAAAGAGTCTGACAAAACTTTGTGACTGAACAACAACAAGATATCAGTTAATAAAATGGAAACCTCCAGGTCTCGGTGGGGTCTCATCATATTAGAAGAATAGGAGCCTGAGTCCACTTTCTTCCACACAAATCCATCAAAGGATAGATTGCACATGGAACACCTTCCAGAAACAAATTTGTGACCAATGTTGATGGGCCCTAGAAATCGATAAAGGAAAACCAGTCTCTTAAAATGTAGGTAAGAAAAAAATAAGTAATGAAAGGGAGGAAATGTTTTTAGGGATTGAGACCCGCCTTGGAGAAGGAGTCTTAATGGAGGAGAAATTTGCACAAAATAAGAAACGCTCTCTCATAGGTGTCAGTCGGGGAAGAAATAGAACGGAAGAGAGGAAGAATAAAAACACAGATTATGCCAATAAATGCAATCACTAGCCAAGAAATGACTCAGATGCTCCCGTCCACTGTCATACATGGGTCATCAAAGGGATGTCTGGGATGTATCAAACACACTATGGTTAGAATCAGGCATTAGTGCCCTAAGGACAATGTGACGAAGCTAAGGTAACACGCAAACCTAAACTATGGGGACACTAGAGACAGAAATTTTAGAAAGGACCTTTCCTGTGAGAAGGCTCTAAGGCCACATCTTGAACAATGGCATACTCACAGAACAGAAGATTGTGCACTAGAAAATACCAAAGGAAACCAAGCCAGTGTCCATTTAAGACCCATTTCTCCACTGAGGGAGAGAGGAACGTGTACGACTGTCAGAGGAAGAAGGAAATAGGCTCATAGAATCTTGGCCCCAGACACATGCCCTGCCAATCTCTAAGCTAGCTGACAGTTGCTAGTGATGAATTCCTCACTTCATGGACAGTTCACATAGCTCAGAAACATGACAGCCTGCGGTCAGTTAGCCTGAGGAGACGAATGGCACACTTGAGACTGTGCCCTCTGCAGACACAGTCAGCAAACGGAGTGGCTGAGACCAGAAAGTTGCATAAAATGCATGGACCACTTGGGACTGTGCCTTGCTTCCAACCAGTCACCCAAGGTTTTGGACTTGGGAAGAGCACAAATCACATAGCCAATAGTGGTCATGGCCATTGCCAAGCACCTAACTGCCTGATTGGCTGAGAAGTGCATGAAACACAGGGCACACTTGGGACTGTGCCCTCATGTATCAACCAGGAGTCTGAGCAGGGTGGACCCAGAAAGTACATGCCACATTTGTCATTGACAAGACCGATGTGATCAATAGACCTCAAGCACTCCCCCGCCCCCATCCCAATTGCCTTTGTTTTCTGTATCCCACCTCTCACCCCCAAACACTGAACAGGTGAGGTCGAATAAGAGGCTACTCCACCCTCGTTTCATGGTGAAAACCAGATATGGAGAGGCTTTCAAATAAAAGAAGGAAATATAAACAAAGAAGCATAAACCAACCCAGAAGTGACAGGTTAAACGTAATAAGTCTGAAATATATGGCCAGACTGTTCAAGTGAGGAACAACAGTCACCTTTGACAAGTACAAGCTTCAACAAGAGACTGTCTGACACTAAATTGACACCAAAAATCACACAACTACTTTAAAATTCTGAGATCTATTCCCTCTATTTTTTTTTAAAATTTATTTATTCTATTGGAAGTTTAATTACTTTATATTATTGTATTGGTTTTGCGGTACATTGGCATGAATCTGCCCCAGGTGTTCATATGTTTTCCATCTTGAACCAGCCTCCCACCTCCCTCCCCATCCCATCCATCTAGTTCATCCCCGTACACCAGCCCCGAACATCCTGTATCATGCATCGAACCTGGACTGGCGATTCGTTTCATATATGATAATATACATGTTTCAATGCCATTATCCCATCATCCCACCCTCGCCCTCCCCCACAGAGTCCAAAAGACTATTCTATACATCTGTGTCTCTTTTGCTGTCTCGTATATAGGGTTATACTTATCACCTTTCTAAATTCCATATATACGTCTTAGTGTACTGTATTGGTGTTTTCCTTTCTGGCTTACTTCACTCTGTATAATAGGCTCCAGTTTCTATGTGATTTCTTTAACTTTAAATTATTTTAGTCCTTTATTGTAACCTAAACGTTTATTTCTATTAACTATTATTAGCTTTCAAGCAAAACACACGTAAATCTATTTTTTAAACACTTTTTATATATGAGAGAATGAATTTGGACTCTGTTTTCTTTTTTTACACTATTTAAACAAGTCCATATTTTATTTTTGGTTCTTAACTTTCACTTTCCAAAAATTGATATCAATGTTGTGACTTTAGTAACAAAATCTTTATGATCTGCTTTCACTTATGGATTCGTTTTCCCGAATTGATTGCTCTCTCCCATTTCAACTCTCCCATATCTCCCCCTAGGCACCTCTTTCTCCCTCTTTCCTTTTCTCTGCTGTCTGAAATTCTGTGAATCCCTTCGATTCTTTCTGGATGAGGAGAATTGTGCCACCATTAACCTCGGGTTTTATCTTCTGTATTGCATGGATTTTTGATGTTACTGCAACCTGGGAACAGAAACCCAGAGGCCAGGGCGTCGATTCCAGAACTTTAGATCAACATTGAACTCCTTACCTCAAGGAATATTAAAGGACAAGCACACACCCCAGAGTTTCCCTGTCTACATGGAAAGCAATCTCCACACTTGAGTCAGTAAGTTCAGTACAAGAGAACCCAGAGCTATTCCCCAGTAAAACAGAAACACAACAATGAATAGGATAAAAGCCATGCCAGACTCACAAACACCCCAAAGCACAGTCCATGAACAATTCATTGCACTTCAGAGAGAATTGATACAGATCTGCCTGCCAGGGAACACACACAAATGATCCGAAACATTAAACCTTGAGAAGTCACTGGTCTTATCCCACCCACAAAAGACAGGTTCCACAACTTGGTGGAGCTATAATTCTCCAGCCTGCAGAAAGGGGACCCAAATCACAGTAATCGAAACAGAATGAAAAGGGAGAGAAATATGCAGCTGCTGAAGGTAAATTATAAAAAAAAAAAAAGAAAAGTAGAGGAGTTAGGAAGTTTTCCTGGAAAAGAATTCAGAATAATGAGAGTAAAGATAAAAATCTTGAAAGAGATTTAGAATTACCAGTAAATACACTGGGGGACCGGAATGAGTAGAAATAAACATGTTTAACATGGATCTAGAAGAAATAAAGAGTCAAGTAGTAAAAATCAATACAATATCTGAGATTAACAACACCCTGGAAGGAACGAACAGTAGAATAATTGAGACAGAGAAAGAACTAATTAGGTGGAGGCCGAAAGGAGGAAATAAATGAAGCACAGTGAGGTGTGCAACGAAAACAACAAGTTAAACAGGTAAAGCTCAGCAGTGATGAATGTCCCACAATGAGAAACTTAGGTGTCAAGAAGGAGAACACCAAAACAAAAAGGGATGGGGTACTTGGAAGATTCTCGAGGAAGTAAACGTTGAAAGCACCTTTAAATGAGTCAAGACGAAAGAATTGGGACCAGACATGAAACAAATAAATGTTCAAAACCGGGAAAAGAAAGTGACAAATCTCTGTATTGTCACTCAGCTTATGTGAATATACATTAGAGTATACTATTAAAATACCAGATGAGTAAATCACAAGCTTGCATCAAGGATTGGGAGAAACATAAACAGCCTCAGATTATATAGATGACAACACTGAACCAAATAGAAAGTGAAGAAAAAATAAAGAGTCTTTTGATGAGGGTGAATGAGAAGAGTGCAAAACCATGCTGACAACTCAACATTCAGGAAAACAAAGGAAAAGGCATCTGGTCCCATCACTACTTGGTAAATAGAAGGGGTAAACATGTGAACTTCCAGATGTTCCAGTTGGTTTTAGAAAAGGCAGAGGAAAGAGAGCTGAAATTGCCAACATCCGATGGATCATGGAAAAAGCAAGAGAGATCCAGGAAAACATCTCTTTCTGCTCTATTGACTATGCAAAGCCTTTGACTGTGTGGACCACAATAAATGGTGGAAAATTTTGGAAGAGAGGAGAATACCAGACCGCCTGACCTGTCTCTTGAGAAAACTGTATGCAGGTCAGGAAGCAGCAGTTAGTGCTGGACATGGAACAACAGACTGGTTCCAAATAGGAAAAGGAGTATGTCAAGGCTGTATATTCTCATGCTGCTTATTTAACTTATATGCAGAGTACATGATGAGAAACACTGGGCTGGAAGAAGCACAAGCAGGAATCAAGGTTGCTGGGAGAAATATCAATAACCTCAGATATGCAGATGACAGCATATCTGCCCTTTAGGGCAGAAAGTGAAGAGGAATTGAAAATCTTCTTGATGAAGGTGAAAGAGGAGAGTGAAACCTTGGACTAAAGCTCAACATTCAGAAAGCTAACATCATGGCATCTGGTCCCATCACTTCATGAGAAATAGTTGGAGAAACAGCGGAAACCATGCAAGACTTTCTTTTTAAGGTCCAAAATCACTGCAGATGCTGATTGAAGCCATGAAATTAAAAGATACTTACTCCTTGGAAGAAAAGTTAAGACCAACTTAGATAGCATATTAAAAACCAGAGACGTAACTTTGCCAACCAAGGTCTGTCTAGTTAAGGCTGTGTATTTTCCAGTGGTCAATATGGATGTGAGAGTTGAACTGTGAAGAAGGTTGAGTGCAGAATTGATGCTTTTGAACGGTGGTGTTGGAGGAAATTATTGAGACTCACTGCAAGGAGTTCCAACCAATCCGTTCTACAGGAGATCAGTCCTGGGTGTTCATTGGAAGGACTGAAGCTGAGGCTCCAACTCCAATACTTTGGCCACGTGATGCGAAAAGTTGATTCATTGGAAAAATCTCTGATGCTGGGAGAATTGGGGGCAGGAGGAGAAGGGATAACCGAGGATGAGATGGCTGGATGGCATCACCGATTCGACCGACATGAGGTTGAGTGAACCCCAGGAGTTGGTGATGGATAGGGAGGCCTGACATGCTGTAATTCATGGGGTAGCAAACAGTAGGACATGACTGAGACTGTTCTTAACTAAACTGAAATATGTGGAAACAGTGACAGGCTTCATTTTCTTTGGCTCGAAAATTACTAAGAATAGTGATTGCAGTCATCAAATTAACTGTCACTTGCTTTTGGATGTAAAAGCTCTGACAAACCTAGACATTGCATTAAAATGAAGACACACCACCTTATTAATTCTCATTTAAATATAAATGTCAAAGATGGTTACCCTTGTCTAACTCAAAGAAACTAAGTCATGCCATGTGGGGCCACCCAAGACAGGCAGGACATGGTGGAGAGGTATGACAGAATGTGGTCCACTGGAGAAGGGAATGGCAAACCACTTGAGTGTACCTGCCTTGAGAACCCCAAGAACAGTATGAAAAGGCAAAATAATACGATACTGAATGAGGAATTCCCAAGGGTGGTAGGTGCCCAGTATGCTCCTATTGATCAGTGGATAAAAAACTGCAGAAAGAGGGAAGGGATGGAGCCAAAGCAAAAACAGTATCCAGTTGTGGATGTTAATGGTGATAGAAGCAAGGTCCGATGCTGCAAAGAGCAATAATGCATAAACCTGGAATGTAATGTCCGTGAATCAAGGCAAACTGGAAGTGGTCAAATGAGATGGCAAGAGTGAATGTAGATATTCTAGGAATCAGTGAACTAAAATGGACTAAATGGGTAAATTTAAGACAGATGACAGATGATTATATCTGCTACTCTGGGCAGGAATACCTTAGAAGAAAGGGAGGAGCCACCATGGTCAACAAAAGAGTCCGAAATGCTGTACATGGATGCAGTCTCCAAAACGACAGAATGAAATGTGTTCATTTCCAAGAAAAACCATTCAATATTATAGTAATCCAAAGCTATGCACCAACCAGTAACGCTGAAGCAGCTGAAGTTGAACGGTTCTATGAAAACCTACAGGACTTTTAGAAATAATACTAAAAAAAAGATGTCATTTTCATTATAGAAGACTGGAATGTAAAATGTAGGAAGTCAAGAAATACATGGAGTAACAGGCAAACTTGGCCTTGAAGCAGTGAATGAAGCAGGGCAAAGGCTAATAGAGGTTTGCCAAGAGAATGCACTTGTCATAGCAAACACCCTTTTTCAACAACACAAGAGAAGACTCTACACATGGACATCACCAGATGGTTAACAAGGAAATCGGATTGATAATATTCTTTTCAGACAAAGATGGAGAAATTCTATACCATTAGCAAAAATAAGACCAGGAACTGCCTGTGGCTCAGATCATGAACGCTTGTAACCAAATTCAGACTTAAAATGAAGAAAGTAGGGAAAACCACTACACCATTCACATATGACCTAAATCAAATCCCTTATGATTATACAATGCAATTGAGAAATATATTTACGGGACTAGATATGGTAGATAGAGTGCCTGATGAACTCTGGACGGAGGTTTTTGACATTGTATAGGAGACAGGGACCAAGACCATGCCCATGGAAAAGAAATGCAAAAAAGCAAAATGGCTGTCTGAAGAGCCCTTACAAATAGCTGTGAAAAGAAGAAAAGTAAAAAGCAAAGGAGAAAGGGAAAGATATAAGCATCTGAATACAGAGATCCAAAGAAGAGTAAGGAGTAATAAGAAAGCTTTCTTCAGTGATCGATGCAAAGAAATAGAGGAAAACAACAGAATAGGAAAGATAAGAGATCTCCTCAAGAAAATTGGAGATACCAAAGGAATGTTTAATGTAAAGATGGGCTCGATAAAGGACAGATATATTATGGACCTAAGAAAAGCAGAAGATATTAAGAACAGGTGGCAAGAATACACAGAAGAACTATGCAAAAAAGATCTTCACGACCAAGGTAGTCAGGATGGTGTAATCACTGACCAAGAGCCAGACATCTTGGAATGTGAAGTCAAGTGGGCCTTAGAAAGCATCACTACGAACAAAGCTAGTGGAGGTGATGGAATTCCAGTTGAGCTACTTCAAATCCTGAAAGATGATACTGTGAAAGTGCTGCACTCAATATGCCAGCAAATTTGGAAAACTCAGCAATGGCCACAGGACTGGAAAAGGTCAGTCTTCATTCCATTCCCAAAGAAAGGCAATGCCAAAGAATATTCAAACGACCTCACAATTGCATTCATCTCACACACTAGTAAATTCACGCTCAAAATTCTCCCAGCCAGGCCTCAGCAATACGTGAACCATGAACTTCGAGATGTTCAAGCTGGCTTCAGAAAAGGCAGAGAAACCAGAGATCAAATTGCCAACATCCTCTGGATCATGGGAAAACTAAGAGAGTTCGAGAAAAAACATCTATTTCTGCTTCATTGAGTATGCCAAATCCTTTTACTGTGGAGATCACAACAAACTGTGGAAAATTCTGAAACAGATGGGAATACCAGACCTCTTGAGAAACCTCTTGAGAAACCTGTATGCAGGTCAGGAGGCAACTGTTAGAACTGAACATGGTACAACGGACTGGTTCCAAATAGGAAAAGGAGTGTGTCAAAGTTGTATATGGTCACCCTGCCTATTTAACTTCTATGCAGAGTACATCATGAGGAACAGTGGGCTGGAAGAAGGGAAAGGCTGGAATCAAGATTGCTGGGAGAAATATCAATACCCTCAGATATGAAGATGACATCACCCTTATGGCAGAAAGTGAAGAGAAACTGAAAAGCCTCTTGATGATAGTGAAAGTGGAGAGTGAAAAATTTGGTTTGAAACTCCACATTCACAAAACTAAGATCATGGCATCTGGTCCCATCACGGCATGGGAAATAGATGGGGAAACAGTGGAAACAGTGTCAGACTTTGTTTTCTGGGCTCCAAAATCACTGCGGATGCTGATTGCCGCCATGAAATTAAAAGAAGATCACTCCTTGGAAGGATATTTCTGACCAACCTAGATAGCATGTAAAAGAGCAGAGACATTACTTTGCCAACAAAGATCCGTCTAGCCAGGGCTATACTTTTTCACGGGATCATGTATGGATATGAGACTTCGATTGTGAAGAAAGCTGATAGCTGAAGAATTGATGCTTTTGAACTGTGGTGTTGGAGAAGATCTTGAGTCCCTTGGAATGCAATGAGATCCAATCAGTCCATTTTAAAGGAGATCAGTCCTGGATGTTCATAAGAAAGACTGATGCTGAAGCTGAAGCTCCAATACTTGGGCCACCTAATATGAAGAGCTGACTCACTGGAAAAGACTCTGATGCTGGGAGGGATTGGGGGCAGGAGGAGAAGGGTACGGCAGAGAATGAGAGGGCTGGATGTCATCATTGCCTCGATGGAGGTGGGTTTGATTGAACTCCGGGAGTTGGTAAAGGACACGGAAGCCTTGCATGGTGTGACTCAGGGGTTTCAAAGAGTTTGAAACGACTGAGGGACTGAACTCAACGTGAACTAAACTGAATGATGGTAATGTTGGAGGCTGTGGGATGTTGTTGAGTAATGTATATAGCTTTTGACTGCTAATTTATTTAGCACTTTTATTGCTAGTTCAGGAAATACTTTAAATACTTCATTTGGCAAGCACCATGTCATCACTTCATGGGAAATAGATGGAAAAACAGTGGAAACAGTGTCAGACTTTATTTTCTGGGGCTCCAAAATCACTGAAGATGCTGATTGCAGCCATGCAATTAAAAGACGCTTACTCCTTGGAAGGAAAGTTATGACCAACCTTGATAATATATTGAAAAGCAGAGACATTACTTTGCCAACCAAGGTCCGTCTAGTCAAGGTTATGGTTTTTTCCGTGGTAATGTATGGATGTGAGAGTTGGACTGTGAAGAAAGCTGATCACTGAAGAATTGATGCTTTTGAACTGTGGTATTGGAGAAGACTCTTGAGAGTCCCCTGTACCGCCAGGAGATGCAACCAGTCCATTCTAAAGGAGATCAATCCTGGGTGTTCATTGGAAGGACTGATGCTAAAGCTGAAGCTGCAATACTTTGGACACCTCATGCGATGAGTTGACTCACTGGAAAAGACTCTGATGCTGGGAAATGTTGGGGGTGGGAGGAGAAAGGGACGACCGAGAGTGAGATGGCTGGATGCATCACCGACTCTGTGGGCATGAGTTTGAGTGAACTCCAGGATTTGGTGATGGACAGGGAGGCCTGGAGTGCTGTGATTCACGGGGTCGCAGAGAGTCGGGCAGGAAACTGAGCGACTGAACTGAACTGAACTGAACTGATGTCTTACCTGATGTTAAAGATACACAAGGCAACTTGGGTACAGATACAACACATAGAAGAATTGGACATCTGTGGTTAACTTGGTAGGAAAGAAGACAGGTTCTTTCCATTCCCAAGTAAGGTGTTTAGGAAAAGTTGTGAAATGTTTCTTATTATGACTGAAAATATGTTGCCTGATTGTAGCTCTAGGATTTCTGTGAAACAGATAGATAATGAAGCTTGTAAGGGAAAGTAATGTCATGTCTTCCAAGAACTGATTACCTTGCTGAGATGCTGCATTCACCACAAGGATTTAAGTCTATCTTTGTACGAACAGCAAAGCAACATCAAAATATACATGAGGAAATATAGGGTGCTGTGTTGGTGGGAGGAAATAAAAGCATGACATAAGGAGAGCAGAGCAAGAATGACCCTTTTTAATACAACTTGTAAAATGCCTATCTTTTGCTGACTGTGGTGCAATCCTTGGCTATGTCATGTTATCATTGGCATCCCATCATGGTATGTTAGTGATCATGATTATCGAGTAGGCTACATCTATATTTTCAAGTGAAACACATTTTATTTTTTAATGCAGTAAACCTTCTGCCTAACCTCTTAGCTTTCTTTTCAATGACTGCTATAATATAATAAAACTGAGAAAGCAATAAAATATATATGCTCTTTTGTTGTTTCTAAATTTGATTTGTATCTGATCCTTCCCCCTTACCATCCTATCTTAGACACCCAGTCAGTTCTGCCTGGATGATTTCACAAGTCAATTTATTTACATTTTGCCTTTTCAAATTGTTTACATTTTCTGTTTCTTCAAACAATTCATTAGGTGCAATGTACCTATGATGCACACTGAATGTTTCCTTGAACAGAAAATTTTATATTAAAGTAGAACAAAATATCCAGGGACTGAAATGCTGATTTACTCTTAATTATTTCAAAGTGAAATTGACACTATGAAAATGAGCATATAAGTTTATTCTTCAAATAAGAGAATTGTAGAAATTTGTTGACATCTCCCAACATTAATTTAATCTTCAGTATCGTACATAATCTGACACCTATTTGGTACACCAGTTGTATTAGAATGATTTTTAAATAATGAAGACGATTGATGTATTGACCTAGAAAGAGAGGCAACAATGTATCAGAGATCTCCGGTACTGGGAAACATGAATGGGCTGCGTGTTTTATTTTAGGGAAAGGTTTGTCATGGACTGCCACATGAACGTACACACCTGGAAAAGTAGAAGTTTCCACCCTCAGTCCAAAATCACTGTTGCATAATGGAGATACAATATGGTACGGCAAAACAGAAGTAGACATAGCTGCCACAGTATGTCAAATAGACACTGCAGCCATTTTGCGTATATTAGCTGCTAGGTGAAACCCCGTAAACAGTGCTCCACCTAGATTGTGGGATGGAGAGGGAGATGGGAGGGTGTTCCGAAAAGGAGGATATACTTATATATATATACATATTTCTATGCCTGATTTATTTTAAATTCTGACAGAATACAGAAAAATTCGGTAAAACAATTACCCTTCCATTTAAAAAAAATCAAAATAAGAGAAACAGCAGGGTGATGTATCACAGTATGCTCCTGTGGTCTAACTGATATTGATGATGGAGAAGAGAAATAATTTCAAGTTAGGGCACTTGTATCAGCAACAATTTGGATGGCAGAACGCTATAGTATGAATGGCACACTTAAACTTCTGCAGGTTGAAAATACATTCAATTCTCTAGTTCCAGGATTGAAGTCAGAATTATGACCATCCACATTACCCGTTGCTTTAATATACTTCTTCTTTTTATCTCGGATTAATGAAGGTACTGTAGAGACATTTTTCTGATCAACTCTTCTTTTGATTCTTACTAAATGTGAGGATAACCTTGTTCAAAATATGCTTATGATAGAACTGAAACTAAAACCAAATGGGGAAAAATATTTAACTCTTTCAACCAACATAGATCAGTAAAGCAAAGAAAAATGGATTCCTTTAATCATAAAATGTAAATAGTATCAAATAATCCTCTTCCATTAGTAGTTTTTAAAACTTACATAGTCGTAGAAATAATGATCCTCAAGTAAAATATATTATAAGTCTAAGGTAAATATCATTTAAATACCTTTAAGATTTGAAATTTTCCCAATTATTTTTTGGTCAAAATATAATTTAAGCCATTTTTATTAATCTGGACAAACAAATGCCAGAGAGAAGACATCACCAAATGCTCAACACTGATATCAGATTGATTTTATTCTTTCAGTCAAAGTTGGAGAATCTCTATACAGGCAGCAAAAACAAGACCAGGAGCTGACTGTGGCACAGATCATGAACTCCTTGTTGCAAATTCAGACTGAAATAGAAGGAATTGGGGAGAACCCCTATACCATTCATGTATGACCTAAGTCTATTCACTTATGACTATACAGTGGAAGTGAGAAATAGTATTAAAGGACTAGATCTGACAAAGAGGGTGCCTGATAAATTGTGGGTGGATGTTCATGACATTGTACAGGAGACAGGAATCAAGATCATTCCCAAGAAAAAGAAATGCCAAAAAGCAAAATGGCTGTCTGAGGAGGCCTTACAAATGGCTGTGAAAGAAGGGAAGTGTAAAGAACAGGAGAAAAGGAAATTTATACCCATTTGAATGTAGAGTTCCAATGAATAGCAAGGAGAAATAAGAAAGACTTCCTCAGTGATCAATGCAAACAAATGCAGGAAAGCAATAGAATGGGAAAGACTAGACATATCTGCACGATAATTAGAAATACTGAGGCAGCATTTCATGCAGCGGTGGGCTCAATAAAGGACACAAATTTTAGGAACCAAAGAGAAGCAGAAGATATTAAGAAGAAGTGGCAAGAAGAGACAGAAAAACTGTACATAGAAGATCTTCAGGACCCAGAAAATCAAGATGGTGTGATCATTCACGTAGAGCCAGACATCCTGGAATGTGAAGACAAGTGGGCCTTATGAAGCATCACTATGAACAAAACTAGAGTAGGTGATGGAATTCCAGTTGAGCTATTTCAAATCCTGGAAGATGACGCTGTGAAAGTGCTGCACTCAATATGCCAGCAAATTTGGAAAACTCATCAGTGGCCACCGGACTGGAAAAGTCAGTCTTCGTTCCAATCCCAAAGAAAGGCAATACCAAAGAATGCTCAAAGTACAGCATAATTGCTCTCATCTCACAAGCTAATCATGCGTTGCTAGAAACTGTCTTTAAAAACTAAATCGTGAGTGGCCTACAGAGGCCCGTAGAGTCATATCTCTGGTCTTTCCAAAGGTATGTACACATATGAGAACACCAAGGGATTACTGACTGTGAACTGCTCTGCTGGGGAAGACTTGTGAGATTCTTTTGAACTGCAGGAATACCAAACAAATGAATTGTAAAAAAAATCAACTTTGAAGACTCATTGGAAGGACTGATGCTGAAAATAAAGCCTCAAAGCTTTGTCCTATTGAGGCAAAGAGCTGACTCATTAGAAAAGACCGTGATCTATAGAAAGTGTTGAAAGCAAGGGGATCAGTAGGTGAGAGAGGATGAGACATCTGGAGAGCATCAGCGATTCAAAGGACATTATCTTGGGGAAACTATGGGAGAGAGTGAGGGACAGAGAGGTCTCTTGTGCTAGAGTCCAAAGGGATACAAAGGGTCAAACATGTCTTAGTGGCTGAAGAACAATAGCATTTCAGTTAATAAGATGGGTCTTGCCGGGTGGCAGTTGGTCGCAAAATATCAGAGGAATAGGAGGACAAGACCACTCCCTCCCAAACAAATTCATCTAAGCATCGACTGCACATGGAAGAACTTCCAGACAAAAAATTGTGAAGACTATTGAATGGCCCAAGATACCCAGAAGTCAAACATGTTTTCCTTTGAAATGGAGGTAGCAAAAAATAAAAGAGACACAAAAAGAAAAAAAGTATTTAGGGGCTGAGGTTGGTTTTGGAGAGGAAGTTGTAAATGAGGAGAAGCTTGCAGACAATTGTAAACCCTCTCAGGACAGTGACAGTGGAGAACTCTGGGATCGCTTAGAGCAACATAACCACGGGAAAGAGAAACAAAAGCAAATGTGCCTAACTGTAATTCCCAGCAGAGAAAAAAATCAGATGCACCTGTCCACCATCATTGACGTGGACCTAGGAGGGATGCCTGGACTGTATCACCTGCCCTATGATAAGGACCCAGTTTTAATGGTCTGAGGATGATCTGACATGTCTCAGCAAGTAGCAACCTAATCCATGGGAACACCAGAGACAAAAATGCCAAAAAGTCTTTTCTTGAGATAATTCTCTATGGCCATATAGGGAATTCAGACACTCACAGAACCAAAGATTGAACATTCAGTTCAGTTCAGTTCAGTTCAGTTCAGTGGTTCAGTCGTGTCCGACTCTTTGCGACCCCTTGATTCACAGCACGCCAGACCTCCCTGTCCATCGCCAACTCCCGGACTTCACTCATACTGATGTCCATCGAGTCGGTGATGCCATCCAGTCATTTAATTCTTTGTTGACCCCTTCTCATTCTGTCCCCAGTAACTCCCAGCTTCAGAGTCTTCCAGTGAGTCAACACTTCGCATGAGGTGGCCAAAGTATTGAAGTTTCAGCTTTAGCATCAGTCCTTCCAATGAACACTGAGTTCATTCTCCTTTAGAATGAACTGGTTGGATCTCCTTACAGTCCAAATAACTCTCAAGAGTCTTTTACAAAATATCAAAGATGTGCAAACAGGCTTCCATTTATGGCCCTGTCCTCCACGGAGGCAGAGAGGAATGTTTGCGTCAGACAGAGGCAGAATGCAGGAGGCTGCTGTTATATCAACTCCAGAGACCACATCTGCCACCAAGCTCTGAGCAGACTGCCAGTTGCTAACCATATCTTCCTGAGTTCATGCTCAGTTCACATAGGTCAAGAGGGTCAAAATATGAGTTCAGTACCCCTATGGAGACACACGGATTTCTTGCAAAATTCAGGGAAATTTGAATGGCCTGCCTGTTGTAGTTTAGGAAAAGGTTTGTCATGGACAGGCACATTACCCTACACACCTGGAAAGGTAGAAGTTTCCACCCTCAGTCCAAAATCACAATTGCATAATGGAGTTACGATATGGTACTGCAAAACAGAAGTAGACATAGCTGCCAAAGTATGTCGAGTAGACATTGCAGCCATTTGATTTAGAGCAGCTACTAAGTGACACCCAGTGAAAAATGCTCAACTTGGATTGTGATATGGAGAGGGAGATATGAGGGTGTTCCGAAAGGGAGGGCATATAGGTATATTTATGCCTGATTTATTTTGAGTTCTGAGAGAATACAGCAAAATTCGGTAAAACAATTCAGTTCAGTTTCCTTCAGTTCAGTCCCTCAGTCATGTCCGACTCTGCAACCCCATGAATCACAGCACGCCAGACCTCCCTGTCCATCACCAACACACGGAGTTCACTCTAACTCAGGTCCACAGAGTCGGTGATGCCATCCAGCTTTCTCATTCTCTGTCGTCCCCTTCTCTTCCCTCATTCAAACTTTCCCAGCATCAGAGTCTTTTCTAGTGAGTCAACTCGTTGCATTAGTTGGCCAAAGTATTGGAGTTTCAGCTTCAGCATCAGTCCTTCCAATGAATACCCAGTATTGATCTCCTTTAGAATGGACTGTTTGGATCTCCTTGCAGTCCAAGGGATTCTCAAGAGTCTTCTCCAGCACCACAGTTCAAAAGCATCAATTCTTCGGTGATCAGCTTTCTTCACAGTCCAACTCTCACATCCATACATGACCATGGGAAAAACCATAGCCTTGACTATACGGACCTTGGTTGGCAAAGTAATGTCTCTGCTTTTTAATATACTATCGAGGTTGGTCATAACTTTCCTTCCAAGGAGTAAGCGTCTTTTAATTGCATGGCTGCAATCAGCATCTGCAGTGATTTTGGAACGTAAAAAACTAAGTCTGACACTGTTTCCACTGTTATTCCATCTATTTCCCATGTAGTGATGGGACCAAATGCCATAATCTTTGTTTTCTGAATATTCAGCTTCAAGTCAACCTTTTCACTCTCCTCTTTCACTTTCACCAAGAATCATTTGAGTTCCTCTTCATTTTCTGACATAAGGGTGATGTCATCTTCATATCTGAGGTTATTGTTATTTCTCCCTGAAATCTGGATTCCAGCTTGTACTTCTTCTATCTCATCGTTTCACGATGTACTCTGCATATAATTTAAATAAGCAAGATGACAATATAAAGCCTTGACGTACTCCTTTTCCTATTTGGAACCAGTCTACTGTTCCATGTACAGTTCTGACTGTTGTTTCCTGACCGGCATACAGGTTTCTCAAGAGGCAGGTCAGGGGTCTGGTATTCCCATCTCTTTCAGAATTTTCCAGTTTATTGTGATCCACAAAGTCAAAGGCTCTAAAATAATTACCCTTCCATTAAAAAATCAATAAGAGAAATAGGAGGTTGATGTGTCACAATATTTTCCTGTGATCTAACTGATACTGATGATAGAGAAGAGAAATAATTTCAAGTTAGGGCACTTGTTTAAACAAGAATCTGAATGGTAGAACACTTTAGTATGAATGGCACAGTTAAACTTCTGCAGGCTGAAAATACATTCGCTCCTCTAGTTTCAGAATGGAAGTCAGAGCTATGATCCCCCATATTACACATTCCTTTATCATGCTTCTTCTTCTTATCTCGGAATAATGAAGATATTGTAGAGACAATTTTATGATCAACTCTTCTTTTGATTCTTACTAAATGTGAGGTTAACCTAGTTCAACATATGGTTATGAGAGAACTGAAACTAAGGGGCGCATGAGAAGGTGGCAGAGGAATAGGATAGGGTGACCATTTTCTCCCCCACAAAATCATCAAAAGAACATTTGAACGCTGAGTAAATCCCATAAAACGACTTCTGAATACTGGCAGAGGACATCAGGCACCCAGAAAAGCGGCCCATAGACTTTGAAACGAGGTAGGAAAGAGCATAAAAGATAAAGAGATACGAAAGAGGGAGGAAGGGAGCTCCGTCCCGGGAAGGGAGGCTTAAAAAATAAAAATAAAAAAAAAAAAAGGGAAGTTTCCAAACACCTGGAAACATAGGTGACTCTGTGGATAGGCTTGGAACCTCAGAGGGCCACATAACTAGGAGAAAAGAGACATAAATAAAGTCCACAGACTAAGTGCCCAGAGGAAACTCTCAGTGGAGAAGTGGTGCAGACGCCCGCACCCACCACTAGCGGGTGGGGGCCGGGCAGGGAGGCGAGATGTCACTGCTTAGAGAAAGGACAGGGCCTGAACACCCCGAGGGCAAGCTGAACACTCTAATGGGAGCAAAGCAGACTGCGCAGCGAAAAGCCCCAACCTAAGATTCTGCCAGTCCCGCTCACAGAAAAAAGGACTAAGCAGAGCAAGCCGGCTGTGGGTGGCCCATCCCAGTTACCGCCGGGACAGGCACGGAGGGCAGCCAGAGCCAAAAGGGGCAGCTGCAGCCCCAGAGAGGAATCCCATACCAAGCTGCAGTCAGGCTTCCTTGCTAACCTAGACTTCTTGGGTCCGGGCGGGTCAATATCCCCCTGAGAAAGTGCTCCTCTTGTACACCCAGAAAACCAAGCAGCAGGGAGGGGGAGGCAATAAGCCACAGCGATCACGCTTGCCAAACTCCTGGTCACCTGAGCTGCTCAGACTGGGGAAGGCACAAAATACAGGCCCAACCAAGTCTGCGCTTTTGTGGAGTACTTGAAGACCTGAACCTGAGTCGCTCAGACCTGGGAAGTGCATGAAACCCAGCGCTGGCCACGGACAGCACCTGGCAGAGCAACCCAGAGCCTGAGCAGCACAAACAGGAAAAACACACACGCTGCGAGCAGGAGCATTCCCACAGCAGTAGAGACACTGCGAGCACTGCCCACAGATGTCAGTGATATTTGATAGCCGCGTTCCTCCCTCCCCATGGCAGGACCGAATAGGTGAGCTGGTATCCACCACCGCCCCCTGGTGTCAGGATGGGAATTAGACACTGAAGAGAGCAGCAAACAGAAGAGATTTTACAATAGAAGGAACTGCCTTGGAGGTAATAGAGGGAGAAGTCTTAAGCCTACTGCAAGAATAAGACTGAAAACCAGAGGCAGAGGCTTAAGGCCAAATCCTGAGAATACCAGAGACCTCCTACTCCAGGGTACACTGGGGACCAGAATGAGGAGAAATAAACATGTTTACCATGGATCTAGAAGAAATAAACAGGAGTCAAGCAGTAAAAATCAATGCAATTACTGAGATTTACAACACCCTGTAAGGAACCAACAGTAGAATAACTGAGACAGAGAAAGAACTAATTAGGCGGAGGCAGAAAGGAGGAAATAACTGAAGCACAGTGAGGTGTGCAACAAAAACAACAAGTTAATCAGGTAAAGCTCTGATTGGGGCAGTGATAAATGTCCCACAATGAGAAACTTAGGTGTCTAGATGGAGAACACCAAAAAAAAAAAAAAAAAAAGAGAGAGTGGGGTACTTGGAAGATTCTTGAGGAAGTAAACTTTGAAAGCACCCTTAAAATGAGTCAATCCGAAATAATTGGGACCAGATATGAAAAAACTGAATATTCAAAACAGGGAAAAGAAAGTGACAAATCTCTGTATTGTCACTCAGCTTATGTGAATCTACATTAGAGTATACGATTGAAATACTAGATGAGTAAATCTCAAGCTTACATTAAGGACTGGGAGAAACATAAACAGCCTCAGATTATATAGATGACAACACTGAAACAAATAGAAAGTGAAGAAAAAATAAAGAGTCTTTTGATGAGGGTGAATGAGAAGAGTGCAAAACCATGCTGACAACTCAACATTCATAAAAACAAAGAAAAAGGCATCTGGTCCCATCACTACTCTGCAAATAGAAGGTGTAAACATATGAACTTCCAGATTTCCAATTGGGTATCAGAAAAGGCAGAGGAAAGAGAGATTAAATTGCCAACATCCGATGGATCATGGAGAAACAAGAGAGTTCCAGAAAAACATCTCTCTGCTTTATTGACTATGCAAATCTGTTGACTGTGTAGATCACAATAAACTTTGGAAACTTTTGGAAGAGATGGGAATACCAGAAGAACTGACCTGTCTCTTGTGAAAACTATATGTAGGTAAGGAAGCAGCAGTTACTGCTGGACATGGAACAACAGACTGGTTCCAAATAGGAAAAGGAGTATGTCAAGGCTGTATATTCTCATGCTGCTTATTTAACTTATATGCAGAGTACATGATGAGAAACCCTGGGCTGGAAGAAGCACAAGCGGGAATCAAGGTTGCTGGGAGAAATATCAATAACCTCAGATATGCAGATGGCAGCACCTTTACGCCAGAAAGTGAAGAGGAATAAAAAAACTTCTTGATGAAAGTGGAAGAGGAGAGTGAAAAACTTGGACTAAAGCTCAACATTCAGAAAGCTAAGATCATGGCATCTGGTCCCATCACTTCATGAGAAATAGATGGAGAAACAGCGGAAACCATGCGAGACTTTATTTTTTAGGTTCCAAAATCACTGCAGATGCTGATTGAAGCCATGAAATTAAAAGATACTTACTCCTTGGAAGAAAAGTTAAGACCAACTTAGATAGCATATTAAAAACCAGAGAGATAACTTTGCCAACCAAGGTCGGTCTAGTTAAGGCTGTGTATTTTCCAGTGGTCAATATGGATGTGAGAGTTGAACTGTGAAGAAGGTTGAGTGCAGAATTGATGCTTTTGAACGGTGGTGTTGGAGGAAATTATTGAGACTCACTGCAAGGAGATCCAACCAATCCGTTCTACAGGAGATCAGTCCTGGGTGTTCATTGGAAGGACTGAAGCTGAGGCTCCAACTCCAATATTTTGGCCACGTGATGCGAAAAGTTGATTCATTGAAAAAAAAAAAAAAAAAAACTCTGATACTGGGAGAATTGGGGGCAGGAGGAGAAAGGGATGGCCGACGATGAGATGGCTGGATGGCATCACCGATTCGACCGACATGAGGTTGAGTGAACCCCAGGAGTTGGTGATGGACAGGGAGGCCTGACATGCTGTAATTCATGGGGTAGCAAACAGTAGGACACGACTGAGACTGTTCTGAACTAAACTGAAGTATGTGGAAACAGTGACAGGCTTCATTTTCTTTGGCTCGAAAATTACTAAGAATAGTGATTGCAGTCATCAAATTAACTGTCACTTGCTTTTGGATGTAAAAGCTCTGACAAACCTAGACATTGCATTAAAATGAAGACACACCACCTTACTAAATTCTCAGTTAAATATAAACGTCAAAGATGGTTACCCTTGTCTAACTCAAAGAAACTAAGCCATGCCATGTGGGGCCACCCAAGACAGGCAGGACATGGTGGAGAGGTATGACAGAATGTGGTCCACTGGAGAAGGGAATGGCCAACCACTTGAGAACCCCATGAACAGTATGAAAAGACAAAGTAATAGGATACTGAATGAGGAATTTCCCAGGGTGGTAGGTGCCCAGTATGCTCCTGTTGATCAGTGGATAAAAAACTGCAGAAAGAGGGAAGGGATGGAGCCAAAACAAAAACAGTATCCAGTTGTGGATGTTAATGGTGATAGAAGCAAGGTCCGATGCTGCAAAGAGCAATATTGCATAGGAACCTGGAATGTGAGGTCCGTGAATCAAGGCAAACTGGAAGTGGTCAAATGAGATGGCAATAGTGAATGCAGACATTCTAGGAATCAGTGAACTAAAATGGACTGGAATGGATGAATTTAACTCAGATGACTCAGATGATTATATCTGCTACTCTGGGCAGGAATACCTTAGAAGAAAGGGAGGAGCCATCATGGTCAATAAAAGATTCCGAAATGCAGTACTTGGATGCAATCTTAAAAACGACAGAATGACTTCTGTTCGTTTCCAAGAAAAACCATTCAATATTACAGTAATCCAAGGCTATGCACCAACCGGTAATGTTGAAAAAGCCGAAGTTGAACAGTTCTATGAAGACTTACAGGAACATTTAGAACTAATACTCAAAAAACAAACAAAAAAAATGCCCTTTTCATAATAGAAGACTGGAATGTAAAAAGTAGGAAGTCAAGAAACACATGGAGTAATAGGCAAACTTGGCCTTGGAGCAGGGAATGAAGCAGGGCAAAGGCTAATAGAGATTTGCCAAGAGAACGCACTGGTCATAGCAAACACCCTTTTTCAACAACACAAGAGAAGACTCTACACATGGACATCACCAGATGGTCAACACCGAAATCGGATTGAAAATATTCTTTTCAGACAAAGATGGAGAAATTCTATACCGTTAGCAAAAGTAAGACCAGGATCTGCCTGTGGCTCAGATCATGAACTCCTTGTTACCAAATTCAGACTTAAAAGGAACAAAGTAGGGAAAACTACTAGACCATTCACATATGACCTAAACCAAATCCTTTATGTTTATACAGTGGAAGTGAGAAATAGATTTAAGGGACTAGATATGGTAGATAGAGTGCGTGATTAACTCTGGACGGAGGTTCTTGACATTGTACAGGAGACAGGGACCAAGACCATGCTCATGGAAAATAAATGCAAAAAAAACAAAATGGCGGTCTGAGGAGGCCTTACAAATAGCTGTGAAAAGAAGAAAAGCAAAATACAAAGGAGTAAGGGAAAGATATAAGAATCTGAACGCAGACTTCCAAAGAAGAGCTAGGAGAAATAAGAAAGCCTTCCTAAGTGATCAATGCAAAGAAATAGAGGAAAACAACAGAATAGGAAAGATAAGAGATCTCCTCAAGAAAATTTGAGATACCAAAGGAACGTTTAATGCAAAGATGGGCTCGATAATGGACAGATATATTATGGACCTAAGAAAAGCAGAAGATAGTAAGAACAGGTGGCAAGAATATGCAAAAGAACTGTACAAAAAAGATTTTCACGACCAAGATAGTCAGGATGGTGTAATCACTGACCAAGAGCCAGACATCTTGGAATGTGAAGTCAAGTGGGCCTTAGAAAGCATCACTACGAACAAAGCTAGTGGAGGTGATGGAATTCCAGTTGAGCTACTTCAAATCCTGAAAGATGATACTGTGAAAGTGATGCACTCAATATGCCAGCAAATTTGGAAAACTCAGCAGTGGCCACAGGAGTGGAAAAGGTCAGTCTTCATTCCATTCCCAAAGAAAGGCAATGCCAAAGAATATTCAAACGACCTCACAATTGCATTCATCTCACACACTAGTAAATTCACGCTCAAAATTCTCCCAGCCAGGCCTCAGCAATACGTGAACCATGAACTTCGAGATGTTCAAGCTGGTTTCAGAAAAGGCAGAGAAACCAGAGATCAAATTGCCAACATCCTCTGGATCATGGGAAAACTAAGAGAGTTCGAGAAAAAACATCTATTTCTGCTTCATTGACTATGCCAAATCCTTTTACTGTGGGGATCACAACAAACTGTGGAAAATTCTGAAACAGATGGGAATACCAGACCTCTTGAGAAACCTCTTGAGAAACCTGTATGCAGGTCAGGAAACAACTGTTAGAACTGGACACGGTACAGCAGACTGGTTCAAAATAGGAAAAGGAGTGTGTCAAACTTGTATATTGTCACCCTGCCTGTTTAATTTCTATGCAGAATACATCATGAGGAACAGTGGGCTGGAAGAAGGGAAAGGCTGGAATCAAGATTGCTGGGAGAAATGTCAATAACCTCAGATATGAAGATGATATCACCCTTATGCCAGAAAGTGAAGAGGAACTCAAAAGCCTCTTGATGATAGTGAAAGCGGAGAGTGAAAAAGTTGGTTTGAAGCTCCACATTCAGAAAACTAAGATCATGGCATCTGGTCCCATCACAGCATTTGAAATAGATGGGGAAAGAGTGGAAACAGTGTCAGACTTTATTTTGGGGGCTCCAAATCACTGCGGAAGGTGATTGCAGCAAGAAATTAAAGGAAGATCACTCCTTGGAAGGAAATTTGTGACCAACCTTTATAGCATATAAAAGAGCAGAGACATTATTTTGCCAACAAAGGTCCGTCTAGCCAGGGCTATTTTTTTTCACGGGATCATGTATGGATGTGAGACTTGGACTGTGAAGAAAGTTGATAGCCGAAGAATTGATGCTTTTAAACTGTGGTGTTGGAGAAAATCTTGAGAGTCCCTTGGACTACAAGGAGACCCAACCAGTCCATGCTAAAAGAGATCAGTCCTGGATGTTCATAAGAAAGACTGATGCTGAAGCTCCAATACTTTGACCACCTCATTGGAAGAGCTGACTCACTGGAAAAGACTCTGATGCTGGGAGGGATTGGGGGCAGGAGGAGAAGGGGACGGCAGAGAATGAGAGGCCCGGATGTCATCACCGACTCGATGGAAGTGGGTTTGTTTGAACTCCGGGACTTGGTGAAGGACACGGAAGCCTGGCATGCTGTGATTCAGGGGGTTTCAAAGAGTTTGACATGACTGAGAGACTGAATTAAACCTTAACTGAACTGAATGATGGAAATGTTGGAGGCTATTGGATGTTGTTGAGTAATGTATATAGCTTTTGACTGCTAATTTATTTAGCACCTTTTATTGCTAATTCAGGAAATACTTAAAATACTTCATTTGGCAAGCATTATGTCTTAGCTGATGTGAAAGATACATAAGGCAACTTGGGTACAGATACAACACATAGAAGAATTGGACATCTGTGGTTAACTTGGTAGGAAAGAAGACAGGTTCTTTCCATTCCCAAGTAAGTGTTTAGGAAAAGTTGTGAAATGTGGCTTATTATGACTGAAAATATGTTGCCTGATTGTAGCTCTAGAATTTCTGTGAAACAGATAGATAATGAAGCTTGTAATGGAAAGTAATATCATGTCTTCCAAGAACTGATTACCTTGCTGAGATGCTGCATTCACCACAAGGATTTAAGTCTATCTTTGTAGGAACAGCAAAGCAACGTCAAAATATACATGAGGAAATATAGGGTGGTGTGTTGGTGGGAGGAAATAAAGGCATGACATAAGGAGAGCAGAGCAAGAATGACCCTTTTTAATACAACTTGTAAAATGCCTATCTTTTGCTGACTGTGGTGCAATTTGACTATGTCATGTTATCATTGGCATCCCATCATGGTATGATAGTGATCATGATTATCGAGTAGTCTAAATCTACAATTTTAAGTGAAACACATTTTTTTTTAATGAAGAAAACCTTCTGCCTAACCTGTTAGCTTTCTTGCAATGACTGGTATAATATAATAAAACTGAGAAAGCATTCATATATATATGCTCATTTGTTGTTTCTAAATTTGATTTGTTTCTGATCCTTCCCCCATACCATCCTAAATTAGACACCCAGTCAGTTCTGCCTGGATGATTTCACAAGTCAATTTATTTACATTTTGTCTTTTACATTGTTTACATTTTCTATTTTTTCAAACAATTCATTAGGTGTAATGTACCTATGATGCATACTGAATGTTTCCTTGAACAGAAAATTTTATATTAAAGCAGAGCAAAATATCCAGGAACTGAAATGCTCATTTACTCTTAATTATTTCAAAGTGAAATTGACACTATGAAAATGAGCATATAACTTTATTCTTCAAATAAGAGAATTGTAGGAATTTGTTGACATATCCTAACGTTAATTTTAGTCTTCAGTGTCATGCATAATCTGACACCTATTTGGTACACCAGTTGTATTAGAATGATTTTTAAATAATGAATATGGTTGATGTTTTGACCTAGAAAGAGAGGCAACAATGTATCAGAGATCTCCATTACTGGGAAACATGAATGACCTGCCTGTTGTAGTTTAGGAAAAGGTTTATCTGTCAGGGACCAGCCTCGATATGGACCATGGTATCCTCAGGATGAATGGCATCGGCATCAGAGTGAGAGAGAGAGAGAGAAGCTGATGATTCCTTGGTTTACGCAGGAAACCAACAAAACCCCAGCAAGGGGTTTGCTCTGTTTACGTAGGCTGCAGGCGCCCTCTGGAATCACTGGACACACCCCACCAGGGCAGCCCCTCAAGTGGATATTAGAAGCCCAGGCAGATAAGTAAACGTAGAGGGCCCAGCGCTCCAAGGATTTCAACCAGAAAAAGGAGAATAGAGAAAAGGATGGAAAAAGAACGACATGGGGAGACCAAGCTTCAGTGAGCAAGGCCCAAAACTTTATTTTCCAGTGCTGCTTTTATAGCCTAAGTTGTGCACATGAAAAATAGAGAACGGGAGGTACAGAGTCACGCCAAAATCACGCGGGATCAGCAGTCTTGACCTTTACCAGGATCAGGGCTTATTTTCGTATGTCTCGTAATATACAAAAGTTTTAGGTGGTTTACATCATCTTCTGGCCAGGAGGCCTGCTAACAGTTTATGCCCTCTCTCCTAACAAAGGTTAGTTAGCTAGAAAAAGTCTTATATTCTTTTAAGGTGATTTTCCTAAAGTCAGGTGTTATTCACCAAAAAAAATATGACAAAGTTACATTTCTATAAGGCAAGGGTGTAGTGAGCTACAATAAAGGAATTTATTAACTTAAGATCTGATGCGGTTAAATCAAAGGCTACTACTTATTTTCTCTATATGTGATTAATATATTTCCAAGGATACAATAGATAGAAAATATGGAAAGTTTGCAGCAAGCATTGATTCAACAATGAAATCTTTTTTAGTACTATTCTAATTATTTAACTTCTTCAACAAATTCATGTATTTTAAAATATTAGGTTTTTTGTCCTTGCGTGGCTGGGAGGCTGTAAACAGTCGCATTCATAGTTGTAAGAGCCCGGACAAAATTGTCATGCAAGTTAGAAAGCTTTCAGAGGGGCTTGGATTGGAACACTCCTATTAGGCCGAGGAGAACTTTTAAACTACAGCTCTGAATTAATGTTTTCAGAGAAAGGTGGTTGGGGGGAAGCCTCTGTCACTATTAGAGGGCTTGGTAAGAGGTGTAAGATAGTAAGGCAGTCAGACTCCGGTTTTCTTTGGGGTAGATGCTCGGGTAAGTCCAGGGGGTTCCTCGAGTCCTGATTAGCCTTTGCCCATCAGGCCTCTTCCACAATTGACCTTTGCCACGGGTAGGATTTCCCTCGCTGGCTCCTGGCATTTGTCATGGGCTGCCACATGACCATACACAGCTGGAAAGGTAGAAGATTCCACTCTCAGTCCAAAATCACAGTTGCATAATGGAGATAAAATGTGGTACTGCAAAATAGAAGTAGACATAGCTGCCACAGTATGTCAAATAGACACAGCAGCCATTGGTTTAGAAGAGCTGCAAGGTGAAACCCTGTAAACAGTGCTCCACCTAGATTGTGGGATGGAGAGGGAGATGGGAGGGTGTTCCGAAAGGGAGGGGATATATGTATATCTGTTCCTGATTTATTTTGAATTCTGATAGAATACAGAAAAATTCGGTAAAACAATTACCCTTCCATTAAAAAAATAATAATAATAAGAGAAACAGCAGGGTGATGTTTCACAATATGCTCCTGGGGTCTAACTGATATTGATGATGGAGAAGAGAAACAAATTCAAGTTAGGGCACTTGTATCAGCAACTATCTGGATGGCAAAACACTATAGTATGAATGGCACACTTAAACTTCTGCAGGCTGAAAATACGTTCACTTCTCTAGTTCCAGGATTGAAGTGAGAGTTATGACCATCCATATTACTCGTTGCTTTAACATGCTTCTTCTTCTTATCTCGGATTAATAAAGATACTATAGAGACATTTTTCTGATCAACTCTTCTTTTGATTCTTACTAAATGTGAGGATAACCTTGTTCAAAATATGGTTATGATAGAACTGAAACTAAAACCAAAGGGGGAAAAATATTTCATAACTCTTTCAACCAAGATAGATCAGAAAAACAAAGAAAAATGGATTCATAAATAGTATACATAAATAGTATCAAATAATCCCCTTCCGTTAGTAGTTTTTAAAACTTACATAGTCGTAGAAATAATGATCCTCAAGTAAAATATATTATAAGTCTAAGGTAAATATCATTTAAATACCTTTAGGATTTGAAATTTTCCCAATTATTTTTTGGTCAAAATATAATTTAAGCCATTTTTATTAATCTGGACAAACAAATGCCAGAGAGAAGACATCACCAAATGCTCAACACTGAAATCAGATTGATTTTATTCTTTCAGTCAAAGATGGAGAATCTCTATACAGGCAGCAAAAACAAGACTAGGAGCTGACTCTGACACAGATCATGAACTCCTTGTTGCAAATTCAGACTGAAATAGAAGGAATTGGGGAGAACCCCTATACCATTCATGTATGACCTAAGTCAATTCACTTATGACTATACAGTGGAAGTGAGAAATAGTTTTAAGGGACTAGATCTGACAGAGAGGGTGCCTGATAAATTGTGGGTGGATGTTCATGACATTGTACAGGAGACAGGAATCAAGATCATCCCCAAGAAAAAGAAATGCAAAAAAGCAAAATGGCTGTCTGAGGAGGCCTTACAAATGGCTGTGAAAGAAGGGAAGTGTAAAGAACAGGAGAAAAGGAAATTTATACCCATTTGAATGTAGAGTTCCAATGAATAGCAAGGAGAAATAAGAAAGACTTCCTCAGTGATCAATGCAAACAAATGGAGGAAAGCAATAGAATGGGAAAGACTAGACATATCTGCACGATAATTAGAAATACTGAGGCAGCATTTCATGCAGCGGTGGGCTCAATAAAGGACACAAATTTTAGGAACCAAAGAGAAGCAAAAGATATTAAGAAGAGGTGGCAAGAATACACAGAAAAACTGTAGATAGAAGATTTTCAGTACCCAGAAAATCAAGATGGTGTGATCATTCACGTAGAGCCAGACATCCTGGAATGTGAAGACAAGTGGGCCTTATGAAGCATCACTTTGAACAAAACTAGAGTAGGTGATGGAATTCCAGTTGAGCTATTTCAAATCCTGGAAGATGACGCTGTGAAAGTGCTGCACTCAATATGCCAGCAAATTTGGAAAACTCATCAGTGGCCACCGGACTGGAAAAGTCAGTCTTCGTTCCAATCCCAAAGAAAGGCAATACCAAAGAATGCTCAAAGTACAGCATAATTGCTCTCATCTCACAAGCTAATCATGTGTTGCTAGAAACTGTCTTTAAAAACTAAATCGTGAGTGACCTATAGAGGCCTGTAGAGTCATATCTCTGGTCTTTCCAAAGGTATGTACACATATGAGAACACCAAGGGATTACTGACTGTGAACTGCTCTGCTGGGGAAGACTTGTGAGATTCTTTTGAACTGCAGGAATACCAAACAAATGAATTGTAAAAAAATCAACTTTGAAGACTCATTGGAAGGACTGATGCTGAAAATAAAGCCCCAAAGCTTTGTCCAATTGAGGCAAAGAGCTGACTCATTAGAAAAGACCGTGATCTATATAAAGTGTTGAAAGCAAGGGGATTAGTATGTGAGAGAGGATGGGACATCTGGAGAGCATCAGCGATTCAAAGGACATGATCTCGAGGAAACTATGGGAGAGAGTGAGGGACAGAGAGGCCTCTTGTGCTAGAGTCCAAAGGGATACAAAGGGTCAAACATGTCTTAGTGGCTGAAGAACAATAGCATTTCAGTTAATAAGTTGGGTCTTGCCGGATGGCAGTTGGTCCCAAAATATCAGAGGAATGGGAGGAGAAGACCACTCCCTCCCAAACAAATTCTTCTAAGCATTGACTGCACATGGAAGAACTTCCAGACAAAAAAATTGTGAAGACTGTTGAATGGCCCAAGATACCCAGAAGTCAAACATGTTTTCCTTTGAAATGGAGGTAGGAAAAAATAAAAGAGACACAAAGAGAGACAAAGTATTTAGAGGCTGAGGCTGGTTTTGGAGAGGAAGTTGTAAATGAGGAGAAGCTTGCAGACAATTGTGAACCCTCTCAGGACAGTGACAGTGGAGAACTCTGGGATCGCTTAGAGCAACATAACCACGGGAAAGAGAAACAAAAGCAAATGTGCCTAACTGTAATTCCCAGCAGAGAAAAAAATCAGATACACCTGTCCACCATCATTGAGGTGGACCTAGGAGGGATGCCCGGACTGTATCACTTGCCTTATGATAAGGCCCCAGCTTTAATGGTCTGAGGATGATCTGACAGGTCTAAGGTGACGAAGCAACCTAATCCATGGGAACACCAGAGACAAAAATGCTAAAAAGTCTTTTCTTGAGATAATTCTCTACAATCATATAGGGAATACAGACACTCACAGAACCAAAGGTTGCACATTCAGTTCAGTTCATTTCAGTTCACTGGCTCAGTCGTGTCTGACTTTTTAAGACCCCATGAATCACAGCACACCAGACCTCCCTGTCCATCGCCAACTCTAGGACTTCACTCAAACTCATGTCCATCGAGTCGGTGATGCAATCCATCCATTTAATTCTTTGTCATAACCTTCTCCTTCTGCCCCCAGTCCCTTCCAGCATCAGAGTCTTCCAGTGAGTCAACACTTCGCATGAGGTGGCCAAAGTATTGAAGTTTCAGCTTTAGCATCAGTCCTTCCAATGAACGCCGAGGACTAATCTCCTTTAGAATGAACTGGTTGGATCTCCTTGCAGTTCAATTGACTCTCAAGAGTCTTTTACAAAATATCAAAGATGTGAAAACAGGCTTCCATTTATGGCCCTGTCCTCCACGGAGGCAGAGAGGAATGTTTGCATCAGACCAAGGCAGAGGGCACAAGGCTGCTGTTATATCAGCCCCAGAGACCACATCTGCCACCAAGCTCTGAGCAGGCTGCCAGTTGCGAACCATATCTTCCTGGGTTCATGCTCAGTTCACATAGGTCAGGAGGGTCAAAATATGAGTTTAGCACCCCTCTCGAGACACATGGAATTCTTGCAAAATTCACATAGTTCAGGAGGATCAAAATATGAGTTCAACAACCCTCTAGAGTCACACGGAATTCTTGCAAAATTCAGGGAAATATAAATGGCCTGCCTGTTGTAGTTTAGGAAACAATTTATCATGGGCTGGCACATTACCCTACACACCTGGAAAGGTAGAAGTTTGCACCCTTAGTCCAAAATCACCTTTGCATAATGGAATTTCGATGTGGTACTACAAAATAGAAGCAGACATAGCTGCCAAATTATGTCAAGTAGACATTGCAGCCATTTGATTTAGAGCAGCTGCTAAGTGACACCCAGTGAAAATGCTCAACTTAGATTGTGAGATGGAGAGGGAGATATGAGGGTGTTCCGAAAGGGACGGGATATAGGTATATCTATGCCTGATTTATTTTGAGTTCTGACTGAATACAGCAAAATTCGGTAAAATGATTCAGTTCAGTTCCGTTAAGTTCGGTTGCTCAGTCGTGTCTGACTCTCCGTGCCCCCATGAATCACAGCACGCCAGGCCTCCCTGTGCATCACCAACTCCAGGGTTCACTCAAACTCATGTCCAGAGAGTCGGTGATGCCATCCAGCCATCTTATTCTCTGTTGTCCCCTTCCCCTCTGCCCTCAAACGTTCCCAGCATCAGAGTCTTTTCCAATGAGTCAACTCGTCGCATGAGTTGGCGAAAATATTGGAGTTTCAGCTTCAGCATCAGTCCTTCCAATGAACACCCAGAATTGATCTCCTTTAGAATGGACTGGATGGATCTCCTTGCAGTCCAAGGGACTCTCAAGAATCTTCTCCAGCACCACAGTTCAAAAACATCAATTCTTTGGCGATCAGCTTTCTTCACAGTCCAAATTTCACATCCATACATGACCACGGGAAAAACCGTAGTCTTTACTTGACGGACATTGGTTGACAAAGTAATGTCTCTGCTTTTTAATATACTATCAAGGTTGGTCATAACTTTTCTTCCATGGAGTAAGCGTCTTTTAATTTCATGGCTGCAATCAGCATCCGCAGTTATTTTGGAGCCCAAAAAATAAAGTCTGACACAGTTTCCACTATTTTTCCATCTGTTTCTCAGTAAATGATGGGATCAGAGGCCTTAATCTTTGTTTTCTGAAGGTTCAGCTTCAAGCCAACCTTTTCTCTCTCCTCTTTCACTTTCACCAAGAGTCGTTTGAATTCTTCTTCTCTTTCTGCTGTAAGGGTGGTGGCATCTGCATATCTGAGGTTATTGATTTTCTCCCAGAAATCTTGATTCCAACTTTTGCTTCCTCCAGCCCAGCATTCCTCATGATGTACTCTGCATATAACTTAAATAAACAAGTTGACAATATACAGCCTTGACGTACTCCTTTTCCTATTTGGAACCAGTCTTTTGTTCCATGTACAGTTCTGATTGTTACTTCCTGACCTGCATAGAGGTTTCTCAAGAGGCAGCGCAGGGGTCTGGTATTCCCATCTCTTTCAGAATTTTCCACAGTTTATTGTGATCCACACAGTCAAAGGCTTTAAAACAATTACCCTTCCATTAAAAAATCAATAAGAGAAATAGCAGGTTGATGTATCACAATATTTTCTTGTGGTCTAACTGATATTGATGATAGAGAAGAGAAATAATATCAAGTTAGGGCACTTGTATCAGCAACTATCTGAATGGTAGAACACTTTAGTATGAATGGCAGAGTTAAACTCCTGCAGTCTGAAAATACATTTGCTCCTCTAATTTCAGAACTGAAGTCAGAGTTATGATCACCAATATTACCCATTGCTTTAATAGGCTTCTTCTTCTTATCTCGTAATAATAAAGATACTGTAGAGACATTTTTTATGATCAACTCTTCTTTTGATTGTTACTAAATGTGAGGATAACCTCGTTCAAAATATGATTATGATCGAACTGAAATTAAGGGAAGCATGAGAAAATGGTGGAGGAATAGGACAGGGTGATCACTTTCTCCCCCACAAAATCAGCAAAAGAACATTTGAACACTGAGTAAATCCCTTTAAACAACTTCTGAATACCGGGAGAGGACATCAGGCACCCAGAAAAGCGGCCCATAGACTTCGAAAAGAGGTAGGAAACAGCATAAAAGATAAAGAGATACAAAAGAGGGAGGAATGGAGCTCCATCCCGGGAAGGGAGGCTTAAAAAAAAAAAAAAAAAAAAGAGAGAAGTTTCCAAACACCTGGAAAAACAGGCGACTCTGTGGATAGGCTTGGAACCTCAGAGGGCCACATAACTGGGAGAAAAGAGACATAAATAATTAAAGCCCACAGACTAAGTGCCCAGAGGAAACTCTCAGTGGAGAAGTGGTGCAGATGCGCGCACCCACCACTAGCAGATGGGGGCTGGCCAGGGAGGCGTGATGGCAATGCTTAGAGAGACGACAGGGGCTGAACACCCCGAGGGCAAGCTGACCGCTCTAACAGGAACAAAGCAGACTGTGCAGCGAAGAGCCCCATCCTAAGTCTCTTCCAGTCCTGCTCACAGAACAAAGGACTGAGCAAAGTAATCCTGCTGTGGGCGGCCCATCCCCAAGCTCCCACCGGGACAGGCATGGAGGGCAACCAGCGCTAGAAGGGGAAGCTGCGGCCCCAGAGTGGGTTCCCATACCAAGCTGCAGTCAGGCTTCCTTGCTAACCAAGACTTCTTGGATTTGGGCCAGTCTATATTTACCTGAGAAAGTGCTCTGGTGGTACACACAGAAAACCAAGCAGCAGGGATGGGGGAGGCGATAAGCCACAGCGACCACGCTCTCCAAACGCCTGGTAACCTGAGCTGCTCAGACCGGGGAAGGCACAAAACACAGGCCCAGCCAATTCTGCGCTTTTGTGGAGTACTCGCGGACCTGAACCTGAGTCGCTCAGACCTGGGAAGTGCATGCAACCCAGCGCCGGCCAGGGAGAGCACCTGGCAGACAACCTAGAGCCTGAGCAGCATAAACAGGAAAAACACACACGCTGCGAGCAGGCGCATTCCCACAGTAGTCGAGACACTGTGAGCACTCCCCACAGATGCCAGTGATATTTCTTAGCAGCGTTCCTCCCTCCCCACGGCAGGACCAAACAGGTGAGCCGGTGTCCAACACCACCCCCTGGTGTCAGGATGGGAATTAGACACTGAAGTGACCAGCAAACACAAGAGATTTTACAATAGAAGGAACTGCCTTGGAGGTAACAGAGGGAGAAATCTTGAGCCTACTGCAAGAATAAGACTGAAAACCAGAGGCAGAGGCTTAAGGCCAAATCCTGAAAACACCAGAGACCTCCTGTTCCAGGGAACATTAATTGATAGGTGCCCATCAAATGCCTCCATACATAAACTGAAACCAGGCACATCCGAAGGGTC
Source organism: Moschus berezovskii (assembly GCF_049115385.1). NCBI lineage: Eukaryota > Metazoa > Chordata > Mammalia > Artiodactyla > Moschidae > Moschus > Moschus berezovskii. Next base: position 29,757,306 of record NC_142489.1, on the reverse strand, counting down.
AACAAGGTTCAGTGAAATAAATACCACCCAAATTCTCCAGCAACACAGGAAAATAGCTCTGAGCTTCAACATACAGGCTGCCCAAAGCCACCCCAAACCACTGACATCACAAACTCATTACTGGACTCTCCATTGCAATCCAGAGAGAAATCCAGCTCCACACACTAGAACACTGACACAAGATTCCCAAACTAGGGAACCTTGAAAAGTCACCCATGCAACCCCACACAGAACGAGGTAACTACATAATAAAGAGAACTCCACAAACTGCCAGAGGACGGAAAGGCCACCCCAAGCACAGTAATATAAGCAAGATGAAGAGGCAGAGAAACACCCAGCAAGTAAAGGAACAGGATAAATGCCCACCAGCACAAACAAAAGGGGAAGACATAGGGAACCTACCTGAAAAAGAATTTCAAAATTTAATTGTGAAAATGATTCAAAATGTGGAAAGCAAAAAGGAGTTACAGATAAATAAAGTGGAGAAAAGGATTGAGAAGATGCAAGAAATGTTTAATAAGGAATTAGAGGGGAAAATAGAGTCAATATACAATGAACAATGCAATAGATGAGATCAGAAACACTTTCGAGGGAACAAGCAGTAGAATAACGGAGATAGAAGACAGGATAAGTGAGCTAGAAGATAGAATTGTACAAATAAATGAAACAGAGATGGAAAAAGAAAAACAAATTAAAAGAAATGAGGACAATATTAGAGACTTCTGGGACAATGTTAAACACCCCAACATTGGAATCATACGAGTCCCTGAAGAAAAAGACAAAATGAAAGACCATGAGAGAATACTTGAGGAAATAATAGTTGGAAATTTCACTAAAATGGAGAAGGAAATAATCACCCAATTCCAAGAAACACAGAGAGTTCCTAACAGGATAAACCCAAGGCGAAATAACCCAAGTCACATATTAATCAAATTAACAAAGATCAAACACAAAGAAAAAATATTAAAAGTCGCAAGGGAAAAACAACAAATAACACACAAAGGGATCCCCACAGGGATAACAGCTGATCATTCAATGGAAACTCTTCAGGCCAGGAGCGAATGGCAAGACATATTAAAGTGATGAAAGAAAGTAACCTACAGCCCAGATGACTATACCCAGCAAGGATCTCATTCAAATATGAAGGAGAAATCAAAAACTTTACATACAAGCAAAAGCTGAGAGATTTCAGCATCACCAAACCAGCTCTCCAACAAATATTAAACGATCTTCTTTAGACAGGAAACACAGAAAGGGTATATAAACTCAAACCGAAAACAATAAAGAAAAAGGCAATGGGATCATACTTATCAATAATCACCTTAAACGTAAATGGGTTGAATGTCCCAACCAAATGACAAAGGCTGGCTGAATGGACACAAAAACAAGACCCCCGTATATGTTCTCTACAAGAGACCCACTTCAAACTAGGGACACATACAGACTGAAAGTGAAGGGCTGGAAAAAGACATTCGACGCAAATAGAGACCAAAAGAAAGCAGGAGTAGCAGTACTCATATCAGATAAAATAGACTTTAAAACAAAGACTATGATAAGAGAAAAAGAAGGAAAGTACATAATGATCAAAGGATCAATCCAAGATGAAGATATAACAATTATAAATATTTATGCACCCAACATAGGAGCAGCACAATATGTAAGAAAATTACTAACAAGTATGAAAGGGGAAATTAACAATAGCACAGTAATAGTGGGAGACTTTAATAGCCCACTCACACCTATGGATAAGTCAACTAAACAGAAAATTAACAAGGAAACACAAACTTTAAATGATACAATAGACAAGTTAGTCCTAATAGATCTCTGTAGGACATTTCACCCCAAAACAATGAATTTCAACTTTTTCTCAAGGGCACACAGAACCTTTTCCAGGATAGATCACATCCTGGGCCATAAATATAGCCTTGGTACATTCAAGAAAATTGAAATCATTCCAAGTATCTTTTTTGACCACAATGCAGTAAGATTAGATCTCAATTACGGGAGAAAAACTGTTAAAAATGCCAACATATGGAGGCTGAACAACACGCTGCTGAATAATGAACAAATCATAGACGAAATCAAAAGAGAAATCAAAATATGCATAGAAATGAATGAAAATGTAAACACAGCAACCCTAAACCTCTGGGACACTGTAAAAGCAGTGTTAAGGGGAAAGTTCATAGCAATACAGGCACAAGTCAAGAAACAAGAAAAAAGTCAACTAAATAACCTAACTCTACATCTAAAGAAACTAGAAAAGGAAGAAATGAGGAACCCCAGGGTTAGTAGAAAGAAAGAAATCGTAACAATTAGGGCAGATATAAATGCAAAAGAAACAAAAGGGACCATAGCAAAAATCAACAAAGCCAAAAGCTGGTTCTTCGAGAAGGTAAATAAATTAAAAAACACTAACCAGACTCTTCAAGAAACAAAGGGAGAATGACCCAATCAATAAAATTAGAAATGACAATGGAGAGATCACAACCGACAACACAGAAATACAAAGGAATATTAGAGAATACTATCAGCAATTCTATGGCAATGAAATGAATAACTTGGAATAAATGGACAAATTCTTAGAATAGTAAAACCTTCCAAAACTGAACCAGGAAGAAATAGAAAATCTTAACAGACCCATCACAAGCACGGATTAGAGGCTGTGATTAGAAATATTCCAGCAGACAAAAGCCCAGGTTCAGAAGGCTTCACAGCTAAATTCTACCAAAAATTTATTGAAGAGCTAACGCCTATTCTACTGAAACTCTTTCAGAAAATTTCTGAGGAAGGGAAACTTCCAAATGCATTCTATGAGGCCACCATCACCCTAATCCCAAAACCTGGTAAAGATCCCACAAAAAAATAAAACTACAGGCCAATATCACTGATGAACATGGATGCAAAAATCCTTAACACAATTCTCTCAATCAGAATCCAACAACAAATTAAGCAGATCATCAGTCCAGTTCAGTTCAGTCGCTCAGTCGTGTCCGACTCTCCGCGACCCCATGAATCACAGCACGCCAGGCCTCCGTGTCCATCACCAACTCATACATTATGACAAAGTGGGCTTTATCCCAGGAATGCAAGGATTCTTCAATATCCACAAATCAATCAATGTAATACACCATGTTAACAAACTGAAAAATAAAAATCATATGATTATCTCAATAGATGCAGAGAAAGCCTTAGACAAAATTCAACATCCATATGATAAAAACCCTCCAGAAAGTGGGAATGGAAGGGACATATCTCAACATAATAAAAGCTATATATGACAAATACACAGCAAACATGATCCTCAATGGTGAGAAACTGAAAGCATTTCCCCTAAAATCAGAGACAAGACAAGGGTATCCACTGACACCACTACTATTCAACATAGTTCTGGAAGTTTTGGTTACAGCAATCAGAGCAGAAAAAGACATAAAATGAATACAACTTGGAAAAGAAGAAGTAAAACTTTCAGTATTCTCTGATGACATGATTCTCTACACAAAAAACCCTAAAGACTCTACCAGAAAACTACTAGAGCTAACCAATGAATACAGTAAAGTTGCAGGATATAATAATGAGAAAATAGAAAGAGAAATTAAGGAAACTATTCCATTAACTGTTGCAATGAAAAGAATTAAATACTCAGCAATATGTCTACCTAAGGAACAAAAGACTTGTACATAAAAAACTATAAAATAATAGTGAAAGTAATCAAAGAGGACACTAATAAATGGAAAAATATATCGTTTTTGTGAATTGGAAGAATAAATATAGTAAAAATGAGTATACTACCCAAAGTAATTTATACATTCAATGCAATACCTTTCAAGCTACCAACGATATTTTTCCCAAATCTAGAACAAATAATCTCATAATTTTTTGGAAATACAGAAAACCTTGAATAGCCAAAGCAATCTTGAGGAAGAAGAATGGAACTGGGGGAATTAACCTGCCAGACTTCAGGCTCTACTAAAAAGCCACAGTCATCAAGACAGTATGGTACTGTCATAAAGACAGAAATATAGATCAATGGAACAAAATAGAAAGCACAGAAATAAATTCACGCACCTATGGACACCTTATCTTTGACAAAGGAGGCAAGAATATAAAATGGAGAAAAGACAGTCTCTTCAACAAGTGGTGCTCGGAAAATTAGTCAGCCACTTGTAAAAAATGAAAGTAGATCACTTTCTAACACCACACACAAAAATAAACTCAAAATGGATTAGAGATCTAAATGTAACACCAGAAAGTGTAAAACTCCTAGAGGAGAACATAGGCAAAACACTCTCTGACATAAATCACATCAGGATCCGCCATGACCAACCTCCCAGAATACTGGAAATAAAAGAAAAAATAAAAAAAGAAAAGGGACCTGATTTAAATAAAAACTTTCTGCACCACAAAGGAAACTATAAGCAAGGTGAAAAGATAGTCTTCAGAATAGGAGAAATTAATAGCAAATGAAACAACTGACAAAGAATTAATCTCCAAAATATACAAGCAGCTCCTGCAGCTCAATTCCAGAAAAAAAAAATGACCCAATCAAAAAACGGGTCAAAGAACTAAACAGACATTTCTCCAAAGAAGACATAAAGATGGCTAACAAACACATGAAAAAATGCTCAACATCCCTCATAATCAGAGAAATGCAAATCACAGCCAAAATGAGATACCATTTCACACCAGTCAGAATGGATGCTATCCAAAAGTCTACATGCAATAAATGCTGGAGAGGGTGTGGAGAAAGGTGGGAATGCAAACTAGTACAGTCACTATGGAGAACAGTGTGGTGAAACCTCAAAAAATGATCCAGCAATCGCACTCCTGGGCATACACACTGAGGAAACCAGAATTGAAAGAAAGACATGTACTCCAATCTTCATTGCAGCACTTTATAATAGCGAGGACATGGAAGCAACCTAGATGTCCATCTGCAGATGGATGGATAAGAAAGCTCTGGTATATATACAAAATGGAGTATTTTTCAGCCATCAAAAAAATGCATTTGAGTCAGCTCCAATTAGGTGGATGAAACTGGAGCCTATTATACATAGTGAAGTCAGCCTGAAAGAAAAACATCAATACAGCATACTAATGCATATATATGGAATTTAGAATAATGGTAGCCTTAATCCTGTATCAGTTCAGTTCAATTCAGTTGCTCAGTCGTGTCCGACTCTCTGCGACCCCATGAATCACAGCACACCAGGCCTTCCTATCTATCACCAACTCCCGGAGTTCACTCAAACTCATGTCCACAGAGTCTTTGATGCCATCCAGCCATCTCATTCTCTGTCGTCCCCTTCTCCTCCCGCCCCCAAACTTTCCCAGCATCAGAGTCTTTTCCAGTGAGTCAACTCTTCGCATGAGGTGTCCAAAGTATTGCAGTTTCAGATTTAGCATCAGTCATTCCAATGAACACCCAGGATTGATCTCCTTTAGAATGAACTGGTGGGATCTCCTTGCAGTACAAGGGACTCTCATGAGTCGTCTCCAACACCACAGTTCAAAAGCATCAATTCTTCCGTGATCAGCTTTCTTCACAGTCCAACTCTCACATCCATACATGACCACGGGAAAAACCATAGCCTTGACTAGACGGACCTTGTTGGCAAAGTAATGTCTCTGCTTTTTAATATACTATCGAGGTTGGTCATAACTTTCCTTCCAAGGAGTAAGCGTCTTTAAATTTCATGGCTGCAATCAGCATCTGCAGTGATTTTGAGGCCCCCCAAAATGAAGTCTGACACTGTTTCCACTGTTTTTCCATTTCCCACGAGACATCAAAAGAGACATAAGTGTGTAGAACAGTCTTTGGGACTCTGTGGGAGAGGGTGAAGGTGGGATGATTTGAGAGAATGGCATTGTAGCATGTACATTATCATATGTGAAATAAATCACCTGTCCAGGTTCGACGAATGACACATACTTTTGGAAAGAACAGAGATATGAATTGCTGGTGCACATGGATGACCTGGAGGGAGGACATGGGGAAGAGGAATTTGGGCTGGGGTTTCAAGAGGGGGAACACATGTACACCAAGGGCAGATTCGTGTCAATGTATGGCAAAACCACCCAATATATTAATGTAAAGTAATTTGCCTCCAAGAAAAATAAATAAGTAAAATGAAAAAAACAATAAAAATAGAACTATATATATATTAAAAAAAAAAGAACTGAAACTAAAACCAAAGTGGAAAAAAATATTTTGTAACACTTTCAACCAAGAAGATCAGAAAAATGAAGGAAAATGGATTCCTTTATTCATAAAATGTAAATAGTATCAAATAATCCCCTTCCATTAGTAGTTTTAAAAACTTACATAGTCGTAGAAATTATGATCCTCAAGTAAAATATGCTATAAGTCTATGGTAAATGTCATTTAAATACCATTAGTATTTGAAATTTTTCCAAATTTTTTTTGGGGGACAAAAGAAATTTAAGCCATTTTTATTAATCTGGCCAAAAAATGACAGAGAGAAGACATCACCAAATGCTCAACACTGAAAACAGATTGGTTTTATTCTTTCAGTCAAAGATGGAGAATCTCTATACAGCCAGCAAAAACAAGACCAGGAGCTGACTGTGGAACAGATCATGAACTCCTTTTTGCAAAATTCAGACTGAAATTGAAGCAAGTGGAGAAAACCGCTATACCATTCATGTATAACATAAGTTAAATCCCTTATGTCTATACAGTGCAAGTGAGAAATAGTTTTAAGGGACTAGATATGAGAGAGAGTGTGCCTGATAAACTATGGATGGAGGTTCATGACATTGTACAGGGGACAGGAATCAAGATCATCCCCCAGAAAACGAAATCAAAAAAGCAAATTGGCTGTCTGAGGAGGCCTTACAAATAGCTGCGGAAAGGGAAGTGAAAAGCAAAGGAGAAAAGAAAATTGATACCCATTTGAATGTAGAGTTCCAAAGAGTAGCAAGGAGAAATAAGAAAGACTTCCTCAGTGATCAATGCAAAGAAACAGAGGAAAGCAATAGAATGGGCAAGACTGTACATAAAAGATCTTCAGGACCCAGAAAATCATGAAGGTGTGATCACTCACCTAGAGCCAGACATCCTGAAATGTGAAAACAAGTGGGCCTTATTAGGCATCACTACGAACAAACTTAGTGTAGGTGATGGAATTCCAGGTGAGCTATTTCAAATCCTGGAAGATGATGCAGTGAAAGTGCTACACTCGATATGTCAGCAAATCTGAAAAACTCAGTGGTGGCCACAGGACTGGAAAAGTTCAGTTTTCATTCCAATCCCTAAGAAACGTAATGTCAAAGATTGCTCAAACTACACCATAATTGCTCTCATCTCACATGCTAATCAAGCGATGCTGGAAAGTGTCTCTAAAAACTAGAACATGAGTTGGCCCACAAAGGCCCATAGAGTCATATCTCTGTTCTTTCCAAAAGTATGTACAGATGTGAGAACACCAAGGGATTACTGTTTGTGAACTGCTCTGCTGGGGAAGACTTGTGAGATTCTTTTGAACTGAAGGAATACCAAACAAATGAATTGTAGATAAAATCAACTTTGAAGTCTCATTTTAAGGGCTGATGCTGAAAATAAAGCCCCAAAGCTTCGTCCACCTGAGGCAAAGAGTTGACTCATTAGGAAAGACCCTGATCTTTAGAAAATGTTGAAAGCAGGAGGATCAGTGGGTAAGAGAGGATGAGACCTTTGGATTTCATCAGCGATTCCCTTGAGGACATTATCTCAAGGGAAACTATGGGACACAGTGAGGGGCAGAGAGGACTGATGTACTAGAGTCCAAGGGGATACGAAGAGTCAAATATGGCTTAGTCGCTGAAGAACAAGAGCATTTCAGTTAAAAAAATGGGTCTTGCAGGATGACAGTTGGTTCCAAAATATCAGAACAATAGGAGGACAAGACCACTCTCTCCCCAGCAAATCATCTAAGCATCGACTGCACATGGAAGAACTTCCAGAAAACAAACTGGAAACACTGTTGACTGGTCTATTACTCAGAAGTCAAAATGTTTTTTTCCAAAGGAGGTAGGGAAAAATAAAAGAGACACAAAGACAGACAAAGTAAATAGGGGCTGAGGTTGGTCTTGGAGAGGAAGTTTTAAATGAGGAGAGCTTGTAAGCAATTGTAAACCCTCTCAGAACAGTGACAGTGGAGAACTCTGGGATCGCTTAGAGAAACATAATCAAGGGAAATAAAAACAAAAGCAAATGTACCTAAAGGTAATTACCAGTGGAGAAACATCTCAGATACTCCTGTCCTTGTCCTTCTGGAAAAGCCAACAATGAAGGAAATTTACATGGCTGAAAATAGCCTGGAGTTAAAACTCCCCTCCAGGTCATCCCTACCATTCTATGAAAAACAAAGAACTCCCTCACCTGAAGAAAAAAAATGGACATTAAGGCAGATTATACCCAGCTTCCAGCAGGTCCAGCCTATGCCTGATCTCCAAAATTCCTTGACCCAGACATTTAAGCGATAACTACTCCAAACAACCTTGGAGAAGAACAGATTTCCTTAAGACAGTGACTTTCCACATATTTCCCTATATATATGCATACTACTTTATTGGGTTTGTGCAGCAGCTCATTAATATGACTGCTGCTCTTTCTTGCCAAATTAAAGGTGATCTGTTCCTGAAAAGTGCCAGTCTCATTCTTTTCCTGAACCTTGACTTCTCTTACTCCCTTACCCTACAACAAACCAAGTGGCTGGGACCTGATAGGTACATAAGATGGATGGCCTAACTTAGACATTACCTTGCCTGCCACAGAGTTGCCTGAGCAATTTGGATCTGGGAAGGAAACAAAGCATATAACCGATCATGTTCAGTTCCCTTGCAGAGCACCTGAGAGCCTGAGTGGCGTAGACATGGGAAGGGCATGAAACACAAAGCCCATTTTGGGCAGTGCCCTCACGGATCACTCAGGACCCTGAGCAGTGTGAACCGAGAAAGTCCATGTCACCTACTGCAGTGGCAGGCCCACTGTGGTCCGTCTACCTTAAGCACCCCGACCCATATATCGCATCAGTATTTATTTTCAATGTCCTAGCCTCACCACTGCACCACTGAGCAAGTGAGGTCATATAAGGACCTGCTGACCTGTAGTGTTATGGTGCAAACTAGTCACGTGTAAACTTGTCAGGGAAGAAAATTACAAATGAGGAAGTAAAAAATTAGCCAGAAGGGTGAACTAGCCCAGAATTGACAGGTGCAATAAATTGAAAATCTGAAGTTAATGCAGAAAATGTGCAATTCAGGACAATAATAGCTTTTGATAACAAGTCACTTAGTTTGTCCTTCAGTCCAGTTGGTTAGTAGTATCCGACTCTATGTGACCCAATGAATCACAGCATGCCAAGCCTCCCTGTCCATCACCAACTACCGGGATTTACTCACACTCATGTCCACTGAGTCAGTGATTCCATCCAGGTATCTCTTCCTCTGTCATTCCCTTCTCCTCCTGCCCCCAATCTCTCTAAGCATCAGATCCTTTTCCATTGAGTCAACTCTTAGCATGATGTGGCCAAACTATTGTAATTTCAGCTTTAGCATCAGTTTTTCCAATGAACACCCAGGACTGATCTCCTTTAAGATGGACTGGTTGGACCTCCTTGCAGTCCAAGGGTTGGAAAAAGAGACCACCTGACACTGATCTGACACCACTAAGCTCACAGTAACTCTAGAGAAATTGTTAAATTTTTTATTTTATTCATGTTTTTATTAATGAAACTTTTTATCTATTCCTTATTATTCCCTTACATTCATTTCTATATACTACATTACAAGTTTGAGAAATATTTTGGCTTCTATCATTTTTGAAGTGAGGAAATGGCAACCCACTCCAGTGTTCTTGCCTGGAGAATCCCAGGGACGGTGGAGCCTGGTGGGCTTCCGTCTATTGGGTCACACAGAGTCAGACACGACTGAAGTGACTTTGCAGCAGCAGCAGCAGCACATAGATAGCATGTTAAAAAGCAGAGACATTACTTTGCCAACCAAGGTCCGTCTAGTCAAGGCTATGGTTTTTCCAGTGGGCATATACGGATGTGAGAGTAGGACTGTGAAGAAAGCTGATCGCCGAAGAATTGATGCTCTTGATCTGTGGTGTTCGAGAAGACTCTTGAGTGTCCCTTGGACTGCAAAGAGAGTCAACCAGTCTATTCTAAAGGAGATCAGTTCTGGGTGTTCATTGGAAGGACTGATGATAAAGCTTAAACTCCAATACTTTGGCCACCTCATGCGAACAGTTCACTCCCTGGAAAAGACTCTGATGCTGGGAGGGATTGTGGGCAGGAGAAGAAGGGGATGACAGAGAATGAGATGGCTGGATGGCATCACCAACTCAATGGAAATGAATTTCAGTGAACTCCGGGTGTTAGTGATGAACAGGGAGGCCTGGCGTGCTGTGTTTCATGGGGGCACAGAGTCAGACATGGCTGAGCGACTGAACTGAACTGAACTGGACACTTATTCTACTCAAATTCTTCCAGAAATTTGCAGAGTAAAGGAGATTTCCAAACTCATTCTATGAGGCCGCCTAACACCGAAACCAAAGATGCCTTAGGAAAAGAAAACTACAGGCCACTAACACTGATAGACAAAGATGCAAAAATCCTTAAAAAAATCCTAACAAACAGAATCCAAAACTATTTTAAAAGGATCATACTTCATTACCAAGTGGGCTTTATCTCAGGGATCCAAGGATTCTTTAATATCTGCAAGTCAATTTAATACACCATGTTAACAAATTAAATGATAAAAACCATATGATTATCTAAAGAGGCAGTGAGGTCTTTGACAAAATTCACCATTTATTTATGACCCCCCCCAAAAAAAAAAGAAAAAAAACAACCCTCCAGAAAGAAGGAATATAAGGAATATACCTCAACTTTATAAAAGTTACGTATGACAAACCCACACTAAAGATGATCCTCAATGGTGAAAAACTGAAAGCATTCCCCCTAAAGTCAGGAACAAGACAAGAATGCCCTCTCTCATCACTACTATTAAACACAGAATTGGAAATTTTAGCAACAGCAGTCAGAGAGGAAAAAGAAATCAAAGAATCCCTATTGGAAAAGAAGAATGAAAAATCTCACTCTTTGACGATATCTTCATCTTCTACTTAGAAAACCCTAAAGACTCCACCAGAAAATGGCTAGAGCTAAGTAATAAACATAGTAAAGTTTCAGGACAGTAACACCCAGAAATTCCCTGCATACCTATACACTAACCATTAGAAAACAGAAAGATAAATAAAGGAAACATTCCCATTCACCATTGAAATGAAAATAATAAAATTCTTAGGAATAAATCTACCTAAAGAAACCAAAGTCCTATATATAGAAATCTAAAAAAACACTGCTGAAAGAAATCAATAAGGAAATAAATAGATGTTAGGAATATACCATGTTTATGGTTTAGAAGTGTCAAAATAATGAAAATGATTATACCACCTAAAGTAATCTACAGGTTGAATGCAATCCCTATCAAGCTACCGACGGTATTTTTCATAGAACTATTAACAAATAATGTCACAATTTGTATGGAAATACCAAAAACCTATAATAACCAAAGCAATCTTGAGAAGGACGAATGGACCTGGAGGAATGAACCTGCTTGACTTCAGGCTATACAACAAAGCTGTAATCATCATGACTGTATGGTACTGGCACAAAGATAAAGTATAGATGATTGAAAGAACAACTTCTCTTTGACAAGGGAGGCAAGTATATACACAGGAGAAAAGTCTCTGAAACAAGTGGCGCTAGGAAAACTGGTCATCCACGTATAAAAGAATGACACCAGCAATGAGGAACCATCTCAGGACGGTCAGAATGTATACTACCAAAAAATATACACAAATAAATTCTGTACTGGAGTGGAGAAAGGAGGACCCTCTTACACTGTTGGTGGGACTGCAAACTAGTACAGACACTATGGAGAACATTGGGGAGATTAGTTAAAAAATTGGAAGCAGTATACTGCCATATGGTCTAGCGGTATCACTACCTGACATACACACCAATGAAAACAGAATTGAAAGAGACACGTGACCCCAATGGTCATCACAGTACTGTTTATAATAGCCAGGGCATGGAAGCAACATAGATGTCCACTGGCAGAAGAATGGATAAGAAATCTTTGGTAAATATACACAAAGGAATATTACTAAGTCATTAAAAAGATTTAATTTGAATCAGTTCTAATGAGGTGGATGAAACTGAAGTCTATTACACAGACAGAAGTTAGTCAGAACAAAAAACACCACTACGGTACACTAATGCATATAATGGAATTTCAAAATATGGTATCAATGACACTATAGGCGAGATGGCAATAGAGACACAAATGTATAGAACAGTCTTTAGGATTCTGTGGGAGAAGGCGAGAGTGGGTTGATTTGAAAGGACAGCATTGAAACATGTATATGATCATATGTGAAAATGATCACCAGTTCGTGTTCGATACATGAGACAAGGTGTTCAGGGCTGGTGCACTGGGATGACCTGGTGGTTTGGGATGGGAGTGAGGTTGAAGGTATGTTCACATGAAGAACAAATGTAAACACATGGCTGATTCATGTCAATGTATGGAAAACTCACTTTAATATTATAATTAGCCCCCAATTAAATAAATATTTTTTTAATGTACTAAAAAAAAAAAAAGCCTGTTGGACTTCTTCAGGGATCCAGTGGCTTAAGAATTTGTCTGTCAATGCAGGGGCCATGTGTTTGAATCTTTGTCTGAGGAGGTCTCACATACTACCAAAGTAGATAAGCCTGTGTGCCCCCAACTACTGAACCTGAGAGCCCTAGAGCTCGTGCTCCGAAAGAGAAGGCATTGCCATGAGAAGCTAGCTCTTTGCAATGAAGATTAACCCAAATTACTGCAACTAGAGAAACTTTGTGCACAGCAATGAAAACTCAGTGCAGCCGTAAATAAATAAATAATTACTAAAAATTATGAATAAACGACCTGTAGATACACAAACTTCTTCCATGTAATATGAATTTTTTTTTTATTTCACTGAATATCCAGATGTTGATTTACTACTTGAAATATGGAATTCCTGTATTTCAAATATGGAAACCAAGGGAAATATTTCTAAACAAAATATAAATTGTCTATATTTCATATATAAGTATCTTAGTGTAGATTTTCCTATATGATTCTCTAAATTTCACATATGAAAATCTAGGTGTCAATTCTGTTTGAAAGTTGGAATTCTCTATGATTCACAATTGAAATTCAGGATGGTTATGTTTGCTACTGTGAACGTGGAATTCCCTAATTTTGTATGAATATCTGTGTGTAGATTTTGTAGATGAAGAATGCAAGTTTCTGTATTTCAATTCTTTACCATCAAAGTCAACAGGGAACTTTAATAGATTTAGGAAAACCTCCAAGAATTTATAAAATAAACACCAAAAATAGATGTCCTTTCACCATGGCTGACTGTGATGTAAAACAGGAAGTCAAGCTATATATGGAGTAACAGAGAAGTTTAGATTTGGGGTACAAAGTGATGCAGAACAAAGGGTAAAGGTAGAGTTTTGCAGAGAAAGGTTAAAAATGGAAACAGCGACAGTGTTCATGGGCTCCAAAATCACTGGGGACCGTGATTACAACCATGAAAATAAAAGACTCTTACTCCCAGGAGGAAAAGCTATGACAAACCTAGACACAATATTCTTAGAAGCAGAGATATCACTTTATAGACAAAGATTCATATAGGCAAAGCAGGTTTTCTCCCAGTGGATATGTATGGATGTCTCTCATGTGTAGCCCTACACAGCATGTCTTTGTTTAGCTGAGTTACACAAGGCAGTGGTCCATGTGATGGATTGATTAGGTTTCTGTGATGGTGGTTTCTATCTTTCTGCCCTCGAATGCCCTCTCTCAGCATCTACCATCTACTTGGGTTTCTCTTACTTTGGTTGTGGAGTAGCTCTTCACTGCTCCTACAGCAAAGAACAGCCTCTGCTCCTTTTGTTGGATGTGGGATATCTCTTCCTGACAGCTGGCTGCTTAAATGCCACACAGCCACAGCTCACTGCTACAGCCATTTTGAAAAATTCAGCGATGGCCAAGGATTGGAAAAGGTCAGTTTTCATTCCAATCCCAAAGAGACGCAATGCCGAAGAATACCCAAACTATTATACAATTGCCTTCAACTCATGTGCTAATAAAGTAATGCTCAAAATTCTCCACGGCAGGGTTTAACAATATGTGAACCATCAACTTCCAGATGTTCAAGCTGGTTTTGGGAAAGGCAGAGGAATCAGAGATCAAATTGCAGACATCTGCTGGATCTCTGAAAAAACAAGAGAGTTCCAGAAATTTCTGCTTTATTGACTATGCCAAAGCCTTTGACTCTCTGGATCACAATAAACTGTGGAAAACTCTTCAAGAGATGGGAATATCAGACCACCTGACTTGTCTCTTGAGAAACCTGTATGCATGTCAGAAAACAACAGTTAGAACAAGGCATGGAAGAAGGTCAAGTCTATGTTGTCACCCTACTTATTTAACTACATGCAGAACACATCATGAGAAATATGTGTTGTATGAACCAGAAGCTGGAATCAAGACTGCATGGAAAATATCAATAACTGCAAAGATGCAGATGAAACCACACTTATGACAGAAAATGAGGAAAATCTGAAAGCCTCTTAAGGAAAGTAAAAGAAGAGAGTGAAAAAATGTCTTTTTGTTTCACATCACCTGTACATTTGCCACCTTTACTACTTGAAATATGGAGTTTCTTATTTCACATAGGGAAATCAATACCTATATTCCTATTTGAAATATCAATTCTCTACAATTTACATATGAATATTTGATGAAGATTTTTTTCCTACATTACAATTAGAATTTTCTACACTTCACAGTTGAAAATCAGGAAAGTTATTTTTCCTACAAGGAATAAGGAGTTCTCTTTCTTGAACATGAACCCCTGGGTGCAGAATTTCCTACATGAAAAATGGAAGTCTCTGCTTTTCAATTCTTCACCTTCTATGTTACCAGGGAACTTTAATGGTTTTAGGAAGACCTGCAAGTCGTTCTAGAAATAACACCGATAAAAGACGTCCATTTAATTATAGGGTTCTGGAACATAAAAACAGAGTAAAGAGATACCTGGTGCAATGCGGATGGTTGGCGTTGGTGTATGAAATGAGGCAGGACAAAGAATAGAAATGTTTTGGCAAATAGAAAGGGTAAAAATGAAAATAGATACAGACAGTTTTCTTCGGCTCCAAAATCTCTGGGGACAGTGATCACATCCATGAAAAGAAAAATCCCTGCTCCTGGAAAGAAAAGCTATGATAAGCCTAGACATAATGTACTGAAAAGCAGAGACATCTCCTTGGCAACAAAGGTCCTTATAGTCAGAGCTATGGTTTTACCCGTAGACATGTACGTATGTGCTAGATTCTCTATAAAGAAGGCTGAGTGCCAAAGAATTGAGGCTTTGCAACTGGGTGCGAAAGATGGGTCTTGAGAGACCCTTGTCCAGCAAAGAGATCAACCCCATCAATCTTAAAGGAAACTAACCCTAAATATACATTGTAAAGACGGATGTTGAAACTGAAATTCCAATATTTTGGCTACCCTGGTGTGAAGAAATAATACATGGGAAAAGATTGAGTTTATGCCTTGTCGCTAAAGAAATAATAATAATTATTGACTCTGATATGAGTAGATGGAGGACAGGAGGAGAAGGGGATGACAGAGGGTGAGATGGCTGGTTGGCATCACCGACTCAATGGACATGAGTTTGGGTAAACTCCGGGAGTTGGTGATGGACAGGGAGGCCTGGTGTGCTGCGGTTCATGGGGTTGCAAAGAGTCCAACATGACTTAGCAACTGAACTAGTGGAATTTGGAATGCAGAAACTACGAGTCTTTCGCAAAAAGAGACACAGAGGTAAAACAGTTTTTAGACTATGAGGGAGTAGGCGAGGGTGGGACAATATGCGGGAACCACATTGAAATATGTTTATTACCATATGTCGAATAGAGGATCAGTGCAAACTCAATACATTAAGCAAGACATTCAACACTGCTTTTCTTAAATTGTGCAGAACAATGGGTGAGGATTGAGGTGGAAATGGATTCATGTGTTGTGGGATATATACACCGCGGGCTGATTCATATCAATGTAAGTCAGAAAAACCCTACAAAATTGTAAAGATTAAAACAGATTAATTAAATCATTAAATTAAAGATTAAAACAAATTAATTAAATCAAAGAAAATAATATATATTTCATATTTTATACATGAACGGTAGGTAAGTAATGTAGACAGTGTAAAACTGATTTCTGGCACCTTCGTTCATCAAGAGGAAAGAAAAATCAGCCCATTGGGGCATAATCAAGCTTCCGATGTTAACTACGCAAATATTTTAGGAGATCATTTCTCTCACAAAGTCCCAGTGTGTACCACACTATGTGAGGGAGTGTCCTGGCTGATGCTAGGCAACACACCAGCCAGGATGTTCCCCTGTATGTTTCTTACATTTGTGGAAAGTTTCTCCATTTCAGCTGGTTCACCATCTGGGCTTCCTTCTCCCAGACTCTACACATTTTCAAAGAAACTTGGCCTCTTCTAAATCGTAGGTCCTACTACCATGACCTCCATTTCCACAGGCCAGTACATGTCTCAAAGACTGATGGGTCCACAAGCAATGGATTCAAAGCCCCACCATACTTGATTTACTCTGGGTGACTCTTCAAACTCTCCAATCCCATTTCCAAGTAGAAACACACCCCACGACAGTGCAGAGATGTTGAGCATGTTTATGTCTCTTAG
Organism: Moschus berezovskii; assembly: GCF_049115385.1. Lineage (NCBI taxonomy): Eukaryota > Metazoa > Chordata > Mammalia > Artiodactyla > Moschidae > Moschus > Moschus berezovskii. The sequence goes on along the minus strand of NC_142489.1, from coordinate 29,740,484 downwards.
GTAATTCCAGATTTGAGCAGCCATCTTCCAGTTATCAATGACCATCATTTCCTCATTCCTCTCTGGGACTTTGGTACCACAGAAATTCATTGACCATTCTCCGCAAGTCTGTGGACATCTCCTTTTCTTGTTGCTTCACATCTCACATCCTTGGTCTTCATCTATGTGTCTTTAGTGGGCTGGACATACTAACACAGATAAGCAGGCACAAATACAGTTGACACAAACACATGTAACACATCTACACACATATGCAAAACACAGGGACACAAAAGTAAACAGGGAACACTCACATTTCAGGAGCTGAAGATGCTGTGTCCTGCAATGTGGGAGATAGCATCAGCAGGCACAATGGCTTGCCTTTTGAGATACCTGTCCATTTCCTCCAACATCTGCTTAGTAGTATCTCCCACTAGCCTGAAGCCACTTCCAGGATTGCCTGTGTGGCGGTGGAGTAAGGTTAAGCAGTGAATATGCAAATTTACAGAATATGCCAAAGTCAACACAAAAATGCAGTGGGACACCAGAGAGAAACCCCTACCAACTGACAGGGCTTCCTAGAATGAGGGTTGGGAGTGAAGAGCTCAGGTGATTTCAAACTGATTGAGCAACAGGATGTCTGGTGGTGGCAGGACTCAGGGGAGGATGATTCCAACAAAGGTGCCTTGCCTCCATCAGAGTCACCAAGGACTCTCAGGGTGTAACCACAGCTCCTTTGAGCAAGGCTTGTACACATTAAGTCTCCAAGTCTCAAGTCTCAGCCTGCCAGCTGCTACCTGCAAGACCTGAATTCAGGCTCTGCAGTCAGCCTGCGTTCCTGGCAATACGAGCATGGTCAGCATGGGCTTTGTCAGGCCCCAAAGTCTTCCATGAGTAGCCAACAAATCCAACATCAATTGCCAATCCTAAGAAGGCCCACTGCAACCCCACTTCAGAAATCGTGAGTCAGCAGATAACCTTGTGGATTTCTCTTGTGTACTTTCTTTTCCCTTTTTCCATTTCACTTTCTTTTCAACTTTCCATTTAATTTTGATATGTCTTCATTTCAGTCTCCATGCAACTTTCTGAAACTCTCTGTTCTTTATCTCCCTAGATTACTAAGTTTCTTTCTTTCTTCAGGTTTTGGAACTGATCAGCCATAATTTTATCTATATCATATAAACTGCTTTCTATTTCTTCCTTTCTGAGACCCCAAATATCGCAATGCTGCTATTTTTATATTGTCAAAGAGATTATTTAAACTGGTCTTTATTTGTAAATTTGCTCATCTATTTGCAATTCTGCTTCGGTGCTTTTCACTATAGAATCTTCCAGGGCACAAACACATTCTTCTGTGTCACTTTTTCTCTATTATTTCCATCTAATGTGTTTTCTATTTCATTATTTTATTCTTCATGAGCGCTTTTTTTCCGTATTATTTCTCATTTCTTGTTAAAATGTTTACTTTGTCCATCTGCATTTTTCTCTATCTGATTTTGCATTCTTGTTACTCAGGCTTCAAACTGTATCTGTTAAATGATTTCTCTATTTCATGTGTGATGTATTCCTTTTTTTGTTTTTCTTCCTCTTTTTTTTCCATTGGAATCAAACAGCAAGACTTCTCAATTTACCTTTCTCCTTGTGAAAAAGGTGAATTGAAACAATGACTCTTATGGTAAAGCCTGGTGGCTTTACATATGGCCAGTCTGTGTAATATACATTTGCCCTGTGACTTTGGTTTGAGGGCTGGACATGACAAGAGTGGGCGTCCTGTGACACCCCAGTGTGTTCTGGCAGTGTTCACAAAGGTAGGACACGGGGTTGGAGATAGTGGGCGTAGTTCCATTGACAGGTATTATGGGGCTATTCTTCTCAGTGTCCAATAATACGACTTGAAGTTGGGATTTTTCTCCTAGGTTTTGGGAGCAGAACTCTTGAGGGCTGAGTCTGAACTGATTCTCTTTATCCTGAGTTCATTCTCTTCCCTGTCTCCGTTCCGTTCCGTTCCGTCACTCAGTCGTGTCTGACTCTCTGCGACCCCGTGGACTGTAGCCTACCAGGCTTCTCCGTCCATGGGATTCTCCAGGCAAGAATACTGGTGGGTTACTGTTTCCTTCTCCAGGAATGGAAAATTAACCCCAGATGGGAGCATCTATAGAGCAAGAAGAACTAGAGTATGTGTTGAGTGTTGTTTGGGGTATGAGATACACATAGTGATGGTCCTGGGAACTGGCCATCATTCTGAGCAGATTGACTCCAATTCTTCTGCCTTGTTTCAGAAACAAATAGATGTGTACATGTTCTTCACTAGTGGAATTCAAGTTTCTTTGAGCCTTACTGTTCATTACAAACCAGCTTCATTCCAAGCTTTCACCAGCTGAGTGGACTCATCTTCCTGATGTCAGATCCCAGGCATTGGGACCCATTATACACTCTGAATGTGTCATGCTGCGATGATTCTCCAAGCCCATCATATCCATCTCCTTATATGTGTCTTTTCTTGGGGTTCAAGTACCGACCTGACTGCTTATCGTCCCTTGTTTCCTGACTCTATGCACATGTTTATACAGCATTGGTTGTATAGTGTCTTTCGGCTATAAAATTAGCCGTGTCTTCTTATTTTTCAATCATTGGCTCTAAATGTAGAGGCAGTTTTAATGGTGCTGATTGGGCCTTCTCCTAGTCCATCAGCTTCTATTTTCCCAATAATTTGGCTGTTCTATCCAGCATTTCTAAGTATTATATTAAGGGAGAGCAGAATTGTAGAAGTTGTTCCATTATAATGCCTCATTGTTTTTCAGGGTTTCGAAAGAATGATCTTGCACTAAAATGATAAGCTTTTGGCCAGTTGTTCTATGCATTTCCCTTATCAAATGGAATCATGAAGCAATTATATTGTACTGTCATTCCATGATTTGGTGAGCAGGTGGAAGTAGATAGTGAAATGATTCGTAGGAGAAAATAGAAAGAACACTATCTTAGAGTGTAAAATTGAGAACTGCCAAAGAGAACCAACATGAATTTTGAGGCTAGGATAATAATTTGCATATGAGGATGAAGACCCAGTGCGTAAGATTTCAGCCAGGGGAGGGCATGGAACTTTTTTCCCCATTTTGTAGACTCCTTGGCTGGTAGCACTTTAAATAGTGTCTCTATGAGAAGGCTTTTATAATACTCATGTAATCTAGCTGCGTTGGGTTGAAATCGCCAAAGAATATTTGTTAAAGAGACCACTGTTGAGTATTCTGAGAAGTAAAGAGCTTTCACTGATCAGAATCATTGAAATCTATTAATTGCAGGAAAACGAGGATAAATTTGTAAGGAATGTGTTTATGTTTCTTGAAGAGGAATCGTGTAAAGGTCAATGATTATGGCGTTAGAGTTGGAAGGCTCAACAGAAGGGAGCAGTGGGCAGATGAAGTGATCCTAAAAGGGTGATCATCAGAAACAACCTCGGAATCTGTCAATGAGCATATATTTGCAAGACTCCTTTTTGTCACCTTCTTAAGGAGTAAGAGCTTCTTACCATGAACACGCTTAGCCAATTGGGTCGTACTGCCTTTTACTAGAGAGATGCCAGAGTCAAGGTAGAATACAACAAACCTCCAGGAAGATTGTATTGTTTATCGTGATGGTGCTGCTACTTTCAAATGACACTGGTACATGTCATTCTGAATTCATTGGCCCCAAATGACTCCATGAAGCCCAAGAAAAGGTTGAAGTAAGTTATCCTTTCTTCCTAGGTATGGGAACCTAAAGGCTCTCCAGGGTCTAAGCATGGGGGAAAACACGTCAGGCTGAATTTTTCAAAGGCTTTTACTGTCAGGTATTTGTTGTGTCTCAGCATCCAAGTAATGTCCTTGTCATAACCGTTTGCCACCCTAGGTACTACAGCATGCTACATTTCCCTTTCCCATACTATCTCCTGCAGTTTGTCCAAAACATGAGTTTAGGCTTCTCCTAAATGTACTATTTCAATTTTATCAACAAAGAATTCTAGTCTGCCTGGGCATCTCTACCACTTGACTTTGTAGGAGGGGTGTACAGAGAAATCGTACCTGGTGTGGGCTGGTTAGGGCCTTGAAGTCTGGATAAAAAGGAGAAACACACAGAATGCCTCTATTGCCTTTTTCTTTGCATGGAGACATTGTATTCCTAACACAATGGTATTTCACTTGTCCTGTTTAAGTCTTGGCACTACTCATGGACTTTGTTTTTACCAGTAGAAATCTCTATTTTCCTTACATGAGAATATATATTTCCTCATATTTACAGCTTATACCATGACAGCGATATTAAGACGAGGTGGCAAGAACACTGAGGAAAATCTGTCCCAAAGGGATCTTCACGATTCAGATAATCATGATGGTGTGATCACTCACCTAGACACTGATATCCTAGAATGTGAATTCAAGTGTCCCTTAGGAAGTCTCATTAGGTACCAAGCTAATGGGTATGATGGAATTTCACTTGAGCTGTTCCAAATCTTAAAAGATGATGCTGTGAAAGTGTTGCACTCAATGTAAAAGCAAATTTGGAAAATTCAGCAGTGGCCATAGGACTGGAAAATGTCAGTTTTAATTCCAATTCCAAAGAAAAGCAATGCCAAAGAATGTTCAAATTACCACACAATGGCATTCATCTCACCAGCTAATAAAATAATGCTCAAAAATCTCCAAGCCAGACTTCAACAATACATGAACTGTGAACTTCCAGATGCTCAAGCTGGTTTTATTAAAAGGCAGAGGAACCAGAGATGAAATTGTCAACATCTTCTGGATCATTGAAACAGAAAGTGATTTCAGAAAGATAAACAAACATAATCATATTTCAGCTTTATTAACTCTGCCACAGCCTTTGTGTATATCACAATAAACTGTGGTCAACTGTTAAAGAGATGGAAATACCAGGCCCCCTATTTGCCTTTTGAGAAATCTGTATGCTGTTCAGGAACCAATTGTTAGAACTGGACATGGAACAACAGACTGGTTCAAAGTAGGAAAAGGGGCGTGTCAACGCTGTATTGTCACCGTGATTATTTAACTTATATACAGAGTACATGAAGAGAAATGCTGGACTGGATGAAGAACTAGCTGGAATCAAGATTGCTGAGAGAAATATTGATAACCTCAGAGATGCAGATGACAGCACCTTTATGGCAGAAAGTGAATAAGATCTAAAATTCTCTTGATGAAAATGATAAAGAAGAGTGAAAACGCTGGCTTAAAGTTAAACATTCAGAAAACTAAGATCATGGCATACGATTCTATATCTTCATGCAAATAGATGTGGAAACAGTGGAGAAAGTAGATGACTTTATTTTGGGGGGCTCTAAATTCACTACAGATGGTGACTGCAGCCATGAATCTATCAATATATTTATTTATTTATTTTAATTTTATCTGGAGGCTAATTATGTATATGGTTTTTGCCCTCTATTTTCACGAATCAACCATGGGTGTACATGTGTTCCTAATGCTGAAACCCCTTCACCTCCTTTCCCATTGACCCCTCAAGTTCATCCCAGTACAGGAAGCCTAAGCACCCTGTCTCATGCATCACACCTGGACTGTTGATCTCTTCCAAATGTGAAAATATACACGTTTCAATGTTATTCTCTCAAATCAGCCCACCCTCACCTTCTCCCAGAGTCCAAAAGACTGTTCTATACATCCGTGTCTCTTTTGCTGTCTTGCATATAGGGTCATTGGTACCATCTTTCTAAATTCTGTAATATGCATCATTATACTGTATTAGTTGTTTTCATTCTGACTGACTATAATAGGCTCCAGTTTCATCCACCTCATTAGAATTTGTTCAATGGAATTCTTTTTAATGGGTGAGTGATACTCCATTGTATATATGTACTACAGGTCTCTTATCCATTCATCTGCTGATGGGCATCTAGGTTGCTTCCATGTCCTGGGTATTATAGACATGTACAGCCAAGAAATAAAAACACTCCTTGGGAGGAAAGTTATGACTAACCTAGACAGCATCTTTAAAAGCAGAGATAATACTTTGCCAACAAAGGTCCATCTAGTCAAAGCTATGGTTATTTTGGTAGTCATGTATAGATGTGAGAGTTGGACTATAAAGAAAGCTGAGTGCAGAAGAATTGATGCTTTTGAACTGTGGTGTTGGTGAGGATGCTTGGGAGTCCCTTGGATTAAAAGAGATCCAACCTGTCCATCCTAACGGACATCAGTCCTGAGTGTGCATTGAAGGACGAATACTGAAGCTAAAGTCAAATACTTTGACCATCTGATGTGAAGAGCTAACTCATTTGAAAAGACTTTGATACTGAGAATGACTTAAGGCAGGAGATAAGGGTACACAGGATGAAGTTGTTGGATGGCTTCACCGACTCAATGGACATGAGTTTGAGTAACCTGATGGACACGGAGGCCTGGTGTGCTGCAGTTCATGGTGTCACAAAAAGTCAGACCACTGACAAACTGAACTGAACTAAACAGAACTGACAGCCTTTCCTTAGGCAGTAATGTTAGCCTTGGGACCCAATCCACCCTCCTTAAAAATCCTTTGCCTTGAAGTTTGGAGAGACATCACACACACACACTCACACATACACATACACACACACACTAATAGGCCATTTCAGTTCAGTTCAGTTCATTTCAGTCGCTCAGTCATGTCCGACTCTTTGAGACCCCATGAATCACAGCACGCCAGGACTCCCTGTCCATCACCAACTCCTGGAGTTCACTCAAACTCATGTCCATCAATTCGGTGATGACATCCAGCCATCTCATTCTCTATGGTCCCCGTCTTCTCCCACCCCCAATTTTTTATTTTTTTTAGATCATTATAACTATCCAACTCATTAAACGATAAGGCTCTCAGATTGCTACTCCGTGGAACACATTGACTTGTTATTGCCCTAGTGTCACACATAGTAGTGACAATAGTCTTCCAGCAGCATGCTCGCTTCTTTGTCATTATTACCACCTGAGGAAACTAAGTACTTGGCCAATTTCATGTAAAGGATATCCTCCTGGGCTTATTTCAAGGACAACCATGCAGTCTTCTTGATTATCCATTGTTTTGGATCATTCCTAGCCCATTTACTGAGGTACTATTGGCTTCAATCCTGAGGCTTTATCTTTTCCTCTACTTCTTGCTTTAAGTTTTCACAACATTTCCGCAACAGAGGCAGTGGGGCATTCCTTGTCATTTTTATTATAATTTTGAGACATACCTTATTATCAAACAGTAACAAACACTTCAAAACCAAACTCTTACTCTCAGATCCTAGAGAATATCACAACACATCTATAAGCATAAGCAATCTTGACAGAAAAGAAATAACATGGCCCTGGAGTTCTGCATTTTCTTTGTCCTGATGTGGAGTACCACAGGTTATGATGTTTTCCATTCTGTCGCTGAATTCAAAGAATAAAAAGGAAAATTAACATAATAACAAGAATTAAAGTGAGGGGAGAAAGGAGTATGGTCCTTCAAAATATTCCTTATCTAGGTCAGCCAGGACTTTCTAAACTGGATACTTGATGGGTGAGGTGATATGGCGGTTTTATCAAGTTGTAGAATTGTTTTGTATAGTTGTATACTTGACATCACCAGTTGGTTGACGTCGAAATCAGATTGCTTGTATTCAGTTGAGTTCAGTTCAGTCTCACAGTCGTGTCTGACTCTTTGCGACCACATGAACCACAGCATGCCAAGCCTCACTGTCCATCACCAACTCCCGAAGTTCAAACAAACTCATGTCCACCGTGTCGGTGATGCCATCCAGCCATCTCATTCTTTGTCGTCCCTGTCTCCTCCCGCCCCCAATCCTTCCCAGCGTCAGAGTCTTTTCCAGTGAGTCAATGGGTCGCATGAGGTGGCCAAAGTATTGCAGTTTCAGCTTTAGCATCAGTCCTTCAAATGAGCACCCAGGATTGATCTCCTTTAGAATGGACTGGTTGGATCTCCTTGCAATACAAGGGACTCTCAAGAGTCTTCTCCAGCACCACATTTCAAAAACATCAATTTTTCGGCGATCAGCTTTCTTCACAGTCCAACTCCCACATCCATACATGACCACTGGAAAAACCATAGCCTTTACTAGACAGACTTTGGTTGGCAAAGTAATGTCTCAGCTTTTTAAAGTGCTATCTAGTTTGATATCTAACTTTCCTTCCAAGGATTAAGTGTCTTTTAGTTTCCTTGCTGCAATCAGCATCCTCAGTGATTTTGGAGCATAAAAAAATAAATTCTGACACTGTTTCCACTGTTTTCCTATTTCCCATGAAGTGATGGGACCAGATGCCATGATCTTTGTTTTCTGAATGTTGAGCTTCAAGACAACCTTTTCACTCTCCTCTTTCACTTTCATCAAGAAGCTTTTGTATTACTTGCAGCCAAAAATGCAGAAGTACTATACAGTCAGAGAAACAAGACTGGGAGCTGACTTTGCTCATATCATGAACTCCTTATTGCCAATTTCAGTCTGAAATAGAAGAAAGTGGAGAAAACCACAAGAACATTCTGGTATGACCTAAATCAAATCCCTTATGACTATACAGTGGCAGTGAGAAACAGGTTTAAGGGACTAGATCTGATACAAATATTGTCCGATGATCTATGGACAGAGTTTTATGACAGTGTATTCGAGACAGAATTCAAGACCATTTACAAGAAAAGGAAATAAAAAAAAAAAAAAAAAAGCAAAATGGCTCTATATGTAGGCCTTACAACTGGCTGTGAAAAGACAGGAAGCAAAAAGCAAATGGAAAAAGGAAAGATAGACCCTTTTGAATGCAGACTTCCAAATAAAAACAAGGAGAGAAAATACTTCCACAGTGATCAGTGAAAAGAAATAGTAGAAAACAATAGAATAGGAAAGACTAGAGATCCCTTCATAAAACTAGAGATAACTAGGTAATATTTTATGCAAAGATGGTATCAAGAAAAGACAGAAATGGTAGGGCCCTAACAGAAGCAGAAGATATTAAGAAGAGGTTGCAAGAATACACAGAAAGACTGTAAAATAAATAAATAAATAAATAAACACTTCATGACCCAGATAATCACGATGGTGCTATTACTCACCTAAAGCCAGATATCCTGGAAAGTGAAGTCAAGTGGGCCTTACGAAGCATCATTAAAACAAAGATACTGGAGATGATGGAATTCCATTTGAACTATTTCAAATCCTGAAAAATGATGCTGTGAAATTGATGCACGCAATATGCCGGCAAGCTTTCAAAACTCAGCAGTGGACACAGGGCTGGAAAAGGTCAGATTTCACTCCAATCTCAAAGAAAGGCAATCCAAAAAAATGCTGAACTACAACAAAATTGCACTCATCTAACACACTACAGCCAGGCATCAGAAACATGGGAACTGTGAACTTCCAGATGTTCAAGGTGGAATTAGAAAAGGCAGAGGAACTAGAGATCAAATGGCCAACATCCACTCGGTTTTTGGAAGAGCAAGAGAATTCCAGGAAATCATCTTTTTCTGCTTTATTGACTATGCCAAAGCCTTTGAATTGTGGATCACAATGAAACGTGGAAAATTCTTTAAAATATGGGAATACCAGACCACCTGACCTGCATATGGACAAACTTGTCTGAAGGTCAGGAAGCAATATATAGAACTGGACATGGAACAACAGATTGGTTGCAAATAGGAAAAGAAGTAAATCAAAGCTGTATATTGTCACCCTGCCTATTTAACTTATATGTAAACTACATCATAAGAAACACTGGGCTGTAGGAAACACAAGATGGAATCAAGATTGCAGGGAGAAATATCAATAACCTCAGATATGCCGATGATACCACCCTTATGGCAGAAAGTGAAGAAGAATTAATAACCTCTTAATGAACGTGAAAGAGGAGAGTTGGCTTAAAGCACAACATTCAGAAACTGGTCCCATCACTTCATGGCAAATAGATGGGGAAACAGTGGAAACAGAAGCTGACTTTAGTTTTCTAGGTTCCAAAATCACTGCAGGTGATTGCAGCCATGAAATTAAAAGACGGTTACTTCTTCGAAGGAAAGTTATAACCAATCTAGACAGGATTTTAAAAAGCAGAGAATTACTTTGCCAACCATGGTATGCCTAGTTAAGGCTATGTTTTTTCCAGTAGTCATGCATGGATCTGAGAGTTGGACAATAAAGAAACCTGAGTGCAGAAAAATTGATGCTTTTGAATTGTGGTGTTGGAGATTATTGAGAGTCCCTTGGACTTCCAGGAAATTCAACCAGTTCATTCTAAAGGAGATCTGTCCTGGTTGTGCATTTTAAGGACTGAAACTGTAGTACTTTGGCCATCAGATGTGAAAAGCTGACTCATTTGAAAAGACCGTGGCGCTAGGGAAGACTCTTGAGAGTCCCTGGTATTGCAAGGAGATCCTACCAGTCCATTCTAAAGGAGATCAATCCTTGGTGGTCATTGGAAGGACTGATGCTAAAGCTGAAACTCCCATACTTTGGCCACCTCATGCGACGAGTTGACTCACTGGAAAATACTCTGATGCTGGGAGGAATTGAGGGTGGGAGGAGACAGGAAAGATAGAGAATGAGATGGCTGGATGGCATCACCGACTCGATGGACATGAGTTTGAGTGAACTCCGGGTGTTGATGATGGACAGGGAGACCTGGCGTGTTGTGATTCATGGGGTCGCAAGGAGTCAGACATGACTGAGCGACTGAACACTACTAAACTGTGCTCCACGTATAGATCAGAAGTATATCTGTGTCTGTTGTAATCTCCTAATTCCTACCACCACCAGGCATTTCATCCTTGATAACCGTATATTTCTTCTCCATTACCGTGTTCCTATATGCTTCTCATAAAGAATCATCTATTACGGTTTTACCTAGATCCCACATATTTGTGTTAATATGTGATATTTATTTTCCTGTTTTGACTTAGCTTCATTGTATCTGACACTGTCTCTGCCCTTCTATATCTATACAATTTACCTGATTTCATTCCATCTTTAGACTCGGGGATGTATGTACCAACTCATTTTATCCATTCCTCTCTAGATGAATGGATATTTCTGTTGCTTCCATGTCCTGATACTGCAAATATTGCTGCCACCAATATTGAAGTTGTGCATCATTTGGAATTATGATTTTCCTCATGAAAATTAATGACAATTATTGGAATTTCTTGATCATATGATAGCTTCATTCTTGTTTTTAAAAGATCCCCTATATTCTTCTCCATTTTTATCTTTCAATGTGCTTTCCTAACAACAGTACAGGATTGTTCTGCTTACTCAGCACCCTCTCCAGCATTTTTTGTGTGGATTTTTTTCTTTGATAATGGTTATTCAGACAAATTTGTGTTGATACAACCATCGAAGACTTTATTTCCCTTTCTCTCACAGTTAGTGATGCTGATCTTTACAAATGTTATTGGACATCTTTATGTCTTTTAGCAGAAATGTCTATTTCATCATCTGTTCATTTGTTCCAATTGGGTTGTTCATTTTGCTGTTATTAAGCCACATGAGCTGCTCCCATATGTTGGAGACTCTTCTGTTGTCATTATCTTCAGTTGAAAATGTTTTTCCCATAATGAGACTTCATTTCTGTCTTGCTTATTTGTTTCCTGTGCAAAATGTCTAATTTTAGTTGTATCTCTTTATATATTTTTGGTTTTATTTTCGTTACCCAAGGAGGTAGGTCAAAAAAAAAAAAAATGTTGCTGCATTTCATGTCACAATGTATTTTACCTATGCTTTCCTCAAATATTATTGATTTACAGTTTCTGGCCTTATATGTAGATCTTTAAACTATCTGGAATTTGTCCTATCTTATGGTGCTAAGGAGAGACTAAATGTGATCCACTGGAGAAGGGAATGCAAATCACCCCATTATACTTGCTACGGAACCTCTATGAACTGCATAAAAACAACAATGTGTGACACCAAAAAATTAGTCTATCAGGCAGGATGGTTCAGTTCAGTTGATTTACCCAGTTGTGTCCGACTCTTTGCGACCCCATGAATCACAGCACGCCTGCCCTCCCTGTCCATCACCAACTCCAAGACTTCACTCAAACTCATGTCCATTGAGTCGGTGATGCCATCCAGCCATCTCATTCTTTGTCGTCCACTTCTCCTCCCACCCCCCAATCCCTCCCAGCGTCAGAGTCTTTTCCAGTGAGTCAACTCTTCGCATGAGGTGGCCAAAATATTGGAGTTTCAGCTTTAGCATCAGTCCTTCCAATGAACACCCAGGATTGATCTCCTTTAGAATGGACTGGTTGTATCTCCTTGCAGTCCAAGTAACTCTCAAGAGTCTTCTCCAGCACCACTGTTCAAAAGCATCAATTCTTCCGTGATCAGCTTTCTTCAGAGTCCAACTCTCACATCCATACATGACCACGGGATAAACCATAGCCTTGACTAGACGGACCTTTGTTAGCAAACTAATGTCTCTGCTTTTTAATATGCTATTGAGGTTGGTCATAACTGTCCTTCCAAAGAGTAAGTGTCTTTTAATTTCCTGGATGCAATCAGCATCTGCAGTGATTTTGGAAAACAAAAAATAAAGTCTGACATCGTTTGCACTGTTTCCCCATCTGCTTCCCTTGAAGTGATGGGACCAGATGCCATGATTTTCGTTTTCTGAATGTTGAGCTTCAAGCCAAATGTTTCACTCTCATTTCACTTTCATCAAGAGGCTTTTGATTCCTCTTCACTTTCTGGCATAAGGGTGGTATCTGCATATCTGAGGTTATTGATATTTTGCCTGGCAATCTTGATTCCAGCACAGCGTTCCTCATGATGTACTCTGCATATAAGTTAAATAAGCAGGGTGACAATATACAACATTGATGTACGCCTTTTTCCTATTTGGAACCAGTCTGTTTTTCCATGTCCAGTTCTAACTGTTGCTTCTTGACCTGCATACAGGTTTCTCAAGAGGCAGATCAGGTGGTCTGATATAACAATCTCTTTCAGAATGTTACACAGTTTATTGTGATTCACACAGTCAAAGGCTTTGGCATAGTCAATGAAGCAGAAATAGATTTTTTTCTGGAACTTTCTTTCGTTCTCCATGATCCAGCGGAAGTTTGCAATTTGATCTCTGGTTTCTCTGCCTTTTCTAAAACCTGCTTGAACATCTGGAAGTTCACAGTTCACATATTACTGAAGACTGACTTGGAGAATTTTGAGAATGACTTTACTAACGTGTGAGATGAGTGCAATTGTGCAGTGGTTTCAGCATTCTTTGGCATTCTCTTTCTTTGAGATTGGAATGAAAACTGACCTTTTCCAGTCCTGTGTCCACAGCTGAATTTTCTAAATTTGCTGGAATATTGAGTGCAGCACTTTCACAGCATCATCTTTCAGGATTTGAAATAACTCAAATGGAATTCCATCACCTCCACTAGCTTTGTTGGTAGTGATGCTCTCTAAGGCCCGCTTGACTTCACATTGTAAGATGTCTTGCTCCAGGTGAGTGATCACGCAATCGTGTTTATCTTCATTGTGAAGATCTTTTTTTACAGTTCTTCTGTGTATTCTTGCCACCTCCTCTTAATATCTTCTGCTTCTCTTAGGTCCATACCATTTCTGTCCTTTATCAAGCACATTTTTGCATGAAACGTTCCCTTGATATCTCTAATTTTCTTGAAAAGGTCTCTTGCTTTTCCTATTCTGTTGTTTTCCTCTTCCTCTTCTTTGCATTGATCACTGAGGAAGGCTTTCATATCTTTCCTTGCTATTCTTTGGAACTCTGCATTCAGATGCTCATATCTTTCCTTTTCTCCTTTGCTTTTCGCTTCTCTTCTTTTCACAGCTATTTGTAAGCCCTCCTCCGACAGCCATTTTGCTATTTTACATTTCTTTTTCATGGGGATGATCTTGATCCCTGTCTCCTGTACAGTGTCACAAACCTCCGTCCATAGTTCCTCATGCTCTCTATCAATCAGATCTAGTCCCTTAAATCTATTTCTCACTTTGTCTGTATAATTATAAGGGACTTGATTTAGGTCCTATCTGAATAGTCTAGTGGTGTGCCCTACTTTCTTCAATTTAAGTCTGAATTTGTCAGTTCAGACTTAAAGGAGTTCATAATCTGAGTCACAGTCAGCTCCTGGTTTTGTTTTTGCTAACTTTATAGAGCTTCTCCATCTTTCGCTGCAAAGAATATAATCAATCTGATTTCGGTGTTGAACATCTGGTGATGTCCATGTGTATAGTCTTCTCTTGAGTTGTTGGAAGAGGGTGTTTGAGATGACCAGTGCGTTCTCTTGGCAATACTCTATTAGACTTTGCCCTGCTTCATTTCGTGCTCCAAGGCCAAATTTGCTGTTACTCTAGGTGTTGCTTGACTTCCTACTTGTGCATTCCAGTCCCCTATTATGAAAAGGACATATTTTTTGGGTACGTGCCTAATATGCTATTTGGGAGGAGCAGAGGTTAATAACTAACTTTTACAGAAAGCAGTAAGTGGTTGCCATAAAGTGGAAATAAACCTCATTTTATATGTCTAACAATGAAATTAAAACAGAAGGCTGTAAAGAACAGTATTGCAAGGTAACCTAGAATGTTAGATGCATGAAAAATTTAAATTGAATGACGTATAGCAGGAGATGGCAACAGCTAACTCATTGGAATATATCCTGATTCTGGAAAAGATTGAAAGCAGCAGGAGAAGGGGAAAACAGGGATGAGATGATTGGATGGCCTCACCTATGCAATGGGTATGAACTCGGGAAAACTCCAAGAGGTGGTGAGGGACAGGAAGGACTGTCATGCTGCAGTTCATGGCATCCCAAAAAGTCAGACACGACTCAGCCACAGAATAATAACCAGGTCGTTTTCTAACTGTATTCTAATACTTTAAGCTGTCCGGATTTTCCAGCTTACCTTGTCAAATATATTATCTTCTTTCCATTGCATATTGTTGCCTTCTTTGTCAAAGATTAGGTGATCATTTGGGCAAGAGATTAGTTTAGGGTTTTCTATATTTTCCATTGGCTTCTATCCCAATATTGTGCTAATTGCACGCTATGTTCAAAACTATATGTTTTTTTGTATAGACTGAAGTGAGGAGCCTGAAACTCAGTTTTTCTTTCTCAAGTTTGCATGGTTATTCAAAATCTTTGTGTTTCCATCAAGTTGTAAAGATTTTTTTTTTTTTTGGTTCTATTCTGTGAAAAATGTCATTGGTAATTTATTAGGGATGACACTGAATTTTTAAACTCCTTTTGTATTGTGCTCATTTTCACATATTGATTTTTACAATCCAAAGTACAGTATAGCTCTCATTCCATTTCTGTCCCCTTTTTAAAAATATTAATTTACCTATTTTATTTGGAGGCTGATTACCTTAAAATATTGTAGTGTTTTAGCCATACATTGACATGAATCAACCATGGGTGTACATGTGTTTCCCATCCTGAACCCCCTCCAACTTCCCTCTCCATCCCATCCCTCAGGGTCATTTCAGTACACCAGACCTGAGCACCCTGTCTCATGCATCAAACCTGGACTGGTGATCTATTTCATGTATGGTAAATACACATTTCAATGCTATTCTCTCAAATCATCCCACCCTCGCCTGCTCCCACCGAGCCCAAAAGCCTGTTTTTTACATCTGTGTGATGCTAAAGCTGAAACTGCAATACTTTGGCCACCTCATGCGACGAGTTGACTCACTGGAAAAGACTCTGATGCTAGGAAAGGTTGGGGGCGGGAGGAGAAGGGGACGACAGAGAAAGAGATGGCTGGATGGCATCACCGACTCTGTGGACATGAGTTTGAGTGAACTCCGGGAGTTGGTGATGGATAGGGAGGCCTGGGGTACTGTGATTCATGGGATGGCGGAGAGTCGGACACGCCTGAGCAACTGAACTGAATGGAACTGAACTGAATCTTGTGCAGTCTCAAATGCAGGGCTATTGTTACCAATTTTCTAAATTCCATATGTGTTAATATTCTGTATTGGTGTTTTTCTCTCTGACTTAGTTTACTCTGCATAATAGGCTCCAGTTTCATCCACCTCATTAGAACTGGTTCAAATGCATTCTTTTTAATAGCTGAGTAATATTCCATTGTGCATATGTACCAAAGCTTTCTTATCCATTCATCTACCAATGGCTATCTCGGTTGCTTCCAAGTCCTGGCGGTTGTAAGTAGTGCTGCAATGAACATTGGAGTAGACATCTCTTTCTCAATTCTGGTTTCCTCGGTGTATCCCCAGCAATGGGATTGCTCTGTCGTATGGCAGCACTATTTTTCCAGTTTTTTAAAGGATTCTCCACCCTGTTCTCCATAGTGACTGTACTAGTTTGCATTCCCAGCAACAGTGTAAGAGGGCTCCCTTTTCTCTGCATCCTCTCCAAAGTATGTGACATCTTTTATTTGGCTCATCCATACCTTATTCTTTCCGGCACAATACTCCTTTTTCTGTTTAGGCAGGGTATTCCCAAGTATTTTATTTTTTCTCTTACAATGGTGAATCAGATTATTTCCTTAATTTTTTGTTTTTGGTTTTCTTTTGTTATTTATAGGAATGAAGGAGATTTCTTCCTGTTTATTTTTTATCCAACAACTTCCGTAAAATCATTGTTATTAATTTTCTGTTGCCATCTTAGGATTCTCTGACACAATAACTAATGTAAAAAAAAAAGTGACTGCTTTACCTCTTCTTTTTCAGTTTGCTGGTAATCTTTTTTTCTTCTTCTTCTTCACTGATTGCTGTAGCTAGGAGTCCCAAGATTATGCTGAATAACAGTGGTGAGAGTGGCAAACTTTGTCTTTTTCATGACCTTAGGCAACATGCTTTCAGTTTTCACCTAGGAGAAGCATTTTAGTGTTGGGTTTATCCATACATGGCCTTTATTAATTTGAAGATGATCATCTCTGTTCCCACTTCTTGTTCAGCCTTTTACATAAATAAGTGTTTAATTGTGTCAAATGTGCTTTCTGCATCTATATTTTAGATGTGTTCAAGAGTTCTATTTGGAAAGTTTTGTTATCTTTCAGTGTTCTTTTCTCCTCTGGCCACCTGATGCAAAGAGTTGTCTCATTAGAGAATGCTCTGAAACTGGGAAAATTTGAAGTAAAAAGAGAAGTGGGAATCAGAAGATGAGAGGGTTAGATAGCATCACCAACTCTATGGACATGAATCTGAACAAATTCTGGGAGATAGGGAATGTAAGACTGATGGGACACATTCCATGGGGTGACAAAGGGAGGGGCATGAATAACTGACTGGACAACAATATCAAAACATTCTTCCCTGTTATTGAAAGTAGTAGTTATTCATGACTACTTCATTTTCTCTCCCACCGTACCCTATCTATATCTCAGTTGCACTAATTTCACCACATACCATGCAAAGATTCAGCCATATTTGCTGTCATTATTGTCCCCCAAATGGTCCAAAATTTAAGTGATTTCTCAACTACACATGATCCAGTGGTCTCCTAACCATTCTCCAGCATCCATTTATGTTCCTCAGAAACTCTCTATCTTGCTATAGCCAGAGAAAATTGTCACTCACTAACTAAGTCATGCGCTAGAAAGCAAGTTCTTGAGAATAAATACCCTTTCAGGATTCTGTATCCTAACTTTGTCTCAGTCTTCACATTATTCGTTTGTCCCATTTCTTCAGTCACACTGAAGTTTCAGTCTGTGTTCTGTTTTTCTCATTCTCAGTGTCTGTGCAAACACTGTTCTTCTCTTTTTCTTGATTTTTCTTTTTAATTAATATCTGTGAGATCTTATTTTAAATTCCTCAGAAAGTTCTTTTTCACTTTACAAAGCATTTTGTGATTTTAACTTTAGATTGACCTTTTCGATGAGCTTTAATAGACTGTCCTCTCCAAAAGGAATAAATTATGACAACCCGCATCTATTTTTGCTGTAATTCTACTCGCCTCTATTCAGGTGTAAAGGATTGTATTTTAATAATACAACTTGAATTGATGTGCATCTTAGTCACTGAATCATGCCCAACTCTGCAAACTCATGGACTGCAGCCCAACAAACTCGTCTGCCCATGGACATTTCCAGGCAAAGATATTGGAGTTGATTGCCATTTCCTTCTCCAGGGCAGCAAGAATACTGGAACTATTCAATATAATTTTTCAGCTTATAAATTCTGAATTTGCAGAAAGAATTCACCCAAACAGAAAAGAGTATCTTGATTGCAAGTTAAAGTCACCAACTTTTGTTGTCTATCCCACAATCAGGTTAAATAAAAATCATTAGCTTATCTGAAAAGCATATTTTTCCATTTTTAATATGGGTAAGAATATATAAAGAAAAGTAAAAAGAAATAGCAAATAATGGCATTTCTCTTCACGAGAAATTGAGGATAGAATATGAATCTTTCTCACTTTCTTTTTCTTGGTGAATGTTATTTGGCATTCCCAGTGGTAACTTTTCATCAAGGTCCCTTAAATCATGGTCCATACTTGTTTTTCAAGTGAATTCTTGGTGAGGATTTTCAGGAGAAACGAAATGAGCTAAGCAAGATACAGCAGAGTGAAACTAAATCTAATCTCAAATGGAGGCGAAATTGCACTGGGTGCAGAATTTTCTACATCAAATGTGTAATTGTGTATATTTTACATATGAAATACCTAGTGCAGATTTTCATCTTCATATACAGAATTCTTGGTACATCATGTATGAAAATCTGAATGAATGTTTCCTGACAACACATGAAACTTTGCATATTTGAAATGCAAAGATTCTTCAATATCCGCAAGTCAAACAATGTAATACACCACACTAAAAAAATGAAAAATAAAAACCATATAATTATCTCAATAGATGCAGAGAAAGCCTTTGACAAAATTCTGCATCCATTTATGATCAAATCCCGAAGACGTAAAACTCAGTGTTTGAAGATGACCTGATCCTCTACACAGAAAACCCTTAAGAATCTACCAGAAAATTACTACAGCTAATCAAAGAATACAGTAAATTTGCAGGATATAAAATCAACACACAGAAATCTCTTGCATTTCTATACACTAATAATGAGAAAATAGAGAAAATAAGGAAATAATTCCATTCACCACTGGAACAGAAAAAATAAAATACTTAGGAATATATCTACCTAAAGGAAATGGTAACCCACTCCAGTATTCTTGCCTGGAGAATCCCACGGACAGAGAAGCCTGGTAGGCTACAGTCCACGGGGTCGCAAAGAGTCGGACACGACTGAGCGACTGAACGGAACGGAACGGAAAGAAACAAAAAAACCCTATATATAGAAAACTAAAAAACCCTGGTGATAGAAATCAGAGAGGACACTAATAGATGGAGAAATATACCCTGTTCATGGATTGGAAGAATAAATATTGTGAAAATGAATATATTACCCAAAGTAATTTATAAGTTCAATGTAATCCCTATCAAGCTACCAACAGTATTTTTCACAGAGCTAGAACAAATAATTTCACTATTTGTATGGAAATACAAAAAACATCGAATAGCCAAAGCAATCTTGAGAAAGAAGAATGGAACTCGGGTAATCAACCTCCCGGACTTCAGGCTCTCCTACAAAGCCACAGTCATCAAGACAGTATGGTACTGGCATAAAGACAGAAATATAGATCAATGGAACAAAATAGAAAGCCCAAAGATAAATCTATGCACCTAGGAACACCTTATCTTTGACAAAGGAGGCAAGAATATTCAATGGAGAAAAGATAATCTACTTAACAAGTGGTACTGGGAAAACTGGTCAATCACTTGTAAAAGAATGAAACTAGACCACTCCCTAACACCATACACAAAAATAAACTCAAAATGGATTAAATATCTAAATGTAAGACCAGAAACTATAAAACTCCTAGAGGAGAACATAGGCAAAACACACTACGACATAAATCACATCAGGATCCTCCATGACCCACCTCCCAGAATATTGGAAATAAAACCAAAAATAAACAAATAGGACCTAATGAAAATTAGTAGCTTCTGCACAGCAAAGGAAACTATAAGCAAGGTGAAAAGACACCTTCAGAATGGGAGAAAATAATAGCAAATGAAGCAACTGACAATTAATCTGAAACATATGCAAACAACTCCTGAGCTCAATTCCAGAAAAATAAATGGCCTAATCAAAACATGAGCCAAAGAACTAAAGAGACAATTCTCCAAATAAGACATACAGATGGATAACAAACATATGAAAAAATGCTGAACATCACTCATAATCAGAGAAATGCAAATCAAAACCACAGTGAGGTACCATTTCACTCCAGTCAGAATGGCTGCTATCCAAGGGTCTACAAGCAAAAAATGCTGCAGAGGGTGTGGAGAAAAGGCAACCCTCTTACACTGTTGGTGGGAATGCAAACTAGTGCAACCACTATGGAGAACAATGTGGAGATTACTTAAAAAACTGGAAATAGAACTTCCATACGACCCAACAATTGCACTCCTGGGCATTCACACCGAGGAAACCAGAATTGAAATATACACATGTACTCCAATGTTGTTCCATGTCCAGTTCTAACTGTTGCTTCCTGACCTGCATACAGGTTTCTCAAGAGGCAGGTCAGGTGGGCTGGGATTCCCATCTCCTTCAGAATGTTCCACAGTTTATTGTGATCCACACAGTCAAAGGCTTTGGCATAGTCAATGAAGCAGAAATAGATGTTTTTCTGGAACTCTCTTGCTTTCTTCATGATCCAGCGGATGTTGGCAATTTGATCTTTGGTGCCTCTGCCTTTTCTAAAACCTGCTTGAACATCTGGGAGTTCACGGTTTACATACTGCTGAAGCCTGGCTTGGAGAATTTTGAGCATGACTTTACTAGCGTGTGAGATGAGTGCAATTATGCGGTAGTTTGAGCATTCTTTGGCATTGCCTTTCGTTGGGATTGGAATGAAGACTGACCTCTTCCTGTCCTGTGGCCACTGCTGAGTTTTCCAGACTGGTTCCAAATAGGAAAAGGTGTACATCAAGGCTGTATATTGTCACCTTGTTTACTTAACTTATATGCAGAGTACATAATGAGGAACGCTGGGCTGGAAGAAGCACAAGCTGGAATCAAGATTGCTGGGAGAAATATCAATAACCTCAGATATGCAGAAGACACTACCCTTATGGCAGAAAGTGAAGAGGAACTCAAAAGCCTCTTGATGAAAGTGAAAGAGGAGAGTGAAAAGGTTGGCTTGAAGCTCAACATTCAGAAAACAAAGATCATGGCATCTGGTCCCATCACTTCATGGGAAATAGATGGAAAAACAGTGGAAATAGTGTCAGACTTTATTGTTTTTGGGCTCCAAAATCACTGCAGATGCTGATTGCAGCCATGAAATTAAAAGACGCTTGCTCCTTGGAAGGAAAGTTATGACCATCCTTGATAGTATTTTAAAAAGCAGAGACATTACTTTGCCAACCAAGGTCCGTCTAGTCAAGGCAATGGTTTTTCCCGTTGCCATGTATGGATGTGAGAGTTGGACTGTGAAGAAAGCTGATCGCCGAAGAATCGATGCTTTTGAGCTGTGGTGTTGGAGAAGACTCTTGAGAGTCCCTTATACTGAAAGGAGATCCAACCAGTCCATTCTAGAGGAAATCAATCCTGGATGTTCATTGGAGGGACTGATGCTGAAGCTGAAACTGCAATACTTTGGCCACCTCATGCGACGAGTTGACTCACTGGAAAAGACTCTGATGCTCGGAAAGGTTGGGGGCGGGAGGAGAAGGGAACGACCGAGAATGAGATGGCTGGATGGCATCACCGACTCTGTGGACATGAGTTTGAGTGTACTCCGGGAGTTGGTGATGGACAGGGAGGCCTGGCGTGCTGTGATCCATGGGGTCGCGGAGAGTCGGACACGACTGAGCAACTGAACTGAACTGAACTGAACTGAACTGAACTCCAATGTTGATCGCAACACTGTGTATAAAAGTCAGGACATGGAGGCAACCTGGATGTCCATCTGCAGATAAATGGATAAGAAAGCTGTGGTACATATGCACTATGAAGTATTACTCAGACATTAAAAAGAATGCATTTGAATGAGTTCTAATGAGGTGGATGAAACTGGATCCTATTATAAAGAGTGAAGTAAGCCAGAATGAAAAACATCATTACAGTATACTAATACATATATATGGCATTCAGAAAGATTATAGTGGTAACCCTGTATAGGAGACAGCAAAAGAGACACAGATGTTTAGAACAGTCTTTTGGACTCTGTGGGAGAGGGCGAGGGTGGGATGATTTGGGAGAATGACACTGAAACATGTATATTATCATATGTGAAACGAATCGCCAGGCCAGGTTCGATGCATGGAACAGGATGCTCGGGGCTGGTGCACTGAGATGAACCAGAGAAATGAGATGGGGAGGGATGTGGGAGGAGAGTTCAAGACGGGGAACACATGCATACCAGGGGCAGATTCAAGTCAAAGTATGGCAAAACCAATACAATAATATAACGTAAAATAAATAAATAAATAAAATAAAAATAAATAAAAAAGAAATGTAGTGTATTCCAGATAGTTATATTTTCACATGTGTAATAATGAAAAATCCATATTTCTCGGTAGAAAATTATTGCCCAGATTTGATATATGAAATATAGAAAAATACACATCACATGTCGGAATATCCTTGAGCGGATGTTCATATGTGAAATACAGAGTATTCCATACTTCATTATGGAAATTATGAGACTCTATTTTCAATATGAAATGCAGATGATTCCCAATTTCACCTAAGAAAATCTGTGATTACATTTCCATTTGTCATATGCAGAGAAAACCATATTTCATGATATTCTGCACTAGGATTTTCATATGTGTACAGAGAGAATATCATATTTCATATAGGAATTATTGAACTTAGATTAACACACATGAACATAGAAAATTCCATTATCCAGAGACCGCTAGTCACTCCCAGGTTTCCAAGTGTGAAATATAAGGATTCTACCTTTCACGGTAGAAATTCCAAATCATCACCAAGATTTTTTTTTTTTTTAATGTGGAATGTAAAAAATGCTACATTTCATGATGGAACATTTTTACACAATGTTCATCATACAGGAGAACCAGATAGTTGCTTTTCTTATGTGAATATCAACATAAAATTTTGTATGTAATAATACAGAAAAATGTCAAGCTATACACAGAGTTGCATTTGGGATGACTGATTTTAGAGTTTTGCCTGGGAAATATAAACATTTCCAAATTTCACCAATTTTTTTTTTTTGGCCTAAATTTTCATATGTGAAATACAGAGAATGTTATAGGTCACGGAGGAAAAGAAAATCCCACCCATGTTTTAAATGTGAAAGAGTATTCCATTTTTCATGTAGGATAAGGTGTGCCCAGATTCTCACATGTTAGTTATAAACAAGGATGTTATATTTCTTGTTCAACAAAAACACTATGCCCAGAATTTTATATTTTGAATGTAGAAAATGTCATGTTTCAGTAGAGAATGTGTCCCCAGATTTTCTCATGCAAAGCATAGAGAAGTCTATCTATTTTATACTTTGGCCACCTCATGCAACGCGTTGATTCACTGGAAAAGAGTCTGATGCTAGGAGGGATTGGGGGTAGGAGTAGACGGGGGCGACAGAGAATGAGATGGCTGGATGGCATCACCGACTCGATGGACATGAGTTTGAGTAAACTCCGGGAGTTGGTGATGGACAGGGAGGCCTGGCGTGCTGTGGTTCATGGGGTTGCAAAGAGTCGGACACAGCTGAGCGACTGAACCTAACTGAACTGAAAGGTATTTGTGTCCAGGTTTTCTTACGCTAAACACAGAGATTTCCATATTTCATGTAGGAAAATCAGAGTGCCGCTTTTCATGTGTCACGTTGAAAAGTCTGCATATTTCATGTAAGATAAGATATCTTCACAATTTCATATTTGAAAGATACAGTATTCCATATTTCAGGGAGAAAATCTGATACCCAGTTATTCATATTTGAAATGTAGAGAAATCAATATTCTATGTTAAAATTGCAGCTCCGTTGTTCATATATCATGCACAGAAAATTCCAAACTTATATAATTAAATGTTGTGTTGAACTTTTCAAATGTGAAATAGTGTTTTTTCCATAATTTGTTAGAATAATATTCTCTCTGCACTCAGATTACCAAATTAAAAATATAGGAATGTCACAATTCATGCTTGAAAATATGAAGTTATATTTTCATACACAAAATATCAAAGGTCCATAAAATATGTATGAATATCTTTGTGCAGTCCTGTTTATAAACATTCAGATTTTCTAATTACATGTTTGAGAATGTATCCACATGTTCTCCTATTTAAGAAAAACACACACAAACAAAACTCTATTTCAGGTCTCAACACTGAACCTATAATGATACATGTGAAATTCACAGTTCGTATTTCAGATAAAAAATCACCAGCCCTTCTTTGTCCAAATATGCAAAGTTTCATGTGTTGTCAGAAAACATTCATTCAGATTTTTCATATTTGATAAATCGAGAATTCCAAATATGAAGATGAAAACGTGCACTTGTATGCTCATTTGTAAAATATACATATTTACACATGGGTTGGTGATGGACCGGGAGGCCTGGCGTGCTGTGATTCATGCGGTCGCAAAGAGTCAGACATGACTGAGCGACTGAACTGACCTGAACTGAACTGACACATTTGATGTAGAAATTCTACACCCAGTGCCATTTTGCCTCCAACTGAGATTGGATTTAGTTTCACTCTGCTGTATCTTGCTTCCCTCATTCCGTTCTCCTGAAAATCCTCATCAATAATTCACTGGAAAAACAACTATGGACCTGGATTTAAGGGATCTTGAAGAAAATTTACCACTAGGAATGCCAAATAACATTCACCAAGAAAAAGAAAGTGAGAAAGATTCATATTCTAGCCTCAATTTGTCTTGAAGAGAAATGCCATTATTTGCCTCTATTTACTATCTATGATATAGATCTCTGAGATTTCTTTTATATATATATATATTCCTTAGTCATATTAATAATTGTAAAATGTGCTTTTCAGAGAAGCTGATGATTTTTTCTTTACCTGATTTTGGGACAGACAACAAAAGTTGGTGATTTTAGCTTGCAATCAATATACATTTTTTTCTTTGGAGGGAATTAACTCTTCAAGTTCAGAATTTATTAAATTTTATCAGTTAAAATTTTGATTTCTTATTAGTTCCACTCTTCATGTTTTCCAGGAGAAGGAAATGCAACCCACTCCAGTATCTTTGCCTGGAAAAGTGCATGGATAGATGAGCCTGATGGGCTGCAGTCCATGAGGTTGCAGAGTTGGGCATGACTCAGTGACCAATTTGCACACCCATTCAGATTGGATTATTCATATACAATCCTTTATGGCTGAATACAGGCGAGTAAATCACAAGCTAAAATAGATGTGGGTTGTCATAATTTATTCCTTATGGAGAGGACAGTCTATCAAAGCTCGTCAATCAGGTTAATCTAAATTTAAAATCTCAAAATGAACTGTAAAGTGAAAAAAAGTTTCAGAGGAATTTAAAATAAGATCTCACAGATATTAATCATAAAAGGAAAATCAGATAAGACAGAAGAACCGTCTCTGCACAGACAGACTGAGAAGAACAGAACACAGCCTGAAACTTCAGTGTTATTGAAGAAATGGGACAAACGAACAATGTGAAGACTGAGACAAAGTTAGAATACAGAATCTTGAAAGGGTATTTATTTTCAAGAACTTGCTTTCTAGCGCATGACTTAGCTAGTGAGTGACAATTTTATCTGCTATAGCAAGGTAGAGAGTTTCTGAGGAACATAAATAGATGCTGGAGAATGGATAGGAGACAACTGGATCATGTGTAGTTGAGAAATCACATAAATTTTGGACCATTCGGGGGACAATAATGACAGCAAATATGGCTGAATCTTTGCATGGTATGTGGTGAAATTAGTGCAACTGAGATATAGATAGGGTATGGTGGGATAGAAAATGAAGTAGTCACTAATAACTACTACTGTAAATAACAGGAAAGAATGTTTTGGTATTGTTGTTCAGTCAGTTATTCATGCCCATCCCTTTGTCACCCCATGGACTGTGTCCCATCAGTCTTACATTCCCTATCTCCCAGAATTTGTTCAGAGTCATGTCATAGGGTTTATGATGCTATCTAACCCTCTCATCATCTGCTACCCACTTCTCTTTTTACCTTCAAATTTTCCCGGTATCAGAGCATTCTCTAATGAGACAACACTTTGCATCAGGTGGCCAGAGGAGAAAAAACCAATGAAAGATAATAAACGTTTCCAAGGAGAGGTCTTGAACACATCTAAAATACAGATACAGAAAACACTTTTGACAAAATTAAGGACTCATTTATGATAAAAGCTGTACAGGAAGTGGGAACAGAAAGGATCATTTTCAACTTAATAAAGACCATGTATGAATAAACCCAGCACTACGATGTTTCTCAGAGGTGGAACCTGAAAGCATGTTGCCTAAGATTGTGAAAAAGACAAAATTTGCCACTCTCATCACTGTTTTTCAACTAATTTGGGACTCCTAGCTACAGCAATCAGTGAAGGAAAAAAATTACCAGCAAACTGAAAATCAAGAGGTAAAACCGGCACTGTTTGCTGACAGAAGTTACTGTTTCAGAGACTCCTAAGATTGCACCAGAAAATTAATAGACAATGACTTTACGGAAGTTGTCGGGGAAAGAAATATACAGGAAGAAATCTCCTGCATGACTATAAATGACCAGAGAAAACCAAAACCAAAAATTAAGGAAACAATCAGATTCACCATTGTAACAAGAAAAATAAAATCCTTGGGAATCAGCCGACCTAACCAGAGAAAAGACTCGTAGCCCGAAAAGAATAAGGTATGGATGAGACAAATCAGAGATGACACAAATGGAATGAGAGATATACTATTCTTTGGACTATAAAAATCAATATGTGAAAATGGCTACACTATAAAGAAGAGTTTACAGATGCAATGTCTTCAGTATTAAATTACCAATGACATTTTCCACAGAAATAGAACCACACAACAAGAAAAACTTTACAACTTGATGGAAACACAAAGACTGATTAACGAGTCAAACTGAAGATAGAAAAACTGAGCTGCAGGACTCAGGTTTCCTCACTTCAGTCTATAAAAATCTATAGTTTTAAACATGGCATGCAATTGGCACAATATTTGGATTAAAGCCGTGGAACAGATAGTAAACCCTAAGATAATCTCTTGCCCAAATGATCACCTGATCTATGACAAAGGAGACAACAATATGCAGTGGAAAGAAGAAACCCTATTTGACAAGTTAAGCTGGAAAATCTTGACAGCTAAAAGTAAAAGAATACAATTAGAACAGCACCTGGTTATTCTGTGGCCGAGTTGTGTCTGACTTTCGGGATGCCATGAATTGCAGCATGCCAGTCCTTCCTGTCCTTCACCACCTCTTGGAGTTTGTCCGAGTTCATATCCATTGTATAGATGATGCCACCAATCATCTCATCCTTGTTTTTCCCTTCTCCTGTTGCCTTCGATCTTTCCCAGAATCAGGGTCTTTTCCAATGTGTTGGCTGTTGCCATCTCTTATTATACACCATTCAATTTAAATTGTTCATGGATCTAACATTCCAGGTTGCCCTGCAGTACTTTTCTTTTCAGCATTTCATTTACTTTCATTTCCAGACACATAAACAATGAGGCTTATTTCCACTTTGGGGAAACCACTTATTGATTTCTGGAAATATTAGTTATTACCCTCTGCTCATCCCAAGCAGTATATTTGGCACCTACCATCCTGGGAGACTCATCTTTTGGAGTCATACCTTGCTGCCTTTTTATATAGTTCATGGAAGTCCCATAGCAAGTATAATGGGGTGGTTAGCCATTCACTCCTCCAGTGGATCACATTTAGTCACTGCTTTCAGTTCAGTTCAGTTCAGTCACTCCTTAGCAGTATAGAAAATACAAATTCAAGACGGATTAAAGACCTACATATAAGGCCAGAAACTGTAAATCAATAATATTTGAGGAAAGAATAGGTAGAATACATTGTGACATGAAATGCAGCAACAACTTTTCTTTTTCATCTACCTCCTTGGGAAATTAAAAAAAAAAAACAAAACCCCAAATTAAATAAAGAGATCTAATTAAACTTAAATATTTCGCACAACCAACCAATAAGCAAGACAAAAATGAAGTCTCATTACGGGAAAAACATTTGCAACTGAAGATAATGACAACAGAAGAATCTCCAAAATATGGAAGCATCTAATGTGCTCAATAATAGAAAAACAAACAACCCAATTGGAACAAATGAATAGATAATAAAATAGACATTTCTCCTAAGAAGACATACAGATGTCCAATAATATTGGAAAATATGCTCAGCATTACTAACTGTAAGAGAAATGGAAATAAAATCTTCAATTGGGGTATCAACTCACATTTTTCTGAATACTTATATATATATATATATATATATATATAAAATTCCGAACAAAACAAATGCTGTAGACATTTGTGGAGATGGTGTGGAGTAAACAGAACAATCCTGTTCTGTAGCTAGAAATGCACATTGATCGATTAAAATGGAGAATAGAACGGGGTTCCTTTAGAAATAAGAATAAAGCTACAATGTGATCAAGAAATTCCAATAATTGTCAATAATTTTCATGAGGAAAATCATAATTCCAAAAGATGCACAACTTCAATATTGATGGCAACAATATTTGCAATAGCAGGCCATGGCAGCAACAGAAATATCCATCTAAAGAGGAATGGATAAAATGAGTTGGTACATACATACCAGAGTCTTAAGATGGAATGAAATCAGGTAAGTTGCATACATGTAGAAGGACAGGAACAGTTTCAGATACAGTGAAGCTAAGTCAAAAGAGGAAACGAAATATCATATATTAACACAAACATTTGGGCTCTAAGTAAAACTGGAATAGATGATTCTCTATGAGAAGCATAGATAGGGACTCAGCAATGGAGAAGAAATATACACTTACCAAGGATGAAATACCTGGTGGTGTTAGCAACTGGGAGATAACAACAGAAACATATATACTTTTGATCTATATGTACAGCACAGGGAAGTCTATTTAATACACTGGGGTGACTAGATTTAGAAAGAAGTCAAAAGCATGGAGATGGATATGTGGTTGCTGTTTAATCACTATCTTGTTTAGTTGTTTACGACTTGAAGGACTGCAGCATTCCCTAATTTTGCTTTAGGGGAGAAACTAACAAAATAATGTAAAGCAAGTATATTCCAAAAAAAAATTCAGTATTGAGAGTTGGACTGTGAAGAAAGCTGATCGCCGAAGAATCGATGCTTTTGAACTGTGGTGTTGGAGAAGACTCTTGAGAGTCCCTTATACTGCAAGGAGATCCAACCAGTCCATTCTAAAGGAGATCAGTCCTGGGTGTTCATTGGAAGGACTGATGCTGAAGCTGAAACTGCAATACTTTGGCCACCTCATGCGACGAGTTGACTCACTAGAAAAGACTGATGCTGGGAAAGGTTGGGGGCGGGAGGAGAAGGGGACGACGGAGAATGAGATGGCTGGATGGCATCACCGACTCTGCGGGCATGAGTTTGAGTGTACTCCGGAAGTTGGTGATAGACAGGGAGGCCTGGCGTGCTGTAATTCATGGGGTCGTGGAGAGTCGGACACGACTGAGCGACTGAACTGAACTGAACCTTTCTTAAACATCAATATTTTTTAATGAATCTCACATTATCTTGGAAGTCAAAGGTAGAACTAAAAATGTGTACACCTTAATGTCAAATGCAATGCAAACCTCAGAAAGCTATATTTAAATTCATAACACATTTATTAAGAAAACATCAATAAAAATTAAAGTGAGTGTATGTTATATTTTGCTATATATGTGCACGTCTAAAGATAGAAAAAATTTCCCCAAAAGAAAAGTTACCATGAAAGAGGTGGGACAGAACCATCAACAATCAACTCTGTCTGGTTGACCCATGCTATGTATTTATGCATTTTATATATTCTATTGTTTTTAATTTGTTTTATTTAATTCTATTGCATTGCTTCTTTGAGATGTCCATTGTATTTATCACACAGTGTCTTTTACCTATCGGTTATGGATGAATGGCAATCTGTGTGCTCTTTTAAATCTCCTTTATGATTTACTTTTAAGAGCAATAGTTCTTCATTCACAGGAATTTCAGCTTTACGAAATATTTAACTGGTCATATTGATATGTTGAAATACATTCCCATGATGGCTGTAGGCAAAAGAAAATCTGAATTTTACTAAGGCATCCAGTTCAAAGGTCTCCTTTGCAAATCAACTATCGGTTCAGTTCAGATCAGTCACTCAGTCATGTACAACTCTTTGTGACCCCGTGAAACATGCCAGGCCTTCCTGTGAATCACCAGCTCCCGGAGTTTACACAAACTCTTGTCGATTGAGTCAGTGATGCTGTCCAGCCATCTCATCCTCTGTCAGCCCCTTCTCCTCCTGGCCTCAATCCCTGCCAGCAGCAGGGTCTTTTCCAATGAGTCAACTCTTCCCATGAAGTGGCAACATATTGGAGTTTCAGCTTCAACATTAGTCCTTCCAATGAATACCCAGGACTGATCTACTTTAGGATGGACTGGTTGGATCTCCTTGCAGTCGAAGGGACTCTCAAGAGTATTCTCTAAAACCACAGTTCAAAAGTATCAATTCTTCAGCACTCAGCTTTTTTCACAGTCCAAATATCTCATCCATTCGTGACCATTGGAAAAATCATAGCCTTGGATAGACGGACCTCTGTTAGCAATGTCATGTCTCTGCTTTTTAATATGCTATCTAGGTTGGTCATAAATCTCCCTCCAAGCAGTAAGATTCTTTTAATTTCATGGCTGCAGTCACCATCTGTCGTGATTTTAGAGCCCCACCAAAAAAATCTGACACTGTTTCCCCTGTTTCACCATCTATTTCCCGTGAAGTGATGGGACCAGAAGCCATAATCTTAATTCTCTGAATGTTAATCTTAAGATAACTATTTCACTCTCCTCTTTCACTTTCATCAAAAGGCTTTTTAGTTCCTCTTCACTCTCTGCCATAAGGGTGGTGTCATCAGCAAACCTCAGGTTATTGATATTTCTGGCAATTTGAATCCAGCTTTTGCTTCTTCCTGCTCAGCATTTCTCATGATGTACTCTGCATGTAAGTTTTATAAGCAGGGTGACAATTTATAACCTTGAAATACTCTATTTTCTATTTGGAACTACTCTGTTGTTCCATGTCCACTTCTAACTGTTACTTCCTGAACTGCATATAGGTTTCTGAAAAACAGGTCAGGTGGTCTAGTATTTACATTTCTTTCAGAATTTTCCACAGAATAAACTGTGATCCACACAGTGAAAGGCTCTGGCATAGTCAACAAAGCAGAAATAGATGTCTTTCTGGAACGCTCTTGCTCTTCCAATGATCCAGCAGATGTTGGCAATTTGATCTCTCGTTCCTCTGTTTTTTCAAGATGGCTTGAGAAAAGGCAGAGGAACCAGGATAAAATTACCAACATCTGAGCTATATACAGATCATATGTCTTGCCAGAAAATCTGCACCCTGGTTTTTCATGTGAAATGAACAAAAATCCTTATTTCATGTCAAAACATCCTCATCATTTTTATATGTGAAATATAGAGAATTCCATATTGCATGGAAGTATATCTGCTAGCAGATCTAAATATTGATATACAGAGAATTCGATGTATCAGCTAGAAATAGCTACATCTAAATGGTGAAATAAAAAATTTAAAGACTACCATATTTCATGTCAGAAAATAAGTTACTTGGTTTTATATGTGAAATTTAGAGGATTCCAAAATTCACATGAGACTATCTGCACCCATATTTTCATGAATTAATTGCTGAGGTTCCATAATTCATGAAATTTTTACACGTGAAATGTACAGATTTCCATAGGTCATGTGGGGAATCCAAAATCTAGAAATTCACATGTTAGTATAGAGATGTATACATTTCCCCGTTGAAATATTTGCACCCAGACTTTCATGTGACACATAGAGTTTATTCCGTATTTCAATTTGGGAAAACTTCACGTGGACTTTCATCAGTGAAATACATAGAATTATATATTTAAATAGGGAAATCAGGTATCAGACAGTCAGACAAGAAATAAGTCGATTCTTTGTCTGCTCATCCAAGATCTTAAATTCTGAATCATCAGTTCAGTTCAGGTGCTCAGTCGTTTCTGACTTTTAGTGACCCCAAGGACCACAGTACGCCAGGCCTCCCTGTCCATCACCAACTCTCAGAGTTTAAACAAACTTATATACATTTAAGCCATGAAGCCATATAACCATCTCATTCTCTGTCATCCCCTTCTCCTGCCTTCAATCTTTCCCAACATCAGGTTCTTTTCAAATGAGTCAGCTCTTCTGAATCATGGACAATTCCATATTTTATGTGTGAAATATCTGACACGAGTTTTCCAGTGTGAATAATAGCAATGGCAAGCCACTCCAGTACTCTTGCCTCGAAAATCCCATGGATGGAGGAGCCTGGTGGGCTGCAGTCCATGGAGTTGCTAGGGGACGGACACAACTGAGTGACTTCACTTTCAATTTTCACTTTCACACATTGGAGAAGGAAATGGCAACCCACTCCAGTGTTCTTTCCTAGAGAATCCCTAGGATAGGGGAGCCTGGTGGGCTTCGATCTATGAGGTCACACAGAGTAGGACACGACTGAAGTGACTTAGCAGTAGCAGTAGCAGTTGAAATTCATATGAGCAAATCTGTCCTCAGATTTTAAAGTGTGAAATATACCAGATTCCATATATCTTGTCAGAAGATTCTTTCGGTGAAATATAGAGAATTTTATTGCTCAAACATGAAAATCACATTGTCTCATATGAAATAGAAGATTCCATTTTTTTGTAGCAAAATCGATGCCATTTTTCAAATATGAAATGCACAGCAATCTGTATTTCATGAAGGAAAGCAGCACACAGATTTTCAAATGAGAAATCTGAAAATTACAGCAAGATTTTCCTATATCATGCAGAAAACTCTATGTCTATAATTTCATATGATATACAGAACATTCCCTACATTTAATTGAAAAATCTGTCCCCAGATTTTCATATGTGAATTATAGAGAGTTTCATAGTTCATGTCCTAAAACCTGCCGGTAGTGGTTCTGATGTGAAACTGAGAATTTTATCTTTCATGTAGGACTATCTGGTGTGATTTCAATTTATGAAACAGAAAATTCAGTAATGCATCCATAATCACATGTTATTTCACATAAGAAGATGTATCCCTAGATTTTCCTATTTGAAATGTAAAATATATCATGTCATTTTTCAAGGCCATATTCCATGTCAAGATATTTTAATTCAGAGAGAAGGAACAAGATGGCATAGGAATAGGACAGCAAGGCCACTCTCTCCCCCACAAATTCATCAAAAGAACATTTGAACGCGGGGTAAAGTCCACAAAACAACTTCTGAATGTTGGCAGAGGACGTCAGGCACCCAGAAAAGCAGCCCATTGTCTTCAAAAGGAGGTAGAAAAAAACATAAAAGATAAAAAGCGAGACAAAAGAAGTAAGGATGGAGCTTCATCCCGGGAAGGGAAGCTTTAAAAAGAGAGAAGTTTCCAAACACCAGGAAACACTCTCACTGGCTAATCTGTGGCAAGCCTTAGAAGCTCAGAGGGATACATAACCCTCTTTTTTCTTTTAAGATTTTTTTAAAACCCACAGATTACCCGCCAAACGGTAACCCCCAGCGGAGAAGCAGCACAGACGCCTGCATACGCCATTAGCAAGCGGGGGCTGGGCAGGGAGGAGCTGGCTGAACTGCTTAGAGAGCACTGGGCTTGAATGCCGCGAGAACAATTTGAGAGAACTGGGGAGAGCAAAGCAGACTATGGGATAGCTTCCCCATGAAAAGGTGGAAAGCTCTAACCTAAGACTCAGCCAGCCCCACTCACAGAATAAAGGACTGAGCAGAGTGAGCCGGTTGCGGCTGGCCCATCCCCCATCCCCCGCCGAGACTGGCAGGGAGCACAGCCAGAGACAGAGCGGGCAACCGCGGCCCCAGAAAGGCATCTGATACAAACTGCAGACAGGCTTGTTGCTAATCAGGACTTCTTGGGTTCGGGCAGGTCGATATCCCCTGAGAAGTTGCGCCGGTTGTACACCCAGAAAAGAGTGGCGGGGACAGGGGAGGCGATAAGTCGCAGAGACCGTGCTCGCCAAACACCTGGCCCCTGAGCTGCTCGGGCCAGGGAAGGCACAAAACGCAGGCCCAAGCAAGTCTGCGCCTTTGTGGAGTACCTGAGAACCTGAACTTGAGCTGCTCAGACCTGGGAAATGCATAGAACCCGGCGCCAGCCTCGGACAGTTCCTGCCAGAGCAACCTAGAGCCTGTGCAGTGTAGACTGGGACAGCATACGTGCTGTGAGTGGGGGCAAACCCAGTGTGGCCAAGACGCTGCAAGCACTCCCCACAGATGCCAGAGATATTCGTCTGCAGTGATCCTCCCATCCCAGAAGAGGACTGAACAATTGAGCCTTCAAAAGTGTCCACCCGCTCCCTAGTATCAGGGCAGAAATTAGACACTGAAGAGACCAGCAAACAGAAACTAAAACAGAGGGAACCACCTTGAAATGACAGATAGAGACGTCTAGAGAGTACTCCAAGAATAAGACCAAAAACCAGAGGCAAGAGGCTTAAGCCCGAATCCTGAGAACACCAGAGAACTCCTGACTCCAGGGAACATCAATCGATAGGAGCTCATCAAACGTCTCCATACCTACACTAAAACCAAGCACCACCCAAGATCAACAACTTCCAGAACAAGACATACCATGCAAATTCTCCAGTAACTCAGAAAACTAGCCCTGAGCTTCAATATACAGGCTGCCCAAAGTCACTCCAAACCCACTGACAACTCATAACTCATTACTGGACACTTCATTGCACTCCAGAGAGAACAATTCCAGCTCCACCCACCAGAACACTGACACAAGCTTCCATAACCAGGGAATCTTTACAAGTCACCTGTCCAACCCTACACACAGCGAGGAAACTACATAATAAAGAGAACTCCACAAACGGCCAGAAGAGGGAAAGGCCACACAAAGCATTATAAGCAAGATGAAGAGGCAGAGAAATACCCAGCAAGTAAAGGAATAAGATAAATGCCCACCAACACAAACAAAAGAGGAACACATAGGGAATCTACCTGATAAAGAATTTCTGATTTTGGTGGTGAAAATGATTCAAAATCTTGAAAGCAAAATGGAGTTACAGATACATAACCTGGAGAAAAGGATTGAGAAGATGCAAGAAAGGTTTAATAAGGACTTAGAGGAAATAAAAAGGAGTCAATATACAATGAATAATGCAATAGATGAGATCAGAAACACTCTGGAGGGAACAAACAGTAGAATAACAGAGGTAGAAGACAGGATAAGCGAGCTAGAAGATAGAATTGTAGAAATAAATGAAACAGAGAGGAAAAAAGAAAAACAAATTAAAAGAAATGAGAACAATATTAGAGACCTCTGGGAAAATGTTAAATGCTCCAACATTCGAATCTTAGGAATCCCAGAAGAAGAAGACAAAAAGAAAGACCATGAAAGAATACTTGAGGAGATAATAGTTGAAAAATTCCCTAAAATAGAGAAAGAAATAATCACCCAAGTCCAAGAAACCCAGAGAGTCCCCAACAGGATAAACCCAAGGCGAAATACTCCAAGACACATATTAATCAAATTAACAAATATCAAACACAAAGAACAAATATTAAAAGCAGCAAAGGGAAAAACAGCAAATAACACACAAGGGGATTCCCATAAGGATAACAGCCGATCTTTCAACAGAAACTCTTCAGGCCAGGAGGGAATGGCAAGACATACTTAAAGTGATGAAAGAAAATAACCTACAGCCCAGACTACTGTACCCAGCAAGGATCTCATTCAAATATGAAGGAGAAATCAAAAGCTTTACAGACAAGCAAAAGCTGAGAGAATTCAGCATCACCAAACCAGCTCTCCAACAAATGCTAAAGGATCTTTTCTAGACAGGAAACACAGAAAGGGTGTATAAACTCGAATCCAAAGCAATAAAGAAAATGGCTACGGGATTGTACTATCAATAATTACCTTAAACGTAAATGGGTTGAATGCCCCAACCAAAAGACAAAGGCTGGCTGAATGGATACAAAAACAAAACCCCCATATATGTTGTCTGCAAGAGACCCACCTCAAAACGAGGGACACATACAGACTGAAAGTGAAGGGCAGGAAAAAGATACTCCATGCAAATAGAGACCAAAAGAAAGCAGGAGTAGCAATACTCATATCAGGTAAAATAGACTTTAAAACAAAGGCTGTTGAAAGAGACAAAGAAGGAAACTACATAATGATCAAAGAATCAATCCAAGATGAAGATATAACAATTATAAATATTTATGCACCAAACATAGGAGCACAGCAATATGTAAGACAATTAATTACTAACAAGTATGAAAGGGGAAATTAACAACAATGCAATAATAGTGGGAGATTTTAATACCCCACTTACATCTATGGATAGATCAACTAAACAGAAAATTAACAAGGAAACACAAACTTTAAATGACACAATAGACCAGTTAGACCTAATAGATATCTATAGGACATTTCACCCGAAAACAATGAATTTCAACTTTTTCTCAAGCGCACACGGAAACTTTTCCAGGATAGATCACATTCTGGGCCATAAATCTAGCCTGGATAAATTCAAAAAAGTTGAAATCATTCCATGCATCTTTTCTGACCACAATGCAGTAAGATTAGATCTCAATTACAGGAGAAAAACTATTAAAAATGCCAACATATGGAGGCTGAACAACACGCTGCTGAACATTGAACAAATCATAGAAGAAATCAAAAGAGAAATCAAAATATGCATAGAAATGAATGAAAATGTAAACACAACAACCCAAAACCTCTGGGACACTGTAAAAGCAGTGCTAAGGGGGAAGTTCACAGCAATAAAGGCACACATCAAGAAACAAGAAAAAAGTCGACTAAATAACCTAACTCTACATCTAAAGCAACTAGAAAAAGGAAGAAATGAAGAACCCCAGAGTCAGTAGAAGGAAAGAAATTGTAAAAATTAGGGCAGAGATAAATTCAAAAGAAACAAAAGAGACCATAGCAAAAATCAACAAAGCCAAAAGCTGGTTCTTTGAGAAGGTAAATAAAATTGACAAACCACTAGCCAGACTCATCAAGAAACAAAGGGAGAAGAACCAAATCAATAAAATTAGAAATGAAAATGGAGAGATCACAACTGACAACACAGATATACAAAGGATTATTAGAGAATATTATCAGCAATTATATGGCAATAAAATGAATAACCTGGAAGAAATGGACAAATTCCTAGAAAAGTACAACTTTCCAAAACTGAACCAGGAAGAAATAGAAAATCTGAACAGACCCATCACAAGCATGGAATTAGAGGCTGTAATCAGGAGTCTTCCAGCAAACAAAAGCTCAGGTCCTGACGGCTTCACAGCCGAATTCTACCAAAAATTTAGAGAAGAGCTAACACTTATTCTACTCAAACTCTTCCAGAAAATTGCTGAGGAAGGGAAACTTCCAAATGCATTCTATGAGGCCACCATCACCCTAATCCCAAAACCTGGTAAAGACCCCACAAAAAAAGAAAACTACAGGACAATATCACTGATGAACATAGATGCAAAAATCCTTAACAAAATTCTAGCAATCAGAATCCAACATCATGCATCATACATCATGATCAAGTGGGCTTTATCCCAGGAATGCAAGGATTCTTCAATATCCGCAAATCAATCAACGTAATATACCACATTAACAAACTGAAAAATAAAAATCATATGATTATCTCAATAGATGCATAGAAAGCCTTCGACAAAATTTAACATCCATTTATGATAAAAACCCTCCAGAAAGTGGGAATAGAAGGGACATACCTCAACATAATAAAAGCGATATATAACAAACCCACAGCAAACATTATCCTCAATGGTGAAAAACTGAAAACATTTCCCCTAAAGTCAGGAACAAGACAAGGGTGTCCAGTCTCACCACTACTATTCAACATAGTTCTGGAAGTTTTGGCCACAGCAATCAGAGCAGAAAAAGACATAAAAGGAATACAAATTGTAAAAGAAGAAGTAAAACTTTCACTGTTCGATGATGACATGATCCTCTACACAGAAAACCCTAGAGACTCTGCCAGAAAACTACTAGAGCTAATCAATGATTAGAGTAACGTTGCAGGATATAAAATCAACACACAGAAATCCCTTGCATTCCTATACACTAATCATGAGAGAATAGAAAGAGAAATTAAGGAAACTATTCCATTCACTGTTGCAACGAAAAGAATTAAATACTTAGGAATAGATCTACCTAAGGAAACAAAAGACTTGTACATAGAAAACTATAAAACACTACTGAAAGCAATCAAAGAGGACACTAATAGATGGAGAAATATACCATGTTCATGGATTGGAAGAATAAATATTGTAAAAATGTGTATACTACCCAAAGTAATTTATACATTCAATGCAATCCCTATCAAACTACCAACAATATTTTTCACAGAACTAGAAAAAATAATCTCACAATTTGTATGGAAATACAACAAACCTCGAATAGCCAAAGCAATATTGAGGAAGAAAAATGGAACTGAGAGAATTAACCTGCCAGACTTCAGGCTCTACTACAAAGCCACAGTCATCAAGACAGTATGATACTGGCATAAAGACAGAAATATAGATCAATGGAAGAAAATAGACTGCCCAGAGATAAATCCACGCACCTATGGACACCTCATCTTTGACAAAGGAGGCAAGAATATAAAATGGAGAAAAGACAGTCTCTTTAACAAGTGGTGCTAGGAAAACTGGTCAGCCACTTGTAAAAGAATGAAACTAGAACACTTTCTAACACCATACACAAAAATAAACTCAAAATAGGTTAGAGAGCTAAATGTAAGACCAGAAACTATAAAACTCCTAGAGGAGAACGTAGGCAAAACACTCTCCGACATAAATCACAGCAGGATCCTCCAAGACCCACCTCCCAGAATATTGGAAATAAAAGCAAAAATAAATAAATGGGACCTATTTAAAATCAAAAGCTTCTGCACAGCAAAGGAAACTATAAGTAAGGTGAAAAGACAGCCTTCAGAATGGGAGAAAATAATTGCAAATGAAGCAACCGATAAAGGATTAATCTCCAAAATATACAAGCAGCTTCTGAAGCTCAATCCCAGAAGAATAAATGACCCAATCAAAAAATGGGCCAAAGAACTAAACAGACATTTCTCCAAAGAAGACATAAAGATGGCTAACAACCACATGAAAAAATGCTCAACATCCCTCATAATCAGAGAGATGCAAATCAAAACCACAATGAGATACCATTTCATACCAGTCAGAATGGCTGCTATCCAAAAGTCTACATGCAATAAAAGCTGGAGAGGATGTGGAGAGAAAGGAACCCTCTTACACTGTTGGTGGGAATGCAAACTAGTACAGCCACTATGGAGACCAGTGTGGAGGTTCCTCAAAAACCTGGAAATAGAACTGCCATATAATCCAGCAATCACACTCCTGGGCATACACACCGAGGAAACCAGAATTGAAGGAGACACATGTACTCCAATGTTCATTGCAGCACTGTTTATAATAGCGAGGACATGGAAGCAACCTAGATGTCCATCTGCAGATGAATGGATAAGAAAGCATTGGTACATATACACAATGGAGTATTATTCAGCCATTAAAAAGAATACATCTGAATCAGTTCTAATGAGGTGGATGAAACTGGAGCCTATTATACAGAGTGAAGTAAGCCGGAAAGAAAAACACCAATACAGTATACTAACACATATATATGGAATTTAGAAAGATGCAAATGATAACCCTATATACAAGACAGCAAAAGAGACAGAGATGTATAGAACAGTCTTTGGGACTCTGTGGGAGACGGTGAGGGTGGGATGATTTGGGAGAATGGCATTGAAACCCGTATGTTGTCATATGTCAAACGAATCACTAGTTCAGGGTCAATGCATGTTATGGGATGCTCGGAGCTGGCATGCGGGGATGACCCAGAGGGAGGATAAAGGGAGGAGGGAGGTGGGAGGGGGGTTCAGGAGGGGGAACTTATGTAAACCTTGGGCGAATTCATGTCAATGTATGGCAAAACCAACCAACAAAATATTGTAAAATAATTTGCCTCCAATAAAAAATAAATTACCAAAAATAAAAGATATTTTAATTCAGATTTTGGTGCATGAAATATTGAAGCTGTCATAGTTTACAAGGAAAGTTCTGTACCAAGACATCCATTAATGAAGTAGAGAAAATTCCATATTTCATGCAGGAATATCTACTTTTTCTATGGACAAAAAAGGATCTCCATGTTTCAAGTTCGACAATCTCATTCCCATTGATATATGTGAAATACAGTTGTTGGTGATATTCTGTCACTCAGTCACGTCCAACACTTTGCAACACCGTGAATGGCAGCACTCCCGACATCCCTATACTTTACTGTCTCCAACACTTTGGTGAAAGACATGTTCATCGACTTAAGTGATGCTGTCCAACGATCTCACCCCCTGTGGCCCCAATCTCCTCCTGTCCACCATCTACCCATATCAGAGCTGATAATATATTTTTTTCTTCTCAGTGGCAAGGCAGAACCTCAATCTTTTCCCATGTATTTTTTCTTCACACCAGGATAGCCAAAGTATTGGAATTTCAGTTTCAACATCAGTCTTTCCAATGGATGTTAAGGTTACTTTCCTTTAGGATTGGTGGGGTTGAACTCCTTGCTAGACAAGGGTCTCTCAAGAGCCATCTTTAGCACTCAGCTGCAAAGCCTCAATGCTTTGTAACTCAGCCTTCTTTATAGTGAAGCTAGCACATCCGTACATGTCTTCTGCTAAAACCATAGCCCTGACTAAAGGGACCTTTATTGCTAAAGAGATATCTCCGCTTTTCAGTACATTGTGTCTATGTCTAGGCTTATCATAGATTTTCTTCCCAGGAGAAGGGGTCTTTTATTCTCAGGAATGTGATCACTGTCCCCAGAGATTTTGGAGCTAAAGAAACCTGTCTGTCACTATTTTCAATTTTACCCTTTCTATTTGCCAAAACATTGCTAGTCTTTGTCCCACCTCATTTCATACACCAAGGTCAAACGTGCCCATTGCACCAGGTATCCTTTGATTCTCTGTTTTTACATTCCAGAACCCTAAGATGAAATGGACATCTTTTCTCAGCTTTAATTTTAGAAAGAGCTTACAAGTCTTCCTAAAACCATTCAAGTTCCCAGTTAGCATAGATGGTAGAGAATTGAAAGGCAGAGATTTCCATTTTTCATGCAGGAAAATCTGCACCCCTATGTTCTTGCTTAAGAAAAGGAACTCCTCATTCCTTGTAGGAAAAACAACTATCCTGATTTTCATCTGTGAAAGGTAGAAAATTCTATATGTAATGTAGGAAAAAAATCTTCAGCAAATATTCATATGTAAATTGTAGAGAATTGATATTTCAAATAGGAATATAGACATTGATTTGTCCATTTTAAATAAGTAATTCCATATTTCTAGTAGGAAATTTGGCACCTGTATAGGTGATGTGAAACAGAATGATTTCATACTCCATGGAAAAAAAGCACCATGCCTAGAGTTTCAAATACAGAAAATACAGAAATCCATATTTCATGTAGGAAAATC
This sequence comes from Moschus berezovskii, assembly GCF_049115385.1. Lineage (NCBI taxonomy): Eukaryota > Metazoa > Chordata > Mammalia > Artiodactyla > Moschidae > Moschus > Moschus berezovskii. The sequence continues at coordinate 29,698,756 of NC_142489.1, read as the reverse complement.
AGAGCGAGATTTTCATTTGTGAAATACAGACAATTGAAAATTTTGGCCCATATTTTGCTAAATGAAATATAGGAAATTCATTTTTTCATGGATTCCATCTGCGATAGGGTTTTAATGTGTGAAATACAGAGAATTCCATACTCAAAGGAAGAAAATCAGTGCCCCGATTTACATATGTGAAACAATCAAAATCCTTATTTTGTGTACTAAAATCGATGGCCAGCATTTACTAAGTGAAATACACAAAATTCCAGATGTCGTGTAGGAAATTTAACATCCAGTTATGTATGGGTGAAATACATTAATTTCCCATTTTCATGTAAAAAATATGCGTACAGATTTTCACATGAAGAAAAGAGATTTTCATTATTTTTTTATTTTCTTCTTCTTCTTCTTCTTATTATTATTATTTTTTTTTTACTGCAAAGACTTTTATTTTTACTCAAAATGATACAGAGAATCATTGAGGGGTACTAAATGGTGGAATAAAATGTATTGACAGGATACAGTGACAGAACTGAAGCTTTCTAACTCTGCTGGTAGAGTAGACGCTTGAGAGTTCCTTGGACTGCAAGGAGATCAAACCAGCCAATCCTAAAGGAAATCAGTCCAGAAATTTCACTGGAAGGACTGATGCTGAATCTGAAGCTCCAATACTTTGACCACCTGAAGCAAAGAGCCAACTCATTGGAAAAGGTCCCGATACTGGGAAAGATGGAAGGCAGGAGGAGAAGGGGATGACAGAGGGTGAGAAGGTGGAATGGTATCACCGATTGGATGGACATGATTTTGAGTAAGCTCTGGAAGTTGGTGATGGACAGGGAAGCCTGGTGTACTGCAGTCCATGGGGTCACAATGAGTCAGACATGATTTAATGACGGGAAAACAATAAATAAAAAAGGTTAGCAGTAATGAAGGCTTGAAACCCTTCAGTATAAGTGAAGATGATGAGAAGTGTTCAAATGCTAGATTTGCCAAAGACTGAAATGTGGCCTGTGAAGGAAGAAAGTCAATGATGACTGTGCCTTTTTTTTTTTTTTTTTTAACAATTGGAACTGAGTTGCCATTTTTTGACTAAAAGACTAAAGCAGGTTTTGGAGTCAGGCAAGAGATGTGCTAAATTGGAGCCAATTATTGGTCAATTATGTATAAATATCTAGGGGATTAGAAGTTTCTTTTTTAGAAGAAAGAACTATCTTATGAAAGTTTCTTTTAAATTATTATAAGAGAGTTTTCCAGTTTCTGTCATTTGAATAAGTCCTTGGTGGGATCTAGAATGCTGACCTTCTTCTAGACATGCTCAGTATACTTAAAACCCAGACTGAAAAAGCCTACATTATCAAGTTGAGGACCTGTTTCCACATCTCTTGGTGTGTTCCCACTTGTTCAATATAACTAATTGCCTTCTGCATTAAACTGAATTGCATGCAGTACTTGTACCAGTCTGAAATGGACCACATTAAGAAAGAAAAGACTGGATATGATGCATGTCCAAACTCTATTCTCAATTTTAAAAAATGCCCTATTCGCCTAGCAGCACTGGGTTTTAGCCTTGTAATTCCTACAGTGATGTTTTCCCAGTGGTCCTGTTTGACACACTTAGCTCTCGGGGTTTCTTGCTGGACTTACTGATTTGTGATATGAACTAGAAAATTTTATAGAACAGGAGATCCTCCGGGTGTATGCAATGGCCTGTAGGTACTTGATCAGTACCTACTTACAAAGTCTGAGCTGATTTGCGGGTAAAGAGATTAACTAGAGACTGAGTAAGGTATTCACAGAGGTTAAAGTTAAGCCAGAAGGGCTCCCAGCACAACGTTTGTCAAGTACAGGGATGAAGTAAGAGCTATACTTCAGTTCTGACATTTAAATGATTATTTCAAATGAGGGAAACCCTCCCTAAATCTTCCAAGCCAACTTTATTTGTTCTTCCTTAAGTATCTATTTGGAGAAGGAAACGGTAACCCACTCCAGTATTCTTGCCTGGAGAATCCCATGGACGGAGAAGCCTGGTAGGCTACAGTCCACGGGGTCGCAAAGAGTCGGACACGACTGAGCGACTGAACAGAACAGAACAGAACAAGTATCTATTAAATGACTAGGTATTGAGATCCAATTGAAGATATACAATGTTAGCTACACACGTTGTTAAGCATAATGTTCTGGTGACATTCACAGTATTCAGTAATTAGCATAATGAACAGGTGTAAAAGTATATTAGTTATCCAGATGTTAATTTGCAGTAACATATGCTGCCTGATTTGGGAGGGTTTTGTCTGAGCTACAACCAGTAGGATTTGTTACTTAATTAGGAAATCATTGTGTGTGTGTGTGTGTGTGTGTGTGATTCCTACCGTTAGATTCATTAGTCTTATTTAATGTGCTCTAAACTTTGGGAACACTCTTGGTAATGTCATTCCTATGACTTTAGGCACTATACAGGAGACAGCATGAAATCTACCATTCTGTGTGGTGCCTTAATTAGTGCACAGCTGTAGGCAATGCAGAGCGGGGAAGATTCACAGCTGTAATATGCAGCTTATAAAAGGAGATGGAAATGCACTCTCCCACTGCATATTGCATCAACCATTCCTTCCAAGGTTTCGTAAACAGATGTGTTATCCCTCACCGAATGGATTCACAAACAATTGAAAACGAAATTGTTCACCATTTTGGCTAAGACCAAGTGAGATTGCCATTTTCATTCTGGAAATTGAGGGTTGAGGGTTGAGAAATTCACGAATGCAATATAGAGTATTCCATATTTCATACAGGGAATTTACTTGCATACATTTGTATTTGAAACACTGAGTTCTGTGCTTCACTTAGAAACATTTTGCCCTACGCCAATATGCGACCTAGAGAGAATTCCATATTTAGAGATGGAATTCTCTCTAAAGAGAATTACAGATGAAGAATCTCTAATTAAGGGATATCAAGGTCAGCATCGCACTATGGGACATGACTCATCAGTGCAGGGGCATTGAAGTCAGCTCATTTACTGTACAGAGGCCCTTTCAAAGTGGTTCTGTTTTCTTCCTGCTTCCACATGAGAACAAGTGCCAGCTAACACTATCACCTCAGCCCTGTGGGGATGGGAGCAGCAGAAGGATCATCCTAAGCCATTCACTGCAAAGCACTGATGTTTAAAAATTTTGTGAAGATTTGAGTGATGTTGGAAACTGGCAAATTCTGCAGGTTCAGTTCAGTTCAGGCCCTCAGTCGTGTCCTAATATTCATGAGCCCATGGCTTTCAGTGTGCCATACCTCCCTGTATAGCATCAACTACAGGAGTGGGCTCAAACTGATCTCCATTGAGTCTGTGATGCCATCAAATCATCTCATCCTCTGTCATCCCATTCTCCTCCTGCCTTCAATCTTTCCCAGCATCAGTGTCTTCTCTAGTGAGTCAGTTCTTTGCATAAGGTGGCCAAATTACTGCAGTTTCAACATCAGTCTTTACAAAGAATACTTCGGACTGCTCTCTTTTAGGATGGACTGGTTGTATCTCCTTGAAGTCCAAGAGATTCTCAAGGGTTTTCTTCAACACCACAGTTGGAAAGCAACAATGTTTCAGTGCTCAGCTTTCTTTATATTACAAATCTCATAATCATACCTGACTAGTGGAGAAACCACAGCCTTCATTAGATGGACCTTTGTTGACATAGTAATGTCTCTGCTTTTTACTATGCTGTCTACATTGGTCATGTTTCCTTCAAAGGAAGAAATGTCTTTTAATTTCATGGCTGCAGTCACCATCTACAGTGATTTTGGAGCCCAAACAATTAAAGGCAGCTGCTTTTTCGCTTCTTTCCCCATTTATTTGTCATGAAGTGATGGGACAAGAGGCCATAATCTTCGTTTTCTGAATGATAAACTTTAAGCCAGAATTTTCACTCTCCTCTTTCATTTTCATCAAGAGGCTCTTTAGTTCTTTTTCACTTTCAGCGATAAGCGTGGTATGATCTTCACATCTGAGACTATTGATATTTCTCTCGGCAATCTTGTCTCCAGCTTGTGCTTCATCCAGCCCACTGTTTCTCATGATGTATTCCGCATATAAGTTAAATGAACAGGGTGACAATATACAGCCTTTTCCTACTTGGAACCAGTCTGTTTTTCCACGTCCAGGTTTCACTGATGCTTCCTGATCTGCAGGCAGATATTCAGGAGGTAGGTCAGGTGGTCTGGTATTCTCACCTAGTTCAGAATTTTCCACAATTTATTGTGATCCACACACTCAAAGGCTTTGGCATAGTCAATAAAGCAGAAATAGATGTTTTTCTGGAACTCTCTTGCTTTTTTGATGAGCCAGAGGATGTTGGTAATCTGATCTCTAGTCCCTCTGCCTTTTCTAAAGCCATCTTGAACATCTGGAAGTCCATGATTCATGTATTGCTGAAGTCTGGTTGGAGAATTTTCAACAGTACTTTACTCATTTGTCAGTTGAGTGTAACCGAGTGGTAGTCTGAGTTTCTTTGGCATTGCCTTTCTTGGGCAATTCTACTCAACAGGCAGCATCAGCTTATGCTACAGAGCCATCAGAGTCCCAAACCTTACATAAAAGAAAGATGTGCCTGGTCCTGTGGCTGAAAGAGTACTGCTGCATTTGAGAAAGACAGAAAGCTCTTTGTAGGGGCTCTGCATACCCCATCTCTTTGCTTTGTAATCTGGGCCATTCTGTTTCTTGGCTACTTTGCATCTCCCTCAATGGCCCTGAGTGCTCTCTTGTCTCCACTCTGACATCCTTGGGCTTGATTCCCTGGCTTCAAACTGCCAGCCAGGCCAGTTCTGGCAGTTTGCATGCAGTTTTGGGCCAGTGAGTGCAGATACAGACACAGATACACCCAACACTAAAAGGAAATTTTCACAGATGCAGAACTACACCTTTACTCATCCAGGATAATGGACTTGGGTAAGGACCTCTCATTTTTCTGGTGGTTTTCTTCCATTTACTTGTGAATCAAGTTAGTGTCCTCTTCTACCTATACTGTTTATTCTGGAAGGTTACAAAATGTTGGGACATGTCATGAGGAGGATTGACCTGCTCAGAGTTGGGTGGGATGGAAGTGCTTGTGGTGAACAGATGAATGAGTGGTGCTATTCTGTATTCCTCCATCGTATTGACTGGTTCACAGAGCCAGTCACACTGGCATGATTCCATTCCATGCACTTTCCTTCCAGCAACCATACCAGAATAACATGGGGCTTCGGACTGCACTGACTTTAAGAACCCCATCTCAGCAAGGTCTCTCAAAATCATTGTTTGTCAATGTCATGCACTTATGGCAGGCCCAGTACCCACTCAGGCCCAAGATTTCTGAGAGAGGTGCCCCTGTGCCTGCTAATTGTGAAAGAGCCTGTTTGGAGATATTTTCACTCCCCCTCCCCCTATGGTTATCTCCCGGTAGAAGGGAAAGGCCAAGTCAGATCTTTCAAAAGGCCAAAGAGAATGTGACAGAACTGTGTCTGAAGCAATATCATGAAGAAGGTGCATATGGATCCAAAGGACCTCTGCTGAAACAAGTCACTGAACGTGAAGCCCAAAAGGTCAGGTGGCTTCCATTTTTGGCAACACCATAATTTACTTCTACCCATACATACACAGAATCCCCACCCAGATCACACCCTGGAGAGCCTGCCTGCCCTGGGCCCACAACTCATGGCTTCATTGTGCAGAAAGTGGCATTCCTCTCCCAAGAGGGCATGATTCCAAGCCAGGCCTCCCTAACTTGCTAAATGCCAAGGCTTTCTTTCTGTTGCCCTCATGAGGCTGTGGTAGATCTTCCTATAGCTCAGGATCCCTGCCAGGCTTTTAGCTTATGGAGTTCATGAACCATGAATTCAGCTAAAGTTTTGGCTGGGGGACAACCAGGTGCCCGCTTAAATTCCAGTCTCCTTGTGAGTCTCATGGTGCACATTTCACTCAGGATTACCGTAACAAAATCAGAGATTGTCCTCCAGTGAGACTTTCAGAACCATCCCTCAAGTGCAGAGAGACATTTTCCCTCTCTGCCACCCACAGCCAAGGATGAGATCCCAGAGAAAGAAAGGAATTTATGTCAGACTTTTTGTCCAAGAAGTGGAACATCTTTGTGACGACTGCTATTCCCTTCTCCCTAAGCCTGAAAACCTGAAAGCTCTGAACTGCTTTCATGGTCATCAAATTCTTCCACTGTCCTAGGATCCCTTGATGCAAACAGCCCACCACCATTCAGTTCAACTTATTTCTGTCCCTCATTCATCCTACACTTTGTGACCCCATCAACTGAAGCATGCCAGGCTTACCTGTTCATCTATAGCTCCCAGAGCTTGCTCAAATACATCTCCATCAAGTGGTGATGCGATTTCTCTCTTGCTATTCTTTGAAAAATGGTGATGCCATCCAAACTTCTCATTTTTTGTCGTCCAATTCTCATTCTGTCATCAGTCTTTCCAAGTATCAGAGTGTTTTACAGTGTCTGTTCTTCACATCAACTGGCCAAAATACTGAAGTTTCAGCTTCAGAATCTGTCCGAATACTCATTACCAATTTCTCTTAGGATTCACTTGTTTCTTCTACATGCAGTGCAAATCTCAATCGTCTTTTCCGATAGGATCGATCAAAGTATCAGTTCTTTGGTAGTCAGCTTTAAGGTACAAATCTCACATCTATACCTGACTGCTGGGAAACCCATAGCTTTGACTAGATGGACCTTTTTCAGCAAAGTAATATCTCTGCCTTTTAATATGCTGTCTATTTATGTCATAGCTTTTATGGCCGCAGTCACCATCTACAGTGATTTTGAAGTCCAAGATAGGAAAGCCTGTCATGGTTTCCACTGTTTCCCCATCTCTTTGCCGTGAAGAATTGGGACTAGATGCCATGAACTTCAGTCATTGAATGTGCAGGGTGAAACCAAAATTTTCACTCTCCAATTTCACTTTCATTAAGAGATTGTTTAGTTTCTCTTCACTTTCTGTCGTAATGGTGGTGTCGTCATATATCTGTGTTTGTTGCTATTTCCCCTGGCAAACTGGATCCTAACTTGTTCTTCATGCAGCTTGGCATTTCACATGACGCAGTCTACAAAACTAAACAGGGTGACAATATACAGCCTTGAGTGGCTACTTTCCCCAGCTTTGGAACCAGTCCATTGTTCCCCGTCCATGATAAGTGTTGTTTCATTATCTTCATAGAAGTTTCTCAGGAGGCAGGCCAGGTGGTATGATATTCCCATCTCTTGAAGAATTTTCCACACTTTTTGTGTTCAACAAGCCATGTTTTGACATAGTCAATAAAACAGGGGATGTTTTTCTGGAAATTGCTTGCTTTTTTGAGCATACAGTGGGAACGGAAAATTTGATCTCTGGTTCTTCTGCCTTTTGTAAATGCAGCTTGAACCTCTAGAGGTTCTTCTTTTACATACTGTTGAAAACTTCCTTGGAGAATTCCGTGCACTTCTTTTTGCTTTATGTGAAACGAGTGCAATTGTGTGTTAATTCAAAAACTCTGACATTGTCTTTCTTTGGGAATGCGATGAAAAGTGATCATTTTCAGTCCTGTGGCCACTGCTGAGTTCTCCAAATTTGCCTTCATATTGAGTGCAGTACTTTCACAGCATCATATTTTAGGATTTGAAATATTTCAACTGGATAGCCATCACCTCCACCAGATTTGTTCTCACTAATGTTTCCTAAAGCCTTCTTGACTATGCATTATAGGATACCTGGGTCTAGGTGAGTGATGATACCATTGTGCTTTTCAGCATTGAACATTTTCTTTGTGTAGTTCTTCTGTGTATTTTTGCCACCTTTTCTTATATTTCTGCTTTTCTTGCTTCCCTAATATATGTGTTCTTTATTGTGCCCTTTATTGCATAAAATATTCCCCTGCTATATTTAATTTTCTTGAGGAGATCTCTAGCCTTTCTTATACTATTGTTTTCCTCTATTTCTTGGCATAGTTCAATGAGAAAGATTTTCTTATAAACCATAACTATTCTTCAAAACTCTGCATTTAGGTGGGTGTAAATTTCCTGTTTTTGTTTTCCTTCCACTTCTCTCTCTCTCTCTCTCTCTTTGTTTCCTTTTCCTCAGCTGCTTTTAAGGCTTCTTCAGGTAACCATTTTTCCTTTTGCATTTCTTTCTTCTGGGGATATTCTTCATTTCTTCATTTTGTACAATGTCACAAACTTCTGCACAAACTTCTCTCTCAGATCTAATTCCTTGAATCAATTTGCATTTGCAATTACAATCAAAAGATATATTATTTACATTATACTTGAATGATCAAGGGGTTTTCCCTACTTTCTTCAATATAAGAATGATTTTTTCCAACGTGTGTTGCTGATCTGAGGCACAGTCAACTCCCAGTATTGTATTGACTGACTGTATAGACTTCAGCAATACGTGAATTGTGAACTTCCATATGTTCAAGCTTCTTTTAGAAAAGACAGAGGAACCAGAGATCACATTGCCAACATCGGCTCAATCATCAAAAAAGCAAGAGCATTCCAGAAAACAAATCTATTTCTGTATTATTGACTATGCCAAAGCCTTTGAATGTGTGGATCACAATAAATTGTGGAAAATTCTGAAAGAGATGGGAATTGCAGACCACCTGACCTACCCCTTGAGAAACCTATATACAGGTCAGGAATCAACAGGTAGAACTGGACATGGAAAAACAGACTGGTTCCAAATAAGGAAAGGAGTGTGTCAGAGCTGTATATTTTCACTCTGCTTATTTAACTTATATTCAGAGTACATAATGAGAAACGCTGGGCTGGAAGAAGAAGCTGGAATCAAGATTGCTGGGATAAATATCAATAACCTGAGGTATACAGATGACAACTCCCAAATGGCAGAGGGTGAAGAGGAACTGAAAAGCCTCTTGGTGAAAGTGAAAGAGGAGAGTGAAAAAGTTGGCTTAAAGTTCAACTTTCAGAGAACTGAGATCATGGCATCTGGACCCATCACTTCATGGATCTGGATGGGGAAACAGTGGAAACAGTGTCACGATTTACTTTGACAGGCTCCAAAATCACTGAAGATGGTGATTATGGGCATGAAAGTAAAAGACATTTACTCCTAAGAAGGAAAGTGATGACTAGCCTAGCTATTATATTAAATAGCAAAGACATCACTTTGCCAACAAAGGTCCATCTAGTCAAGGCTATTGTTTTTCCAGTGGTCATGTGTGGATGAGAGTTAGATGGTGAAGAATGTTGAGTGCCAAAAAATTGATGCTTTTGAACTGTGGTTTTGGAGAAGACTCTGGAAAGTCCCTTGGACTGGGAGGAAATCCAACCAGTCCTAAAGGAATGATTCTAAAGGAGATCAGTGTTTTGTGATCTTTGAAAGTATTGATGCTAAAGCTGAAACTCTAATATTTTGGCCATCTCATGCGAAGAGTTGACTCGACAGACAATACCCTGATGCTGGGAGGGATTGAGGGTAGGAGGAGAAGGGGATGATAGAGGATGAGATGGTTGGATGGCATCACCCACACAATGGATATGAGTTTGAGTAACTCTAGGAGTTGGTGATTGACAGGGAGGCCTCTTGTGCTTCGGTTCATGGGGTGGCAAAGAGTTGGGCACGACTCAGCTACTGAACTGAAAGAGATTCACTATCCTCAACTTCATAGTATATTATCAGTTTGATTTCGGTATTGTTCATCTGATGATGTAAATATGAGGAGTCATGTCTCGTGTTTTTGGAAAAGGGTGTATCGAATGACAGTAACTTGTCTTGGCAAAACTGTTAGGTTTTGCCCTGGTTTATTTTGTACCCGAAGGCCAAACATGTCTCTTACTTTAGGTAGTTCTTAATTTCCTACTTTTCCATTCCAGTCCTATATGTTGAAAATAGCATCTTATTTTGTGGGTGTAAGTCCTAGAATGTCCTACTGGTAATCACAGACCTACTCAACCTCAGCTTCACCCTGACCTTCAGCTCAACTTCCACTTTAGCATTCCTGGTCATGACATAGACTTTGATTACAGTACTACTGAATGGTTAGCCTTGAAAATAAGCAGAGATATTTCATTTTTATATTGCAATCATGTACTGCAATTCCCACTCTTTTTATTGATGAGGGTAGCTTCTTCCATTTCTTCTCTAGGGATTCTTGCCCACTTTAGAAGATAAAATGGTCATTTGAATTAAATTTGTCCATTCCATTCATGAACAAATGGATTGCTGAAATTTTGATCTTCACACTTGTCATCTCCTGTTTGACCAATTAAATTTTACCATTATCATGGACCTAACTTTTTAACTTCCTACGAAATATCATTCTGTAGAGCATCAAACTTTGCTTTTATCACCACCCACATCTAGAACTCGGTGTTGTTTCTCCTATGGCTCCATCTCTTTATTTTCTCTGGAGTTACTTCCTCACTGAGTTCCAAAAGTAGATAGGACACCTACCAACCTGGAGATTTCATCTTTCAGTGTCCTATCTTTTTGGCTTTTCATATCGTTCATTGGGTTTTCTAAGCAAGGATACTTAAGTGGTTTTCCATTCCCTTCTCCAGTTGACCACATTTTGCCAGAATTCTCCAACAGGTCCAATCCACCCTGGGTGGCTCTACCTGGCATATTTCATAGTTTCATTGAGGTAGACAAGGCTGTGATTCTTTTGAACAGTTTGGTTAGCTTTCTGTGATTGTGTTTTTCATTCTCTCTGCCCTCTGATGGATAAAGATAAGAGCCTTATGAAAACATCCTGATGGGAGAAACAGACTGAGTGAGCCTCGGTCCTGCTCTGATATGTGGGGCCATATTCAGTGAATCTTTAATACAATTTTCTCTTGATGGGTGTGGCTGCGTTCAGGTCTCGTTGTTTGAACTGAGCCCAAACTATCATATGGGAAACGAAAGTACTTGGGACCTCCTTCAAAAGGATTTGAGCAAGCACTCTTGTATTCAGTTCCCGTGACTACTCTGCATCCCACACTCTGCTGGAGACTCCTGGACACTCACAAGCAAGTCTCACTCAGTCTCTTTTGGGGACACTGCTCCTTATTCTTGACTCTTCGTGCACGCAAGGTTTTGTGTGCGCCCTCCAACAGTCTGTTTCACTCCTGTGGAAGTTGTATATTCAAATCCCACTGGCCTCCGAAGTCAAATTCCGTGGGGTTCTCAGTCCCTTTGACAGATCCCCAGGTTGAGAAAACTGTAGGAGTCCTAGAACTTCCTTAAATGTACAAAACTTTCTTTGGAATAATCATCCTTCAACTTGTGCATTGTGTGTTAGGCGGCTTTATGTTAGCTTGTAAGGTGACCTCCTCTGAGAGAGTTTATGTCACAAACTGCATGACCAGGTCTATAGCAACCAGAGCCTCTCTTCCCGGACAGGGCATTGTTGAATCATGTCTCTTCAGGAGACACTCAATCACTCAAATGCAGTTCTGACTCTGTCTCTGTGTGGTCTCTGGGTATAGGTGCACAAAATATTTTATTGAGCACTTGGGGCATCGCTGGTATTTATTGATTCTAAATGCAAATTCACTGCTCCAACATTCTTGTTAGTTTTCCTTTGCCCTTGGAAATCTGTTGTTGTTGTTGTTGTTGTTTTGTGGGACCCAACATTCTCCTGTCAAAGGTCCTTCAGAAGCAAACTGTAATTTTGGACTTCTCACAGGGAAACTTGGTTTCACACTGTTCTACTTTCCCATCTTCGCTCCCTCATGGGCATACACTACCAAAGGGGGAAATGCCTCCATCCCACATCTGCACTTTCTTCACCTTTCTGAGCTTTCAGACAGGCAGGAAGTACCTGGACAGGGCCAAAGTCACCCTGTGTTTTCTTGGATGTGTGTGGTTTCACAATTAAGGATTTTACCTTTTCATGTCATTCGTCTCACATGATGCTATTGTTGATCACTCATAAAGAGAGAGTGTGCTACGTGATTGGCTGATCCGAGGCAGCACTCTCCCAGGGCCTTCCTCTAATTTGGAAATTTTTTGCAGTGCAGTAGGTTTTCTTTCTGTTTCTCCTTCTTTCAGTTTCTACTCTTTTCTGAAGGACCTTCACCTCTTCATACTTTTATTTCCAATTATAGCCGTGTCCACCATTTCCACAGGCCAGCCCACTTCCCCCAGACTGAAGGGTCCACAGGCTATGTTTTCAAAGCCCCACACCACTGGATTTATACTGGATGACTCTTCAAGTGTTCCACATCCTCTTCCTGCTACAAACACACATGACCACAGTAGAAACTATGAGATTTTTCATGTCTCTTGATGTAAGCCCAGATTTGTGAATGCACAGTACTGAGTTGTAACTGGTCATCTATTCCTCAGTCCTGTCTTGAGCAGGAAGGACCACCTCAGAGATGCATGGACCAATCTCTCCCAGTCTGTGGATACCTGGTGCCTCTTTCCACTCGTCCATATCACGTGGTCTGTGATTTTCATCTCTGTGCCAGCTGTGATTGGATGCACATCCACACAGGAAAACACACAAACACAGGAAACAAGCCTACGTGGCTAGACACACACAAATGTACAAGGTACATTGAAACATAGACAAACAGGGCACATAGGTGTTTCTGCAACTGAAGAATCAGTGCTTCATATGAAATATAGAGATTTCCTTATTTCTTATAGGAAAATATACATTCTGAACTCAAATATGAAGTGTACAGAAGTCCAAATTCCATGATGGAGTCTTCCCCCCCATGTTTTGATACCGTAAATACAAGCCATTTCCCACTTCATGGAATCCATTCTTTCTTTTGGCATATGTTTTCAGAAATACAACTAACTCTCTATTTCATGAAGAAACAGTGGTGCCCATATTTTCACTTGTGCAGTAGAAATAGTTCCAATTTCATACTGGTTTTCCATGTCTTCAAAAAGCAGTGCTAAGATTTTCATGTGTGACATTTCTAGAACTTCACACTTAATAGTAGAGAACCACCACACAGATTCATGTATGAGGTGTAGACTAGTCTACATTTCACATTAAAAACAAAACAAACAAAAAGCAAAAAAAACAGCTTCCAGATTTTCTTAAAATGAAGAAAAAAATGCAGTATATCATGGAGTAAAACAAGCATCACCATATTTGCACGTAAAAAATGTAGGTAATTCTCCATTTAAGTTCAATTCAGTCAAGTCTCTTAGTCGTGTTCAACTTTTGCGACCCCATGAACTGCAGCTTGTCTTGTTTCCCTGTCAATCACCAACTCCCAGAGATTACTCAAACTCATGTCCATCGAGTCGGTGACGCCATCTAACCACCTCATCTTCTGTCATTCTCTTCCCTTATTGCCTTCAATATTTCCCAGCATCAGGGTCTTTTCCAAAGAGTCAGTTCTTTGCATCAGGGGTCCGGATTATTGAAGTTTGTGCTTCAGCATCGGTGCTTCCAATGTATATTCAGGACTGATTTCCTTTGGCCTCCTTGCAGTCCAAGAGACTCTCAAGGGTCTTCACCAATGCCTCATTTTAAAGGCATCAATTCTTCCATGCTCAGCTGTCTTTACAGTTTAAATTTCACATCCGTACATTACTGCAGGAGAAACCATCACTTTGACCAGGTGGACCTTCGCTGGCAAAGCAATGTCTCTGCTTTTCAATAGGCTGTCTAGGTAGTTCATAGCTATTAATCCAAGTACCAAGTGTTTTTAATTTTATGGCTGCAGTCACAATCTTCAATTATTTTGGAGCCCTCCAAAATAAAGTCTATCAGTATTTCCATTGTTTCTCCACCCATATTTTAAACAGGGATGGGACCATATGTCATGATCTTAGTTTTCTGAATGTTGAATATTAATTCAAAATTTTCACTCTCCTCTTTAATTTTCATCAAGAGGTTCTTTATATCTACTTAATTTTTGCCATAAGAGTGATTTCATTTGAAGCTGTTGATATTTCTTGCAGCAATCTTTATTCATGCCTGTGCTTCTTAAAGTCTGGCATTTAGCATGTTGTACACTACATATGAACTATGGATGGAGGTTTGTGATATTCTACAGAAGACAGGAACCAAGACCATCGCCAAGAAAATGAAAAGCAAAAAAGCAAAACAGTTGTCTGAGTAAACTTTACAATGTTCTGTGAAAAAAAGAGAAGCCAAAAGCAAAGAAGAAATGGAAAGATGTATCCATTTGATTGCTGAGGTGCAAAGAATAGCAAGGAGAGTTAAGAAAGCCTTCCTGAGTGATCAATGTAAAGAAATAGATAGGAAAAATAGAATGAGAAAGATGAGAGTCCCTTTAATAAATTTGAGATACCAAGGGACTATTACATGCAAAGAAGGGCTCAATAAAGAACCGAAATGGTATGGACCTAATCAAGCAGAAACTATTAAGAAGAGCTGCAACAAATACTCAGAACTGTTCAGAAAAGATCTTTCAGTTCAGTTCAGTCGCTCAGTCGTGTCCGACTCTCCGTGACCCCGTGAATCACAGCACGCCAGGCCTCCCTGTCCATCACAAACTCCCAGAGTTCACTCAAAATTCACAATGATGTGATCACTTACGCTAACCTATGGCCAGATATTCTGGAATGGGAATTCAAGTGGGCTTTAGGAAATATCACTATGAACAAAGCCAGTGGAAGTGACAGAATTTCAGTTCAGGTATTTCAAATCCTAAGAGATGATGCTGTGAAAATGTTGCACTCCACATGTCAGCAAACTAGGAAAACTCAGCAGTGACCACAGGATTGGAAATGATCAGCTTTCATTCCAATTCCAAAGAAAGTCAATGCCAAAAATGCTCCAAACTACCGCCCAATTCCACTCATCTCACACGCTAGAAAATAATGTTCAATATTCTCCAAGCCAGGATTCAAAAATGGGTGAACCGTGTACTTCCAGAAGTTCAAGGTGGTTTTAGAAAAAGCAGAGGAACCAGAGATCGAACAGCTAACATCTGCTGGATCATCGAAAAAGCAAGAGAGTTCCAGAAAAACATTCTTTTCTTCTTTATTTCCTATGCAAAAACCTTTGACTATGTGGATCTCAATAAATTATGGAAAATTCTGAAAGAGATCAGAATACCCAGACCACCTAACTTGTCCCTTGAGAAACTTGTTTGCAGGTCAGGAATCAATAGAGAGTACTGGACATGGAACAACATCTTGGTTCCAAATATGAAAATGAATATGTCAAGGCTGTACTTTCACCCTCCTTATTGAACTTTTATGCAGAGTACATCATGAGAAACGCTAGGCTGAAGGAAGCACAAACTGGAATCAAGATTGCTGGGAGAAATATCAACAACCCAGATATGCAGGTGACACCACAATTATGACAGAAAGTGAAGAACAACTAAAGAGTTTCTTGATTAACATAATGAAGAGAATGAAAACGTTGGCTTAAATTTCAATTTTTATCAACTCAGATTATGGCCTCCAGTCCCATCACTTCTGGCAAATAGGTGGGGAAAGAGTGGCTCCTTCCCCAGGGGGAAGCTCCAAAATCACTGCAGATGGTGATTGTAGCCATGAAATGAAAAATGCTTACTCTTTGGAAGAAAAGCTATGATCAACCTAGACAGCATAAATAAAAAGCAGAGACCTGATTTGCCAATAAACTCTGTTTAGTCAAGCTATCGCTTTTCCAGTAGTCACGTATGGATGTGTTATTCGGACTATAAAGAAAACTGAGTGCCAAGCATTGATGCTTTTGAACCGTGGTGTTGGAGAGACTCTTGAGTGTCCATTGGCCTGCAAGGATATCCAACCAGCCAATCCTAAAGGAGATCAGTCCTGGATGTTCATTGGAATGACTGATGTTGAAGTTGAAACTCCAATACTTTGGCCACCCGATGCAAACAACTGACTCAATGGAAAAGTTCCTCACGCTGTGAAAGATTGAGAGTAGGACGAGAAAGGGATGACAGAGAATGAGGTGGTTGGAGAGTATCACCGATTCAATGGACATGAGTTTGGGTATACTCAAGGGGTTGATAACGGACAAGCAGGTCTGGCGTTCTGCAGTTCATGGGGTCACAAATAGTCTGACATGACTGAACCACTGAAGTGATAATTACATACAATTTAAATAAGCACGGTGACAATATGGACAGCATGATGTGGGTGAAGCTGTCCTGCTTCCAGACCACGATATCTTTGTACCTGTAGGGGCTCTCAGTCTGCTTCACGCTGAAGCACAGTCTCTTGTCAAAGGGCTGGTCTCGCCTGTCCTTGATGAACTTCCTTTTGCCGGCTGTTACGCCCCTGACAAACGTCTGCAGGGTGGTGGTCCCGATGGCCATCAGCGTGTCCATGAACATGGATTTGCCTTTCCTGTTCACCGTCAGCCCCATAGTCATGCCCGAATTCAAGGGCCGGACACCTGTGGCACAAGCCGGTGTATCAGGGGCTGGTGCCTCATTTGCGCCTGCTCAGCCCCTGGACCCAGGAGGGCCCCGACCAGATTCTGGAACGATGCCTCCTGGGCCGGGGAGTTCTCCCGTCCCTGCTCCAGTGTCTGGCTTCTCAGGGCTTTAGTCCTGGAAGCCGTCCACCCCACTCCTCCTCTTGATGGGGCATTTGGGCACTGCCGGGCCGAGTCCATGTTGATGCCTGCCAGGCCGGGTCCATGTTGTTTTGGGGTCCAGGCCCTGAGAGGGGATCTTCAGAACATCAGGCTGGCAGCAAACAGCAGGCTACTCTTGGCCTCATGCCCCTTGCCAACAACTAGTGCTCTGGAGGCGGCCTTGAGAAGCTGCTCTTGTGCATCTGGAGATCTGCTTATGGGCATGGTTTGGGGAGGTCTAGTTACTTCTGCTGAAATTGCCCTACTTCTGCATCTTGCTGTCGCACTGTTTGAGGTCATGAATGTGATACTTGCAGTACACCAGGTGCTGCTCAAGAGGCCCTGAGCAACCCTATATATCCCCCTCCCCATGGGGCCACACCCTTATTCTTTTTTGAAAGAGTTAAAAAATCTTAGTTTCATTTAGCCCGTTTTCACAGCTGAGTATTTATTCTATAAAAAGTTTACAGATTGTTCAGTTTACATATATATTTGAAACTACAGAACAAAAAAACTGGGCCCCACACGTGCAAAAATACTGCAATGACCAAGCCAAGTAAAGACAGATTTGCACTCTGTAAGCTCTCTGTGGGAGAAGGCAATGGCAAGCCACTCCAACTCTTGCCTAGAAAATCCCATGGATGGAGGAGCCTGGTAGGCTGCAGTTCGTGGGGTCACTAAGAGTCGGACACAACTGAGCGACTTCACTTTCACTTTTCACTTTCACACATTGGAGAAGGAAATGGCAACCCACTCCAGTGTTCTTGCCTGGAGAATCCCAGGGACGGGGAAGCCTGGTGGGCTGCCGTCTATGGGGTCACACAGAGTCGGACACGACTGAAGTGACTTAGCAGCAGCAGCAGCAGCAAGCTCTCTGTGAGGCCGGGAGGTGGTCGGTTCAAAGTAGAAAATTCAAAACTGTACAAAAATACGATTTTGATTTCATTTCACTCCATACATTCAATATGATTACAAGCTCAGAAGCCTGCCGGGGGGACAGGCTTCTGGAATCGTCCCCACCCCTGGCGGCAATGTAGATGTCTAGGCACACAGGGCACTTTTGGACAGCATCCACTACTTGGTATATTGTGGAGACGTGAAAGCTGAGACCAACAATATGAAACGTCAATATAATATGGCAGTTCTCTTAAAAAGGAGGTTCTGCTTTTAACAGTGTGCCAACAGAGTTTTAACTTATTAAATAAAATATATTCTAAGTGAACCTAAAAGTTACATTTTATACACATAAAAATGCATCTTATTTGTGGTGTAAGCACGTGGTCCGGCTCCCAGAAGGCCCGGCGGGGTGGTGGTTTCGGTTGCCGGCTGCGCCCGGGGCGGGGCATGCTCGGTCCGACATGCGGGGGGGTGGGTGAGCGCGAGGCCCGGTAGGCTACGGTCGCCACCGTGGCGAGGCGCCCCGTGCACCAAGCCCAGGGCGGGCCAAGGCCAGAGCATGGGGATCCCGGTCGCCTTCGCCCGCCCGGCCCGGGGAAGGCCATGGTTAAGGAGTGGCCCCACGTCTAAGGTCCGGCGAGTAGCGGCGACCACAGGACCTGAAGACAGAGTGCTCCCCGAAACCCGCCTCCGCACCGTGCCTGCCCCTAGTAGGCTAGTGACCTTATTCCGGCTGCACCTTCAAAACTGGTCCCTGACCACATTTGATTCTTCACCTGGTGAGCCCACTTCGTATTGGTGGCCATCGTTTAAGATGCAGCAGGAAGGGAGCCAGGTGGAGACCTGGCCTCTAGCTGCTTCTGTCTCTTCCCCCGGCTCTGCCTTCCAGGGACAAGGCCGCCCTCCAGGAGAGGAGGCCCAAGCAGGAGGCGGTAGGGACAGGAATTGAACGGCAAAGCACGTCCCAGAAGTTTTCAGTGTAAGAGACTTGTCGGGGGAGCTGGTTACCATTTCCCCACATTCTGCTGCTCCAAGAAAGTGCAGCCGCTGCACCTTACCTTGGACAAGGGGTATCCCCTCAAGGCCGCTCCTCCTGACCCTGAACGTGGAGTAGCTCCTCTCAGCCCTCCTCCGCCCGCCCAGCCACCACCTATTGGACGTGGGTTAGTTCCTCTCAGCCGCCGACCCTGGCCTCAGGCGTGGGGTAGCTCCTCAGGGCCGTGTCTCTTTGCGTGGTCGGTTGCTCCGGGGCCGGCATCTTTGAGTCTGCACCACCAGGTAGGTATTGCGAGGGGACATCAGAGGGCAGACACACTGAAATCATAATCACAGAAACTAGTCAATCTGATCACATGGACCATAGCCGAATGTGGTCCACTGGAGAAGGGAATGGCAAACCACTTCAGTATACTTGCCTTGAGAATCCCAAGAACAGTATGAAGAGGCAAAATAATAGGATATAGTGAATGAGGAAATCCCCAGGTCAGTAGGTGCCCAGTATGCTACTGGAGATCAGTGGAGAAGTAACTCTAGAAGGAATGAAGGGATGGAGCAAAAGCAAAACCAATACCCAGATGTGGATGTGACCGGTGATAGAAGCAAGTTCCGATACTGTAAGAGGAATATTGCATCGGAACCTGGAATGTTAGGTCCATGAATCAAGGCATATTGGAAGTGGTCAAACAGGAGATGGAAAGAGTGAACATAGACATTCTAGGAATCAGTGAACTAAAATGGACTGGAATGGGTGACTTTAACTCAGATGACCATTAAATCTACTACTGTGGGCAGGAATCCCTTAGAAGAAATGGAGGAGCCATCATGGTCAACAAAAGAGTCCGAAACACAGTACTTGAATGCAATCTTAAAAACGACAGAATGATTTCTGTTCGTTTCCAAGGCAAACCATTCAATATTACAGTAATCCATGCCTATGCCCCAACCCGTAACGCTGAAGAAGCCGAAGTTGAATGGTTCTATGAAGACCTACAAGACCTTTTAGAACTAACAACCCAAAAAGATGTGCTTTTCATTATAGGGGATTGGAATGCAAAAGTAGGAAGTCAAGAAACACCTGGAGTAACAGGCAAATTTGGCTTTGGAGCACAGAATGAAGCAGGGCAAAAGCTAATAGATTTTGTCAAGAGAATGCACTGGTCTTAGCAAACACCCTCTTCCAACAAAACAAGAGAAGACTCTACACATGGACATCACCAGATGGTCAACACCGAAATCAGATTGATTATATTCTTTGCAGCCAAAGATGGCTAACTCTATACAGTTAGCAAAAACAAGACCAGGAGGTGACTGTGGCTCAGATCATGAACTCCTTATTTCCAAATTCAGACAGAAATAGAAGAAAGTAGGGAAAAGCTCTAGACCAATCAGATATGACCAAAATAAAATCCCTTATGATTATACAGTAGACGTGAGAAATAGATTTAAGGGACTAGATCTGATAGATAGAGTGCCTGAGGAACTATGGATGGAGGTTCGTGACATTGTACAGGAGACAGGGACCATCCCCATGGAAAAGAAATGTAAAAAAAGTAAAATGCCTGTCGGAGGAGGCCTCACAAATAGCTGTGAAAGGAAGAGAAGCGAAAAGCAAAGGAGCAAAGGAAAGCTATAAGCATCTGAATGCAGAGTTCCAAAGAATAGCAAGGAGAGATATGAAAGCCTTCCTCAGTGATCAATGCAAAGGAGAGGAAGAGGAAAACAACAGAATAGGAAAAGCAAGAGACCTTTTCAAGAAAATTAGAGGTATCAAGGGAATGTTTCATGCAAAAATGGACTTGATAAAGGACAGAAATGGTATGGACCTAACAGAAGGAGAAGATATTAAGAGGAAATGGCAAGAATACACAGAAGAACTGTACAAAAATGATCTTCACAATGAAGATAAATACGATGGCGTGATCACTCACCTGGAGCCAGACAGCTTAGAATCTGAAGTCAAGTGGGCCTTAGAGAGCACCACTACGAGCAAAGCTAGTGGAGGTGATGGAATTCCAGTTGAGCTATTTCAAATCTTGAAAGATGATGCTGTGAAAGTGCTGCACTCAATAAGCCAACAAACTTGGAAAACTCAGCAGTGCCCACGGGACTGGAAAAGGTCACTCTTCATTCCAATCCCAAAGAAAGGCAATGCCAAAAAATGCTCAAACGACTGCACAATTGCACTCATCTCACAAGCTAGTACAATCATTCTCAAAATTCTCCAAGCCAGGCTTCAGCAATATGTGAACCGTGAACTCCCAGATGTTCAAGCAGGTTTTAGAAAAGCCAGAGGGACCAGAGATCAGATTGCTAACATCCGTTGGATCATGGAGAAAGCAAGAGAGTTCCAGAAAAACATCTATTTCTGCTTCATTGACTATGTCAAAGCCTTTGACTGTGTGGATCACAATAAACTGTGGAAAATTCTGAAAGAGATGGGAATACCAGACCACCTGACCTGTCTCTTGAGAAACTTGTATGCAGGTCAGGAAGCAACAGTCAGACCTGTACATGGAACAACATACTGGTTCCAATAGGAAAAGGAGTACGTCAAGGCTGTATATTATCACCCTGCTTATTTAACTTATATGCAGAATACATCATGAGGAACGCTGGGCTGGAAGAAGCACAAGCTGGAGTCAAGATTGCTGGGAGAAATATCAATAACCTGAGATATGCAGATGACACCACCCTTATGGCAGAAAGTGAAGAGGAACACAAAATCCTCTTGATGAAAGTGAAAGAGGAGAGTGAAAAGGTTGGCTTGAAGCTCAACATTCAGAAAAGATCATGGCATCTGGTCCCATCACTTCATGTGAAATAGATGGGAAAACAGTGGAAGCAATGTCAGACTTTATTGTTTTGGGCTCCAAAATCACTGCAGATGCTGATTGCAGCCATGAAATTAAAAGACTCTTACTCCTTGGAAGGAAAGTTATGACCAACCTTGACAGTATATTAAAAAACAGAGACTTTACTTTGCCAACTAAGATCCGTCTAGACAAGGCTATGGTTTTTCCCGTGGTCATGTATGGATGTGAGTGTTGGACTGTGAAGAAAGCTGATCGCCGAAGAATTGATGCTTTTGAACTGTGGTGTTGGAGAAGATTCTTGAGAGTCCCTTTTACTTCAAGGAGATCCAAAAAGTCCATTCTATAGGAGATCAATCCTTGGTGGTCATTGGAAGGAATGATGCTAAAGCTGAAACTGCAATACTTTGGCCACCTCATGAGAAGAGTTGACTCACTGGAAAAGACTCTGATGCTGGGAAAGTTTGGTGATGGAGGAGAAGGGGACGACAGAGAATGAGATGGTTGGATGGCATCACTGACTCTCTGTACATGAGTTTGAGTGAACTCCGGGAGTTGGTGATGGACAGGGAGGCCTGGCGTGCTGTGATTCATGGGGTCGCGGAGAGTCGGACACGACTGAGCGACTGAACTGAACTGAAGTGAATCTACTTCATAGAGCTTATTTCTATTTCTTCCAGCAGGATTAATTCAAGCTTGTCAATCATCCAGATTGGCATTTTGCATGTTTTACACTGTATAGAGGTTAATTAAACAGGGTGGCAATATGCAGCCTTGGAACAATCTTTTCCTGATTTGGAAGCAACCTGTCGTTCCATATCCTGTTGCTTCTTTTCCTGGATATAGATTTCTCAAGAGGTAGGTCAGGTGGTCTGGTTTTCCCACCATTTTATTATTATCATTATTAGTTAACAATTTGTTGTGATCCCCACAGTCACAGGCTTTGGCATAACAATGAAGCAGAAGTAGAGGTTTCGGTTTTTCTTGTTTTTGGAGATCTCTTGCTTTTCTGATGATTCCCATGGATGTTGGCAATTTGATTTCTTTACCTACCCTTGTCTAAATCCAGCTTGAACATGTGTAAGTTCATTGTTCATGTACTGTTGAATCTGGAAGGGAGAATTTTGAGCATTACTTTTCTATCATTTGACATGGGAGCAAATGTGTGGTAATGTGAACATTCTTTGGGATTGGACTGAAAACTGAACTTTTCCAGTCTTGGGGCAATTGCTGAGTTTTTCAAATTTGCTGGCATATTGAGAGTAGCACTTTCACAGAATCATCTTTTAGCCTGTGAAATAACTTAACTGGAATTCCATCAGCTCCACTAGTTTTCTCCATATGATGCTTCATAAGGATTCAGTTCTGTTCAGTTCACTTCAGTCGCTCAGTCGTGTCTGACTCTCTGCGACCCCATGAATAACAGCACTCCAGGCCCCCCTGTCCATCACCAACTCCCGGAGTTCACTCAAACTCATGTTCAAAGAGTCGGCAATGCCATCCAACCATCTCATTCTCTGTCGTCCTCTTCTCCTCCAGCCCCCAACCTTTCCTAGCATCAGAGTCTTTTCGAGTGAGTCAACTCGTCCCATAAGGTGGCCAAAGTATTGCAGTTTCAGCTGTATCATCAGTCCTTCCAATGAACACCCAGGATTGATCTCCCTTAGAATGGACTGGTTGGATCTCCTTGCAGTCCAAGGGACTCTCAAGAGTCTTCTCCAGCAGCACAGTTCAAAAGCATCAATTCTTCGGCGATCAGCTTTCTTCACAGTCCAACTCCCACATCCATTCATAACCACGGGAAAAACCATAGCTTTGACTAGACAGACCTTTGTTGACAAAGTAATGTCTCTGCTTTTTAATATACTGTCAAGGTTGGTCATAACTTTCCTTCCAAGGAGTAAGTGTCTTTTAATTTCATGGCTACAATCTTACTTGACTACATATTCCAAGATGTCAGAGTCTAGGTGAATGATCTCACCATCGAGGTTATCTGGGTATTGAAGATCCTGTTTGTATAGTTTTTCTGTGTATTCTTGACACCTCTTTGATATATTCTGCTTCTATTAGGTCCATACCATGTCTGTTCTTTATTTTGACCATCTTGGCATGAAATGTTCCTTTTGTATCTTTAATTATCTTGAAGAGATCTCGTCTTTTCCATTCCAATTTCCCCCTCTATTTCTTTGCATCTTTCACTGAGGAAGACGTTCTTATCTCTCCTTCCTCTTCTTTGGAACTCTGCACACACGAATATATCTGTCCTTTTCTCCTTTGTTTTAGTTTCTCTTCGTTTCTCAGCAATTTGTAAGGTATATCCAGACACCCATTTTGCCTTCTTGCATTTCTTTTTCTTGAAGATGGTCTTGATCACTGCCTTTTGTACAATTTCACAAACCTCTGTCTGTAGGTATTCAGGAACTCTATCAGATCTAATCCCTTGGATCTATTTGTCATTTTCCTGTCTAATCATAAGGGATATGATTTAGGTCCTACCTGAATAGTATAGTGGTTTCCCTACTATTTTAAATTTAAATCTGAATTTGGCAATAAGGAGTTCATGATCTGAGCCACAATAGATCCCAGTCTTATTTTTGCTGACTGCAAAGAAAAGAATCAATCTGGTTTCAGTTATGACCATCCGGTTATGTCCATGTATAGAGTCTTGCCTTGTGTTGCTGGAAATGAGTGCTTTCTGTGAGCATTGTGTTCCCCTGGCAAAGCTCTGTTTCTTTTAACTGGCTGTATTTTGTCCTCCAAAGTCAAATTTGCCTGTTGCACCAGGTATCTCTAGATTTCCTACTTTTGCATTCCATTCCCCTATGATGTAAAGGATATCTTTTATGGGTGTCAGTTCTAGAAGTTCTTGTAGGTCTTCACAAAGCTGTGGACCTAACCTTCCAGGTTCCTATGCAATATTACTCTTTACAGCATCAGAATTCATTTCATCACCAGTCATCTGCAACTGGGTTCTGTTTTTACTCTGGCTCCCTGCCTTCATTCTTTCTTTCGTTTCCTCTCCACTGATCTGTCATAGCATATTTGTAAAAGACCCACCTTGGGAGTTCCTCTTTCTGTATGCTATATTTTGGGTTACATCCTGCTCATAGGTTTCTCAAGGCCGAAATACTGAAGGGGTTTTCCATTCCCTTCTCCAAGGACCATATTTTGTCAGAACCCTTCATTATGACCCATCCATCTTCGGTGGCCCTATATGCCTGGCTCATAATTTCATTGAGTTAGGCAAGGCTATGGACCAGGTAATCAGTTTGGTCAGTTTTCTGTGGTTATGATTTTCATTCTGTCTTCCCTCTGATAGATAAAGATACGAGGCTTGTGAAAGCTTCCTGATGGGAGAGACTAACTGAGGGGAAAACTGGTTCTTATTCAGATGGACAGGTCCATGTTCAGTTGAGTTCAGTTTTGTGGCTCAGTCATGCTCAAATCTTTGCATCCCCATAAACTACAGCATGTCAGTCCTCCTTATCCTTCACTAACTTACTGAGTTTACTCAAACTCATGTCCAATGATTCGGTATGCTCTCCAGTTATATTCTGTTGCCCCTCCTCCTCCCACATTGTACCTTTCCCAGCATCAGGGTCTTTTCCAATGAGTCAGTTCTTCACATCAGCTGGCCAAAGTATTGGAGTTTCACCTTTAGTCCCATTCCTTGCAAGGAATATTCAGGACTGATATCCTTTAGGATAGTCTGGTTGGATTTCTCCTAGCCATCCAAGAGACTCTCAAGAGACTTCTCCAACATCACAGTACAAAAGCATTAATTTTCCTGCTCAGCTTTCTTTATAGTCCAACTCTCACATCCATACATAATTTCTGGATAAACAACAGCTTTAACTAGATGCAAATTTCATGTAAAATTACTACACTAAATGTTCATATCTGAAATAAGTACAGTTCATCGCTTCTAAGACAGTATGTATCCTGGTTTTCACGTGTGAAAGAACAAAAATCCCACCTTTCCATGTCCAAAATTCCTCAGCAGTTTTTCATACGTCAAATATAGAGAATTCTTTACCTCATATCAGAGACTCTGCTTACAAATTTAAATATGTGAGCTATACAGTATTCCCTACTTCAGTTAGAAACGTCTACATCTAGATGATGAAATATAAAATACAGAATACCATGCTTTGGGCAGTTTTCTTAGTTTATTTATTTTTAACTTAGGGATAATTGTTTTACAGAATTTTGTTTTCTATTAAACCTTAACTTTCACTTGAGAATACCGTACTTCATGCAAGAAAATATGTGCCTTGATTTTTATACATGAAATAACGTGCATTCCATAATTTATGTAAGATTTTCTAGTACCCACATTTTATGCATGAGTTCCACATATTCTGTCTATCATGCTGGAAAGTCTAAAACCAGATTTTTAAAAGGGAAATAAAAACAATTACATATTTCATGTAACAAAAACTGTGCTCAGGTTTAGGTCTTGGAAATACTGAGAATTTCATATTTAATGTAGGAAACGGACACACAGATTTTCTAATGACATATTTACAGAATTTCAGAGCATCATGTAGTAAAATCTGCATTCAGAAATTCATAAGTGAACTCCGTGTTTCACGGAGGTAAAAATGGCATCCAGATTTCCATATGTGAACTATGCAGATCTTATATTTTATGTGGGAACATCACAACGTAGAAATCCAAATTTTACTCTAGTGATTTACCTGTTTCCTGTAGAAATATTGGCACCCAGATTTTCAAAAGTAAGTATAGATTTTTTTTTTTCATATATCATGTAGGGATATCTTCACCCAGCCTTTCAAAATTTAATATAGAGAATACTAAATTTAAGCAGGGAATTATGTGGCCACATTTTCTTACAGGAAACATAGACACATGTACATTGCCTGTTTGGCACAGATCTAAACGAATCACGGAATATTGCAAAAATTATGTATGAAAATCTGACACAAATTTTCTTATGTGAATAACTGAGAATTCATATTCCATATTTGATTCTTTTCCCAAGTTTTTCAAATGCAAAATATGCAGTATTCCATATTTCACGGAAGAAGGTCTTTCTTCAAATTCTCTTTGCTGAAATAAAAAGAAATTCATAGCTCAAGCGATTTTTCTATATGATACATAAAATTCCATATTTATTGTAGGGAAATAGATGCCTGATGTTAAACACACACTATTCCCTATTTCTTGAAGGAATGTTAGCACACAGATTTTCAAATGATAAATATAAAAAATTCCACTACTCAAGTTGAAAATCGGTGACGGTACTTTAAGACGTGAAATAGAGACTTTCATATTCCCTGAATAGAACTCTGCATTCAGAATTTCATAACTGTAATATTAAAAATTGGATATTTCATTCAACAAAATCTTCATATGTGATACACCAATAATTCTCATGTTGGAAACTTGGTCCCCAGATTTTCAAATATGAATTATAGAGACTTTCATAATTCATGTCTTAAAATCTGCACCTAGATTTTCATATGTGAAACTGAGAATTTCTTCTTTGCTGAAGGACTGTCTGCTGTCAAACTTCAACACAAGAAACAGCAAATTCGACAGTGTGCCCATAATCATATGTGAAATATATCACATAAGGACAAGCATACTCTGACTTTCACATTAGAAATGGAAATACTCCATATTATATGTAAACATATTTTCATTAAAATTTGGGTGCCTGAGTAATTGAATCCCTCATAGTTTAAGAAGTAAAATATCCAACCAGACTTTCATAAAAGAAATAGAGAGACGTCCATCATTCATAAAGAAGCATGTAATTTTTCTAAAGGCATATACAGAATTCCATATTTCAGGTTCGAAAATCTCCTCCTTATTGACAAATGTGAAACCGAGTTGTTGCTATTTTTCAGTTGATCTGTCATATCCAACTCTGCAACACAGTGGACAGCAGTACTCCAGGGTTCCCTGACCTTCCGTGTCTCCAAAACTTTGCACAGACTCATGTTTGTTGAATCGAGATATTACCGTCTCTTGAAGAATTTTCCACAATTTACTGTGATCCAGAGCAAAGGCTTTGGCATAGTCAATAAAGCAGAAATAGATGTTTTCTGGAACTCTCTTGTATTTTCAGAGATCCAGCGGATGTTTACAATTTGATCTCTGATTCCTTTGCCCTTTTCCAAAACCAGCTTGAATATCTGGAAGTTCACGGTTCACATATTGTTGAAGCCTGCCTTGGAGAATTTTGAGCATTATTTTATCAGCACGTGAGATGAAGCTCTTTGTTTAGTAATTTGAGTATTCTTTGGCATTGCTTTTCTTTGCGATTGGAATGAAAACTGACCTTTTCCATTCCTTGGCCATTGCGGAGTTTTCCAAATTTGGAGCAGCGAGTTGTGGCTGTGTGGCACCGGAGCAGCCAGCAGTCAAGAGGAGATATCCCACACCCAATGTAAGGAGCAGAGGTTGTGTTTTGCTGTAGGAGCAGGGAAGAGATACTCCCCGTCCAAAGAAAAAGAAACCCCAGTAAGATGGTATGTGCAGAGAGAGGGCATTTGAGGACAGAAAGACTGAAACCACCATCATAGGAAGCTGACAAATCCATCACATGGACCACCACCTTGTCTAACTCAGTGAAACTAAGACATGCTGTGTAGGGCCACACATAAAAGGCAAACATACATATCCACTGGGAAACAACCTCGCTTTGCCTATATGGACCTTTGTTGACAAAGTGATGTCTCTTCTTCTCAGTACATTGTGTTTAGGTTTGTCATAGCTTTTCTTCTTGGGAGCAAGAGTCTTATATTTTCATGGCTGCAATCTGTCCCCAGTCATTTTGGAGCCTATTCACTGTCTGTCGCTGCTTTCATTTTTAACCTTTCTATTTGCAAAATTCTGCCTTTAGCCTTTGTTCTGCATCACTTTGTACCCCAAGTCCAAACTTGCCTGTTACTCCACGTATCGCTTGACTTCCTGTTTTTACGTCACAGTTAGCTATGATGAAATGGACGTCCCTTTTTGGTGTTAATTTTATAAAATCTTGGAGGTTTTCCTAAATCTATTAAAGTTCCCTGGTAGCTTTGATGATACAGAATTGAAATAAAGAAACTTGCATTCTTCATTTACAAAAATCTGCACCAAGATTTTCATAGAAAATTAGGGAATTCCACATTAGCAGTAGGAAATATAATCATTCTGCATTTCAAATGTGAATTATAGAGAAATCCAACTTTCAAATAGAACTGACACCTAGATTTTCATATGTGAAATTTAGAGAATCATATAGGAAAATCTACACCAAGATACCTATATATGAAATATAGACAATTTATATTTTGTTTGAAAATATTTCCCTTGATTTTCATATTTGAAATACAGGAATTCCATATTTCAAGTGGTAAATCAACACCAGGACAATCAATAAATACAAAAATTTCGTATTACATGGAAGACATTTTTGTATCTAGATTTCATTTATTCATAATTTTTAGTATTTATTTATTTATTTAAGGCTGCACTGAGTCTTCATTGCTGTGCAGAAAGTTTCTCTACTTGCAGCAGTTGGGGACTACTCTTCTTTGCAATTAGCTTGCTTCTCATGGCAGTGTCTTCTCTTCTGGCGCACAAGCTCTAGGGCTCTCAGGTTCAGCACTTGGGGGCACACAGGTTTATCTACTTTGCTAGTATGTGTGGTCTCCTCAGACCAAGAATAAAACCCATGTCCCCTGCATTGACAGGCAAGTTCTTAAGCCACTGGGTCACTGGTGAAGACCAACAGGCTTTTTTTTTTTTTTTGGTACATTTTAAAAAACTTATTTATTTAATTGGGGGCTAATTGTAACATTGAGTGGGTTTTCCATACATTGACATGAATCAGCCATGTGTTTACAATTGTTCTTCATGTGAACATTCCTTCCACCCCACTCCCATCCCAAACCTCCAGGTCATCCCAGTGCACCAGCCCTGAGCACCTTGTCTCATGTATCGAACCCGGACTGGTGATCTGTTTCACATATGACCATATACATGTTTCAATGATATTCTCTCAAATAAACCCACTCTCACCTTCTCCCACAGAGTCCTAAAGACTGTTCTATACATTTGTGTCTCTATTGCCATCTCATCTATAGTGTCATTGATATCATATTTTGAAATTTCGTTATATGCATTAGTGTAGCGTAGTGGTGTTTTTTGTTCTGATTTACTTCTGTTTCTGTAATAGGCTTCAATTTCATCTACCTCATTAGAACTGATTCAAATTAAATCCTTTTAATGACTGAATAATATTCTTTTGTCTATATGTACCAAAGATTTCTTATCCATTCTTCTGCCAGTGGACATCTAGGTTGCTTCCATATCCTGGCAATTATAAACAGTGCTGTGATGACCATTGGGGTACACGTGTCTCTTTCAGTTCTGGTTTCCTTGGTGTGTATGTCAGGCAGTGGGATCGCTAGGTCATATGGCAGTACTGTTCCCAATTTTTTACCTAATCTCCACAATGTTCTCCACAGTGCCTATACTAGTTTGCTGATCCACCAACAGTGTAAGAGGGTTCTCCTTTCTCCACACCACTCCAGAATTTCTTTTGTGTAGACTTTAAGGTAGCATCCATTCTGACCAGCATGAGGTGTTACCTCTTTGCTGGTGTCATTCTTTTACACTTGGATGACCCGATTTCCTAGTGCCACTTGTTTAAGAGACTTTTTTTTTTTCCATTGTAGACACTTGCCTCCCTTTTCAAAGAGAAGTTGTCCATAGGTGTGTGGCTTCATTCCTGGGCTTTCTATTTGTTCCAATGATCTATATTTTATCTTTGTGCCAGTACCATAATGTCTTGATGATTACAGCTTTGTAGTATAGCCTGAAGTCAAGCAGGTTCATTCCTCCAGGTCCATTCTTCCTTCTCAAGATTGCCTTGGTTATTCGAGGTTTTTGGTATTTCCATACAAATTGTGACATTATTTGTTTATAGTTCTATGAAAAATACCTTTGGTAGCTTGATAGGGATGGCATTGAAACTATAGATTGCTTTAGGTAGTATACTCATTTTCACTATTTTGATACTTCCAATCCATAAACATGGTATATTTCTCCATCTATTTATGTCCTCTTTGATTTCTTTCATCAGTGTTTTTTGTTTGTTTGTTTTGTTTTGTTTTAGTTATATATATATATATGTCTTTTGTTTCTTTAGGTAGATTTATTTCTAAGTATTTTATTCTTTATATTTCAATGGTGAATGAGAATGTTTCCTAAATTTGTCTTTCTGTTTTCTAATGTTATTAAATACGTATGCAGGGAATTTCTGGGTGTTAGTTTTACATCCTGCAACTTTACTATATTTATTGCTTCAGTTTAGTTCAGTTCAGTTCAGTCGCTCACTCGTGTCTGACTCTTTGTGTCCCCGTGAATCACAGCACTCCAGGCCTCCCTGTCCAACACCAACTCCCGGAGTTCACTCACACTTATGTCCATCAAGTCGGTGATGCCATCCATCCATCTCATTCTCTGTCCTTCCCTTCTCCTCCCGCTCCCAATTCTTCCCAGCATCAGAGTCTTTTCCCTTGAGTCAACTGGTCGCATGCGTTGGCCAAAGTATTGGAATTTCAGCTTTAGCATCAGTCCTTCCAATGAACACCCAAGATAGATCTCCTTTAGAATGGATGGTTGGATCTCCGTGCTGTCCAAGGGACTATCATCACTAGTCATATTCTGGTGGAGTCTTTAGTGTTTTCTATGTAGAGGATCATGATATTGGCCAAGACTCACAGTTTTAATTCTTCTTTTCCAATAGAGATTCCATTTATTTCCTTTTCCTCTCTGATTGCCTGGTTAAAACTTCTAAATCTGTGTTTAATAGTAGTGGTGAGAGTGGACATTCTTGTCTTCTTCCTGACTTTAGGGAGACTGCTTTCAATTTTTCACCATTGAGGATCATCTTTGCTGTTTGTTTGTCATATATAACTTTTATTATGTTGAGGTATGTTCCTTCTATTCCTTCTTTCTGGAGTTTTTGGTTTTGTTTTTTTTTTTTGTCATAAATGAATGTTGAATTTTGTCGAAGACCTTCTCTATATCTATTGAGATAATCATATGCGTTTTATCATTCAATTTGTTAACGTGGTGTATTACGTTGTTTGACTTGCAGATATTAAAGAATCCTTGGATCCCTGAGATAAAGCCCACTTGGTCATGATGTATGATCTTTTTAAAATGCTGTTGGATTCTGCTTGTTAGGATTTTGTTAAGGATTTTTGCATCTATGTCCATCAGTGTTATTGGAGTGTAGTTTTCTTTTCTTGTGGCATATTTGTCTGGTTTTGGGGTCAGGGTGACAGTGGCCTCATAGAATGAGTTTGGAAATTTCACTAACTCTGCAAATTTCCTGAAGAATTTGAGTAGAATAAGTGTTTAGTTCAGTTCAGTTCATTCGCTCAGTCGTGTTCGACTCTTTGTGACCCAATGAATCACAGCACGCCAGGCCTCCCTGTCCATCACCAACTCTCTGAGTTCACTCAAACTCACCTCCATTAAGTGGGTGATGCCATTCAGCAATCTCATATTTTGTCATCCCCGTTTCCTTGGCCCCCAATCCCTCCCAGCATCAGAGTATTTTCCAGTGAGTCAACTCTTCGCATGAGGTGGCCAAAGTACTGGAGTTTCAGCTTTAGGATCAGTCCTTCCAAAGCTCACCCAGGACTGATCTCCTTTAGAATGGACTAGTTGGATCTCCTTACAGTCCAAGGGACTCTCAAGAGTCTTCTCCAACACCACAGTTCAAAAGCATCAGTTCTTCAGCGATCAGCTTTCTTGACAGTCTAATTCTCACATCCATACATGACCACTGGAAAAAACATAGCCTTGACTAGACAGACCTTGGATGGCAAAGTACTCTCCCTACTTTTTAATATGCTATCTAGGTACGTCATAACTTTGCTCCCAAGGAGTAAACATTTTTTAATTTTATGGCCGCAATCAGCATCCGCAGTGATTTTGGAGCCCAAAAAATGAAGTCCGACACTGTTTCCACTGTTTCCCCATCTGTTTCCCATGAAGTGATGGAACCAGATGCCATGATCTTCGTTTTCTGAATGTTGAGGTTCAAGTCAACTTTTTCACTCTTCTCTTTCACTTTCATCAAGAGGCTTTTGTGTTCCTCTTCACTTTCTGCCATAAGTGTGGTGTCATCTGCATATCTGAGGTTGTTGATATTTCTCCCGGCAATCTTGATTCCAGTTTGTGCTTCTTCCAGGTTAGCGTTCCTCAGAATGTACTCTGCATATAACGTCAATAAGCAAGGTGACAATATACAGCCTTGACGTACTCCTTTTCCTATTTGGAACCAGTCTGTTTTTCCATGTCCAGTTCTAACTGTTGCTTCCTGACCTGTATACCGATTTCTCAAGAGGCAGGCCAGGTGGTCTGGTATTCCCATCTCTTTCAGAATTTCCCACAGTTTGTTGTGATCCACAGAGTCAAAGGCTTTGGCGTAGTCAATGAAAAATAAGTCCTAGCTCTTGTCATTTTTTTTTTTTTTTAAGAATTCAGCTGTGAAGCCACCTGGTTCTGGGCTTTTGTTTGCTGGAAGAATTATGACTACAGTTTCTATTTCCGTGCTTGTGACATGTCTGTTAAGTGTTTCTATTTCCCCCTGCTTCAGTTTTGGAAAGTTTTACTGCACTAAGAGTTTGTCATGTCTTCACAGTTGTACATTTTATTGGCATATAGATACTGATAGTAGTCTCTTATGATCCTTTGTATTTCTGAATTGTTTGCTGTAGTTTCTCCAGTTTCATTTCTAATTTTGTTGATTGATTTTTCTTCCTTTGTTTCTTGATGACTGTGGATAATTTTTTTTTTCAATTTTATTTTTCATCTCATTAAACTAGCTTTTATATTTGTTGATTTCTGCTATGTTCTCGTTTGTTTCTTTTGAATTTGCTTCTCTCCTATTTTTCATAATTTCTTTCCTTCTACTAGCCATGGCATTTTTCATTTCCTCCTCCAGGTGAGGAAACATCCCGGTTTATTTTGTCACCCTAACCTTGTGGGGCCAGGTGCAGTGGGAGAATAAACCAAAACCATCCTTTGTAGAATCCTGATACCCAAGGCAAGATTTAACAGACTAGTTCTGGAAGGCAGAGAGCCTGATGAACTATGAATGTAGGTTCGTGACATTGTACAGGACAGAGATCAACACCATCCCCAAGATAAAGAAATTTCAAAAATTTAAATGCATGTGAGGAGCGTTTACAAATAGTTGTGAAAAGACAGGAAGTAAAAAGCAAAGGTGAAAAGGAAATGTATACCCATTTGAATGCAGAGTTGCAAAGAATTGCTGGGAGATATAAAAAAGCCTTCCTCAGCGATCAATGCAAAGAAGGAGAGGTAAATATTAGAGGGAAAGACTAGAGATCTCTTCAAGCAAATTAGAGAATCCAAGGAAATATTTCATGCAAAGATGGGCTAAATAAAAGACAGAAATGGTAGAGACCCATCAGAAGTAAAAGATAATAAGAAGAGGTGGCAAGAATACACAGAAGAACTGTACAAAAAAGATATTGGAAATTGAAGTCACGTGGGTGTCAGTAAGCATCACTATGATCAAAGCTAGTGGATGCGATGGAATTCCAGTTGAGCTATTTCAAATCCTGAAAGATGATGCTGTGAAAGTTATACATTCAGTATGCCAGCAGATATGGAAAACCCAGCCATATCCACAGGACTGTAAAAAGTCTGTTTTCATTCCAATCCCAAAGAGAGTCAATGCCAAATAATGCTGCTATCTATGGTGGGGGGTGTATCAAAGAATCACCCCAAGTACATTATTTGGTGACTGAACCACAAAACTCATCTCATTTTAAAAGCCTTTCCAAATTTCCACAGGATGTGTTTTCATCCATGCACAGACCCTTAAATGAGACCTTTCAGACAGTGATGCCAGTATCCACACTATCCTCTCTTCTTGCATTTTGTGGAGCCATCTGTGGCCAACAACTTTAGAATGAAAAGTATAAGTGTCATTTATGAGTAGCAACACCCTCATTAGAAACAATGCAATGTCGCTGGAGGTTTGCTCCATTCTTCCTGCCCTCAGGCTTCTCCAGTTAAGAATAGTACCCCAGTCTCACCCAATTGGCTGAAATTGCATCTGTTCACCTAGTCCTCAGGGATGCCACAACAAAATGGGTTCTCAAAAATATATGCACATTCACAGATTCCTATGCTGTGGCTAATGCCCGCCCCCTGCCCCACCCCACCCCCCGCGGTAAATTGATTTCACCTGCTCACTGCTCCTTTCTCCTGGGGACTCATACACACTGCTGCCACAATCACTAATACTCACACAAGATTCCTACTCAAGACAGATAATTGCTTCCCTTAAGTAATTTATTCTTGGTTCCTTGGAGTCAATAGATACCACTGACTCTAGTCAGTGAAACCACTCCAACTCTCAGAAAACTCAACAGCGGACGCTTCAACAAAAAATTCTTTCATATTTTCAATGCAAATGACTTTGCTTATTGAATGCCATAACAAGCTTCTTAAAGAGATACTCCTAAAAGTAATTCCAGAAATGGATAAAAAATAAGCTCTTTGTCCTCATCTTGCTAAACTCTCACACCCTGAGTCTTCTTCCTCAGATAGAAATTCTTCTATTCTCCCCAGATTCCACGTTGGGTATTTTTTAAGCAATAATCAAGTTTTTATACTCTAAGACAATGTTCTAATTTGTCCTATGATTCTACTTCCCCAGTCTGCTATAATTTTAGAATCACTTCATTACGCACTACTTGGGTGCAACCTCAAAAATGACAGAATGACCTTAGTTCATTTCCAAGGCAAACCATTCAAAATAACAGTAATGATAGTCTCTGCCCTGAATACTGATCCTGAAGAAGTTCAGATTCATCAGTTCTGTGAAGACCAAGAACACCTCCTTGAGTTAATAGCAAGTGAAAGATGTCCTTATCATCATAAGGGATTGGAATGCAAAAGGGCAAAGTCAAGAGATACCTGGAATAGCAGGCAAGTTTGGCCTTGGAATAAAAGATGAAGCAGAACAAAGACTAATCAAACTCTGTCAAGAGAATGTAGTGGTCAAAGCAAAGATCCTTTGACAACCACACAAGAGATGGCTTTACACATGGACATCACCAAATGGTTCCTAATGGTATCATCCTGACTATATAATTAGAGGGAGAAGTGTATAAGGTCAGGGG
The DNA here is from genome assembly GCF_049115385.1 of Moschus berezovskii. NCBI lineage: Eukaryota > Metazoa > Chordata > Mammalia > Artiodactyla > Moschidae > Moschus > Moschus berezovskii. Next base: position 29,663,372 of record NC_142489.1, on the reverse strand, counting down.
AAAAAAATCTGGAGCCCACTATGGATCAGATCACCAGTAACAATCTGCCAAATTCAGAAGGTCAGGTGCACAACTACTAGGCCAGCCAGGGACTAGAAAATCAAATGATGTTCAGGTGGCAAAGAGATTCCAGGGTTTATATCTAGTAAACAGAGCACCTCAAAAACTAGGGAAGGAGGTCCAAAATATTGTACAGCAAACAGTGCCAAAACAATGCCAAAGAAAAAGAAAAGCATGGAGGAGGATGTACAAATAGCGGAGGAAAGAAGAGCAGCAGAAAGCAAGTGGAAAAGGCAAAGGTACCCAAACAAAGTTCAGATATCCAGAAAAGAGAAAGGAGATGTAAAGCACTCCTGCAGTACACAATGCAAAGATATATAAGAAATCAAAAGAAACGGAAAGACTAAAAAATCTCTTAAAAAATCTGAATATATAAATGCAACATTTCATCCACCAGTGGGCTCAGTAAAGGACAGAAAGTTGAAAGGCCTAAAAGAAGGAAAAGAGATCAAGACAAGATGGAAAGCATGCAAAGAATTTTAGGACAAAAAGATCTTACTGCCCCAGATAACCAGGACACTGTGATGAATCCCACAGAGCCAGCCATTCTTGAATGTGAAGTCAAGTGGGCCTTACAAAGCACTGCTGTCAACAAAGCTAAAGTAGGTGATGGAATTCTGTCAGTTCTGCATAAAATTCCAAATATTGATGCTATGAAAGTGTGACATTCAATTTGTCAGCAAATGTGGATAACTTAGTAGTGGTCACAGAACTAGAAAAAGGAAATTCTTACCCCAGTCCGCAAGAAAGACAGTACTAACGAATGAAAAAAAAAAAACACTGCACAACTTCACTTGTCTTCCAAGCAGGTAAAGTTATGCTCAAAATCCACTAAGCTTCTCTTCATCATTCCATGAACTGAGGAACTCCAGATGTTCAAGCTGGGGCAGACACATCAGAAGAATAAGAGTTGAAATGGTCACCACTTGTTGGATTTTAGAAGTCATAGAAGTACTAAATTTCGTTGATCACTCTCAGCAAATTTGGAAACTCAGCAGTGGCGACAGGAATGGAAATGGTCAACATTCATTTCAATTCCAAAGAAAGGCAGTGCCAAAGAATGCAGAAACTACCACACAAATGCACCCATCTCACACGCTTGTAAAGCAATGTTTAAAATTCTCTTAGCCAAGCTTCAGCAATAGGTAAACCATGAACTTCTAGATGTTCAAGCTGGTTTTAGAAGAGGTAGAGCAATCAGAGATCAAATTGCTAATATCTGCTTGTTCATCAAAAAAGAAAGAGACTTCCATAGAAACATCTATTTCTTCTTTATTGACTATACCAAAGCTTCTGACTGCGTGGATCACAATAAACTATGGAAAACTCCAAAGGGAATGGGAATACGAGGCCACCTGATCTGCCCCTTGAGAAATCTGTATGAGGGTCAGGAAGCAACATATTAGAACGGACATGAACAACAGTCTGCTTCCAAATAGGAAACGGGGTACATCAAGGCTGTATGTTGTCACCCTACTTATTTAACTTATATGAAGAGTACATCATGTGAAATGCTTGGCTAGAGGAAGCACAAAATGGAAGCAAGATTGCTGGGACATATTTCACTAACCTCAGATATGTACATGACACCACCCTTTTGACAGAAAATGAAGAAGAAATAAAAGAGCCTCTTGATGAAAGTGAAAGAGGAGAGTGAAAAAGTTGGCTTAAAGCTAAACATTCTGAAAACTAAGATCATGGCACCCGGTCCTATCACTTCATGGCAAATAGAAAGGGAAAAATGGAAGTCATTGACGTATTTTATCTTTTTGGGCTCTAAAATCACTCCAGATGGTAACTTTGGCCATCAAATTAGAAAACAAATATTTCTTGTCAGAAAAGCTGTGAGAAATCGAGACATGTGTGAAAAAGAAAAGATACCAGTTCACTCACAAACTTTGGTATAGTCAAGTCTATGGTCTTTGCGGTATTCACATAGAGTTGATTGAGCAGGACCACAAAAGTGGCAGAATCCTGAAGAATTGATGCCTTTGAATTGTGGTATTGGAGAAGATTCTTGAGAGTTCCTTGGACAGCAAGGAGATCAAATTAGTCAATCGTCAAGGAAATCAGCCCAAAATAACCATTGGATGAACTGCTAGTGAAGCTGAAGCTCTAATACTTTGTCTATCTAATGCAAAGAGCCAACTCATTGGAAAAGACCCTGATAATGAGAAGTACTGAATGTAGAAGGAGAAGCGTGTGACAAGAATGAGTGTGTTGGATGGCATCACTGCCAATGCAATAGATATGAACTTGGGCAAGCTCCGGGAGATTGTGGTGCATATTGAGGCTTGCTTGATGCAGTCCATGACATCACAAGGAGTTTGATTTGACTTCCCACTAAACAACAAAAGGGAGCGTCCTAATTGCACTTTCATCTTTATCTCTCAAGATTTTCCAGCAGCACCTATAAAGGATAATATATTCTCTCCATTGTATATTGTTGCCTGCTTTGTCATAAATTAGGTAAGCATTTGGACAAGAGATTATTTCAGAGTCTTCTATCTGTTCCATTGGGCTGTATTCCTTTTATTTTTTTTGCAAGTTTCATGTTGTGTGGATGACTACAACTTTGAATAACAGACTGAAAGCAGGAAACCTGATTCCTCCAGTTCTGTTTATTTTTCTCATGATAGCATGGCTATTCAAGGTCTTTTACATTTCCCAACAAGTTGTAAAAAAATTATCTAGTTCTGTGAAAAATGTCATTGGCAATTTCAAAGCAATTGCTTTGAAAATGTAAACTGCTTTTTTTCGCACAGCCATTTACACAGTATTGATTCTCCAAGTCAAAGAGAATGTTATATTTATCCATTTATTTTGTCACCCTTGATTTATTTCCTCCATGTCTTATTCAATTCAGCACACAAATCTTTTCCCAGGTTTACTTTCGGGAATTTTATTCTTCTTGCAGTGGTGACTGGGATTCCTTTCTTAATTTGTTTTTGATGTCAGTTTATAGGAATGCTAGAGATTGCTGTGTGTTAATTTTATAGCCAGACACTTCCCTGAATTCATGGAGTACTGCTAGTAATTATCTGGTTGTATGGTAGGATTCTCTGTGCATAGTATCATATCATCTGCAAACAGTGACAGTTTTACCTCTTATTTTCCTTTTCATTTGAAACTTTTTTTCATTCTTCTTCCTATTCTCTGATTGCAGTAGTTAGGTGTCCCAAGACTGTGTTGAGTAACCATGGTGAATAGGAAGCATCTTTTTCTTCTTCATGAATTAGGGGTCATGGTTTCAGAATTTTACTATAGAGAACACTGTTTGTGGTGAGTTTATCCATAAATGGCCTTTATTATGTTAAAGAAGATTCCCTTTATTCCCTCCTCCTCTACAGGTTTAATCATAACTAGGTGTTAAATTTTGTCAAAAGCTTTTTCTGAATCTATATCCTAAACAGATTCAACACCTCTCCTTGGAATACTTAGGTATCTTTCGGTTTGTTTGTTTGTTTGTTTTTCTTCCTTTGGCCACATGATACAAAGAGCTGACCCATTAGATAGTGTCCTGACGCTGGGAATGATTGAAGGTAAAGGAGAAGTGGGTAGCCAGTGATGGGATGGTTAGATAGCATCACTGATTCTATGGACGTAAATCTGAACAAATTGTGGTAGATAGTGAAGGGAAGCCTGGCAGGCTAAAGTCCATGGGTTGGCAAAGAGCCAGAGCTGACTTAATGACTGAATAACAACAAATGTTCTCCTTCTGTTCTTGACAGGAGTAGCTTTTTTTTTTTTTTTTTTTTTTTACTACCTCATTTTCTATCCCACCTCACCCTATCTAGATTCTACTTATGTTACATCGGCTCCTTATCATGTTGAGATTCAGCCACATTTTGCTGTTTTTATTGCTACCCACATGGCCCAACATTTGTGTGATTTTAAACTCCACATGTTTCAGTGGTTTCCTAACCACCAGCATCCTGATATTTTCCTGACACACTGATGTTTCGTTCTGTTCTGTTCATCTCGGTCTCACACTGTATGCATATGCCAATTTTCTATTTTCCTTGATTTTTCTTTGCTGTTAATGTATATGAGACATTCTTTTAAATTACTAATGAAGATTTTTTTTCTTTGTCTTGTACATTCTTATGTGATGACTATTCCATATTGACCTGTTTGATGTTCTTTGATATGATATGTTCTCCAGTTGAAATAAACAATCAAATCATATGACTATTTCTGTTTATGATTTACTCACCGCTGTTCAGGATTAGAGGCCTCTGTTTAAAAAATACAGCCTAAATAATGAAACAAATAAGAAACAAAACTTAAACATATAAATCTTAATAAATTCTAGATTTGAAAAGAAAATTATCTCCAAGAAAGGAGTATATTGTTTGCAAGTTAAAACTGCCAACTTTGTCTATTCATCCCTAGATCAGCCAAAAAATATCATCAGATTCTTTGAAAAGCATATTTTGAAATGATGATCAAGGCAAATGGCAGACGAAACAATGGAAAACAAATTAATCTGAAACATATACAAGCAACTCCTGCAGCTCAATTCCAAAAAAATAAATGACCCAATCAGAAATTGGGCCAAAGAACTGAGATGACTTTTCTCCAAAGAAGACATACAGATGGCTAACAAACATATGATGATGCTCATTATCAGAGATGCAAATCAAAACCACAATAAGGTACCATTCCATACCAGTCAAATTGAGTTCTATCCAAAAGTCTACAAGCAATAAATTCTGGAGAGGTTGCAGAGAAAAGGGAAGCCTCTTACACTGTTGGTGGAATGCAAGCTAGCACAGCAACTATGGAAAACAGTGTGGAGATTCCTTAAAAAATAAAACTGCAATTGGACTGCCATGTGACCCAGATTACACTGCCTGACATACACACGGAGGAAACCAGAATTGAAAGAGACAGGTGTACGCCAATCTCCATTGCATCACTGTTTATCATAGACAGGGTATGAAAGCAACCTAGATGTCCATTCGTTGAAGACGAATGGATAAGAAAGCTGTGATGAATATACACACTGGAATATTCACTTCAGTTCAGTTCAGTCACTCAGTAGAGTCCGACTCTAGCACCCCATGAGTCTCAGCACGTCAGGTATCCCTGTCCATCACCAACTCCCAGAGTTTACACAAACTCATGTCCATCGAGTCGGTGGTGCCATCCATCCATCTCATCCTCTGTCATCCCCTTCTCCTCCTACCCCCAATCTCTCCTAGCATCAGGGTGTTTTGCAATGAGCCAACTCTTCACAGGACGTACCCAAAATATTGACCCAGATTCAGCATCAGTCCTTTCAATAAACACCCAGAACTGATCTCCTTTAGGATGGACTGGTTGCATCTCCTTGCAATCCAAGAGACTCTCAAAAATCTTCTCCATCAACACAGCTCAAAAGCATCAATTCTTTGGTGTTCAGCTTTCTTCAAGTTCAACTCTCACATCTATACCTGACCATTGATAAAACCAGAGCTTTGAATGGACGGACCTTTGTTGTCAAATTAATGTCTCTGTTTTTTTTTTATATGCTGTCTAGGATGATCATCACTTTCCTTTAAAGGAGTAAAAGTCTTAATTTCATGCTACAATCACCATCTACAGTGATTTTGGAAACCAAAAAAATAAAGCCTGACAGTGTTTCCACTGTTTCCCCATCTATTTCCCATGAAGTGATGGGACCAGATGCCATAATCTTAGTTATTTGAATGTTGAGCTTTAAGCCAGCTTTTTACTCTCCTCTTTCACTTGCATCAAGAGGCTTTTTAGTTCCTCTTCACTTTCTGCCATAAGCGTGATATCATCTGCATATCTGAGGTTATTGATATTTTTACCGGGAATCGTGATCCAAGATTGTGCTTTCCGACCAGTGTTTCTCATGAAGTACTCTGAAGAACTTAAAAAAGCAGGCTGACAATATATAGCCTTGATGTACTTTTTCGTATTTGGAACCAGTCTATTGTTCCAGTAGTAGAATATTACTCAGCCATTAAAATCAGTTCTAAAGAGTGGGTGAAACCAGAGCCTTACTTAGAGAGTGAAGTAAGCCAGAAAGAAAAACACCAATAGCATATACTAATACATATTTGTGGACTTTAGAAAAATGGTAATGGTAACCCTGTATGCGAGACAGCAAAAGAGACACAGATGTAAAGAACAGTCTTAGGACACTGTGGGAGAGGACAAGGGAGAGATGATATGGGAGAATGACATTGAAACATGTAAATTATCACATGTGAAAGAAATTTCCAGTCCATGTTCGATGCATGATACTGGGTACTCAGGGCTGGTGCACTGAGGTGACCCAGAGGGATGGGATGGGAAGGGAGGTAGGAGGGAGTTTAAGGATGGGGAACACATGTACAAACATGGGAGATTCATGTCAATACCTGGTAAAACCAATACACTACTTTAAAGTAAAAAAAAGAAAAAAGAAAACTGCAAATAAAAAAGGATTAGAACATATAAAAGCAAACAAACAAAACGAAATTCAGAATTCTACATCAGGAGTACTAAATAACAACAGACAGGGGCATTTCTACTTTAGAGAAATTGTGGTTAGAGTAAAAATATCTTTCACTTTCCTTTTCTTGGTGAATGGTATTTGCTCTTCTGTAGTGAGAATGCTTTCATCAGTATCCCTTGAATCAGAGTCCATAATTGCTCTTCAAGTGACTTATTACTGAGGATTTCAAGGAGAAATGGAAAGAGGGAACAAAGATATATCAGAAGGAGTACAGAATCTAATATTAAGTGTAGAACAAATTGCACCACTTTGTATATAAATTTTTCAAAATTTCTTCTCACTTTGAATTAAGCGATTTTTTCCCAAGTCACTCACTGTTTAAATTTTACCCATGGAAATGGGATCTTCTCCTCTCACACGAGGAGGCTTTCATGTGACCAAAGGAAATTATTTTCAGACTAGGGAACTTTTTAAAGAGATTAGCGGTCAGGGCTTGTAGAACTTGAAGGGTACCTAATGAAAGACACCTGAGTGGGGCACTGTAAAAGACAGATAGTCTGGACACAGTCTCCCCAGCTTGCCACGCTTCATCTCTCTTTAAAAATTGGTCTTTTTACTTACCGTACCCCCAAAATAGAGGCTACCTCTGATCTTTGGACCACTACATATGGGAAGAAATTCTGCTAAGAAACAAAATAACCAAGTGGTTGGTATTGAAAATACCTAAATATGAAAGAGCTTAACAGTTGCAAGGAAATGGTTTGATTATGAAGATTATGAGAAAAATAAAAATTAGAAGACAGAGCTTTGCAGGCCCACGTTCATTCCATAGTTCCACCTCAAACAGTTTACATTTTATCTACTCTACGCAACATAATCTGAGGAAGAAATTGTTACAATTTAGAGTTTGGCGGCTGCTAATCTGAAAATATCTTAAGTATTTAGAAGACATACACATATAAGGGAAGTTGTTTGTTCAAGTCCAGAAAGTTATTACTACGAGGTTTCCTCAGGAACTCTCCACTTGATGAAATTGTAGTACATTCTCAAGCTACTCTTATTCTCACATTTCCCTAAGGTTGGACAAGGTACTACACCAAGTAACCTGATACTCTGTGCAAGCCACTATTATCAGTATCATCATTTTCCATATTTCCATTGTATTGTTCTCATCAGCAGTAGGAGAAGGCAATGACAACCCACTGCAGTACTCTTGCCTGGAAAATCCCATCGACAGAGGTGCCTGGTAGTCTGTAAGCCATGCGGTCGCGAAGAGTCGACATGACTGAGCGAGTTTCATTTCGCTCTTCACTTTCATACATTGGAAAAGTAAATGGTAACCCACTCCAGTGTTCTTGCCTGGAAAATCCCTGGGATGGAGTTACCTGGTAGTTTGCCATTTATGGGGTCACACAGAGTCGGACACGACTAAAGTGACTTAGCAGCAGTAGCTCTAGTGTAACTGTTTCTGATCATGTTCAGTTTTGACAGATAAATTTCTTTTATATATTATTCTAGAGATATAAAAATCTAGCTGTGAATCTCTTTGATGAATGTCTTAACGATGAGCAATATTATAGTTATCTGTCATGCTTGTGGAGAAGCCAATGGCAAGGCCCTATCTATGGCTATTCATCAGAAAGTGTCTGTGTTTAACTATGTCTGTTACTCCAGGTGTTTCTTGACTTCCTACTTTTGCATTCCAGCCCCCTCTAATGAAAAGGACATCTTTTTTTTGGGTGTTTTAAAAGGTCTTATAGGTCTTCATAGAACCGTTCAACTTTGGCTTCTTCAGTGTTACTTGTTGGGGCATAGGCTTGGATTACTTTAATATTGAATGGTTTGCCTTGGAAACAAACAGAGATCATTATGTCGTTTATGAGATTGCATCCAAGTATTCCATTTCAGACTCTTTTGTTGACCATGATAGCTACTTCATTTCTTTTAAGGGATTCCTAACCCACAGTAGTAGATATAATGGTCATTTGAGTTAAATTTACCCATTCCAGTCCATTTGAGTTCACTGATTCCCAGAATGTCGATGCTCACACTTGCTATCTCCTGTTTGACCACTTCCAATTTGTCATGATTCATGGACCTAACATTCCAGGTATCTAAGCAATATTGCTGTTTACAGCACTGGATCTTGCTTCTATCACTAGTCACATCCACAAGACGGTTTTGTTTTTGCTTTGGCTTCATCCCTTCAGTCTTTCTGGATTTATTTATCCACTGATCTCCAGTAGCATGTTGGGCACCTACCAACCTGGGGAATTCCTCATTCAGTATCCTATCATTGTGCCTTTTCATACTGTTCATGGGGTTCTTAAGGCAAGTATACTGAAGTGGTTTGCCATTCCCTTCTGCAGTGAACCACACTGAGTTAGACAAGGCTGTGATCTGTGAAATCATATCGACAGGTTTTCTGTGATTATATTTTCAGTGTGTCTGCCTGCTGATGCCCTCTCGCAATACCTACCATCTTACTTGGGTTTCTCTTACCTTGGATGTGGGGTATCTCTTTACGGTTGCTCCAGCAAAGCACAGCCACTGCTCCTTACCTTGGACAAGGTGTATCTCTTAACTACCACACGTCCTGACCTTGAATATGGAATAGCTCATCTCGGCCCTCCTGCGCCTGCATAGTCGCCACCATTTGGACATGGGGTTGCTCCTCTCAGCCACAACCCAGAGCTCGGGCGAGGGGTAGTTCCCCTTGGTCATGCTTCTGCGTGGTCCATCACACAGCCAGCATCACTTCTGCATGGTCTGTTGTGCAGTTTTGCCAAGAGAACGCACTGGTCATAGCAAAAACCCTCTTTCAACAACATAAGAGAAGACTCTACACGTGGACATCACCAGATGGTGAACACTGAAATCAGATTGATTATATTCTTTGCAGCAAAAGATGGAGAAGCTCTATACAGTTAGCAAAAACAAGACCAGGAGCTGACTGTGGCTCACATCATGAATGCCTTATTGCCAAATTCAGACTTAAATTAAAGAAAATAGGGAAAACCACTAGACCATTCAGATATGACTTAAGTCAAATTCCTTATGATTATACAGAAGAAGTGAGAAATAGATTTTAGGGACTAGATATGATTGATAGAGAGCCTGACAAACTATAGACGGAAGTTCGTGACATTGTACAGGAGAGAGGGATCAAGATCATCCCCACTGAAAAGAAATGCAGAAAAGCTAAATCACTGTCTGGTGAGGCCTTACAAATAGCTGTGAAAAGAGGAGAAGTGAAGAGCAAAGGAGAAAAGGAAACATATAAGCATCTGAATGCAGAGTTCCAAAGAATAGCAAGGAGAGATAAGAAAGCCTTGCTCAGCAACCAATGCAAAGAAATAGAGAAAAACAACAGAATAGAAAATACTAGAGATATCTTCAAGAAAATTAGAGATACCAAAGGAACATTTCATGCAAAGATGGACTCGATAAAGGACAGAAATGCTATGGGCTTAATAGAAGCAGGAGAAATGGAGAAGTGGCAAGAACACAGAACTGTCCAAAAAAAAGATCTTCCCAACCAAGATAATCATGATGGTGTGATCACTCATCTAGAGCCAGACGTCTTGGACTGTGAAGTCAAATGGGCCTTAGAAATCATCACTAGGAACAAAGCTAGTGGAGGTGATGGAATTCCAGTTGAGCTGTTGCAAATCCTGAAAAATGATGCTGTGACAGTGCTGCCCTCAATATGCCAGCAAATTTGGAAAACTCAGCAGTGGCCACAGGACTGGCAAAGGTCCGTTTTCATTCCAGTCCCAAAGAAAGGCAATGGCAAAGAATGCTCAAACAACCGCTCAGTTGCACTCATCTCACACTCTAGTAAAATCATGCTCAAAATACTCCAAGCCACTCTTCAGCAAAACGTGAACAGTGAAGTCCCAGATGTTCAAGCTGGTTTTAGAAAAGGCAGAGGGACCAGAGATCAAATAGTCAATGTCCCCTGTTTCATGGAAAAAACAAAATAGTTCCAAAAAAACATGTATTTCTGCTTTATTGACCCATTTCTTTTTTCAGTCATTTGTTATTTAGGCATTGAGGTTCACGAGCTGCTTTTGTAGTGTAAGGAATAATTATTTCTCAGTGACTTCGTTTCCTGTTATTTTCTCTGTTTCATAGGGTGCCTTTTCACATTGCTTATAGTCTCCTACTGATCACGATAGTAAAAGCGGATATCAAACGAAATCATAAGTAATCCTGTCAGTCAAATAAGGAAGAAGTTGAAATTTGCGGTTTAAATATCAGAGGAAGCTGGTTCATCACCTGTAAGCAGTGTATGTGATGAGGGGAGAGACTTGATGAGACCTCAGTGGGAGAAAAATGGATTTCTTGATATCTACAACAAATAAGATATGTACAAGGATTGCCAATTTCTCATCAGAGCTTCTTCCACACTATTATGTCAATCAGACGTCTAATGGTCTACTTTTCCATGGTCTTTCTTTATCTCCAACACTTCTCAGGAGCTTGGCTTCATTTACTGTTATTTTCTCCCTTTCAAAGGGTGCCTTTTCACATTTCTTTTAGGTTCCTTCATTGTACAAAAGATTTTAACTTCAATTAGGTCACATATGTTTGCTTGAGTTTTATTTCCGTTTCTCTGGGAGGTGGGTCAGAGAGCATCTTGCTGTGATTTACGTCAAAGTGTGTCCTGCCTACATTTTCCTCTAAGAGTTTTATAGTTTCTAGTCTTATATTTAGATTTTTAATCCATTTTGAGTTTAGTTTTGCATATGTTGTTAGGAAGGGTTATGGTTTCATTCTTTTAGAATTTGTTGATGATTTTTCCCTCAGCACCACTTGTTAAAGAGATTATCATTTTTCCATTGTATATTATTTCCTCCTTTGTCAAAATTAAGATGCCCATGGATGTGTGGACTTATGTCTAGGCTTTCTATTTTGTTCCACTGATCTAGATCTCTGTCTTTGTGCTACTGTCTTGATAACTGTAATTTTGTAGTATAGTCTGAAGTCAGGCAGGTTGATTACTCCATTTCATTCTTCTTTCTCAGGATTGCTTCTGCTTTTAGAGGTTTCCCTGTGTTTCTATATTTACTTTGAAAGTATAAATACTGTGAAAATATTTGTTCTAGTTTTGTGAAGAATACTATTGCTTACTTGATAAGAGTTGCATTGAACCTATAGATTGCTTCGGTTTGTGTACTCATTTTCACTATATTATTTCTTCAAGTCCATCAACCTGGTATAATTCTCTATCTGTCTCATCTTTCTTTTATCATTGTTTTTATAGTTTTCTATATATGCATATAAGTCTTTTTGTTTCTTTATGTAAATTTACCGCTAAGTATGCTATTCTTTTCATTGCAACGCTGAACAGGTTTTATTCTCTATTTTCTGATTGTTCATGTATAGCAGTGCAAGGGGCTTCTGGGTAATAATTTATAACCTGCAACATTTTGATAGTCATCAATTAGCTCTAGTAATATTCTTATGGTGTCTTTAGGGCTTTCTATGTAGAGGATCATGTCGTCTGCAAATAGTGAGAGTTACTTTTTTTTTTTTTAACCAACCTGGATTACTTTTTATTTCATTTTCTTCTCTGACTGTTGTGTCTAGGACTTCCAAATCAATGTTGAATTGTTGTGGTGAGAGTGAGCACCCTTGGCTTGCTCCTGATTTTATAGGAAATCCTTTCAATTTTTCACCATTGGAGATACTGTTTGTCGTGGGTTTCTCATATATGGCTTTTATTGTGTTGAGATATGTTCCTCTTAACACTTGCTTTCTGGAGAGTTATCATAAGGAGGTGTTGACTTTTGTGAAAGAATTTCTCTGCATCTACTGAGATAATCATATTGTTTTTAATCTTTCCGTTTAATATGGTGTATCAGATTGATTTGCAAATATTAAGGAATCCTTGTATCCCTGGGATGATGTCCACGTGCTTCTAAGGTAATGATGTATGACCTTTTTGATATGTTTTTGGATTCTGTTTGCTAGAAGTTGCAGGAAAATTTCTGCACCTATGTTTACCAATATGTTTAGTAACATTAGCCTGTAGTTTTCTTTCTTTTTTGCATCTTTGTCTGGTTTCGGTATTAGGGTGATGGTGGCCTCGGAGAATGAGTTGGGGAGTTTATCAGCCTCTGCAATTTTCTGGAAGAGTTTGAGTTGGTTAAGGCTTTGTTCTTCCATAAACCATTTTTTGGTAAATTCCAAAAAAAAAAAAAAATATATAGGATTCACCTGTGAAACCGTCTGGTCCTGGTCTTTTGATCATTGAAAGATTCTTGATTACAGGTTTTATTTCCGTGATTTTGTTTCATCTATAAGATTTTCTACTTGCTCGTCCATTTATGGACAGTTATTCTTTTCTAAGATTTTTTTTTCCATTTCTTTAACGTTGTCCATTTATGTGACATATAATTTTTCACAATAATCTCTTATGACCTTTGATATGTCTGTGTTTTCTGTTGTGATTACTCTATTTTCATCTGTAATTTTATTATTTGGATTTTTCTCCACCACCCCAGCACCCCCTCTTTTTTTTTTAATTTTTTCCTTGATCACTCTGGCTAATGCTTTTTCTTTGATTTATATACTAAAAGAACCAGATTTTCATTTTATTGATCTTTGCCATAGTCACTATTGTTTCTTTTTCACTTATTTCTGCTCTGATTTTTATGATTCTATTCATTCTACTAACTTGGGGGTTCTTTTCTTCTTTTTGTGTTTGCTTTAGATGTAAAGGTAGCCTCTTTGTTTGATGTTCATCTTCTTCCTTGAGGCAGATTTATATGCTGTGAAACTCCTTCTTAACATTGCTTGTTACTGAAACCCAAAGTTTTGGGTTGTCGTGTTTTAATTTTCTTTTTGTAATTTTATTTATTTTACAGAGGATAATTAGTTTACATTTTTGTATTGGTTTTGCCATACCTTAACATGAATCTGCCCCCAGGTGTACATATGTTTTTATTTTCCTTTGTTTGAATTTAAATTTGATTTCCTTTTTGATTTTTTCTGTGATCTGTTGCTTATTCAGATGTCTGTTATTTAACCTCCATATGCTTGGAGATTTATTTAATTTTTTTTCTGTGTTTGACACCTATTGTTACTTCATTGTGATTGGAATAGATGCTCGAAATTCTTTCACTTTTCTTTTCTTTCTTTTTTTTTTTTTTTTGTTTGAATTTAGCAATGGTTGGTTTATGGACTGGGATTTGATCTTTCCAGGAGGCTGTTCCATGTGCACTTGAGGAAAGGTGTATCCATTACTAATGAGTGTAATGCCTATATATAGCAATTAGGTGTAACTAGACCATTGTGCTATTTAGCAGACCCTCAATATGTAAGGTAAATGAAATCAAGTAGAAAAGGGGAAATTAACAGTAAAACAATTATAATGGGGGCTTTTATATCCCACTCACACCTATGGACACTTCAACTGAAAAGAAAATTAGCAAATACTCATGAGCTGTAAACGTTCTTTTGTAGGTTGTCTGTTTTTACACTTATTGCAGTGCCTCAGGTACGGGAGGAGGAGGTACTCTAAAGTTGGCCATGTTTAGAAGTGGCAGAAAGTCACCCAGCACAATTGGTAGAGATGGAAAATTGATAGAAAAGTCCTAATACAAAGATGTGACTTCCAAGCTATTGCTATCTTCCATTTTTATGAGTCGAGAAGTACTCACCAAGAAAGTGAAATCCCTGATATGAGGGTATATGATCTCAAAATTGAAATATGCCTAAGAGAACAGTCTATATGCATAAAATTGAGTCCTGGCTCGAGCCTTATTAATTATGCTAAGTGTTAGAACATGTCTGATAGACCACATCCCCTGTAAGTCTCCCAGACCTCCCCTAAATTACTATCTCCTGCATTTCTAAGCTATGGCATTGTACTTTCTATAGTATCATAGGCTGAGGCTTTAAGATTATAAAAGCTCGTTGAGGACAGAGACCACATTAATTTATTACCGTTGGAAATATCTCCCCAAGGCCTGAAGCCAAGTCTGGCGCAGCTGCCACCACCCAAAAGGCCAGATGCTAACTCTGAAATCTGCCCTTAAATCTCCTCTCCAACTTCCCCCATCTTATCACCAACCAGTAGTGTCTTTTGTCCCTTGCCCAGGAAAGATTCTTTGTTCTTACAGTCTTCTTCATGGTCCAGGGGTGACTACCCATTGTCTGTATTTCAAACTCTCTGCTGATTGAATGAACATAATTTAGGAATGGAAACCAGAGGCTGCAGACAGGCCAGTACAGAAGCTTCTGAAGTTACATAGTGGGAATCTGCACTGACATGTGGCTACGTTGAATGCTATTAGTGACTTGAATCCTATCAGCTGGGTCATCTGGGAGATGAACATTTTCTCTGTGAAACTGTACAAAAGTATTTCTATATGACTTCATTTGGGTGCAAGCCTTCTGTATAATCTCCTATACCTGGAACTGTTCCCTCCAAATATTCCCAGTTGAACATACCTTGGCCTGATGTGCACACAATCTCTCCTTTAGGCTTGGCTAAGACGGGGGGTTCAGAGGTCTTGTTAGCCCAATTTCTCAAGTTGGTAGAGGACTTACAATCTACACTCTTTGTCAATAACTGGGGTATGTGCCTTTAAAGGCTGCACGTGTTAACAAAGTACTTGCCTGGAGCTGTGGTTTTGCTGCTCTAATGGCCCTTTTTAGAGCAGAGGAACATGTGATTATCCGTAGGCCCTTCAGTTTGGACTGGTATTATTTATTTATTTTTATCAGTTGTGCACCTTGCAAACTAGAATCGTGGTCTTTTGGGGTTCTCACAAATCCAGAGGACTGGCAGTAAGACTGGGGGCCATAGATGAGAACTTTTAAAAAGGGACTTCAACACACCTGGAAAACTCTCTGTGGGAAAGGCCCAGGTGGCTCCAACACATCGTGGGAGACCTTGTGATCCTCTAATCTCCCCAAAGGCTACTGCCGCCTATTGTCTTGGTTAACGGAGGTGTGATTACCATGATGTGCTTGCTTTGTGTCATCACTAAAGCAATAGGCAGCAATGCCTTGGTCACTGCCCTTTGCAACGACCAGTCCTCAGGATTGGTCAGGTCTTATCCTTGGGATTTAGAAGGAAATCAGTGGGAAGGATTAAAGGAGAGTTCTGTATGTTGTTGACCAGGTCATGCTGCCTTCCTGATGTGCTTACTTTCTTCTATCACTTTCTCTAAATTATGCCCCTTCCATTGTTTCCTAGGAGATCTTACCCATTTAATAGAATGTTCATCCCAGCTGAATCTCTGAGGAAACAGTGAAAACACTTAGGGAGCATTAGGAATCTTTGAGGATTATCAGTTGATGGGTAAGAGTGTTCTTTACCACTTTCCTTTCCCTGAGAACCTAAGTAAGTACGGTAAATTCTGT
The DNA here is from genome assembly GCF_049115385.1 of Moschus berezovskii. Taxonomy (NCBI): domain Eukaryota; kingdom Metazoa; phylum Chordata; class Mammalia; order Artiodactyla; family Moschidae; genus Moschus; species Moschus berezovskii. The sequence goes on along the minus strand of NC_142489.1, from coordinate 29,647,480 downwards.
TAAGTCACTCAGTCCTGTCCAACTTTTTCTGACCCCATGGATTGTAGCCTTCCAAGCTTCCCCGTTCATCAGCAACTCATAGAGCCTGCTCAAACCTATGCCCATCGAGTCAGTGATTCCATCCGAGCATTTCATCTTCTGTCTTCGCTCTCTCCTCCAGCTTTCAATCTTTCTCAACATCAGGATCTTTTCCAGTGAGTCAGTCCTTCACATCAGGTGGCCAATATATTCAAGTTCCAGTTTCAGAATCAGTCATTCCAATCAATATTCAGGACTGATTTCCCTTAGAATTGACTGCTTTGATCTCCTTGCAGTCAAAGGGACTCTCAAGAGTTTTCTCCAACACCACATTTCAATAGCATTGGTTCTTTGGAGGTCAACTTTCTTTCTAGTCGAATTCTCACTTCTACTTGACTCTGTACGTAGATTTGACTAGACCGAACTTTGTCTGCTTTATAATATGCTGTCTAGCCTGGTCATAACTTTTCTTCTAAGGAAAATGTGTATTTTGATTTCATGACCAGAGTCACCATCTGCAGTGATTTTAGAGCCCCCTCCCCCAATTAAGTTTCTCACTGTTTCCATTCTTTCCCCATCTTTATGACATGAAGTAATGAGACCAGATGCCATGATTCTCATTTTGGATGTGGTGTTTTAAGTCATCTTTTTCCTTCTCTTTCACTTTCCTCAAGAGACTCTTTAGTTCTTTTGAAATTCTGCCATGCGAATCGTGTCTTCTGCATATCTGAGGTTATTGATATTTCTCCAGAAACCTTGATTGCAAACACTGTTGCATCCAGCGTGGCCTTTTGTATGATTAACTCTACATGTAAGTTCAATAAAGAGGGTGACAATATACAGCTTTGACGTGCTCCTTTCCCAACTCCTAACCATTCTGTTCTTCCATGTCCTGTTCTAACTGTTGCTTCTAGACCTCCATACAGTTTACTCAGGAGGCATATAACATGGTCTAGTAGTGCCATCTTTTGTCGAATTTCCCATTTTGCTATGATCTACCCAATCAAAGTCTTTGGCATCGTCAAATAGGAGTAGATGCTTTCCTGGTGTTTTCTTGCTTTTTCCATTCCCCAACAGGTGTTTGCAGTTTGATTTCGGGCTCGTCTGTCCTTTTTAAATCCAGCTTGAACATGTGGAAGCTCATGGTTCACATTCTGTTGAAGCCTGGTTGGGGAATTTTGAGCAGTACTTTGCTAGAGTGTGAAATATGTGCAACTAAGCCGTAGCATGAACATTCTTTAGATTGCCTTTTTTCAGTTGGAATGACAACTGACCTTTTCCAGTACTCTGGCCACAATTGAGTCTTCCAAATTTGCTAGCATATGGATGGCAGCACATTCCTAGTATCATCTTTTAGAATTTGAAATAGCTCAACTGAATTCCATCACCTCCACGAGCTTTGCTTGTAGTTATGCTTCCTAAATCCCACTTGACTTCACATTCCATGATGTCTGACTCTAGGTGAGTGATCACAGCATTGTGCTTAACTGGGTCATGAAGAACTTTTGTGTATCATTCATCTGTGTATTCTTGCCACCTCTTCTAAATAGCTTCTGTTTCTGTTACATCTGTACCATTTCTGTCCTTTAATGTGCTCCTCTTTGAATGCAATTTTCCCTTGGTATCTCTGATTTATAGGAGGGATCTGAAGTCTTTCCCATTCTCTTTATTTCCTCTATTGGCATTGATAACCGAGGAAAGTTTTATCTCTCTTTGCTATTCTTTGGGACTCGGCATTCAAATGTATATAGTTTTCCTTTTCTCCTTTTCATTTAGCTTGCCTCCTCTTCTCAGCTCTTTGTAAGGCCTCGTCACTTTGCTTTTTGCATTTCTTTTTCATGGGGATGGTCTTGATCACTGCTTCCTGTACAATGCCACAAATCTCCACCCAAAAGTCTTCAGGCACTCGATCAGACATAATCCCCGGATTCTGTTTACAACTTCCACTGTATAATCATAAGGGCTTTGATTTTACATGTGTAAAATATATTAATTCCCTGTTTCATGTAGGGAAATATTCACCCAGGCTTTCATCTAAGAAATACAGAGAACTCTTTATGGTATTAGGGAAATACATGAAATATAGCTGTTCAATGTTTGACTGTTTAGCACAGGTCTTAATTTCTGAATCATTGAAAATCCTCTATTTTAAGTTTATAAATCTGGGAAATGTTTTCATACGTGAATAATTGAGATTTCATATGAGAAGCTTTCTCCCCAAATTTTCAAATATGAAATATACAGAATTCCAATATACAGAAGACCTTCATTCAAAATTTCTTGATGGAAATACAGATAATTTCATAGCTCAAGCATGAAAATCTGTAGACAAATTCTATATGTCAGTAGGAAAATTAGTGCAAGTTTTTCACATATTAAATAGACAGTATTCAGTATTTTATGAAGGAAAGACAACACAAAGATTTTCAAATGAGAAATATGAAAATAATCTCATATTTCATGTTAGAAAACCTGTGACCATGTTTTGATATGTGAAATGGACATTTTCATATCTCCTTTAAAAGAATCTGCATCCAGATTTTCCTAGCTCTAACGTGAAAAATTCCAGATTTTATGCAGAAAATTCTGTGTCCATACTTTCATGTGTGATGTATAGAGAATTCCATGATTCAAATTGGAAAAACTGTCCCCAGATTTGTATATGTGAATAATAGAGAATTCTGTATTTCATCTACTGAAACCTGCATCTAGATTTTCATATGTGAAACTTAGAATTTCATCTTTTATGTAGGACTATCTCTTTTCAGATGTCTATGCTTGAAACAGAAAATACCTTCATCAAGAGGCTCCTTGGTTCCTATTGTTCTTCTGTCATTTGTGTGTTGTCACTGGGATAACTAAGGTGATTCGTATCTCCCACATAAATTTTGTTTCCAGCTTGAGCTTCATCTAGGATTTTATTTTTCATGATGTTCTCAGAAACAGAAGTTAAATAAGTAGGGTAACAATCCATAGCTTTGACATAGTCCTTTCCCGATTTTGAGCCAGTTTATTGTCCCCTGTCCAGTTCTAACTGTTGCACTTTTACTAGCACGCACATTTCCCAGCAGACAGGTAGGAAGTACTGGTATTCTTATCGCTAGGAATTTTCCACAATTATTTTTCCTTTGTTTTGGTTTGTGTGTGATTCACAGTGTCCTAGTCATGAACAGAGACAAATAAGCAGATATATATGATTGCATGGTATCCCCTTTCTTTTTCTATGATCCAAACATCAATTAATTTGTACCTCTTATAATTAAATCACTAACTACACATTTTGTTTTGTTTGTTTTGTATTTTAATTTTATATTTGGTCATTGTTGCTATTGTGGTTTTCTCTCTTTTGCAAGTATTCAAGTAGGAACTGGTAATTTCTTGTGTTTGCCTTCTTATTTTACAAGATTTAAGTTATGGTCAGGGCAGTCTCTGTCCTTTGACACCCACTGAATGGAGTTAAGCTTTGAGATCCAAAATTAGACATCTGTGCTGTGGGAAAATGTCAGGAATGTTAAAAAAAAAAAAAAAGCTAGATATATTCAAGTGCTGACTTTTTGAGCTCAATTATGCTATTATATTTTAAGTGGAAAGTTCTGAATTTCTTCATGATGATGAAAATTCTTCATTAAGAGAAATTTCTAAGGGGGAAAGAAGAGCAGTAACAACAATAAAATGCACTTGATTGCATTTGGAAGTCAAAGTAGTACCAGTTATGTGTGTATGTATGCAAACTCCCACCAAACAGAGTAATTCATGTTAACTAATTTTTCATGTTTTGCTTTCAAGGATAAAAAAAAAAAAAAAATAGACCTTGCCAGGAAAAACAGAAGTTCGAAGAAGACAAAAATTTAGGTGGACGTGAAATGCAACTCTCTCAAAGAATGGATCACAAATACTACTTCTACACTGACAACAGTTCTCCCAGAGCATCCGATAAATACTAGCAGAAGACCCGAGTCACCAGAGTGTCCCTTGTGGGTTTCAGACATACCGGGGTGGAAAGGAAATAAGATGGAAGAAGGAAGGTAAGAGGAAGCAAGACAAAACCTGCGCCTTGGGGTGGGAGATGGAGAAGCAGGGAAGAGATTTCCAGAACGAGGCAAGATGTTTCACTAAAGTGTACATTACTTGGGCTGAAAGGAAGCAAGGAGGAACAGCTAATGAAATATAAATTGTATAGAGCAAGAGTCACACAGACAATGTGTGTCGTGGCCCTATAGGCCCAAACTACAATGCAGCTCAACCAGTGTGCATGGGGTCTGGCAGCTGGAACACTGGATTTAGAGAGCCATCCTGGGAGAGGACTTCTCTTGACTATGTGGAGATGGCCTAATGGAGTAGGTACGAGTAGATATGTAGCAGGGAATGCATTTTGAGTATTCCCAAACTGCCAAAGAGGCAGGACCTTACTGCTGATCACACTCAGGAGGCAGAGACACTTTTGTAGCCCCTCCTCTTCCTACCTGTTAACACCGACTGCAAGGCAATAGAGAAAGACCAGCCAGAAGTACCACTCATTCCAAATCTCTTACTCCCATGGCTGCTGACTCCTATTCATAATTGGCACCACCAGGGTTCCAGCATTCCAAGCAGCTGTACCACTCCTGTGCTCAACAAGGCAGACCCCAGTGCTCCACAAGTGTCTCGGGGAAGACTTCTTTGGTGACCACAGGTGAAGGAAAGATGAAAATTACATCTTAGACCCAGGGACAGAGACAATAAGGAACAGGACTGAAAATCTTCCAACCGGTTGAGCATGCCACAGATTAAATACACACTATTAATCACATAGACCCTGTATCTACAGACTAGATCAAAAGATGATAAGAGCTCAAGCAAAAGAAAATGACCAGACTCAGGCAGCTGTAAGAACGCACAGGAATTATAGCAGTTTTAAGTATGAGCTGTCCTTAGAGAGATCCAGAGTTCAGTTTCCTCCATCGTTGGATAGCTTCCTAAAGAGGTATAGTTGTCCTCTGACTCATCTTGGGGACTAGGACACTGACAGATGAGACACAAGGAAATATGCATTATTCTTTTGATGCATTGCATTGTTGTGTTGTTGGTGCACTATTTTGCCCAGTTGTAGCCTTCTTTGTTATTACACATTGCTTTGGCCTTTTAAGATTATTTCAACCATATTTTTTATTTCTTGTATAGCTGTTTCAACTTTTACTTTGGCTACCTATTTTCCATGCCTTTAGTTGCTGTTGCATCGCTTCCTTTTTAAAAGGTATGCATTTCTACGTTAATTGTGATTTTCTGTTATTCTGTGGGGGCTGTATCTGATCTTGTCAGATTTGCTTTCTTTATTCTTCAGTTGACATTCTGCTCTGGTGTTGTTTTTTGGCTTGAGATTTTTTCGATTGGTTCCCTTTATGAATCTATTGTTTTCTCTGTTGTGTTTATTGCTTGTGCTCCTTTTATTTATTTTTTTTTCTTTTTGCCATTTACCTGTGTTACTTTTTAAAATCTCCTCAATCTCTTCCTATGGTATCGTGTTTCCCTGAGCATAAGATGGGCCTGATCTTCTCAGGTGTCAGCATGGAAAACAGGATCATGGGACACCAGGGAATTCCTGTCTATAGTGAATATTAACTGGTGACAGTTTCCATGAAGGCCTCCTTCTTGATCTAAGATGCACTTCAAACAATGACCTGTGCAACCCAGGGCTGATGCCTCACACCACACAACAAGCAAGAGAGAAATACAAACCAAATCATCAGCAGATACACTGGCTAATGTCAGACTAATCCCATCAGTACAGTTCCGTTCAGTCGCTCAGTCGTGTCTGACTCTCCGCGACCCCATGGATCACAGCACGCCAGGCCTCCCTGTCCATCACTAACTCTCGGAGTTCACAAAAACTCATGTCCACAGAGTCGGTGATGCCATCCAGCCATCTCATTCTCGGTCGTCCCCTTCTTCTCCCGCCCCCAACCTTTCCCAGCATCAGAGTCTTTTCCAGTGAGTCAACTCATCGCATGAGGTAGCCAAAGTATTGGAGTTTCAGCTTTAGCATCAGTCCTTCCAATGAACACTAATCCCATAGACACACGCAAATGACATGAACAGACATGGTCCCACCATTAGTGAAAGAAATCTCAGCTGCAGACTCAAGAACATAGTTTCCAGTCTCTCCCACTCCAAAGTCCAAACTAGTCATTCAGCCAACTTTATCGACTTGGAGTGGAGACGAGGAGCAATAACTATAACCCAGCAGTCTGAGAAGGAATGACCATTAACACAGAAAGTAGGGAAATATGAAGACAGATAAATATGTTGTGGGCAAAGGAATGTGGTAAAAGCTCAAAACACAATGAAAGAAAAAACGGGTAGGCTCCCTACAAAATACTTGGAAGTAACGATAGTAAAGGTGAGAAAAGTATTCCTGAGATAGAATGGAGAAAACATGAGAAACATTTTTGAAGGGCCTAGAAAAACGAATAAGTAACAAAAAATAATTAACAACGGACATTAATAAAAATGGACATTGGTCTCCTATAGGCTAATACACACTGTTGTACTGTTGAAGCCAACACAACTTTAGGAAGCAATTATCCTCCAATTAAAAAAATGAAGTTTAAAAAGAAACACAACCGTTCAATGGCAAAAGAGACCTGACAAAGTTAAATGATACGTATAGGACATTTCAACTAAACAGAGAAAAATATGTATTTTTCTAAAGCGAAAATGAAATATCTCCAGGATATATTACAAACTGACTCTCAAAACAAGCCTCAGTAATTTTAAGGTAATGGTAATTGTATCATTTTTTTAAAAAACCTACAATGCTATGTTTTACATACCAGATATGGGGACAGAGACTGTAAAAATCACGAATCCATGTAGGCTAACAAATACACCTCTACATGGCCAAGAGATCACTGATGAAATCAGAGAGAAAATTAAAAAAAAATTTAGAAGAAAATAATATTAAAAGCATGATTATCTGAACGTTGTGGAGCATGCTAAAGCAGTAAGAGAGTGAAGTTGGTAAATACTACACATCTCAAGTAATTAGCATAATATTAAATCTAAAGCATTTAGAGAAAGAAGAAAAAGCAGACAAAATTCCCCAAAGTGAATACAAGGGACAAAAACGATAAAAAAAATCAGAGCTGAAATTAAAGAAAATACATGATGAAAAAAAAAAAAAAAAGCCAAAATCAATATCTTTAAAAGGGGTCTCTTGGAGAGGATAGACAAAATAGATAAATCGTTGTCCAGACTTATCAAGAAAAAGAGACAAACACTTAAATCAATCAAATTTGACATGACAAAGGATGACATTATAACGGATACCACAGAAATAACAAAGAATCGTAAGAGACTACAGCAAAATTCAGGGTCTTGAATCCATAGATAAATGCTCAGAAATTCAATGAAGAAGAAACAGAGAATATTAACCCAATAATGGTAAGCACTAATATTGAAACTGTGATAAAAATTTTCCAATTGATAAAATTAAGGCAGATGGCTTAACATGGAAATTTTACAAACCAGTCAGAAAACTGCTAACACATGGACTTCTGAAACACTTCTAAAATTCTGCTGCTGCTGCTGCTGCTAAGTCACTTCAGTCGTGTCCGACTCTGTGTGACCCCATAGACGGAAGCCCACCAGGCTCCCCCGGTCCTGGGATTCTCCAGGCAAGAACACTGGAGTGGGTTGCCATCTCCTTCTCCAAAATTCTAGAGTGGAAGAAAACCCCACAAACTCTCCTACAAGGTCACTATCACTCCAATGCCAACACCAACATAACAGAGAAAAGGAAAGTTAGACCTATATCACATAGATGAACAGAGGCAAATATCCTTAGCAAAATACAAGCAAAAAAATCCACCACTACCTTAAAAAGACTGAACAGAATTACTAAGTGGGGGTATATGACAGATACAGAAACATCTTCAGAAGCTGCATATCAATGGGTCAGTACAGTTCACTTCAGTCTCTCAGTCATATCCGACTCATTGCGACGCTATGAATGAGAGCCTGCTAGGCTTCCCTGTTCTTCACAATGCTCGGAGTTCACCCAACTCATGTCCATGGAGTTGATTATGCCATCCAGCCATCTCATTCTCTGTCTCCCCTTATCCCCTGGACTCCAGTCCCTCACAGTATCAGGGTATTTTTCTAAGAGTCATCTCTTCCCAGCAGGTGGCCAAAGTACTGAAGTTTCAGCTTCAGCATCAGTCCTTCCAATGAACACCCAGGACAGATCTCCTTTAGAATGGACTGGATGGATCTCCTTGCACTCCAAGGGACTCTCAGGAGGTGTCTCCAACACCACAGTTCAAAATCATCAATTCTTCGGTGATCAGTTTTCTTCACAGTCCAACTCTCACATCCATACATGACCACGGGAAAAAGCATAGCCTTGATTAGACGGACCTTGGTTGGCAAAGTAATGTCTCTACTTTTTAATATGATGTCTACTTTGGTTAAAATTTTCCTTCCAAGAAGTAAGCGTCTTTTAATTTCATGACTGCAATCACAACCTTCAGTGATTATGGAGCCCCCAAAAATAAAGCCTGACACAGTTTCCATTGTTTCCCCATCTATTTCCCACAGAGTGATGGGACCAGATACTGTGATATTCTCTTTCTGAATGTTGAGCTTTAAGCCAACATTTTCACTCTCCTCTTTCACTTGCATCAAGAGGCTTTTTAGTTCTTCTTCACATTCTGCCATAAGGGTGCTGTCATCTGCATATCTGAGATTGTTGATACTTCTCCTGTCAATCTTGATTCCAGCTTGTGCTTCTTCCAGCCCTGCATTTCTCATACGTGCTCATATATAAGTTAAATAAGCAGGGTGACAATATACAGCCTTGACATACTACTTTTCCTATTTAGAACCAGTCTATTCTTCCATGTCCAGTTCTGACTGTTTTTTCTTGACTTGCATATAGGTTTTTCAAGAGACAGGTTGTTAGGAGCCCTAACATCTGAGTAGCCAGGATAGGCCTGAGACCTTGCTTAGGCCTAAGTTTTGATTTCCTGGAGAGGGGGTGGAGGCCAAGTCCACAGAAACACCTCCCTAAGAAGATCCCGCTGGCGCCAAAATTAAGAAACTCCTCCCTAGAAGAGTCCCGCCGGAGCAAAAAGTCGAGCCAATCAGAGTAAAAAGGGAAATCCCCCAGAAAAACCCCGCGCACATATAAACTGGCCAATGAGCTTCCGTGCGTGCGTGAACTGGCCAATGAGCTTCTGCCAGCTTGATCTTTTGAACAGAAATAGGTGCTTACGTAACCTGAGATTATAAAAACCGCTGTGACCTGGGCTCAAGGCTCTTATCCCACTCCACTGCGCTGGAGGAGGCATGAGCCCTACCTCGAGCTAGAAATAAACCCCATTCTTGCTTTTGCATTGCTGCGAGTGTCTTATTCTACCAGTTAAGGGGGACCGGACTCAGGGCATAACATTTGGGGGCTCGTCCGTGATCCCTCTGACTGGGGAGAATAACGCTCTCCTGGCAGAAGGGGTTCATCAGCCTGGAGGAGGGCTGATTATAGCACCGGTGCAAGGTCTGTTCAGGGGCGATCGCCGTAGCCAGCGTAAGGCCGAGGGCCAGCATTCGCGCTGGAAGGCAGCTGGATCTGCAAGGTCAGGGGCGAATTGATCGCCATAGCCGGCATAAGGCCGAGGCCCAGCATTCGCGCTGGAAGGCAGCTGGCTCTGCGGGAGAGAGGAGGTCTCTCCCGATCTGGAATCTGGTGGGCAGTGGACGCCCTTCAGTAAACTGCAGGAAGCCTCAGAGGTCTCAGAGACCTAGTAGTGTGTTTTCGGTGGACGTTTGTCTGTCCTCCGTTTGTCGTGTTATCGTGTGTGCCGACATTGTCTCTGTCTCTCTCCTGTGTCTGTTTTCTGCCGTAATCTGTTCTGTGGTCCTGGGTCAAGGAAGCTCTACCCTGCTCTCCCTCATGATGGGTCATTTCGCTGACTTTAAATCTAGGGCGCGAGACTTGTCTCTGCTAGTGAAGAGGAATAAGCTGGTGACGCTCTGCTCCTTGGAGTGGCCCACTTTTAATGTCTGGTGGCCGAGAGAGGGAACCTTCAGCCTGCCCACCATCCGGGCTGTTGGGGGAAGGTTCTCCCGCCCGGCCCGGCCAGCCACCCGGACCAGATGCCCTATATCCTGGTCTGGCAAGATCTGGTGGAAAACCCACCAGCATGGATAAAGCCTTTAGTTTCTATCCTTTTCACCCATAATCCCACCTGGGATGGCTGTCAGTAGCTGTTACAGGTGCTCTTCACCATGGAAGAACGGGAGCAGATTCTATCGGAAGCTCGGAAACATGTCCGGGGTGTGGACAGGGGGCCCACCCTGCATCCAAACCTAACTGATGAGGAATTTCCATTGACCCGGCCCCAGTGGGACTTTGAGCGCGCAGAAGGTAGGGAGCATCTCCGAGTGTACCGCCAGACTCTTATGGCAGGCCTCCGAGCAGCTGCCCAGAGACCAAGGAATTTGGCTAAGATAAAGTTGTTCAGGGATTGGTTTTGGGTATGGAGATTAAATGATAATTATACTGCGAATACAATCCCCAGAGCTTGGGTCAAGTAAAAAGGATGAATCGGACCCTAAAAGAAACATTGGCAAAATTGGCAATAGAGACTGGCGGGGACTGGGTGACTCTCCTTCCTTATGCCCTTTTATTGTTTATGGGGTCCCTCCACCAACCCCCTATAAAATTGGTCCAACTGTTTTATAAACTAGTAAATTTTATATTGTAATGTCTAAGTCATGACTAAAGACTCGCACTGTGTCTGTCTTGGTATGTCTTTGTCTCTGAGTAATATTTTTGAAGTTAATTTGTAAATGAGCTCTATTTAATTGGCTTAAAGGGTAAGCACTTACAAATCAGATAATTCTAAATTAATAAATTCCAGGTTCAAGTAAAGTGGAAAATATTCAGTATTAAATACCTGATATTAATGTTTGTTGATCTATCTAATATAGACATGTCTTAGAGTAATTAACATTAAGTAGAATATTTTCATTGCACCTAGGTTCAACATAAATTAAATATATCTGTTACAAGTTTGTCGACAAAGAAATTACCTTGAGTGAAAAAAAAAAAAAAAAAACTTCTAAGAAATGTAAATGAGACAAGAGCTTTTAGATAAACTCTATTAAGATTAAAATGTCTGTCTAAAACAGTTTCTCTAGATTTTGGTAACTTGAATTTCTAAGGTTGTGCTAAATTAAGTACCAAAAGTTTATTGAATAGCTAGGTCATTTCCAAATAAAATAAGATTCTGAAACATTCACTACTGAATACTAACTTACAGAAAAACTAAAGATTTTAGACTATTAACAACTAATGTTTGATGACATCCTGAGATGTTTGCTAAAATTTTTTAAGTTATCACTGATGTTTATGTTCACCAATCTATAGAATGCTAATATAAAGGTCAATTCTTGGTTGCTTAAGGGAAGTAAGATGTGTGTGTTCAGTAAAGAAGGTATGAATAATGAAGTTACATTTATGAAGGAAAAAGGTAATAGGTCTGACTTACAGTTGGCTGTTTCAGGATGGGAGAACAAATGGGTACAGAAAGTGATAAAATGGTTTTGTGGAAAGTGGACCCCAAGGAAAGAGTTTTGTGTATAAACAAACGTTTTCTTGAGATGTTAAACTGCATTTGACAATAGATTTACGATTATTTGCCTCTTGAATGGTCTGTTCTATATTTGCCTCTGAAATCCTATATTGTTACTATGGCTGAGTGAATAGCTATTGCTTTAGTGACCTATAATCCCATCTGACTGAGTGTTCTAAACCTTTCTGATATTTGTTGACAAAACTTCCTTAATCAATCTGATGAAGCACTTTTGGCTTCTAGCTGACTTTGGGATGCTTCAGAGGGCCCCTGAAACATCCCAAAGGGAGATATTACACTAATTGTGTTCAACTTCCATGTTAAATTACATGGGAAGTACTGTCAAGTGAATAATAAGTCTCGGGTATATTGTATGGTAAATGTTACTAATACAGATATCCTAGAAATAATTTATATATAAATTCTGATATATTCAGGTAAAATGTTGCCGTAATTCTGATTACTATCTTAAAGTGTTGTCACAGCACTAACCAAGTTTCTTGTGAAAATGCTTCCTCTTCAAGAAGATTTATAAAAAGGACTTTTGGATAAATACAAGTTTCTGAACTGGGTAAGAAAATAAAAGATTCTAGTGAGAAACCTGATGACTGTACAAAGGTTAACAAAAGGACCGAATGAACTGGCAAATATGCTTATAACTTTTATGGTTTCTGAAAAATTACTGGTTTGAATCTGTGTTTTCCAGATTTTAGGAAACCTTCCCCTCAAACTAACTATGACTTAACAGTAATTTGGTGAAATGGTGTTTAATAGACAAATTGAAGCATTTAACATTTTTCTCTGTCTGACCCCTTCAGAGACTGGAAACTCTTAGGCTTCCAGTAACTTTATCAGATAAACTAAGAAGGTTATCTCACTAACAGGTACAGAAATCTCAGTTTGGGAGACCTTAAGAAAGGGAGGAATTCACTCACATCTGTTAGGCAAAATCTGTGATAAGCCTTTGAGATGACTTTCTCTAACCCTGAAAGGTCTTAAAGTTAAGTTTGAGACTCCAGAAAAGTTTCAGCAAAAAAAAAAAAAAAAAAAAAAAAGAAAAGAAAGAAAAGTCTATGGTTATATAAATAATCAGGTCAAGTTTATTGAGAACAGATTTATTTTGTAAACAAGTCTTAATTTGGTTATATTTGGTAAAAATGAGAGTAATTTTAGGGAAAAAAATGATGTTTCAATGAGTGTTAAATCCCAGTTTGTTAACGGAACTCTGTATCTACTAAGACTCATTTCCTGAGTGGATCTTTGCTGTTATGTGATATTAATATAGGATTTGGTTGCGTTCTTGAAGAGCACCCTAGGTTTGTTTCTGAAGCTTGTCTCAGTGATCTATCTTTGGGTGAAGATCAGATGCGTCATGACCTGCAACCAGGACTAGAAAAAGACATAATTTAAGGGACTGTCTCCAACCTGGATGGAAGGACTTTTTTCAGAAGAAATTACACTACACCAGGATGAGAAGACGACGACATCAGAGGTAGACAGTTGCCCAAGATGCTGGACCTGATTCGTATGATTATTTATAATGTTTTCTTGACTTCTTAGCCCTCTGCATATAAATCAAATGCTTTTCTACCATAGGCCTGATCCTATGCTAGTTTTAGAAATTAATCCAATTGTCAGGTTTGTAGACATGTAAAAGCTCATTCTGCTTATACAAAAACTCTGTTAGACTTGTGCCATCCTAATGTCCTTAAACCATGGCAACAGTCTGCTTCTAAATTGGAAAATGAAAAACAATAGCTGGAAATCAGAGTCAGGGCTATGGGAAATCCAAGAGGGCTGCTTGGCTTTTCCCAGCTCCCTGACAAACCTCATTTTTTTATTGGATGGGTTAAAGCCTCCCTGGCTAAAGTGCCTCCATAATGAAAAATCACGGAATATTAAGTTTTGTAAGTTGTTAAATTAAGTTTCTAGTTTTGTTAATGTCTAGTGTTTACTAAGACTCACTGCTGAAACAGTTCTTTGTTACGTGATACTGCTAAAAGATTTAATTAAGTTATTAAAAAGGACACTCTAGGTTAGTTTCTAAGGCTTATCTCAGTAACCAATCTTCAGATAAAGGTCAGATACTCCATAATGTACAACCAGGAGATTAACACCAGGCTATAGTCATTTAACAAATGAAGTCAGGTGACTTGGGGTATACCAGGCTTTATCTAAGTAAAGTTCTTGACTTATAATTCTTATTTTACTCTTAACTGCTAGTTATGGCTATATTATTTTCTATGTCACTTTTTTCCCTGAGCCTGTGATATAATGCTGATATTCAGTTCCATGTGAGATCAATAATTGTAATAGTGTGACTCTGGGTATGAGAAAAAGCAACAAGAGGGAATATTTTCCTGGACCAGGAGGCTAGTGAGACAGTGGTCCAGAGACTTTTGCTACTTGCAAGGCCTGGTCCAGTTTTAGCACACTGAGTGGCCCATCGCTTCCCTAGACCTGGGAATGAGCCTTCCCAGCAACGCGGGACTCAATGGCCATGAAATGGTGTCACATGGTCGGATATGTGGCTATGAAGAGACCCTGCTGACTATAAGTTGGTAATTGCCAGCTGCCTCTACAAAGATTATGTCATGACCATTGCAAGCTGCTGACATTCAACACCCCCTGAAAGAAATTCAGGGTGAAAATCAGGAATGAGGCACTCGGTGCTCTGAAAAAACTGGAAGAACAGGCCTTCAGATAGTCAGATCTTTTCAGAGAAAGGTTTTATGAGTTCCAATTCTTGCATCTTCTCATACCTAGAAAAACACTGACGTCATTAATGGTGACATCTGCTTTGGCTATTAAAAAAAATTTTACTATTAAAAGTCAAAATAGAGTAGCTATGCTTCAGACATCCTGGGAAATAACTATTTCCCAGATATCCTGAAAAATGATATTATGGGTGTGATTTCAGATTAGACGCTGTAACCTAATGTAGAACTTAATGTTCCTGTAATGCATTTTTGCTTCTATACTTTGCTTGCTGCTCATAGAACTAAACTTACTCCATTTTAGATAAGGTTGTTTTTAAGTAAAGATTCCTAAAATTGTTTTTGAGTAAGGCTGCATAAGGATCCCTGGATCAAACTCTACCCACGGAGGAAGATTCCTCCGTTTGAACAACAGAAAAGGGGGGAGATGTTAGGAGTCCTAACATCTGAGTAGCCAGGATAGGCCTGAGACCTTGCTTAGGCCTAAGTTTTGATTTCCTGGAGAGAGGGTGGAGGACAAGTCCACAGAAACTCCTCCCTAAGAAGATCCCGCCGGCGCCAAAATTAAGAAACTACTCCCTAGAAGAGTCCCGCCGGCGCCAAAAGTCGAGCCAATCAGAGTAAAAAGGGAAATCCCCCAGAAAAACCCCGCGCGTGTATAAACTGGCCAATGAGCTTCTGCCAGCTTGATCTTTTGAACTGAAATAGGTGCTTACGTAACCTGAGATTATAAAAACCGCTGTGACCTGGGCTCAGGGCTCTTGTCCCACTCCACTGCGCTGGAGGAGGCATGAGCCCTAGCTCGAGCTAGAAATAAACCCCATTCTTGCTTTTGCATTGCTGCGAGTGTCTTATTCTACCAGTTAAGGGGGACCGGACTCAGGGCATAACAAGGTCTGGTATTCCCATCTCTTTCAGAATGTTCCACAGTATATTTTGATCCACACAGTCAAAGGCTTTGGCATAGTCAATAAAGCAGAAACAGATATTTTTCTGGAACTCCCTTGCTCCTTTGATGATCAAGCGGATGTTGGAAATTTGATCTCTGGTTCCTCTGCCTTTTTATAACCAGCTTGCGCATTTGGAAGTTCACAGTTCACATTTTGCTGAAGCCTGGTCTGGAGAATTTTGAGGATTACTTTACTAGCGTGGGAGTTTCGTGCAATTGTGAGGTTGTTTGAGCATTCTATGGCATTGCCTTTCTTTGGGATTGGGATGAAAACTGACTTTTTCCAGTCCTGTGGCCACTGCTGAGTTTTCCAAGTTTCCTGGCATATGGAGTGCAGCACTTTCAAAACATCAAATTGCATTATTTGCAATAGCTCAACTGGAATTCATCACCTCAGCTAGCTTTGTTCATAGTGATCCTTTCTAAGACCCACTTGACTTCACATTCCAGGATGTCTGGCTCTAGGTGAGTGATCACACCATTGTAATTATCTGGGTCATAAAGACTTTTTTCGTACAGTTTTGTGTATTCTTGCCACCTCTTCATAATATCTTCTGCTTCTTTTAGGACCATACCATTTCTGTCCTTTATTGACCCCATCTTTGCATGAAATCTTCCCATGGATTCTCTAATTTGCTTGAAGAGATTTCTAATCTTTCCCATTCTATTGCTTTCCTCTCTTTCTTTGCATTGGTCGATGAGGAAGGCTTTCTTATCTCTCCTTGCTATTCTTTGGAACTGTGTATTCAGATGCTTATACCTTTCATTTTCTCATTTGCTTTTCGCTTCTCTTCTTTTCACAGCTATTTGTAAGGCCTCATCAGACAACCATTTTGCTTTCTTTGCATTTCTTTTCCATGGGGATAGTGCATCCGACATTCTATCAGATCTAGTCCCTTAAATCTATTTCTCAATTCCACTGTATAAACATAACGGAGGTGATTTAGGTCATACCTGAATGGCCGAGAGGTTTTCCCTACTTTCTTCAATTTAAGTCTGAATTTGTCAATAAGGATTTCAAGATCTGAGCCACAGTCAGCTCCTGGTCTTGTTTATGCTGACTGTATAGACCTTCTCCATCTTTGGCTGCAAAGAATTTAATCAATCTGATTTCAGTGCTGACTGTCTGGTGATGTCCATGTGTAGAGTCTTCTCTTGTGATGTTGGAAGAAGCTGTTTGCCTGTTTGCTATGACCAATGCATTCTCTTGGTCAAACTCTATTGGCCACTCCCCTGTTTCATTCTGTACTCCAAGGCCAAATGTATCTGTCACTCCAAATGTATCTTGACTTCCTGCTTTTGCATTCCAATCCCCTATTGAAGGATTGAAACCATATGATCACCTCAATAGATGCTGAAAAATCTTTCATATATTCCAACAATCATTTGTGATAGAAACTCTCCAACAATTGAACATAGTAAAAACTACCGCAATTAACAAAACCACACAAATCAAAACTACAATGATGTATCACCTTGCACCATTCCAAATGGCCATCATTAAAAAAAAAAAAAAAATCTGTAACAGCCCTGCTGGTCCAGGTTCTAAGACACCATGATCCCAATGCAGAGGTCCCAGGTTTGATCTCTGGTCCTGGAATTAGATTCCACATGCAGCGATGGAAGTTTGTTGCAGCCAAATAAAGAAGTAAATATATACGTGTATATATATATTTATATGATTGCATGCTAATATATGAAGGAGAAGTTATGGAGAAAAGAGAAACCCCCTGCCTATAACCCAATAATCACACTGTTTGCCATACACTAAAAGGAAACCTTAAACAAAAAATACATGTGTATGCCAGTAACCATTGTAAAACCATTTAGAGTAGCCAATGAAGGGAAGCAACCTCAGTGTCCATCAAACGAAGAATGGATAAAAAAGCTATAGTCCATATATAGGATGAAAAATTACTCACCCATAAAAAGGGAGAAAGTTGGATTATTTGCAGGGTTGCAGATGAATCTAGAGCCTATTACAGTGAAGGAATTAAAACACAGAAAGACCAACATTGCATATTTATATATATATAAGTGGAATTTAGAAAACAGGTACTGAAGAACCCATTTGAAGGGTAGGAAGAGATGCAGTCATAGAAAACAGACTTGTGGACACAGTGTGGGAAGGAGAGAATGGAATGCATTGACAAATTGCACAGAGATATGTAAAATACCAAGTACGTAGTAGAAAACTAGTGCTATGGAGAGTTCTAGTGGAGTGGGTTGTGGGGTAGGAGAGGAGGTACAAGAGGGAGATGGGAGGACCGCTCAAAAGGGAGGCTCAGCTATATTTACTAATAACTGATTTATTTCGCTGGGCCGCAGAAATTAACACAACATTGTAAGTTAATTATGCTCCAAATTTTAATCATTTTGTTTCAATTGAAGAAAGAAAATCAGTCCTTGGCCAACTTGTGAAAGTGACAAATAAAATATCCAGGGCATGTCAAGTAAAATATGTACCCAAGACTGCTTTAGTAAATATAGACTTAGCAAAAACAAACAAACAAACTTAAAATGCAGAACTAAGTTAGCCAAAATAAGTTCAGACTCTACACTTAAGTGTCCCTTCACTTCACTAATTTGTCATAAAAGTAAAGAAGGGGTTCCTAAAATAAAGCAAACAAATGTGATATGTTTTCATAAAATGATGTCACCATTTTATGAATTCCCTCAAGTTTTAATAAGTAATAGCAGACCTTTGACTTTCAGAACTATAGTAAGTAGGAATTAGTAAGCATAGGTTAAAACTGAGGTACTGCACAATAATCCCTTATATCGCAATACTAGAATGTGTGCTTGTGCTGCTGCTAAGTCACTTCAGTCGTGTCCGACTCTGTGTGACCCCAAGCCCACCAGGCTCCCCTGTCCCTGGGATTCTCCAGGCAAGAACACTGGAGTGGGTTGTCATTTCCTTCTCCAATGTGTGAAAGTGAAAAGTGAAAGGGAAGTCGCTCAGTCGTATCTGACCCTTAGCGACCCCATGGGCTGCAGCCTACCAGGCTTCTCCATCCATGGGATCTTCTAGGCAAGAATGCTGGAGTGGCTTGTGTGTGCTCCGAGAATGTGTGCTACTGACTGGGAAAAATGCATAGCCTAAAAGTGGAGAATTATGTTTTCTTCAGCAGGACTTTCAACCTAAGAAGGATTTTATCATGAGGAGTAACTTCTCAAGTACTGCAAAAAGACTGCTCTGAACAAGGATAGATGGAGCCAGATTTTACAAAAGTTTTGGTACAATGATCAGGTATGGAGAATGTCCAAATATTATGGTTAATGAAGAAACACTGGACACCACAAGTGAATGGATTAAGATACTTTTTACTTCTGGGAATATGCAAAAATCTGGGCTCCTTGAAATAATTCCTTTGATAAACACCTTAAGTAGGGCTAGTATCTATTCTTTCAGTCTGGAATCACTCCTTCAGGCAACACTGGTGGCAGCTGCAGTAACTAAGGACTTGATCAGTTCAGTACAGTTCAGTTCAATTCAGTCGCTCACTCGTGTCTGACTCTTTGCGACAACATGAATCAGAGCATGCCAGGCCTTTGTGTTCATCACCAACTCCCGGAGTTCACTCAAACTCTTGTCCATCGAGTTGGTGAGGCCATCCAGCCATCTCATTCTCTGTAGCCCTCGTTTCCTCCCGCCCCCAATCTCTCCCAGCATCAGAGACTTTTCCAGTGAGTCAACTCGTTGCTTGAGGTGACCAAAATATTAGAGTTTCAGCTTTAGCATCAGTCCTTCCTATGAATACCCAGGATTGATCTCCTTTAGAATGGACTGGTTGGATCTCCTAGCAGTCCAAGGGACTCTCAAATGTCTTCTCCAACACCACAGTTCAAAAGCATCAATTCTTCGGCGATCAGCATTCTTCACAATCCAACTCTCTTGATACAAGTCCTTAATTGCAAGGACATACCTGAAATTGTATACCGCCTGCAAAATGCATCAGTTCAGTTCTGTTCATTCACTCAGTTGTGTCCGACTCTTTTCGACCCCATGAATCACAGCATGCCAGGTCTCCTTGTCCATCACCAACTGCCGGAGTTCCCTCAAACTCATGTCCATCGAGTCAGTGATGCCATCCAGCCATCTCATTCCCTGTCGTCCCCGTCTCCTCCCACCCCCAATCCCTCCTAGCATTAGACTCTTTTCCAGTGAGTCAGCTCATCGCATGAGGTGGCCAAAGTATTGGAGTTTCAGTTTTAGCATCAGTCCTTCCAACAAACACCCAGGTGTGATCTCCTTTAGAATATATACTGCTACCTATATACAGCAAGATAATATACGTAAACTTTCCACTTATACATACGCATGTATATGTTTAGCTATATATATATGGCTGTCTAGGTTGCACTAGTAGTAAGTATCCTGCCTTCTAACGCAGAAGTCATAAGAGATGCAGGTTCAATCCAAGTGTTGGGAAGATATCCTGGAACTAAGCGTGAAAACCAAGTCCTATTTCCTCACCTTGAGAATTAAGTGGATTGAGACTACATGATGGGCGACAGTCTGTGTGATGCAGAGTGTCAGACAGGAGTGTAGTGACTTAACACATGAAATATCACTAAATAAGGGTTGCTTAAATATATATATATATATATATATATATATATGTACACACATTACAATACAATATGCACTATAATATATGTAAACAATTATGCTAATAATGTATAATAGTATATATTATATATCATTAATATATATTATATATGATATAATAGTATAATATAATATATATGTGTTTGTGTACATGTATTGTACACCTGCTTCTTTCATTTACAACGAATGATATGCTCAGAAAAAATCAGTATCAGTTCAGTTCAGTTCAGTCGCTCTGTCGTGTCCGACTCTCCGCGACCCCATGAATCACAGCATGCCAGGCCTCCCTGTCCATCACCAACTCCCGGAGTACACTCAAACTCATGTCCACAGAGTCGGTGATGCCATCCAGCCATCTCATTCTCCGTCGTTCCCTTCTCCTCCCCCTCCCAACCTTGCCCAGCATCAGAGTCTTTTCCAGTGAGTCAACTCGTCGCATGAGGTGGCCAAAGTATTGCAGTTTCAGCTTTAGCATCAGTCCCTCCAATGAACATCCAGGATAAAATCAGTATAGTACAGCATAAAAAAAGTCCAGTTCTCTGGGCTTATTTACAAACAGTGTGGTAACCAATTCTACCTCTTTTTTTTAATGAATCTGTTCATTTATTTCCAGTTTTTAAAATTGTTTTAGTCTCTTTGTTATTCTAGCAATTTGACTGCTTTACGTAGCTTGAGACTTTTGTTGACAGAAATACCTGTCCTAAATACCTAAAATTCCTCTTTATTTAGTATGTTTAATAGAAATGACACCTTATTCATACTCATGTCAGTACTTAAATCTTCTCTTTTTATTTGTGTAGTTTACCTAATATTCTTTTTACTAATTTTGATTTTTCTTCAGTTTTCTCTATTGTTTTACTATCTATATTATCTTATACCCATACTAATATTTGCTGATTTCCTCTTTCTCTTTGCTGTGAATTAAGATTTTTGTTTTCGGCTTCTGAAGAAGGCATTAGCTTCTTCCCAGGATGGCAGAGCTTTCATTTTATGTAAGCTTAAATAAATGTGGGTTTCCATTCTGATGATCTGCTACCTTGTGTTTCATTTTGAATCACCTCAGAATATGATCTTATTTCCCCTGTGAGTTATTCTTTGCCTCATTGAGCCCTTGAGAATGTGATGTTTAATTTTCCACACATTACATTTCTCAAATTTTCCTCCCATTGTTGATTTCAATTTACATGGTTGGATGCCAGATACCATATTTGGTATGATTTACATAATTAATTGAAATTCTATGGCTTAATATAAACCCAATTATCAGGAATGTTCTGGAGATTATTCCAAGTGCAGTTGAGATAGATGTGTATTTTTCTGTTCTTTTGGATTGGAATGCTCTGCACGTCTGTGTTGAGTCCACTGGTTTGTATTGTCATTTAGGTTTACTCTTCCCTTAGGGGTCTTATCTTTTTCTTGAATGATTTGGATATTTATTGCTGGATGTTTACTCTTGGACTATAATCCTTGCTTATGTTTTGCTTGTTTTACACTTCATGTTAGCCTAAAGGATTCAAATATTAGATAACTGTAACGCTTTGATGATGTGAAATTATGAGTGTGTGTGTGTGTGTGATATACCAATATATCATTAATATAAAGACAATATGAAAATATAAAATTAGAAGGAGTAGAAGAGGGCAGAAAAATAGGATGGGGTGACCACTTTCTCTCCCAAAAAAATCAGCAAAAGAACAACTGAATGCTGAGTATATCCCACAAAACAACTTCTGAATACCTGCAGAGAACACCAGGCACCCGGAAAAAACAGCCCATTCAAAAACAGCCCAGTCTTTGAAAGGAGGTGGGAAATAGTATAAAAGATAAAAAGAGAGACAAAGAGGGAGGGTAGGAGCTCTGTTCTAGGAAGGGAGGCCTAAGAAAAAAAGAGAGAGAGAGAGAGAGAATTTTCCAAACACGTGGAAACACTCACGGACGAGTCTGTGGTGAGCTTTGGAATCTCAGAGGCCACATAACCGGGAGAAAAAGAAATAAATAATTAAAACCCACAGACTAAGCTCCCAGAGGAAATTCTCAATGGAGAGGAGGTGCAGACGCCCGCAACCACTAGCAGGCAGGGGCTGGGCAGGGAGGCACGGTGGCAATGCTTAGAGAGAGGACAGGGCCTGAACGCCCCGAGGGCAATCTGAGGGCGCTAACAGGAGATAGCTAAGCAGACTGTGCAGCTAAAAGGTGAAAAGCCTGTGAAAAGGTAAAAAACCCCAACCTAAGACTCCAACAGCCCCACTCACAGAACAAAGTACTGAGCAGAGCAAGCAGGCTGCAGTCGGACCATCCCTCATCCCCCGCCGGGTCTGGCAGGGAGGGCGGACAGCACTGGAAGGGTCAGCGGCAGCCCCAGATAGGCTTCCCATATCAAGCTGCAGGCAGGCTTCATTGCTAACAAAGACTTCTTGGGTTCGTGTCGGTCGATATCCACCTGAGAAGGTGTGCCAGTTGTACACCCAGAAAACCGAGAGGCAGGAACAGGGGAGGCAATAAATCACAGTGACAGTGCTCGCCAAACGCCTGGTCACCTGAGCTGCTCGGACCGGGGAAGGTGCGAAATGCAGGCCCAACCAAGTCTATGCCTTTGTGGAGTACCCAAGGACCTGAAACTAAGCCAATCAGACCTGGGAAGTGCATGCAACCCAGCGCCGGCCATGGACAGCTCCTGGCAGAGTAACCTAGATCCTGAGCATCATAGACAGGGAAAACACACATGCCACAAGGGGGAGCAATCCAAGTGTACCTGAGACACTGAGAGCACTCCTCACAGACGCCAGTGATATTTTTTAGCAGCTTTCCTCCCTCCCCACAGTAGGACTGAACAGGTGAGCTGGAAAATAAGTGTCCACCACCGTCCCGAGGTGTCAGGACGGGAATTAGACACTGAAGAGTCAAGCAAACAGAAGAGCTTTAAAAGAAGGAACTGCCTTGCAAGTAACAGAGAGAGAAGTCTTGAGCCTACTGCAAGAATAAGACCGAAAACCAGAGGCAGAGGCTTAAGTACAAATCCTGAAAACACCAGAGATCTCCTGTTCCAGGGAACATTAATTGATAGGTGCCCATCAAATGCCTCCATACATACACTGAAACCAGGCACCACCCAAGGGTCAACAAGTTTCAGTGAAAGACATACCACGCAAATTCTCAAACAACACAAGAGAACAGCCCTGAGCTTCAATATACAGGCTGCCCAAAGCCACTCCAAACACACTGACATCTCAAACTCATTGCTGCTGCAGCTGCTAAGTTACTTCAGTCATGTCCGACTCTGTGCGACCCCATAGATGGCCTCCAACCAGGCTCCGCCGTCCCTGGGATTCTCCAGGCAAGAACACTGGAGTGGGTTGCCATTTCCTTCTCCAATGTGTGAAAGTGAAAAGTGAAAATGCAGTCGCTCTGTCGTGTCCGACTAGTAGCCAGCCCATGGACTGCAGCCCACCAGGCTCCTCTGTCCATGCGATTTTCTAGGCAAGAGTACTGGAGTGGCTTGCCATTGCTTTCTCTGCTCAAACTCATTACTGCACACTTTATTGCACTCCAGAGAGAAATCCAGCTCCACCGACTAGAACACTGACACAAGATTCCCAAACCAGGGAAACTTGACAAGTCACCCATCCAACCCCACACACAATGAGGTAACTACATAATAAAGACAACTCCACAAGCTGCCAGAGGACAGAAAGGCCACCCCAAGCACAGCAATATAAGCAAATGAAGAGGTATAGAAATACCCAGCAAGTAAAGGAACAGGATAAATGTCCACCAATACAAACAAAAGAGGAAGATATAGGGAACCTACCTAATAAAGACTTTCGAATTTTAATGGTGAAAATGATTCAAAATCTGGAAAGCAAAATGGAGTTACAGATAAAGAACCTGGAGAAAAGGATTGAGAAGATGCAGGAAATGTTTAAATAAAAAGGAGTCAATATACAATGAATAATGCAATAGACGAGATCAGAAACACTCTCCAGGGAACACTCAGTAGAATAAAGAAGGCAGACGACAGGATAAGCGAAGTAGAAGTTATAATTGTAGAAATGAATTGACAGAAAATGAAAAACGAATTAAAAGAAATGAGGACAATATTAGATACCCCTGGGACAATGTGAAACGCCCCATCATTCGAATCATAGGAGTCCCAGCAGAAGAAGACAAAATCAAAGACCATGAGAGAATACTTGAGGAGATAATAGTTGAAAATTTCCCTTAAATGGGGAAGGAAAGAATCACCCAAGTCCAAGAAACCCAGAGAGTCCCTAACAGGATAAGCCCAAGGCGAAATACTCCAAGACACATATTAATCAAATTAATAAAGATCAGACACAAAGAACAAATATTAAAAGTAGCAAGGGAAAAGCAACAAATAACACACAAGGGGATTCCCATAAGGATAACAGCAGATCTTTTAACAGAATCTCTTCAGGCAAGGAGGGAATGGCAAGACATTCTTAATGTGAGCCCAGATTACTGCACCCAGCAAGGATCTCATTCAAATATGAAGGAAAATCAAAAGCTTTACAGACAAGCAAAAGATGAGAGAATTCAGCATCACCAAAACAGCCCTCCAACAAATGCTAAAGGATCTTCTCTAGATAGGAAACACAGAAAGGGTGTATAACCTTGAACCCATAACAATAAAGAAAATGGCAACAGGATCATACTTATAAATAATTATTTAAACGTAAATGGGTTGAGTGCCTCAACCAAAAGACAAAGGCCGGTTAATGGATACAAAAGCAAGACCCCCATATATGTTGTCTGCAAGAGACCCACCTCAAAACGAGGGACACATACAGACTGAAAGTGAGGGCTGGAAAAAGATATTCCACACAAATAGAAACCAAAAGAAAGCAGGAGTAGCAATACTCATATCAGATAAAATAGACTAAAACAAAGGCTGTGAAAAGAGACAAAGAAGGAAACTACATAGTGATCAAAGGATCAATCCAAGAAGATATAACAATTATAAATATTTATGCACCCAACTTAGGGGCACCACAATATGTAAGACAATTACTAACAAGTATGCAAGGGGAAATAAACAACAATGCAATAATAGTGGGAGACTTTAATATCCCACTCACACCTATGGATAGATCAACTAAACAGAAAATTAACAAGGAAACACAAACTTTAAATGATACAATAGACCAGTTAGTCCTAATAGATCTCTATAGGACATTTCACCCCAAAACAATGAATTTCACCTTTTTCTCAAGCGCACATGGAAGCTTGTCCAGGATAGATCACATGGTGGGCCATAAATCTAGCCTGGGTAAATTCAAAAAAATTGAAATCATAGCAAGCATCTTTTCTGATCACAATGCAATAAGATTAAATCTCAATTACAGGAGAAAAAGTATTAAAAATTCCAACTTATGGAGGCTGAACAACGCACTGCTGAATAATTAACAAATCATAGAAGACATACAGATGGCTAACAAACACATGAAAAAATGCTCAACCTCCCTCATAATCACAGAAATGCAAATCAAAACCACAATGAGATACCATTTCACACCAGTCAGAATGGCTGCTATCCAAAAGTTTACATGCAATAAATGCTGTAGAGTGTGTGGCGAGAACGGATCCCTCTTACACTGTTGGAGGGAATGCAAACTAGTACAGCTACTATGGAGAACAGTGTGGAGATTCCTCAAAAAACTGGAAATATGACATATGATCCAGCAATCACACTCCTGGGCATACACAGTGAGCAAACCAGAATTAAAAGAGATACATGTACTCCAATATTCATTGCAGCACTGTTTATAATAGCCAGGACATGGAAACAACCTTGATGTCCATCTGCAGACGAATGGATCAGAAAGCTGTGGATAAGCTGTACATATACACAATTGACTATTACTCAGACATTAAAAAGAATGCATTTGAATCAGTTCTAATGAGGTGGATGAAACTGGAGACTATTAACAGAGTGAAGTAAGCCAGAAAGAAAAACACCAATACAGTATACTAAGGCATATATATGGGGTTCAGAAAGATGCAAATGATAACCCTGTATACGAGACAGCAATAGAGACGCAGATGTATAGAAGAGTCTTTGGGACTCTGTGGGAGAGGGTGAGGGAGGGATGATTTGGGAGAATCGCATTGAAACATGTATGTTGTCATATGTGAAACGAATCACCAGTTCAGGGTCAAGGCATGTTACAGGATGCTCAGGGCTGGTGTGCGGGGATGACCAAGAGGAAGGATAAAGGGTGGAGGGAGGTGGGAGGGGCGTTCAGCAGGGGGAACTCATGTACACCCAGGTCGGATTCATGTCAATGTATGGCAAAACCAACCAATATAATATTGTAAAATAATTAGCCTCCCATTAAAAAAAATAATGGTAAGTTAAGTTTGAGACTCCATAAAAGTCTCAGCATAAAAAAGAATAAAAAAAGGTCCATGGTTATATTAAAAAATCAGGTCTTGTTTATTGACAACAGATCTATTTTTTTAAACAAGTCTTAATTTGGTTATAGTTGGTAAAATGAGGGTGATTTTAGGGAGAATAGGATGTTTCAATAAATCTTAAATCCCAGTTTGTTAATGGCGGTCTACCAATGGAGGTAGTAAGACTCATTTTTTGGACAGTTCCTTGCTGTTATATGATATTAATGTAAAATTTAATTGAATTCTTAATGAACACCCTAAGTTTGTTTCTGAAGCTTATCTCAGTGATCTATCTTTGGATGAAGATCAGATGTCTCGTGACCTGCAACCATGACTTAAAAAAAAAAAAAAAAAAAAAAGGACATAATTTAAAGGACTGTCTCTAACCTGGATGGAAGGAGTTTTTTCAGAAGAAACTACATTACACCAGGATGCAAAGACGACGACATCAGAGGTAGACAGCTTGCCCAAGATGCTGGATCTGATTCATATGATCATTTATAATATTTTCTTGACTTCTTAGCCCTCTGCATATAAATCAAATGCTTTTCTACCATAGGCCTGATCCTATGTTAGTTTTAGAAATTAAATGAAATGTCGGGTTTGTAGACATGTCAAAGCTCATTCTGCTTATACAAAAACTCTGCTATACTTATGCCATCCTAATGTTCTTAAACTATTGCAACAGTCTGCTTCTAAATTGGAAAATTAAAAACAATAGCTGGAAATCAGAGTTAGGGCTATGGGAAAACCAAGATGGCTGCTTGGCTTTTCCCAGCTCCCTGACAAACCTCATTTTTTATTTGATGGGTTAAAGCCTCCCTGGCTACAGGGCCTCCATAATGAAAAATCACGGAATATTAAGTTTTGTAAATTGTTAAATTAAGTTTCTAGTTTTGTAAATGTCTAGTGTTTACTAAGACTCACTGTTGAGACAGTTCCTTGTTATGTGATACTGCTAAAAGATTTAATTATGTTATTAAAAGGACACTCTAGGTTAGTTTCTAAGGCTTATCTGAACCAATCTTCAGATAAAGGTCGGATGCTCCATAATGTACAACCACGAGATTAACACCAGACTATAATCATTTAACGAA
Source organism: Moschus berezovskii (assembly GCF_049115385.1). Taxonomy (NCBI): domain Eukaryota; kingdom Metazoa; phylum Chordata; class Mammalia; order Artiodactyla; family Moschidae; genus Moschus; species Moschus berezovskii. The sequence goes on along the minus strand of NC_142489.1, from coordinate 29,620,064 downwards.
TGAAGTCAGGTGACTTGTGGTATACCAGGCTTTATCTAATGAAAGTTCTTGACTTATAATTCTTATTTTACTAATAACTGCTAGCTATGGCTATATTATTTTCTATATCACTTGTTTCACTGAGCCTGTGATATAATGCTGAACTGACAGTTCCAAATGAGATCAATAATTGTAATAATGTGACTCTGGGTACGTGAAAAAGCGACAAGAGGAAATATTTTCCTGGACCAGGTGGCTAGTAAGACAGTGGTCCAAAGACTTTTGCTACTTGCAAGGCCTGATCCAATTTTAGCACACTGAGTGGCCCATCACATCCCTAGACTTGGGAATGAGCCTTCCCAGCACTGCGGGACACAATGGCCATGATATGGTGTCACATGGTCAGATATGTGGCTATGAAGGGACCCTGCTGACTGGAAGTTGGTCCTTGCCAGCTGCCTCTACAAAGATTACATCATGACCATTACAAGCTTATGACCTTCAACACCCCCTGAAAGAAGTTCAGGGTGAAAATCAGGAATGAGACACTCTGTGCTCTGAAAAAACAAAAACGAAAACTGGTAGAATAGGCCTTCAGATAGTTAGACCTTTTCAGAAAAAGGTTTTATGAGTTCCAGTTCTTGCATACCTACAAAAACACGTCATTAATGGTGAAATCTGCTTTGGCTATTAATTTTTTTTTTTTTTACAATTAAAAGTCAAAATAGAGTAGCTATGGTTCAGACATCCTGGGAAATAACTATTTCCCAGATATCCTGAAAAATGATGTTATGGGTGTGATTTCAGATTAGACTCTGTGACCTAATGTAGAACTTAATGCTCCTGTAATCTTTTTTGGTTCTGTACTTTGCTTGCTGCTAGTAAAACCAAAGTTACTCCATTTTACGATAAGGTTGTTTTTAAGTAAAGTTTCTTAAAATTGTTTTTGAAAAAATAAAATAAATAAATAAATAAAAAATAAAAAAAAAATATTAAAAACCATATTAATATCTCAATAGACGCAGACAAAGCCTTCGACAAAATTCAACATCCATTTATGATAAAAACCCTCCAGGAAATGGGAATAGAAGGGACATACATCAACATAATAAAAGCTATATATGACAAACCCACAGCAAACATTATCCTCAATGGTGAAAAACTGAAAGCATTTCTCCTAAAGTCAGGAAGAAGACAAGGGTGCCCACTCTCACCGCTACTATTCAACTTAGTTCTGGAAGTTTGGGCCACAGCAATCACAGCAGAAAACGACATCAAAGGAATACAAATTGTAAAAGAAGAAGTATAACTTTCACTGTTCCCTGATGACATGATCCTCTACGGAGAATACCCTAAAGACTCCACCAGAAAACTACTAGAGATAATCAATGAATACAGAAAAGTTGCAGGATATAAAATCAACAGACAGAAATCTCTTGCATTCGTATACACTGATAATGAGAAAATAGAAAGAGAAATTAAGGAAACTATTCCATTCACTGTTGCAGTGAAAATAATTAAATATGTAGGAATATATCTACCTAAAGAAAAAAAGACTTGTACGTAGAAAACTGTAAAACACTTGTGAAATTAATCAAAGATGATACTGTGAATATACAGTGTTCGTGGATTGGAAGATTAAATATTGTGAAAATGAATATACTACCCAAAGTAATTTATACATTTGATGTAATCGCTATCAAGATACCAACGATATTTTTCACAGAACTAGAACAAATAATCTCACAATTTGTATGGAAATACAAAAAACCTAAAATAGCCAAAGCATCTTGAGGAAGAAGAATGGAACTGCGGGAATTAACCTGCTGGACTTCAGGCTCTACTGCAAATCCACAGTCATCAAGACAGTATGGTACTGGCATAAAGACAGAAATATAGATCAATGGAACAAAATAGAAAGCCCAGAGATAAATCCACGCACCTATGGATACCTTATCTTTGACAAAGGAGGCAAGAATATAAAATGGAGAAAAGATAGTCTCTTTAATAAGTGGTGTTGGGAAAACTGGTCAGCCACTTGCAAAAGAATGAAACTAGAATAATTCCTAACACTGAAATAAATAATAATTCCTAACACTGAAATAAACTCAAAATGGATTAGAGATCTAAATGTAAAACCAGAAACTATAAATCTCCTAGAGCAGAACATAGGCAAAACACTTTCCGACATAAATCACAACAGGATCCTCCAATACCCATCTCCCAGAAAATTGGAAATAAAAGCAAAAATAAGCAAATGGGACCTAATTAAAATTAAAAGATTCTGCAGAGCAAAGGAAACTATAAGCAAGGTGAAAAAACAGCCTTCAGAATGGGAGAAAATAATAGCAAATGAAACAACTGACAAAGAATTAATCTCCAAAATATACAAGCAGCTCCCGCAGCTCAATTCCAGAAAAATAAACGACCCAATCAAAAAATGGGCCAACAAACTAAACAGCCATTTCTCCAAAGAAGACATACAGATGGCTAACAAACACATGAAACAATGCTCAACATCCCTCGTAATCAGAGAAATGCAAATCAAAACCACAATGAGATACCATTTCACAAGAGTCAGAATAGCTGCTATCCAAAAATCTACATGCAATAAATGCTGGAGAGGGTTTGGAGAAGAGGGAACTCTCTAACACTGTTGGTGGAAATGCAAACTAGTACAGACACTATGGAGAACAGTGTGGAGATTCCATTAAAAACTGGAAATAGAACTGCCATATGATCCAGCAATTGCACTCCTGGGCATACACACCAAGGAAACCAGAATTGAAGGAGACACATGTACTCCAATGTTCATTGCAACACTGTTTATAATAGCCAGGACATGGAAGCAACCTAGATGTCCATCTGCAGATGAACGGAAAAGAAAGCTTTGGTATATGCACACAATGGAGTATTTTTCAGCCATCAAAAATAATGCATTTGAATCAGTTCTAATAAGGTGGATGAAACTGGAGCCTATTATGCAGAGTGAAGTAAGTCAGAAAGAAAAACATCAATACAGTATACTAATGAATATATATGGAATTTAGAAAGATGGTAACCTTAACCCTGTATACGAGATAGCAAGAGAGACATAGGTATATAGAACAGTCTATGGGACTCTGTGGGAGAGGGTGAAGATGGGGAGAATGGCATTGAAGCATGTATATTGTCATATGTGAAACGAATCACCAGTCCAAGTTCGACGCATGAAACAAGGTGCTAGGGGCTGGTGCACGGGGATGACCTGGAGGGAGTATATGGGGAGGAGGGAGATGGGAGGGTGATTCAAGAAGGGGAACACATATACACCCAGGGCGGATTCATGTTCATGTATGCAAAACCAACCAATGTATTAATGTAAAATAATTAGCCTCTGATTAAAAAAAAAAAGATGCAATATTCCAAAAAATAGAAAATATATAATTAATATAATCATTGGAATGACTGATGCTGAAGCTGTGACTCCAATATTTGGCCACCTGATGTGAAGAACTGACTCATTTGGAAAAACTTGTTGCTGGGAAAGTTTGAAAGCAAGAGGAGAAGTGGGCAACAGGGGATGTATGGTTGGATGGCATTACCAACTTAATGGACAGGAGTTTGAGAAAACACCGGGAGTTGGTTTTGGACAGGGAGGCCTAGGATGCTGCAATCCATGGGGTGGCAGAATCATATACGACTGTATGACGAAGCTCAATATACTTAATGCCATTTGTTTCATACGATTTTTTATTTAAAGTATGTTTTGTCTACTATTAGTACAGTAACTATGACACTCTATTACTGTTTGCATAAAATGTTCCTTACAGTGTAATGTTGAGAATGTATTCAATTGTAAGATTTGTCTCTTTGACAGTCTATCTTTGCCATATTAAGAGAAAAAAAATCAATTTTCCCATCTTCTAGTTTATCACATTAAAGTGTGGGTTTTGTTGTTGTTGCTATTTATTTTACTAAATAACATTTAGAGTGATTTTAAGAAGTATTTTGAGATATTTTGATTGATGTTGTTCAGTCATTCAGTCATGTCCAACTCTTTTGTCACTCCCTGGACTTCAGCACACCAGGCCTCCCTCTCTTTCACTGTTTCCCATAGTTTGCTCTAACACATGACCATTGAACAGGTGATGCCGTCCAACTTTCTCACCCTATGTCACCCCCTTCTCCTCCTGTCCTCCATCTTTCCCAGTGTAATGGTATTTTCCAACGTTGGCTCTTATTGTCAGATTGGCAAAATCCTCGAATTTCAGCTTCAGCATTAGTGCTTCAAAAGTATATTCAGGTTTGGTTTCCTTGAAGATTGATTGATTTGATCTCCTTGCAGTCCAAGGGACTCCTAAGAGTTTTCTCCAGCACCTCAGTTTGAAGGCATCAGTTCTTCAGCTCTCAGCCTTCTTTAGATTACAATTCTCACATCTATGCAGAGGTTTGTGACTGAGGAGGTTTTTGTTAATAAGCTCATGTCAATTCTTTTTAACACAAGATTTAGGTTTGTCATAGATTTTCCTTTAAGAAGCAAGTGTCTGTTAATTTCATGCCTGCAGTCACCATTCACAGTGATTTTGGAGCCCAAGAAAATTAAGTCTGCCACTGATTTCACGGTTCCACCTTCTTTCTGCCAAGTAGTAATGGAACCAGGCACCCTGTGTTGGTCTTTTGAATGTTGAGTTCTCAGCAAGGTTTCTACTCTCCTCACTCATACTCATCAAGACACTCTTTAGTTCCTTTTCACTTTCTCTTTTTACAGTGTTCCCATCTACATATCTAAGGGAGTTGAAATTTATCCCAGAAAACTTGATTCCAGTTTATTATTCATCCATCCTGACATTTTGAATAGTATAGTCTGCATATATCTCACATAAGCAGAGTGATAATGTTCAGTCTTCTTCCTCATCTTTCCCAGGCTTAAAATGGTCAATTGTTCCATGCCTTGTTCCAACTCTTGCATCTTGTGCTGCATACACATTTCTCAGGTGACAGTAAGAATATCTGTGACTCCAGTCTCTTTCAAACTGTTCACAGTTTGCTTTGATACACACAGCCAATGTCTTTAGTGAATTCAGTGAAACAGAAGTAAACAATTTTCTGAAATTATCTTGTTTCCTCTAGGATCCAATGAAGGTTTCCTAATTGTTCTCTGGTTCGTCATTGTTTCAAAGTCTAGCTTTCACAGCTGGAAGTTCTTGGTTTATGTTCTTTTGAAGAATTTTGAGTTTTACACAGCTAGCATGTGAAAGAAGCAACAGTGCATGCTTGTTTGAACATTTTTTGGCATTACCATTCTTTGTTGTTGGAATGAAAACTGACCTTTTCCACCCTCATGGCCACTGATGAGTTTTCCAAATCTGATGACATATGAACTCAGTGTCCCAGTTTAACGGCGTCATTAAGAGTTTGGCAGTTTCATGTTAATGAATGCTCAAAGTTTTGCTTAAACCATTTGGTTTCTCCTTCATATCTGAATGGGATCCTTGTTGGTGTTAGGTTTGGCTCATTCAACATTTTGAGAATGTTCTACCATCCTCTGCTGGCCTGAAGAGTTTCTATTGAAAGAGCAGCTTTATGGGGATCCACTTGTATGATATTTATGTCTTTCCTCTTGTTGCTTTTAATATTTGTTTTTTGTATTTAAATTTGCAGTGTTTGATTAAAATATTTGTTGTGGGGTGTTTTACTTTTGGTTGATCCTGTTTGGAACAGTCTGGTGTGTTGGGACTCAGGGAGCTATTTCCTTCACCATTTAAGGGAGGTTCTCAACTTTTATCTCTTCAATAATTTTCTCATGCACCCCTTCCCCCCCCCCCTTTTTTTTCTTTTCTTATTTTTTTGGTCTTGTCCTTTAGGACATTCTCATGGTAACACATTTAATATTGTCCCAAAATTCTAAGATCTTTCATATATTTTTTTTTCTCTTACACACCCCAATGTGTTTTGTTTATTTCCTCCTTTCTGCTGCTGCTTCTGCTAAGTCGCTTGAGTCGTTTCCAACTCTGTGCGACCCCATAGACGGCAGCCTACCAGGCTCCTCCGTAGCTGGGATTCTCCAGGCAAGAAAAATGGAGTGGGTTGTCATTTCCTTCTCCAATGCATGAAAGTGAAAATTGAAAGTGAATTCGCTCAGTCGTTTCCGACTCTTCGCGACCCCACGGACTGAAGCCTACAAGGCTCCTCTGTCCATGGGATTTTCCCAGCAAGAGTACTGGAGTGGGGTGCGATTGCCTTCTCCTTTCTTCCTCCTTCTAATTAGTTGTTTCTCAGTCTCAGTTATTCTACTGTTGGTTCATTCCAGATTAACACGTGTTGTTAATCTCACTAATTGCATTGATTATTATCAATTGATTCTTCTTTACTTCTTCTAGATCTATGGTAAACGTGCTTATTTCTTCTCAGTAGGGCCTCCAGGTATTTACTAGCAGATGTTATACATCTTTACTCTCATTATTCTGAATTATTTTTCAGGAAGACTTCCTATTCCCTCTTCTTTTGTTAGTTTTGGTGTGTTTTTATCATGTACCTTCAACAGTTGCATAATTCTCTCCCTTTTCATTTTGTTTAGATTGCTGCGGTTTGCGTCCCCTTTCTGCAGGCTGGAGGGATATGGATCCAATTTACTGTTGGAGCTGATTTTCTGCGTTGGATTGGACCAGTAAGTTTCCAAGGTTTAATGTTTGGGGGATCTTGTGCCTGTGGTCTGTCAGGAAGTGCTGGGTCACTTCTCTATGAAGTGCAAAGAATTGTCCTGCAAGGTGATTTGCGGGGTCTCTGGCTTTGGTATGCCTTCAGGTAGCACTTTTATATTATTTATTTTTGTGTTTCTGCTTTGCTGGAGAATAGGTGAGGGTTGACTTGCACAGAAATTGCTGGCTTCAACTCGGGGCTTGATTTCCATGCAGGCATGGAAACTTTTAAATGTGCTTCTCTTTTAATGTTCCTTGGTGTCAGGAGTTCAACAATGATCTAAACATTGGGAATTCACCTCGTGGCCTCTGGGTTTGGCCCCTGAGTTACAGAAGCATCAAGAATTCTACATCCTCAGACAGAAGATAAATTCCAAGGTTTATTGCGAAGCAATTTTCCATAGCCAAAAAAAATCAAAAGGATTCACAGAGTTCTTTGGAGCAGAGCAAATTGAGGTGGGAGATAGAGGTTTCTAGGAGAAGAAAGGGGAGAGTAAAAAGGCCAGCATGCAATCAACTCAGGAAATAAATCCATAAGTGAAAATAGATTCTAAAGATAGAATTCCTAAAGGTATAAACATTGACTAATAAAAAGTTTCAAAAGTCAAAGATTGAGAACCTAGAATAGAATTTAAACTACTGTCAGTTCAGTTCAGTCTCTCAGTAGTATCCGACTCTCTGTGACCCCATGGATCACAGCACCCCAGGCCTCCCTGACCAACACCAATTCCCGGAGTTCACAAAAACTCATGTCTATCGAGTCGGTGATGCAATCCAGCCATCTCATTCTCTGTCGTCCCCTTTTCATCCTGCCCCCAATCCCTCCCAGCATCAGAGTCTTTTCCAGTGAGTCATATCTTCGCATGAGGTGTCCAAAGTATTGGACTTTCAGCTTTAGCATCAGTCCTTCCAGTGAACACCCAGGACTGATCTCCATTAGAATAGACTGGTTGGATCTCCTTGCAGTCCAAAGGACTCTGAAGAGTCTTCTCCAGTACCACAGTTCAAAAGCATCAATTCTTTGGCGATCAGCTTTCATCACAGTCCAACTCTCACATCCATACATGACGACTAGAAAACCATTGACTAGACAGACGTTGTTTGGCAAAGTAATGTCTCTGCTTTTTAATATGCTCTCTATATCTATATAAACTACTATAAATACTGGGAAAATGATAGAAGCCAAAATAATTCTCAAACTTGTAATGTAGTATATAGAAATGAATGTAAGAGAATGATAAGGAACCAAAAAAAAATTTCCTTAACAAACATGAATAAAATAAGTTGTTCATAGACTATCCTGCTGTGATTTATGTCAGAAAGTATTTTGCCTTTGATTTCCTCTAGGAGTTTTGGACTTTCTCGTCTTATATTTAGATACCTAATCCATTCTGAGTTTATTTTTTAGTGTGGTGTTAGAAAGTGTTGAAATTTCACTCTTTTACAAGTGGTTGACCAGTTTCCCAGCACCATTTGGTAAAGAAATTGTCGTTTCTTGATTGTATATTCTTGCTGCTTTTGTCAAAGTGTCCATAGCTGTCTGAATTTATGTCTTGGCTTTCTGCTTTATTCTATTGATCTATATTTTTGTCTTTGTTCAATAGCATACTGATGACTGTAGCTTTGTGGTATAGTCTGAAGTCAGACAGGTAGATTCCTCCAATTCCATTCTTCTTTCTCAAGCTTGCTTTGGCTAGTAAAGGTTTTCTGTTTGTTTATTTCCCCATACAAATTGCGAAGTTATTTTTCCAATTATTAACAAAAATATCGTTGGTAACTTGATAGGGATTGTGTGAATCCATAGATTGTTTTGGGTATTATACTCATTTTTAATATACTGATGTTTTGAATCCATGAAAATGGTATATTTCTCCATCTACTTGTGTTATCTTTGATTTTTTTCAGTGCTTTATAGTTCTCTATGTAGAGATCTTTGTTTCTTTAGGTAGATATATTCCTGAGTATATTAATCTATTCTCTGCAATGGTGAATGGTATTTATTCCTTAATTTCTTTCTGTTTTCTCATTGTTCGTGTACAGGAATGCAAGGGATTTCTGTATGCTATTATTATATCCTGCCACGATACAATATTCATTGATTAGCTCTAGTAATTTTCTGCTGTTGTCTTTATTTATTTATTTTATATAGAGGATCATGTTCTTTGCAAACAGGGAGAGGCTTATTTGCTCTTTCTCAATCATTCTTTTTATATATTTTTCTTCTCTGATTGCTGTGGCTAAAACTTAAGCAATTATGTTGAATAGTAGTGGTGAGAGTGGGCACACGTCTTATTCCTGACTTTGAGAAATGCTTTCAATTATTCACCATTGAGGATACTCTTTGCTGTGATTTTATCATATATGGCTTTTATTATATCCAGGTATGTGCATTCTATGCATGCTGTCTGGAGGATTTGATCATAAATTGATGTTGAATTTGGTCAAAGGCTTCCTCTGCATTTATTGAGAAAATCGTATGCCTTTTGTTTGTTTTGTTTTTATGTCTCAATGTGTTAACGTGGTGTAATCCATTGGTTGATATGCAAATATTGAAAAATCCTTGCATCACTGCTTTAAATCCCCCTTGGTCATGATGTGTAATCTTTTTAATATGCTTTTGGATTCTGTTTGCTAGAAATTTGTTGAAGATTTTGCATCTGTGTACATCACTGTTATTGGCCTGTAGATTTCTTTGTGGCATCCTTGTCTGGTTTTGGTATTAGGGTGCACCATTACATCTTGGCTGATGTTGGGGTCTTCTCTCAATTTCCACTCACCATGTGGCCTTTCACCACCACTGCACAGGCAAAGGATATAATGGCTTAAGGCTGGTTCAGGTCAATACTGAAGGGTTGTGGGAAGAAATGGAAAAGGATACCAAAAGGGCAGGATACAGGGCCTAGAAACATTTTCACTACTGGAACACCTGTGCCTCTGTGTGTGTGTGTGTGTGTGTGTGTGTGTGTGTATCCAGCCCACTGACGATGCCAACAAAAAGACAGCAGTAGATGAAATTTGGGGTAACCCGAAGAGGAGGCACAAAGCATCCACAGACAGCAGGAGACTGGTTAATATATTTCCACAGTGCCCCTGTTCAGGACTTGAAATTGGAAAGAATGGCTGATGATTACAGAGGACAGTGGTTCCACAAATCTGGAATGACCTTAAGAGACATGAACATGCTCAGAATGTTTGCTGTGTTGTTGTGTGTGTTTGTACTGGGAGGAAGGTGTTGAGGTTTTGAGGAGTCACCCACTGGTGTGGAGCTTTTAAGCCACAATCCTTGGACCCCCTAAAGGGCCTACTGTGAGCTGAAACACACGGTCTTTCACAAGCGGAAGCTCCATTGGGCCAAAGAAGATCCTGACTCAGAATTGTATTCCTTGTGTGGATCTTGTGGAATTCATGACAAAAATTACTGCAAATGGTGGCTACAGCCAGAAAGTTCAAAGATGCTAGCTTCTTGTCGGAAAAGTTATGAACACGTGTGAAAAACAGGAAGATTACATTGCCAGCAAATGCCCATCTAGTAAAACTATGGTTTCCTCGGTAGTCATGTAGGGATGTGAATGCTGTTCTTGAAAGAAAGCTGAGCGTGGAAGATTGGATGCTTTTGAACTGTCCTGTTGGAGAAGATTCTTGAGAGTCCCTGGGAAAGCAAGCAGATCCAAGTGGCCCATTCTAAAGGAAATCAGTTCTGAATACACATTGGAAGGACTCAGGCTGAAGCGGAAACTCCAATAATTTGGCCATCTGATGCAAAAAACTGACTAACTAGAAAGGTCCCTGAGGCTAGGAACGATTGAAGGCGGGAGGAGATGGGAATGACAGAAGATGAGATGGTTGCACAGCGTCACAGACTCAGTGGACATGAGTTGGCATGAACTGTGGAAATTGGTGACGGACATGGAGGTCTGGCCTGCTGCAGCCCATGGGTTCTCAAACAGTCAGACAGGACTGAGTGACTGAACTGAACAGAACTGATAGATAATTTAATATTGAATGGAGGACGAATGAATGTCCATATTTTCAGAGGTGACAAACAGGGGATTACATATATCGTGTAGGAAAATGTGCACAGAGAAATCCCTTTATGTAATATAAAGAACTCAAAATTCCATTCCCTATACATTGATTTTCATATTGGCTGCAGGGAAATGAACCGAGATCATTGTCGTTTTTGAGACTGAACCCAAGAACTGCATTTTGGACTCTTTAGTTGACTATAAGGGATACTCCATTTCTTCTAAGGGATTCTTGCCCACAATAGTAGATGTAATGATCATCTGAATTAAATTCACCCATTATATTCCACTTTAGTTCACTGATTCCTAAAATGTCAGTGTTCACTCTTGCCATCTCCTATTTGATCACATCCAGTTTACTGTGATCATGGACCTAACATTCCAGTTCCTATGCAATACTGTTCTTTATGGTATCGAACATTACTTCCATAACCAGTCACATCCACAACTGGGCACTGTTTTCCCTTTTGCCCTGACTCTTCATTCTTTCTGGAGTTACTTCTCCACTCTTCTGCAAGAGCATATTGGGCACGTACTGACGTGGGGAGTTCATCTCTCAGTGTCATGTCTGTTTGCCTTTTCATACTGTTCGTGGGGTTCCCAAGGTAAGAATACTGAAGTGGTTTGCCATTGCCTTCTTCAGTGGACCACATTTTGTCTGAACTCTCCACCGTGACCCGTCCATCTTGGGAAACCCTACACAGCATGGCTCGTAGTTTCATTGATTTAGACAAGGCTGTAGTCCATGTGATCAGTTTGTTTAGTTTTCTCTGTTTGTGGTTTTCTTTCTGTCTGCCCTCTTATGGATAGGGAAAAGAGAGTTATGGAAGCTTCCTGATGGGAGACAATGACTGGGGGAATCTGGGTCTTATTCTGATTGGCGGAGCCACACTCAGTAATATGTAATCCAATTTTCTGTTGATGGGGGAGGCTGTGTTCCCTCCAGGTGGTTGGGTCTGAGGCCAAAGTGTTGACATATGCTTCCACCAGAGACTCCTGGACTCTAACAGGGAAGTCCAACTCAGTCATTTGTGGGAACACTGCTCCTTTCTTCTGGCTCCTGGTGCACACAAGGTTTTGTTTGTTTCCTCCAAGAGTCTGTATCCCCAGTCCTGTGGAAGTTCTGTCATTAAATCCCACTGGCCTGCAGAGTCAAATTCCCTGGAGGTTTTCCGTCCCTTTTATAGATACCCAGGTTTGTAAATCTTCTGTGGTTCTTAGAACTTTAGTAACCGTGCAAGAATTTCTTTGGTATAATCGTTTTGCAGTTTGTGGGTCATCTGCTCGGTGGCTCTGTGATGGGTCAGATGGCAGCTTCCTCCAAGAGGCAAATGCTCTTTATTATTCGGTGTATGAAAATCTGGACAAAAAAATTGTTACATAAATATGGCATACTCTTTATTTTACATTTGGAAACCTGAGTACAGATTTTCCCATAAAAAATATGGACTGCTCAATACTTAACATTTGAAAGCCTAGACATACATTTTTATAAAGGAAACATGAATTTCTCTATATTTCACAGTGAAAACTTGTGCATATTTTTCTATTTAAATATTAATTACCCTTATTTGCCTATGAAAATCTGAATGAGTAGTTTGAATCATGAAACACAGAACGGTGTTCATTTTACTTATGATATTCTGAAGTGAGATAGTCATACATGAAAAATGAGATCTCTATATTTTACATATGAACATATGAATGAAGATTTGAGTACGTGGATTAAATTTTTTATGTGTCCTATATTGAATTCTAGGCATACATATTCTGATATGAAATATGGAATTCTACATTTCACATATGAATATCTGGGCCTAAATTTTCCTATGAGAATTATGTAATCTCTATAAAAATTTGATATGCAATATGAGATATTGTACATTTCACACATGAAAGTCTGAGAGAAAATTTTCTTCTAGGAGATATCAATTATCTATATCTCACATATGATTATGGTGTAATATGGAAATTTCTATATTTCATGTATTGAAATATGACACCAGATATTCCCACTTGAAAGATGAGATTCTCAGTTTTACATATGAAAATGTAAGTGCAGACTTTAGGACATGGAATATGAAATTCTCTGTAATTCACTTATGAATATCTGGGGACAGATTTTCCAAGTGAAAATACAGAAATATAAAATATATATTTCATCTCTATATAAATCTATATTTCACATATTAAATATGGATACAGGTCTTTCTGTATGAAATGTGGAATTCTTTATATTTCACTTTTGAAATTCTGGATGCAAATTTTCTACCATGACAGAAAAATTTCTCTATTTCACACATCAAAATACGGTTTACTTTTTCTAGCATGAAATGTGTAATTTTTCGTATTTCTCATTTGAAAATCTCTGTTGATTTTTCTTCATGAAGTATGGAATTCTCTACATGTAACATTTGAACAAATTGGCATTAATTTTCCTTAAGAAATAATGGAATTTTATATTTTACATATGAAAATCTGTCCTGCTTGAAACATAAAATTTTTATTTTAGTGAAGAAAATTTGAATGGATGCTTTCCAACATGCAATATAAAAATCTGTCTCTTTCACAATTGGGAACAAATTTTCTTATGTGAAATATGAATGTCAATATATCACATATGAAAATTTGTGGACAGATTTTTCAAACATAAAGTATGAATTTTCTATGATTCAGAACGTATAATATGGCCCAAATTGCCAAATATAGAATCTACTATTTTTTGTATATGAACATTTTGTCACTGATTGTTCTAAAATTATTTGGAATTCTCTATGTTTCAATAATGAAAATCTGGTTGAAGACTTCCCTATATGAGATATGGAATAATCTATATTTCATATCTGAAACACGGACTCTCAATATTTCTATATGATTTTTAATTCTCTCTTAATAATTGAATTTCGTGATTTGGATTTTTCCACAGAAAATATGGAAATCTTTATATTTCACGTATGGGAATCTGGATGCCAGTTTTCATACATGTAATATGGAACTCTCCATATGAATATCTTGGTGCAGGTTTTCCTACATAAAATGTGAGACTCTATAATTAACACGAGAAAATATGGACATTGATTTTGCCCCATGAAAGATGAAATTCTCCACATTTTCGATGTCTAAATCTGAGCATATATTTTATGACTTAAACATGTCATTATTTATACTCCACATTTGAATGTCTGGGTGCAAATTTTCCTGCGTTAGGTTATGCAGTTATCTCTCTTTCACCTTTGAATATCAGGGCATTAATTTTCTCCACATGTGGCATGCTGAAGAAGAAAATCTGCCTGCAGATTGAAATACGTGAAATATAGGGAATTCCATATATTAGGTAGAGCCATCTATTCCTGGATGTCAATCACAACTGTTTGTGACATCATGGATTGAGATCTCCGGGCTTCCCTGTCCTTCACTGTGACCCACAGTGTGTTCAAACTCATTCACTGAGTCAGTTATGCCATCCAACCATCTTATCCTCCATCACCCTCTTCTTCCATACTCAATCTTTCCAAGCATCAGTGGCTTTTCCAATGGGTCAGCTCTTCACATCAGGTGCCCAAAATATTGGAGTTTCAACATCATCCATTCGAATGAATATTCAGGTTAGCATCTTGGATTGATCTCCATTCTGACCAGTGGACTCTGAAGAGTCATCTTCAGCACCACAGTTCCAAAGACTCATTTCTTTGGCATTCATCCTTCTTTATAGCTGAAATGTCACAGCCACACGCAACTCCTGTAACACCATAGCTTTCACTATGTGGACAAAGGTCAGCTAGTGATATCTCTGCTTTTCAATCCATTACCCCCAGGTTTGCCATAGCTTTTCTTCCCAGGATCAAGGGTCTTTTATTTTCATAACTGTAGTCACTGTCCCCAGTGATTTTGGAGCCCAAGAAAATTGTCTGTCACTGTTTTCACTTTTACCATTTCTATTTGCCAAAACTGTTAGCCTTGTCCTGCCTCATTTTGTACTCCAGTGCCAAACTTGCCTGTTACTCCAGGTGTCTCTTGACTTCTTGCTTTTTCATTCAGCTCCCCTGTGATGATAAGGATATCTTTTCTGGGTGATAATGCCAGCAGGTCTCGTAGGACTGTTAATTTTCCTAGTCACTTAGATGGTAAAGAATTGAAATTCAGAGACTTCCTTTTTTTCATGTAGGAAAATCTACATTTAGATGTACATGTAAAAAATAGTGACTTCCACATTACCTCTAGGAAAACTGTCCGTTCAGATTTTCAAATGTGAAATACAGAGAATTCCATCTTTCACATAAAATTGGCAACTAGATGTTCATATGTGAAATGTGGAGAATTCTTTATTTCATGTAGGATAATCTACACCAAAATATTCATATATGAAATCTAGAGAATATATATTTCATGTGGGAAAATCAATCATATTTTTCATATGTAAAATATGGGTAATCTAATTTTCAAGGGGTTAATTCTACATCTAGATATTCAATGTGAAATATTTTAAAAAATCATATTTCAGGGGAAAAAGCTCAGTGCCTAGATTTTCACATGTCAATAATAGAGAATTCCATATTTCATGAAGGACTATCATTGCACAGATTTTCACTGTGAAATAGAGATTTCAATATCTGCATGGAAATCCTAACCCAGGTTTACCTATATGAAATATAGGTAGTTACATATTTCACTGAGTTAGATAAGTGCCAGGATTTTCATATGTGATATATAGAGAATTCCATATAAATGTAGAAATGTGAGTGCTCTGGTTTGCATACATGAAATAGAATACGGTATTTGGTGTAATGACATCTATGGTCAGATGTTCATATGTCAAATATGCAAAATTACAAATTTCATGTAGAAAAGCCCACATTATTTTTTCTGTGAAATACATACAATTCCATATTGCATATAGGAAAATAGGTACACAGATTTTCTTGTGATATATACAGAATTTTCGTTTTGAAAACTATGTGCCAAAATTTTCATTTGTGAAATACAGAGAATTCCACATTCCTTCAGGAAAACTACATACATATTTTCATATGTGAAGTATACAGTCCCATTATTTCATATAGGAAAATTTAACCCACATATCTAATTATGACATACAGAGAATTACAATTTATGTAGAAAAATTTTGCACTTGGAATTTCTTCTATGAAATTCAGAAGATCCCATACATTATGTAGGAAAACTGGCACTCAGATTACCTTGTGTTCAGTTCAGTTCAGTCGCTCAGTCGTGTCGGACTATTTGTGTCCCCATAGACTGCAGCACGCCAGGCCTCCCTGTCTGTCCCCAGCTCCTGGAGTTTACTTTAACTCATGTCCATATGTAGGTGATGTCATACAATCATCTCATCCTCTGACATCCCATTCTCCTCCTGCTATCCATCTTTCCCAGCATCAGGGTCTTCTCAAATGAGTCAGTTCTTCACATCAGGTGCCAAAGTATTGGAATTTCAGCTTCAACATCAGTCCTTTCAATGAACATTCAATACTGATCTCCTTTAGGATGGACTAGTTGGATCTTCTTGCAGTCCAAGGGACTCGCAAGAGTCTTCTACAACAAAAACAGTTCAAAAGCATTGACTCATTGGCACTCAGCATTCTTTACAGTCCAACTTAAAAAAAAACTAATTTTCAAGAACCTGTAACAATCATGACAACATAATTTAACATTATATATATATATATAACATTATATATATATTTATCATTATATATATATAACATATATATATTATATATATATTTAACATTATATATATATATAACGTTATATATGTATTTATATATATATATATATATAAAACTGTTTAAACATTTTGGAAATATACTTTTCTTGTCAATGAAAAACTCATATATTTTAAATGAATGTGGAAAAGACGTTTAATATTCATCCATATCAGGTTAGTAAAAGACTGTGTGTGACAAATAAAACATACATTTTAAAGAATCAATTGAATAACTAAATCCAGGTGACTGATAATAGTTCTGTTGCCACTTATTTAAAAGGTATTTTTTCTTTTCAAAAAATCTTTCAACCTTTTGACATACACATATACACTAATTTCTGTACTTCACATTTATTTTTATTCATACTATTTTCATGATAAGTGCATTATCAAATAAAATTCAGTTTTCAGGGCTTTATAGTCAATTTGTCACTCAGGTATACATATTTTGAGTTCTTTTTTTGAATTCATAAGTAACATGAGAAGCAGTAAGAGGTATGCCTTTTTTTAGTTGAATATACTTTGAAATTTAAATTTTTATTGGAGCATAATTGCTTAAGACTCTTTTCTTAGTTTCCACTCTACAGCAAAATTATAGCATGCTGCAATCCAATGTTTCCAAAGACTCGGACACCATTAAGTAATTGAACAATCATACATCTATCCTCTCATTTTGAGACTTCTTTCTGATTCACATCCCCACAGTGATGTTCCCTGTGCTGTATATATATATATGCATCAATAGTGTACAACTGTCAGTTGCAATCTCCCAAATCCTTTCACCAGCATTCAGTTTATCCTTGATATCCATAAGTTTCTTCTCTATAAATGTGTCCCTACTTTTGCTTCTCTTATGAGATCATCTATACAGTTTGTTTTCTTTATATGCAGAGTACATCATGAGAAACCGTGGGCTGGAGGAAGTACAAGCTGGAATCATGATTGGAGGAGAAATATCAGTAACCTCAGATATGCAGATGACGCCAGAAAGTGAAGACGTAAAGAGCCTCTTGATGAAAGTGAAAGAGTCATAATAACTCTTTCAGTTCAGTTCAGTTCAGTTCAGTCGCTCAGTCATGTCCGACTCTCCGCGACCCCATGAATCACAGCATGCCAGGCCTCCCTGTCCATCACCAACTCCCGGAGGTCACTCAAATTCATGTCCACAGAGTCGGTGATGCCATCCAGCCATCTCATTCTCCGTCGTCCCCTTCTCCTACCGCCCCAAACCTTGCCCAGCATGAGTCTTTTCCAGTGAGTCAACTCGTCGCATGAGGTGGCCAAAGTATTGCAGTTTCAGCTTTAGCTCAGTCCCTCCAATGAACATCCAGGATTGATCTCCTTCAGAATGGACTGGTTGGATCTCCTTGCAGTATAAGGGACTCTCAAGAGTCTTCTCCAACACCACAGTTCAAAAGCATCAGCTTTCTTCACAATCTAACTCTCACATCCATACATGACCACGGGAAAAACCATTGCCTTGATTAGACGGACCTTGCTTGGCAAAGTAATGTCTCTGCTTTTTAATATACTATCAAGGTTGGTCATAATTTTCCTTCCAAGGAGCAAGCGTCTTTTAATTTCATGGCTGCAATCAGCATCTGCAGTGATTTTGGAGCCCCCAAAAATAAAGTCTGACACTGTTTCCACTGTTCCCCCGTCTATTTCCCATGAAGTGATGGGACCAGATGCCATGATCTTCGTTTTCTGAATGTTGAGCTTCAAGCCAACCTTTTCACTCTCCTCTTTCACTTTCATCAAGAGGCTTTTGAGTTCCTCTTCACTTTCTGCCATAAGGGTAGTGTCATCTGCATATCTGAGGTTATTGATATTTCTCCCAGCAACCTTGATTCCAGCTTGTGCTTCTTCCAGCCCAGCGTTCCTCATGATGTACTCTGCATATAAGTTAAATAAGCAAGGTGACAATATACAACCTTGATGTACACCTTTTCCTATTTGGAAACAGTCTGTTGTTCGATGTCCAGTTCTAACTGTTGCTTCCTGACCTGCATACAGATTTCTCAAGAGGCAGTTCAGGTGGTCTGGGATTCCCATCCCTTTCAGAATGTTCCACAGTTTATTGTGATCGACATAGTCAAAGGCTTTGGCATAGTCAATGAAGCAGAAATAGATGTTTTTCTGAAACTCTCTTGCTTTCTCCATGATACAGCGGATGTTGGCAATTTGATCTCTGGTGCCTCTGCCTTTTCTAAAACCTGCTTGAACCTCTGGGAGTTCACGGTTCACATATTGCTGAAGCCTGGCTTGGAGAATTTTGAGCATGTCTTTACTAGCGTGTGAGATGAGTGCAATTGTGCGGTAGTTTGAGCATTCTTTGGCATTCCCTTTCTTGGGGATTGGAATGAAGACTGACCTCTTCCAGTCCTGTGGCCACTGCTGAGTTTTCCATATCTGCTGGCATATTGAGTGCAGCACTTTCACAGCATCATTTTTCAAGACTTGAAATAGCTCAACTGGAATTCCATCACCTTCACTAGCTTTGTTCGTAGTGATGCTTTCTAAGGCCCACTTGACTTCCCATTCCAAGATGTCTGGCTCTAGGTCAGTGATCACGTTATCGTGACTATCTTGGTCATGAAGATCTTTCTTGTACAGTTCTTCTGTGTATTCCTGCCATCTCTTCTTAATAACTTCTGCTTCTGTTAGGTCCATACCATTTCTGTCCTTTATCGAGCCCATCTTTGCATGAAATGTTCCCATGAAATCTCTAATTTTCTTGAAGAGGTGTCTTGTTATTCCTATTCTTTTTTTTTTTTTTTCCTATTTCTTTGCATTGATCACTGAGGAAGTCTTTCTTATCTCTCCTAGCTATTATTTGGAACTCTGCATTCAGATGCTTATATCCTTCCTTTTCTCCTTTGCTTTTCACCTCTCTTCTTTTCACAGCTATTTGTAAGGCCTCCTCAGACAGCCAATTCGCTCTTTTGCATTTCTATTCCATGGGGATGTTCTTGGTCCCTGTCTCCTGTACAATGTCACGAACCTCTGTCCAGAGTTCATCAGGCACTCTATCAATCAGATCTAGTCCCTTAAATCTATTTCTCACTTCCACTGTATAATCATAAGGGATTTGATTGAGGTCATATCTGAATGGTCTAGTGGTTTTCCCTACTGTCTTCAATTTAAATCTGAATTTTGCAATAAGGAGTTCATGATCTGAGCCACAGTCAGCTCCTGGTCTTGTTTTCGCTAACTGTATACAGCTTCTCCATCTTTGGTTGCAAAGAATATAATCAATCTGATTTCGGTGTTGACCATCTGGTGATGTCCATGTGTAGAGTCTTCTCTTGTGTTGTTGGAAGAAGTTGTTTGCTATGACCAGTGCATTCTCTTGACAAAACTCTATTAGCCTTTGCCCTGCTTCATTCCGTGCTCCAAGGCCAAATTTGCCTGATACTCCAGGTGTTTCTTGACTTCCTACTTTTGCATTCCAGTCCCCGATAATGAAAAAGACATCTTTTTTGGGTGTTAGTTCCAAAAGGTCTTGTAGGTCTTCATAGAACCGATTAACTTCGTCTTCTTCAGCATTACTGGTTGGGGCATAGGCCTGGATTACTGTAATATTGAATGGTTTGCCTTGGAAACAAACAGGAATCATTCTGTCCTTTTTAAGATTGCATCCAAGTACTGCATTTCGGACTCTTTTGTTGACCATGATGGCTACTCCATTACTTCTAAGGGATTCCTGCCCACAGTAGTAGATATAATGGTCATCAACTTTTTAAGCCACCTTAAAGTTTAAAGCTCAACATTCAGAAAACTAAGATCACGGAATCCAGTTCCGTCACTTCAAGGCAAATAGATGGGAAAACATTGGAAATAGTGGCTGACTTTAATTTTCTAGGCTCCAAAATTACTGCGGATGGTGATTGCAGCCATGAAATTAAAAGACACTTACTCCTTGGAAGGATGTTATGACTAAACTACACAGCATATTAAAAAGCAGAGACATTACTTTGCTTAAAAAAGTCCCTTAGTCAAGGCTGTGGTTTTTCCAGTGATCATGTATGGATGTGAGAGTTGGACTATAAAGAAAGTTGAGTGCAGAAAAACTGATGCTTTTTAATTGTGGTGTTGGAGAAAACACTTGAGAGTCCCTTGGACTGCAATGAGATCCAACCATTCCTTCCTAAAGGAGATCAGTCCTGGGTGTTCATTGGAAGGATTGATGTTGAAGCTGAAACTTCAATATTTTGGCCACTTGATATGAATAGCTAGCTGATTTGAAAAGACTCTGATCCTGGGAAAGATTGAGGGCAGGAGGAGAAGGGGATGACAGAGTATGAGATGGTTGGATGATATCATTAACTCAATGCACATGGGTTTGGGTGAACTCCGGGAGTTGGTGATGGACAAGGAGGCCTGGTGTGCTGTGGTTCATGGTGTTGCAAAGAGTCGGACATGACTGAGCGCCTGAACTGAACTGATACAGTTTATACATATACATATATATGTATATTTATATAAAGTTATGTTATATAAAATATACGCTATGAAATATAAATATATATATTATACAATATATTAAAAGTTTATGTTAGATAAACAGTCTATGTTATATAAAGTTATGTTATTTATAATATATGTGATAAAATATGTTATATATAATCTATTAACAGTTTATATATATGTTAATAAGTGATATTTGTTTTCCTTTTTCTATTTTATTTCATTATATAGGACTCTTTTTCAATCCGTCCACCTCTCTACAAATGACACGATTTCATTCCTGTTTTGATTGTGTAATGTTCTATTTTATATATATACCAAATTATCTTTATTCATTTCTTTGTAAATGGACATTTCTGTTGCTTCAGAGTTCTGCTGTTGTAAATCCTGGAGCCATCAATACTGTTGTTATGTATCTTTTGTTATTATGATGTTCTTTAGGTAAATCACAACAATCCCAGCAGTGGAATTGCTAGATCATATAGTTTCTTTATTTTTAGATTTTTAAATACTCTTCATACTGATCTGCATACATAGTGGCTGTATCAATGTATATTCCTTCCAGCAGGACTGGAAAGAAAATGAAAGTGAACGTCACGATGCCATGTTCAAATCTTTGTGTCAGACTGGAATTCTCTAGTCCAGAATGCTTTTTCTGAGGAATCTGAGTTCCTGAATTCAGAATCTGAATTAAAATATTCAGGGCAATTCCCTTCTCCAGGGGAATTTTCATAACCACGGGATTGAATCCAAGTCTCCTGCATTACTGCTGGATTCTTTCCATTCAAGCCACTTGGGAGGGTTACATTTTCTCCACACCCTCTGAAGAATTTATTTATTTGTAGATTTTTGTTGCTGTTGTTGTTGTTGATAAGGGTCACTCAGGCCAGTGTTAGGTGCTACCTCATTGAAGGTTTTGTTTCCCTTTTTCTAATAATGATGTTGAGTATATTCTCTTATGATATTGAAAAACTGTTAGTCTTCTTGGGAGTAACGTCTATTTCCTCTCGGTCCACTTTTTTCCAATGGGGTTGTTAGTTTCTCTGCTATTCAGCCACGTGTGCTATTTGCTTATTTTGGAATTTAATCTGTTTCCATTTCCTTCATTTACACATATTTTCTCCCACAATGAAAATTGTTTTCTGTCTTGCTTATGGTGTTGCTGTGTGAAAGTTATTAAGTTTAATTAAGTCCTACTTGTTATTCTTAACTTTATCTTCATTGCTTTAGGAACTAGATTTAAAAAGAAATATATATATATATATATATATCATTCTCCATTTTATGTCAAAATGTGTTCTACCTATGATTTCCTCTAATAATATAGATTTAGAGTGACTGACCTTATATTTAGGTATTTACCCAGCCTGAGTTTATCTTCTTGCATGATGTAACGAGTAACTAAAGGTGATCCACTGAAGAAGTGAATGTCAAACACTCCAATACAGCCATGAATTAACTCTATAAAAAGGCAAAAATATATTACCCTGAAAGGTGTCTCTCCTGGTGCAGAAGCTGTCCAAAATGCTACTGGGGAAGAGCAGAGGGCGATTTCTAATGGCTGTAGGAAACATAAAGTGGTGAGATGAAAGAGGAAATGAAGCTCAGTTATGGATATGCCTGATGATGAAAGTAAAATCTGATGTGCAAAGAACAATAATGCATAAGAACACGGAAAGATAGGCCCATAAATCAAGGTAAATTGGATGGGGTCAAATGGGAGAAAGCAAGAGTAAACATCAATTAGGATTCATAGAACTAAAATGGAGAGGAATGGGTGAATTTAATTCAGATGACTATTTTTTCTATTACAGTGGGCAAGAGTCTCATTGGAGTAAAGGAGTAGTAATCATAATCAACCAAAAAGCCTTAAATGCAGTATTTGGGAGCAGCCTCAAAAGCGACAGAATGATCTCAGTTCGTTTCCAAGGCAAAACATTCAACATCACTGTAATCCAAGTGTAGGTCCCAAAAGCTGATCCAAAGAAATTGAAATTGATCAGTTCTATGAAGACTGCAAGAACTCCTAGAACTAAGACCAAATGAAAGATGTCCCCATCACCATAGGGGAGTACAATTCAAACGAATGAAGTCAATAAATACATGGACCAAACTGGAGCAACTTTGACCTTGGAGTACAAAATGAAGTAGGGCAAAGACAAATAGAATTACACCCAGAGAATTCACTGGTCAGAGCAAACATTCTTTAACTATGTCACAAGAACCGACTTTACACATGAATCTCACCAAAAGGTCTGTAAGGATTATCAGCTTGATTATTCTTGGTAGCAATCAAGATAGAGAAGCTGTATAGAGTCAGCAAAAACAAGACCTGGAGTTGATTGTGGCTCAGATCGTCAGATTCTCATGACAAAGTTCAGGTTTAAAATAAAGAAAGAGTTGATTGGGTTAGAACCGCTAGGCTAACCAGGTACAACAAAAATCAAATTGCCTCTGGAAAATGCAGCGGAAATCACAACCAGTTTTAAGGGCTTAAATCTAGTAAACAGCTCCCCAAGAACTACAGAAGGAGCTTCAAAATGTTGTACAGGGAGCAGTGAACAAAACCATCCTAAAAAAAAGGAAAATCTCAAAGACAAATTGATTTTCTGAGGAGGGTTTATATATAGCTGTGGAAAGATGAGAAGCAAAAAACAACTGAAAAATATAAAGTTAGCCCAACTAAATGCATAATTCCAGAGAAATTGAAGAGACAAGAGGGTATCTTCAATAAACAACGGGGATAAATAGAAGAAAGCAAGCAGATAGGGAAATACAAGTGATCTATTCAAGACAATTGAAAAGATCAAAAGATCTTTTCCTCCAAAGATGGACACAATAAAGGACAGAAACATAAAGGACTAAAGAAGCAGAAGAGATCAAGGCAGGATAGAAAGAATACAAAGCAAAACTGTAGGGAAAAAAAAGACCATAATAACCCAGATAACCACAAGGTGTGAGCATTCACCCACAGACACTCATTCTGAAATGTGAAGTCAAGTCTTACAAAGCATTTCTGACCACAGAACTAGTGGAGGTGATGGATTTCCAGCAGAACTGTTGAAATCTTAAATGCTCTCAATGTGCTGCAATCAAAATGGTGCATATGTGGAAAACAGCAATGATCAGGAGACTGGAAAAGGTTAATCCTTATCCAGATTTCCAATAAGGACAGTACTAAACAAAGTTCAAACCACCACTCAATTTCACACATCTCCCATGCTAGTAAAGTTATGCTCAAATTCCTTCAAGCTAGTCTTCAACATTACATGAACTGAGAACTTCCAGAAGTTTGAGCTGGGATTAGAAACATCAGAGGAACCACAGATCAAATGATCACCGATTACTGGATCATAGAAATACCAAATGAATTCCAGAAAATCTCTGCCTGTTTTTCATTGACCACTGTAAAACCATAGTCTGGGCAACATATAAATTGCGGAAAACTCTTAAAGAGATGGGAATAGCAGAACATTTTACCTGTCTCCTTCGTACTTGACCTGTAGGCAGGTCCCGAAGCAATAGGGTCAAGTATGCAATGACTGACTAGCTCGGGGTTGAGAAAGGAGTATGATAATGTTGTTGGCTGTCCCCTCATTTATTTAACTTATATGCATAGCAAAGCATGAGAAATGCCAGGCTGGATAACTTACAAGCTGAATCAAGATTACTGGGGACAATGTCACCAACCTCAAATATGTGTGTGACTATCACTCTGCTGCTACTGCTACTACTGCTAAGTCACTTCAGTCGTGTCCGACTTTGTGTGACCCCATAGATGGAAGCCGACCAGGCTCCCCCATCCCTGGGATTCTCCAGGCAAGAACATTGGAGTGGGTTGCCATTTCCTTCTCCAATGTGTGAAAGTGAAAAGTGAAAGTGAGGTCACTCAATCGTGTCCGACCCTTAGCGACCCCATGGACTGCTGCCCGCCAGGCTCCTCCATCCATGGGAGTCTCCAAGCAAGAGTACTGGAGTGGCTTGCCATTGCCTTCTCCTAATGATAGAAAAAGAAGATGAACTAAAGAACCTCTTAATGAAGGTGAAGGAGTAAAAAAGCTTTTTTTTTTTTTTTTTGGGGCAGTGGTGACAGGGTGGTTTCCTTTATTACACATTTCTTTATTTTCTTTTTTAAAATTTATTTATTTTAATTGGAGACTAATTATTTATATTATTGTATTTGTTTTGCCAATTGACATGAATCTGCCCCAGGTGTACATGTGTTCCCCATCTTAAAAACCCCCATTGTACAGAGTGAAGTAAGCAAAAGCTTTTGAAGAGTGCAAAGTGAAAGTGAAGTAATTTAGTCGTGTCCCACTCTTTGAGATTATAGCCTAATAGGCCCATGGATTATAGCCTAAAAGGCTCTTCTGTCCATGGAATTTACAAGGCAAGAGTATTGGAGTGGTTTGACATTTTCTTCTCCAGGGAATTTTCCTAACCCACGGTCTAACTCTGCTCCCCCGCCTTGCAAGCAGACGCTTTACCATTTGTCCCGCCAGAGCAGGCATAAAACTCAATGGTATAAAAACTCAGATCACAACCTCCGGTCCCATCACTTCAACGCAAAGAGAAGGGGTAAAAGGAAAAAACAATGTCAGGTTTCCCCTTCTTGGGCTCTGACATCAAGGCAGAGTGTCTGCAGCCATGAAATTAGAAAATAAATGCTTCTTTACAGAAAATGTATGACAGAATTAGATAAAGTGTTACAATGAAAGAAATCACCTTGCTGGCAAAGGTCCGTTACAGTCAAAGCTATGGTCTTTCCCGTAGTCATATACTGTTGTGTGAGGGACCATAAAGGAGGCAGAAAAACTGAAGAACTAATACTTTTCAACCAGGGTGCTGGAGAAGACTCTTGAGAGTCTCTTGGGCAGCAAAGAGAAGAAATCAGTCAATCTTAAAAAATCACCCTGAAATACCCATTGGAAGGATTGCTACTGAAGTTTATGCTCTAATAATTTGCCCACCTTATGTGAAGAGACAACTCATTGGAAAAGACCCTGATGCTGGGAAAGATTGAAGGCAAAAGGAGAAGAGGGCACGAAGGATGAGATGATTGGGTTGCATCAGTGATGCAATGAACATGAACTTGGGTAACCTTCAGGAGATGGTGTGGGACAGGGAAGCTTGGCATGCCACACTCCACGGCATCACAACAAGCCAATGTCCTAATCTCATTCTTTTACTTTTAGCTGTCCAGATTTTCCAACATCACTTATAAAAGAGATTATGTTGTCTCCATTGTATATTGTTGTCTCATTTGTCAGAGATTAGATAACCACTTGGGCAAGTGATGATCAGGGTTTCTATCCATGCCAATGGCTTATATTTCTGCTTTGGGCCCATTCCATGCTGTACTGATTACTGTAGCTTTGTAGTATTGACTTATGTCAGGAAACTTGATTCCTTCAGCTCTGTTTTCTTTCTCAAGCTTGCATGGCTATTCAAGGTCTTTCGCATTTCCATACTAGTTCCAAAAAGATTTTGTTCTAGTTCTGTTAAAAATGCCATTGGTATCTTGATAGCAACTGCATTGAAAGTTTAAGCTGCTGTTTATAGTGTAGCCATTTTCACAATATTGTTTCTTCCAGTGCATGTGAATGGTATATCTGTCCATCTCTTTGTGTCAGCTTTGCTTTGTTTCTTCCATGCTTTATTATTTTCTGCACACCAGTCTTTCCCCTGCCTCGGTAGGTTTATTACCAGGAATTTTACTCTTCTTTTTTCCATGGTGAATGGGATTGTTTCCTTCAATTCTATTTTTGATATTTTGTTGTGAGTGTGTAGGAATACAAGGGATTTCTGAGTATTAATTTTATATCTAGCAACTCCCCTAAACTTATTGATTACCTCTAGTAATTTTCTGGTGGCATCTTTGGATCTCCAGGCATAGTAGCATAGTACGTGTAAACAGTGGCAGTTTTATTCCTTTTCCCGTTTGTTTGAAATTGTATTTCTTCTATTCTGATTGATATAATGAGGAATCCAAAGTCTATGCTGAATACCAGTGGTGAGAGTGGGTATTTTTGTCTTAGTCATGAATTAGGGGTCACATTTGCAGGTTTTCACCATTGAGAATCAAGTTTGCAGTGAGTTTATCCATATGTGGACTTTATTAGTTTGCAGATGGTTCTGGCTGTTCCCACAAGTTATATACAGGGTTTATTATGAATGGGTCTTCCATTTCGTCAAAAACTTTTACTAAATCTCTATCCTAAACTGTTTCAAGATCTTTCCTCTTAAAAGTTAGTTGTCTTTTAGTGTTCTTTCTTCCTTTGTCCACCTAATGCAAAGAACTGACTCATAAGAAAAGGCTCAGATGGTGGAAGATATTGAAGGTCAAAGGAGAGGTGGGCAGCAGATGTTGGGACAGTTAGATAACTTCACCAACTCTATAGACATGAATCTGAACAAATTCTGGGAGATAGTGAAAGGAAGCCTGACAGGCTCTAGTCCATGGGCTCACAAAGTTGGACATGATTTCCTGGAAGAGCAACAAATTCTCTCCTCTGTGATTGAGACCATTACTTATTCTCAACTGCTTCATTTTCTATCCACCACACCCTCTCCATATCTCAGGTATCTTAATTTTACTCGTTATCATGTTTAGAATCAGTTACATTTGTTTGACTTTATTGTCACCCACCTGGCCCCAAATTTGTGTGATATCTCAACTGCACATGACGTATATGTGATGACGGCATGGCGTTGACAAATAATGATATTGAGAGGTGCAGGCAGAGTTGGGGTTTTTCCAAGTCAGCTGAGCGCAAAGCCCTATGCTATTTGTCTGTGGTTTTTAGAAAGAAAGCACAGAGGATAGAATCATGCCAACGTGAATAACACTGTGACTGTGCCCAAGGTGATGTGAGAATACAGAACACTGTTCTTCATTTCTCAGCTCTCCATAGTGAGCACTTCCAAACCTGCCCACCTGGTTAGGAACCTTCCAGGATAATTAGCAGAGGTGGAAGAGGTGCTTGACTTGATTGAAGAGGGAGTGAAAAAAAGAAATAAAAAAGAATTGGGACAAAATAAAAAGGAGGGGGTGTTGCTTGCATGAAATATTGAATTTTGTATGCTTCACATTTGAAAACTGGGGGAAGATATTCTTACAATTAACGTGAAATCTCTGTATTTCACATGTGAAAATGTCATTCATTCAGTCAGTCAGTTCAGTCGCTCAGTCGTGTCCGACTCTCCACGACCCCATGAATCACAGCACGCCAGGCCTCCCTGTCCATCACCAACTCCCAGAGTACACTCAAACTCATGTCCACAGAGTCAGTGATGCCATCCAGCCATCTCATTCTCTGTCGTCCCCGTCTTCTCTCGACCCCAAACTTTCCCAGCATCAGAGTCTTTTCCAGTGAGTCAACTCGTCACATGAGGTGGCCAAAGTATTGCAGTTTCAGCTTTAGCATTAGTCCCTCCAATGAACACCCAGGATCGATCTCCTTTAGAATGGACTGGTTGGATCTCCTTGCAGTATAAGGGACTCTCAAGAGTCTTCTCCAACACCACAGTTCAAAAGCATCGATTCTTCAGCGATCAGCTTTCTTCACAGTCCAACTCTCACATCCATACATGATCACGGGAAAAAACCATAGCCTTGACTAGACGGACCTTGGTTGGCAAAGTAATGTCTCCGCTTTTTAATATACTATCAAGGTTGGTCATAAGTTTCCTTCCAAGGAGCAAGCGTCTTTTAATTTCATGGCTGCAATCAGCATCTGCAGTGATTTTGGAGCCCAAAAAAATAAAGTCTGACACTGTTTCCACTGTTTTTCTAGCTTTTCACACATGAGTATAGAATTTTATATGTTACCAATATAAAATCAAGTCCTAATATTTTTTCTTAAAATATGGAATTTTCTACATGAAATATAAAATCTCTGAATTTCCCATATGAAACTATATTGGTCTTGATTTTTGTGAATACATTTTGGAAGTTTTTATGTTTCACATAAAATGGAAATCAACCCCAGGATATTTCTATACGAAACATAGATTTCTCTTTCTTGCTGACATGAAGACCTGCACATGTGTTTTCCTAAATGAAAATAAACAATTCCTTATAGTTCCTGTGTGAAAACATTGATGGTGATTTGAAGCATTAAAATTTGAAGTGAAACATGGAATTTTGCAATTTTATATTTTAAAATCTGTGTGCGTATATTTCACAAGATAATCGGAAATTTTGTAAATGTTTAATGAACTCTGCACTGATTTTCCTACATGAAGATAGAAAAATCATGTATGAAAACTTTAGATTTTCCCCCATGAAATAGGTTTTCTCATTTATTTTGCCCATGAAAAGATGAACACACTTTTTCCTAAGTGATAATTAGAACTCTCTCTATTAGTTCATGTATGATTCTGTGTGTACATGTTTATACATGAGTCATTTATTTCTCCAAATTTTTGTATGGTAATCAATGTGCTGGTTCTCTTCTATGAAATACGGAGTTCTCTATGAACACATATTTAGTACTTGCACTGATTATTCTACAGCAGTATACGAATCTCCACATTTCACATATGAAAATTTGTACATAGATGTTCCAACAGGGAAACTTGTATTCTCTGTATTTAACATATGAGAACTGACTTGATTTTCTGACATGAAAAATGACATTACATATAATTAATATATTCATCCTAGGTGTGTTGAAATATGGATCAACCTATATTAGATATATGAAATTCTGCAGATAGAATTTACTACATAAAGTATATAATTGTGTATATTTTACATATGAGTATATGAGTATAATTTTTCAATTTAATATATGGAATTATCTGTGTTTCATATATGGACATCTGAATAAAGATTTTTGACATGACTTTTTGATAGATGAAATATGGATTGCGTTATCATTCATAGGAAAATGTGGGTACATTTTCATAAATATATTTGGAAAGTAAAAAATTTATATGCAGTCCTAAACCCAAATTTTCATGTGTAAGATAGGAGTATTTGATATTTTAAACTTAAAGAAATCACTTAGTCTTTCAAGCATGAAATATGAAATTTCCTATATTGTTAATATGGAAACCTGAGTGCATATTCTCTCATATGAAACAGAATAAACTCTATTTCACATTGGAACCTCTGGACACAAATTTCTTACATGAAATTTCAGATTTTCTGTATATCATATATGAATATATGTGCTCCAGTTTTTACAAGAAAAATGGAATTCTCTCCTTTTCTTTTATGAAAATACAGATGGCAACCATCTACCTGAAATATAGGATGCTGTGTATTTCACATAAGAAATTTGGGCATATCTTATCTTACATGCAACATGAAAAGTTTTCTATTCTTCACATGAAAGCCTGGACTCTGATTTCCCTGTAAGAAATATGGAATTCTCTGTGTTTAACACAGGAATCCTGTAAACAAATTATCTTACAGTAGGGTCCTCTATGTTTTGCCTACGAAAATCTGCACACACCTTCTCCTTTATGAAACATGAAATTCCCTACATTCAATATATGTAAACCTGGGCACAGGTTTTTTAGTATGATATATAGAGTAAAATATGCAAATTTCCCTGTTTTTTATATGCAAACTGGGATTCTATATAAAATATAAAAGATTTCTATATAAAATATTTGTCATTTTACTGAATTTATATGAAATCTACTTACGGTTTTTAGTATATGAAATATAAAAATTCTAACATTATATATGTTAAAATAGCTTCAGACTTCCAAACATGAACCATGGAGTTTGTACATTTTGTATATGAAAATCTGGGCAACGTTTTTCTTATGTGAAGACATGAAACCCTCTTTATGTTACATTTGGAGTTTGACATGCAGATGTTCCAAAATGAAATTTGGGATTTGTATATTTCATTTCTGAACATCTGGGTGCTGTTTTCTACATGAAATGTGGAATCCTTTAAATTTCACATGTGAAAATATCAGTGTCTATCTAAAATATGGAACACTGTCTATTTGCTATTAGCAGATTAGGGTGCAGATCATCCTAAATGACATTTGAAATTCT
Organism: Moschus berezovskii; assembly: GCF_049115385.1. NCBI lineage: Eukaryota > Metazoa > Chordata > Mammalia > Artiodactyla > Moschidae > Moschus > Moschus berezovskii. Next base: position 29,589,164 of record NC_142489.1, on the reverse strand, counting down.
CTATATTTCACATAGGAAAAACCTAAGCACTGTTTTTCTTAGATGAAATGTGGTATTTTTATTATTTGTATGAAAACATTTTCACAGGACAATTTTACATATGAATTCTCTATAATTCACATAAGAATGCAGGTACAGACTTTCTCCCATGTAATTGGGAATTTTTTATATTTCATAAATTTAAAACATACCCAGATTTTCTGTATAACATATGGAATGATCTGTTTTACATATGAAATCTTGACTTATTTTCATGTTAAATATTTCCTATCTATATTTCATGCATGAAAATATGGGTCCAGGTTTTCCTCTTGAATTTACTATACAATTAACTTTGCTTCATATATCAATTCTACACACCAAAATTTCTCCATGAGTTATGTGATCCTCCTTATTTTACATAGGTTTATCAGATGGTAGATTTTTCTATTCTACATGAAATATGGAATTCTCAATATGATATAAGTATGAATACCAGAGATTTTCTTACATGAAAAATGTCACTTTCCAGATTTTGTATATGAAATCGTGTTGGAGGTTTTTTAAATGAATTACTGAATTTAAAATATTTCATGTGTGAATGTATGGATAGAATTTAATGCATAAAATATGGAATTTCCTGTATTTAGTGTATAAAAATCTAGACAAAACTCTAGGCAAAAGTTCTATGATTGCAAAGAAATTTTCTCTTCCACATGTGAAAATCTGTGCCCAGGTAATCATCCAAAAAATATGGGATTGTCTATATTTCATATCTAAACATCTAAGGACATATTTCCACTATTAAGTATATATTTTATGCAATATATCAAAATAAATAACTTTAGGAAACATGAAAATCTCATCATCAATATCCTTCATGAAATATGGAATTTTGTATGCTTCACATATTAAACATTGGGCACTGATTTTCCATGAGGAATTTTGGAATTTTCTACTCTTACATAGAAAAATCGAAGCACATGAAGTATGGAATTTTCTTTCTTTCCCTTATGGGTGTCTATTTTCCCACATATAAACAGAATATTCTGTATTTCAAATGTAAGCTATGATCACTGATTTTCCTACATGAAATAGAGAATTCTCTGTATTGCCCATAGGAAAATCTGGGCCAAGATATTCTTCCATAACCCGTGAAATTCTGCATACTTCAGGTTCAATTTCAGCTGAATGAATGTATTGCCTGCATATGTGAATCTTCTAAAAGATTCTAAATATAGTACCGAAGTCGCCATTTTACATATGAAAATCTGCATGTCAATTCTCTCCCATGAATTATGGAATTCTGCAATCTATCATACAAAAATCTGGACTCTGGAATATAGAGAAAATTTCATATTCTATTTCACATGAGCAAATATGGATGTAAATTCTCCAAGAAATGTGCAAGTGGCTAAATCCAGGTGTGCAATTTCCCTGCATGACACTTGTAACCCTCTATCGGTCACTTATAAGCTATAAGGTTTTCCTATATCATGAACTGAATTAGATATATTTCATGCATGAATATCTGGACACAGATTTTCCTAATTAAATATGGAATTCTCTGAATTTAATATACTAATCTAGTTTCTTTGCCTACATGAATTATTCATACTCAGTTGCTGCATTCGTGCTAGACTCTTTGTGACCTTGGATTGTGATTTTCAGGATTCTCCGTCCATAAGATTCCCATAAAACATGGAATTTTCTATTTTCAATTATGAAATGGTAGAGATGATCCGATATAAAAAAGTGATTTCTCTATACTTTCACATCTGAACATTTTCCCACCTTTTTTCGTATATGAAATTTGGAATTTTCCTTATTACATAGATGATTGTATGCGAGCCAGTTAACCTATATATGAAATGTTTAATTCCCTACATTTCACTTGTGCGCATCTCGACAGAATTTTCTCAGAAGAAATGTTGAATAGGATATTTAGCTGCAATATAAAATACTGTATATTTTCCACAGGGAAGTTTGTGCAGAGTTTCCACATGCAGTACAGAATTATTTGTGTTTAACGTATGATAATCCAAGAGTTTATTATCGAACATGACATATGGAATCTGTATGTCTCCTTTAAAATTCTCTGTGCAGAATTTTGTACATTCAAAATTGAATTCTCTATATTTCACATATGAAAATCTTATCAAAGATTTTCCTCCATGACTTACTGAATTCTTTAGTTTACCTGTGAAAATCTGTATGTTGACTCTCCTACATGAAATTGGGAAATTTCATTATTTCACATAGGAAAATCTGGGATAGATATTTTTTCTTAAGTGAATGTGGGTTTCTCTATATTATGCAAATAAAATCCAAACATGGATTTTTAAGATTAACTTGAAATACAAACTCATATTTGAAAATATTCTTATATCCAATATGGAATCATTTTTTCACATATGAAATTCTTGACACAGATTATTTTCATGCAGTATTCTCTAGGCTTCATGTATCAATTTAGGATGAAGATATTCCGAAGTGAAAAACGCCTTTCTTTCTATTTCACGTATGAAGGATACTTATGGTACTCCTTATTTCACATATCAACACTTGGAGTAGATATCCCTACATACAATATAGATTTGGTATATTTCTCATATGAAAATCTTATCACAGATTTTCCTACATGAAATATGGAATTCTCTATTGTTTGCATATCAAATTGTGGGTGGTAATTTTTCCATATGGAATTCTCTAGATATCGTTTATGTATGTAATCTGAGTGGAAATTACCCTTATGTATTTCTCTAGATAGTACTTATGAATATTAAGATCTACTAGTGTTTACATGAAAAATGGAATTCTCTACTGTGTTTCACCTATCAAAAATCTGGTTCAGAAACATAAAATTCCCTTCACATCACATAGGAAATTTTGAGCTCATTTTTCTGATATAGGGCGTGGAATTATGATATGATACATGCATATATGATCGTATGGGTCCCTTTTTATGTACATATCACATATGAAAACCTATTCACACATTTTCTCAAATGAAAGTGGGATTCCAATGTATTTAACATTGAAAATGTAGCCCCAGAATTTCCATACTGAAGTATGGAATTCTCTGTATTTCACATATGAATATCTAGCTGCAGATTTTCCAACAGAAAATGTGGAATTATCTATAGTTCATACATGAACGTCCAGGTGATATTTTCCATGTGAAATATGGATTTCTCAATATTACACATGTATAAGTGTGAGAATACGAAATTCTCTGCATTTCATATTTGAAAATTTGAATGCAGATTTTCTCAGAAAAACTTGGGTTTCTCTATATTTCATAGAGGGATGTATGGGTGCAAATATTCCTAATTATAATACATTTCAAGTGATCATACATGTGAAAATCCGCGAGCACTTTATTGAGATGTATTATGAAAATTTCTATTTGTCTTATTGAGAATTTGTGTTCAGTTCTTAATAGACTAAATATGGATATTTCTGTTTTGTGTATTCAAATCTGGCTGGCTATTTACTTATAAAATATTTATAATTTTCCTAAATGTATATGAAAATCTACAGAAAGCTTTTCATATGTGAAAGATGAAAATTCTAGAATTTTATATGTGATAATGTTTTGAATTTCCAAACATGAAATATGAAATCCTTTATATATTGTATAAGAAAATCTGGACAATGGTGTTTCTATGTGAAGTACATGAAAGCCTCTGTATGTTGTATTTGGAAATGGATGCGGATGTTCCAAAATGAAATGTAGAAATTGCTGTATTTCATATCTGAACATTTGAGTGCAGATTTTCTACATGAAATGTGGAATCCGCTATATTTCACATTGGAAAAATATTGCTGTCTATTTTTCTGTCTAAAATATGGAACAATCTATGTTGAACATTAGCAGATTAGAGTGCAGATGATCCTAAATGAAATATGGAATTCTCTATATATGACATATGAAAACATAAATCCTGGTTTCCCTGGATGAAATATGGGATTCTCTATATCTCAATGAAAATTTGTACAGAGGAGAAATTTCTGTCTGAAATCTCTATATTTCACATAAGAATGTAGGTACAGATTTTCCCACATAAACTTGGAATTTTATATATTTCACAGTATGAAATATTGACTTTCCTATATTTCACATGTGAACATCTGGGCATAGATTCTCTCAGATGAAATGTTGAATTCTATATTTTAAATGGCAATGTCACAGTGTATACTTTTAATAAAAGATGAAATATTATATTTTCCATAGGGAAAATATGTGCACAGATTTCTAAAATCAAAATGCCATTCTCTGTATTTAGCATATGAATTTAGCATATGAAACTCCAAGAGCTTATTATTTTACACATAATATATGGAAATGAATATATACACAAACATAATATATGGAAATCTGTATTTCACCTGTAAAATTCTGTGTGAAGAATTTTTACGCACAATATTAATTTCTCTTGATTTCACATGTGTAAGTTTGTCAAAGATTTTCCTACTCATAATATTGAATTCTTTACTTTACATATCAAAATCTGGATTTGCATTTTCCTTTATGAAATTGGGAAATCTCCGAATTTCACATATGAAAATCTCGGAACAGATTTCCCTCCATGAAATTTGATTATTTTCATTTGATAAATGAATATATGATATTTATTTTTCTATATTACAGGCATAAATTTTGAGCACAGGTTTTCAACATGATATATGGAATTAAAGATGAAATACACATTTCAGAATAGGTAGGACCAGAATTCAATATATGGCATTAGAGAATTCTATATATCATGTATTTAAATCAACATTCTAGTATCCATATATGAAATATAGAAACTTGATATTTCATGTTTGAATTTCTTTTTTCAGGTTACCATATATAAAATGTATAAAATTTCATATTATATTTCAGAAAGTATTCATTCTGATTTTCAATGTGAGTATATAGAGAAACAAAGGTTTCAACAGAAAATTATGCAATCCTTTTTTCTTTGTGAAATATACAAAGGTCCCTATTTCTCGTAGGAAAATCTATGCGTAGAGTTTCAAATGCCTAATATTGAGCATTCCATATTTCATTTGGGAATATCTGTGCCAAGTTCTCAAATGTAAATTAGAGAGAATACTATATTATTGCGCAAAAGCTTTTGTCCAGAGATTTTCTAAAGTATCCAGTAAAATACTTTGTGAGACATAGAATACATGTATGAAAGATTTTGAATAGAATTAAGTACATAAAAAATTAAAACATAACAAATAGACCCAAAGGTAACCTGTATCGATTATATCCAGGTTACTGATAGTAGTTCTGTTGCCACCACTTTTAAAGTCGATTTTCTTTGGGGGAAAAAAAAAACTTTTAGTCTTTAAACATGCACATATACACTAATATATGTACAAAACATTCAGCTTGATTTTACTATTTTCTTAATAAGTGTATTATATAGTTGGATGACAATTGAAATTTTCAGTAAGATACTGACATTTAGATTTCTTATTTTGACTTCCAAATTGACGTGAGATCCACCAAGATTTATACTATTTTGGTAAAATCATTAATATACATTGAACAGTTAATTTTATTGGAGTATAACTGATTAAGAATACTTTGCTAATTTCTACTCTAAACCACAATGCTTGCATATTGCATTCTGTGGGGTAGAAAAGACTCAGAAATGCCTTAGTGATGGAACCATAACCATATATCTAAACCTTCAATTTTAGACTTCCTCCCAATTTAGGTCAACACAGTGCATTAGGTAGATTTCCCTGTGTTTCATATAGGCATCATAAGCACATGTGTGTCAGTTACGATCTCCCAATAGCTTCCACCACAAACCGTTTCCTCCGTACATCCTTATATTTCTTCTCTATATCTGTGTCCCTATCATTGCTTCTCAAATAAGATCATCTCTATCAGTTTCTTAGAGTCCATATATGTGTTAATCTGTAATATTTGTTTTCCTTTTTGCATTTTAGTTCTTTGTGATTATACAGTAGAAATGAGAAATAGATTTAAGGGGCTAGATCTAATAGATAGACTGCAGGATGAAATATGGATGGAGGTTCGTGACATTATATAGGAGACATGGATCAAGACCATCCCCATGTAAAAGAAATGAAAAAAAACAAAATGGCTGTCTGAGGAAGCTTTACAAATAGCTGTGAAGAGAAGTGAAAAGCAAAGGAGAAAAGGAAAGATATTCCCATTTGAATGCAGAGGTTCAAAGAATAGCAAGGAGAGATGAGAAAGCCTTCCTCAGCCATCAATGTAAAGAAATAGTGGAAAACAACAGAATGGGAAAGATAAGCGATCTCTTCAAGAAAATTAGAGATACCAAGGGAACATTTCATGCAAGATGGGAGCAATAAAGGACAGAAATGGTATGGACCTAAGAGAAGCAGAAGATACTAAGAAGAGGTGGCAAGAATACACAGAAAAACTGCACAAAAAATATCTTCACAGCCAAGATAATCACGATGGTGTGATCACTGACCTGGAGTCAGACATCCTGGAATGTGAAGTCAAGTGGGCCTTAGAAAGCATCACGACGAACAAAGCTAGTGGAAGTGATGGAATTCCAATTGAGCTATTTCTAATCCTGAAAGATGATGCTGTGAAAGTGCTGCACTCAACCTGTCACAAAATATGGACAACTTTGCAATGGATACAGGACTGGAAAAAGTCAGTTTTCATTCCAATGCCAAAGAATGCTCAAACTACCACACAATTGCACTCATCTCACATGCTAGTAATGAAATTCTCAAAGCCAGGCTGCAGCCATATGCGAACCGTGACCATCCAGATGTCCAAGTTAGTTTTAGAAAAGGCAGAGGAAGCAGAGATCAAATTACCAACGTCTGATGGATCATTGAAAAAGCAAGAGAGTTCCAGAAAAAAGTCTATTTCTGCTTTATTGACTCTCCATAAGCCTTTGGGTATTTGGATCACTATAAACTGTGGAAAATTCTGAAAGAAATGGGAATACCAGGCCACCTGACCTACCTTTTGAGAAACCTATATGCAGGTCAGGAAGCAACAGTTAGAACCGGACATGAAACAACAGACTAGTACCCAATAAGAAAAGGAGTACATCAAGGCTGTATATTCTCACCCTGATTATTTAACTTATATGCAGAGTGCATCATGAGAAACGCTGGGCAGAAGAAGCCCAACCTGGTATCAAAATTGCTGGGAGAAATATCAATAACCTCAGGTATGCAGATGACACCAGCCTTATGGCAGAAATTGAAGAGGAACTTAAAAGTCTCTTGGCGAAAGTGAAAGAGGAGAGTGAAAATGTTGGCTTAAAGCTCAACATTCAGAAAACTAAGATCATGACACCTGGTCCCATCATTTCATAGCAAATAGATGGGGGAAATGTAGAAACAGTGTCAGACTTTATTTTGGGAGGAGGCTCCAAAATCACTGCAGATGGTGACTGTAGCCATGAAATTAAAAGACACTTACTCCTTGGAAGGAAATACATCACCAACCTAGATAACACATTAAAAAAGCAAAGACATTACTTTGCCAACAAATGTCCATCTAGTCAAGACAGTGGTTTTTCCAGTAGTCATGTATGCCTGTGAGAGTTGGACTGTGAAGAAAGCTGAGCACAGAAGAAGTGATACTTTTGAACTGTGGTGTTTGAGAAGACTCTTGAGAGTCCCTTGGACTGCTAGAAGATCCAGCCTGTCTATCGTAAATGAGATCAGTCTGGGTATTCATTGGAAGGACTGATGCTGAAGCTGAAACTCCAATACTTTGGCTACCTCATGCGAAGAGTTGAATCTCTGGAAAAGACCCTGATTCTAGGAAGGTTGGAGACAGGAGGAGAAGGGGATGACAGATGATGAGATGGCTGGGTGGCATCACCGACTCAATGGAGATGAGTTTTCATAAATTCCGGGAGTTGATGATGGAGAGGGAGGCCTGGTTTGCTGTGGTTCTTGGGGTCGCAAAGAGTCAGACACGACTGAGAGACTGAACTGAACTGAACTGATATAACCTTTTCTGAATCCAGACACATTTCTACAATTGACCTGATTTCTTTCCTCTTTAAGACTGGACTCTGTGGTAGAGGGTGAGGGTGGGATGTTTTGGGAAAATAGCATTGAAACTTGTATATTATCATATGTGAAACGAATCACCAGTCCAGGTTCGACACATGATACAGGATTCTTGGGACTGGTGCATGGGGATGATCCGGAGGGAGGATAAGGAGAGGAGGGAGCGGGGGTTCAAAAAAGGGAACACATGTACACCAGGGACGGATTTATGTCAATGTATGGCAAAACCAATATTGTAAAGTAATTAGCCTCCAATAAAAATAAATAATTGAATAAAATAAAAAATAAAAGACTGAGTGATAGTCTAATATATCAGTTTAGTTCAGTTCAGTCGCTCAGTCGTGTCTGACTCTTTCCGACCCCATGAATCACAGAACGACAGGCCTCCCTGTCCATCACCAGCTCCCAGAGTTCACTCAAACTCATGTCCATCGAGTTGGTGATACCATCCATCCATCTCATTCTCTGTTGTCCCCATATCCTCCGACCCCCCAATCCCTCCTAGCTTCAGACTCTTTTCCAGTGAGTCAACTCGTCGCATGAGGTGGCCAAAGTATCAGAGTTTCAGCTTTAGCATCAGTTCTTTCAATGAACACCCAGGATTGATCTCCTTTAGAATGGACTGGTTGGATCTCCTTGCAGTCCCAGGGACTCTCAAGAGTCTTCTCCAGCACCACAGTTCAAACGCATCAATTCTTCGGTGATCGTGTGCCAAATTGTCTTTATATATTTCTCCATAGGTGGACACTTGCTTATTCCAGGTGCTAGCTATTTTAATTATTGCCGTCATCAATTTGGGGATATGTATCTTTTGGAGTTTAGATTTTCTTCAGGTATATGACCAGTAGTGGGATTGTGGATCATAAGGTAGTTTTCATTATTATTTTTTAAAGGAATCTCCATATTGTTCTCCATAGTGACTCCTTCAACGTATATACCAAACAGGAGGAGAGAAGGATTCTCTTTTCTTCACACCTTGTCTAGGATTTATTTTTTTGGTAGATTTTTAGATACTTGCCATTAGGGCCAATGAGAGTTGATATCTCATTGAAGTTTTTATCTTCTTGTCTCTAACAGTTAGTGATTTTGAGCATCTCCTCATACATATTGGCCATCTCTATATCTTCTTGAGAGAAATGTGTATTTCGTTTTCTGTCCATTTTTTTTTAAATTCCGTTGTTTGTTTTTCTGTTATTGGGCAACATGAGCTGCTTCATATTTTGGAATTTAACCTCTTTTAATTTCCTTCATTGCAAAATATTTTCTCCCATAGTGTGAATCATTTTCTGTCTTATTTGTCGTTTTGCTGTGCAAGCCATTTATGTTTAATTAGATTGCATTTATTTGGTTGATTTTGCTTCATTTTGATTAAAATAGGAAGTAGGTCAAAGATAAAAAATAAAGATATGTTGATATAATTTATGTCAAAGAGGGTACTTATACTTTCTTCTAATGTTATAGATTTAAACTCGCTGGGATTATATTTGGGTCTTTCATCCATCTTGAGGTTATCTTTAACTGCAATACTTTGGCCACCTCATGCGACGAGTTGACTCACTGGAAAAGACTGATGCTGGGAAAGGTTGGGGGCGGGAGGAGAAGGGGACGACGGAGAATGAGATGGCTGGATGGCATCACCGACTCTGTGGACATGAGTTTGAGTGAACTCTAGGAGTTGGTGATGGACAGGGTGGCCTGGCGTGCTGTGATTCATGGGGTCGTGGAGAGTCAGACACGACTGAGCTACTGAACTGAACTGAACTGAACTGAAGGAGTGACTCCAGCTATCCGCTGATGAATGGCATGTCAAACCACTTCAGTGCACTTGCCCTAATTCCCTCATGAATGTGTAAAAAGGCAAAAAAAAAAAAAAAAAAACCACCGATGACACTGAAAGTTGAGTCCTTCAGTTCAGAATGTGTTCAGTATGCTACTAAGGAAGAGCAGAGGAAAATTACTAATGGCTGTAGAAAGAATGACGAGGTTTGACCAAAGCTGAAATCAAGCTCATTTATGGATTTGTCTGCTGAGGAGTGTAAACTGTTTTTTTTTTTTTTCTACTTTTGTGAAAGATGCTATTAGAAATTGCATAGGAATTACATTGAACCTGTAAACTCCTTTTTGTAGTATAGGCATTCCCCAATATTGATTATTCCACTGCAAGATAACAGTATATCTCTCCACTTCTTTGTGTTATTTTGATTCATTTCATTTCTGCCTTATTCTTTGCTGCACACCAGTATTATCCCGGGAGTTGGTGATGGACAGTGAGGACTGGCGTGCTGTGATTCATGGGGTCACGGAGAGTCGGACACGACTGAGCGACTAAACTGAACTGAAGTAGACATATTCCCAGGAATTTCATTCCACTTGTTGTTGTGGTGAGTGGGACTGCTTCTTAAATTTAAATTTTTGTCTTTTTGCTGTTAGTATATAAGAAGGAAAGAGATTTCTTTAGGTTAATTTTGTATCCAGTAACTTCCTTAAACTCAACTCTTAATTCCAGTCATTTTTAGGTGGCTGAACTTTCACCATAATCGATCATCTCAAACAGGATCTTCAGGACAAGGTAGTAACATTCCAGAGCTCTAGCCTCTCTGCTTTCACAATATACATGTTTTCTGCTTTACTTTTCTAACTCTTCAGTGTGAATGTGTAACTGAATGACAACTTGCATAAATGAACCTTGAGCCCTGCTCTGTGGTTTCTCAGTGCCTCATAATGACTGAAAGTAGTCCCCAAAAGGGGTGCCTTCTCAGGGGTTTATACAGAACTGCCAATACCAAGAGGCACACAACATCCCTGTGAAGGGAGTGGCTAGAAATTGGTGAAGTGTGTGGACTGAACATTCCTTTCTAGGTCAGCTTTTCATGATCTCTTTGACCATTTCATAATCGCATCAGGATGTATAACTACTAACCTCATCTGTCAGATTATCCACTTTCAAGGGACTTGAGAGCCATGCTGTTGCTGTGTACTTTCACTTAGCCCCCATGTATGTAAACACCTAGCCTTGTTAGGGCCCAAAAGTTACAGCAACACATTTGGAAATGATTTGGAACTCTAGCTTCAGCACCAACCCACTTCGCTGCCTGGCTCAGGGGCTAGCAACCTGGAAATGAAGCTTTGTCATGCTGCGTCTCTGATTGATAGATCTATGTGCATTGGAAGAGCAATGGACTTCTTCCTTTGGTAGTGCTAGCTCTTAAGAAACCAGACAAAGCTCCTCAGTGGCTTCAGTTTCTATTATATAGATAGTTGTTTTGTAGAATCTGTGGAAATGAACTGGAAGTGTTGGCCCTAGTAACTGGAAGAGAAAATTCACTTTTCCCTTGCTGGCCAACCCTCTACCACCTCTTGATTTCAAACATACTAGCGTGGTGAAACTCAGATGGGACATCTTGGTTCTTGATCATTCCTTTATGACTCACTGCTTCTATTGTGGTCATGAGTACTCAGGAATGTGCACAGGTACACATTAGATGGATGCCTCCCCTAGTAGTCCTAGTTTGAGAAACATTCTGAAAGCTACTGTGTTACACTCTGGGTGGTATCTGACTAAAGTGAAAATCAAACAAAGGTCTTGTTGATAAGTAACTAGAAAACAGTCTGCGATGCCATCAGGTCTACCCCTGGTGTATCTCCACCCTGCCTCAGTGGTATAACCGGGAGGGACCAGTAACACGGCTTTGCTGGTAAGGAACAGACTAAGTCCAAACACGGAAGGAAAGCTTTGTTGGAAAATCTGTCTCCACCCACTTCTAGAGTAGGGAGGGACACCTCCTGGCAAAAGGAGCTTTTTTCTCTTTTACAGATGAGAGATCGACGTTCTGGAACCACTCCTTTAAAATGTGTTAAAACAGCAGAGGGAGGAAGATGGCAGAGGAATAGGATGGGGAGACCACTCCCCCAACCCCCCGCAATTCATCAAAAAAACATTTGGACGCAAAGTAAATTCCACAAGACAACTTCTAAATGTTGGCAGAGACATCAGGAACCCAGAAAAGCAGCTCATTGTCTTCAAAAGGAGGTAGGAAGTAAAATAAAATATAAAAAGAGAGACAAAAGAGGTAGGGATGGAGATCTGTCCGGGGAAGGTAGACTTAAAAAAAAAAAAGAGAGAGAGAAGTTTCCATACACCAGGAAACACTCACTGGCAAGTCTGTGGCAAGACTTGGAAGCTCAGAGGGCAACATAACCGGGAGGAAAAATAAGTAAATAATTTAAACCCACAGAGTATATTTCCAATGGTAACTCCCAGTGGAGAAGCAGCGCGGACGCCCGCATCCCCACTAGAAAAGAGGGGCTGGGCAGGGTGGCACAGGTTGCATTGCTTAGGGTAAAGATTGGGCCTGAATGCCCCAAAGGCAATCTCAGGGAACTAACTTTAAATACCAAAGCAGACTGTGGGATACATACCCTGTGAAAAGGCGAAAAGCCCTAACTTAAGACACTGCTAGACATGCCTGGAGAATCCCAGGGATGGGGGAGCCTGGTGGGCTTCTGTCTATGGGGTCACACAGAGTCGGACACGACTGAAGTGACTTAGCAGCAGCAGCAGCAGACATGCTCACTGAACAAAGGACTGAGCAGAGCTAGCCAGCTGTGGATGGTCTATCCCTGCCAAGACAAGCAGGGTAGGACAGCCAGAGCCAGAGGGGGCAATCGCCCCCTCAGAGAGGCATCTGATACCAAACTGCAGGCAGGCTTCATTGCTAAACAAGACTTCCTGGGATTCAGGCCAGTCGACATCCACCTGAGAAGGTACGCTGGTTTTACACTCAGAAATCACTGGGGCAGGGACTGGGGAGGAGATAAGTCACAGTGACCACGCTCGCCAAATATCTGGTCACCTGAGCTGCTCAGAGAAGGGCACAAAACGCAGGTCCAACCAAGTCTGAGCCTTTGAGGAGTGCCCGAGTACCTGAACCTGAGGGGCTTAGACCTGGGAAATGCATACAACCCAGGGAAGTCTTCAGACTCTTCCTGGCAGAGCAACCTAGAGCCTAAGCAGTATAAACAGGGAAAGCACACACACTGTGAGTGGGGACAAACACCGTGTGGCTGAGACACTGCAAGCACTCCCCACAGACGTCAGTGATATTTGTTTGCAGCGTTCCTCCCTCCCCACAGCATGACTGAACAAGTGAGCCAAAAATGTGTTCACCACCGCCCCCTTTTGTCATATCGGAAATCAGACATTGAAGAGACCAGCAAACTGAAGAAGCTAAAACAGAGGGAACTGCCTTGGAAGTGGCAGATGGAGAAGTCTTGAGGCTACTGCAAGAATAAGACTGAAAACTAGAGGCAGGAGGCTTAAGTCCAAATCCTGAGAACAGCAGAGAACTCCTGACTTCAGGGAATATTAATCCATAGGAGCTCATCGAACGCCTCCACACCTACACTGAAACCAAGCACTACCCAAGTGTCAACAAGTTCCAGAGCAAGAGATACCAAAAAAAATTCTCCAGCAACACAGGAAAATAGCCCTGAGTTCAATATACAGTTTGCTCAAAATGACTCCAAACCCATCGACATCTAATAAATCATTACTGGACACTTCATTGCACTCCAGAGAGAAGAAATACAGCTTCACCCACCAGAACACCAACGTAAGCGTTGCTAACCAGGGAACCTTGAAAAGCCACCTGTCCAATGCCACCCACAGCGAGGAAACTCCACAATAAAGAGAAATCCACAAACTACCAGAAGACGGAAAAGCTACCCCAAACACAGCAATATAAGCACCATGAAGAGGCAGAGAAATGCCCAGCAAGTAAAGGATCAGGATAAATGCTCAAAAACTCAAATAAAAGAGGAAGAGATAGGGAATCTACCTGATAAAGAATTACCAATAATGATAATGAAAATGATCCAAAATCTTGAAAACAAATTGGAGTTACAGGTAAAAAACCTGGAGACAAGAATCGAGAAGATGGAAGAAAGGTTTAACAAGGATCTAGAAGAAATAAAAAGAGTCAATATACAATGAATAATGTGATATATGAGACACACACACAAAAAAAAACAACTCTGGAGGGAACCACAATAGAATAAAGAAGGCAGAAGAGAGGAAAAGTGAGATAGAAGATAGAGTGGTAGAAATAAATTAAACAGAGGAATAAAGAAAAGCAAATTAAAAGAAATGAGGACAATCTCAGAGACCTCTGGGACAATGTTAAACGCCCGAACATTCGAATCATATGACTCTCAGAAGAAGAAGACAAAAAAGAATGACCATAAGGAGATACTTGAGGAGATAATAGTTGAAAACTTCCCTAAAATGGGGAAGGAAATAATCACTCAAGTTCAAGAAACCCAGAGAGGATAAACCCAAGGCGAAAAATGCCAAGGCATATATTAATCTAATTAACAAAGATCAATGCAAAGAATGAATATTAAAAGCAGCAAGGGAAAAAAAACAAATAACACTCAAGGGAATTATCATAAGGATAACAGCTGATCTTTCAGCAGAAACTCTTCAGGCCAGGAAGGAATGGCAAGACATACTTAAGGTGATGAAAGAAAGTAACCTACAGCCCAGATTACTATACCCAGGAAGGATCTCATTCAAATATGAAGGAGAGGTCAAAAGCTTTACAGACAAGCAAAAGCTGAGATAATTCAGCATCACCAAACCAGCTCTCCAACAAATACTAAACGATCTTCTCTAGACAGGAAACACAGAAAGGGTATATATACTTGAACCCAAAACAATAAAGAAAATGGCAACAGGATCATACTTATCAATAATCACCTTAAACGTAAATCGGTTGAATGCCCCAACCAAAAGACAAAGGCTGGTTGAATGGATACAAAGACAAGATCCCCATATATGTTGTCTACAAGAGACCCACCTCAAATCGAGGGACACATACAGACTGAAAGTAAAGGGCTGAGAAAAGGTATTCCACGCAAATAGAGACCAAAAAAAGCAGGAGTAGCAATACTCTTATCAGATAAAATAGATTTTAAAACAAAGGCTGTGAAAAGAGACAAAGAAGGAAACTACATATGGATCAAAGGATCAATCCAAGAAGAAGTTATAACAATTAAAAATATTTATGCACCCAACATAGGAGCACCGCAATATGTAAGACATTTACTAACAAGTATGAAAGGGGAAATTAACAATAACACAATAATAGTGGGACACTTTAATACCCCACTTACACCTATGAATAGATCAACTAAACAGAAAATTAACAAGGAAACACAAACTTTAAATGATACAATAGACCAGTTAGTCCTAATAGATCTCTATAGGACATTTTACCCCAAAACAATGAATTTCACCTTTTTCTCAAGCGCACATGGAACCGTTTCCAGGATAGATCACATCCTGGGCCATAACTCTAGCCTGGGTAAATTCAAAAAAAATTGAAATCATTCCAAGCATCTTTTCTGACCACAATGCAGTAAGATTAGATCTCAATTACAGGAGAAAAACTATTAAAAATGCCAGCATATGGATGCTGAACAACACGCTGCTGAATAATGAACAAATCATAGAAGAAATCAAAAGAGAAATCAAAATATGCATAGAAATGAATGAAAATGAAAACAAAACAACCCAAAACCTCTGGGACACTTTAAAAGCAGTGCTCAGGGGGAAGTTCATAGAAATACAGGCACACCTCAAGAAACAAGAAGAAAGTCAACTAAATAACCTAACTCTACATCTAAAGAAACTAGAAAAGGAAGAATTTAAGAACCTCAGCGTTAATAGAAGGAAAGAAATAGTAAAAATTAGGGCAGAGATAAATGCAAAAGAAGCAAAAGAGACCATAGCCAAAATCAACAAAGCCAAAAGCTGGTTCTTTGAGAAGGTAAATAAAATTGACAAACCACTAGCCAGACTCATCAGGAAACAAAGGATGAAGAACCAAATCAGTAAAATTAGAAATGAAAATGGAGAGATCACAACCGACAACACAGAAATACAAAGAATTATTAGAGAATACTAATAGCAATTATATGGCAATAAAATGAATAACTTGGAAGAAATGGACAAATTCCTAGAAATGTACACCTTGCCAAAACTGAACCAGGAAGAAATAGAAAATCTGTAGAGACTCATCACAAGCACCGAACTAGAGGAAGTAATCAGAAATCTTCCAGCAAATAAAAGCCCAGGTCCAGACGGCTTCACAGCTGAATTCTACCAAAATATTAGAGAAGAGCTAACACCTATTCTACTCAAACTCTTCCAGAAAATTGCTGAAGAAGGGAAACTTCCAAACTCATTCTATGAGGCCACCATCACCCTAATTCCAAAACCTGGTAAAGATCCCACAAAGAAGAAAACTACAGGCCAATATCACTGATGAACATAGATGCAAACATCCTTAACAAAATTCTTGCAGTCAGAATACAACAAAATATTAAGAAGATCATACATCATGACCAAGTGGGCTTTATCCCAGGAATGCAAGGATTCTTCAATATCCGAAAATCAATCAACGTAATACACCACATTAACAAACTGAAAAATAAAAAACATATAATTATCTCAATAGATGCAGAGAAAGCCTTTGAGAAAATACAAAAAACAAACTGTTTTTTGTGGGAATAGAAGGGACATATCTCAACATAATAAAAGCTATATATGACAAACCCAGAGCAAACATTATCCTCAATGGTGAAAAACTGAAAGCATTTCCCCGAAAGTCAGGAACAAGACAGAGTGCCCACTCTCACCACTACTGTTCAACATAGTTCTGGAAGTTTTGGCTACAGCAATCAGAGCAGAAAAAGACATAAAAGAATACAAATTGGAAAAGAAGAAATAAAACTTTCACTGTTAGTTGATGACATGATCCGCTACACAGAAAACCCTAAAGACTCTACCAGAAAACTGCTAGAGTTAATCAATGAATACAGTAAAGTTGCGTGGTATAAAATCAACACACTGAAATCCCTTGCAATTCTATACACTAATAATGAGAAAATAGAAAGAGAAATTAAGAAAACTATTCCATTCACTGTTGCAACGAAAATAATTAAATACTTAGGAATATATCCACCTAAGGAAACAAAAAACTTGTACATAGAAAACTATAAAACACTACTGAAAGTAGTCAAAGAGGACACTAATAGAGAAATATACCCGTGTTTGTGGATTGGAAGAATAAATATTTTGAAAATGAGTACACTAAACAAAGTAATTTATACATTCAATGGAATCCTTATCAAGCTACGAACGATATTTTTCACAGAACTAGAAAAAATAATCTCACAATTTGTATGGAAATACAAAAAACCTCGAATAGCCAAAGCAATCTTGAAGAAGAAGAATGGAACTGGAGGAATTAACCTGCAGGATTTCAGGCTCTACTACAAAGCCACAGTCATCAAGACAGTATGGTACTGGCATAAAGACAGAAATATAGATCAATGGAACAAAATAGAAAGCCCAGAGATAAATCCACACACCTATGGACACCTTATCTTCGACAAAGGAGGCAAGAATATAAAATGGAGAAAAGACAGTCTCTTTAACAAGTGGTGCTGGGAAAACTGGTCAGCCACTTGTGAAAGAATGAAACTAGAACACTCCCTAACACCATAAACTAAAATAAACTCAAAATGGATTAGAGAGCTAAATGTAAGACCAGATTCTATAAAACTCCTAGAGGAGAACGTAGGCAAAACACTCTCCGACATAAATCACAGCAGGATCCTCCAAGACCCACCTCCCAGAATATTGGAAATAAAAGCAAAAATAAACAAATGGGACCTAATTAAAATCAAAAGCTTCTGCATAGCAAAGGAAACTATAAGCAAGGTGAAAAGACAGCCTTCAGAATGGGAGAAAATAATCAAAATGAAGCAACTGATAAAGGATTAATCTCCAAAATATACAAGCAGCTCCTGAAGCTCAGTTCCAGAAAAATAAATGACCCAATCAAGAAATGGTCCAGAGAACTAAACAGACCCTTTCTCCAAAGAAGACATAAAGATCGCTAACAAACATATGAAAAAATGCTCAACATCCCTTATAATCAGAGAAATGCACATCAAAACCACAATGAGATACCATTTCACACCAGTCAGAATGGCTGCTATCCAAAAGTCTACAAGCAATATATGCTGGAGAGGGTGTGGAGAAAAGGGAACCCTCTTTCACTGTTGGTGGAAATGCAAATTAGTACAGCCACTATGGAGAAAGGTGTGTAGATTCCTTAAAAAATCTGGAAGTAGAACTGCCCTATGATATAGCGATCGCACTCCTGGGCATACACACTGAGGAAACCAGAATTGAAAGAGACACATATACTCCAATGTTCATTGCAGCACTGTTTATAATAGCCAGGACATGGAAGCAACCTAGATGTCCATCTGCAGAAGAATGGATAAGAAAGCTTTGGTACATATACACAATGGAGTATTTTTCAGCCATCAAAAAGAATGCATTGGAATCAGTTTTAATGAGGTGGATGAAACTGGAGCCTATTATACAGAGTGAAGTAAGCCAGAAAGAAAAATATCAATACAGTATACTAATGCATATATATGGAATTTAGAAAGATGGTAACCTTAACCCTGTATACGAGACAGCAAAAGAGACACAGATGTATAGATCTGTCTTTGGGACTCTGTGGGAGAGGGTGAAGATGGGATGTTTGGGGAGAACGGCATTGTAGCATGTGTATTATCATACGTGAAATGAATCACCAGTCCAGGTTTGACGCATGATACAGTATGCTTGGGGCTGGTGCATGGGGTTGACCTGGAGGGAGGATATGGTGAAGAGGGAGGTAGGAGGGGGGTTCCAGAAAGGGAACACATGTACATCCGAGGCGGATTCGTGTTAAGGTATGGCAAAATCAACCAATATATTAATGTAAGGTAATTTGCCTCCAATAAAATAAATTAAAAAATAAATAAATAAACACAGAATGTATTAAAGATCTACATGTAAGACGAGAAACTCCAAAACTGCTAGAGGAACACGAAGGCCAAACATTTTCTGATATAAATCACAGCAGGATAGTCTATCAACAACCTCCCAAAGTAATGTAAATAAAAGAAAAATAAATAGGAATGAAGTAAATTTAAAAGCTTTTGCACAATGAGGAAATCGAATGGGAGAAAATATAGGAAACTGAACAACTGGCAAAGAATTAACTTTAAAAATATACATGCAACACATTCGGCTCAATTCTAGAAAAATAAATGACACATTCAAAAAGTGGGCCAAAGAGCTAAACAGATTGTTCTCCTAAGAAGACATTACAGACACCTAAAAAACACATGAAAAGATATTCAGTATACCTCATTACCAGAGAAATGCAAATCTGAACCACAATGAGGTACCATCTCACACCAGTCACAATGCCTGCTATCAAAAAGTCTACAAACGATAAATGCTGGAGAGGGTACAGAGAAAGGGGAACCCTCTTACACTGTTGCAGGGAATGCAAACTAGTACAACCAGTATGGAGAATGGTGTGGTGATTCCTTAAAACCCTGGAAATAAACCTGCCATATGACTCAGTAATCCCACCTCTGGGCATAATACACACAGAGGAAATCAGAATTGAAAGAGACATGTTCACCCCAATGTTCAATGCAGCACTGTTTACAATAGCTAGGATATGGAACCAACCTAGATGTCCATCGGTACATGAATGGGTAAGGAAACTTGGTACATATACACAATGAAATATTATTTGGCTGTTAAAAACATTTGAATCAGGTCTAATGAGGTGGATGAAACCAGAACCTATTATACAGTGAAGTAAGTCAGAATGAAAAACACCACTACAGTATTAGTTCAGTTCAGTTCAGTCGCTTAGTCATGTCCAGATATTTGCGACCCAATGAACCACAGCACGCCCGGCCTCCCTGTCCATCACCAACTCCCGGAGTTCACTCAAACCCATGTCCATCGAGTCGGTGATGCCATCCAGCCATCTCATTCTCTGTCATCCCCGTCTCCTCCTACCCCCAATCCCTCCCAGCATCAGACTCTTTTCCAGTGCGTCAACTCGTCACATGAGGTGGCCAAAGTATTGGAGTTTCAGCTTTAGCATAAGTCCTTCCAATGAATATCCAGGATTGATCTCTTTTAGAATGGACTGGTTGGATTTCCTTGCAGTCCAAGGGAGTCTCAAGAGTCTTCTCCAGTAGCACAGTTCAAAAGCATCAGTTCTTCGGCGATCAGCTTTCTTCACAGTCCAACTCTCACATCCATACATGACCATGGGAAAAACCATAGCCTTGACTAGACAGACCTTGGTTGGCAAAGTAATGTCTCTGCTTTTCACTACAGTATAGTAATGCCTATAAATGGAATTTAGAAAGGTGATAACAATGACCCTATGTGTGAGAGAGCAAAAGGGACTCATAGGTAAAGGACAGACTTTTGCATTCTGAGGGAGATGATAATTTTGAAACATGGATATTACCATATGTGAAACAGCTTTCCAGTCTCTGTTTGCTTCATGAGACAGGGTTCCCTGCACCGGTGCACTGGAACAATGCTTGTGGGTGGAATGGGGAAGAAGGTGGGAGGGGGGTTCAGGATGTGGGACACATGTGCACCCGTGGCAGATATCCGTGAATGTATGGAAATAAGCACTACAATATTGTAAAATAATTAGCCTCCACTTAAATAAATTAATTAAAACAGAACAAAACAAAATTTAATGGTACACCAGAGAGGAACCGCTTCTGACAGCTAGGCTTTCCCAGGAGGAGGGGCAGCAGAGAAGAGCCAAGGTAATCTCAAACTCAATGAGCGGCAGGAGGCCGTAGGTTGGCAGGACCTGGGGAATACTGATTCTGACAAAGGTGCTTAATTCTCCCTGCCTGCATCAGGATCACCTAGGATTCACATGTTATACCTACAGATACTTTGAGTGAGATTTGGACACAGGAAGTCCCCAAGACCCCCAACTCGGACTGTCACTATCTACCTTCATGATCCGAATCCAGGCTCGGCAGCCATCCTGCATGAGCCTAGCTTCCCCATTTGGGAAAGGAGAGTGTCCCAGACTCTACAAGTCTGGGACTTCAGGGACCACCTCCTGTTTCCCTCTAAACCTCTTTTCCTATCAGGTACCACTCCCAGATGTTCAAGCAGGTTTTAGAAAAGGCAGAGGCACCAGAGATCAAATTGCCAACATCCGCTGGATCATGGAGAAAGCAAGAGAGTTTCAGAAAAACATCTATTTCTGCTTCATTGACTATGCCAAAGCCTTTGACTGTGTGGATCACAATAAACTGTGGAACATTCTGAAAGAGATGGGAATCCCAGACCACCTGACCTGCCTCTTGAGAAACCTGTATGCAGGTCAGGAAGCAACAGTTAGAACCGGTCATGGAACAACAGACTGGTTCCAAATAGGAAAAGGAGTGCGTCAAGGTTGTATATTGTCACCTTGCTTATTTAACTTATATGCAGAGTACATCATGAGGAACGCTGGGCTGGAAGAAGCACAAGCTGGAATCAAGATTGCTGGGAGAAATATCAATAACCTCAGATATGCAGATGACACTACCCTTATGGCAGAAAGTGAAGAGGAACTCAAAAGCCTCTTGATGAAAGTGAAAGAGGAGAGTGAAAAGGTTGGCTTGAAGCTCAACATTCAGAAAACAAAGATCATGGCATCTGGTCCCATCACTTCATGGGAAATAGATGGAAAAACAGTGGAAACAGTGTCAGACTTCATTTTTTTGGGCTCAAAAATCACTGCAGATGCTGATTGCAGCCATGAAATTAAAAGACGCTTGCTCCTTGGAAGGAAAGTTATGACCAACCTTGATAGTATATTAAAAAGCAGAGACATTACTTTGCCGACCAAGGTCCGTCTAGTCAAGGCAATGGTTTTTCCCGTGGTCATGTATGGATGTGAGAGTTGGACTGTGAAGAAAGCTGATCGCCGAAGAATCGATGCTTTAGAACTGTGGTGTTGGAGAAGACTCTTGAGAGTCCCTTATACTGCAAGGAGATCCAACCAGTCCATTCTAAAGGAGATCAATCCTGGATGTTCATTGGAGGGACTGATGCTAAAGCTGAAACTCCAATACTTTGGCCACCTCATGAGACGAGTTGACTCACTGGAAAAGACTCTGATGCTGGGAAAGGTTGGGGGCGGGAGGAGAAGGGGACGACGGAGAATGAGATGGCTGGATGGCATCACCGACTCTGTGGACATGAGTTTGAGTGTACTCCGGGAGTTGGTGATGGACAGGGAGGCCTGGCGTGCTGTGATTCATGGGGTCGCGGAGAGTCGGACACGACTGAGCGACTGAACTGAACTGAACTGAACCATTATGGTAGGGCTTTCCTCCCAGGGGTAGTACTGCAGGGGATCGATCAACAGTCATCGAAGATATACTGCTGGCAACATAAAAAAATGTCAGAACACGTCTGAAGAGGCCCCAAACCCTCTCATTTGTAGACAAGAACTCCAATATCCATCTCCAATTCTGCAGAAGGCCCAGAGGGATACCACCTCTGCAATCCTGATCAATCCTGGTCAGTTGTGGTTTGACAACCAGTTTAAGAAGTAAAGGCTGCTGGTGTCCAGACTGAGGCTAGGAACTCCCCATCCATAATCCCAGAAAAAGTGGACTGGAGTGAAATGATATACCCTATACCCTGGGAGTGGACAAGTGGGACAGGGAAGGTTCACACAGGAGGAGCATCCACTCTTTCCACCACCCACCCACAATGACTGGGAGCCACATCATACCAGTGATGTCATGGTAGTACTCCTTCATGATGACTGCATTCCAGAAGTAAGGGCTGTCACAAAAGGAAAATATCAGGTTGCAGTTGGACTGGGGATGGACTAGTTCCTGCATATGCCAGGACCAGGAGGAGGGAAAAGGTGCAAACTTCTAGGGTCCTCGGCTTGCATGCCAGGAAGGCATCAAAGCGTTCTGCTTCTCTTCTCCAAACACTCACGCTGCACATGCACAGATAATATGATACGCCCCTTCTCCCACCTTCCCTGCCCAGCACCCTCATCCACCTGTCTTCAGCCTTCCTCATTCACCTTCAAATTAAACATGTCCATAAGGAAGTCTTTATCTTGGTCACTGATCATGAGATACATCTGGGGGTGGTTCATAAACTGCTTTAGGTCAACGAGCCAGTACAAGTACAAAAGCAGGTAGATGGAACAGGCATCATCAAAGGATGTGGGCATTCCTGCTTGCTAGACCACGCCACTGACATCTCCATCCCCTGGCATACCATCAAATACGCTCATAGTTCTATGTTCCCCATGGTCCTCCAGGTTCCTTCTCTACTTCCACTGAGGGACGTTCTGTGTCTTATGGCTTCTGATCTGCCTGGTCTGTGTGTGCTGCGTAGTGGCATGTCACTACTTAAAACATCAGTGTCTGTAGTCCCTGTAGCATGCCTTGTCTGCAGGCCCGTGTATCCTCTGTTTGTGCACACGTGTGTGTGTGAGAGAGAGTTAGTGTGTTTGGCAAGAGATCCCTAGGACTCTCACCTTCTCCCTGTCTTCACCATACGGCATTCGGATATGTCTGGAGTGGTGTGGCCCTAACTAGGGATGAAAAGAGTAGCTTCTTTCTGCTCCACCTTAGGTGAGTGGACAATGTCCTACTTTTACACTGCACTAACTGGGACAAATACAGGTGCTCTAAATGAACAGGATGGGTTATTGGACTCTGAATGTCTCTGTTGGTTTCCCAGATAATCTACAATTACAATAATAAGGCTTTGAGAATGATGTTCTGGCACACTGTCTCTAGTCACACAGAGTTCCAGCTCCAGGGTACCACTTCCATTCAGATGCAGGCCGAAAGGAGTCACCCAGAGTCATGGATCAGACACACACAGTGGAGATCTGGCCTGGCTTTGCTGGCACTTGACGTTGGAGCACACCACTCCTCCCAGTCCCCACTTCCCTCCACCCCATGTGTTTCCTTGTGCCCTCACACACATTCCTCCTCCTGCTCCTGCTCCTTCTCTCCTCCTGAACAACCGACCCTAAGAAGCAGTAGTAAGGATATGACTTTGCCAAAGGAGTCAGGAATGCCCTGGATGATGCCACTTCTCCCAGACAAGCGACCCTTTTCCTCTGAAGGTTCTTAGACCTGAGCAGAAAGTAGGCCCTGTGGTAATTTTCACCCCCACAGCTCAGCTCTACCTGTGGGAAAGCCAATGCCTCCAGCACCCGAAGTGGGGGCAGAGTGGGCTAATTCCTCGGAGCTCCATATCTTGGGTGTTCCTGGTCCTGTTTCTTTAGGTTCTCCTCACACTCTTGAAAGGACAGCAGCTCCTGTTCCTCCACAACCGACAGCAGCTTCACCTCCTCCATCGTGTCTTCCACCAGCAGTTGGAGGTCTTGCCAGAACCCCGCCATCTCTCCTTCCTGCAAAGTTTTGCCTTCCTCCACCACCTCCAATCTGAAGAGGGTGCCCTCCTTGCCTGGTGTCCCCTGCCCCCGCTCCCTGTAACATCCCTGATGGCCCCACCAAGCCAGTAGTTCGCATGGCCCATGCGGCCTGAAAACCAGTCTCACAAGTAAGAAGATTAAAGCTCTCAGGGGCACTCCAGCCTTCTTCTGGTCTTCCTCTCCTTGTGGCCCTGGGCATGTTTCAGGTTTGTGAAAGAGGTGGGCCTGGAATCAAAGCAACTGACTGGCACAGCGGGCCCACTGGCTTCAGTCACTCCCCACCAATTGATTACTTGCCAACACTTCCAGAAGGGAAGGTGAAGCACACAGGCAGATCCTTATGTCACCACCCATGTGTAGTATGTTGGTTGGAAGGGCCTTGCTTCTACACGCTGACCTTCCAAACACTTCAAGAACCAATCAAATGAAGGCTAAAGGCATTTCCTCAGGAGCACTCTGGCCACAGTGAGCCAGATGCCCATCTCTGATCAACACAAGCATAGAATACATGGAAGCTGTTTTCATGAGCAACAGTGTCAAAGTGCAAATAGGGGAGGCAGGTGTTTCGGTAGCTGAAGACCCAGCGATTCTTATGAAATATAGAGATTTCCATATTTCTTACAGGAAAATCTCATTTCTGATCTTCAACTGTGAAATATAGAGAAGCCCTACTTCCATGAAGGAGGATTAACCAAGATTTTGACACAGGAAATACAGAGAATTCCGTATTTCAGGGTGAAAATTGGTTCTGTTGATATATCTTTGAGAAATACCAAGAATTCCATATCTCTTGAAGAAAGAGTGATGGCCAGATTTTCTCTGTAAAATAGAGATGATTTCAATTCCCTAACGATTCTCTGTATCTTAAGAAAACCAATGCCAAGGTTTTCATATGTGAAATATAGATAATTCCGTATTTCATTTAAGAAAATCACCACCCAGATTTTCGTATATGATATGTAGGGAACTCTACACTTTGGGTAAGAAAAATAGCATGATACAGGATGCTCGGGGGTGGTGCACTGGGATGACCGAGAGGGATGACTTGGGGAGGGATGTAGGACAGGGTTCAAAATGGGGAACACATGTAGACCCAGGGCAGATTCATGTCATTATATGGCAAAATCAATACAGTAATATAAAAGGAACTAGTGGTCATGTATGGATGTGAGAGTTGGACTGTGAAGAAAGCTGATCGTCGAAGAATTGATGCTTTTGAACTGTGGTGCTGGAGAAGACTTTTGAGAGTCCCTTATACTGCAAGGAGATCCAACCAGTCCATTCTAAAGAAGATCAATCCTGGGTGTTCATTGGAAGGACTGAGGCTAAAGCTGAAACTGCAATACTTTGGCCACCTCATGCGATGAGTTGACTCACTGGAAAAGACTCTGATGCTGGGAGGCACTGGGGGCAGGAGGAGACAAGGATGACAGAGAATGAGATGGCTGGATAGCATCACCGACTCGATGGACGTGAGTTTGTGTGAATTCTGGGAATTGGTGTTGGACAGGGAGGCCTGGTGTGCTGTGATTCATCGGGTCGCAGGGTGGGACATGACTGAACGACTGAACTGAACTGACTAAAATTAAAAATGAAAATAAAAAATATGATTAAACATGTATAAAAAAGAGAGAAAAACAAAGCCAAGTTTCTCATATGTGAAATATAATTAATGCCATGTTTCATCTAAGAAAATTACCACCCAGATTTTCATATATGATATATAGAGAAATCCACGTTTCGGGTAAGAAAAGTAGCATCCGGATGCTTATATTGTGAAATGCCAGAAAATTCACTGTATTGTATACTAAAATCAGCATCAAGATTTTCATATGTAACATATACAGTTTGATATTTAATTGAGTAAAATTGTCACCATTATTTTTTCAGATGTGAAATATACAGAATTCCATATTTTATGTAGGACTATGCCTCCACTGATTTTGGTGTCTGAAATGTACAGAATCCTACATTTCATGCGGAAATGGTTTTTCATATGTGATGTACATAAATTTCAGTCTTCATCTAGGAAAATTTCAGCAGATATTTTTCTATGTGATATAGAGTGTATGTTATATATCATGTAGATAATGTGTGGACAGATTTCAAATGTGAAATATAGAGTATTCCATAGTGCACGCAGGTAAATCTGCTTGCAGATCTAAATTGTGGGATATAGAGAATTCCATATATCAGCTAGAGATAGCTACACCTAAATGGTGAAATATGAAATATAAAGAACACTATATTTCATGTAGGAAAATATGTGCCTTGATTTTATACGTGAGATTTAGAGGATTCCAAAATGCACATGAGACTATCTGCACCCATATTTTCCTGAATGAATTACAGAGATTCCTTATTCCATGTGAGAAATCTTTCGCTCAAATTTTCAAATGAGAAATAGGGATGATTCCATATTTCATGCAGGGAAAATGACATCCACTTTTTCGTATGTGAAATATACAGATTTCCATAGTGCATGTGGGAAATCCAAAATCTAGAAATCCAATTGTTACTATAGCAATGTACATATTTTCATGTAGAAATATGGCACCCAGATTTTCAGGTGTGAAACATAGTTGATTACATATTTCTTTTTTTTACTGCTTTATGTATTTTTTTTAAATATAAAGTAATCAGGCTCTAATTAAATTAAGTGAAATAAAAAAAATAAATATTACGTATTTCATGTTGTGAAATCTTCACAAGGACTTTATATTATAAGAGCAATCCAGAGAAATGTAAATTTCAATAAGGAAATCAGGGACCAGACAGTGATACAACAAATAAGTTGATCCTATATTTGATTGCTTGTCCCAGATCTTAATTTCTGTATCACAGACAATTCCAGTTTTATGTGTGAAAATTCTGACACACGTTTTCAAATATTAATAACAGAGGCTATGTATTCATATGAGCAAATCTATCCTCAT
Source organism: Moschus berezovskii (assembly GCF_049115385.1). Classification (NCBI taxonomy): domain Eukaryota; kingdom Metazoa; phylum Chordata; class Mammalia; order Artiodactyla; family Moschidae; genus Moschus; species Moschus berezovskii. The sequence goes on along the minus strand of NC_142489.1, from coordinate 29,561,812 downwards.
ATTTTCAAAGAGAAATATACTGAATTCCATATTTCATGTTGGAAGAACTTTACTGTGGAATATAGATAATTTTATAGCTCAGCATGAAAATCATATTTTCTCAAATCAGATAGAAGTTTCTGTATTTCTTATAGTAAAATGAATGTCTTTTTTCAAATATGAAATCCGCAATATTCTGTATTCATGAATGAAAGCCACACATTGATTTTCAAATGGGAAATATGAAAATTACATTATAATTACACTTTGTGATTGAACTCTGGGAGGTGGTGATGGACAGGGAAGCCTGGCCTGCTGTGATTCATGTGTTGCAAAGAGTCGGACATGACTGAGAGACTGAACTGAACCTAACTGAACTGAAATACATTAAGATAATTGCATGTCAATATTTTCATATTTCATGCCAAATATTCTGTGTGCATACTTTCATATGATATACAGATATCCCAAGATTTTCATATGTGAAATATGGAATTTCATATTTCATGGAATAAAATCTGCATGTAGAGTTTCATATGTGAAACTGAGAATTTCGTCTTTCATGTAATACTAGATTTCAATATATGAAACATAAAATCGATAGTGCATCCATCAGTTCAGTTCAATTGCTCAGTCGTGTCTGACTCTTTGTGACCCCATGAATCACAGCACACCAGGCCTCCCTGTCCATCACCAACACCCAGAGTTCACTCAAACTCATGTCCATCAAGTCGATGATAACTTCCAGCCATCTCACACTCTGTCGTCCCTTTCTCCTCCTGCCCCTAATATTTCCCAGCATCAGAGTCTTTTCCAGTTAGTCAACACTTCGCATGAGGTGGCCAAAGTATTGGAATTTCAGCTTTTGTATCAGTCCCTTCAATGAACACTCAGGATTGATCTCCTTTAGAATGGACTGTTTGGATCTCCTTGCAGTCCAAGGGACTCAGAAGAATCTTCTCCAACACCACAGTTCAAAAGCATCAATTCTTTGGCGATCAGCTTTCTTCGTAGTCCAACTCTCACATCCATACATGACCACTGGAAAAACCATAGCCTTGACTAGATAGACTTTGGTTGGCAAAGTAATGTCTCTGCTTTTTACTATGCTATCTAAGTTGGTCATAAATTTCCTTCCAAGGAGTAAGTGTCTTTTAATTTCATGGCTGCAATCAGCATCTACAGCGATTTTGGAGCCCCAAAAAATAAAGTCTGACACTGATTCCACTGTTTTCCCTTCTATTTCACACGAAGTGATGGGACCAGTTGCCATGATCTTTGTTTTCTGAATATTGAGCTTCAAGCCAACATTTTCACTCTCCTCTTTCACTTTCATCAAGAGGCTTTTGAGTTCCTCTTCACTCTCTGCCGTAAGGGTGGTGTCATCTACATATCTGAGGTTATTGATATTTCTCCCGGCAATCTTGATTCCAGCTTGTGCTTCTTCCAGCCCAGCGTTCCTCATGATGTACTCTGCATATAAGTTAAATAAGCAGGGTGACAATATAGAACTTTGACATACTCCTTTTCCTATTTAGAACCAGTCTGTTGTTCCATGTCCAGTTCTAACAGTTGCTTCCTGACCTGCATACAGGTTTCTCAAGAGGCAGGTCAGGTGTTCTGATATTAGAAAATGTACCCCCAGATTTTCATATTTGAAATGTAAAATATTTCGTCATTTTTCCTATCCATATTTCTTGTCAGTGTATTTTTATTCTGATTTTGATGCATGAAATATTGAAACTCTTATAGTTTCAGAGGGAAGTTCTGCATGCAGATTTCATGAATGAAACAGAGAAAATTCCTTATTTCATGTAGGAATATCTAATTTTTCTATGGACATATAGAAAATTCCAAGTTCCAGGTTCAAAAATATCATCTAGATTGATATATGTGAAATAAAGTTGTTGACATTCAGTCACTCAGTCATGTCCAACTCTTTGTAACACTGTGGACTGTATCACTCCAGGCCTCCCTATCCTTTACTGCCTCCAACACTTTGCTGAGACTCATGTTCATTGAGTCAAGTGATGCTGTCCAACCATCTCACCCTCTGTCGCCCCAATCTTCTCCTGCCCTCCATCTACCCATATCAAGCCAATGATTTTCTTTTTCTTTTTTTAAAGACAAGGAAGAACCTCATATTTTTTTCCCCTGAATCACTTCTTCATACCAGGTAGCCAAAGTATTAGAACTTCAGCATCAGCATCAGCCCTTCCAATGAATATTTAGGGTTAGTTTCTTTTAGAATTGAGGGGGTTGGTCTCCTTCCTGTCCAAGGTTCTCTCAAGAGCCATGTTCATCACCACAGTTGCAAAGCCTCAATTCTTTGGCACTCAGCCTTCTTTCTAGTGATACTAGCACATTCGTACATGTGTACTGGTAAAACCATCGTCCTGACTATGTGGACCTTTGTTGGCAAAGAGATGTCTCTTCTTTTCAGTACCTGTGTCTAGGCTTCTCCAAACATTTCTTCCCAGGAGAAGGTGTCTTTTATATTCATGGCTGTAATCACTGTTCCCAGTCATATTAGAGCCCTAGAAAACTGTCACTCTTTCCATTTTTACCCTGTCTATTTGCCAAAGCATTGCTGTTGTTTGTCCCACCTCTTTTTGAACACCACAGCCAAATATGCCTGTTACTCCATGTATCTTTGACTTCCTGCTTTTACGTTCCAGAACTGTATGATGAAATGGACATCTTTTGTTTTTTTCATTATTAATTCTAGAAAGCCCTGAAGGTTTTCCTACAACTGGTCAAGTCCCCTGGTACCTCATGGTAAAGAAGTGAAACACAGAGATTGCCTTTGTTTATGTAGGAAAATCCGCAACCAGATGGTCATGTTCAAGAGAGAGTACTCCACATTCCTTGTAGGAAAAAAAACATCCAGCATATCAGCTGTGAAATACAGATAATTCTATATGTCATGAGGGAAAATCTTCAGCAATATTCATACGTGAAGTGTAGAGAATTAATATTTCAGATATGAATATTGACACTCATTTGCCTATGTGAAAAATAGGAATTTCACATTTCTAGTAGTCAATTTGGCAACTGGATAGGTGATGTGACATACAGAGAACTCCATTTTTAGAGATGAAATTCTCTCGATATAAAGAGATTTACAGATAAAGCATCTCTAAATAAGAGATGCTATGGTCAGCATCCACCTAAGGGACCTGACTCATCATTGTCAGAGGAATTGAAGTCTGTTCATTTCCTGTACAGAGGCCACTTCAAAGTGGTTCTGTTATCATCCTGCTTCCTGGTGAGAAGACATGCCACTCTACCCCGTCACCCCAGGGCTGCGGGGCTGCGAGTAGCTAGAGGATCATCCTAAGCCATGCTTTGCAGAGTCCTGAGAATTCAGGCGTTCTGCCAAGACCTTAAAGAAGGATGTTTCAAACCGGCATACTCTGCAGGTAGCAGCTGCTTATGCTATAGTGCCGTCAGTCTCTAAAACCTTACAAAAACGGCAAGATGTGCTCATGTGCTTGGTCCTGTGGGAGAAAGAATACTGCTGTACTGGGGAAGGACAGAAAACTCTTTGTAGGGGCTGTGCATACCCCATCTCTGAGCCTGGTAATCTTGCCCATTCTGTTTCTTGCTCCTTTTCATCTCCCTGTATGGCCCTGAATATTTTCTTCCTGCCGTTCCTTTCTGCTTAGTGATCCAGGGCCCAGCAGCATGTCATCCTTTCTCGATGACATCCCTGGGCTTGATTCCCTGGCATCAGTGCTTTGGCTTTCCCACAGTTAATGTAGTTTACATCAGTTTGTTCATTTTTTCGGTATTCATTTTTCTTCTCTCAGTCAGGCCAGTTCTGACAGCTCATATGCACATTTCTGCTGGTAGGCACACACACATACATACATACAACCCTAAAAGGAAATTTTCACATTTGCATATGATAATATGCAAATTGTCATAGCTTTGTTTTCCAGGGTAATGGACTTTGGTAAGTACCTCTATATATTCTGGTTGTTTTCTTTCACTAACTTGTCATTCAAGTTAGTGTCCTGTTCTATCTCTACACTTTATTCTGGAAGATTATAAATTTGGGGATTTACTCGTGAGAAGGACTGACTTGGAAAGACGTTCAGTGGGCTTGAAGTGTTCGTGGTGAACAGCTGATTGATGGGTGCTCATGTCATGTATTCTCTCATCACATTGACTGTTTCACAGTGGCAATCATTTTGGCATGATTCCATTTCACGTGTTTTCATTCAAGGAATGACACAAGAAATAGCAAGTGGATTGGGACTGCACTGACTTGAAACTACGAATCTCAGCCTACACCTCTCAAAACCATTCCTAGTTGATACTGGGCTCTTGAGGCAGGCCCAGTGCCCAATCAGGCCCAAGACTTTCTGATCAAGGTGATCCTGCTCCTCCCAACTGTGTAATAGTCTGTTTGCAACTGTTTCCATTTCCCCCCTAAAGGTTGTCTCCCTGTAGCTTGGAAAGACCAATCTGATGTCTGGACCTCCAAAAGGGCAAAGAAAATGTGACATGCCTGTGTCTGAAACAATATCATGAAGAAGGTGCACGCAGATCCAAAGGACCTCTGCTGAAATAAGGCACTGAATGTGAGGTCAAAAAGGTCCAGTGGCCTCCCTTTTTGTCACCACTTCACTTTATTTCTGCCCACTCATGCCCATAGCTCCCACACGGATTACACCCTGAGGAGTCTGCCTTCCCTGGACCCACAGCTCATGCCTCCATTGTACAAAAAGCAGCATTCCTCTCCCAAATGCTCCAAGAGGGCTTGATTCCAGGCCAGGACTCACTAACTTGTTAAATGTCAACACTCTCTTTCAGCTTCCCTCATCAGAATGTGGTAGATCTGCCTATAGTTCAAGATCCCTGTTAACCTGAGAAGTTGGCATACCACAAATGCAGCTAAAGGTTGGATTTGGGAACATCCTTGGTTGCCCACTTCAAATCAAGGGTACCTGTGAATGTCTCATGGTGCATATCTCCTTAAAGATTACCATGACAATATCAGATATTCTACTCCAAGGAGATTGTGAGAACCATCACTCATGTGCAGACAGACCCACATTGTTCCTTTGCTATCCACAACCAAGGAGAAAAGAAAAAGAAAGGAAAGAATTCATGTCAGGATTTTAGGCATGAGCAATGGGACGTCTTCATAAGGGCGGCTATTCCCTAGTCCCTAAGCCTGAACTGCTGCCATGGGCATCAATACTCCCGCTGACCCAGGGTCACTTCATGCAAACAGCCCACCACAAATCAGTTCACTTCATTTCCGTCCCTCATTTATCTGACACTTTGTGACCCCATGGACTACAGCATGCCAGTCTTCACTGGTCATCTAAAACTCCCAGAGCTTGCTCAAACACATGTCCATCAAGTGGTGATTCAGTATCTCTCTTGCTATTCTTTGGAAAATTATGATGCTCTCCAACCATCTGATTCTCTGTCATCCAGCTCTCCTGTCTTCAATCTTTCCCAGGATCAGGGTCTTTTACAGTGTCAGTTGTTCACAAAAGTGTACAAAATATTGAGTTTTCAGTTTCAGCATCCGTCCTTGCATTGAATACTCATGACCAATTTCCTTTAAGACTGACTGGTTTAATCTCCATGCAGTGCAGGACTCTAATGAGTCTTCTTAAATACTATAGTTAAAAAATATCAGTTCTTCCAGTGCTCAGCTTTATGGTCCAAAATTCACAGCCATACATGACTCCTGGAAACACCATAGATTTGACTAGATGGCCATTTGTTAGCAAAATATTTTCTGTGGATTTTCAATAATGTCTATATTTGTCACAGATTTTCTTCCAAGGAGCAAGTGTCTTTTAATTTCAGCGCTGCAGTCATCATCTACAGTGATTTTGGAGCCCAAGGAAACAAAGCCTCTCACTGTTTCCACTATTTCCCGATCTATTTGCCATAAAGTGGTGGGACCAGATGTCATGATCTTCATTTATTGAATGGTCAGTTTTAAACCACCTATTCAAATCTTCTCTTTCACTTTCATCAAGAGGCTTTTTACTTTCTCTTCACTTTCTGCCATGAGAGTGGTATCATCTGCATATCTGGGATTATTGACAATTCTCCCAGCAAACTTGATTCCAGCTTGTGCTTCATCCTGCCTGGCATTTCACATGATGTAGTCTGCGTTTGAGTAAACTGGTGACAATATAGAGCCTTGAGGTACCACTTTCCCCAACTCTGGAACCAATTTATTTTTCCAAGTCCATGGTACTGTTGCTCCTTGACCTGCATACAGATTTCTCAGGAAGCAGGTCAGGTGGCCTAGGATTCCCATCTCTTGAAGAATGTTCCAGTTTTCCATGTTCCACAAGTCAATGACTATGGCATAGTCATTAAAGCAAAAATAGATGTTTTTCTGGAACTGCCTTGCTTTTTCAATCAAACAATGGGTGTTGGCAATTTAGTTTCTGGTTGCTCTGCCTTTCCTAATCCAGCTTGAACCTCTGGAAATTCTTCATTTGTTGAAACCATCCTTGGAGAATTCAGGCATTATTTTTTGACTGTGTGAGATGAGTGCTATTGTGCATTAGTTCAAACAGTCTTTCGCATTGGCTTTTTTGGGATTGGAATGAACTGATCTTTTCCAGTTCTTTGGCCACTGCTGAGTTTTCCAAGTTTGCCTGCAAATTGAAGCATTTTCACAGCATCGTCTGTTAGAATTACACATAACTCAACTGGATATTCACTACTTCCAACAGCTTTTTCTTGCTGATGTTTCCTAAGGCCTACTTGATTTTGCATTCCAGGATGTCTGGGTCTGTCAGGATGCATTCACTTTTAAGGGATCCAATATGTTGTCTTCTTTGTGTGCTGTTTCTCAAGGACTCTCTGTTCTTAATCAGTTCCTGCAAAACAGGAACGATCAGAGCTGCACACAATTCTCAGGACTGAGATCATGGGAAAAGTCACCTACTTGGATTCACTTCAGTGACTCCCTTCGGTGACTCTCTTCAGTGACTTTGTACGGAAAGGACTATCCATTTTGTTGCAACTGGTGAAATTTCATTGTTTGTAATGACTGAGTAATCATTTTACTGAAGATATATATGCACGTGTTTCTTCAAATAAAGTACCCTGTTTCACTCAACACTTGGGTCCCCTGCTTCCTTCTCATCAACTCCAGTCCCCAGATCCCAGTCTACACTGACCGTGACAACTGGTGCCCGAACAGGGACATGGTGAACACCCTTGGCAAGCAGACGGAGTGACTGTTAGGTCCTGGGGAGGTCAGTTAGTGCGGGGTTATGAAAGAAACGGCTGGAAATCCCCACCACCTTTCTACTTTACTTCATCATTTATTTAAGGTTCAACGACATTTGGTTTCACATCAGCAGATAAAGGCTCATCTCCAAACAGTGGCTGAATAGAATCCGTGTTTCCCTGGTGAAGGCAGTTTGGATTTAGAAATTTGAAACCGGGTTAAAGAAATGTTGAACGAACCACAAGATGGGGAGTAAATAGTCCAACAAATTTCTGACGCTTTTGGACCCTCATTAAAGCAGTTTCATTTCAAGGCAATTCTAACTGCAACCTCCATATTCATCAACAAGCTAGTGCTCATTATACGAATATAAACTGGATGATGAGACTTTACATAAAGCCCAATTAGAGCAACATACAATCTTTCAAAACGTTCCCAACATCCCTGTTCTGGCTGTCCCAAGCGCTCCTCCTCCTCTTGTAATGGACACGAAACCGAAGGTCCCCCAATTCGAGGAGAAGATGAATCTGATGTTGATACTTCTGATGCTCTCTTTGACACTAAAGCCAAATATATATATAGATATAGAAATATAGATATAGATAGATATATGACAATGATAAGCTCCTAAAATGCACTCATATTTATGAAAAGAGACTCTCCACTCATTCTCTTTTATGACAAAGGCTTTCTGATTTACTGGATTTGCAAACTAGAGTCTCTGAGGCTGATGATTTTTTTCTCTATTCTGTGTTAAGAAATGGTAATGCTCAAGGGTAGCTAATGCCTCAATACAAAGGCGTTGATTTTTCTCACATACAACAAATGAAAAAGGCTGTAACTATGTACAGCCCTCCTTCTCCGTTTGCTAAAGAACTTCTAAACATTATTGCATCTTATATTGGAAATTTTATTTTATTCTTTAGATAGACTGAGAGTTGTTCTCTCCTGTGGTACTGTCGAAAAGGAGGCCAAAATGCAATTTGAAAAACTCTTTGAATATGGAGAATGAAAATCAGGAATGTCAGAGGACCATCACTCTCACTCGTGAGATTAGGAATGCTCTTCTTGTAACTTAGGGTCAGAAACTCAGAAAATGCAAACTTTAGCTGACGCAATGTTTACTTCCTTTAAAAAGGGGAATGAAGGGTGTTTTGTTTGTGGGGATAAGTGCTATTGGAAAAAAAAAAAAACTGATTGTCCTAAAAAACACACAGAAAAAAATACAACTACTAAAAAGCCTCCAGGAGTCTGCCTTCGATGTTGCAAAGGGGTACACTGGTTCACTCACACCCATGTCCATTGAGTTGGTGATGCCATCCAGCCATCTCATTCTCTGTCATCCCCTTCTCCTCCTGCCTACAATCCCTCCCAGCACCGGAGTCTTTTCCAGTGAATCAACTCTTCGCATGAGGTAGCCAAATATTGTAGTTTCATCTTCAGCAACAGTTCTTCCAATGAACACCCAGGATTGATCTCCTTTAGGATGGACTGCTTGGATATCCTTGCTATCCAAAAGACTCTCAAGCCTTTTCTCCAAAATCACAGTTCAAAAGCATCAATTTTTCAGCTATCAGCTTTCTTCACAGTCCAACTCTCACACCCATACATGACCACTGAAAAAAACACAGCTTTGATTTGACGGACCTTTGTTGGCAAAGTAATGTCTATGCTTTTTAATATGCTATATAGAATCCAATGCAATTCATTCTCTAATCGTATAACTATCACTAATACAGCTGTTTGTTTTAAATTTTTTAAACTTACCACAAGGAGATATTGTGACAAAAGCAGAAAACCATTTCTAGGAACTGAAGGACACTTTTCTTCCTCTGCCTGTTTTGTATCAAGACGGATGACTAAACAACGGATGTGGAAAATTAATATTAGCGAGAAAGGGGCATGATTGTATTTCCCAGATGGACCAACGAAGTCATTTGGCTCCCGCTTAGGAAGATCCACTCCAAAGGAGCTACGATAGAGAGGAAAAGGTGAAATCCCCTGGAGGAGGACATTCCAGTATAAGCCATGGCGGCTTTAAAAATTTCCAAGAAATGCCAAACTTCACGTCATTGACCTAATGATCTCCATACTCGGAGACAGATAAAAACTCTTAATAATCACGCTGAAAATCTAGCTTTTGAACAGGAAATGCCCTGAAATTCTGAGAATAATTTTGTCGATACGCTTGTTTTGCTTGCTTTGGCTTTGCCCACTGAGGCTGACTTGATTAATCACACTTATTAGGCCCCATGAACAGTATCAAATGTCAAAATGATACGATATTGAATGAGGAATTCCCCTGGTCGGTAGGTGTCCAGTATATTACTTGAGATCAGTGCAGAAATAACTCTAGAAGGAAAGAAGGGGTGGAGCAAAAGCAAAACCAATACCCAGTTGTGAATGTGACTGGTGATAGAAGCAAGGTCCGGTGCTGTAAAGAGCAGTATTGCATAGGAACCTGGAATGTTAGGCCCATGAACCAAGGCAAATTGGAAGTGGTCAAACAGGAGATGGCAAGAGTGAAGATAGACAATCTAGGAATCAGTGAACTAAAAAGGACTGGAATGGGTGAATTTAACTCAGATGACCATTATATTTACCACTGTGGGCAGCAATCCCTTAGAAGCAATGGAGTAGCCATCATAGTCAACAAAAGAGTCTGAAATGCAGTTCTTGGATGCAATTTTAAAAATGACAGAATGATTTCTGTTCGTTTCCAAGGCAAACCATTCAATATTACAGTAATCCATGTCTATGCCCCAACCGGTAACGCTGAAGAAGCCGAAGTTCAACAGTTCTATGAAGACCTATAAGATCTTTTAGAACTAACACCTGAAAAAGATGTCCTTTTCATCATAGGGGACTGGAATGGAAAAGGAGGAAGTCAAGAAACACCTGGAATAACAGGCAAATTTGGCCTTGGAGCACGGAATGAAGCAGGGCACAGGCTAATAGAGTTTTGTCAAGAGAATGCACTGGTCATAGCAAACACGCTCGTCCAACAACACAAGAGAACACTCTACACATGGAGATCACCAGATGGTCAATACCGAAATCAGATTGATTATATTCTCTTCTGTGAAATATGGAGAAGGTCTATACAGTTAGCAAAAACAAGACCAGGAGCTTACTGTGGCTCACATCCTGAACTCCTTATTGCCAAATTCAGACTTAAAATGAAAAAAATAGGGAAAACCACTAGACCATTCAGATATAACCTAAATCAAATCCCGTATGATTATACAGTGGAAGTGAGAAATAGATTTAAGGGACTAGATCTGATAGATAGAGTGCCTGATGAACTCTGGACGCAGGTTCATGACATTGTACAGGAGACAGGGACCAAAACCATCCTCATGGAAAAGAAATGCAAAAAAGCGAAATGGCTGTGTGAGGAAACCTTACAAAAGCTGTGAAAAGAAGAGAAGCGAAAAACAAAAGAGAAAAGGAAAGATATAAGTATCTGAATGCAGACGTCCGAAGAATAGCAAGGAGAGATAAGAAAGCCTTCCTCAGTGATCAATGCAAAGAAATAGAGGAAAAAAACAAAATAGGAAAAACAAGAGAGCTCTTCAAGAAAATTAGATTCCAAGGGAACATTTCATGCAAAGATGGGCTCGATAAAGGACAGAAATGGTATGAACCGAATAGAAGAAGAAGATATTAAGAAGAGGTGGCAAGAATACACAGAACAACTGTACAAAAAAGATCTTCATGACCAAGATAGTCACGAAAATGTGATCACTGACCTAGAGCCAGACATCTTGGAATGTGAAGTCAAGTGGGCCTTAGGAAGCATAACTACGAACAAAGCTAGTGGAGGTGATGGAATTCCACTTGAGCTACTTCAAAACTTGAAAGACGATTCTGTGAAAATGCTGCACTCAATATGCCAGCAATTTTGGAAAACTCAGCAGTGGCCACGGGGCTGGAAAAGGTTAGTCTTCATTCCAATCCCAAAGAAAGGGAATACCAAAGAATGCTCAAAATACTGCACAATTGCACTCATCTCACACGCTAGTAAAGTCATGCTCAAAATTCTCCAAGCAAGGCTTCAGCAATATGTGAACCGTGAACTCCCAAATGTTCAAGTAGGTTTTAGAAAAGGCAGAGGCACAAGAGATCAAATTGCCAACATCCGCTGGATCATGGAGAAAGCAAGAGAGTTCCAGAAAAACATCTATTTCTGCTTCATTGACTATGCCACAGCCTTTGACTCTGGGGATCACAATAAACTGTGGAACATTCTGAAAGAGATGGGAATACCAGATCACTTGACCTGCCTCTTGAGAAATCTGTATGTAGGTCAGGAAGCAACCATCAGAACTGTACATGGAACAACAGACTGGTTCCAAATAGGAAAAGGAGTACGTCAAGGCTGTATATTGTCACCTTGCTTATTTAACTTATATTCAGAGTACATCATGAGGAACACTGGCCAGAAGAAACACAAGCTGGATCAAGATTGCTGGGAGAAATATCAATAACCTCTAATATGCAGATGACACCACCCTTATGACAGAAAATGAAGAGGAACTCAAAAGCCTCTTGATGAAAGTGAAAAAGGAGAGTGAAAACGTTGGCTTGAAGCTCAACATTTAGAAAACAAAGATCATGGCATCTGGTCCCATCACTTCATGGGAAATGGATGGAAAAACAGTGGAAACAGTGTCAGACTTTATTTTTGGGGGCTCCAAAATCACTGCAGATGCTGACTTCAGCCATGAAATTAAAAGACGCTTACTCCTTGGAAGGAAAGTTATGACCAACCTAGATAGTATATTAAAAAGCAGAGACATTACTTTGCCAACCAAGGTCCGTCTATTCAAGGCAATGGTTTTTCCCGTGGTAATGTATGGATGTGAGTGTTGGACTGTGAAGAAACCTGATCACCAAAGAATTGATGTTTTTGAACTGTGGTGCTGGAGAAGACTCTTTTGAGTCCCTTGGACTGCAAGGAGATCAAACCAGTCCATTCTAAAGGAAATCAATCCTGGGTGTTCCGTGGAAGGACTGATGCTAAAGCTAAAACTGCAATACTTTGGCCACCTCATGTGACGAGTTGACTCACTATAAAAGACTCTGTTGCTGGGAAAGGTTGGGGGAGGCAGGAGAAGTTGACGACAGAGAATGAGTTGGCTGGATGGCATCACCGACTCTGTGGACGTGAATTTGAGTGAACTCCGGGAGTTGGTGATGGACAGGGAGGCCTGGAGTGCTGTGGTTTATGGGGTCGCATAGAGTCGGGCACAACTGATCGACTGAACTGAACTGAACTGATTAGACTTATATACCTAGGCCTCCTTTATTGCAAGTTGTAGAATGGACAGATACAGAACCAATCATATCCACTAATGACACAGTACATATGTATTCTCCTTGGAGATTTGACCTGTCCTCTCTCAAGATGGAAGATTAATAAGCATTTCTCTAGGCTATGAAATCCTTCCTTTATGCATGGTCCCAGCAGAATTCTGTATTAATGTTAGTCAACAAAAGTGGGCTTTCATCCTGCCTCCAAAAAAGAATTTCCGTTCATTGCTTGGACTGTTTCCTGCCCTGTCCTTTTATGAAAACCATGTGAATACTACCCAAACTTTCGGAAAAGGACAAAAGTTGAAATGTAAGGGGTTTACGTATAAGGACTCTACATATATTCCTGTTTACTGGGGTAGATATCAAGCTAAATCATGGAAATTAATTTTTCTGACCATTTACACCCTTGTTGATTGGGGAACCCATAGAATGTGGCTATCTAACTGCTCAGATTATCTTAATAATACACTGTGTGATTATGTTACTCAAGTCGAATGGAAGATTACCAACATTTCAATGGAAAACTTCCATGTCATAGGACTCTTTGTCTGGCTTGACAGCAAAATGGCAACTCCTCACTCTCGAATCATCCTCAATAAATGAATTGGACCTGAACAATGGGACATCTGGAAACTTGATGTATGTACTGAAATACTTGGAACATGGACTTGATATCTCACAAGGACCAGTCGTTGTCATAGTAACTCTTCCTTCCGTTATAATCATTCATATTTTATACAAGCTTGCATCCCCCTTCCTTTTGTTATAGCCGTAGGGAACTCACAATTTAATAAGACTTTATGTTCTGTGACTTGTATAGAATGTAAATTGTATACTTGTCTAAATTCCTCTATTTCTCTCTAAAAATAATGAATCCCTTTTGATTCTTCGTTCTCGGTACAGTCTGTGGTTGCCAAGTAGATCTCCGACGGCCCTGGGAAGAAGGTCCCATGGTAAGACTTGCCTCCCGGTTACTCTCTAAATTACTCCAACGATCTAAGCGATTTACTGAGTGGTTAATTCTTGGCATTTTGGGACTAATAGCCATTTGCATCACTGCCAGAGTTGCAGGCATTGCTTTACAAACCTCAATTCACACCCAAAACTTTATTCAAATTTGTACTAAAGATGCTGATACTGTGTGGGCTACCCAGCCTCAGCTGGATGAGGACGTTCAGGATAAAATACAAGAATTAAAAGCAGGCATCCAATTGGTCAGAGAACAATTAATAGATTTAAAAATGCAAATATTATTAAAATGTGATTGGATTTCTACACAGTTTTGCGTTACTCCTGTTTGGTTCAACAATAGTGCTTACAACTGCGAACAAAGCAAATTTCATTTACAAGATATTCATAAAAATCCTTCCTTAAATGTACAATTGTTCCAAAAGAAAATCTTTGAAATCTCCTCTAAGAGTCCATCCTTTTCCAAAAATTTAGAAACCTTTGCTGAACAGCTAGCTGATCAATTATTTGGGCTACTCACTTGAGGATGACATCAAAGCATTACACATCGTATTGGATCTGGAGCCAAAATGCTGATAATTATCATGGTGATTATATTTGTAGTATACTAATGCCTTTCAACTAAAATGTTCAGACTAAACAGGCAAACCCAATTGGTCAGTGCCTTTTTCACAGAAGCATAGGCAGTCACCCCAAATTATGAAAAAATAAAACAGGGGGAATAGTCAGGGGACGTTCAACTTTAAGGGATCCAATATGTTTTCTTCCCTTGTGTACCATTTCTCAAGGACTCTCTGTTCATTCTTAGTTCCTGCAAAACAGGGATGAGCAGATCTGAACGCAGTTCTCACGACTGGGATTATGGGAGAGGACACCTGCTTGGATTCCCTTCAGTGTCTCAAAGGATTAAACATTTTGTTGCCACTGGTGGAATTTAATTATTTTTGGTGGCAGAATAATAATTTTATTGACGATATATAAGCATGTATTTCTGCAAAAAAAAGTACCCTTGTTTCACTCGAGACTTCTGTCCCCTGCATCCTTTTCTGTTAACTGCATTCACCAGGTCCGGGTCTACGAAGATCATGACATGGATCTAGTTGAGTGATGACACCATCTTGGTTATCTGGTCATGAAGAGTTTCTTTGTAGAGTTCTCTGTATTCTTGACACATTTTAATAGTTTCTGCTTCTTTTAGGTCCCTAATATTTCTGACCTTTATTGTGTACTTCTTTGCATGAAATCTTCCCATGGTATCTTTAAATTTCTTGAAGCGACCTCTAGTCTATCTGATTATATTTTTAACCTCCCCTTCTTGGCATTGATCAGTGAGGAAGCTTTTCTTACCTGCCCTAGCTATTCTTCAAAATTCAACATTCAAATAGGTGTATCTTTGCCATTCTCGTTTCACTTCCACTTCTCTCTCTCTCCTTTTTCTTTTTTTCTTCTTCTTAGCTAGTGTAAAGTGTCTTCAGAAAACCGTTTTGCCTTTGTGCATTTCTTTGTCTTGGGGATAGTCTTCATTGCTGCTCGTGTACAATATCACGAACCTCTGCCCTTAGTTCTCCAGGAACTCTATTAGATTTCCAATGATAATCAAAATGGCTTTTACTTAGGTCAACCTGAATGATCTAGGGATTTTCCTACTTTTGTTGAAATACGTCTGAATGTTTCAGTATGAGCTAATGATCTGAGCCACAGTTAGCTCCCAGTTTTGTTTTGGGTGGCTGCATCGAGCTTCTCCATCTTCAGCTGTAAAGCATATAATTAGTTTGATTTCGGTATTAACCATTTTCTTAAAAGACTCTGATGCTGTGAAAGGTTGGGGCCTGGAGGAGAAGGGGACGACCAAGAATGAGATGGCTGGATGACATCACTGACTCTGTGGACATGAGTTTGAGTGAACTCCGGGAGTTGGTGATGGACAGGGAGGTCTGGCGTGCTGTGATTCATGGGGTCGCGGAGAATCGGACACGACTGAGCGACTGAACTAAACTGAACTGTGTGCATGTGTAGAGTCGTCTCATTTGTTGTTGGAAAAAAGTTTCCTATGACAGTGCGTTGTCTTGGCAAAACTGTGTTAGACACTGTCCTGGTTCATTTTGTACGCAAAGGCCAAAATTGTCTGTGAATCTAAATATCTCTTGATGTCCTCCTTTTGCATTCCAGTCCCCTATGATGCAAATTATATCTTTATGTGTGTATGTGTGTCTGTTAATTCTAGCAGATCCTGTTGGTGAACATAGAACCACTCAACTTCAGCTTCTCACTGACCTTCAGCTCAATTTCTACTTGAACATTGCTGGTCAGGACATATATTTGGATTACTGTGCTGTTGCATAGTGTGCCTTGAGAATCAGCAGAGATCTTTCTGCTATTCTTAAGAATGCACCCAAGAACTGCATTTCACACACTTTTGTTGACTATGAGTGCTACACCATTTCTTCTCTAGGAATTCTTACCCACCATAGTAGATAAAATGGTCATCTCAATTAAATTTGCCCATTCCAGTCAATTTTAATTCACTGATTCCTGAAAGGTTGATATTCACCATTGATATATCCTGTTTGACAAATTCCAAGTTTACTTGAGTCATGGACCTAACTTTCTTAGTTCCTGTGCACTATTGTTCTGTACAGAGTGAGGCTTTACTTCCATCACCAGTCACTACCACAGCTGGGTGTTGTTTTTGCTCTGACTTCATCTCTTCTTTATTTTTGGAGTTACTTCTCCACTGATTTCCAGAAGCACATTAGCACCTGCCACCCTGGGGAGTACATCTTTCAGTGTCCCATCTGTTTGCCTTTTCATACTGTTCGTGGTGTTTCAAGGCAAAATACTGAAGCTATTTGCAATTCACTTTTACATTGGCCCACGTTTTGTCAGAACCCTCCATCATGACCCATCCATCCTGGATGGTCCTACATGGCGTGACTCATAGTTTCATTGCATTAGACAAAACTGTGATCCACTTCATCAGTTTGGTTAGTTTTCTGTGATTGTGGTTTCCATTCTGTCTGCCCTCTAATGTATAAGCATAAAAGGCTTATAGAAGCTTTCTGATGGGAGGGACAGACTGTGAGTGAACCTGAGTCGTTTTTATATAGGTGGGGCCATGTTCAGTAAATCTTTAATCCGATTTTCTGTTTGCAGTGGCAGGAGGGTGGGGTGCGGGTTGTTGTGTTCCAGCCCTGTTGTTTGAACTGAGGATAAAGTCCGATATGAGTAATGAAAGTAATTGTGATCTTCTTCAAAAGGGCTTATGCAAGCACTGTTGTATTCAGTGCCCCTCATCCTGCTGCAGGCCACTCTTTGCCCACGCCTCTGCCGGAGACCCCTCGACACTCACAGGCAAATCTGGCTCAGTCTATTGTGGGGACACTTTTCCTTATTTTTGTCTCCTGGTTCACACAAAGTTTTGTTTGTGCCCTCCATCAGTCTGCTTCAGTTCTGTGGAAGTTCTGTAATCAAATCCCACTGACCTCCAAAGTCAAATTTCCTCTGGGGTTCTCAATCCCTTTGCCAGAGCCCCAGGTGAGGAAGTGTGCAGTGCTCCTAGAACTTCCTTAACTGTACGAGACTTTCTTCGGATTAATTATTTTTCAATTTGTGGATGTCTGCTAGCTGGATTTATTGTGGATTGAATGGCAAACTCCTCCAAGAGGGCATATGCCATAAACTGCATGACCCAGGTCTGTAGCAGCCAGAGACCCTCTCCCCTGTCAGGCCACTGCTGACCCATGCCTCTGCGGGAGACACTCAATCACTGAAAGACAGGTCTGACTCTGGGTCTGTCAGTCTCTGTGTATCGGTGCACCAAATGTTTTCTGTGCGTCCTCTGAGTGTGGCTGAAAGGTATTGCTTCTAAACACAATTTCACCCCTCCTACAGTCTTCTTGGGACTTATCTGTCCCCCGTGGACATGGTGTACATCTTTTTGGTGGGACCCTGACATTCTCTTGTCCATCAGCATTCAGTAGCAAGCTGCAAATTTGGAGCTCACTCAGGAAAAGATAAGTGAACACCCTTCTACTTGGCCATCTTTTCTCTCTCACAGGTACACACTAGCAAAGGGGAAAAATCATATACCCCACAGCTGCACTTTCTTCACCTTTCTACACTGCCAGTTATGCAAGAAGCACCCGGGTAGATTGCATGCTCACACACTGTATCCGAGGATGCCTGTGGTTTCACGATGAAGGAGTCTATATGATCATGTCATTTGTCTCACATGATGCTATCATTGGCCACATCAGAGAGGGAGTATGCTGCCTGATGGACGGGTCTGAAACAGCAGTAGGCCAGGGCCTTCCTCTAATGTGTAAAAATTCTCTGGTGCAGTAGGCTATCTTTCTGTTCCTCCTCCTTCCAGTCTCTGTTCGTTTCGGAAGGACCTTGACCTCTTTAAACTCTTGGATCCTGTTATAGCCATGCTTACCATTTCCAGAGGATACCCCAATTCCCATAGACTAAAGTGTCCAAAGGCTATGCTTTAAAATACTCACACCATTGAATTTACACTGGGTGAGTTCTCAAAGCTTCCCATCTGCTTCTTGGTAGAAATTCACACATCAACGTGGCACAAACTGTGAGTTTCTTTATGTCTCTTGAGGTAAATCCAGATTTGTGGACCCACTTTCCTGAATTGTCACTGGCCGTCCTTTCCTCATTCCTGTGCTGAACAGGAGCACCTCAGAGATGCATGGGCCAGTCTTCTCCACTCTGTGGACACCTCATGCCTCCTTCTGCTTGCTGCATGTCTCGTGATCTCTCACCTTCATTTCTACTTCGACTGTAGTTGGACACACAGCCACATACAGAAACACACACAAACACAGCCATGTCTACCCACGCATGTAAACACAAATGTTCAGAGGCACAAGGAAACATAGCAAACAGGGAACATAAGCGTTTCTGTAGCTGAAAAACCAGTTCTTCATATCAAATTTAGAGATTTCCATATTTCTCCAAGGGAAGTCTCCATTCTCATCTCCAATATGAAATATAGAGGTGTGCAACTTCCAAAGTGGAGAATTGTCACCTAGGATTGAATAGAGTCAATAAGGAGCATTTCACATTTCCTGGACAAAATTCTGTTTTGATATATATATGAGAAATACAATAAACTCTAAACTTGAAGAAGAAACAGTGGGGCCCTAATTTCATTTGTGCAAGAGAGATCATTCCAAATCCATACTGGTTCTCCATATCTTCAGAGAACCAGTGCCAAGATTTCCATATGGGTAGTATACAGAATTCCACATTAAATGCCAGAAAACCACCATGCAGATTTTCATACATGAGTAATAGAGAATTCCACATTTCACATAAGAAAAATAGAATCCAGATTTTCACAGAGTGAAATAAAAAATACAAGTATCATGGAGTAATACTGGTATCACTGTATTTGCATGTAAAAGTATGCTGCTGCTGCTAAGTCGCTTCAGTCATGTCCGAGTCTGTGCGACCCCATAGAAGGCAGTCCACCAGGCTCCGCCGTCCCTGGAATTCTCCAGGGAAGAATACTGGAGTGGGCTGCCATTTCCTACTCCAATGTAAAAGTATCAGTTCAGTTCAGTCTCTCAGTCGTGTCTGACATTTGCGACCCCATGAATCACAGGAAGCCAATACTCTCTGTCCATCACCAACTCCCGGAGTTCATTCAAACTCATGTCCATCGAGTCGGTGATGCCATCCAGCCATCTCATTTTCTGTTGTCCCCGTCTCCTCCTGCCCCAATCCCTCCCAGCATCCGTGTCTTTTCCAGTGAGTCAAGTCGTCGCATGAGGTGGCCAAAGTATTGCAGTTTCAGCTTTAGCATCAGTCCTTCCAATGAACATCCAGGATTGATCTCCTTTAGAATGGACTGGTTGGATCTCCTTGCAGTCCAAAGGACTCACAAGAGTCTTCTCCACACCACAGTTCAAAAGCATCAATTCTTTGGAGATCAGCTTTCTTCACAGTCCGACTCTCACATCCATACATGACCACTGGAAAAACCATAGCCTTGACTAGACGATCATTTGATGGCAAAGTAATGTCTCTGCTTTTTAGTATACTATAAATGTTGGTCATAACTTTCCTTCCAAGGAGTAAGCGTCTTTTAATTTCATGGCTGCAATCAGCATCCACTGTGATTTTGGAGCCCAAAAAATAAAGTCTGACACTGTTTCCACTCTTTCCACATCTATTTCCCAGTGGGAACAGTTTGTGGAATTGCCTTTCTTTGGAATGGAATAAAAACTGAATGTTTCCTGTCCTGTGGCCACGGCTTAGTTTTCCAAATTCCTTGCATACTGAATACAGCACTTAGAGATGATCATTTTTCAGGCTATGAAATAGCTGAACTGGAATTTCATCAGTTTCAGTAGTTTTGTTCATAGTGAAGTTTCATAAGGATGGCTTGACTTCACATTCCAAGAGGACTGGCTATAGGTGAGTGATCACATCATCGCGGTTATCTGGGTCATGAAGATTCTGTTAATATAGTTCTTCTGTGTAACTTTGCCACCTCTTCTTAATATCTTCCCTTCATTGAGGTCCATGCAATTTCTGTCTTTATGTTGAATATCTCTGCATGAAATGCTTCCTTGGTAGCTTTAAGTTTCTTGAAGAGGTCTCTTTTCTTTCCCATTCCATTATTTTCCTCGATTTCTTACCATTAATCACTGAAAAAGTGATTTCTTATCACTCCTTCCGATTCCTTGGATCTTTGCATTCAGATTGTTATATCTTTAATTTTTTCCTTTGATTCAGCTTATTTTCTCATCTATTTGTAAGCCATCTTCAGCAAACCATTTTGCCTTTATGTATTTTTCTTGAGGAGGGTCTTGATCACTGCCTATTGTACAATGTCACAATCCTCTCTCAATAGTTCATCAGGCATTCTTTGTATCAGATCTAATCCTTTGAATCTACTTGTCAGTTTCACCGTGTAATCATAAGGGATTTCATGTAGGACATGGCTGAATGATCTAGTGGTTTTCCCTACTTTCTTCAATTTAACTTTTGCTTTGGCAATAAGGAATTCATGTCCTGAGCCACTGTCCACTCCCAGTCTTGCTTTGCCGACTCTACAGATCTTCTGCATCTTTGGCTGTGAAGAAAAAGTCAATGTGACTTCAGTATTAACCATATTATGAGATACATTTTTAGTATTCTCTCATGTTCCCAGAAGAGGGTGCTTGCCATTAGCAGTGTGTTCTCTTGGCAAATCTCTGTTAACATTTGGAAGACTTCATTTTGTAATCTAAGGCGAAATTTGCCTGTTACCCCTGGTAGCTCTTGACTTCCTACTTTTGCATTCCTTTCCCTGTGATGGAAAAGTCATTTTTCTTGTCTGTTACTTCTAGAAAGTCTTGTAGGTCTTCATAGAATCTTTCTAATTCAGCTACTTCAGCATGACTGGTCAGGGCAGACTTGGTTTACTGTGCTATTGAATGGATTCCCTTGGAAAGAAACAGAGACCATTCTGCCGGTTTTCAGATTGCCACCAAATACTACATTCCAGACTCTTTTGTTTACTATAATGGCTACTCCGTTTCCTCTGAGGGTTTCTTTCCCACTGTAGTAGACATAATGGTAATCTGAGTTAAATTCATCCATTCCTGTCCATTTTAGTTCACTGATCCCTAAAATGTCAATGTTCACTCTTGATGTCGCCGTTTTGACCCCTTCCTATTTTCCTTAATTCATGGACCTAACCTTTAACGTTCCTATGCAATCTTGCTCTTCACAGCATCGGGGTGTTCTTCCATCACTAGTCACATCTGCAACTGGGTACTGTTTTGGCTTTGGCTCCATTGCGTCATTCTTTTTAGAGTTGCCTCTGCACTGATCTCCCATATCATATTGGGCAGCTACCAACCTTGGAGTTTGTCTTTCAGTATGCTATATTTTGCCTTTACATGCTGCTCATGGAGTTCTTCAGGCAGGAATACTGATGAGGTTTTCCATTCCCTTCTCCAAGGACCACAATTTGTCAGAAACCATAACCATGACCCGTCCATCTTGGGTGGCCCTACAAGCATGGCACATAGTTTCATTGAGTGAGTTAGACAAGGCTGTATCCCATGTGATCAATTTGGCTAGCTTTCTGAGATTATGGTTTTCATTCGCTCTGACTTCTGATGGATAAGGTCAAGAGTTTATGGGAGCTTCCTGATGGGAACGACTGATTAAGGGAAACTGGTTCTTTTTCTGATGGGTAGAGCCACGCTCAGTTCAGTGCAGTTCAATGGCTCAGTCATTGACAAATCTTTGTGACCCTATGCACTGCAGCATGTCAGTCCTCCCTGTCCATCACCAACTCATCGAGTTTACTTAAACTCATGTTCATAAAGTCAGCGATGCTCTCCAATCGTCTCATCTTCTGTCTACTGTTATCCTCCCACCTTGAACTTTTCCCAGCATCAAGGTCTTTTAAAAATGAATCAGTTCTTCACATCATGTGGCCAAAATATTGGGTCGTAGCTGCAACATCAGGCCTTCCAGTGAATGTTCTGGGCTGATTTCCTTTATGATGGACTCCTTGGATCTCCTTACCATTCAAAAGACTCTTAAGCCACTTCTCCATCATCACAATTCAAAAGCATCAATTCTTTGGCTTTCTTTATAGTCCAAATCTCCCATCCCTACATGACTACTGGCAAAACCATAACTTTGACTAGACAGAAATATTTTGGAAAGTAACTCTCTGATGTTTGATATTCTGTCTAGTTTGGTCATATTTTTCTTCCAAAGAGAAAGCATCTTTTAATGTTACGGCTGCATTCCCAATCTGCTGTGATTTTGAATACACCTCCACTCCCCAAACCCCACCCCTGGCCAAAAAAAAAAAAAAAAAAAAAACACTCTCATTCTTTCCATTGTTTCCCCTTCTATTTGCCATGAAGTGATGGGATCGGTGGCCATGATCATTGTTGTATGAATTTTGAGTTTTATGTCATCTATTTCACTCTCCACTTTCACTTTCATCAAGGGGCTCTTTAGTTCGTCTTCCCTTTCTACCATAAACTTGGTTCCATCTCCAGATAAGAGATTATTGATATTTCACCTGGCTATCTTGATTCCAGGGTGTGTTTATGCAACCTGGCATTTCTCATGATGTAATCTGCATATAATTTACATAAGCAGCATATCCGTATACAGCCTTGACGTACTCCTTTCCCTTTGGATTCAGATTGTCTTTCCATTTCCAGTTCTAACTTGCGTCTTGATCTGCATACAGATTTTTCAGGAGGCAGGTCAGGTGGTCTGGTATTGTCATCTCCTGAGGAATTTTCCATAGTTTATTGTGACCCGTAGTCAAAGGTTTGGTGTAGTCAATGATGCAGAAGTAGAATTTTTTCTTCTGGACTCTTCCTGTGTTGCTGATCCAAAAGCTGTTGATAATTTGATTTCTGGTTCCTCTGCCTTTCAAAAATCAAACTTGAACACCGGAAAATTCATGGTTTATGTACTGTTGAAGCCTGGTCTGGAGAATTTCGATCATTATTTTGCTAGTGTGTAAGATGATTGCAATTGTGTGGTAGTGTAAACATTCTTTGGCACTGGCTTTCTTTAATGCTAATTGACCTTCTCCTTGTATAATTATGGGTCATTAGTATGTGTATATTACAAAAACCATCCCAATACTCGATTATGATTACCGTCCACTTAATTTTTTAAACTAAATTATGATAAAGGAGTAAAGAAAAGAAAAGAATTCTACTTGGTGCTCTCTGATGACCTAAATGTGAAGGAAGTCTAAAAATTCAGGGATTTATGTACACAGAAGTGTCATTCATTTTGATATATTACAAAAAAATAAGAGAAGATTGTACAATTTTTATAAAATAAAATTTCTTAAAGCAATATTACAAGTCAACTGTACCTCAAGCAGTGAACAAATAAATTGTTCCACCATTTGCAATATTTTGGTCGTTGAGAACATGATGGTAAGTGAAATATTTCAGTTACAAGGTAACAGAAACTTTAATCACCTGATGGTTTTAGTTAAAACATGTGAATTTAGGGAAAGTGAGTTGAAAATTGTTATCTGAGCTTTTTCAAAATTGAGCACGATTATTCAAGTTACCAACTTGTATCATAGGTCAAATATTTCTTCAAGGAAGATGTTCTAATAGAGACAGGACGGACATAGATCTGCAGATCTTAGCTCAAGATTATTAGAGAAGTTGGAAATGCAACTCCAACCACAGTCACACTCTCAATGGTGTATAGTAAAATATATATTGCTCCCATTGCTCAGGACCTTCTAGGCCTTCTACCCTAGGGCCGGGTAGTGAAAGGCAGAACTTCAGGAAAGGCAAAAGGCTATGTATTTCAGAGGCCCAGATCCCTTGATGGAGCCATTCACTGGCCTTCACCAGGGTTCGAAGAAGTAGCCAACATGTCTGATGCTCACTTCCATGACCTAATAGTTGTGGCAAACCGTAGGGGTAACCGTCTATGACACCCAGCCCCCTTTTGGATAGTATGAGAATACCGAGGGCCAACTGTGTTTCGGGCACTTGACTCCCTCATTAAAATGACTGGACAATGTATGAGAACCTTGGAAAGAGAAGGAAACAGAGAACAGACAGCTTCCCCTTCAGCTGGGACTGGGCACTGATTGGAGAACCAAGACCAGACGTTGAGATCTAGCCTGCGCCCAGACAGGATAACCAGCCTTCAGAGGGAAACCCTCCTCGTAACCAGGATGTTGGATGATGAAAGTCATTTTAGGATATTTCCTTTTAGGTTACGGATTGATATTTGCTTCAGTACAGGTTTACAGAAACAGTATTACCTGACTGTGACCTTACCTCAATAACAGGATCTGACAGCAAGATATTTGCAAACCTAATCACAACCCTCACTTACCTTTCCTCTAAGTGAGCTGTGTTGAAAGCTGAGGAGTTTGCTGTAATTAAAGGCATAAGCCACACATCTTGCATTACTCTGCAATGAAAACCTCTAGTATTTTAACCCCAATCTTTGGAAATAACAGTCTAATAATAGGTATTTATTAGCAGTAGCATCTTATGTCTCAGTTAGGTGGATGAGAGAGTGCCTCATTTCAAAACCACTTTCTCTCATGTGTACATGAGAAGTTTATCATTTTCTAGTATAAAACAAATTAGCTGGTGCACTGGGATGAACCAGAGGGATGGGATGGGGAGCGAGGTGGGTGTGGGGTCAAGATGGGGAACATGTGTACACCCGAGGCGACTTCATGTCAGTGTATGGCAAAACCAATACAATATTGTAAACTAATCAGCCTCTAATTAAAATAAATACATTTAAAATAATGATAATAATAAAAACAAATTAACAAAATCTGATGGCTACCCCGATTATCAAGCTTATTAAGGACCAAATTACTGTGACAGATGTAATCAGGTCTATTTGAAGAATACTTATAACTTTGAAAATATTTTAATGAACTAATTTGCTATTATACATATATTATATTTTGCTAGTATACATATATAAAATATAGTATTTTGACTTTACATCAATTTTGTAGTTTGTATATGTGCATCACAGTTTGGTTTAATACTTATACAAAATAAATTTTTTCTTTACCTAATGCCTTTATGGAGAGGATATGGAGATTGGCAAGAAACTCTAAGTGTTGTTTATAATTGTATTAATCCCAAAGAACCCCTTTTTCTTAAGAATCTGCATTCTCAATTGGGTAGATCTGATTAGTGGGGTGAACACTCAGAGACAGATTAGTATAGACTGGTAACAAGTGAAAAGAAGAAAATCAATATTGTAGAATAATGTTGTCCTCTCAAAATGTGTATTTTGAAGCCGATGGCATCATCGACTCGATGGACATGAGTTTGAGTGAACTCCAGGAGTTGGTGATGGACAGGGAGGCCTGGCATGCTGTGATTCACGAGGTCAAAGAAAGTCGGACATGACTGAGTGACTGAACTGAACTTACTGTACTTTGTACAGAGTCAAAATTTTGAGCAATGTGTAATTTCTTTCTGAACCTTTTTGCCAATAGGGTTTTTAGGTAGATATTTTGATATACAGGACAAGGTTTTTATCAGGAAAGGAGAGCAGACACAAAAAACACAGAGACATTTATATGTGAAGACAAAGCCATGTGATGATGTGTCACCATCCAAAAGAGGCCTCAAAAGAAAGCAAATCTGGTAACCCTTTTATTACTGGCTAGATCCTGCAAGTATAAGAAATCATTTACTGAAGCTACCTGCTTAATGGCATGCTGTTAGAGAAAACCTTGAAAAGACATATAACACTGCCTCTTGAAAATAAGCTTTCAAGTTCAAAAGAAGCCTACTGTTCATACCCAGGTTCTCAGCGAAAGGAAACTGTTAAAGAACTCTCTGACCAATTAACTGATAATGCTTCAGAATTTTAATGGGAAAAATTCCCATTCTCCATTGAAAAGAGAAGTATAAAGTACTTAGGAATAAATTTACCTAAAGAAACAAAAGACCTGAATCTATATATCGAAACCTAAAACACTGCAGAAATAAAGATAATAGAAACAGAGAAATATGTCAGGTTCTTAGATTAGAAGAATCAATACGTGAAAATGAGTACACTAGCCAAAACACAATATGTTCACCACTATCTAACAGTGTTGTTGCTGTTGTTGTTGTTGTTTCCACAGAACAAGAACAAACAATTTCAACCTTTAATAGCCAAAGCAATCTTGAAAAAGAAGAATGGATATAGTGGGATCAACCTGCCTGACTTCAGGTTATACTACAGAGCTATAGTCATCAAGAAAGAAAGGTACCTGCACAAGACAAAAATTCAGATCAATGGAACAATATAGAAAGCCCAGAGATATATCCACACACATATGGACACTTTATCTTTGGCAAAAGAGGCAAAAATATATAATGGAGGAGAGAAAACCACTTTAAAAAGCGCTGCTGGGGAAAACTGTCAACAACTGTAAAAGAGTGGTGCTACAAAACATTTTACCACCCTATACAACAATACACTTAAAATGGATTAAACATATAAACACAAGTCTAGAAACTATACAACTCTCAGAGGAAAACATAGACAGAACAGACTCTAACACAAATCACAGTATCATTCTCTGTGACCCTCCTGAGTGACAGAAATAAAAACAAAAACAAACATGGGACATCATTAAACTTAAAAGTTTTACACAATGAAGGAAACAATAAGCAAGGTGAAATGGCAGCCTTCCAAATGGGAGAAAATAATAGTAAAAAAATTAGCTGACATCAAATTAGTCTCCAAAATATACAAGCAGCTCATGCAGTTCAATACCAGAAAAATAAGTAATCCAATCAAAAAGTGAGACAAAGATCTAAAGAGATTTCTCCAAAGGATACATACAGGTGTCTAACAAACACCTGAAAATCTGCTCCACATCACTCATTATCAGAGAAACTCAAATGAATACTACAGTGAGGTACCATTTCACACTGGTCAAAAAACTACCATTAAAAACTACCATCAAAAAACTCTACAATCCAGCAATGCTGAAAAGGGAGCGGAGAAAGGGAACATTCTTACGTTGTTGGTGGGAAGGCACACTAGTATGGGCACTATGGAGGACAGTGTGGAGATTCCTTAAAAAAAAAAAATAATAATAATAATAAACGGAAATAGAATTACCATATGACCCAGTGATCCCACTTCTGGGCATACAGACCAAGACAACTAGAATTCAATGAAACATATGTACTCCAATGTTCATTGCAGCACTCTTTACTATAGCTTGGAAATTGAAACAACCTTGATGTCCACTTTGAAGATCAATGGTTAAGGATGAAGCTGTCATATACACAATGGAATATTCAGCTATTAAAAAAAGGACGTGTTTGAGTCAGTGCTATGAGGTGGATGAAACTGCAGCCTATTATACAGAGGGAAGCAAGCCAGAAAGAGAAACACCAACATAGTATATGAAACCTTATATATGAAATTTAGAAAGAAGTAACAACGATGTCATAAGCGAGACAATAAAAGTGACACTTATGTAAAGAAAAGAATTCGGGACTATGTGGGATATGGCGAGGGTGGGATACTAGGAAAGAATAGCATTGAAGCATGAAACACTGAAACATTTATATTATCATATGGAGAACAGATAACCAGTTGAAGCTCATTACATGAAGCAAGGCATGCAAAAGTGCTGCTGTGGGACAAACCAGAAGGACGAGTCCATGAGATGGCTGACTGACATAGTAGTGTGGAGGAAGCTCTGATGAGAATTCAGTAACCACGAAAATAGTTCACTTGTATTACAGTAAAAAAAAAAAATTATTTTCTCTCAGCTAGCTCTCATAGACTCTATCCACTCATCGATACCCAGCCTAGTGGGGATGAATCAGCTTGATCTCAAATCTAAACCGGACATTCAAACTTCTGCCTTAGGCTCATGAGATGAATGCTTATAACTTCCTTGCCATCCACTTTTCTTTTACTGTAGCAATGAGTAGTCTCACCCACTGTGACTGAGGCCTTCAAATATGTCACTGTGGAGCCCATCCTTTCTTCTTGCTAACATCATCTCCATGTTCCCCTGAGCACCAGGTGCCTCCATAAGTACTTATCTATTGCTCACGAAGGCAACTGAACAACCCTCATGACCTATTATCAATCTCATTAAAGTGTGAAATAGACAAATATGCTAAAAAGGCCTGGAAAACTTCACTAATACTGAGAACGCCATCAGAAAACGGAGTCTCAGCCTTCCTGAAAAATTCTTGGTAAAGGTCATGTAACTCGTGGGAAAGAATATGAGGAATATGCTCACTCTTGCTATGGAAAGAAGTGGGTAATACGATGGAACTAATAAGCCCTTTCACGTATGACTTTAAAAATGATGAGACAGCATGGGAAAGACAGCACACAAAGCCACACGTATGTGAGGTGCAAAGTTCTTGGGGTTCTTTTGTTCTACGACAGACCTGTTCAATGCCTAAAGCAGCCTGTTTCTAGAAAGGAAGAGATATATATGGGTATCAAGATTATCATTTCCTTTCAGTGCCAGATCTTTCCGTTGTTCTCCTTACTGGTCCAGACAAGGGAAAACGTAAATTAGAGTTTATCATTCCCAAATAGGAAAGAAACGTCCCAGTAGACCAATTTCTATCAAGTCAAAACAGTGTCTTTATTTCATATACTAGGAAAGAAGTTTCAAATCTTGGATGGAGAAAAAGAAGCATAAGACTCTCCACATAGGATACATTTTCATTTATTTCTTCTTCTTTTTCTCTTTTTTTCAAGGTAAAGAAACAGCCTATGGACTTTAATAAAGTCACAGAGATAATTTAGAAAAATGTTAAGCACTTCAGTGTGAGTGACACAAAGTCCTATGAGAGAATATATAGAACACAATTGCATCTGACTCTAAGTTACATATTTGTTTGTATGTTCAGTCTTGTCCAACTCTGCAACGAAATGGAATGTAGAACACCAGGCTCCTCTGCTCATGGGATTTACCAGACAAGATAGTTGCTTTCTGTGGCCATTTCCTACTCCACTCTTAGATGTATACAATGAATAAAAATATTATCCATGATTTTCTTGCATCTCTTTCAACACAAAATAAATTATACAGGCTCTTTGCTCCACTGAATCTTTCTGAAATTCCAAAGATACCATTGTGAATGAGAAATGGTTGAAATATTTTGGACTCTCATGATCACAGCAAGGCAGATACAAATTAAAGGAAAAGGTAAACCTCGAAACCTGACCTACCTTATAATTCAGTGAAGCTCATTTTTTGTTAAACAAATAACAGAATTTCCCTTCTTTATCTCCTTTTAACAGCTAAAGATGGAGAAATAGGTAGATAGACAAAGTAGAGCTCAGAGAAGTGGGACAGAAATCTCTGTATATGACCCAGTCAGTTTTCAAGGGTTTCACCTTTGTTTTCTTGCCTGTTTGCTTGTTTGTTTTTAAAGAACTCATTTCCCAGAACTTCATAGAAACGTTAATGATGCTGAAGATCTTGTGTCACCTTCGTGTTGGTGGGAAATATGACCATGAGCAAGTGGCACTGATTTTCCCTCAGGGCTCCAGGTATAAATCAGTATGTCCAGTGTTTATGTTCTCAGTAAGAGGAACCACAAATCAAATATCCAAAATCCGTGGGATCACGAAAATAACAAGACAGTTCCAGGAACAAACAAACAAATAAACATATTCTTCTACTTCATTGTTTATAACAAAGGTTTTGACTGTGTGTATCACAACAAACGGTGGAAAATTCTTAAAGTGATAGCAGCAGCAGATCGCCCGACCTGCCTCTTAGGAAATCTGTATGCAGATCAAGAAGCACGAGTGAGAACTGGATGGAAAACAACAGACTGCTTCCAATTAGGGAAAGGATTATGACAAGGCTGCATATTGTCACTCTGTTTATTTAAATTATATGTAATGCTCACTTCAATCACTCAGTCATATCCGACTCTTTGTGACCCATTAACCACAGCACACCAGGCCTCCTTGTCCATTACCAACTCCTTGAGTTTATGCAAACTCATGTCCATTGAGTTGGTGATGCTATCCAATTATCTTATCCTCTGTCATCACTTTCTCTTTCCTGCCCTCAATATTTCACAGCCTCAGGAAATTTCCCAGTGAGTCACTTAATCGCATCAGGTGGCCAAAGTATTGCAATTTCATCTTCAACATCAATCACTCCAATGAACACCCAGGACTGATCTCCATTAGGATGGACTGGTAGATCTCCCTGCAGTCCAAGGGACTCTCAAGAGTCTTCACCTACACCACAGTTCAAAAGCATCAATTCTTCAGCACTCAGATTTCTTTATAGTACAACTCTCATATCCATACATGCCCACTGGAGAAACCATAGCCTTTACTAGATGGACCTTTGTTGGCAAAGTAATGCCTCTGCTTTTTGATATGCTGACTAGGCTGGTCATAACTTTCCTTCCAAGGAGTAAGCGTCTTTTAATTTTATGGCGGCAATCACCATCTGCAGCAATCTTGGAGCCTAAGAAACCGTGAGTAACGATTTCCACTGTTTCCCCACCTTTTGCCATGAAGCAATGGGACTGTATACCATGATGTTAGTTTTCTGAATGTTGAGATTTAAGCGAATTTTTCCCTATCCTCTTTCAATGTCATCATGCGGTTCTTTAGTTATTTTTCACTTTCTGCTGAAAGGGAGGTATCATCGGCATATCTGAGGTTATTGATATTTCACCCAGAAAACTTGATTCCAGCTTGTGCTTACTCCAGCCCAACACTTCTCATGATATCCTCTGCATATAAGTTAAATAAGGAGAGTGATACTATACATCCTTGACGTACTCCTTTTCCTATTTGGAACCAGTCTGTTGTTCCATGTCCAGTTCTGTTGCTTCGTGACCTGCATATAGGTTTCTCAAGAGGCAGGTCAGGTGGTCCAGTATTCCCATCTCTTTCCATTTTTCCGCATTTTATAGTGATCCACGCAGTCAGGGGCTTGGCATAGTCAGTAAAGAAGACATAGATGCTTTTCTGGAGCTCTCTTCCTTTTTCGATGATCCATCAGATGTTGGAAATTTGATCTCTGGTTCCTCTGTTGTTTTTAAAACCAGGTTGAAAATCTGGATGTTCACAGTTCACGTATTGCTGAAGCTTGGCTTGGAGAATATAGAGCATTATTTTACTATTACTAGTGTGTGAGATGAGCGAAATTGTGCGGTAGGTTGCACATTCTATGGCATTGCCTTTCTTTGGGATTGAAAACATATTGCCCTTTTCCAGTCTTGTGGCCACTGCTGAATTTTCCAAATTAGCTGTCATATTGAGTGCAGCGCTTTTAAAGCATCATCTTTCAGGATTTGAAGAAGCTCAACTGAAATTCCACCATCTACACTAGTTTAGTTCGTAGTGATGCTTCCTAAGACCCACTTGACTTCACATTCCAAGATATATGGCTCTAGATGAGTGATCACTCCATTGTGATTATCTGGATCGTGAAGATCTTTTTTGTAAAGTTCCGTGTATTCTTACCACCGCTCCTTAATAATTTCTGCTTCAGTTATTTCCCTACCGTTTCTGTGCTTTATTGAGCCCTTCTTTCCATGAGATGTTCTCTTGGGATCTCCAATGTTCTTGAAGAGATCTCCCGTCTTTACCATTCTATTGTTTCCCTTCTTTATTTGCACTGATCCCTGAGGAAGGCTTTCTTTTCTCTCCTTGATTTTCTTTAGAAATTTGAATTCAAATGGATATATCTTTCCTTTTCTCTTTTGCTTTTTGTTTCCCTTGTTTTCATAGCTATTTATAAGGCCTCCTCAGAGAGCCATTCTTTTTTTTTTTTTTTTTTTGCATTTCTTTTCCTGGGGATGGTCATGATCCCTGTCTCCTGTACACTCTCAGGTACCTTCATCCATAGCTCATCAGGCACTCAGTCAATCAAATCTAGTACCTTAAATCTAATTTGCATTTCCAGTGTAGTGTCATAAGGGATTTGATTTAGGTCATACTTGAATGGTCTAGTGGTTTCCTCCTGTTTCTTCAACTTCTGTCTGAATTTGGCAATAAGGAGTTCAGGATCTGAGCCACAGTCAGCTTCCTGTCTTGTTTTTGCTGACTGTATAGAGCTTCTTTATTTTGGCTGCAAAAACATAATCAATCTGATTTCAGTGTCGACCATCTGGTGATGTCCATGTGTAGAGTCTTTTCTTGTGTTGTTGGAAGAGGGTGTTTGCTTGACCCGTGCGTTCTCTTGGCAGAACTCTATTAGCCTCTGCCCTGTTTCATTCTGTAGTTCACAGCCAATTTGCCTGGTACTCTAGGTGTTTCTTGACTTCCTACTTCTGCTTTCCAGTCCCCTATACTGAAAAGGACATCTTCTTTTTTGTTAGTTTTAGAAGGTCTTGTAGGTCTTCACAGAACTTTCAACGTCAGCTTCTTCAGTGTTACTGATCAGAGCATAGATTTTGATTACCATGATATTGAATCGTTTGCCTTGGAAAAGAACAGAGTTCATTCTGTCGTTTTTGATATTGCTCCCAAGTACTGCATTTTGGACTCTTTTGTTGACTATGATGGCTACTCCATTTCTTCAAAGAGATTCCTGCCCACAATAATAGATAAAATGGTCATGTGAGTTAAATTCTCCCATTCCAGTCCATCTTCGTTCACTGATTCCTAGGATGTCAGTGTTCACTCTTGTCATCTCCTGTTTGACCACTTCCAATTTGCCTTGATTGATGGACCTAACATTGCAGGTTCTTTTGCAATATTGCTCTTGACAGCACCAAACCCTGCTTCCATCACCAGTCCCGTTCACAACTGGTTGTAGATTTTGTTTTGACTCAATTGCTTCATTATTTCTGGAGTTATTTACCCACTGACCTCTAGAAGCACAGTGGGCAGCTACCGATGATTCATCTTTCAGTGTCCTTTCTATTTGTTTTCATGGTTTTCATTGGGTTCTCAAAGCAAGAATACTGAAGTGGTTTGCCATTCCATTCTCCAGTGGACCACATTCTTTCCACTTTGGTGAAGGGCTGTCATCAAAGTAAAAGACAATTTCTTCTTGGAGAAAACTCTATGCAAACCTAAACATTGTATTTAGAAGAGACATTCACCTTGGTAACAAAGGCCTCCACTTCACAAACCCCTGTTGTTTATCCAGTAGTCATGTGAAGATGTGGGAGCTGGGATATAAAGAAGACTGAGAGGACATTCTATGGCTTTCAACTGTGCTGCTGCCGAAGAAACTTCAATTCAGTTCAGTCACTCAGTCGTGTTCAACTCTTTTTGACCCCACGAACCGCAGCACACCAGGCCTCCCTGTCCAACACTAACTCCCAGAGACCACCCCAACTCATGTCCATTGATAGGCAATGCCATCCACACATCTCATCCTCTGCCATTCTATTCTCCTGCCCTCAACCTTACCCAGCAACAGGGACTTTTCCAATGAGTCAGCTCTTAGCATCAGCTGTCTAAACTATTGGAGTTTCAGCTTCACCATGAGACATTCCAATGCACACCCAGGGCTGATCTCATTTAGGATGGATTGGTTGGATCTTCTTGCGATCCAAGGCACGCTCAAGAGTCTTCTCCAACACCACAGTTAGAAAGCATCAAATTTTCGTCTCTCAGCTTTTCTTACAGTGTAACTCTCACATTCATACATGACCACTGAGTAAACCACAGCCTTACCTAGATGGACCTTTGTTGACAAAGGAATGCCCCTGCTTTTTAATATGATATCTAGGTTGGTTGTAACTTTCCTTCCAAGGAGAAAGCGTCTTTTAATTTCATGGTTACAATCACCATCTGCAGTGATATTGAATCCCCAAGAAATAGACTCTTAGGGGTCCCTTGGACTGCAAGGAGATTAAACCAATTCATCCTAAAGGAAATCAACCCTAAGTATTCATTCGAAGGCCTAATGATGAAGTTGAAACTTCAGTTTTGGCCAGCTGATGCAAAGTGTCCCTTCACTGGAAAAGTCTATGATGCTTTTTAAGACTGATGGCAGGAGAAGAAGGGAGTAATAGATGATGAGATGGTTGGACTGTATCAGAAATACAATAGGTATGCATTTGAACAAACTCTGGAAGATAATGAAAGATAGAGAGGCCTGTTGTGCAACAGTCCATGGCGTCAAAAAACAGTTGAAGACAACTTGTTGACTGAACAATGACACTCAATATCTCTAGAGTTACTTCTACAAATCACTCTAATATACTTAAAGAAAGTAGTGACAAATAACAACTAAGGTGATATAATAGAAGATGGTTTAATGAATTTTTTTAAAATATGGGAACTGTAGACTCTGAAAGAAACAAAGCTTAGAATTGAATAAATTTTAAGTATTAGTGTGAGGGAGGAAACAGGATGATGGAGGAGGAATATGATGGGGAGACAACTTTCTCCGCCACAAATTCATCCAAAGGACATTTGAACACTGAGTAAATCCCACAAAGCAACTTCTGAATGCCGGTAGAGGACATCAGGCACCCAGAAAAGCAGACCATTGTCTTGGAAAAGAGGTAAGAAATAACATAAATGCTAAAAAGAGAGGCAAAAGAGGGAGGGATGGAGGTACATCAAGAGATGGGAGGCTTAAAAAACAGAGAAGTTTCCAAACACCTGGAAACACTCACTAGTGAATCTGTGGCAATCTTTGGAACCTCAGAGGTCAACATAACGTGGAGGAAAAATAAATAAATAATTAAAATCTACAGACTACATGCTCAGCAGTAACTCCAGGGGAGAAGCAGCGCAGCCGCCCACACCCCCAACTAGCAAGCGGGGACTGGGAAGGTAGGCACGGGCTGAGTCCCTTAGAGTAAGGACCGGTCCTGAAAACACTGAGGGCAATCTGAAGGAGCTAACTTAAGATAGCTAAGCAGACTGAGGGATAGCTACCCCGTGAAAGGCAAAATGCCCCAAGCTAAGACAATGCCAGACTTTCTCATAGAACAAAGGACTGAACAGAGCTAGCCAGGTGAGGTCAGCCCATCCACCATCCCACGCTGAGACAGGCAGGGAAGGGCAGCCAGAGCTGGAAGTGGGCAATCTCAGCTCCAGAGAGGCATCCAATATCAAGCTGTAAGCAGGCTTCTTTGCTAACCAAGACTTCTTGGGTTCTGGCCGATCGATATCCGCCTGAGAAGGTGCACTGATTGTACGCCCGGAAAACCAAGCAACAGTGACGGGGGAGGCAATAAATCACAGCGACTGTGCTGGCCAAACACCTGGTACCTGAGCTGCTCAGACCGGGCAAGGGCACAAAACGTAGGCCCAACCAAGTCTGCACCTTTGTGGAGTATCTGAGAACCAGAACCTGAGCGGCTTAGACCAGGGATGTACATC
The DNA here is from genome assembly GCF_049115385.1 of Moschus berezovskii. Lineage (NCBI taxonomy): Eukaryota > Metazoa > Chordata > Mammalia > Artiodactyla > Moschidae > Moschus > Moschus berezovskii. The sequence continues at coordinate 29,526,501 of NC_142489.1, read as the reverse complement.
CAACCCAGTGCCGGCCTCGGACGCTTCCCGGTAGAGTAACTTAAAGCCTGTGCAGTGTAGACTGGGACAGCAAACACGCTGTGAGCGGGGGCAAACCCAGTGTATCCAAGACACTTCAAGCACTCCCCACTGATGCCACTGATATTTGTCTGCAGCTTACCTCCCTCCCCATGGTACTACCGAACAGGTGAGCTTAAAAAAGTGTCTACCACAGCCGTTTTGTCAGGACAGGAAATAGACACCAAAGAAACCATCAAACAGAAGAAGCTTAAACAGAAGGAACTGAAATGGAAGAGACAGATGGAGAAGTCTTGAGCCTAGTGCAAGAATAAGACTGAAAACCAGAGGCAGAGGCTTAAGTCCAAATCCTGAGAACACCAGAGAACTTCTGTTCTAGGTAACATTAATTGACAAGAGCTCATCAAATGCCTCCATACCTTCACTGAAACCAGGCACCACCCAAGGGTTAACAAGTTCCAGAGAAAGACATACCAAGCTAATTCTCCAGCAACACAGGAGAATAGACCTGATCTTCCATATAAAGGCTGCCCAAAGCCACTCCAACCCCAATGACATCTCATAATTCATTACTGGACACTTCATTGCGCTACAGAGGGAAGAATTCCAACTCCACCCCGCAGAACACCGACACAAGTTTCCCGAACCAGACAACCTTGACATGCTACCCTTCCAAGGCTACACACAGCGATGAAACTACACAATAAAGAAAAATCCATACACTGCCAGAAGACGGAAATGGCACCACTAACAGAGCAATATAAGCAAGACGAAGTGGCAGAAAAATATCCAGAAAGTAAAGGAACAGGATAAATGTGCACCAAAAAAAAAAAAAAAAAGAGTAAGATATAGGGAATCTACTTGATAAAGAATTTCGAATATTGATAGTGAAAATGATTTAAAATCTTTAAAACAAACTGGAGTTACAGATAAATAACCTGGAGACAAGGATTAAGAAGATGCAAGAAAGGTTTAATAAGGATCTTGAAGAAATAGAAAAGAGTCAATATACAATGAATAATGCAATAGATGAGATCAGATAGAGTCTGGAGGGAACCAACAGTAGAATAACGGAGGCAGAAAACAGTTGACAAGTGACCTAGAAGTCAGAATTGTAGAAATAAATGATTCAGAGAGGAAAAAAGAAAAATGATTGAAAATAAATGAGGACCATCTCTGAGACCTCTGGGACAATGTTAATTGCCCCAATATTGGAATCATAGAAGTCCCAGAAGAAAAGACAAAAAGAAAGGCCATGAGAGAATACTTGAGGAGATAATAGTTGAAAACTTCCTTAAATGGGGAAGGAAATAATCACCCAATTCCAAGAAACACAGAGAGTCTGTAACACGATAAACCCAAGGCGAAATACTCCAAGACAAACATTAATCAGACTAACAAAGATCAAACACAAAGAACAAACATTAAAAGCACAAGGGAAAACCAACAAATAACACACAACAGTTTCCCATAAAAATAACAGCTTATCTTTCCACAGAAACTCTTCAGGCCAGGAGGGAATGGCAAGACATACTTAAAGTGATGATATAAAATATCCTACAGCGAAGGTTACTATACCCATCAAGGATTTCATTCAAATACGAAGGAGAAATCAAAAGCTTTACAGACAAGGAAAAACTGAGAGAAATCATCATCACCAATCCAGCTCTCCAACAAATGCTAAAGGATCATCTCTAGACAGGAAACACAGAAACGGTATGTAAACTCGAACCCCAAACATAAAGAAAATTGCAACGGGGTCACACTTATCAATAATTATCTTAAATGTAAATGGGTTGAATATCCCAACCAAAAAACAAAGGCTGGCTGAATGGATACAAAAGCAAGACCCCTATATATGTTGTCTGCAAGACACCCACCTCAAATCAAGGGACACATACAGACTGAAAGTGAAATGCTTGAAAAAGACATTCCACTCAAATAGAGACCTAAAGAAAGCAGGAGTAGCAATACTCATATCGGATAAAAATAGACTTTAAAACAAAGGCTGTGAAAAGAGACAAACAAGGACATTACATAGTGATCAAAGGATCAATCCAAGAAGAAGATATAGCAATTATAAATATATGCACCCAACATAGGAGCACCACAATATGTAAGACAATTACTAGCAAGTATGAAAGGGGAAATTAACAACAATACAATAATAGTAGAAGACTTTAATAGCCCACTCACACCTATGGATAGATCAACTAAACAGAAAATTAACAAGGAAAGACAAACTTTAAATGAAACAATAGACCAGTTAGACCTAATGTATATCTATAAGACATTTCACCCCCAAACAATGAATTTCACCTTTTTCTCAAACACACACAGAACATTTTCCAGGATAGATCACATCCTGCTCCATAAATCTAGGCTTGGTAAAAAAAAAAAAAAAAAAAAAAAACTGAAATCATTCCAAGCATCTTTTCTGACCACAATGCAGTAAGATTTGATCTCAATTACAGGAGAAAAATTATTAAAAATGCCAACATATGGAGGCTGAAAAACACAATGCTGAATAACCAACAAATCATAGAAGAAATCAAAATGTGCATAGAAATGAATGAAAATGAAAACACGGCAACCCAAAACTTATGGAACACTGCAAAAGGGGTGCTAGGCAGAGGTTCATAGCACTACAGGCATACCTCAAGAAATAAGAAAAAAGTCAACTAAATAGCCTATCTCTACACCCGGCGGCACAGACGCGACGCGAGAGACGCCGGCCCCGGCGGCGCAGACGCGACGCGAGAGACGCCGGCCCGGGCGCAACGAGCCACGTGAAGAGGTGCGTCCGTGAGGAGCTACCCCACGCCTGAGGCCAGGGCCGGCGGCCGAGAGGAGCTACCCCACGTCAAACAGGCGGTGGCTGCGCGGGCGCAGGAGGGCCGAGAGGAGCTACTCCGCGTTCAAGGTCAGGAGGGGGGGCCTTGAGGAGATACCCCTCGTCCAAGGTAAGGTACAGCAGCTGCACTTTGCTGGAGCGGCTGTGAAGAGATTTTCCACGACCAAGGTAAGAGAAACCCAAATAAGACGGTAGGTATTGCTAGGGGGCACCAGAGGGCAGACAAATTGAAATCAAAATCACAGGAAACTAGCTGATCTAATCATATGGACCACAGCCGAATGTGGTCCCCTGGAGAAGGGAATGGCAAACCACTTCAGTATACTTGCCTTGAGAACCCCGTGAACAGTACCAAAGGGCAAAATGATAGGATACTGAATGAGGAATTCCCCAGGTCGGTAGGTGCCCAGTATGCTACTGGAGCTCAGTGGAGAAATAACTATAGAAGGAATAAAGGGATGGAGCAAAAGCAAAACCAATACCCAGTTGCGGATGTGACCAATGATAGAAACAAGGTCTGGTGCTGTAAAGAGCAATATTGCATAGGAACCTGGAATGTTAGGTCCATGAATCAAGGCAAATTGGAAGTGGTCAAACAGGAGATGGCAAGAGTGAACGTCGACATTCTAGGAATCAGTGAATTAAAATGGACTGGAATGGGTGAATTTAACTCGGATTAACATTATATCTACTACTGTGGGCAGGAATCCCTTAGAAGAAATGGAGTAGCCATCATGGTCAACAAAAGAGTCCGAAATGCAGTACTTGGATGCAATCTTAAAAATGACAGGATGATTTCTGTTCGTTTCCAAGGCAAACCATTCAATATTACAGTAATCCAGGCCTATGCCCCAACCAGTAATGCTGAAGAAGCCGAAGTTAATCGGTTCTATGAAGACCTACAAGACCTTTTAGAACTAACACCCAAAAAAGATGTCCTTTTCATTATAGGGGACTGGAATGCAAAAGTAGGAAGTCAAGAAACACCTGGAGTAACTGGCAAATTTGGCCTTGGAGCACGGAATGAAGCAGGGCAAAGGCTAATAGAGTTTTGTCAAGAGAATGCACTGGTCATAGCAAACACCCTCTTCCAACAACACAAGAGAAGACTCTACACATGGACATCACCAGATGGTCAACACCGAAATCAGATTGATTATATTCTTTGCAACCAAAGATGGAGAAGCTGTATACAGTTAGCGAAAACAAGACCAGGAGCTGACTGTGGCTCAGATCATGAACTCCTTATTGCGAAGTTCAGACTTAAATTGAAGAAAGTAGGGAAAACCACTAGACCATTCAGATATGACCTCAATCAAATCCCTTATGATTATGCAGTGGAAGTGAGAAATAGATTTAAGGGACTAGATCTGATTGATAGAGTGCCTGATGAACTCTGGACGGAGGTTCGTGACATTGTACAGGAGACAGGGACCAAGAACATCCCCATGGAAAAGAAATGCAAAAGAGCGAAATGGCTGTCTGAGGAGGCCTTACAAATAGCTGTAAAAAGAAGAGAGGCGAAAAGCAAAGGAGAAAAGGAAAGATATAAGCATCTGAATGCAGAGTTCCAAAGAACAGCAAGGAGAGATAAGAAAGCCTTCCTCAGTGATCAATGCAAAGAAATAGAGGAAAACAACAGAATAGGAAAAACAAGAGAGCTCTTCAAGAAAATTAGAGATTCCAAGGGAACTTTTCATGCAAAGATGGGCTCGATAAAGGACAGAAATGGTATGGACCTAACAGAAGCAGAAGATATTAAGAAGAGGTGGCAGGAATACACAGAAGAACTGTACAAAAAAGATCTTCACTACCAAGATAGTCACGATAATGTGATCACTGACCTAGAGCCAGACATCTTGGAATGTGAAGTCAAGCGGGCCTTAGAAAGCATCACTACGAACAAAGCTAGTGGTGGTGATGGAATTCCAGTTGAGCTATTTCAAGTCTTGAAAGATGATGCTGTGAAAGTGCTGCACTCAATATGCCAGCAGATTTGGAAAACTCAGCAGTGGCAACAGGACTAGAAGAGGTCAGTCTTCATTCCAATCCGAAAGAAAGGCAATGCCAAAGAATGCTCAAACTACCGCACAATTGCAGTCATCTCACACGCTAGTAAAGTCATGCTCAAAATTCTCCAAGCCAGGCTTCAGCCGTATGTAAACCGTGAACTCCCAGATGTTCAAGCAGGTTTTAGAAAAGGCAGAGGCACCAGAGATCAAATTGCCAACATCCGCTGGATCATGGAGAAAGCAAGAGAGTTTCAGAAAATCATCTATTTCTGCTTCATTGACTATGCCAAAGCCTTTGACTGTGTGGATCACAATAAACTGTGGAACATTCTGAAAGAGATGGGAATCCCAGACCACCTGACCTGCCTCTTGAGAAACCTGTATGCAGGTCAGGAAGCAACAGTTAGAACCGGTCATGGAACAGACTGGTTCCAAATAGGAAAAGGAGTGCGTCAAGGTTGTATATTGTCACCTTGCTTATTTAACTTATATGCAGAGTACATCATGAGGAACGCTGGGCTGGAAGAAGCACAAGCTGGAATCAAGATTGCTGGGAGAAATATCAATAACCTCAGATATGCAGATGACACTACCCTTATGGCAGAAACTGAAGAGGAACTCAAAAGCCTCTTGATGAAAGTGAAAGAGGAGAGTGAAAAGGTTGGCTTGAAGCTCAACATTCAGAAAACATAGATCATGGCATCTGATCCCATCACTTCATGGGAAATAGATGGAAAAACAGTGGAAACAGTGTCAGACTTTGTTTTTTTGGGCTCGAAAATCACTGCAGATGCTGATTGCAGCCATGAAATTAAAAGACGCTTGCTCCTTGGAAGGAAAGTTATGACCAACCTTGATAGTATATTAAAAAGCAGAGACATTACTTTGCCGACCAAGGTCCGTCTAGTCAAGGCAATGGTTTTTCCCGTGGTCATGTATGGATGTGAGAGTTGGACTGTGAAGAAAGCTGATCGCCGAAGAATCGATGCTTTAGAACTGTGGTGTTGGAGAAGACTCTTGAGAGTCCCTTATACTGCAAGGAGATCCAACCAGTCCATTCTAAAGGAGATCAATCCTGGATGTTCATTGGAGGGACTGATGCTAAAGCTGAAACTCCAATACTTTGGCCACCTCATGAGACGAGTTGACTCACTGGAAAAGACTCTGATGCTGGGAAAGGTTGGGGGCGGGAGGAGAAGGGGACGACGGAGAATGAGATGGCTGGATGGCATCACCGACTCTGTGGACATGAGTTTGAGTGTACTCCGGGAGTTGGTGATGGACAGGGAGGCCTGGCGTGCTGTGATTCATGGGGTCGCAGAGAGTCGGACACGACTGAGCGACTGAACTGAACTGAACTGAAGTGAACACCTAAAGCAAGTTGAAAAGGAAGAAATGAAGAAGCCCAGGGTTAGTACAAGGAAACAAACATTAAAATTAGGGCAGGAATAAATGCAAAAGAAACTAAAGAGACCATAGCGAAAATCAACAAAGCCAAAAGTTGGCTCTTTGAGAGGGTAAATAAAATTGACAAACCAATAGTTAGAGTCATCAAAAAACAACAAGAAAAAAACCCAAATCAATTAAATTAGAAAAGAAATGGAAGAGATCACAACAGACAACACAGAAATACAAAGGAACATAAGACACTACTATCACCAATTATATGGCAATAAAATGGACAACTTGGAAGAAATGGACAAATTCTTAGAAAAGTACAACCTTCCAAAACTGAACCAGGAAGACATAGAAAATCTTAATAGACCCATCACAAGCATGGAAATAGAAGCTGTAATTAGAAATCTTCCATCAAAAAAATAAGCCCAGGGCCAGACGGCTTCATAACTGAATTCTACCAAAAATTTAGAGAAGAGCTAACACCTATTCTACTCAAACTCTCCCAGAAAATTGCTGATGAAGGTAAACTTCCAAAATCATTCTAGAGCCCACCATCACCATAATCACAAAACCTGGCAAAGATCCCACAAAAACAGAAAACTATAGGCCAATATCACTGATGAACATAGATGCAACATTCCTTAACAAAATTCTAGCAATCTAAATCGAATAACACATTAAGAATATCATACATCATGACCAAGTGGACTTTATCCCAGGAATGCAAGAATTCTTCAATATTCGCAAATCAACCATTCTAATACAGCACATTAACAAAAAGGAAAAAAAAACACCATATGATTATCTCAAAAGATGCAGAGAAAGCCTTGGACAAAATTCAACACCCCTTTATGATAAAATCCCTCTAGAAGGTGGGAATAGAAGGGACATATCTTAACATATTTAAAGCTATATATGACAAACCCACAGGAAACATTATCGTCAATGCTGAAAAACTGAAAGCATTTCCCCTAAAGTCAGGAACAAGACAAGGGTGCTCACTCTCACCACTACTACTCAACATAGTTCTGGAAGTTTTGGTCACAGCAATCAGAGCAGAAAAAGAATAAAAAGGAATCCAAACTGGAAAAGAAGACGTAAATCCCTCACAGTTCGCCAATGACATGACCCTCTACACAGAAATCCCTAAAGACTCTACCAGAAAAATACTAGGGCTAATCAATGAATAAAGTAAAGTTGCAAATTTTAAAATCAACACACAGAAATCCCTTGCATTCCTATTCACTAATAATGAGATAATAGAAAGATAAATTAAGGAAACTATTCCATAAATTGTTGCAACATAAAGAATAAAATACTTTGGGATCAGTTCAGTTCAGTCGCTCAGTCATGTCTGACTCTTTGCGACCCCATGAACCACAGCACGCCAGGCCTCCCTGTCCATCACCAACTCCCGGAGTTCACTCAAACTCATGTCCATCGAGTCGGTGATGCCATCCAGCAATCTCATCCTCTGTTGTCCCCGTCTCCTCCTACCCTCAATCCCTCCCAGCATCAAACTGTTTTCCAGTGAGTTAACTCGTCACGTGAGGTGGCCAAAATAATGGAGTTTCAGCTTTAGCATCAGTCCTTCCAATGAACACCTAGGATTGATCTCCTTTAGAATGGACTCTTTGGGTCTCCTTGCAGTCCAAGTGGCCCTCAAACTTCTTCTCCAGCACCACAGTTCAAAGGCATTAATTCTTTGGCGATCTGCTTTATCACAGTCCAACTCTCACATCCATACATGACAATGGGAAAAAACATAGCCTTGACTGGACGGACCTTGGTTGGCAAAGTAATGTCTCTGCTTTTTAATATGCTATCTAGGCTGGTCATAACTTTCCTTCCAAGGAGTAAGCGTCTTTTAATTTCCTGGCTCCATTCAGGACCGCAGTGATTTTGGAGCCCCCCAAAAATGAAGTCTGACACTGTTTCCACTGTTTCCCCATCTATTTCCCATGAAATGATGGGACCACATGCCATGATATTCGTTTTGTGAATGATGCGCTTGAAGCCAACCTTTCCACTCTCCTCTTTCACTTTTATCAAGAGGCCTTTTAGTTCCTCTTCACTTTCTGCAATAAGGGTGGTGTCATCTGCATATCTGAGGTTATTGATATTTCTCCCAGCAAGTTTGATTCCAGCTTGTGCTTCTTAAAGTCTAGCGTTCCTCATGATGTACTCTGCCTATAAGTTAAATAAGCAGGGTGACAATATACAGCATTGACTTACTCCTTTTCCTATTTGAAACCAGTCTGTTGTTCCATGTACATGTCTAACTGTTGCTTCCTGACCTGCATATCCACCTAAAGAAACAGAAGACTTATATATAGAAAACTGTAAGACACTGGTGAAAAAAACAAAATAGGACACTAATAGATTGGGAAATATACTGTGTTCATGAATTAGAAGTTAAATATTGTGAAAATGTGCATACTGTTTAAAGTAATTTATACATTGAATGCAATCCCTATCAAGCTACTAACTGTATTTTTCACAGAGCTAGAACATATAATCTCACAATTTGTATGAAAATACAAAAAAATCTTAAAAGCCAAAGCAATCCTGAAATAGAATGGAACTGAGGGAATCAACCTGTTGGACTTCAGGCTCTAATACAAAGCCACAGTCATCAAGACAGTATGGTACTGGCATAAATACAGAAATATAGATCAATGGAACAAAATAGAAAGCCCAGAGATAAATCCACGCACCTATGGACACCTTATCTTTGATAAAGGAGGCAAGAATATAAAATGGAGAAAAGACAGTCTCTTTAACAAGTGGTGATGGGAAAACTGGTCAGGCACTTGTAAAAGAATGAATCTGGAACACTTCTTAACACCATACACAAAAATAAACACAAAATGATTTAGAGAACTAAATATAAGACCAGAAACTATAAAACCCTAGAGGAGAACATAGGCAAAACACTCTCCGATATAAATCACAGCAGGATCCTCCATGACTCACATTCCAGAATATTCGAACTAAAAGCAAAATAAACAAATGGGACCTAATTAAAATTAAAAGCTTCTTCACAACAAAGGAAACCATTAACAAGATGTGAAGACAGCCTTCAGAATGGGAGAAAATAATAGCCACTGAAACAACTGAAAAATAATTAATCTCCAAAATATACAAGCAGCTCCTGTAGCTCAATTCCAGAAAAAAATAAAATAAAATAAAGACACAATCAAAAAATGGGACAAGGAACTAAACAGACATTTATCCAAAGAAGTCATACAGATGGCTATGAAGCAAGTGAAAAAATGCTCAACATCCCTCATAATCAGAGAAATACAAATTAAAATCACAGTGAAGTACCATTGCACACCAGTCAGAATGGCTGCTATCCAAAAGTCTACAAGCAATAAGTGCTGGAAAGGGTTTGGAGAAAAGGGAACCCTGTTACACAGTCGGTGGGAATGCACACTAATATAGCCACTATAGAGAACATTGTGGAGATTCCTTAAAAAACTGGAATTAGAACTACCATACAATCCAGCAGTAGCACTCCTGGGCACACACACTGAGAAACCAGAACTGAAAGAGACACATGTATTCCAATGTTCATTGCAGCACGGTTTATAATAGTAAGGTCATGGAATTAACCTAGATGTCCATCTGCAGACCAATGGATAAGAAAGCTTTGGTACATATACACAACGGAGTATTACTCAGCCATTAAAAAGAATACAATTGAATCAGTTCTAATGAGGTGGATGAAAATGAAGCCTATTATACATAGTGAAGTAAGCCAGAAAAAAAAAAAAAAAAACACCAATACAGTGTATTCATGCATATATATGGAATTTTGAAATATGGTAACGATAACCCTGTATCAGTTCACTTCAGTTCAGTTCAGTCGCTCAGTCATGTCCAACTCTTTGTGACCCCATGAATCACAGCACGCCATACTTCCCTGTCCATCACCAACTCCCGGAATTCACTCAAACTCATGTCCATCGAGGCGGTGAATCCATCCAGCCATCTCATTCTCTGTCGTCCCATTCACGAGACAGCAAAAGAGACACAGGTATAAAACAGTCCTTTGGACTCTGTGGGAGAGGGATGATTTGGGAGAATGGCATTGAATCATGTGTATTATCATATGTGAAGTGAATCACCAGTTCAGGTTCGAAGCAGAACGTAGGAAGATTTTGGCTGGTGCACGGTGTTGAGCTGGAGGGAGTATAATGGGAGGAGAGATGTGAGAGGGGAGTTCAAGAAGGGGAACTCATGTACAGCGGGGGCGGAATCATGTCAATGTACTGCAAAACCAATATAATATTGTCATTAGTGGCCAATAAAAAATAATAATTACAAATAAAAATAAGTAAAAGAATACGTGTGCAAGTAAAATTACATCCAAGCAATAAGCAATAAAGGAACACTCGTGGCTATCCTAATAGTAGACAATTAAGTCTTTTAAGCAAAAATGTTTTGAGACAAATGGCATTCAATATTATTATACAACAGTTTTTTAAATTTGTTTTACTTCGAGTATAATTAAAGTATTGTAGTGGATTTTGCCCTTCATTGATATGAATATGCCATGGGATTAAATATGTTCCCAATCCTGAACCCCCCTCAGGATTAAGTCCGGCTGAAGAAAACACAATTCTCAAGTTTTTGGCTGTGAGTTTTTCTCAATCAGTAGAACAAATTCCAGGATTTTAAAATAAGTGATCCTTGTAGAGCACCTCAGCTTTCAAACTACAATGTCTAATTTCCTACTTAGGATAGTCCTGAATATCAGAGGCTTACTAATAGGTACTAAAATATGAAGGAATTCATGTTTCTATAAATTGGTGACATCAACTGATAATCCTTCTTTACTTTAAGAAAAAACAAATGGAGGGAGGGAAGAAGATGGTGGAGGAATAGGATTGGGAGACCACTTTCTCCCCAATACATTCATCAAAAGAACATTTGAACACTGAGCAAATTCCACAAAACAACTGAATGCTGGCAGAGGACATCAGGCACCCAGAAAAGCAGCACATTGTCTTTTAAAGAGTTGGGAAAAAACATAAGATAAAAAGAGAGACAAAAGAGGTAGTTATAGGAGCTCCGTCCCGGGAAGGGAGGCATAAAAAAGAGAGAAGTTTCTGAACACCAGGAAGCACTCTCACTTGTAAGTCTGTGGAGAGCCTTGGAACCTCAGAGGGCAACATAACCGGGAGGAAAAAGAAAGAAACAATCAAAACCCACAGATTACTCACCCAATGGTAACTCTTAGCAGAGAAGCAACACAGAAGCCCACATCCACCAACAGCAAGTCGGGGCTGGGCAAGGAGGGGCAGGCTGCATTGAGGACCTGGCCTGAATGCCTCAGGGCAATCTGACAGCTAACTGGAGATAGAAAAACAGACTGTGGAATAGCTACCCCAGGAAAAGGCGAAAAGCCCAAACCTAAGACTCCACCAGACCCACTCACAGAACAAAGGACTGAACAGAATTAGCTAGCTGCGAAAACCCATCACCCGCTGAGACATGCAAGGGAGAGCAGTCAGAGCCAGAAGAGGGCAATCATGTCCCCAGAAAAGCGTCTGATTCCAAACTGCAGGCAGGTTTCATTGCTGGCCAGGACTTCTTGGGTTTCTGGCTGGTTGACATACGCCTGAGAAGGTGCACTTGTTGTACACCCAGAACACCCAGCAGCAGGGACCACAGAGATCATAAGTCACAGCGACTGTGCTAGCCAAACACCTGGTCACCTGAACTGCTCAGATCAGGGAAGGGCACAAAACGCAGGCCCAATCAAGTGTGCACCTTTGTGCAATACCCAAGTACCTGAACCTGAGTGCCTCAGGCCAGAGATGTGCATCCAACCCAGAACCTCTGTGGAAGAGGGTGAGGGTGGGATGATTTCGGAGAATGGCATTGAAACATGTATATTATGATATGTGAAACAAATCGCCAGTCCACATTCGATGCATGATGCAGGATACTCGGGGCTGGTGTACTGGGTTGAACCTGAGGGAAGTCATGAGAATAGAGGTGGGGGGGTTTCAAGATGGGGAACACATGTGCACCCGGGGCAGATTCATGTCAATATAGGGCGAAACCAATAAAATAATGTAAAGTAATTAGCCTCCAATTAAATAAATTTTAAAAATATTAAAAAACATAAAAGAAAATAATGGCAATCAAATTAAGTGAGGAATATTTATGTCTAGAGTCGGAATTTATTCTATTTTAGCTCGGAATTTTAAGTTTTTGCTTTATGGTTTGTCTACACATACTAAAGCAGTCCTTGGTGCAGATTTTACTTGACAAATGCGCTGGTACATATTTTACTTGACATGTGCACTGTGATGCATTTCTTGCCACTTGCCCAAGTTGGCCAAGGACTGACTCATTTTTCAATTATTAAGCAATTTGAAATTGGAGAATAATAGCTTTACAATGTTTGTTACTTTCTGCTGTACCACAATGTAAATCGGCTATCAGTATATATACATGAGCCTCCCTTTTGAGCAGCCCTCCCACCTGTTCTTGAGCCTGCTCTGCTACACCACAGTCCACTCCTCTAGGGCACCCCAGAGCCCTGAGGAGGAGCTTCTCACCAGCTAACTACTCCATACTTGGTATTGTACATATGTCAGGGCATCCTGCTCAAATTGTGCCACTCTCTATTTACACTTCTTTGTCCAAGTCTGTTTTTAAACTATGCATTTCTTTTCCCACTCTTCAGATAGATTCTTCAGAACCAGATTTCTAGATTCCACATATATGCGTTAATCTACAATATTAGACTTTCTGTTTCTAAATTACTTCACTCTATATGATAGGCTTTAGATACATTCATATCTCTAGAACTAATCCACGATTTTCCTCTATCTGGATGAGACATGTTCCACCTTAAGGATGTGCCATAACTTCTTTATCCATTCATCAGTAGAAGGACACCTAGATTGTTACATAACTTGTTTAACGTAAATGGTATTGCAGTGGATACTGGGATGCACATTTTTTTTTTTCTAATGGTGGCTTCTTCTGGGTATATGTCAAACAGTGGGATTTTGGACATATGGTAGTTTTATTAATAATTTTCTAAAGAATATTCATACTCTGCTCTATCTTGGTGGGAGTTGGTGATGGACAGGGAGGAGTGGCGTGCTGTGATTCATGGGGTCACAAAGAGTCGGACACAACTGACCGACTGAACTGAAATGAACTGATCTGAAAAACACTGTAGACTGTTCCCTTTCTTTCACATCATCTCCTATATTCATTGTTTTAAGGTTTATGTGCGTGCGTGTGTGTGTGTATATATATATATATATATATTTAAAATATTTGTTAATTTATAATGTAAATATTTGCATATTATTTTTATAAATTTGTATATTATTTTAATTTTATTTTATTCTTGGGGTTCTCAAAGCAAGTATACTGAAGTGGTTTGCCATTCCCTTCTCCAGTGTATATATATAAAATGATTGTTAATTTAAAATATAAATATTTGCATATTATATTTATATTATACATTTCTATATTATTTTAATTTTATTTATATATTTTAACTATATTTGTATTATATTTTTAAATTGTATTTTATATGTATATATAAATATACACATCACACACACACACACACACACACACACACACACATTTGCTTCATTATTTGGTTACACCAGGCCTTAAATGCTGCATATGGAGTCTAGTTCCATGACCAGGGATCAAACATGGAACCCCTGATTTGGAATCATAGTGTCTTAGCCACTGGACCATCAAGGAAGGATCCTACTGTCGATTTTATGATGATCACCATGCAGAATAGTGTATGATACCTCACAGTTGTTTGGATTTGTATGCCTTTACTATGTTGAGGTAATGTTTGCTACGTTCAGTTTCTGAAAGATTTTTTTATCACACATGCTTGTTGGATTTTATTAAAGTTTCATTTTTTTTCTATTGAGGTGATCATTAAAAAAAGGTGGCAAAAATACGCAGAAGATCTGTACAAAAAAGATCAAGTTAATCATGATGGTGTGATCAATCACCTAGAGCCAGATTTCTTGGAAGGTGAAGTCAAGTGGGACTTGGAAAGCATCACTATGAACAAAGCTAGTGGAGGTGATGAAATTCCAGTTAAGCTATTTCAAATCCTGAAAGATGATGCTGTGAAAGTGCTGCACTCAATAGGCCAGCAAATTTGGAAAACTCAGAAGTGGACACAGGACTGGTAAAGATCAGTTTTCATTCCAAACCCAAACAAAGCCAATACCAAGGAATGCTCAAACTACCGCACAATTGCACTCATCTCACACGCTAACAATATCATGCTCAAAATTCACAAGCCAGGCTTCAGCATGCATGAATGGTGAACTTCCAGATGTTCATGCTGGTTTTAGAAAATGCAGGGGAACCAGAGATCAAATTGCCAACATCCGCTGGATCATGGAAAAAGTAAGAGAGTTCTAGAAAAACATCGATTTCTGCTTTACTGACTATGTCAAAGTCTTTGACTATGTGGATCACAATAAACGCTAGAAAATTCTGAAAGGGATGGGAATACCAGACCACCTGACCTGCCTCTTGAGAAACCTATATGCAGGTAAGGAAGCAACAGAACTGGACATGGGACAGACTGGTTCCAAATAGGAAAAGGAGTATGTCAAGGCTGTATATGGTCACACTGATTATTTAAGTTATATGCAGAGTACATCATGAGGAACGCTGGGATGAAGAACCAGAAGCGGGAATCAAGATTGCTGGGAGAAATACCAATAACCGCAGATATGCAGATGACACCACCCTTATGCAGAAAGTGAAGATGAACTAAAACACCTCTTGAGGAAAGTGTAAGAGGACAGGGAAAGAGTTGACTTAAAGCTCAACATTCAGAAAACTAAAATCATGGCATCTGGTCCCATCACTTCATAGCAAATTGATGGGGAAACAATGGAAACAGGGTGAGAGCTTTCTGGGGCTCCAGAATCACTGAAGATGCTGATCACAGCCATGAAATTTAAAGACGTTTACTCCTTGGAAGGAAAGTTACCACCAGCGTTGATAGCATTTTAAAACAGTAGAGACTACTTTACCAACAAAGGTCTTTCTAGTCAAGGGTATGGTTTTTCCAGTGGTCATGTAAAGATGTGAGAAGTGGACTGTGAAGAAAGCTGATCGCCAAAGAATCGATGCTTTTGAATTGTAATTTTGGAGAAGACTCTTGAGAGTCCCTTGGACTGCAAGGTGATGGAACCAGTAAGGAGATCAGTCATGGGTGTTTATTGGAAGGACTGATGGTAAACTTGAAACTCCGATATTTTGACCACCTCATGCAAAGTGGAAAATACTTTGATGCTGGGAGGGATTGGGGGCAGTAGGAGAAGGGGACGACAGAGAATGAGATGGCTGGATGGCGTCACCGACTCAATGGACATGAGTGGAGTGTACTCCGGGAGTTGGTGATGGACAGGGAGGCCTGGCGTGCTCTGATTCATGGGATCACAAAGAGTCAGACACACTGAGAAACTGAACTGAACTGAGGTGATCATATGGTTTTAATCCTGAAATTTGTTATGATGCATCTCATGGATTAACACACAGCCACCGGAGAATGTCTGCATATCTGGGGAAAAACCTCAATATTAAAATTGTTCGATACTTTTAAAGTGTTGATGGAATCTTCTTGGGATGATTTTGTTGAGGATGTTTGCCTCTATATTTGTCTATGTGATACTGGTCTATAATTTTCCTTTTCTGTGTTAACTTTTTCTTTGCTATCAGGTGATGCTGACTCGTAGGATGAGTTTGTGGGGTTTCCTACCGTTGTAGTATTTTGGAAATGTTTAAGAAGCCCATATGTTAACATTTAACTTAAAGGTTCATAAAACACCTGTGACATCATCTGGACCTTGAATGTTGTTAGCTGACAAATTTTTCATAGCAGTAGCAATATTAGTGGTTGTAATGTTGTGTTCAAATTTGCTGGTTCCTCTTAGCTGATTTCATAAGAAGTAGTCTGTGGTTTCCAGATTCTACATTTTATTGGCTTAAAGTTCTTTGTAGTAATCTATCATGATCTTTTGGTATTTCTGTGCTGTTGGTTATAATGTGTCCTTTCTGATGTATGACTTTATTGATTTGAGTGTTTTCCTTTTTTTGTTGATGGCTCTGGCTCATGTTTTATGTTTTTTCTTTATTCTCTCCAAGAGCCCCCTTTTAGTATTATTGATCTTTGCTATTATTTTCATCTCTTCCCCGCCCCCCCCCCCCGCTCTTCTCTGTTTTTTTTTTTTTTTTTTCCCAAAACCAATTTTTGGTTTTGTGTTTATTCTTCTGTATAATTGCTTTAGTTGTAAGTTTAATTAGTCTTTTATCCTGTTTCATGTGTTTTATGAAATCACAATTTCATTGTCATTAGTTTCTATGAATATGTACTTCATTGAAAATAGATGGGGAAACAGTGTAAACCTTGTCAGACTTATTGTTTTGGGCTCCAAAATCATTGTGGATGCTGATTGCAGCCATGAAATTAAAAGATGATTACTCCTTGGAAGGAAAGTTTTGACCAACCTAGATGGCATAATAAAAAGCAGAGACATTACTTTGCCAACAAAGTTCCATCTAGTGAAGCCTATGGTTTTTCCAGTGGTCATGTACAGATGTGAGAGGTGGACTGTGAAAAAAAAACTGATCGCCAAAGAATTGATGCTTTTGAACTGTGGTGTTGGAGAAGACTCTTGAGAATCCCTTGGACTGCATGGAGATCCAACCAGTCCACTCTAAAGGAGATCAGTACTGGTTATTCATTAGAAGGACTGATGCTAACAGTGAAACTCCAACACTTTGGCCAACTCATGAGAAGTGTTGACTCACTGGAAAAGACTTTGATGCTGGGAGGGATTGGGGGCAGTAGGAGAAGGGGACGACAGAGAATGAGATTGCTGGATGGCATCACCGACTCAATGAGTTGAGTGAACTCTGGGAGTTGGTGATGGACAGGGAGGCCTGGCGTACTGCGACTCATGGGGTCACGAAGAGTCAGACAGACTTAGAGACTGAACTGAACTGAACTGAACAGAACTGAGGTGATCATATGGTTTCAATCCTGAAATTTGTTATGATGTATCTCATGGATTGATATGCAGCTATTGGAGAATATCTGCATATCTGGGGAAAACCTCAATATTAAAGCTTTTTGATACTGTTAATGTGTTGTTGGATTCTTCTTGGGATTATTTTGTTGAAGATGTTTGCCTCTATGTTTGTCTATGTGATAGTGGTCTATAATTTTCCTTTTCTCTCTTAACTTTGTCTTTGCTATCAGGTGATGCTGTACTCATAGGATGAGTTTGTGGGGTTTCCTACCGTTGTAGTATTTTGGAAATGTTTAAGAAACCAATATGTTAACATTTAAATTAAAGGTTCATAAAACACCTGTTACAATATCTGGACCTTGAATGTTGTAAGCTGACAAATTTTTCATAGCAGTATCAATATTAGTGGTTGTAATGTTGTGTTCATATTTTCTGTTTCCTCTTAGTTGAGTTCCTAAGAAGTAGTCTGTGGCTTCCAGATTCTACATTTTATTGGCTTAAAGCTCTTTGTTGTAATCTATCAAGATCCTTTGATATTTCTGTGCTGTTGGTTATAATGTGTCCTTTCTGATGTATAACTTTATTGATTTGAGTGTTCTCCCTTTTTTGTTGATGACTCTGGCTCATGGTTTATGTATTTTCTTTATTCTCTCCAAGAGCCCCCTTTTAGTATTATTGATCTATGCTACAATTTTCATCTTTTTTTTTTTTTTTCCAGTTCTATCCTCTGTGTTATTTTTTTTTTTTCCGAAAACCAATTTTTGGTTTTGTGTTTATTCTTCTTTCTCTAATTGGTTTAGTTGAAAGTTTATTTAGTTTTTAACCTGCTAATTGAGTTTTATGCAATCACAATTTAATTGCCATTAGTTTGTATGAATATATACCTCATGGGAAAAAGATGGGGTAACAGTGGAAACCGTGTCAGACTTTATTTTTTGGGCCTCCAAAATCACTGTAGATGCTGATTGCAGCTATGAAATTAAAAGACGCTTACTCCTTGGAAGGAAAGTTATGACCAACCTAGATAGCATAATAGAATGAGAGACATTTCTTTGTCAACAGAGGTCAGTCTAGTCAAGGCTATGGTTTTTCCAGTGGTCATGTACAGATGTGAGAGTTGGACTGTGAAGAAAGTTGATCGCCAAAGAATTGATGCTTTTGAATTGTGGTGTTGGAGAAGACTCTTGAGAATCCCTTGGACTGCATGTAGTTCCAACCAGTCCATTCTAAAGGAGATCAGTCCTGGTTGTTCATTGGAAGGACTGATGCTGAAGCTAAAACTCCAATAATTTGGCCAACTCATGCAAAGAGTTGACTCACTGAAAAAGACTCTGATGCTGGGAATTGGGGACAGGAGGAGAAGGGGAAGGAAGAGAATGAGATGTCTTGATAACATCACTGACACAATGGATGTGAGCTTGAGTGAACTCTGCGAGCTGGCGATGGACAGGGAGGCCTGGCATGTTCTGATTCATGAGGTCTCGATGAATCGTATACGACTGAGCGACTGAGCTGAACTGTTACACACACACACACACACACACACACACATATATATATATATATACATATTTTCTCTCTGATTCTTCAATGATTTCTTGGCCATGAAGAGGTGTATACATGAACCTCAATGTATTCATGCTTTTCAGTTTTTTCTTTGTTATTTATACTTTGTTTGTTTTTTTCTCCCCCACCCATGAATGACATATAAATCATAACACCGTGGTTTAAAAAAAAAAAAAAGTCTGATACAATTTTGATTATTTTAAATTTACCAAGTCCTGACTGGTGATCCAGGTTTTTATTTATTTAGAAATATTTCTTTTGACCTTGAGAAGAAACTACACTCTGCGGGTTTTGGGTGAAATCTACTTCAGTATCAACTGAATTGTCAGGTCTGATTGTTATATAAATTTGTTTTCTTCTACTACTTCATTTAAAAATTGAAAGATAATTGTTTTCCAATGTTGTTCTGGCTTCTGCAGTACAAAGGCATGGAACAGCCTACAGTACACATATGGCAGTTATTATGCTATCATCCATTTCTTGTTGTTTAGTTGTTCCATGACCTTCGTAAGTGTTTCTTGCATGATCTCCATTTATTTTCGGAGAGGTTTGATCATCTTTCCTATCGTTACTCTCAATTTTTTTTTTCAGTGACAATATCTATTTCCTATTTAATTGTGACATATGTATTTTTACCTTGTTTATTTGCCTGCAAAATATTTTACGGTCTTCATATTTGCTTAGCTTGCTATGTAACTAGTCTTTCCTACCCGGGGTATAGGATGGTAGTACTTGCTTCCAGTCTGTATTGTGAATGTATAAGTTTGATCCAGTGGTTTGTGTGTCCATGGAGGGGGAGGGACTGGCAACTACATTCTTGTAGCCACAGCTGATGCTTCTCTCTCTTATGGTGGGACCGTGTCAGAGGAGTCTTTTTCAGGTGTGTATGGGTTTAGTGTACTTTAGACAGTCCATCTGGGAATGATTTGGCTTGTGTTTCTGTCTTACATTGTGTGTGGTGTGAGGCAGCATCTCTGGGTAGTATAGGCTTTTGGGTGGAATGGTTCTTCGTTTCAGATGGAGGCCTTCATAGAGACTCTCACCAATTAATATTCATTAGAGCTGGGAATTATCTGGTGGTCTATGATACATTGTTGAAGCCCTAGGTGATCAGGACCAACTTCCAGTCAGAGAACCAAGATCACATAGTAAAAGATTAGACAGGGGAACAAAGGAAAACAGACAAATGGTAAGAAATCAAAATCAAACCACAAGTAAAATAATAGAAGCAGTAATGACAATAGGGAAGAACACAGAATCAAGAGAACTGAGCAAATATCTTGTAAGACATAAAACAACACGAGAGCAGAGTGCCACCTGAAGAATAAAGGAAAAAAACTCTGACAAAATAATAAGAGCTTTCCCACAGAATAAGAGAAAAGCACAGTTAATTAGGAAATATATGTTTATTAAAACAAAAATGACAAGAAACAACAAATAACATCAACAAAAGGCACAGAAATCAGGAAAAGAAAATACTGATTTTGAATTGTGGTGTTGGAGAGGACTCTTGAGAATCCCTTGGACTGCATGTAGTTCCAACCAGTCCATTCTAAAGGAGATCAGTCCTGGTTGTTCATTGGAAGGACTGATGCTGAAGCTAAAGCTCCAATAATTTGGCCAACTCATGCAAAGAGTTGACTCACTGAAAAAGACTCTGATGCTGGGAATTGGGGACAGGAGGAGAAGGGGAAGGAAGAGAATGAGATGTCTTGATAACATCACTGACTCAATGGATGTGAGCTTGAGTGAACTCTGCGAGCTGGTGATGGACAGGGAGGCCTGGCATGTTCTGATTCATGAGGTCTCAATGAATCGTATAAGACTGAGTGACTGAGCTAAACTGTTACACACACGCACACACATATATATACATATATTTTATATATAACTAAACTTTCAACTAAACCAATTAGAGAAAGAAGAATAAACACAAAACCAAAAATTGGTTTTGGGGGAAAAAAAAAAAAACATAGAGGATAGAACTGGAAAAAAAAAAAAAAAAAGATGAAAATTGTAGCAAAGATCAATAATACTAAAAGGGGGCTCTTGGAGAGAATAAAGAAAATACATAAACCATGAGCCAGAGTCATCAACAAAAAAGGGAGAACACTCAAATCAATAAAGTTATACCTGAGAAAGGAGACGTTATAACCAACAGCGCAGAAATATCAAAGGACCATGATAGATTACAACAAAGAGCTTTAAGCCAATAAAATGTAGAATCTGGAAGCCACAGACTACTTCTTAGGAACTCAACTAAGAGGAATTTGATGTCTTCACCAAATAGATACATACCAATATAAACAATCTTAAAACACCAAATAAGCAAGGATAATAAGAAAGCTTTTAAGTGAGACAGAGAGTGAACCACCACGCGTCATAGCAAAACATCGGAAGTACAATGAATGTTACTTAGGGTCCCTGGGTTTTGGTCCTGAACATGCGCCACAGCACAAATTCACCTCTCTAGAAAACTCACCAAATGTGGGCAGAACTTAACTCTGGATCTTCAGTAAGGACAGGTCAGACTCTAAACTGGGATTACTCCTTTGTTCTGAGAGCTGCAACAGCCTGCGTATTTTCATTCGTTGAAAATCTATTGTCTTTTTTATCCCATAGAGAAAGCATCTGCAAAGTTGATTGCATGTATTTAATCTGCGGCTTGCTCAGCTGGTGGGAAAGTTTTCAATCCTTTTCCTTCATTTCCCTGATCCTGAGTCTCAGATGTAGTTTGATAATAACCTCTCCGTGTGGTCACCAGAGAAGGCTGTCCCCAAGACCCCTGTGGAACACTTTGGCCTGCCTTGGTGAGCACAGGAACAAGAGGTAAAGCTTCTGGGACTGTAGGAGCCCTGGTGGTGTCAGTTTTGCAGAGGAGCCAGCGACCATGGGCAGAAAAATTATGGCCCTCATGGGATAGTTTTCTATCCTGTGGTGGCAGAAACATGTGTGATAGTTCTAGTTAGTCCTTTCTATTGCCTGATAGTAGGTCTCAGCATGTGGCACGAGGGGGAAATTCATTGCTCTCACCATATCCTCTGTGTGACTGAGTACTAAGGTCCCACTCTTTGTCAGTTTGGGATTTTTCAAAGGCATTCCTTTCTACACAATTTGTCATCCCAGTTGCATAATTCCATCTCCACATAGTCAAGCAGTTCCCTCACAAGTTGTCTTTCTAACCCCATGCTTGATCTTCCACGCCCTTGTACACTAGTTGACCTGGCCTGCCATTTAGGGCATGCAGGACAACACCACACATTCTCTGTTTGATTTTCACTATAGGCAAACTATATTTCATCAGCCTCTTCACTTTGTATCCTTTCAGTCAAAATTAATTTAAGTTTAGTGAGGTCGCTTGCTTGAATCCTCAATCTATTCCCTGATTCTCCATCTCCCACAGCAAGACACAGGCTTGGTTCTATTCCTCTCGTCCTCCTCCCATCTTCCCTCCATTCTTCTCAGTTATGTCTGCTTTCCATATAGACCTCACTATTGAGCAAGATCTTCTGCTAATATCCATTTGATGATCTGGAGGAAGTGTTGTCTTGATAGAAGGATTATTTGTCATGCCTCTATAGAGAGATTTGCACTCAATGTCCTCTTATTTTCTGCGAAATCAGAAATTCTGATCTTATTTCTAGGCAAGCTCTGTAATTCCTTTATGCATGCCGGTGAAACAACAAACTTTAGCTGACATGAATTAATCAGTTTGATGGGCGGTTACATACATAGTTACGTAATTGTTGCATCATTGATTTTGAACACGCAAATAAACAGATTTATTTTTCTTGAAATTTGTGCTAATGAGGAATTGTCATCTGATTAATGGCTCAGATGTGAAAGCATCTGCCTGCAATGAGGGAGACCTGGGTTTGATCCCTGGATTGGGAAGATCCCCTGGAGAAGGAAATGGCAACCCACTCCAGTATTCTCACCTGGAAAATCACATGGACAGAGGAGCCTGGTGGGCTATACTCCACGGGGTAGGAAAGAGTCAGACATGACTGAGTGACTTCACTTCACTAAGGAACTGTAGCTCTTTCCAGGATGAGAGGTGGTACAGGAATTGGGCTCAAAAAGTCAGTCCCTGAAAATATCTAGCTATTTGTCAAGCTGTCCTGACATTTTCCCAGAGCACAGATTCCTTATTTCAGCTCTGGAAACTTAACTGTTTTAAGTGGGTATCAAAAGTCAGAGAGTGGCATGGGCATAATTTAATTCTTGTATAGGAAGATGGCAAGGGCCCAGGAATGTGACAATTGGTAGATAATAGCTTAAAAGAGAGAGACAGAGAAAAAAAGTGCAGAACAAAACAAAGCAAAACAGGGAGGTGTAGTTAGTCATTTAATCTTAAGGAAAACCTTAATTGGAGTTTGGATCATAGTGAAAGCAAGGGGATTTCATAAAGTTATCTACATTTTCTTTATTGTCTCTGTTACTGGCATAGACTGCATGTGAAAATGAGGTCATTTAGGTGTGTTTGACTCTTTGTGACCCAATGGACAGTAACCTACCATCTCCTTTTGCTGGGCATCTTCTACACGCAGTGATCAAAACTGTGCCTGCCCCATTGCAGGCAGATGCTTTAGCATCTGAGCCACCAGGGAAGCCCTTTGACTGCGTGGGTCACAACAAATTGTGGAACATTCTTAAAGGAATAAGAATACGGGACCACCTTACCTGTTTCCTGGGAAACGTGCATGTAGGTGAAGACACAACAGTTGGAATTAGACAAGGAACAATGAACTGGTACATAATAGGGAAGGAAATACATCAAGGCTATATACTGTTACCCAGCTCATTTGACTTCTGTGCAGAGTGCATCATGGAAAGTAACTTGCTGAAAGAATCTGAAGCTGGAAACAAAATTACTGTGAGAAGAATGAATAACCTGAGTTATAAGATGATAACACACAAATGGCTGAAATATACCAGGAAGCAAAGAGCCTTCTGACGAAGGTGAAAGGGGAGCGTGGAAAAGCTGGATTAAAACTCAATATAAAAACAAACACTCACAAAAAATAAGCTCATGGAATTTGGTCCCATAAATTTGAGATATATTGATGGGATACAATTGAATTAGTAACAGGTTTCCCTTTCTTGACCCCCGATATCACTGCCGAATTGACTGCAGCCATGAAACTTAAAGGAACTTGCACATTGATGAAAAGCTGTGACCAATCTAGACACCATGTTAAAAAGCTGAGAGCTTACTGAAAAAGACCTGACTAGTCAAAGTTGATTTTCGGAAAGAACTAGTGGAGCAATAAGCAGAACCAGAAGAACTGAATGCCATGATATTGATGTTTTGCAACAAAGCCTGGAGAAGATGTGTGAGAGTTCCGTGGTGAGCATGGAGTTCAAACTGGAAAAGCATGAAAGAAACTGTCTCTGACTGTCTCAGAAGGACTGATGCTGAACAGGAAGAGCCAATATATCGGCCAGATGAGGCCTAGAGCAAAATCACTGGGAAGAAACCAATGCTGGGAAAGATTGGGCACAGGAGAAGTAGGGAAGGGCAGAGGCCGAGATGACCGCAAAGCAGCACTGACTCAAAGGTCAAGGATTTGAGAAAGTTCTGGGAGATTTGAAGGGCAGACAATCCATGGATTCTTTCTGTACATGTAGTCACAAAGAATTAGACAAGAGTGAGTGACTGAACTACATCAAAAAATTAGTCTTGGCAGTGCTGGGAAATAGTTCAGATAGAATGGTAAGCCTGTCATTGTACCTGGGATGATAAGTGATATTCAGGATAATTAGAAAGAGCAAAGCTCTTGTTAGTTTACTTCTTTTCCTCCCTCACATTGTACATCTCACAATGTTTTTGGAGAGCTTCCCAGAAAAGGAGAACTCCTGCGGAGTCATGTGGTATCCTGAGACAGAAACCATACCGCATCAGCCACTTGGATCTACAATCTTGGTCTTAGGCAGAAGCAGGTATTGTCTGTAAGTGTCTGCTAGAACTGCCCATCTTCTGATGTGTTAACAGGCTGATATTTGATCTTAAGGATGAGGTGAGACTTAAGGAAACATATCTTCTCAATCAAACTCTAATCCTGGGAGAAGCATCTTTGACTTGTGTATTCTACTTACCCTTAGGAAAGCTTACAAGGGGTTACATTACTGAGCATGGATGTAGGTAGGAGACTGGATCCATTTAAACTTTGCTACTTGCCTTCTCTGTACATAGACCATTCCTCTTTTAGTGTCACAGTTTTTGTCTTCAGATGAGGGTTGAGAATTGTGGAACTGTGTGAATGTATCTGAAGTCCCATGAAACAGAAGACAGGGAGTACACAGTTTTCCTATTTGAATCAGATCTCAAGATTTTTGCTTAATCTATTTTCACTATCAGTGCATCTCAAATATTCATACATTCTTTTTATTTATTTATTTATTTTAATTGGAGGCTAATTACTTTGCATTATTGTATTGGTTTTGGCATACATTGACATGAATCTGCCCCGGGTGCACATGTGTTCCGCATTTTGAACCCCACTCCCACCTGCCTCCCCAACCAATTCCTCTGGTTTATCCCAGTACACCAGCCCTGAGCATCCTGTATCATGCATCGAACCTGGACTGGCGATTTGTTGCATATATGATCATATACATGTTTCAGTGCCATTATATGATGATTGCCACACAGAGCTGAAACCAGAATTCATATATAGTCATTATCTTATCAGTGTGGTAGGGCTTGGATATTGAAGATTTTATCTACGAAGTATGTGGGCCATGTTATCACTTCCTTCTATTTAATTGTCTATTTTAACTGATACCCTTGTGAAGGAGGAAGGCCACTTCTGCCATGTGGGAACAGAATTACAGATTTCATCATTAGTTTCTTTGATCCCTAAGAATGCTATTCATAATGGTGAGTGTGCCACCTCCAATAGGATTGTAGTATCCTATTATAAGAAAACCTGGTTGAAACTCCACGCACCTACTTAGCTTCTCTGGTATTGCTAAATTAGTAGGTGGTTGTTTTTGTTATTGCCAGACAACACAGACTTCTAAGGCCCCTCTCAACTTTGGTGGGCTGATTGTGACAGTGCCATAGATTTTAAGTATCTTAGGGTGGAGTCGCTTGATTATTACTGAGATGCTTTCACTCTGTGAGACTCATCCATTTGTCTTGTACTTTAAAATACTAAAGCAGACTTTTGAATGGACATTTTAATTTGTGCCTCTTTATACTATTGAATTAGCCGTTTCTTCAGCCAAAATCTCCAACATAAACGTCCAAAAGAGAACACAGACGTACACTCACAATCACATTCTTAATCTGATACACACACATACACACACACACAAGGAGAGTCACAATCTTACATGCCCAAAACACAATTATGAAAGGAAAAGAAAACCAAAGTACTCACTGAAGGACATCTATGAAATGCACTGAGTTCTCTGTTATCTGTTTCTAGGCTTAATGTTGGAAGTTATTTTGTAGTTAAATGATTTCACTCTAGGGACATATTAAACCAATATGTTTCAAAAGATAGAACATTGATCTACATCCCATGGGGTCTTAGAATATTTGCATGAAAAACTATTCTGTGATTTGATGAGAATAAAATTTTAGTGTAACAATATTGAAGTCATATTGACCTCTTTAGGCCCTTCAGTGACACACTTGCTTTTTATATTTTAAGTATCCAATTTCATCCCCTGACCTTGTCCCATCAATTTTTCTACTTTTTGCCCCAAACTTCTGTATTTACCTCACTTAATTTTTGTTTTCAGTTTTACAATTTTAGGCACCAATTATAAAGTAAATACATAAAGGAAAGGAAATTGAATTCATGTACAATGCTTCCCTAAGGTATTGAGCTATTTTCTCTATAAGCTTTGGAGAATGACAGGTACTGATATTTTAAAGCCATATGGCAATTGATAACAAAGGGAATGGACCATATGAACAGGTTTCCCTTGGTAGGACAATTGAAGTACAGGTTAATGCTGTTAGTACAGGTTAGTACTGTTTTGTTTCAGGAGGGAAGAAAAACAGTAGCTTTTCAAAATGATATATTGAGTGTCCTTGTCCATGTCTTTTCCAAGTTATCACAGAGGACTAAGTGGATTATTCCTGTTCTTTATGAGAAGGACCTGCCAGTCAAAGCAGAACGTGAAAAGAAAGTAAAAGGGACTGAGAATGAATATTCAGTACATGGCAATGAAATAGCAAATGGAATCACCTTTAAGGTGATATTGCTCAAAGGATGCAAATTGGACTACATCGTCAGTCAGTGTGTCAGTTCAGTTGTTCACTCCTGTCTGACCCTTTGCGACCCCATGAATCACAGCATACCACGCCTCCCTGCCTATCACCAAAACCTGAATTTCACTCAAACTCATCTCCATCAAGTCGGTGGTGCCATCCAGCCATCTCATTCTCTGTCTTCCCCTTCTCCTCCTGTCCCAAATTCCTCCCAGCATCTGGGTCTTTTCCAGTGAGTCAACTCGTCGCATGAGGTGGCCAAAATATTGGAGTTTCAGCTTCAGCATTCCAATGAACACTCAGAACTGATCTCCCTTAGAATGCACTGGTTGGATCTCCTTGCAGTCCACGGGACTCTCAAGAGTCTTCTCCAACACCACAGTTCAAAAGCTTCAAGTCTTCGGCTATCAGCTTTCTTCAGAGTCCAACTCTCACATCCATACATGACCACTGGAAAAACCATAGCCTTGACTAGCCAGACCTTGGTTGGCAAAGTAATGTCTCTGCTTTGTATATGCTATCTAGATTCATCATAACTTTCCTTCCAAGGAGTAAGTGTCTTTTAGTTTCATAAAAAAACTGAAATCTAAAACAAGAGCATTGAACTTTGGGCTTGAAATCATAACTAAGGACACCAATTTCAATAACACTTACCATTGCTTCAAAATGCTCACCTCTTGAATGTAATTTTTCAGTGAAAGAAAAAGTGTGTTTGCTGACCACTCCTTTATCTACACAGATATTCCACAGATTTCACTGTTCATTAGCTGCAAGAATGAAAGTGGTCAACTTAAATTGATGCTGTCCTATGTGGGTAACCATCCCAAAACAGTTATCTGACTTGATGTTGCCACCAACATCTAAAGGAATGACCCCAAATTTGAGATTGCAAAGATTTCTAGATAGTGTTCATGATATCTGGATAGTCCAACAAGCAGACATTTTGTTCAGAGTATTTCGTTGTGAAATATATTAGGGATCAACCACTGATATTGATCCCTGCTTACTCCATGACTTTTCTAGATTATTAAAATTAATTATTCTTTTTTTATTATTATTATTCATGTCTCCACAACTACTATTGAATTTTAGGGTACTGGGTCCTGAAACTACATGCTTAGAATGGGTTCTTATAGACTGTAAACTTCATGATAGCAGCAGTCATTTTATAGTTTGAATTCCCACATTTAACATTCGTGTAAATATAATAAATATTTATCAACTTGGAAAAAGTTATCAGTAAAGAGGAAAGGCCAATTATGATAAAACTGACGGTTATAGGAATATGTTGAGTAATGTATATAGCATTTGATTAGTTATGACATTTCTTTTTTGATAACTTAGTAAGTACTTAAAATGTATCATTTGCAGGCTCTAATTTTAGCTGATGTGAAAGATACATAAAGAGAGTAGACCCAAAACACATGGAAGACCTGAATGGCAGTTCCTTCCAACCCCAAGAAAGAGTTGAGACAAAATTGTGAGAAGGGGCTTAGCATGACTGAAATTAGGTTGAGAGATTGTAGCTCCGGAAGCACAGTATAAGAGAAAGATAATGAAATTATTAAGGAAAAAAGATACCATGTCTTCACAGAAATTGTTCATCACACTGATGTGCTGCAATAACCATCAGGAATTTATTATGTCTCTGTGGGAACAGATAAGCAACATCTAAACATGCATTAGGAAATATAGGGTGGAATCTTGGTTTCAGGAAATAAAGGTGTGCCTCAAGGACAGCATCTTCCCTGGTGGCTCAGACAGTAAAGCGTCTGCCTGCATTGTGGGAGACCCAGGTTTAATCCCTGGGTCAGGAAGATCCCTGAAGAAGGAAATGGCAACCCACTCCATTATCTTTGCCTGGAGAATCCCATGGATGGAGGAGCATGGTAGGCTATAGTCCACAGGGGTTGCAAAGCGTCGGACACGAGTGAGCTACTTCACTTTCGCTTTCACTTAAGGCCAGCAGAACAAAAATGACCCTATACAATATCACTTGTAAAATACATATCTTGTGCTGACCATGGGCCAGTCACTGGTTATGTCATATTTTCTTTGGTATCACAGTGACAGTACAGTGTTGATCATGATTTTGATGATCATGATTTTATATTTTCAAGTACATAATGAATTTCTATACTGAAGATAACCTGCTGTCCACCCTTTTAAGACTCTACCAGTATCTAATAGAATATAATGCAACTCTGAATGCACTAAGGTGCATACTATGCATTTTCATTTCTTTGATTTTATTTGTATCTTTTCCTTCACCCATACACTCCTCATATAGACACCCATTCATTTCAGCAGGGATGATTTCAGAAATCACGTTACATCCATTACCTCTTTTCTCTTTGTTCTCATTTTCTTGCTTACAAATATTAGATCAGGTGTCATTGACCTAAGATGCATAATGAATGTTTTCTTGTCCTGAAGAGTTTATAATACAGTGCAGTAAAATAGCCAGACATTAAACTAAGCCTCGTTTTTCTCTTCATTGTTTGAAAAAAGAAAATGAAACTATGAAGATGAACATGTAAGTTTATTGTTCAAATACAAGAATTGTAGGTATTTGTTGACATCTCCCAACAAAAATTTCAATCTTCATTAGGCTCCATAATCTGACATTTATTTGATAGGTCCGTTTTAATTAGCATGGTTTTCACATAACGATGATTCTTGATGAGTTGACTTGAAAGAGAGGAGGCAGATGTGTAAGTGATCTTTGGCACTGAGGGCCACGAATTGCCTCTCTTTTGAAGGTCACGGAAAGGACTGTCATGGGCTGACATATCACTATATCTATCTGGAAACTTAGAAGGCTCCACCATCAGTCTAGAATAACTGCTCTGTAATGGAGATAGGATGTGGTTCTGAGGATTCGATCTAGTTGTCGTAGGCAAGTCCTCAACGTGGCTATTTACCTGAGTGTAGCTGCTATGTGAGTGCCACTTAAAAATGCTCAACTGATTTAAAACAGCAGGTTGATCTCCCACAGTCTGTTCTGTTTGGCTAACTGATATTGATGATGGGGAAGGTAAGTCACACAGAGCTAGAGCTCTTGTATTAGCGACTATCTGACTGGTGTGAGGCTTTTCTATGAAAGGCACACTTAAACTGGTGGAGGCTGAAAATGTACTCTCTCCACTAGTTTCTGGAAGAAAATCAGAGTTATGATCATCTATGTTGACACTTTCTTTAACATGCTTCTTCTTGCAATCTCGAACTAATGAAGATATTGCAGACACATTTTTAATCCCAACTCTTCTTTTTATTCTTACTAAAAGTTGAGGTTACTCTCTTTTGAAATTTGGATTATAGTAGATCTGTAACTAAAGTCAAAGGATACAATTATTTAATTTCTTTATAAAGCAAGGTAAAACTACCATAAAAGCTAAACTATAAAAGTTTATTCTTTCATACAGATGGCTAACAAACACATGAAAAGATGCTCAACATCACTTATAATCAGAGAAATGCAAATCATAACCACAATGAGGTACCATTTTGTGCCAGTACGAATGGCTTATATCCCAAAGTTACAAGAATAAATACTGGACTGGGTGTGGAGGAAAGGGAACCCTCCTATACTGTTGGTGTGAATGCAAACAGCACAACCACTATGAAGAACAGTGTGGAGATTCCTTCAAAAACTGGAAATAGAGCTGCCATAGGA
This sequence comes from Moschus berezovskii, assembly GCF_049115385.1. Classification (NCBI taxonomy): domain Eukaryota; kingdom Metazoa; phylum Chordata; class Mammalia; order Artiodactyla; family Moschidae; genus Moschus; species Moschus berezovskii. Next base: position 29,495,681 of record NC_142489.1, on the reverse strand, counting down.
CCCAGCAATCACATTCCTGGGCATACACACCGAGGAAACCAGAATTGAAAGAGACACATGTGCTCTAATGTTTATTGTAGCACAGTTTATAATAGCCAGGTCATGGGGGTAACCTACATGTCCGTCTGCAGACGAATGGATAAGAAAGCTGTGGTGCACATGCGTAATGGAGTATTGCTCAGCCATGAAAAATACATCTGAATCAGTTCCAATGAGGTGGATGAAACTGGAGCCTATTATACAGAGTGAATTAAGGCAGAAAGAAAAACACCAATACAGTATACTAACGCATATATATGGAATTTAGAAAGGTGATAACAATAACCCTGTAAATGAGACAGCAAGAGAGACACAGAAGTGTAGAACAGTCTTTTGGACTCTGTAGGAGAGGGCGAGGGTGGGATGATTTGGGAGAATGGCACTGAAACATGTATATTATCATATGTGCAATGAATCACAATTCCAGGTTCGATGCATGATACAGGATGTGCGGGGCTCGTGTACTGGGATGAACCAGAGGGATGGGATGGGGAGGGAGGAGGGAGGGAGGTGGGAGTGGGTTCAAGATGGGGAACACATGTACACCTGGGGCAGATTCATGTCAATGTATGGCAAAGCCAATACAATACTGTAAAGTATTTAGCCTCCAATTAAAAAATAAAATTAGGAAAGAATAAATAATTCCTTCAATGATACCAATTCCATCAAATTAAAGGCCTCCAGATTAGTTTTAACAACTAACATGTTAGAAACAAATGTGCTCCTCGACTAAAAATATGTTGTATATATATAGTAAATACCATAAGTAGCTTCAAGACTCGTATCTTGTTTCAAGTTGATTGGAAAGTTTGTTTCAACATCAAATATTGTATCCTCCAGCTGTCTCAACTTCAAACAATAAAGCTTTGTCAACAAATTGCTATGTCAATTTTGAATTCTGTTTTAGCTACATATGGTAACATGATTTCTATGTCACATGATTTAATCTTACATATTGCTAATAAGTGAAAAATTTGGGATACCTTGCTCAAAAGAGAGATGTTGTTTTCTTCTTCCAGAAAGTCAGATAGTGAAGCAGATCTTTGAACAGGTTGTCGCTTTTTACTAAACCCATAAAGGTTCAGCTGTCGAACTAAATTTTTCATATTATTGGTTTCAAATATTCTGAAAGGCGCCTTTCTTTCCAAGACTTCTTTCTTGAAGAGTTCTTCATTGATCACTATACAAGTGCCACTCTCATCCCACCAAATAGATTGAAATTGATCACTTTCCACTATATTCCACAATTTTTGTGGAAAAGTGAGTGGAAGAAAATCATTCAGCTCACCTGTTTCAGAGACAAAAAATGTGTAACGTGGCCTTTTCATCAGAACTTCCTCAGACAAAGCCTGAAAAGCATATTCTTCAATAAGAGATAGCAAAACCGAGTCCCCAGCAAGTGTATAATCATACAAAGGTCTGATGGAGGTTTCTGAACCAGTGGATTCATCGTTAGGAGGCACATCTTGAATTTCTGAAGAAATATGTGCCATCTCAGAAAAATCTTTCTTCAGAAACTTTTCTCATTTTTCTGATATTACACACAGCAAATTCAAATGCTGCTTGGCTGGCCTAAGGGGGAAACTCCCTAGACCATCACAGTGGTTCCAAAATGCACTGGTCTCCTAGCAATGGAAGAGTAGCTGTGACATCACAAAGTCACTGGTCTACTAGCAAGTGAAGGGTAGCTGTGACATCACAACGTCACTGGTCTCCTAGAAATTGATGGGCAATGTTCAACCAGTGTTTATACTTCAGCATCAACTTAAAATACAGGCTCCTTACACAAATAGCAACAAAAACCATGAGCCTGCAAAATCTCATTCCTAAAGAATTTTTATATGCATAAATCAAATCAGTAAATCCATTTGGTTTCTGAAATAAAAGTGATTCTTGGCAGCAGCCGAAAGGAGCTATCCCACATCCAAGTGGCACTGGCTGTGCTGGCACAGGAGGGCCGTGAGGATCAACTCCACACTCAAGATCAGGTGGGGCAGCTGTGAGGAGATACCCCTTGTCCAAGGTAAGGTGCAGTGGCTGTGCTTTGCTGGAGCAGCCGTGAAGAGATACCCCACAACCAAGGTAAGAGTAACCCAAATATGATAGTAGGAATTGCGAGAGGGTATCAGAAGGCAGACACACAGAAATCGTGTTCATAGAAAGCTAGTCGATCTAATCACATGGACCACAGCTTTCTCTCACTGATCTCTAACTGAATGAATCTAAGCCATGCTGTGTAAGGCCACCCACGATGGGCGGGTTATGGGGGAGAGGTATAACAGTATGTGGTCCACTGGAGAAGGGAATGGCAATTCACTTCAGTATACTTGCATCGAGAACCCAAAGAACAGTATGAAAAAGCATAATAATAGGATACTGAATGAGGAGCTCCCCAGGTCGGTAGGTTTCCAGTATGCTACTGGAGATCAGTGGCGAAATAACTTCAGAAAAAATGAAGGGATGGAGCAAAAGCAAAAGGAATGTCCAGTTGTGGATGTGACTGGTGATATATGCAAAGTCTGATGATGCAAAGAACAATATTGCATAGGAACCTGGAACGATAGGTCCATGAATCAAGACAAATTGGAAGTGGTCAAACAAGAGATGGCAAGATTGAACGTAGACATTATAGGAATCAGTGAACTAAAATGGACTGGAATGGGTAAATTTAACTCAGATGACCATTATATATACTACTGTGGGCAGGAATCCCTTAGAAGAAATGGAGTAGTCATCACGGTCAAGAGAAGATTCCGAAATGATGTACTTGGATGCAATCTCCAAACGAACAGAATGATTTCTGTTCATTTCCAACGCAAACCATTCAATATTACAGTAATTCAAGCCTATGCCCCAACCATTAACACTTAAAAAGCCCAAGTTGAACGGTTCTGTGAAGACCTACAAGACCTTTTAGAACTAACACTTAAAAAAGATGTCCTTTTCATTTTAGGGGACTGGAATTAAGAAACACCTGGCGTAACTGGGAAATCTGGCCTGGGAGCACAGAATGAAACAGGACAAAGGCTAATAGAGTTTTTCGATGAGAACACACTGGTCAGAGCAAGCAAGTTCTTTTGGCAACAGAAGAGAAGACTCGACACATGGACATCACCAGATGGTCAACACCAAAATCAGATTGACTGTATTCTTTTCAGCCAAAGTGGAGAAATACTATAAAGTTAGCAAATACAAGACCAGAGCTGACTGTGGCTCAGATCATAAACTCCTTATTGTCAAATTCAGACTTAAATTGAAGAAAGTAGGGAAAGCCACTAAACTATTCAGATATGACTTAAATCAATCCCTTATGATTATACTGTGGAAAGGAGAAATAGATTTAAAGGACTACATCTGATAGATAGAGTGGCTGATGAACTATGGACGGAGGTTCATGACATTGTACAGGAAACAGAGACCAAGACCATCCCCATTGAAAAGAAATGCTAAAAAGCAAAATGGCTGTCTGGGGAGGACGTACAAATAGCTGTGAAAAGAAAAGAAGCGAAAAGCAAAGGAGAAATAAAAAGGTATAAGCATCTGAATGCAGAGTTCCAAAGAATAACAAGGAGAAATAAGAAAGCCTTCCTCAGCAATCAATGCAAAGAAATCGATGAAAACAACAGAATGGGAAAGACAAGAGATCTCTTCAAGAATATTAGAGATACCAAGGGAACATTTCATGCAACGATGGGCTCGATAAAGGACAGAAATTGTAGGGACCTAAGAGAAGCCACAGATATTAAGAAGAGATGGCAAGAATACACAGAAGAACTGTACAAAACAGATCTTCACAACCAAGATAATCATGATGGTGTGATCAGTGACTTCAAGCCAGACATCTTGGAATGTGAAGTCAAATGAATATGAAGTCAAGTGGGCCTTAGAAAGCATCAATATGAACAAAGCTAGTGGAGGTGACAGAATTCCAGATGAGCTATTTCAAACCCTGAAAGAAGATGATGTGGAAGTGCTACACACAATAATCCAGCAAATTTGGAAAATTCAACAGTGGCCACAGGAATGGAAAATGTCAGTCTTCATTCCAATCCCAAGAAAGGCAATGCCAAAGAATGCTTAAATGACCTCACAACTGCACTCATCTCGTAGGCTAATAAAGTCATGCTCAAAATTCTCCAAGCCAAGCTTCAGTAATATGTGAACCGTGAACTTCCAGATGTTCAAACTGGTTTTAGAAAAGGCAGAGGAACCAGAGGTCAAATTGCCAACATCCTCTGGATCATGGATAAAGCAAGAGAGTTGTAGAGAAACATCTATTTCTGCTTCGTTGACTATGCCAAAGCCTTTGACTGTGTGGATCACAATAAAATCTGTAAAATTCGGAAAGAGATGGAAATACCAGAAATACTAAATGGAAATACCAAATGCCCTGCCTCTTGAGAAACCTGTATTCAGGTCAGGAAAAAATAGTTAAAACGGGACATGGAACAACAGGCAGCTTCCAAATAGGAAAAGGAGAATTTCAAGGTTGTATATTGTCACCCTGCTTATTTAACGTCTATGCAGAGTTCATCATGAGAAATGCTGGGCTGGAAGAAGCACAGGTTGGAATCAAGATTACCATGAGAAATATCAATAACCTCAGATATGCAGATGACATCACTCCTACTGCAGAAAGTGAAGAGTAACTAAAAAGCCTCTTGATGAAAGTGAAAGAGGACAGTGAATAAGTTGGCTTGAAGCCAACATTCAGAAAACTAAGATCATGGGATCTGGTTCCATCACTTCATGGGAAATAGATGGGGAAACAGTGTCAGACTTTATCACTGCGGATGCTGATTGTAGTTTTGAAATTAAAAGATTCTTACTTCTTGCGCGGAAAGTTATGACCAACCTAGATAACATATTAAAGAACAGAGACATTACTTTGCCAACAAAAGTCCGTCTAGTCAAGGGTATGGTGGATGTGAGAGTTGGACTGTGAAGAAAACTGATCCCCGAAGAACTGATGCTTTTGAACTGTGGTGCTGGAGAAGACTCTTGAGAGTCCCTTGGACTGCAAGGAGATCCAACCAGTCCATTCTAAAGGAGATCAGTTCTGGATATCCATTGGAAGGACTGATGATCAATCTGAAGCTCCAGTTCTTTGGCCAACTCATGAGACGAGTTGACTCACTGGAAAAGACTCTGATGATGGGAGGGATTGAGGGCAGGAAGAGAAGGGGACGACAGAGTATGAGATGGCTGGATGGCATCACAGACTCGATGGAGGCGGGTCTGAGTGAACTGCGGGAATTACTGATGGACAGGGAGGACTGGCATGCTGTGAGACATGGGGTCGCAAAGAGTCGGACTCCACTGAGCGACTGAACTGAACTGAACTGAACTGAACCCAACTAAACTTTGATTACTCACTTCTCTGCAATATTTTATTGTAGAACCAAGTAAGGTGTCCTAGCAGCTGGTCCATCAAAGACCCACACTCCCCCGAATCGTTTCAGGGGAACGATTTTAATGACACAGTGAGGTTGGGCATGGGGTGTGTGATATACTTTGGGGACATTCTACTAGTGACCTGTTACTGAGGATATTGGAAGTCAACATCATTGCCCATCTGGTTCTAACTACTCTGTGGTCTAGGTACTTACATTTCAGCCAGGTTGGGGCTTTCAGTTCAGTTCAGTTCAGTTCAGTCGCTCAGTCGTGTCCGACTCTCCGCGACCCCATGAATCACAGCACGCCAGGCCTCCCTTTCCAACACCAAATCCCAGAGTTTACTCAAACTCATGTCCACAGAGTTGGTAATGCCATCTAGCCATCTCATTCTTTGTCGTCCCCTTCTCCTCCCGCCCCCAACATTTCCCAGCATTAGAATCTTTTCCAGTGAGCCAACTTGTCGCATGAGGTAGCCAAAGTATTGCAGTTTCAGCTTTAGCATCAGTCCTTTTAATGAACAACCAGGATTGATCTCCTTTAGAATGGACTGGTTGGATCTCCTTGCAGTACAAGGGACTCTCAAGAGTCTTCTCCAACACCACAGTTCAAAAGCATCAATTATTTGGGGATCAGCTTTCTTCACAGTCCAAATCTCATATCTGTACATTACCACGGGAAAAACCATAGCCTTGGCTAAACAGATCTTGGTTGGCAAAGTAATGTTTCTGCTTTTTAATATATTATCAAGGTTGCTCATAACTTTCCTTCCAAAGAGTAAGCGTCTTTTAATTTCATGGTTGCAATCAGCATCTGCAGTGATTTTTAGTATCTCTAAAACGGTTCACAGGATATTGCTCAGAATGTTATTTATGGCCCTTGAGGATGAACTAAAGATCCTTGACTTTGTTTAATGGCTAAAACATTATTATTCTATATCGCTTGATTATTTTCCTTTGTTTCTGTCTTTTCTATTTTCTCTGATTAATATTACTCTTGGAACACGAGGAAGTCTAGAATCTCCTATTTCTCTCTCTCGGTTTTCATACTTTTCAATCTTAAGAAGGGACTGATTAGAACAAGAAAGGAAATAAAGTGTTGGATTTAGAGCGTGATCATATGTGACTGAGAATCCCAGTTCCGGGTTCGATTTTTAATCAGGATCCCCAGTTCTTGGAGTGTTTGAGTCAACAACTTTGGCTCTTTCATGATGAGATGGAGCATGGAGTTGGAAATAATTCTGACATCTAAACTTGGTATCAATATTTTCTGTTAAGCAAACATATCTGTCTATTTTATATAGATATTTGTATATCTATTATGTATATATATATATATATATATATTTCCATAAGTGTTTATTTTTGTCATTAAACCTGGACAAACATTTGAAAATTGGTAGATATTTATTAAAACGAAAGAGAGGAGTGATATAAAGGAGTCCTCATATTTTAGATGTAGCCAAAGAAACATATTTGGAAGTATTTCCATTTACGTATATTCAATAACCAAGTAGACTTTTGAATCATTCTGCTTTTGGGTTTGAATTTTTTTCCATTGCTGCTTTGCCTAACGGAATTAAAAGCCATTGTACATTTCTCTATACACACACCCATACATAAAAACATGCACATATGTGTATATATGTGTATATGTCAAAATATAATTTTAAACAACTTTATTTGGGTGGTCAAAATCTTTGCTTGCTTCCAGTCTTAAATGAACTGTTTGGGTACCCCAACACTACTTAATAACTTTCTGGCTGAATAATATAGATCCTATTGCTGAAAGACTATCACTTAATCGAGCTTATCTTCCAATATTCTTTGTGTAAGAGATGGGGTTCATACATATGAGGACAGCTTGAGCACATAAAACTGCAACTCTCATTTACTTGGAGATACAGACTGGTTCCAAATAGGAATAGGAGTACGTCAAGGTTATATATTGCCACCTTGCTTATTTAACTTATATGCAGATTACATCATGAGGAAAGCTGGGCTGGAAGAAGCACAAGCTGGATTCAAGATTGCCAGGAGAAATATCAATAACCTCAGGTATGCAGAATATACGACCTTTATGGCAGAAAGTGAAGAGGAACTAAAAAGCCTCTTGACAAAAGCAAAATAAGAGAGTGAAAAGGTTGGTTTGAAGTTCAACATTCAGAAAACAAAGACCATGGCATCTGGTCCCATCACTTCATGGGAAATAAAACGTGTTACAGAGGAAACAGTGTCAGATCCAAAATCATCGTGGATTCTGATTGTAGCCATGAAATTAAAAGACGCTTACTCCTTGGGAGGAAAGTTACGACCAACCTAGATAGCATATTAAAGAGCAGAGACATTACTTTACCAAACAAGGTCCGTCTAGTCAAGGCTATAGTTTTTCCAATGGTCATGTATGGATGTGAGAGTTGGACTGTGAAGAAAGAATTGATGCTTTTGAACTGTGGTGCTGGAGAAGACTCTTGAGAGTCCCTTGGACTGCAAGGAGATCCAACCAGTTCATTCTAAAGGAGATTGATCCTGGGTTTTCTTTGGAAGGACTAATGCTAAAGCTGAAACTCCAATTATTTGGCCACCTCATGCGAAGAGTTGACTCATTGGAAAAGACTCTGATGGTGGGAAGGATTGGGGGTGGGAGGAAAAGTGGACGACAGGGAATGAGATGGCTTGATGGCATCACCGACTCGATGGACATGTGTTTGAGTGAACTCCGCAACTTGGTGATTGACAGGGAGGCCTGACATGCTGTGATTCATGGGTGGCAAAGAGTCGGTGATGACTGAGCATCTGAACTCAAATGAACTGCAGAACATTCAAATTATATGATGTGTACATTAAAATCACTTCTCCATAATTCAGTATGTACATTTTTCTTTCATCCCTTTAAACTTCTGGTACCAAATATTTCAATAGAAATCATTGATGATCAAAATTTCTCTCCCTTCATGCCACAGGGGTTCAGCTTCATTCTGCCCTCCACATTATATCCTTATTTCTTGTCCTCCTTTGTATTTTTGTAGTTGCCACATCAGAGAAAACCTAACTAGATAACATGAACAGGCTCAATATATTATGTTAATAGAGAAATGTAATATAGGCTGTGCATTTTGTCAACATTTTACAGAGCTGTCACAGAAGCATGACAGAAATGCTCCAAAAGGAAAATTAAAGCCAGCACTATTATGTATAATGAGTAGCGACCATCTTAGAACACTCTTAGAAAATAATTTCTTATCCAAATCATTGAGGGGAAAACAATGATAAAAGAATAAAATAATCCTCAATGTTGAAAGGAAAACAGGGTAAACGATACACTTGAATTCTCAGTATTATACAAAATAAGATCATGGTATCTGGTCCCACTACTTCATGGGAAATAAAGGTGGGAAAAGCAGAATCAGTGACAGATTTCATCTTTTGTGGCTCTATATTCACTGTGATGGTGATGGCAGCAATAAAATTAGAAGACAGTTGCTTCCTGGAAGCAAAGTTTTCACAAATTTAGTAAGTGTGTTAAAAAGTGAAAAGTTGACTTGACCAAAGGATTCACATTGAGTAACACTAATGGTCTTTCCAGTAGACATGTATGGATGTGAGAACACCAAAGTGCTCTGCTTGGGATGACTTATGAGTGTCCATTGGATTGCAATGAGATCAAGCTAGTCAAACATAAAGGAAATCCAATCTGAAGATGCATTGAATCACTGACGCGCAAGCTGAGTCTCCAAAGCTTTGACCACCTGAGCAAAGAACTGACTCATGAGAAAAGACCCTGATTCGTAGGAAATAATGAAATAAGGAGGACAAATGGGTTAGAGAGGAGGAGAAGGCTGTATCATTTCACCCATTCATGGACATGATCTCAGGTAGACCCTGGGAGATGGTGAGGGGCAGAGAGGCCTTGTGTGCTGCAGTCCAAGGGGTCACAAAGAGTCTGACATGGCTTTGTGACTGAACAACAACAAGATTTCAGTTAATAAAATGGATCTTCCAGGGTTGCGATGGGGCTCTCATTGTGTTAGAGGAATAGGAGCCTGAGTCCACTTTCTCCCACACAAATCCATCAAAGGATAGATTGCACGTGGAACACCTTCCAGAAACCAATTTGTGACTGATGTTGATGGGCCCTAGAAACTGATAAAGGAAAACCAGTCTCTTAAAAAGTAGGTAAGAAAAAATAAGTGATGAAAGGGAGGAAATGTTTTTAGGGATCGAGAATCTTCTTGGAGAAGGAGTCTTAAAGGAGGAGAAATTTGCACAAAATAAGAAACCCTCTCTCATAGGTGTCAGTCGAGGAAGAAATAGAACTGGAGAGAGGAAGAACAAAAACACAGCTTATGCCAATAAATCTGATCACTAGCCAAGGAATGATTCAGACACTCCCGTCCACTGTCATACATGGGGCATTGAAGGCAGGTCTGGGATGTATCAAACACATTATGGTTAAAAGCAGGCTTTAGTGCCCTGAGGACAATGTGACGAAGCTAAGATAACACACAAACCTAAACCATGGGGACACTGGAGACAGAAATTTTAGAAAGGACCTTTCCTGTGAGAAGGCTCTAAGGCCACATTGAACCATGGCATACTCACAGAACAGAAGATTGTGCACTAGAAAATACCAAAGGAGACCAAGCCAGTGTCCATTTAAGACCCTTTCCTCCACAGATTGAGAGAAGAACGTGTACGACTGCAAGAGGCAGAAGGAAAGAGGTTACTAGTATCTTGGCCCCAGAGACATCCCCTACCAAGCTCTAAGCTGGCTGACAGTTGCTAATGATGAATTCCTCACTTCATGAACAGTTCACATAGGCCAGGGACATGACAGCCTGGGTCAGTTAGCCTGAGGAGACACATGGCACACTTGAGACTGTGCCCTCTGGCACAGGCAGCAAACTGAGTGACTGAGACCAGAGAGCTGCATAAGATGCACGGCCCACCTGGGACTGTGCCTTGCCTCCAACCAGTCACCCGAGATTTTGGACTTGAGAAGAGCACAAAGCACATAGCCAATCGTTGTTATGGCCCTTGCCAAGAACCTGACTGCCTGATTGGCTGGGAAGTGCATGTAACACAGGGCCCACTTGGGACTGTGCCCTCATATATCAATCAGGAATCTGAGCTTGTGGACCCAGAAAGTACATGTCACATATGTCATTCAAAAGCCCAATGTGATCAATCCACCTCAACCACCCCCAATATCCCAATGGTATTTGATTTCTGTGTCCCACCTCTCACCCCCCAAAGCACTGAACAAGTGAGCTCGAATATGAGGCTACTGCACCCTCGTTTCATGGTGAAAACGAGATATGGAGAGGTTTTCAAATAAAAGAAGGAAATATAAACAAAGAAACAAAAACCAACCCAGAAGTGACAGGTTCAATGGAATAAGTCAGCAATATATGCCCAGACTGTTCAACTGAGGAACAGCAGTCAACTGTGACAATACAAGCTTCAACAAGAGACTATCTGACACTCTACTGAAACCAAAAATCACACAACTGCTTTGAAACTCTGCGATCTATTTCCATATGATTTCTTTAACTTTAAACTATTTTAGACTTTATTATACCCTAAACTTTTATTTCTATTAACTATTATTATCTTTCAAACAAAACACATATAAATCTATTTTTAAACACATTTTTTATATATGAGAGAATAAATTTAAACTCCATTTTCTTTTTTTACACTATTTTTCTTGTTTCTTAACGTTTATTTTCCCAAAATTGATAACAATGTTGTGACTTTAGTAACAAAATATTTATGATCTGATTTCATTTATGGATTCGTTTCCTTAATTGATTGCTGTTTTCCATTTTAACACTCCCCTATGGAGAGTCGGACACGACTGAGCGACTGAACTGAACTGAACTGAACTGATCTCCTCCTAGGTACCTCTTTCACACTCCTCCCTTTTCTCTGCTTTCTGAAATTCTGTGCATCCTGTTGATACTTTCTGGATGAGGAGAGTTCTGCCACCATTAACCTGGGGTTTGTCTTCTGTGTTGTGTTGATGTAGACTTTTGATGTTACTGCAACCTGGAAAAAGAAACACAGAGGCCAGGATATCGATTCCAGAACTTTAGAGCAACATCGAACTCCTTGCCTCAAGGAGCTTTAAAGGACAAGCACACACCCCAGAATTTCCATGTCTACATGGAAAGCAATCTCCACACTTGAGTCGATAAGTTCAGTACAAGAGAAACCACACCTATTCTCCAGCAAACAGAAACAAAACGGTGAATATTATAAAAGGGGGTGCACTAAGCCATACCAAACCGACAAATACCCCAAAGCACTGTCCATGGACAATTTATTGAATTTCAGAGAGAAGAGACACAGATCCACATGCCAGTGCACAGACACAAATGATCCGAAGCATTAAACCTGGAGAAGTCACTGGTCCAATCCCACCCACACAGGACAGGATCCACAACATATTGGAGCTATAACCCTCCGGCCTGCAGAAAGGGGACCCAAATCACAGTAATCAAAGCAAAATGAAAAGGGAGAGAAATATGCAGCTGCTAAAGGTAAATGATAAAAACCCACAAAGACAAAGAAAAGAAGAGTTAGGAAATTTTCCTGAAAAATAATTCAGAATAATGAGAGTAAAGATGATCAAAATCTTGAAAGATACGTAGAGTTGCCAGTAAATACACTGGAGGACTGGAATGAGAAGAAATAAACATGTTTACCATGGATCTAGAAGAAATAAAGAAGAGTCAAAGAGCAATAATCCATGCAATAACTGAGATTAACAACACCCTGGAAGGAACCAACAGTAGAATAACTGAGACCGAGAAAGAACTAATTAGGTGGAGGTAGAAAGGAGGAAATAAATGAAGCCCGGTGAGATAAGCAACGAAAACAACAACAAGTTAAACAGGCAAAGCTCTGACTGGGGCAATGATAAATGTCCCACAATGAGAAACTTAGGTGTCTAGATGGAGAACACCAAAAACGAAAAGGGGTGGGGTACTTGGAAAATGATTGAGGAAGTAAAAGTTGAAAGCATCCTTAAATGAGTCAAGCCGCAAGAATTGGGACCAGACATGGAACAATTGAATGTTCAAAACTGGGAAAAGAGAGTGACAAATCTCTAAATTGTCACTCTGTTTATGAGAATCGTAAGTAGAGTATACTATTAAAATAATAAATGAGTAAATCACAACCTGGCATCAAGGTTTGGGAGAAACATCAACAGCCTCAGATATATAGATGGCAACTATGAAACAAATAGAAAGTGAAGAAGAAATAAAGAGTCTTTTGATGAGGGTGAATGAGAAGAGTGTAAAATCAAGCTGACAATTCAGCATTCGTAAAAACAAAGATAAGGGCCTCTGGTCCCATCACGACTCTGCAAATAGAAGGAGTAAACGTGAACTTCCAGATGTTCAAATTGGTTTCAGAAAAGTCGGAGGAAAGAGAGATCAAATTGTCAAATTCCGATGGATCATGGAAAAAGCAAGAGAGTTCCAGACAAAAACCTCTCTTCTTTCTGCCTTATTGACTATGCAAAGCCGTTGACTGTGTGGATCACAATAAACTGTGAAAAATTTTGGAAGAGATGGGAATAGCAGACAACCTGACCTGTCTCTTAGAGAACTATATGAAGGTGAGGAAAGAGCAGTCAGTGATGTACTTGGAACAACAGACCGGTTCAAAACAGGAAAAGGAGTATGTCAAGACTGTATATTGTCACTGTGCTTTTTTAATTTATATGCAGAATACATCATGAGAAACACTGGGCTGGAAGAAGTACAAGCGGGAATCAAGACTGCCGGGAGAAATATAAAAACCTCAGATATGCAGATGACACCACCCTTATGGCAGAAAGTGAAGAGGAATTAAAAAACCTCTTGATGAAATTGAAAGAGGAGAGTGAAAATGTTGGCTTAAAGCGCAAAATTCAGAACATTAAGATCATGGCATCTGGTCCCTTCACTTCGTGATAAATAGATGGAGAAACAGGGGAAAGAGTGTCAGACTTTAATAATTTGGGCTCCAAAATCACTATAGATGCTTATTGCAGCCATGAAATTAAGAGACTTACTCCTTGGAAGGAAAGTTATCACCAACCTAGATAGCATATTAAAAAGCAGAGACATTACTTTGCCAACAAAGGTCTGTTTAGTCAGGGCTATGGTTTTTCCAATGGTCATGTGTGGATGTGAGAGTTGGACTGTGAAGAAATCTGAGCGCGGAAGAATTGATGCTTTTTGTGCAAAATTCTGTAAAATAATTATCCCTAAGTTAAAAATAAACAAACTAATTCCTCAAAGCATGGAATTCTGTATATTTCATATTTCAACATCTAAGTGCAGATGTTTCTAACTGAAGTAAGGAATACTCCATATCTCCCATATTTAAAATTGTAAGCAGAGTCTCCAATAGGCGGTAATGAATACTCTATAATTGACGTATGAAAAACTGTTGAGGAATTTTGGACATGGAAAGGTGGGATTTCTGCTCTTTAAATGTGAAAACCAGGGAACACATTGTCTTATAAGACATGAACTATGCTTATTTCAGATATGAAAATGTTTTGTAGAAACTTTACATGAAATGTGCATCTAGTCAAAGCTGTTGTTTATCCAGAAGTTATGTATGCATGTGAGAGGTGGACTATAAAGAAATCGGAGCAGGAAAATTAATGCTTCTGAACTGTGGTATTGGAGAAGACTCTTGAGAGTCTCTTGGATGCCTAGGTGAAATCCAACCAGACTGTCCTAAAGGATATCAGTCCTGAATATTCCTTGTAAGGACTGGGGCTAAAGGTGAAACTCCAATACTTTGGCCACCTGATGTGAAGAATGGGCTCACTGGAAAAGACCCTGCTGCTGGGAAAGGTACAAGGTGGGCGGAGGAGGGGCAGCAGAATATAGTTGGATGGCATACCGAATCAATGGACATGAGTTAGAGTAAACTCAGTGAGTTGGTGATGGATAAGGAGGCCTGACATGCTGCAGTTTACGGGGATGCAAAGATTTGAACAGGACTGAGCCACAAAACTGAACTCAACTGAACATGGACCTGTCCATCTGAATAAGAACCAGTTTTCCCCTCAGTTAGTCTCTCCCATCAGGAAGCTTCCACAAGCCTCTTATCTTTCTCCATCAGCGGGAAGACAGAATGAAAATCATAATCACAACAAACTAACCAAACTGATCACCTGCTCCATAGCCTTGTCTAACTCAATGAAACTATGAGCCAGGCATGTAGGGCCACAGAAGATGTCCGGGTCATAGTGATGGGTTCTGACAGAATGTGGTCCTTGGAGAATGGAATGGAAAACCTCTTCAGTATTCCTGCCTTGAGAAACACATGAGCAGCATATAATGGCAAAATATAGCATGCAGAAATAGGAACTCCCAAGGTTGGTAGTTGACAAAGATGCTACAGCAGATCAGTGCAGAGGAAAGAATGAAGCAGATCACAGAAAGAATGAAGGCATGGAGCCAGAGTAAAAAGAGAACCGAGTTGCAGATGTGACTGGAGATAGAATGAATTCTGATGCTGTAAAGAGTAATATTGCATAGAAGCCTGGAAGGTTAGGTCCGTGAATTAAGGTCGTTCAGAAGGGGTCAAACAGGTGATGGCAGGAGTGAGAATCGACATTTTAGGCATCAGTGAATTAAAATGGACTGGAAAGTGTGATTTTAACTCAGATGACCATTATGCCTACTATTGTGGGCAAGAAGCCCTTACAGAAAATGTAGTAGCTGTCATAGTTAATAAAGAGTTCAAAATGTAGTCTTGGAGGCAATCTCAAAGACGACAGAATGATCTCTGTTCGATTCCAAAACAAACCAGTCAACATCACAGTAATCCATGCCTGTGCAACAAATAGTAATATCGAAGAAGCTGATGTAGTGCAACTTTGTGAAGACCTACAAGAACTTCTAGAACTTACACCCATAAAAGATATCCTTTCCATCATAGGGGAATGGAATGCAAAAGTAGGAAGTCCAGAGATACCTGGTGTAACAGAAAAATTTGGCTTTGGACGACAAAACGGAGCCAGTGAAAAGAAATAGAGCTTTGCCAAGGGAACACACTGCTCATTGAAAGCACTCACTTCCAGCAACACAGGACAAGATTCTATACAAGGACATTATCAGATGGTCAAAACTGAAACCAGATTGATTCTTTTCTTTGCAGCCAAAGATGGAGAAACTATATACAGTAAGCAAAAATAAGACTGTGATCTATTGTGACTCAGATCATGAATTCTTTATTGCCAAATTCAGATTTAAATCTAAAAAAGTAGCGAAACCACTAGACTATTGATGTGAGACCTAAATAATATCCCTTATGATTGCACAGTGAAAGTGACAAATAGATCCATGGGATTAGATCTGATAGAGTTCCTGACTAACTACAGAGGTTTGTGAAATTGTGCAAAAGGCAGTGATCAAGACCATCCTCAAGAAAAAGAAATGTAAAAAGGCAAAATGGGTGTCTGAGTATACCTTACAAATTGCTGAGAAATGAATAGAAGCTAAAACAAAGGAGAAAAGGACAGATATATCCGTTTGTGCAGAGTTTCAAAGAAGAGGAAGGAGAGATAAGAAAGTCTACCTCAGTGAACAGTTCAAAGAAACAGAGGGGAAAAAACGGCATGGAAAAGGCTAGATCTCTTCAAGGTAATTAGAGATACCAAGGGAACATTTCATGCCAATATGGTCAAAATAGAGAACATAAATGGTGCGGACCTAACAGAAGTAGAATATATCAAGACGAGGTGTCAAGAATATACAGAAGAACTATAGAAAAAGGATCTTCAATACCCAGATAAACTCGATGGTGTGATCATTCATCTAGACCCAGACATCTTGGAATGTGAAGTAAAGTAATCCTTATGAAACATCATATGGAGAAAACTAGTGTAGCTGATGGAATGTTAGTAGAATTATTTCACAGGCTAAAAATGATTATATGAAAGTGCTACACTCAATATGACAGCAAATTTAAAAAACTCAGCAATTGCCGCAGGACTGGAAAAGTTCAGTTTTCACTCCAATCCCAGAGAAAGGCCAAATCCCAAGGAATGTTCACACTACCACACATTTGCCCCCATGTCAAGCGGTAGAAAGTAATGCTCAATATTGTCCAATCCAGATTCAAGTGTACATGAACAATGAACTTCCACATGTTCAAGCTTGGTTTAGACAAGGGTGGGGTATGAAAGATCAAATTGCCAACATCCATAGGATCATTTAAAAAGCAAGAGATCTCCAAAAAGGAAAAGCAAAACTGAAACCGAAACCTCTAATTCTGCCTCATTCTTTACGCCGAAGCCTGTGACTGTGGAGATGACAACAAAGTGTGAAAATAATAATAATAATAATAAAGTGGTGGGAAAACCAGATCATCTGACCTGCTTCTTGAGAAATCTATATCCAGGTCAAGAAGCAACAGGATACGGGATAACAGGTTGCTTTCAAATCAGGAAAAGATTGTGCCAAGGCTGCATATTGTCACCCTGCTTAATTAACCTCTATGCAGTGTAAAACTTGTGAAATGCCAAGCTGGATGATGCACAAGCTTGAATTAATACTGCTGGGAGAAATACAAATAAACTCTGTGAAGAAGATGACATCACCCTTATGGCAGAAAGTAAAGAGTAACTAAAGAGCCTTTTGATGAAAATGAAAGAGAGGAGTGAAAAATTTGGCTTAAAAACTCAACATTCAGAGAACTAACATCATGACATCCAATCCAATCAATGCTCAGCAAAGGGAGAAACAATGGATAGAGCAAAAGACTCTATTTTGGGGGCTCAAAAATTACTGCTGATGTTGACTGCACCATGAAATTAAAAGATGTACTCCTGGGAAGAAAGCTATGACCAAACTCGACAGCATCTTGGAAAGCAGCAACATTGCTTTACCAAGTCCCACATAGTCAAAGCTATGGTTTTTCCAACAGTCATGTATCGATGTGAGATTTGGACTCTAAAGATAGCTGAGTGCAGAATTCTTGATGCTTTTCAAATAGTTTTGCTGAAAACTAAGTGTCTCTTGGCCTTAAGAAGGCTAAAAGAAATCAATCCTTAATATTCATTGGAAGGACTGATTTTGAAGGTGAAGCTCCAATAATTTGGCCACCTTATGAGAATAACTGACTCATTTGAAGAGACCTTGATAATTGGAAACATTGACGACTGAAGCACAAGGGGACAACAGAGTATGAGATGGTTGGGAGGAATCACTTACTCGATGGATGTGAGTTTGTATATGCTCCGGGAGTTGATGATGGACAGGGAAGCATGCGTTGCTGCAGTCCATGGTGTCGCAAAGTGCTGAACATGATCCAGAGACTGAACTGAACTAAAATCAAATGTAGAATCACCTACATTTTTACATGTGAATATAGTGATGCTGGTTTTACTACAGGATACTTGGCATTTTTTTAAATTTCATTCATGGAAACATGGAAGCTCTTTTTCCTAGGTGAAATGTGGAATTCTCTACACCTCATGTATGAAAATCCAGTTAGTGATCTCTACCATTAAATGAGGAAATATGTATATTTCACATATGAAAATCTTGTCACTGACTTTCTGAAGATAAGGAGAACCAGTATGAAATTTCAATTTTCTCTATTGCACAAATGAAAATCTGGACACCACTGTTATTTCATAAAGTAGAGAATCTTTACATTTCTCAAACATATAGCAAAAGAGAGTTTCTTCCATGAAATGTGTGATGTCCTGTATTTACTGTATTAAAAGTTAGGTGCTAATTTTCCATCTTGGATGTTAGACTTCTCTATATTTCGTATTTGTGATCAGAATGGATATTTTCCAATAAAAAAAAACAAAACTGGAAATCTCTATATTTCATATGATGCACTGGTTCTTCAGCTAAAGAAACACCTATGTTCCCAGTTTTCCTGTTTGCCTGTGCCTTGAACATTTGTGTGTGTCTACAACTTGATAGTATATTAAAAAGCAGAGACATTACTTTGCCAACCAAGGTCTGTCTAGTCAAGGCAATGGTTTTTCCCGTGGTCATGTATGGATGTGAGAGTTGGACTGTGAAGAAGGCTGATCGCTGAAGAATCGATGCTTTTGAACTGTGGTGTTGGAGAAGACTCTTGAGAGTCCCTTATACTGCAAGGAGATCCAACCAGTCCATTCTAAAGGAGATCAATCCTGGATGTTCATTGGAGGGACTGATGCTAAAGCTGAAACTCCAATACTTTGGCCACCTCATGCGACGAGTTGACTCACTGGAAAAGACTCTGATGCTGGGAAAGGTTGGGGGCGGGAGGAGAAGGGGACGACGGAGAATGAGATGGCTGGATGGCATCACCGACTCTGTGGACATGAGTTTGAGTGTACTCCGGGAGTTGGTGATGGACAGGGAGGCCTGGCATGCTGTGATTCATGGGGTCGCGGAGAGTCGGGCACGACTGAGCGACTGAACTGAACTGAACACATATGAGTTTGTGAGCTGTGTTTTTCTGTTTTTTTCTATGTAGATATGTGTATTTTCACAGCTGAAGAAGAGATGAAGGTGACAGATCATAAGATGTCTAACAAGCAGAAGGATCTTTGCTCATTTCCAAGACAAACCATTCAATAGTGTAGTAATCCAATTCTGTGTCCTGACCAGTTATGCTGAAGTAACTGAAGTGGAACAGTTCTATGAAGACTTATAAGATGGTCTAGAACTAACACCCCCAAAAATGTGTCCTTTTCACCATAGAGGAATGGAATGCAAATGTAGAAAGTCAAGAGATACCTGAGTAACAGGCAAACTTGGCATTCGAGTACCAAAGAACCCAGTCAAAGGTTAACAGAGCTCTGCCAAGAGAGCACACAGCTTATTGCAAGCACCCTGGTCGACAACACAAGAGAAGACTCTACACATGGAATTATCAGATGTGCAATACTGAAATCAGGTTGATTCTTTTCTTTGCAGCTGAAGATGGAGATGCTATACATAGTCAACAAAAACAGGACTGAGAGCTAACTGAGGCTCAGATCATGAAGTCCTTATTGCCAAATTCAAACTTAAATTAGAAAAGGAGGGAAAACTACTAGACTATTCATATATTATCTAACTCAAATCCTTTAGGATTAAACATGAAAGTGACAAAGATTTTCAAGGGATTAGATCTGATAGAAAGTGTGACTGAGGAAATACAGACAGACATTTGTGGCTGTGTATAAGAAGTAGTGACCAAGCCGTCCTAAAGAAAAAGAAATACAAAAAGGCATAATGGCTTTCTAAAGATAACTTATAAATAGATCAGAAGAATAGAAGCTTAAAGCAAAGGAGAAAAGGAAAGATACACCTATTTTAAGGCAGAGTTCCAAAGTACAGGAAGGAAGGAAAAGAAAGGCTTCCTCAGTGATCAAAGCGAAGAAATAGAGGAAAATAATAGGATGGGCAAGACCAAAGATCCCTTCAAGAAAATTAGAGATACCAAAGGAATATTTCATGCAAAGATGTTCAAAATAATATACTGAATTTTCATGGACGTAATGGAAGCAGAAGATACTAAGAATAGGTGGCAACAATACATTGAAGAACTATACATAAAAGGGTGTTTATTACCCAGATAACCAAGACGTTTTGATCACTCACCTAGAGCCAGACATCTTAGCATGTGAAGGCAAGCAGTCCTTATGAACATCCATATGAACAAAGCTAGTGGGATTGATGGAATTCTAGTTGATTTATTTAACAGCTATGTAAATGCTTCACTCAATATGCCATCAAATTTGGAAAACTCAGCAATGGACACAGGCCTTGAAAAATTCATTCCGATCCCATAGAAAGATACTCCCAAAGACTGTGCATACAAACATACAGTTGCCCTCATCTCAAACGGAAGGAAAGTAATGTCCAAAATTCTACAAGCCAGGCTTCAACAGTACATGAAACATGAAATTCCAGATGTTCCAACTGGATTTCGTAAAGGCAGAGGAACCAGAAATTAAATATCCAACATCTGTGGGATAATCAAGATAACAAGAGAGCTACAGGAACAAACAAACTAACAAAAATCTACTTCTACTCATGCTTATATCAAAGGTTTTGACTGTGTGGATCACAAGACACTATGGAAAACTCTTAATGTGATAGGAATACCAGATCAATTGACCTGCCTCCTAGGAAATCTGTATGCAACTCAAGAAGAAACTGTTACAACTGGATGTAAAGCAATGGACTGCTTTCAAATAAGGAAAGGATTATGACAAGGTGCATATTGTCACCCTGCTTATTTAAAATATATGAAATGTCCACTTCAGTCACTTAGTCTTGTCCGACTCTTTGTGACCCCATGAACCGCAGAACGCCAGACCTGCTTGTCCATTACCAACTCCTTGAGTGTACCCAAACTTAAGTCCATTGAGTCGATAATGCTATCCAGGCATCTCATCCTCTGTCATTCCTTTCTCTTCCTACCCTCAATCTTTCACAGCGTGAGGATCTTTTTCTTTGAGTCAGTTGTTCGCATTGGCTGGCCAAAGTATTGGAGTTTCAACTTCAACATCAGTCATTCCAATGAACATCCAGGACTCATCTCCTTTAGGATTGGCTGGTTGCATATTCTTGCAGTCCAATGGACACTCAAGAGTCTTCTCCAACACCATAATTCAAAAGCATCAATTCTTGGCACTCTTAAAAGTCAAAATAAGACATCCATACATGACTACTGCAAAAAAACCATAGCTTGACTAAACAGAGCTTTTTTGGCAAAATCGGGTCTCTGCTTTTTAATATGCTGTCTAGGATGTTCATAACTTTCCTTCCAAGGAGTAAACATTTTAGTTTCATGGCTACAATCAACATCTACAGTGATTTTGGAGTCCCCCTCCCCCAAAAAAATAATATTGGAAGCCATTCTTTCCACTCTTTTCCCATTTGTTTGCCAGAAGTGATGGGACTGGAGGCCATAATCTGAGTTTTTAAAAGTTGAACTTTAAGCCAATGTGTTCACTCTCATTACGTTACTCAAGAAACTCTTTAATTTTTCTTTAGTTTCTGCCATATGAGTGGTGTCACCTGTATATGTGAGGTTATTGATACTTGAGGTTATTGATATTTCTCTCAGCAATCTTGATTCCAGCTGTGCTTCTTTCAGCCCAGCTCTTCTCATGATGTACTCTGCAAATAAGTTAAATAAGCAGGGTGACAGTACAGCCTTGATATGTTCATTTTCCTATTTGGAACCAGGATGTTGTTCAATATTCAGTACTAACTATTCATTCCTGACTTGCATACAAGTTTCTCAAGAGGCAAGTCTGGTGGTCTGATGTTTCGATCTCTTTCAGAATTGTCCATAGTTCTTTGAGATCCACACAGCCAAAGGTTTTTGCATGGTGATTAAAGCAGAAATAGATGTTTTTCTGGAACTCTCTTCCTTTTTCGATGATCCAGCAGATGTTGGCTGTTTGATCTCTGGTTCTTCTACCTTTTCTAAAACCACCTTGAACTTCTGGAAGTTCACGGTTCACCCGTTTTTGAATCCTGGCATGGAAAATATTGAGCATTATTTACTAGCAAGTGTGTGAGATGACTGCAATTGTGCGGTAGGTTTGAGCATCTTTGGCATTGACTTTCTTTGGGATTGTAATGAAATCTGACCTTTTCCAGTCCTGTGGTCTCTGCTGAGCTTTCCACGTTTGCTGACATATTGAGTGCAACACTTTCACAGCATCATCTTTTAGGATTTGAAATACCTCAACTGAATTCTGTCACTTCCACGGGCTTTGTTCACAGTGATGTTTCCTAAGGCCCACTTGGCTTCCCATTCCAGAATGTCTGGCCCTAGGGGATGATAAGTGATCACAGTATCGTGATTATATAGGTGGTAAAAAATATTTTTTGTATACTTCTTCTGAGTATTTGTTGCACCTCTTCTTAATATCTTCTGCTTCATTAGGTCCATACCATTTCTGTTCTTTATTGAGACATTCTTTGCATGAAATATTCCCTTGGTATCTCAAATTTTCTTGAAGGGGATCTAGTCTTTCCCATTGTATTGTTCCCATCTATTTCTTTGCGTTGATCACTCAGGAAGGCTTTCTTAACTCTCCTTGCTATTCTTTGCAACTGTGCATTCAAAGGGATAAATTTTTCCTTTTCTCCTTTGCTTTTAGCTTCAGTTTTTTTCACAGATCTTTGTAGGTCTTCTCAGACAGCCGTTTTTCTTTTTGCTTTTCATTTGCTTGTGGATGGTCTTGGTTCCTGTCTCCTGTACAATGTCACAAACCTCCACCCATAGTTCATATGTTGTATACAACATGCTAAATGCCAGGCTTTAAGAAGCACAAGCATGAATAAAGATTGCTTCGAGAAATATCAACAGCCTCAAATACTTGATGAAATCACTCTTATGGCAGAAGATGATGTAGTTATAAAGAACCTCTTGATGACAATGAAAGAGGAGAGTGAAAATTTTGAGTTAAAACTCAACATTCAGGAAGCTAATATCATGACATATGGTGCCATCCTGGCTTAAAATATGAATGGAGAAACAATGGAAATACTGATAGACTTTATTTTGGGGGGCTCTAATATAATTGCAGATTGTGACTGCAGCCGTAAAATTAAAAGGCACTTGGTACTTGGATTAATAGCTATGAACTCCTTAGTCAGCATATTGAAAAGCAGAGAGATTGCTTTGCCAGCGAAGGTCCACCTGGTCAAAGCGATGGTTTCTCCTGCAGTAATTTACGGATGTGAGATTCAGACTGTAAAGACAGCTGAGCATGGAAGAATTGATGCCTTTAAAATGTGGCATTGGTGAAGAACCTTGAGAGTCTCTTGGACGTCAAGGAGGCTAAAGGAAATCAGTCCTGACTATACATTGGAAGCACAGACGCTGACACACATACTCGAATATTCCCGACCCCTGATGCAAGGAACTGACTCATTGGAAAAAACCCTGATGCTGGGAAACATTGAAGGCAATAAGAGAAGAGGACGACAGAGGATGAGATGGTTAGATGGCATCACCGACATGACAGATATGAGTTTGAGTAATCTCTGGGAGTTGGTGATTGACAGGAAACATGACAAGCTGCAGTTCATGGGGTAGCAAAAGTCGAACACGACTGACAGACTGGACTGAATTGAACTTAAATGGAGAATTACGTACATTTTTGCGTGCAAATATGGCGATGCTTGTTTTACTCCATGATATATTGCATTTTTTTTCTTCATTTTAAGAAAATCAGGAATCAGTTTTTTGTTTTTTTTTTTAATGTGAAATGTGGACTAGTCTGCACCTCATACATGAATCCTCCTGGTGGTTGTCTAACATCAAGTGGAAAGTTCTGGATATTTCACATATGAAAATCTTATCACTGCTTTTAAAGTCATGGAAAACCAGTATGAAATTGGAACTATCTCTATTGCACAAGTGAAAATATGGGCACCACTGTTTCTTCATGAAGTAAAGAGTTTGTTGTATTTCTGAAAACATATACCAAAACAAAGAATGGATTCCATGAAGTGGGAAATGACTTGTATTTACTGTATCAAAACCTGGGGGGAAGTCTCCGTCATGGAATTTGGACTTCTCTACACTTCATATTTGAGTTCAGAATGGATATTTTCCTATAAGAAATATGGAAATCTCTATATTTCACATAAGGCACTGGTTCTTCAGCTGCAGAAACACCCATGTCCCCTATTTGCCTATGTTTCCGTGTGCCTTGCACATTTGTGTGTGTAGCCACGGAGGCTTGTTTCCAATGTTTGTGTGTTTTTCTCTGTGGATATGCTTCCAGTCACAAATGACAGAGTGGTGAAAGTTACAGACCACGAGATATGGAACAAGCAGAAGGAGGCACCAGGCATCCACAGACTGGGAGAGACTGCTCCATGCATCTGTGAGACATGGAATAAGGAAAGGATGACCAGTCACAACTCAGGACTGTGAATTCACAAATCTGGGTTTACATCAAGAGACATGAAGAAGCTCACAGTTTCTGCTGTGGTGATGTGTGTTTGTACCAGCAAGAGGATGTGGAACGGTTAAAGATCCATCCAGTATAACTCCAGTGGTGTGGGGCTTTTAAAACATAGCCTTTGGACCCCTCAGTCTGTGGGAAGTAGGCTGGCCTGTGGAAACGGTGGACATGGCTATAACTGGAAATAAGAGTGTCAAGAGGTGAAGGTGCTTCAGGAAAGAGTAGAAACTGAAAGGAGGAGGAATAGAAAGAAAACCTGTTGCACTGGAGAATTTTTCCAAATTAGGGGAAGGCCCGGGGATAGTGCTGCCTCGGATCAGCCAATCAGGTAACACACTCTCTCTTTACGAGTGACCAACAATAGCGTCATGTGAGACAAATGACATGAAAAGGTAGGATCCTTCATGGTGAAACCACACACATCCTAGAAAATACAGGGTGACCTTGGCTCTGTCCAGGCACTTCAAGCCTATCTGACAATTCAGAATGGTGAAAAAAGTTCAGATGTAGGATGGAGGCATTTCCCCCTTTGGCAGTGTGTGCCTGTAAGGGAGAGAAGATGGGAAAGTAGAAGGGTGTGAACCCAACTTTTCCTGTGCGAACTCCAAAATTACAGCTTGTTTCTGAAGGACCATTGACACAAGAATGTTGGGTCCCACCAAAAAGAGCAACAACAACAACAACAGATGTCCAAGGGCAAAGGGAAAGCCCCAAGAAGACTGTAGCAGTGGTGAATTTGCATTTAGAATCAATAAATACCAGCGATGCCTCAAGTGCTCAATAAAACATTTTGTGCACCTATACCCAGAGACCGCACAGAGACAGAGTCAGAACTGCATTCAAGTGATTGAGTGTATCCTGCAGAGGCATGGGTCAGCAATGGCCTGACAGGGAAGAGAGGCTCCAGCTGCTACAGACCTGGGTCATGCAGTTTGTGACATAAGCTCTCTCACAGAAGGTCACCTTACAACCTAACATAAAGCCACTTAGCACACAATCCACAAGTTGCAGGAAATGATTCCAAAGAAAGTTTCATACACTTAAGGAAGCTCTAGGACTCCTACAGTTTTCTTAATCCTGGGATCTGGCAAAGGGACTGAGAACCCTAGGTAATTTGACTCTGGAGGCCAGTGGGATTTGATTATACAACTTCCACAGGAGTGAAACAGACTGTTGGAGGGCACACTCAAAACCTTGTGTGCACGAGGAATCAAGAATAAGGACCAGTGTCCCCAAAAGAGACTGAGCCAGACTTGCTTGTGAGTGTCAATAAGTCTCCGGCAGAAAGTGGGATGCAGAGGTGTCTCAGGCCCTGAATACAAGAGTGCTTGCTCAAATGCTTTTGAAAGAGGTCCAAATGACTTTCGTTTCCCATATGATAGTTTAGGCTCAGTTCAGACAACAAAGCCTGAACACAGCCACACCCATAAAGAGTATATTGGATTAAAGATCCACTGAATATGGCTCCATATATCAGAGCCGGACCGAGGCTCACTCACAGTCAGTTTCTCCCATCAGGAATTTTACATAAGCCTCTTACCTTTATCCATCACAGGGCAGAGAGAATGAAAAGCACAATCACAGAAAACTAATCAAACTGTTTAAATGGATCACAGCATTGTCTACCTCAATGAAGCTATGATACCTGCCATGTAGGGCCACGCATGATAGATGGGACATAGTGGAGAATTCTGGCAAAATGTGGTCAACTGGCGAAGGGAATGGAAAACCACTTAAGTATCCTTGCTTTGAAAAACACATGAACGATATGAAAACACAAAAAGATAGGACATTGAAAGATGAACTATCCAGGTTGGTAAGTGTCCTGTATACTTCTGGAACTCAGTGAGGAAGTAACTCCAGAGAAAACGAAGAGATGGAGCTAAAGGAGAAACAACACCGAGGTGTGGATGTGAGTGGTGTAAAAGTAAAGTTTGATGCTGTAAAGAATGATATTTCATAGGAACCTAGAAAGTGAGGACCATGATGAAGGTAAAATTTACGTGGTCAAACAGGAGATGACAAGTGTGACGATCAAAGTTTCAGCAATCAGTGAATTAAAACTGAATGGAATGGACAAATTTAATTCAGATGACCATTTTATCTTCTAAAGTGGGTAAGAATCCCTAGAGAAGAAATGGAAGAAGCTGCCCTCATCAATAAATCAGTGTGGATTTCAGTACTTGATTGCAATATAAAAATGAAACATCTCTGCTTGTTTTCAAGGCTAACAATTCAGTAGCACTGTAATCCAAGTCTGCGTCATGACCAGTAATGCTAAAGTTGAAGTTGAGCTGCAGGCCAGGGTGAAGCTGAGGTTGAGTGGGTCTGTGATTACCAGTAGGACATTCTAGGATGTACACATGAAAAACAAGATGCTATTTTCATCGTATGGGACTGGAATGTAAAAGTAGGAAATTGAGAACTCCCTAAGGAAACAGACATGTTTGGTCTTCGGGAACAAAATAAACCAGGGAAAAATCTATCACAGTTTTGCCAAAACAAGTTATTGTCATTGGATACACCCTCTTCCAACAACACGAGATGTGACTCCAGACATGCACATCATTAGATGATCAATACCAAAATCAAACTGATAATATACTATGGGGCTGAGGATAGAGAGTCTCTTTCAGTTCAGATCAGTTCAGTTCAGTCGCTGAGTCATGTCCAAGTCTTTGTGACCCCATGAACCGCAGCACAACAGTCCTCCCTGTCAATCAGCAACTCCTAGAGTTACTGAAACTCATGTCCATTGCGTGGGTGAGGCCATCCAACCATCTCATCCTCTATCGTCCCCTTCTCCTCCTGCCCCCAATCCCTCCCAGCATCAGGATATTGTCTATTGAGTCAACTCTTCGCAATAGGTGACCAAAGTATTAGATTTTCAGCTTTAGCATCAGTCCTTTCACAGATCACCGAACACTGATCACCTTTAGAATCAGTCCTTTAGGACTGGTTGAATTTCCTTGCAGTCCAAGGGACTCTCAAGAATCTCTCCAAAACCACAGTTCAAAAGCATAAATTTTTTTGCACTCAACATTCTTCACCATCTAACTCTCACACCCATACATGACCACTGGAAAAACAATAGACTTGACTAGATGGACCTTTGTTGGCAAAGTGATGTCTTTCCTTTTTAATATAATATCTAGGTTAGTCATCACTTTCCTTCTGAGGAGTAAACGACTTTTGCTTACATGTCCACAATCACCATCTTCAGAGATTTTGGAGCCCCCCCCCCCAAAAAAAAAAAAAAACAAAAACCTGAGACTGTGTCTACTGTTTCCACATCTATTTACATGAAGTGATGGGACCAGATGCCATGATCTTAGTTTTCTGAAAGTTGAGCTCTAAGCCAACTTTGTTACTCTCCTCTTTCACTTTCATCAAGAGACTTTTCAATTCCTCTTCACCCTCTGCCATTTGGGTGGTGTCATCTGCATACCTCAGGTTATTGAAATTATTCCCGGCATTCTTGATTCCTGCTTCTTCCAGCCCAGCGTTTCTCATGATGTACTCTGCATAGAAGTTAAATAAGCAAGTGACAATATAGAGCCTTGAAATACTCCTTTTCCTATTTGGAATTAGTCTGTTGTTTCATGTTCGGTTTTAACTGTTGATTCCTGATCTGCATATAGGTTTCTTAAGAGGTAGGTCAGGTGACCTGGTATCCCCATCTTTTTCAAAATTTTCCACAATTTATTGTGATCCAAACAAACAAAGGCTTTGGCATAGTCAATAAAGCAGAAATAGATGTGTTTTCTGGAACTCTCATGCTTTTTTGGTGATTGAGCCGATGTTGGCAATGTAATCTCTGGTTCCTCTCCCTTTCCTAAAAGCAGCTTGAACACCTGGAAGTTCACAGATCATGTATTGCTCAAGTCTCTATACAGTCAGCCAAAACAAAACTAGGAGTTGAGTGTGGCTCAGATTAACCACACATATTAATAAAAATTTGTACTTACATTGAAGAAAATAGGGAAAACCCCTTGATCATTCAGGTTTAACCTATAT
Organism: Moschus berezovskii; assembly: GCF_049115385.1. Classification (NCBI taxonomy): domain Eukaryota; kingdom Metazoa; phylum Chordata; class Mammalia; order Artiodactyla; family Moschidae; genus Moschus; species Moschus berezovskii. Next base: position 29,467,277 of record NC_142489.1, on the reverse strand, counting down.
AAAATATCTTTTGAGTGCAGTCGCAAATGTCAAACTGATTCCAGGAATTAGATCAGAAAGAGAACTTTGTACAGAAGTTTGTGATATTGTACAAAGTGAAGCAATGAAGAATATCCCCAACAGAAAGTAATGCAGAAGGCAAAATGGTTACCTGAAGAAGCCTTAAAAACAGCTGAGGAAAAGGAAACAAAAAGAGAGAGAAAGAGAGAGAGAAGTGGAAGGGAAAAAAGAACAGGAAATTTACACCCATATGAATGCAGAGTTTTGAAGAATAGCTATGGCTTATAAGAAAATCGTCCTCATTGATCTATGCCAAGAAATAGAGGAAAACAATAGAAAAAGAAAGACTAGAGATCTCCTCAAGAAAAGTAAATATACCAGGGGAACATTTTATGCAATGAAGGACACAATAATGGACACACATATTAGGGAACAAAGAGAAGCAGAAATATTAGAAGAGGTGGCAAAAACACAAAAAAAATGGTCAACCCTGAAAAGCACGATGGTATCATCACCCACCTAGACCCAGATATCCTAGAATGCATAGTCAAGAAGGCTTTAGGAAACAGAGAACAAACCTGGTGGAGGTAATGGCTATCCAGTTGAGATATTTCAAATCCTAAAATATGATGCTGTGAAAGTGCTGCACTCAATATGAAGGCAAGTTTGGAGTACTCAGCAGTGGCTACAAGACTGAAAATGATCACTTTTCATGGCATTCCCAAAGAAAGACAATGTCAGACTCTTTGAACTAACACATAATTGCATTCATCTCACATAAAGCAAAAAGTAATGCACAGAATTCCTGAGGACGTTTTCAACAGTATGCAAAGGAAGAATTTCCAGAGGTTCAAGCTACATTCAGAAAAGGCAGAGGAACCAGAGATTAAATTGCCCAAACCCGTTGTATGCTCAAAAAAGCAAACAAGTTCAAGAAACACATCCACTGTTTTATTGACTAGGTCAAAACCTTCGGCTTGTGGAACAGAAAAAGTGTGGAAAGTTCTTCAAGAAAAGGGAATACCATACCACCTGACATGCCTCCTGAGAAACTTCTTTGCAGATAATGAAACAACAGTTATCATGGATGGGGAACAATGGGCTCGTTCCAAGTTGGGCAAAGTAGCAACTCCAGGCTATATATTGTCACCATATTTACTTATGTAGACTGCGTCATGTGAAATACCAAGCTGGATGAAGCACAAGCTGGGATCCCTTTTTTCAGGAGATATAGAAACAAACACAGATATAGGATGACACCACCATTACGGCAGAAAGTGAAGAGAAACAAAGAAATCTCTAAATGAAAGTGAAATTGGAGAGTGAAAATTTTGGTTTCAACCTGAACATTCAATGACTGAAGTTCATGGCATCTCTTCCCAACTCTTCATGGCAAAGTGACGGGGAAACAGTGGAAATCATGACAGGCTTTGCTTTCTTGGACTTCAAAATCACTGTAGATGGTCACTGCGGCCATAAAAGCTAGAACAAATATAGACAGCATTTTAAAAAGCAGAGACATTACGTCCATCTAGTCAAAGCTATGGTTTTTCCAGTAGTCACGTATGGATGTGAGATTTGGACCTTAAACCTGACTACCGAAGAACTGATATTGTGATCAATCGTATTGGAAAAGATGATTGAGATTTGCACTGCATGTAGAAGGAACTAGTGAATCCTAAAAGAACTTGATTATGAGTATTTGGAGAAATGCTGAAGCTGAATCTTCAATATTTTGGCCACTTGATGTGAAGAAAGACACTGTAAAACACTCTGATACTGGGAAAGACTGACGACAGAAGGAGAATTGGGCGACAGAAATTGAGAAGTTTGGATGGCATCCTCATTTTTCAAATAACAACAAGAGAGATATTGCATCACCACTTGATGGAGAAGTATTTGAGCAAGCTCTGGGTGTTTTAGATAAACAGATAAGCCTGGCATGCTTCAGTTGATTGGATCATAAAGTGTAGGGTGAATGAGGGAAAGAAATAACTTGAACTGAATGGTGGTGGGCTGTTTGCATCAAGGGATCCTAGGACAGTGATGTTCCTGAGAGCAGTTCAGAGCCTTCAGCTTTTCAGTCTTAGGGCCAAAGGAATAGCAGTCATCACAAAGATATCCCACTTCTTGAGCCAAAAATTGTGACATAAATTCCTTTCTTTCTCTGGGATCTCATCCTTGGCTGTGGATGGCAGAGAGGCAAAATGTCTCTCTGCACTTGAGGGATTGTTCTGAAACTCTCACTGGAGGACAATCTCTGATTTTTTTGTGGTAATCCTGAGTGAAATGTGCACCATGAGACTCTCTACCACAGCCTTATGAGGGCAAGAGAAAGAGAACCTTGGCATTTAGTAAGTTAGGGAGCCCTGGCCTGGAATCATGCCCTCTTGGAACAGTTGGAAGAGGAATGCCACTTTCTGAACTATAGAGCCATAAGTTGTGGGCCCAGGGCAGGCAGGCTCTCCAGGGTGTGATCTGTGTGGGGGTTCTGTGTATGTGTGTGTAGAAGTAAACTGTGGTGTTGCCAAAAAAGGAAGCCACCTGACCTTTTGGACTTCACGTTCAGTGACTTGTTTCAGCAGAGGTCCTTTGGATCCATATGTACCTTCTTGATGATATTGCTTCAGACACAGTCCTGTCACATTCTCTTTGGCATTTTGGAGGCCTCGATTTGGACTTTCCCTGCTACAGGGAGACAACCATAGGGGGAGGGGGGAGTGAAAACCTCTCCAAACAGACTATTACACAAGTAGGAGGTACAGGGGCACCTCTCTCAGAAGGTCTTGGGCCTGAGTGTGTACTGGGCCTACCATAAGAGCATGGCATTGACAAACAATTATTTTGAGAGAGCTTGTTGAAATGGGGTGCTCAAAGTCAGTGCTGTCCAAAGCTCCATGCTATTTCTGGTGTGGCTGCTGGAGTGAAAGTGCATGGGATGGAATCATGCCAATGTGACTAGCACTGTGAACCAGTCAGTGTGATGGAGGAATACAGACTAGCACCACTCATTCAGTTGTCCACCATGAATGGACACACAACAAAAGAGCCCACACAGCACTTTGAATGTCAGTCCTCCTCATGAGCAAATCCCAACACTTTGTAACCTTCCAGAATAAACAATATAGATAGAAGAGGACACTAATTTGATTAACAAGTAAATGGAAGAAAACCACCAGAGAAAATGAGAGGTGCTTATCCAAGTCCATTATCCTGGACAAGCAAAGGTATGGTTCTGCATCTGTGAAAATTTCCTTTTAGCATTGGGTGTATCTGTGTCTCTGTGTGCACTCACTGTTTCAACACTGCATGAAAACTGTCAGAACTGGCCTGGCTGGCAGATTGAGGGCAGGCAATCGAACCCAAGGATATCAGAGTGACAGGAAGAGAGCACTCAGGGCCATTCAAGGAGATGCAAAGCAGCCAAGAAACAGAATGGCCCAGATTACAAAGCAAAGTGATGGGGTATGCAGAACCCCTACAAAGAGCTTTCTGTCTTTCTTAAATGCAGCAGTATTCTTTCAGCCACAGGAACAGGCACATCTTTTTTTATGTAAGGTTTGGGAGCCTGTTGGCTCTGTAGCATAAGGTGATGCTGCCTCCTGAGTAGAATTGCCCAAGAAAGGCAATGCCAACGAAGCTCAAGCTACCACTCAGTTACACTCAACTCGCACATGAGGTAAGTAATGCTGAAAATTCTCCAACCAGACTTCAGCAATACATGAATCATGGACTTCTAGATGTTTAAGCTGGCTTTAGAGAAGGCAGAGGAACTAGGGATCTGATTGCCAACATTCTCTGGATCATTGCAAAAGCAAGAGAGTTTCAGAAAAACATCTATTTCTGCTTTATTGACTATGCCAAAAACATTGACTGTGTGGATCACAATAAACTGAGGAAAATATTGAAAGAGATGGGAATACCAGACCAGCTGACTTACGTCCTGAAAAATCTTCATGAAGGTCAGGAAGCATCAGTGAAAACTGGACGTGGAAAAACAGACTGTTTCCAAATAGGAAATGGAGTATGTCAGGCTGTATATTGTCACCCTGCTCATTTAACTTATATTCAGAATACATCATGAGAAACACTGCGCTGGATGAAGCACAAGCTGGAGACAAGATTGCCGAAAGAAATATCAATCACCTCAGATATGAAGATCATACCACCCTTATCGCTGAAAGTGAAAAGAACTAAAGAGCCTCTTGATGAAAGTGAAAGAGGAGAGTGAAAATGCTGACTTAAAGTTCATCACTCAGAAAACTAAGATCATGGCCTCTGGTCTCATCGCTTCATGACAAATAAATGGGGAAAGAATTGAAAAAGTGGCTGCCTTTATTTGTTTGATCTCCAAAATCACGGCAGATGGTGACTGCAGCCATGAAATTAAGAGACAAGTCCTCCTCAGAAGAAAACTTTTGACCAATGTAGACAGCATAGTAAAAAGCAGAGAAATTAACTTATCAACAAAGGTCCATCTTATGAAGGCTATGGTTTCTCCACTAGACATGTTTGAATGTGAGATTTGGACTATAAAAAAAAAAAAAAAAACTGAGCACTGAAGCACTGATGCTTTCCAACTGTGGTGTTGAAGAAGACTCTTGAGAATCCCTTGGACTTCAAAGAATTTCAAACAGTACATCCTCAAAGAGAGCAGTCCTAAGTGTTCTTTGTAAGGACTGATGTTGAAGCTGAAACTCCAGTTATTTGGCCACCTTATGTGAAGAACTGACTCACTGGAGAAGACACTGTGTTGGGAAAGATTGAAGGCAAGAGGAGAATGGGATGACAGAGGATGAGAGGACTTGATGGCGTTATCGACTCAAAAGATATCAGTTTGAGCACACTCCTGTAGTTGATGATTTACAGGGAGGTATGGCATACTGAAGGCCATGGGCTCGTGAATAGTAGGGCACGACTGAGCGCCTGAACTGAACTGAACCTGCAGAATTTGCCAGTTTCCAACATCACTCAAATCTTCGCAAAATTTTTAAGCATCAGTGCTTTGTAGTGGATGGCTTAGGATGATCCTCCTGCTGCTCCCAGCCCCAAAGGGCTAAGGTGATAGGGTTAGCTGGCATGTGTTCTCACTTGGAGGCAGGAAGAAAACAGAACCACTTTGAAAGGGCCCCTGTACAGTAAATGAGCTGACTTCAATTCCCTGGCACTGATGAGTCATGTCCCTTAGCGGGATGCTGACTTTGATATCCCTTAATTAGAGCTTCTTCATCTGTAATTCTCTTTATATAGAGAGAATTCCATCTCTAAATAGGGAATTCTCTGTAGGTCGCATATTGGCGTAAGTGCAAAATGTTTCTATGTGAAGCACAGAACTTAGTGTTTCAAATATGAATGTATGCATGCAAATTCCATGTATGAAATATGGAATTCCTTATATTGCATATGTGAATTTCTCAACCCTCAATTTCCACAATGAAAATGGATATCTCACTTGATCTTAGCCAAAAGGGTGCACAGTTTCATTTTCAGTTGTTTGTGAATCCATTTGGTAAGGGATAACACATTTGTTTACCAAACCTTGGCAGGAATGGCTGATGCAATTTGCAATGGGAGAGTGAATTTCTATCTCCTTTTATAAGCTGCATATTACAGCTGTGAATCTTCCCCTCTCTTCATTGCCTACAGCTGTGCACTAACTAAGGCATCACACAGAAAGGTAGATTTCATCCTGTCACCTGTATAGTACCTAAAACCATAGGAATGACATTACCAAGAATGTTCCCAAAGTTTAGAGAACATTAAACAAGACTAATTTTTCTAATGGTGGGAATCACTCACTCACACACACACACACACACACACACACACACACACATAATGATCTCCTAGTTAAGTAACAAATCTTACTGGTTGTAGTTCAGACAAGAACCCTCCCAAATCAGACAGCACATGTTACTACAAATTAGCGTCTGGATAACTAATATAATTTTACACCTCTTCATTAAGCTAATTACTGAACAGTGCTGAATGTCATCAGAACACAATACTTAACAACGTGCATAGCTAACATTGTATATCTTCAATTGTGTCTCAATAACTAGTCAGGTAATAGACATTTTAGGAAGGACACATAAAGTTGGCTTGGAGATTTTAGGGAGGATTTCCCTCATTTGAAATAATCATTTAAATGTCAAAGTTGAAGTATAGCTCTTATTTCATCCCAGTAGTTGACAAACTTGGTACTGAGAGCCCTTCTAGCTAAATTTTAACTTCTGTGAATACATTACTCAATCTCTAGTTAATCCCTTTACCTGAAAATCGGCTCAGACATTCTAAGTAGGGACTGATTAAGTACCTACAGGCCATTGCATACACCCAGAGGAACTCCTGTATTATCAAATTTTCTAATTCACGTCACAAATCAGTAAGTCCAGCAAGAAACCCCGAGAGCTAAGTGTGTCAAATAGGACCACTGGGAAAACAGCACTATAGGAATTACAAGGCTAAGACCCTGTGTTGCTAGGCGAAAAGGGAATTTTTATTGAGAATAGAGTTTGGATATTCGTCATATCCAGTCTTTTCTTTCTTAATGTGGTCCATTTCAGACTGGTACAAGTACTGCATACAATTCAGTTTAATGCAGAAGGCAATTCACTTTTTTGAACAAGAGGGAACAAAATAACACCCCAAGAGATGTGGAATCAGGGCCTCAACTTGACAAAGTAGGCTTTTTCAGTCTGGGTTTTAAGTATACTGAGCATATCTAGAAGAAGGTCAACATTCTAGAACACACCAAGGACTTATTCAAATGACAGAAATTGGGAAACTCTCTTATAATAATGTAAAAGAAACTTTTAAAAGATCTTTCTTCTAAAAAAGAAACTTCTTTTCTCCTAGATATTTCTACATAATTGACCAATAATTGTCTCCAATTTAGCATATCTTGCCTTACTCCTAAACCTGCTTTAGTATTTTTCTCAAAAAAATGGGAACTCAGTTCCAATTGTTTAAAAAAAAAATGGCACAGTCATCATTGACTTTCTTCCTTCACAGGCCACATTTCAGTCTTTGGCAAATCTAGCATTTGAACACTTCTCATCTTCTTCTCTTATACTGGAGGTTTCAAGTCATCATTACTGCTAACCTTTTTATTTATTGTTGTTCCATCATTAAGTCATGTCTGACTCTTTGTGATTCCATGGACTGCAGCACACCAGGCTTCCCTGTCCATCACCAACTCCCAAAGCTTGCTCAAAATCATGTCCATCCTATCGGTGATACCATCCACCCATCTCATCCTCTGTCATCCCCTTCTCCTCCTGCCTTCAATCTTTCACAGCATCAGGGTCTTTTCCAATAAGTTGGCTCTTTGCTTCAGGTGGTAAAAGTATTGGAGCTTAAGTTATAAGTCCTTTTAATGAAATTTTAGGACTGATTTCCTTTAGGATTGGCTGGTTTGATCTCCTTGCAGTCCAAGGATCTCTCAAGCATCTACCCAACCATCAGAGTTTGAAAGCCGCAGTTCTGTCACTCTATCCTGTCAATTCATTTTATTCCACTGTTAGTACCCCTCAGTGATTTTCTGTATCATTTTGAGTAAAAATAAAAGTCTTCGCAGTTAAAATTAAAAAAAATAAGAGAAAAGGAAAACAATGAAAATCTCTTTATTTCATATGGAAATCTGTATGCATATTTTTCTCCATGAAAATGGGAATTAAATCTATTTCACCTATACATTCAGTTCAGTTCAGTTCAGTCGCTCAGTCGTGTCCGACTCTTAGCGACCCCATGAACCACAGTACGCCTATACGTAACTGGATGCTAAATTTCCTACATGACATCTGGAGTTTTGTGTATTTCACTTATTAAATGCTAGCCATTGATTTTAGTATACAAAACAAGGAATTTTGATTCTTTCACATATGTCAATCTGGGCACAGATTTTCTTCCTTTAAATATGGAATTCTCTATATTTCACACATAAAAACCCAATCGTAGTTGGACTCCATTAAAAAATGAATTAACTATATTCCATTTAGCAAAATATGGGCCCAAATTCCAATTGTCTGTATTTCACAAATGAAAATCTCACTCTGATTTTCCTACATGAAATATGGATTTCTATATTTTCCGTATTTGAAACTCTAGGCATGGTGCTTTTTTCCATGAAGTATGAAATAATTTTGTTTCATATCACCTATACAGTTGCCAGATTTCCTACTAGAAATAACCCTATATTCCTATTTGAAATATCAATTCTCTACAATTTACATATGAATATTTGGTGAACATTTTTTTTTCCTACATTACATATAGAATTTTCTACACTTCACAGCTAAAAATCAGGATAGTTATTTTTTATACAAGGAATGAGGAGTTCTTTTTCTTGAACAAGAACATCTGGGTGAAGATTTTCCTACATGAAAAATGGAAATCTCTGCTTTTCAATTCTTTACCATCTATGCCACTAGGGAACTTGAATGGTTTTAGGAAGACTTGCAATCTCTTTCTAAAATTAACCCCGAGAAAGGATGTCCATTTCATTATAGGGTTCTGGAATGTGAAAACAGAGAATCAGATGATACCTGGTGCCATGTGCATGTTTGGCCTTGGTGTATGAAATGAGGTGGGACAAAGTCTAGCAATGTTTTGGCAAATAGAAAGGATGAAAATGAAAATAGTGACAGACAGTTTTCTTCGGTTCCAAAATATCTGGGGACAGTGACTATATCCACGAAAATAAAAGACCCCTGCTCCTGGGAAGAAAAGCTATGATAAGCCTAGACATAGACACAATGTAATGAAAAGGAGAGACATCTCTTTGACAATAAAGGTCCATATAGTCAGAGCTATGCTTTTACCAGTAGACATGTATGGATGTGCTAGTTTCACTATAAGGAAGGCTGATTGCCGAAGAATTGAGTCTTTGCAACTGTGTGCGAAAGATGGCTCTGGAAAGATCCTTGTCCAGTAAGGAGATCAACCCCACCAATCCTAAAGGAAACTAACCCTAAATATCCATTGGAAAGACTGAGGTTGAAGCTGAAATTACAATATTTTGGCTACCCTGGTGTGAAGAAATAATACATGGGAAAAGATTGAGGTTCTGCCTTGTCACGGAAAAAAATAATAATTATCAGCTCTGATATGGGTAGATGGAAGACAGGAGGAGAAGGGAACGACAGAGGGTGTGATCGTTGGACAGCATGACTTGACTCCATGAACATGAGTCTTAGCAAAGTATTGGAGATAATCAGAATAGGGATATCTGGAGTGCTGCTGTCCACAGTCTTGCAAACAGTTGGACATGACTGAGTGAGAGAATATCACCAACAACTGTATTTCACATATATCAATCGGGATGAGATTTTTCGACCTTGAAACATGAAATTCTGTATATGTCCATTAAAAAATTAGATATTCCTGCTTTCTCTACTTCTTTAATGAATGTCTTGGTACAGAACTTACCTCCTAAACTATGACAGTTTGAATATATCATGCACCAAAATCTGAATTAAAATATTTTGACATGGAATATGGACATGGAAAATGACATGGAATATTTGATATTTCAAATATAAAAATCTATGGATAAATTTTCATATGTGAAATAACATGTGATTATGGATGCATTACCAAATTTTCTGTTTCATATATTGAAATTACGCTAGAGAGTCTTACATGAAAGATAAAGTTCTCAGTTTCACATAAGAACCACTACGTGCAGGTTTTAGGACATGAACTATCAAAGCCTCTAAAATTCATAAATGAAAATCTGGGGACAGATTTTTCAATTAAATTTAGGGAATTTTCTGTATATTATAAGAAAGTATGGACACAGAATTTTCTGCATGAAATAGGAAATCTTGATGCAATTTGCAGATTTCTCATTTGAAAATCTGTGTGCCGCTTTTGTCATGAAATACAGATTGCTTTGCACTTCATATTTGAAAAATTGCATCGTTTTGCTACAAAAAAATGTGGAATCTTCTATTTCATATAAAACAATGTGATTTTCATGTTTGAGCAATAAAACTCTCTATATTTCACCGAAACAATCTTCCGACAAGAAATACGGAATCTGGTATAATTCACATTTGAAAATCTGAGGACAGATTTGCTCATATGAATTACAAAGCCTCTATTATTCACATTTAAAAAGCTGTGTCAGATTTTTCTCACATAAAATACGGAATTGTCCATAATTCAGAAGAGCTGACTCATTTGCAAAGAACCTGATGGTGGGAAAGATTGAAGGCAGGAGAAGGGGACGACAGAGAATGAGATGGTTAGATGGCATCATGGTTTAAATGGACATAAGTCTGGTTAAACTCTAAGAGTTGGTGATGGACAGGGTGGCCTGGCGTGCTGTTGTCCATGGGGTCACTAAGAGTCAGACACAACTGAGCAAATGAACTGAACTGATGATTCAAAAATAAAGATCTTGGACGAGCAAAAAAATATAGAATCAACTTATTTCTCGTCTGACTGATACCTGATTTCCCTATTTACATTTATAATTCTCTGTATTGCATTGATGAAAGTCCATGTGAAATTTTCCCAAAATGATATACGAAATAAACTCTATGTGTCACATGAAAGTCTGGGTGCAAATATTTCTACAGGGAAATGTGTACATCTCTATAGTAACATGTGAATTTTTAGATTTTGGATTCCCCACATGGCCGGTGGAAATCTGTATATTTCACATGTAAAAATTTTGATGCCATTTTCCTCCATGAAATATGGAATGATCCCTATTTCTTGTTGCGAAAACCTGGACAAAAACTTTCGCACACGAAATATGGAATCTCAGCAATTAATTCATGAAAATATGGGTGTAGATAGTCTCATATGCATTTTGGAATCCTCTAAATTTCACATATAAAACCAAGGCACTTACTTCCTGACATGAAATATGGTAGTCTTTATATTTTTTATTTCACCATTTAGGTGTAACTATTTCAAGCTGATATATGGAATTCTCTGTATATCACTATTTAGATCTGCTAGCAGATGTACCTGCAAGCAATATGGAATTCTCTATATTTCACATATTAAAATGATGTCTTTTAAACATGAAATAAGGATTTTTGTTCATTTTACATAAAAAACCAGGGTGCAGATTTTCTGACAAGATATATGATCCTTATATAGTTCAGATGTTGGTAATTTGATCTGGGTTCCTCTGCCTTTTCTAAAACCATCTTGAAAAGACAAAGGAATGAGAGATCAAATTGCTAACATCTGCTGGATCATTGGAAGAGCAAGAGAGTTCCAGAAAGACATCTATTTCTGTTTTATTGACTATGCCAAAGCCTTTGAGTGTGTGGATTACAATAAACTGTGGAAAATTCTGAAAGAAATGGGAATACTAGAGCACCTGACCTGTTTTTCAGAAACCTATATGTAGTTCAGAAAGCAACAGTTAGAGCTGGACATGGAACAACAGAGTGGTTCCAAATAGAAAAAGGAATATATCAAGGTTGTATATTGTCACCCTGCTTATTTAACTTATATGCAGAATACATCGTGAGAAACTCTGGGCAGGAAGAAGCACAAGCTAGATTCAAACTGCTGGGAGAAATATCAATAACCAGATATATGTTGATGACACCACCCTTATTGCAGAGAGTGAAGAGGAACTGAAAAGCCTCTTGTTGAAAATGAAAGAGGAGAGTGAAAAAGTTGGCTTACAGCTCAACTTTCAGAAAACTAAGATCGTGGCATTGGGTCCCATCACTTCATGGAAATAGATGGAGAAACAGTGGAAACAGCATCAGGCTTTACTTTGGGGGGGCTCCAAAATCACTGAAGATGGTGATTGCGGACATGAAATTAAAAGACGCTTGCTCCTTGGAGGGAAAGTTATGACCAATCTAGGTAGCATATTGAAAAGCAGAGACATTACATTGCCAACAGAGGTCCGTCTAGTTAAGGCTATGGTTTTTCCAGTGGTCATGAATGGATATGAGATCTGGACTGTGAAAAAGGCTGAGTGCTGAAGAATTGATGCTTTTGAACTGTGGTTTTGGAGAAGGGTCTTGAGAGTCCCTTCGACTGCAAGGAAATGCAACCAGTCTATCCTAGAGAGATCAGTCCTGGGTGTTCATTGGAAGGACTAATGTTGAAGCTGAAACTCCAATATTTTGCCACTTCATGCGAAGAGCTGACTCATTGGAAAAAACCCTGATGCTGGGAGGGATTGAGGGAAGGAGGAGAAGGGGATGACAGAGGACGAGATGACTGGACGGTATCACTGACTTAATCGACATGAGTTTGGGTAAACTCCGGGAGTTGGTGATTCACAGGAAGGCCTGGGGTGATGTGTTTCACAGGGTCACAAAGAGTGGGACACGACTGAGAGACTGAACTGATAGTTGATTTGAGAACTGGATGCGTTAATAAATATCAGATTTTCTTGTACCTACAGCCATCATGGGAATGTAATTCAACATATCAATATAACCGGTTAAAGATTTTTGTAAACCTAAATTCCTGTGAATGAAGAACTATTGTTTTTGAAATAAATAATAAAGAGGATTTAAAAGAGCACACAGATTGCCATTCATCCATAACAGAAATGCAAAGACGTTGTGTGACAAATATAATGAACATCTCAAAGACGTAATGCAATAGAATTAAATACAACAAATTAAAAACACTAGAATATATAAAATGCACAAATACTAGACAGAGTTGATTGTTGATGGTTCTGTCCCAACTCTTTTACGGTAATTTTTCTTTTGGGGAAAAATTTTCAATCTTCAGACATGCACATATGCAGCAAAATATAATGTACAGTCACTTTAATTTTTATTGCTGTTTTCTTAATAAGTGTGTTATAAATTTAGATATAGTTTTCTGAGATTTGCATTGCATTTCTCATTAAGGTGCACGCATTTTCAATTCTACTTTTGACTTCCAAGATAATGTGAAATTCATTAAGAATAATGATGTTTAAAAAAGATTATTATATTTTAAAACTTATTATTATTATTTTTTGGAGTATACTTGCTTTATATTGTTTGGTTAGTTTCTACCCTAAAGCAAAATTAGGGAAAGGTAAAGTCCTTCAGGTCATGAACACTAGTAAACAAGATAGTGACTAAACAGCAACCACACATATATCTCCATGTTTTTGACTTCTTTCTAAATCTGGTCACCACAGTGCCTTAAGTAGGCTTCCCTGTGCTGTACATATAGATCAAAAGTATATATGCTTCTGTTGTAATCTCCCAGTTGCTACGACCACCAGGCATTACATCCTTGATAACCGTGTATTTCTTCTCCATTGCTGTGTCCCTATCTATGCTTCTCATAGAGAATCATCTATTCCAGTTTTACCTAGATCCCATATATTTGTGTTAATATGTGATATTTCTTTTCATCTTTTGTCTTAGCTTTATTGTATCTGACACTGTCTCTGTCCTTCTACATCTATGCAATTTACCTCATTTCATTCCATCCTAAGACTATGGTATGTATTTACCAACTCATTTTATCCATTCCTGTCTAGATGAATGGATATTTCTGTTGCTTCCATGTGCCGCTATTGCAAATATTGCTGCCATCAATATTGAGGTTGTGCATCTTTTGGAATTATTATTTTCCTCATGAAAATTATTGGCAATTATTGGGATTTATTGAACATATGGTAGCTTCATTCTTATTTCTAAATGAACCCTGTTCTATTCTCCATTTTAATCGATCATTGTGCCTTCCTAGCAACAGAACAGGGTTGTTTTGTCTACTCCACACCCTCGCCAGAATTAGTTTTGTGTGGATTTGTTTTTTTTTATATAAGTATTCAGACAAATGTAAGTTGATACCCTCACTGAAGACTTTATTTCACTAACTCTTACAATTATTGATGCTGAGCATCTTTTCCATTATTGTTGGACGTCTATATGTCTTCTTAGGAGAAATGTCTATTTTTTCATCTATTCATTTGTTCCAATTCGGTTGTTTGTTTTGCTATTATTGAGCCACATTAGGTGCTTCCGTATTTTGGAGATTCTTCTGTTGTCATATCTTCAGTTGCAAATGTTTTTCCCATAATGAGACTTCATTTTTGTCTTGATTATGGGTTGGCTGTGCTATATGTTTAAGTATTATTAGGTCTCTTTATTTAATTTTGGTTTTATTTTCATTTCAAAGTAGGTAGGCAAAAAAAAAGTTGCTGCTGCATTTCATGTCACAATGTATTCTACCTATTTTTTCCTCAAATATTATTGATTTACAGTTTCTGGCCTTATATGTAGGTCTTTAATCCATCTTGAATTTGTCTTTTTCTATGGTGGCATCACTAACTCAATGGACATGAGTTTGAGTGAACTCCGGGAGTTGGTGATGGACAGGGAGACCTGGCATGCTATGATTCATGGGGTCGCAGAGAGTCGGACATGACTGAGCGAATGAACTGAACTGAACTGAAGGAGTGACTAAACTGAACTGCACTGAAAGGAGTGACTTAAGTTGATCCACTGGAGGAGTGAGTGGCTAACCACCCCCTTTATACTTGCAATGGGACTTCCACGAACTATATAAAAAGGCAGCACGGTATGACTCCAAAACATGATCACCCACGATGGTAGGTGCCAAATATGCTGCTTGGGAGGAGCAGAGGGTACTAACTAATGTTTCCAGAAAGCAACAAATGGTTGCCCCCAAATGGAAATAAACCTCATTGTTCATGTGTCTGGTGATGAAAGTAAAATGGAAAGCTATAAAGAACAGTGTTTCAGGGCAATCTGGAATGTTAGATCCATGAACAATTTAAATTGAATGTGGTATAATAGGAGACGGCAATAGCCAACTCATTACAAAAAACCTGACTCCGGGGAAGATTGAAGGGAATAAGAGAAGGGAAAAAGAAGGATGAAATGACTGGATGGTATCACCTATGCAATGCATATGAACTCGGGAAAACTCCAAGAGGTGGTGAGGGACAGCAAGGACTGGCACGTTGCAGTTCATGGCATCCCAAAAAGTCAGACACAACTCGGTCACAGAAGAATAACCAGGTACTGTTCTAACTGTAATCGTTTAGCTGTCCAGTTTTCCAGCTTAACTTGTGAAATATATTATCTTCTTCTTGCCATTGCATATTGCTGCTTTCTTTGTCATAGATTAGGTGATCATTTGGGAAAGAGATTGTTTTAGGGTTTACTATCTGTTCCATTGGCTTTAATCCCAATATCGTGCCCATTACAAGCCCGGTTGAAAATTAAAAGTTTGTGTATAGACTGAAGTGAGGAAACCTGAGTCCTGCAGATCAGTTTTTCTTTCTTCAGTTTGTATGGTTATTCAAAGTCTTTGTGTTTCCATCAAGTTGTAAAGACTTTCTGTTGTTCTGTTTCTGTGAAAACTGTCGTTGGTAATTTAATATGGATGACATTGAATCTGTAACCTCGTTTTTTTTTTAATTTTTAATATTTTTCATTTTTATTAATACAGAATATACTAACAGTAAGTTATCTTTCAATATAATCAAGGTTACAAATAAACTGTTACTAACCAATAAACATGAGTTTGAGTGTACTCCGGGAGTTGGTGATGGACAGGGAGGCCTGGCGTTCTGTGATTCATGGGGTCGCGGAGAGTCGGACACGACTGAGCGACTGAACTGAACTGAACTGAACTGAACTGAACCAATAAACAAATAATAGTCACTTGACTCTTCTCTTGGTTGAATAATTCTCTATTAGGTAGTACAGTTATTTTTACCAATTTATTTTTAAACTGCTTTATGATTTCAAAGAAATTTCTTAGTCTTTACTTATTAAATAATTCCGTCAATTTGGAACTTCATATATCACAATTATTTCCAGCAAGTTAATGCATTTTTCAATACTTCCTACTCAACCTAGTTGTCTTAAAATGCATTCTGATTCTTTGAAAGCTGAGTATGACATCAGTGTTTCCAAAAGGTGAGCATAAAGCCCATAAGAAAGAAATGTTTTCCTTCCTTCCCCCAGTCACAGAGGCCATATGAGTGTTCCACATTCTTCATATTTAGCAACAGGAATCCCTTACAACTCAAATGGCAGCAGACAAGGGAGAACTTAGGTCATCAATGTACTTGTAAAACAGATAAAACTCCAAACATATTTTAAGATTCCATCTTCACCACAGATGACAAAGGGTGGGCGAGGCTCTTCGACTTTTCTGTAGCAGCAATCCTGGTCCCCCAGTTAGAAAAAGAAACGCAGGATGGTAGTCCTTCTTAAACAGCACAAACTCAATGTAACCTCGTTTTTATAGTGTAGCTAGTTTCACATATTGATTTTTATAGTCCAAATAATAGTATATCTCTCATTCCATTTGTGTCGTCTATGATTTGTCTCATCCATACCTTACTCTTTTCGGGCCACAAGTATTTTCTCTGGTTCGGCAGGTTCATTTTCAAGGATTTTATTTTTCTTGTTACAATGGTGAATCAGATTGTTTCCTTAATTTTTGTTTTTTGTTTTCTCTTGTTATTTATAGGAATGCAGGTGATTTTTTCCTGTTTATTTCTTTACCCAACCACTTCCGTATTAATTTTCTGGTTCAATTTTAGGAATCTCTGAAATATAACTTTTTTCAGCAAACAGTGACATTTTTACGTCTTGTTTATCAGTTTGCTGGTATTATTTCCCCCTTCACTGATTGCTGTAGCTAGGAATCCCAAAATTATGTTGAATAACAGTGGTGAGAATGGCAAACTTTGTCTTTTTCACAAACTTAGGAAACATGCTTTCAGATTCCACCTCTGAAAAACATAGTAGTGCTGGGTTTATTCATACATGGCCTTTATTAAGTTGAAGATGATCCTCTCTGTTCCCACTTCTTGAACAGCTTTTATCATAAATGAGTCTTTAATTTTGTCAAAGGTGTTTTCTGCATTGTACCTTAGATGTGTTCAAGAGCTCTACTTGGAAACGTTTACTATCTTTCATTGTTCTTTTCTTCTCTGGCCACCTGATGCAAAGTGCTGTCTCATTAGAGAATGCTCTGATAGTGGGAATAATTGAAGGTAAAAAGAGAAGTGTGTAACAGATGATGAGAGGGTTAGATAGCATCACAAACCCTATGGACATGAGTCTGAACAAATTCTGGGAAATAGGGAAGGTCAGACTGACGGGACACAGTCCATGGGGTGGCAAAGGGATGGGCATGAATAACTGAACAACAATAGCAAAACATTCTTTCCTGTTATTGACAGTAGTAGTTATCCATGATTACTTCATTTTCTATCTTGCCATACCCTATCTATATCTCAGTTGCACTACTTTCACCACGTACCATGCAAAGATTCAGCCATGTTTGTTGCTATTACTGTCCCCCAAATGGACCAAAGTATATGTGATTTCTCAACTACACATGATCCAATGGTCTCCTAACCATTCTCCAGAATCCATTTATGTTCCTTAAAATCTCTCTACCTTGCTATAGACAGAGAAAATTGTCACTCATTAGCGAAGCTATGCGATAGAAAGCAAGTTCTTGAGAATAAATACCCTTTCAGGCTTCTGTATTCTAACTTTGTCTCCGTCTTCACATTGTTCGCTTAAGTCTCATTTCTTAAATCACACTGAAGTTTCATTGTGTTCTGTTCTTCTCAGTCTCACTGTGCAGACACTGTTCCGTTTTTCTTGATTTTTCTTTTTAATTAATGTCTATGAGATCTTATTTTAAATTCCTCAGGAAACTACTTTTCACTTTACAGATCATTTTGAGATTTTAATTTTAGATTGACCTTTTTGATGAGCTTTGATAGACTGTCCTCTCTAAAAGGAATAAATTTTGACAACCCACATCTATTTTAGCTTGTGATTCTACTCGCCTCTATTCAGGATTAAAGGATTGTATTTGAGTAATACAACCTGAATGGGAGTGCATCATAGTCACTGAGTTAGGCCCAACTCTGCAAACTCAAGGACTGCAGCCCAACAAACTCAATTGCCCATGGATATTCCAGGAAATTATATTGGAGTGGATTGCCGTTTCCTTCTCCAGGGCAACAAGAATACTGGAACTATAAAGAAATATATTTTTTCAGCTTAGAAATCTTAATAAATTCTGAATTTACAGAGATAATTCATACCAAAGAAAAAGAGTATCTTGATTGCAAGTTAAAATCACCAACTTTTGCTGTCTATCCCACAATCAGGTGTAAAAAAAGCATTAGCATATCTGAAAAGCATATTTTTCGATTATTAATATGACTAAGGAATATAAAAAAAAAAAAGCAAAAAGAAATCTCAGAGATCTATATCATGGTTAGTAAATAGAGGTATATAATGGCATTTCTCTTCAAGAGAAATTGAGGCTAGAATATGAATCTTTCTCACTTTTTTTTTTTCTTGATAAATGTTATTTGGCATTCCCGGTCATAGTTTTTCATCAGGATCCCTTCAATCAGGGTCCATACTTGTTTTTCTAGTGAATTATTGGTGGGTGCTTTCAGGAAAAATGAAATGAGGGAAGCAAGATACAGCAGAGTGAAACTGAATCCAATCTCAAGTGGAGGCGAAATCTCACTGGGTGCAGAATTTTCTACATCAAAAGCGTAATTGTGTATATTTTACATATGAACGTCCTAGTGCAGATTTTCATCTTCATATATGGAATTCTCGATATATCATGTATGAAAATCTGAGTGAAAGTCTTCTGACAACACATGAAAATTTGCATATTTGGAATGCAAGGATTCTTCTATATTCGCAAATCAATCAATGTAATACCCACATTAAAAAAATGAAAAATAAAAACCATATGATTATCTAAATAGATGCAGAGAAAGCCTTTGACAAAATTAAACATCCATTTATGATAAAAGCCATCCAGAACGTGGGAATAGAAGGAACATTCCTCAACATAATAAAAGCTACATACGGCAAACCCACAGCAAACATTATCCTCAATGGTGAAAAATTGAAAGTGTTTCCCCTAAAGTCAGGAACAAGAAAAGGGTCACCACTCTCACCACTACTATTCAACATAATCTTGGAAGTTTTGGTCACAGCAATCAGCGCAGAAAAATGACATAAAAGGAATCCAAATTGGAAAAGAAATAAAACTGTCACTGTCTACAGATAACATGATCCTCTACACAGAAAACCCTAAAGAGTTAACCAGGAAACCACTAGAAGTAATGAATACAGTAAAGTTGAGGATATAAAATCAACACACAGAAATCTCTTGCATTCCTATACACTAATAATGAGAAAATAGAGAAGTTAAGGAGATAATTCCATTCACCATTGTAATGGAAAGAATAAAACACTTAGGAATGTATCTACCTAAAGAAACAAACAAAAAATAAACTATATATAGAAAACTATAAAACACTGGTGAAAGAAATCAGACAGGACACTAATAGATGGAGAAATATTTCCTGTTCAAAGATTGGAAGAATAAATATTGTGAAAATGAATATATTACCCAAAGTAATTTATAGTTTCAATGAAATCCTTATCAAACTACCAACAGTATTTTTCACAGAGCTAGAAAAAATAATTTCACAATTAGTATGGAAAAACATAAAACCTCGAATAGCCAAAGTAATCTTGAGAAAGATGACTGGAACTGGGGGAATCAACAAGCTGGACTTCAGGCCCTACTACAAAGTCCCAGTCATCAAGACAGTTTGATACTGGTATAAAGACAGAAATATAGATCAATGGAACAAAATAGAAAGCCCAGAGATAAATCTATGCACCTGTGACACCTATCTTTGACAAAGGAGGCAAGAATATTCAAAGGAGAAAAGACAATCTCCTTAACAAGTGATGCTTGGAATACTGGTCAACCACTTGTAAAAGAATGAAACTAGAACACTCCCTAACCCCATACACAAAAATAAACTCAAAATGGATTAAAGATATAAATGTAAGACCAGAAACTATAACACTCCTAGAGGAGAACATAGGCAAAACCCTCTCCGACATAAATCACAGCAGGATCCTCCATGATCCACCTCCCAGAATATTGGAAATAAAAGCAAAAATAAACAAATGGGACCTAATTAAACTTAAAAGCTTCTGCACAGCAAAGAAAACTATAAGCAGGGTGAAAAGACAGCCTTCAGAATGGAAGAAAATAATAGCAAATGAAGCAACTGACAAAGAATTAATCTGAAACATATACAAGCAGCTCCTGAACTCAATTTTAGAAAAATAAATGGCCCAGTCAAAACATAGGCCAGAGAACTAAACAGATTTCTACAAAGAAGACATACAGATGGCTAACAAACACATGAAAAAATGCTCAACATCACTCAGAGAAATGCAGTACAAAACCACAATGACGTACCATTTCATGCCAGTCAGAATGGCTGCTGTCCAAAAGTCTACAAGTAAAAAATGCTGCAGAGGGTGTGGAGAAAAGGGAACCCTCTTACACTGTTGGTGGGAATGAAAACTAGTACACCACTATGGAGAACAGTGTGGAGATTCCTTAAAAACTGGAAATAGAACTTCCATACAACCCAGCAATCCCACTGCTGGGCATATACACAGAGGAAACCAGAATTGAAAGAGACTCATGCACTCCAATGTTGATCGCAGCACTGTTTATTAAAGCCAGAACATGGAGGCAACCTGGATGTCCATCTGCAGATGAATGGCTCAGAAAGCTATGGTACATATACACGATGAAATATTACTCAGCCATGAAAAAGAATGCATTTGAATGAGTTCTAATGAGGTGGATGAAACTGGAGCCTATTATACAGAGCGAAGTAAGCCAGAATGTAAAACATCATTACAGTATACTAATGCATATACATGGAATTTAGAAAAATGATAATGATAACCCTGTACACGAGACAGCAAAAGAGACACAGATGTATAGAACAGTCTTCTGGACTCTGTGGGAGAGGGCAATGGTGGGATGATTTGGGGGAATGACATTGAAACATATATATTATCATATATGAAATGAATCACAAATCCAGGTTTGATGCATGATACAGAATGCTCAGGGCTGGTGCACTGGGATGAACCAGAGGGATGGGACGGGAAGGGATGAGGGAGGAGGGTTCAAGATGGGGAACACAGGCACACCAGGGGCAGATTCAAGGCAATATATAGCAAAACCAATACAATAATATAAAGTAAAAATAATAATAATAATAAAATAAAAAAAGAAATGTGGTGTATTCCAGATAGTCAGATTTTCACATGTGCAATAATGAAAAATGCATATTTCTCATTAGAAACTTAGTGCCAAGATGTTGGCATATGAAATATACAAAACTCCACATAACATGTTGGTCTATCTGCGAGCAGATGTTCATATGTGAAATACAGACTATTCTTTAATTCATTATGGAAATTATGAGACTCCATTTTCAATATGAAGTGCAGATGCTTCCCAACTTCACTTAAGAAAATCTGTGATTGCATTGCCATATGTAATATTCAGAGAAAGCCATTTTTCATAACATTCTGCACCAGGATTTTCATCTGTGTAGCAGAGAGAATATCGTATTTCATACAGGAATTATTGAACTTAGATTAACATACATGAACTTAGAAAATTCCATGATCCAGGGACCACTAGTCACTCCCAGGTTTCCAAGTGTGAAATATAAGGATTCTACCTTTCATGTTGGAAAATCAGCACCAAGATTTTCTTATGTGGACTGTAAAAAATTCTACATTTCATGATGGAACATTTTTACACAACATTCATCATACAGGAGAACCATTTAGTTGTTTTTCTTATGTGAATATCAACATAAAATTTTGTGTGTAAACATACAGAAAAAATGTCATGCAATATGTAAAATACACAGAGTTGCATTTGGGATGACTGATTTTAGAGTTTTGCCTATGAAATATAAACATTTCCAAATTTCATCTAAATTTTTAATTTGTGCCTAAATGTTTATTTTTTTGCCTAAATTTTCATGTGTGAAATACCGAGAATGTTATAGGTCATGGAGGAAAAGAAAATCTAACCCACTTTTTAAATGTGAAAGAGTACTCCATTTTTCATGAAGGATAAGGTATGTCCAGATCCTCACATGTTAGTTACACACAAGGATGTTATATTTCTTGTTCAACAGAAATACTATGCCCAGGATTTAATATATTGAATTTATAAAATGTCATGTTTCAGTAGAGAATCTGTCCCCAGATTTTCTCATGCAAAACATAGAGAAGTCTTTATTTTTTATAAGGTAATTTGTGTCCAGGTTTTCTCATACTGAACACAGAGATTTCCATATTTCATGTAGGAAAATCAGAGTGCAGCTTTTCATGTGTCATGTTGAAGAGTCTGCATATTTCATGTAAGATAAAATGTGTTCAAAATTTCATATGTGAAATATACAGTATTCTATGTCTCAGGTAGTATGTCTGATACCCAGTTATTCATATTTAAAATGTATAGAATTCAATATTCTGTGCTAAAATTGCAGCTCAGTTGTTCATATATCAAGCACAGAAAATTCCAAATTTCTATAATTAAACGTTGTGTGCAGTTTTTCAAATGTGAAATAGTGTTTATTCCATAATTTATTAGAATAACATGCCCTCAACACTCAGATTACCAAATTAAAAATATAGGAAAGTCACACTTCAAGCTTGAAAATATGAAGTGATATTTTCATATACAAAATATCGAAGGTCCATAATATACATATGAATATCTTTGTTCAGTCCTGCTTATAAGCATTCAGACTTTCTAATTACATGTTTGAAAATGTATCCACATTTTCTCCTATTAAAAACAAAACCAAACACAAAACTGTATTTCAGGTCTCAACAATGAACCTATAAGGCTACATGTGAAATTCACAGTTCATATGTCAGATGAAAAAAATCACCAGCCTTTCTTATTCCAAATATGCAAAGTTTCATGTGTTGTCAGAAAACATTCATTCAGATTTTCATATTTGATGTATCAAGAATTTCATAATGAAGATGAAAATCTTCACTAGTATGCTCATACATAAAATATACATAATTACACATGAGTTGGTGATGGACTGGGAGGCCTGTCGAGTTGTGATTCATGGGGTCACAAAGAGTCGGACATGACTGAGCAACTGAACTGACCTGAACTGAACTAATACATTTGATGTAGAAATTCTACACACAGTGCAATTTTGCCTCCACTTGAGATTAGATTTATTTTCACTCTGCTGTGTCTTGTTTCCCTCATTCCATTTCTTCCAAAAAACCTCACCAATAATTCACTTGAAAAGCAAGTATGGACCGTGATTTAAGGGATCTTGATGAAAATTTGTCACTAGGAATGCCAAATATCATTCACCAAGTAAAAGAAAGAGAGAAAGTTTAACAATCTAGCCTCAATTTCCCTTGAAGAAAAATGCCTATATTTGCCTCTATTTACTATCTATGATATAGATCTCTGATATTTATTTTTGCTTTTTTTTAATATTCCTTAGCCATTTTAATAATTGAAAATTATGATTTTCAGAGAAGCTATTGATTTTTTCTGAACCTGATTGTGGGATAGACAACAAAAATTGGTGATTTTAACTTGCAATCAAGTTACTTTTACTCTTTTTAGGGAATTAACTCTTCAAGTTCAGAATTTATTAAATTTTATACGTTAAAATTTTCATCTCTTATTTCCATTGTTCATATTGTGCTGCAGAAGGAAATGCAACCCACTCCAGTATCTTAACTGGAAAAGCCCATGGATTGATGATCCTGTTGGGCTGCAGTCCATGAGGTTGCAGAGTTGGGAATGACTCAGTGACTAAGTTTCACATCCATTCAGGTTGTATTATTCAAATACAGCCCTTTACTCCTGAATACAGGTGAGTAAATCACAAGCTGAAATAGATGTGTGTTGTCATAATTTATTCCTTTTGGAGAGGACAGTCTATCAAGGCACATCAGTTAGGTTAATCTAAAATTAAAATCTCAAAATGATCTGTAAAGTGAAAACAAGTTTCCAGAGGAATTTAAAATAACATCTCATTCAGTTCAGTCTCTCAGTCGTGTCCGACTCTCCGCGACCCCATGAATCACAGCACGCCAGGCCTCCCTGTCCATCACCAACTCCCGGAGGTCACTCAAACTCATGTCCACAGAGTCGGTGATGCCATCCATCCATCTCATTCTCCGTCGTCCCCTTCTCCTCCCGCCCCCAACCTTTCCCAGCATCAGAGTCTTTTCCAGTGAGTCAACTCGTCGCATGAGGTGGCCAAAGTATTGCAGTTTCAGCTTTAGCATCAGTCCCTCCAATGAACATCCAGGATCGATCTCCTTTAGAATGGACTGGTTGGATCTTCTTCCAGTATAAGGGACTCTCAAGAGTCTTCTCCAACACCACAGTTCAAAAGCATCTATTCTTCGGCAATCAGCTTTCTTCACAGTCCAACTCTCACATCCATACATGACCACGGGAAAAACCGTTGCCTTGACTAGACGGACCTTGGTTGGCAAAGTAATGTCTCTGCTTTTTAATATATTATCAAGGTTTGTCATAACTTTCCTTCCAAGGAGCAAGTGTCTTTTAATTTCATGGCTGCAATCAGCATCTGCAGTGATTTTGGAGCCCAAAAAAATAAAGTCTGAAAATGTTTCCACTGTTTTTCCATCTATTTCCCATGAAGTGATGGGACCAGATACATCTCATAGACATTAATAAAAAAGGAAAATCAAGGAAAACAGAAGAACAGTGTCTGCACAGACAGTGAGACTGAGAAGAAGAGAACACAGACTGAAACTTCAGTGTGACTGAAGAAATGAGACTTAAAATAACAATGTGAAGACTGAGACAAAGTTAGAATATTGAATCCTGAAAAGGTATTTATTCTCAAGAACTTGCTTTCTATCCCATGGCTTCGCTAGTGAGAGACAATTTTCTCTGTCTATAGCAAGGTAGAGATTTCTGAGGAAAATAAATGGATGCTGGAGAATGTTTAGGAGACCATTGGATCATGTACAGTTGAGAAATCACATACACTTTGGTCCATTTGGGGGACAGCAATAGCAATAAACATGGCTGAATCTTTGCATGGCACGTGGTGAAAGTACTGCAACTGAGATATAGATACGGTATGGCGAGATTGAAAATGAAGTAGTCACGGATATCCACTACTGTCAATAACAGGAAAGAATTTTTTGCTATTGTTGTTCAGTCAGTTATTCATGCCCATCCCTTTGCCACCCCATGGACTGTGTCCAATCAGTCTGGCCTTCCCTATCTCCCAGAATTTGTTCAGACTAATGTCCATAGGGTTTGTGATGTTATCTAACTCTCTCATCATCTGCTACCCACTTCTCTTTTTACCTTCAATTCCATCACTTCATGGGAAATAGATGGAAACTGCAGATGCTGATTGCAGCCATGAAATTAAAAGACACTTACTCCTTGGAAGGAAAGTTATGACCAACTTAGATAGTATATTACAAAGCACAGACATTACTTTGCCAACAAAGGTCCATCTAGTCAAGGCTATGGTTTTTCCCATGGTCATGTATGGATGTGAGATTTGGACTGTGAAGAAAGCTGATCGCTGAAGAATTGATGTTTTTGAACTGTGGTGCTGGAGAAGATTCTTGAGAGTCCCTTGGACTGCAAGGAGATCCAACCAATCCATTCTAAAGGAGATCAATCCTGGATGTTCATTGGAAGGACTGATGCTGAAGCTGAAACTGCAATACTTTGGCCACCTCATGTGACGAGTTGACTCACTGGAAAAGACTCTGATGCTGGGAAAGGTTGAGGGTGGGAGGAGAAGGGGACGATGGGGAATGAGATGGCTGGATGACATCACCGATTCTGTGGACATGAGTTTGAGTGAACTCTGGGAGTTGATGATGGACAGGGAGGCCTGGCGTGCTTTGATTCATGGGGTCGCAGAGTGTAGGCCACGACTGAGCGACTGAACTGAACTGAACTGAAGTGATTCCCAGTATCAGGGCACTAGTTAATGAGACAGCACTTTGCATCAGGTGGCCAGATGAGAAAAGAACAATGAAAGTTAATAAACGTTTCTAAGGAGAGCTGTTGAACACATCTAAGACACAGATGCAGAAAAAACCTTGGACAAAATTAAACACTTATTTATGAAAAACCCTGTGCAGGAAGTGGGAACAGAGAGGATCATCTTCATCTTAATAAAGGCCATGTATGGATAAACCCACCACTAAAATGCTTCTCATAGGTGAAAACTGAAAATATTTTGCCTAAGATCATGAGAAAGTTAAAGTTTGCCGCTCTCACCACTGTTACTCAAAATAATCTTGGGTTTGTTAGCTACAGCAATCAGTGAAGAAGAAGAAGAAAAAAAAAAAAATTACCAGCTAACTGAAAAATAAGAGTCACTGTTTTTTGACACAATTTATTATGTCACAGAATCCTAAAATGTAACCAGAAAATTAACAACAGTGACTTTAGGAAAGTTGTTGGATTAAAGAAAAATAAACAGGAAACTGTCTCCTGCATTCCTATACATAACAAGAGAAAACCAAAAACAAAAATTAAGGAAATAATCTGATTCACCATTGTAACAGGAAAAATGAAATACTTGGGAATAATCCTGTCTAAACTGAAAAAGGACTTTTGTGACAGAAATAATAAGGTATGGATGAGACAAATAAAAATGATAAGCCCTTTGGAGAGGGTGCAGAGAAAACGCAACTCTCTTACATTGTTGGTGGGAATGCAAACTTGTACAGCCACTGTGGAGAACAGGGTGGAGATTCCTTAAAAAAACTGGAAAATAGGACTTCCATATGGCAGATCAATTCCACTGCTGAGGATACACACCGAGGAAACCAGAATTAAGAAAGAGATTTGTACCCCACTGTTCATTGCAGCACTGCTAACCACCACCAGGACATGGAAGCAACTGAGATAGCCATCGGCAGAAAAATGAATAAGAAAGCTCTGGTACATATACACAATGGAATACTCAGTTCACTTCAGTTCAGTCACTCAGTCGTGTCCGACTCTCTGCAACCCCATGAATCACAGCATGCCAGGACTCCTTGTCCATCACCAACTCCCGAAATCCACTCAAGGTCAATCTAGTCAAGGCTGTGGTTTTTCCTGTCGTTATGTATGGATGTGAGAGTTGGACTGTGAAGAAAACTGATTGCCCAAAACATTATGCTTTTGAACTCTGGTTTTTTAGAAGACTCTTGAGAGTCCCTTGTACTGAAAGGAGATCCAACCAGCCCATTCTAAAGAAGATCAATCCTGGGTGTACATTGGAAGGACTGATGCTAAAGCTGAAACTGCAATACTTTGGCCACCTCATGCGGCGAGTTGACTCACTGAAAAAATAAAATAAAATATTACTCAGCTATTAAAAACAATGCATTTGAATCAGTTCTAATGAGGTGAATGAAACTAGAGCCTATTATACAGAGTGAATTAAGTCGGAGAGGAAAACAGCGATAGAGAATATTAACACAAATAGAATTTAGAAAAATGGTAACAATGAGCCTGTATTTGAGACTGCAAAATGGACACAGATGTAAAAAACAGACTTTTGGACTCTGTGGGAGCAGGCAAGGGTGGGATGGTTTGAGAGAATAACATTGAAATATGTATATTACCATACGTGAAATTGATCACAATTCCAGGTTTGATGCATGAGACAGGGTGCTCAGGGCTGGTGTACTGGAATGACCCTGAGGGATGGGATGGAGAGGGAAGTGGGAGGGAGTTCAGGATGGAGAACACATGTACACCCATGGTTGATTCATGTCAATGAACGGCAAAAACCACTACAATATTGTCAAGTAATCAGCCTTCAATTAAAATAGATACTTTTTTTTTTTAAGAAAGGTGACAGAAATGAAATAAGAGGTATACTATTTTGGGGGCTTTAAAAATCAATATGTGAAAATGGCTACACTACGAAAAGGAGTTTGCAAATTCAGTGTCATCCCTATTAAAGTACCAATGACATTTTTCACAGAATAGAACCAAAAAGAAAAATATTTACAACTTGATGGAAAAACAAAGATTTGAATAACCATGCAAACTTGGGAAAGAGAAACTGAGCTGCAGGACTCAGGTTTCCTCACTTCAGTCTATACAAAAAACGTATAGTTTTGAAAATGCCATGCAATTAGCACAATATTGGGATTAAAGCCATTGGAACAGATAGAAAACACTAAAATAATCTCTTTCAATGATCACCTAATCTTTGACAAAGGAGGCAACAATATTCAATGGCAAGAAGATAATATATTTGACAAGTTAAGCTGGAAAATCCGGACAGCTATAAGTATTAGAATACAGTTAGAAAACGACCTGGTTATTCTTCTGTGGCTGAATCGTGTCTCACTTTTTAGGATGCCGTGAACTGCAGCATGCCAGTCTTTCCTGTCCCTCACCACCTCTTGGAGTTTGCCAGAGTTCATATCTATTGCATAGGTGATGCCATCCAATCATCTCATCTTTGTTTTCCCCTTCTCCTGCTGCCTTCAATCTTTCCCAGAACCAGGATCTTTTTCAAAGAGTTGGCTGTTGCCATCTCCTGTTATACCTCATTCAATTTAAATTGTTCATGGATCTAACATTCTAGGTTGCCCTGCAATACTGTTCTTTACAGCATTTCATTTTACTTCCATCTCCAGACATATATACAATGAGGCTTATTTCCATTTTTGGGCAACCACTTGTTGCTTTCTGGAAACGTTAGTTATTAACCTCTGCTTCTCTCAAGTAGCATATTAGGTATCTACCATCCTGGGAGACTCATTTTTTGGTATTGCACATTGTTGCCTTTTTATACAGTTTATAGAGGTGCCATAGCAAGAATAATGGGGTGGTGTGCCATTCCTTGCTCCATTGGATCACATTTAGTCACTTCTTAGCACCATAGAATAAGACAAATTCAAGATGGATTAAAGACCTACTTATAAGTACAGAAACTGTAAATCAATAATATTTGAGAAAAGCATAGGTAGAATACATTGTGACATGGAATGCAGCATCAACTTTTTTTTTTTAACTACCTCCTTGGGAAATGAAAATAAAACCAAAAATACATAAAGAGACTTAACTAAACTTAAATATGTTGCACAGGAAACCAATAGGCAAGACAGAAATGAAGTCTCATTATGGGAAAAACATTTGCAACTGAAGATAATGACAACAGAAGAATCTCCAAAATATGGAAGCAGCTCATGTGGCTCAATAACAGCCAAATGAACAACCCAACTGAAACAAATGAATAGGTGATGAAATAGACACTTCTAATAAGAAGATATACAGATGTCCAATAATATTTTTAAAAATGTTCAGCATCACTAACTGTGAGAGAAAGGGAAATAAAATCTTCAATGGTGGTATCAACTCACATGTGTCTGAATAACCATTATAAAAAATAATCAACACAAAAAATGCTAAGAGAGGGTTCTAAGTAAACAGAACAATCCTGTACTGTTGTTAGGAATGAACATCGATAGATTAGGATGGAGAAGAATATAGGGGATCGTTTAAAAATAAGAATGAAGCTACCATATGTTCAAGAAATCCAATAATTGCCAATAATTTTCATGAGGAAAATCATAATTCCAAAAGATGCACAACCTCAATATTGATGGCAGCATTATTTGCAATTACAGGACATGGAAGCAACAGAAATATCCATTCATCTAGAGAGGAATGGATAAAATGAGTTGGGACATACATACCATAGTCTTAAGATGGAATGAAATCAGGTAAATTTCATAGATGCAGAAGGACAGAGACAGTGTCAGATACAATAAAGCTAAGACAAAAGAGGAAAAGAAATATCAGATATTAACACAAATATATGGGATCTAGGTAAAACTGGAATAGATGATTCTCTATGAGAAGCATAGATAGGGACACAGCAATGGAGAAGAAATATACGGTTATCAAGGATGCAATGCCTGGTGGTAGCAGGAATTAGGAGATTACAACAGACACACATATACTTCTGATCTGTATGCACAGCACAGGGAAGTCTTAATGCACTGTGGTGACCAGATTTAGAAAGTAGTCAAAAACATGGAGATAGATGTATGGTTGCTCTTTAGTCACTATCTCGTTTACTAGACTTTATAACGTGAAGGACTGCAGCATTCCCTAAATTTGCTTTAGGGGAGAAACTAACAAAATAATGGAAAACAAGCATACTCCAAAAAAATTAAGTTTTACAAGCATATTAGCTTTTTTAATAAACATCATTATTCTTAATGTTCACATTATCTTGGAAGTGAAAAGTAGAAATGTAAATGTGTAAACCTTAATGACAAATGCAATGCCAATATCGGAATACTACATCCAAATTCATAACACACTTATTAACAAGACAGCAATAAAAATTGAAAGTGACTGTACATTATATTTTGCTGCACATGTGCATGTCTAAAGATTGAAAAATTTTCCCCAAAAGAAAAATTACCTTTAAAGAGTTGGGACAGAACCATGAACAATCTACTCTATCTAGTTGACCCATCATATGTACTTGTGCATTTTGTATATTATAGTGTTTTAATTTTTATTGTATTTAATTCTATTGTATTGTTCTTTAAAATATTCATTATATTTGTCACACAACGTCTTTTACATGTTACCATATGTTATGAATGAATGACAATATACGTGCTCTTTTAAATCTCCTTTACTTATTTATTTTAAAAATGATAGTTCTTCATTCACAGGAATTTAAGCTTTACAAAATCTTTAAATGGTTATATTGATATGTTGAATTACATTCCCATGATGGCTGTAGGTACAAGAAAATCTGAATTTTATTAAGGCATCCAGTTTAAAGGTATCTTTCTCCAATCAACTATCACTTGAGTTCAGTTCAGTTGCTTAGTGGTGTCCGACTCTTTGCGACCCCATGAATGGCAGCACGCCTGGTCTCCCTGTCAATCACCAACACCTGCAGTCCACCGAGTCGATGATCCCCTACAACCATCTAATCCACCATCTAATCCTCTGTCGTCCCCTTCTCTTCCTGCTCTCAATCTTCCCCAGCATCAGGGTCTTTTCAAATGAGTCAGCTCTTCGCATCTGAAGGCCAAAGTACTGCAGTTTCAGCTTTAACATCAGTCCTTAAAATGCACAACCAGGACAGATCTCCTTTAGAATGGACTGGTTGGATTTCCTGGAAGTCCAAGGGACTCTCAATAATCTTCTCCAACAACACAGTTCAAAAGAATCATTCTGCACTCAGCTTTCTTTATAGTCCAACTCTCAGATCCATGCACGACTACTGCAAAAACCACAGCCTTGACTAGACAGACCTTTGTTGGCAAAGTCATTCTCTGCTTTTTAATATCATGTCTAGGTTGGTCATAACTTTTCTTCCAAAGAGTAAGCGCCTTTTAATTTCCTAGCTGCAATCACCTTCTGCAGTGATTTTGGAGCCCAGAAAACAAAAGTCAGCCTCTGTTTCTACTGTTCCCCATCTATTTGCCATGAAGTGATGGGACCAGTATCTGAATGTTGTTCTTTAAGCCAACTTTTTATTCTCTTCTTTCACGTTCATTAAGAGGTTATTAATTCTTCTTCACTTTCTGCCATAAGGGTGGTGTCATCTGCATATCTGAGGTTATTGATATTTCTCCCTGCAATCTTGATTCCAGCTTGTGTTTCCTACAGACCAGTGTTTCTCATGATGTAATGTGTATATAAGTTAAATAAGCAGGGTGAAATATACAGCTTTGATGTACTCCTTTTCCTGTTTGGAACCAATCTGTTGTTCCATGTCCAGTTCTATATATTGCTTCCTGACCTTCATACAAGTTTCTCCATATGCAATTCAGGTGGTCTTGTATTCACATATTTTTAAAAAAAATTTACACAGTTCATTGTGATCCACAATTCAAAGGCTTTGGCATAGTCAATAAAGCAGAAACAGATGATTTCCTGGATTTCTCTTCTTTTACCGAAAACCGAGTGGATGTTGGCCATTTGATCTCTAGTTCCTCTGCCTTTTCTAAATCCACCTTGAACATCTGGAAATTCATGGTTCCCATGTTACTGATTCATGGCTTGGAAAATTTTAAGGAACACTTTAGTAGAGTGTGAGATGAGTGCAATTGTATTGTAGTTCAGCATTTTCTGCCATTGCTTTTCTTTGAGATTGGAGTGAAATCTGATATTTCCCAGCCCTGTGTCCACTGCTGAGTTTTGAAAGTTTGCCAGCATATTGCATGCATCACTTTCACAGCATCATTTTTCAGTGTTTTAAATAGTTCAAATGGAATTCCATCATCGCCAGTATCTTTGTTCATAATGATGCTTCCTAAGGCCCACTAGACTTCACTTTCCAGGATGTCTGGTTCTAGGTGAGTAATTTCGTGATTATCTGGGTCATGAAGTGTTTTTTTTTTTTTTTTGTACAGTCCTTCTGTGTATTCTTGCCATCTCTTCTTAATCTCTTCTGCTTCTGTTAGGTCCCTACCATTTCTGAATGTTTCTGCTGCTTTCCCAGATAACATACAATTACAGTAATAAGTCTTAGAGAATGCTGTTCTGGCATACTGTCTCGGGTCACACAGAGTTCCAGCCCCAGGGTACCACTTCCACTCAGATGCAGGCCAAGAGGAGTCACCCAGAGTCATGGCTCAGACACACACAAGTGGAGACATGCCCTGGCTTGGCTGGCACTGTGACTTTGAAGCGCCCCACTCCTGCCAGCCCACACGTCCCTCCACCCCATGGGTTTGCCTGTGCCCTCACCCATATTCCTCCTCCTGCTCCTGCTCCTTCTATTATCCTGAACAACCAACCCTAAGAAGCGGTAGTAAGGATATGACTTTGCCCCAGGAGCCAGGAATGCCCTCAATGATTCCACAAGCGACACTTTTCCTCTGATGGTTCTTCCACCTGAGCGGAGAGTAGGCCCTGCGGTAATTTTCACTCCCACAACTCAGCTCTACCTGCGGGAAAGCCAATGCCTCCACTGCACGAAGTGGGGGCAGTGGGAGCCAATCCCTCGGGGCTCCACGGCTTGGGTGTACCTGATCCTGCTCCTCTGGGTCCTTCTTACGCTCTTGAAAGTACAGCAGCTCCTGTTCCTCGCCAACCGACACCAGGTTCACCTTCTCGATGA
Source organism: Moschus berezovskii (assembly GCF_049115385.1). NCBI lineage: Eukaryota > Metazoa > Chordata > Mammalia > Artiodactyla > Moschidae > Moschus > Moschus berezovskii. The sequence continues at coordinate 29,434,282 of NC_142489.1, read as the reverse complement.
TGTCTTCCACCAGTGGCTGGAGGTCTTGCCGGAACCCCACTATTTCTCCTTCCTGCAAAGTTTCTCCTTCCTCCACAGCCTCCATCCTGAAGAGGGTGACCACCTTGACTGGTGCCCCCTGACCCCCGCTCTCTGTAATGTCCCTGATGGCCCCACCGACCCGGCAGGTTGCAGGACCCATGTGACATGAAAACCACTCTCACACGTAAGAAAATTCAGGCTCCTAAAAAACACTCCAGCCTTCCACTGGTCTTCCTTTCCTTGTTGCCCTTACCATGTTCCAGGTTTGTAAAGTTTGTGGGCCTGGAAGCACAGCAACTGGCTTACACAGCAGGCCCACAGGCTTCAATCACTCCCCACCAATTGATTACTTGTGGACACTACCAGAAGGGAAGGTGAGACACACAGCAAGATCATTTTGTCATCACCCATGCATAGTATGTTGGTGGGAAGGGCCTGGCTTCTACACGCTGACCTTCCAAACACTTCAAGAGCCAATCAAATGGAATTTAAAGGCATTTCCTCAGGGACACTCTGGCTGCAATGAGCCTGTGCCCATCTCTGATCAACACAGTTCCGTTCAGTTCAGTCGCTCAGTTGTGTCCAACTCTCCGCGACCCCATGAATCACAGCAAGCCAGGCCTCTCTTTCCATCACCAACTACCGGAGTTCACATAAACTCATGTCCACAGAGTCGGTGATGCCATCCAGCCATCTCATTCTCTGTCGTCCCCTTCTCCTCCCGCCAGCAAACTTTCCCAGCACCAGAGTCTTTTCCAGTGAGTCAACTTGTCGCATGAAGTGGCCAAAGTATTGCAGTTTCAGCTTTAGCATCAGTCCTACCAAAGAACACCCAGGTTTGATCTCCTTTAGAACGGACTGGTTGGATCTCCTTGCAGTCCAAGGGACTCTCAAGAGTCGTCTCCAAAACCACAGTTCAAAAGCATCAATTCTTGGGTGATCAGCTTTCTTCACAGTCCAACTCTCTCATCTATTCATGACCACGGGAAAAACCATAGCCTTGACTAGATGAACCTTTATTGGTAAAGAAATGTCTCTGCTTTTTAATATACTATCTAGGTTGGTCATTACTTTCCTTCCAAGGAGTAAGCGTCTTTTAATTTCCTGGTTGCAATCAGCATCAGCAGTGATTTTGGAGCCCAAAAATATAAAATCTGATACTGTTTCCATTGTTTTTCATCTATTTCCCATGAAGTGATGGGACCAGGTGCCAAGATCTTTGTTTTCTGAATGTTGAGCTTCAAGCCAACCTTTTCACTCTCCTCATTCGCTTTCATGAAGAGGCTTTTGAGTTCCTCTTCACTTTCTGCCATAAGGGTTGTGTCATCTGGATATCTTAGGTTATTGATATTTCTTCCAGCAATCTTGATTCCAACTTGTGTTTCTTCCAGTTCAGCGTTCCTCATAATGTACTCTACATGTAAGTTAAATAAGCAAAGTGACAATATACAGCCTTGACGTACTCCTTTTCCTATATGGCACCAGTCCGTTGTTCCATGTCCAGTTCTAACTGTTGCTTCCTGACCTGTATACAGGTTTCTCAAGAGGCAGGTCAGGTACCCTGGTATTCCCATCTCTTTCAGAAGTTTCCACAATTTATTGTGATCCACAGAGTCAAAGGTTTTGGCATAGTCAATGAAGCAGAAATAGATGTTTTTCTGGAATTCTCTTGCTTTCTCCATGATCAAGCATATGTTGGCAATTTGATCTCTGGTGCGTGTGCCTTTTGTAAAACCTGATTGAACATCTGGGATTTCACGGTTCACATATTTCTGAAGCTTGGTTTCAAGGATTTTGAGCATGACTTTACTAGCGTGTGAGATGAGTGAAATTTTGCGGTAGTTTGAGCATTCTTTGTTATTGCCTTTCTTTGGGATTGGAATGAAGACTGACCTTTTCCAGTCCTGTGGCCACTGCTGATTTTTCCAAATTTGCTGGCATATTGAGTGCAGCACTTTCACAGCATCATCGGAGCAGCTGTGAAGAGATATCCCATGCCCAAAGTAAGAGAAACCCAAATAAGATGGTAGGTATTTTGAGGGGACATCAGAGGGTAGACACACTGAAATCATGATCACAGGAAACTAGTCGATCTGATCACATGGACCACAGCCGAATGTGGTCCACTGGATAAGGGAATGGCAAACCACTTCAGTGTACTTGCCTTGAGGACCCCAGGAACAGCATCAAAGGGCAAAATGATAGGATACTGAATGAGGAATTCCCCAGGTCGGTAGATGCCCAGTTTGCTACTGTATATCCGTGGAGAAATAACTCTAGAAGAAATGAAGGTATGGAGCAAAAGCAAAACCAATACCCAGTTGTGGATGTGTCTGGTGATAGAAGCAAGGTCCAGTGCTGTAAAGAGCAATATTGCATAGGAACCTGAAATGTTAGGTCCGTGAATCAGGGCAAATTGGAAGTGGTCAAACAGGAGATGGCAAGAGTGAACATAGACATTCTAGGAATCAGTGAATGAAAATGGACTGCAATGGGTGAATTTAACTCAGATGACCATTATGTCTACTACTGTGGGTAGGAATCCCATAGAATGGAGTAGCCATCATAGTCAACAAAAGAGTCCAAAATGCAGTACTTGGATGCAATCTTAAAAACGACAGAATGATTTCTGTTCGTTTCCAAGGCAGACCATTCAATATTACAGTAATCCATGCCTATGCCCCAACCAGTAACTCTGAAGAAGCCGAAGTTGAACGGTTCTATGAAGACCTACAAGACCTGATCAATACAAGCATGCCCTAAATGGAAGCTATTTTCTTGAGCAACAGTTTCAAAGTGCAAATAGGGGAGACAGGTGTTTCAGTAGCTGAAGACCCAGTGGTTCTTATGAAATATAGAGCTTTCCATATTTCTTACAGGAAAAGCTCATTTCTGATCTTCAACTGTGAAATATAGAGAAGCCCTACTTCCATGAAGGAGGATTAACTGAGATTTTTATACAGGAAATACAGAGAATTCTGTATTTCAGGGTGAAAATTGATTCTCTTGATATATGTTTGAGCAATATCAAGAATTCCATATCTCTTGAAGAAAGAGTGGTGGGCAGATTTTCATTTGCAAAATAGAGATGATTTCAATTCCATAACGATTTTCTGTATCTTAAGAAAGCCAATGCCAATGTTTTCATATGTTAATATAGATAATTCCATATTTCATTTAAGAAAATCACCACCCAGATTTTCGTATATGATATCAGGAGAACTCCACATTTGGGGTAAGAAAATATCGTGATACAGGATGCTTGGGGCTGCTGCACTGGAGTGTCACATGGGATGACATGGGGAGGGAGGTAGAAGGGGGATTCAAGATAGGGAACACATTTAGACCCGGGGCAGATTCATGCCAATGTATGGCAAAACCAATAAATAATGTAAAGCAATTAGCCTCCAATTAAAATTTAAGAAAATCAAAAAAGAATATGATAAAAAAAGATTAAAAAAGGAAGAAAACCAATGCCAAGGTTTTCATATGTGAAATATAGAGGATTCCATATTTCATTTAAGAATATCACCACCCAGATTTTCTTATATGCTATACAGAGAAATCCACATTTTGAGTACGAAAAATAACATCCAGATGCTTATAATGTGAAATGCCAGAAAATTCAATGTATTATGGACTAAAAGAAGCATCAAGATTTTCACATGTAACATATACAGAGTTTGATATTTAATTGAGTAAAATTGTCACCATGATTTTTTCAGATGTGAAATATACAGAATTCCATATTTTATGTAGTACTATGACTGCACTGATTTTGGTGTCTGAAATGTACAGAATCCTAGATTTCTTGTGGAAATGATTTTTCATATGTGATGTTCATAAATTTCAGTCTTCATCTATGAACATTTTAGCAGATATTTTTGTATGTGATGTAGAGAGTATTTATGTCTCATGTAAATACTATGTGGTCAGATTTCAAATGTGAAATATAGAGAATTTCACATTTTAGGGCATTTTCCTATAGGAAATATAGAGAATGTTTTCCATGGTTTTTGCGGTAATACCTGGGCCATGATTTCCATATGAAAAAATTCATATTTCTTGCCTGATAATCAGTTCACACATTTCTATAGGATACATGGAGGCTTTTCATATTTCATTATGAAGGGCTATCTCCAGATTTCTATATGAGAATTACAGAAAATTACATATTTATGGCAGAAACTAATAATACAGATTTTTTATTATGAAATATCAGAATTTCATATGGCAAGGAAATATATATATGTATATATATATTCTGTCATCTGTAAAATAGACCTCATCGCATGTTTCTTTTAGGAAAATCTACACTTTGATTTTCACATGTGAAACATATCGAATTCCATATTTCACATTTGAAATTGAATGCCTCGAAAACGCTTGCTAATATTTAATTGTGTGAAGTATAGAGAATTCAATATTCAATGCAAGAAATATGATTACCCATATTTCCAATGGTAACACAAAGAATTACACATATCATGTAGGGAAATATGCACACTGATATTCATAAATGTATTTTAAAGAATTCAGTGTTTAATTCCTCTATATAATATATCCACTATATACCATACCAAAACTCCATATTTTATGCAGGAAAATCTGTGCCTGGATTTTCAAGAGATATTTAGAGAATTCCATCTCATTATCTATTTTCCTTAAAGTAACATCAGCCATATTTTAGAGTGTGAACTGTAAAGAACCACGTATTTCAGAAAGTAAACCTGTGCTCATATTTTGATAAGGGTCATACAGAGAATTCCTTATTTCATACAGGGAAGTCTACACCCATCTTTTCATATGTAACATGTAGCAAATTGTGGAGAAAAATCAGTGTCCAGATTTCATAAATGAAATTATAAAGATTTTATTTCACGTCATTGTATCTGAGATATTTCCATATTTGATAAATAGAAAATTCCATATCATGTACAAAAGCTGCACTCAAGTTTTCATATCTGTATGATACACAGCCTATATGCCTTGTCAGAAAATCTGCACCCTGATTTTTTATGTGAAATGAACAAAAATCCATATTTCTGTGTCAAAACTTGCTCAACAGATTTTTATATTTGAAATATAGAGAATTCCATATTGCACGCAGGCAAATCTGCTTGCAGATCTAAATAGTCAGATACAGAGAATTCCATATATCAGCTAGATAGAGTTGCACCTAAATGGTGAAATATTAAATGGAAAGACTACCATATTTCATGTAGGAAAGTATGTGCCTTGATTTTATGTGTGAGATTTCAGTCAGTTCAGTTCAGTCGCTCAGTCATGTCCGACTCTCCGCGACCCCATGAATCACAGCTTCCAGGCCTCCGTGTCCATCACCCACTCCCGGAGTTCACTCAGACTCATGTCCATCAAGGCAGTGATGTCATCCAGCCATCTCATTCTCTGTCGTCCCCTTCTCCTCCTGCGCCCAATCCTTAAATTGTAGTACCTATTAGTAAATCTCAATTTGAGAATGGTTTGCAAACTTCTACTGACTTCCAAATAGATTTTTTGAAATCAATCTTATTTCAGTATTAACCATATGATGACGTACATTTGTAGTATTCTCTCATGTTCCCAGAAGAGGGTGTTTGCTATGAGCAGTGTGTTCTCTTGGCAAACCTCTGTTAGCCTTTGGAAGACTTCATTTTGTACTCTAAGGCCAAATTTGCCTGTTACCCCGGGTATGTCTTGACTTCCTACTTTTGCATTCCATTCCCCTATGATGGAAAGTTCATCGCTCTTGTTTGTTAGTTATAGAAAATCTTGTAGGTCTTTATAGAATTGTTCTAGTTCAGCTACTTCAGCATGACTCGTCAGGGCACAGACTTGGATTAGTGCGTTATTGAATGGGTTCCCCTGGAAAGAAACAGAGATCATTCTGTCATTTTTCAGATTGCCAATAAATACTACATTCTAGACTCTTTTGTTGACTATCATGGCTACTCCAATTCTTCTGAGGGATTCTTTCCCACTGTAGTAGACATAATGGTCATCTGCGATAAATTCATCCATTCCCGTCCATTTTAGTTCCTTGATGCCTAAAATGTCAATGTTCACTCTTGACATCGCCGTTTTGACCCCTTCCTATTTAAATCCCTTGATTCATGGACCTAATCTTTAAAGTTCCTATACAATCTTGCTCTTTAGAGCATTGGGGTGTTCTTCCATCACTAGTCACATCTGCAACTGGGTACTATTTTGGCTTTGGCTCCATCACTTCATTCTTTTTGGAGTTTCTTCTGCACTGATCTCCCATATGATATCGGGCAGCTACCAACACTGGAGTTTGTCTTTCAGTATGCTATATTTTGCCTTTACATGCTGCCCATGGATTTCTTCAGGCAAGAATACTGACGAGGTTTTGCATTCCCTTCTTCAAGGACCACGATTTGTCAGAACCCATTACCATGATCCGTCCATCTTGGGTGGCCCTACAAGCATGGCACATAGTTTCATTGAGTGAGTTAGACAAGGCTCTGTCCCATGTGATCAGTTTGGTTAGTTTTCTGAGATTATGGTTTTCATTTGAGGTTGTGGAAGCTTCCTGATGGGAACGACTGACTAAGGGAAACTGATTTTTGTTCTGACGGGTAGAGCTATGCTTAGTTCAGTGCAGTTCAGTGGCTCAATCATTGACAAATCTTTGTGGCCCTATGCACTGCAGCATGCCAGTCCTCCCCGTCCATCACCAACTCATCGAGTTTACTCAAACTCATGTTCATTAAGTCGGTGATGCTCTCCAATCATCTCATCTTCTGTCCACTGTTATCCTCCCACTCTGAACCTTTCCCAGTGTCAGGGTCTTTTCCAATGAGTCAGTTCTTCATACCACAAGTCCAAAGTATTGGAGTTTCAGCTTCAGCATCATTCCTTCCATTGAATATGCCGGACTGAGTTCCTTTAGGGTGGACTGCTTGGATCTCCTTGCCATCCAAAAGACTCTCAAGCCTCTTCTCCAACATCAGACTTCAAAAGCATCAATTCTTTGGCTTTCTTTATAGTCCAAATAGCTCAGCTTTCTTTATAGACCAACTCTCCCATCCATACATGACTACCGATAAAATTATAACTTTGACTAGACAGAAATATTTTGGAAAGTAATCTCTCTGATATTTGATATGCTATCTGGTTTGGTCATATTTTTCTACCAAAGAGAAAGCATATTTTAATTGTATGGCTGCATTTCCAATCTGCTGTGATTTTGAATACATCTCCACACACAAAACCCACTCCTGGCCCAAAAAAAAAAAAAAAAAAGGTCTCTCATTCTTTCCATTGTTTCCCCTTCTATTTACCATGAAGTGATGAGACCGGTTGACATCATCATTGTTTTCTGAGTTTTGAGTTTTATGTCATCTATTTCACTCTCCCCTTTCAGATTCATCAAGGGGCTATGTAGTCCGTCTTCCCTTTCTGCCATATACATGGTGCCATCTTCAGATAAGAGATTATTGATATTTCACCTGGCTATCTTGATTCCAGCATGTGTTTATGCAACCAGGCATTTCGCATGATATAATCTGCATATAATTTACATCATCAGCATGTCAGTATACAGCCTTGACATACTCCTTTCCCATTGGATTCAGACTGTTTTTCCATTTCCAGTTCTAACTGTGGCGTCTTGACCTGCATACAGAATTTTTCAGGAGGCAGGTCAGGTGGTCTTGTATTATCATCCCTTGAGGAATTTTCCATAGTTTGTTGTGATTCAGAGTCAATGGTTTTGGTTCAGTTGTTGATGCAGAAGTAGACTTTTTTGTTCTGGTACTCTCTTCCTGTGTTGTTGATCCAAAAGTTATTGACAATTTGATCTCTGGTTCCTCTGACTTTTAAAAGTCAAACTTAAACACCTGGAAGTTCATGGTTTATGTACTGTTGAAGCCTATTTTGGAGAATTTCGATCATTATTTTGCTAGTGTGTAAGAAGGCAATGGCAACCACCCCAGTTCTCTTGGCTGGAAAATCCCATTGACAAAGGAGCCTGGTAGGCTGCAGTCCATGCGGTCGCTAAGAGTTGGACACGGCTGAGCAAATTTACTTTCACTTTTCACTTTTATGCATTGGAAAAGGAAATGGAAACCTACTCCAGTGTTCTTGCCTGGAGAATTCCGGGGACAAGGGAGCCTGGTCGGCTGCCGTCTATGGGATTGCACAGAGTCGGACACAACTGAAGTGATGTAGTAGTAGTAGTAGTAGTAGTAGAAGGATGATTGCAATTGTGTGGTAGTGTGAGCATTCTTTGGCACTGGCTTTCTTTAAGGTTGAACTAAAACTGAACTTCTCCTTGCATAATTATGGGTCACTAGAGGTGTGGCCGTGAGGAGCTACCCCACGCCTGAGGCCAGGGCCGGCGGCCGAGAGGAGCTACCCTACGTCCAACAGGCGGTGGCTGCGCGGGCGCAGGAAGGCCAAGAGGAGCTACTCCGCGTTCAAGGTCAGGAGGGGTGGCCTTGAGGAGATACCCCTCGTCCAAGGTAAGGTACAGCGGCTGCACTTTGCTGGAGCGGCTGTGAAGAGATTTTCCACGACCAAGGTAAGAGAAACCCAAATAAGACGGTAGGTATTGCTAGGGGGCACCAGAGGGCAGACAAACTGAAATCATAATCACAGGAAACTAGCTGATCTAATCACATGGACCACAGCCGAATGTGGTCCCCTGGAGAAGGGAATGGCAAACCACTTCAGTATACTTGCCTTGAGAACCCCATGAACAGTAACAAAGGGCAAAATGATAGGATACTGAATGAGGAATTCCCCAGGTCGGTAGGTGCCCAGTATGCTACTGGAGCTCAGTGGAGAAATAACTATAGAAGGAATAAAAGGATGGAGCAAAAGCAAAACCAATACCCAGTTGTGGATGTGACCAATGATAGAAACAAGGTCTGGTGCTGTAAAGAGCAATATTGCATAGGAACCTGGAATGTTAGGTCCATGAATCAAGGCAAATTGGAAGTGGTCAAACAGGAGATGGCAAGAGTGAACGTCGACATTCTAGGAATCAGTGAATTAAAATGGTCTGGAATGGGTGAATTTAACTCAGATGACCATTATATCTACTACTGTGGGCAGGAATCCCTTAGAAGAAATGGAGTAGCCATCATGGTCAACAAAAGAGTCCGAAATGCAGTACTTGGATGCAATCTTAAAAATGACAGGATGATTTCTGTTCGTTTCCAAGGCAAACCATTCAATATTACAGTAATCCAGGCCTATGCCCCAACCAGTACTGCTGAAGAAGCCGAACTTAATCGGTTCTATGAAGACCTACAAGATCTTTTAGAACTAACACCCAAAAAAGATGTCCTTTTCATTCTAGGGGACTGGAATGCAAAAGTAGGAAGTCAAGAAACACCTGGAGTAACTGGCAAATTTGGCCTTGGAGCACGGAATGAAGCAGGGCAAAGGCTAATAGAGTTTTGTCAAGAGAATGCACTGGTCATAGCAAACACCCTCTTCCAACAACACAAGAGAAGACTCTACACATGGACATCACCAGATGGTCAACACCGAAATCAGATTGATTATATTCTTTGCAACCAAAGATGGAGAAGCTGTATACAGTTAGCGAAAACAAGACCAGGAGCTGACTGTGGCTCAGATCATGAACTCCTTATTGCGAAGTTCAGACTTAAATTGAAGAAAGTAGGGAAAACCACTAGACCATTCAGATATGACCTCAATCAAATCCCTTATGATTATGCAGTGGAAGTAAGAAATAGATTTAAGGGACTAGATCTGATTGATAGAGTGCCTGATGAACTCTGGACGGAGGTTCGTGACATTGTACAGGAGACAGGGACCAAGACCATCCCCATGGAAAAGAAATGCAAAAGAGCGAAATGGCTGTCTGAGGAGGCCTTACAAATAGCTGTAAAAAGAAGAGAGGCGAAAAGCAAAGGAGAAAAGGAAAGATATAAGCATCTGAATGCAGAGTTCCAAAGAATAGCAAGGAGAGATAAGAAAGCCTTCCTCAGTGATCAATGCAAAGAAATAGAGGAAAACAACAGAATAGGAAAAACAAGAGACCTCTTCAAGAAAATTAGAGATTCCAAGGGAACATTTCATGCAAAGATGGGCTCGATAAAGGACAGAAATGGTATGGACCTAACAGAAGCAGAAAATATTAAGAAGAGGTGGCAGGAATACACAGAAGAACTGTACAAAAAAGATCTTCACGACCAAGATAGTCACGATAATGTGATCACTGACCTAGAGCCAGACATCTTGGAATGTGAAGTCAAGTGGGCCTTAGAAAGCATCACTACGAACAAAGCTAGTGGAGGTGATGGAATTCCAGTTGAGCTATTTCAAGTCTTGAAAGATGATGCTGTGAAAATGCTGCACTCAATATGCCAGCAGATTTGGAAAACTCAGCAGTGGCCACAGGACTGGAAGAGGTCAGTCTTCATTCCAATCCCAAAGAAAGACAATGCCAAAGAATGCTCAAACTACCGCACAATTGCACTCATCTCACACGCTAGTAAAGTCATGCTCAAAATTCTCCAAGCCAGGCTTCAGCAGTATGTAAACCGTGAACTCCCAGATGTTCAAGCAGGTTTTAGAAAAGGCAGAGGCACCAGAGATCAAATTGCCAACATCCGCTGGATCATGGAGAAAGCAAGAGAGTTTCAGAAAAACATCTATTTCTGCTTCATTGACTATGCCAAAGCCTTTGACTGTGTGGATCACAATAAACTGTGGAACATTCTGAAAGAGATGGGAATCCCAGACCACCTGACCTGCCTCTTGAGAAACCTGCATGCAGGTCAGGAAGCAACAGTTAGAACCGGTCATGGAACAACAGACTGGTTCCAAATAGGAAAAGGTGTACGTCAAGGTTGTATATTGTCACCTTGCTTATTTAACTTATATGCAGAGTACATCATGAGGAACGCTGGGCTGGAAGAAGCACAAGCTGGAATCAAGGTTGCTGGGAGAAATATCAATAACCTCAGATATGCAGATGACACTAACCTTATTGCAGAAAGTGAAGAGGAACTCAAAAGCCTCTTGATGAAAGTGAAAGAGGAGAGTGAAAAGGTTGGCTTGAAGCTCAACATTCAGAAAATAAAGATCATGGCATCTGGTCCCATCACTTCATGGGAAATAGATGGAAAAACAGTGGAAACAGTGTCAGACTTTATTTTTTTGGGCTCCAAAATCACTGCAGATGCTGATTGCAGCCATGAAATTAAAAGACGCTTGCTCCTTGGAAGGAAAGTTATGACCAACCTTGATAGTATATTAAAAAGCAGAGACATTACTTTGCCAACCAAGGTCCGTCTAGTCAAGGCAATGGTTTTTCCCGTGGTCATGTATGGATGTGAGAGTTGGACTGTGAAGAAAGCTGATCGCCGAAGAATCGATGCTTTTGAACTGTGGTGTTGGAGAAGACTCTTGAGAGTCCCTTATACTGCAAGGAGATCCAACCAGTCCATTCTAAAGGAGATCAATCCTGGATGTTCATTGGAGGGACTGATGCTAAAGCTGAAACTGCAATACTTTGGCCACCTCATGAGACGAGTTGACTCACTGGAAAAGACTCTGATGCTGGGAAAGTTTGGGGGCGGGAGGAGAAGGGGACGACGGAGAATGAGATGGCTGGATGGCATCACCGACTCTGTGGACATGAGTTTGAGTGTACTCCGGGAGTTGGTGATGGACAGGGAGGCCTGGCGTGCTGTGATTCATGGGGTCGTGGAGAGTCGGACACGACTGAGCGACTGAACTGAACTGAACTGAACTGAATATGTGTATATGACAAAACCCATCCCAATATTGGATTATGCTTATCGTCCACTTAATTTTTTTAAAACTAATTTATGAAAAAGGAGTGAAGAAGATAAAATAATTCTACTTGGTGCTCTCTGTTGACCTAAATCTGAAGGAAGTCTAAAAATGCAGGGATTTATGTACACATAAGTGTCATTCATTTTGATATATTACAAAAAAGTAATAGAAGGTTGTATAATTTTTATAAAATAAAATTGCTTAAAGCAATATTACAAGTCAGCTGTACCTCAAGCAGTGAACAAATAAATGGTTCCATCATTTGCAATATTTGGGTCCTTGAGAACGTGATGAGAAGTAAAATATTTCAGTTACAAGGTGACAGAAACTTTAATCAGGTGATGATATAAATAATAATATTTGAATTTAGAAAAAGTGAGTTGAACTAGTTTGCATTCCCACCAACAGTGTAAGGTTCCTTAAAAAACTGGAAATAGAACCACTATACGATCCAGCAATCGCACTCCTGGGCATACACACCGAGGAAACCAGAATTGAAAGAGACACATGTACTCCAGTTTTCATCGCAGCACTGTTTATAATAGCCAGGACACGGAAGCAACCTAGATGTCTATCTGCAGATGAAAGGATAAGAAAGCTTTGGTACATATACACAATGGAGTATTACTGAGCCATTAAAAAGAATGCATTGGAATCAGTTCTAATGAGGTGGATGAAACTAGAGCCTATTATACAGAGTAAAATAAGCCAGAAAGAAAAACACCAATGCAGTATAGTAACGCATATATATGAAATTTAGAAAGATGGAAATGATAAACCTATACATGAGACCGCAAAAGAGACACAGATGGATAAAACAGTCTTTGGGACTCTGTGGGAGAGGGTGAGGGTGGGATGATTTGGAAGAATGGCATTGAAACATGTATATTAACATATGTGAAACGAATCGCCAGTTCAGGGTCAATGCATGCTACAGAATGCTCGAGTCTGCTGTGCGGGGATGACCCAGAGGGATCATAAGGGGCGGAGGGAGGTGGGAGGTGGGTTCAGGAAGGGGAAGTCGTGTACACCGGGGGTGGACTCATGTCAATGTATGGCAAAACCAACCAATATAATGTAAAATAATCCAGTTCAGGTCAGTACTGTTCAGTAGCTCAGTCGTGTCCGACTCTTTCCGACCCCATGAATCACAGCATGCCAGGCCTCCCTGTCCATCACCAACTCCCGGAGTTCACTCAAACTCATGAACATCCAGTCGGTGATGCCATCCAGCAATCTCATTCTCTGTCGTCCCCTTCTCCTCACACCCCCAATCCCTCCCAGTGTCAGACTCTTCTCCAGTGAGTCAACTCGTCGCATGAGGTGGCCAAAGTATTGGAGTTTCAGCTTTAGCATCAGTCCTTTCAGTGAACATTCAGGACTGATCTCCTTTAGAATGGACTGGTTGGATCTCCTTGCAGTCCAAGGGACTCTCAAGAGTCTTCTCCAGCTCCACAGTTCAAAAGCATTAATTCTTTGGCGATCAGCTTTCTTCACAGTCCAACTTTCACGTCCAAACATGACAATGGGAAAAACCATAGCCTTGACTAGATGGACCTTGGTTGGCAAAGTAATGTCTCTGCTTTTAAATATGTTATCTACGTTGGTCATAACTTTCCTTCCAAGGAGTAAGCGTCTTCTAATTTCCTGCCTGCAATCAGCATCTGCAGTGATTTTTGAGCCCTAAAAAATAAAGTCTGACACTGTTTCCACTGTTTCCCCATTTATTTCCCATGAAGTGATGGGGCCATATGCCATGATCTTCATTTTCTGAATGTTGAGCTTCAAGCCAAACTTTTCACTCTCCTCTTTCACTTTCATCAAGAGAATTTTGAGTTCCTCTTCACTTTCTGCCATAAGGGTGGTGTCATCTGCATATCTGAGATTATTGACATTTCTCTCGACAATCTTGATTCCAGCTCGTGCTTCTTTCAGCCCGGCATTCCTCATGATGTACTCTGCATAGAATTAAAATAAGCAGGCTGACAATATACAAACTTGATGTACTCCTTTTCCTATTTGGAACCAGTCTGTTGTTCCATGACCAGTTCTAACTGTTGCTTCCTTACCTGCATACAGGTTTCTCAAGAGGCAGTTCAGGTGGTCTGGTATTCCCATCTCTTTCGGAATGTTCCACAGTCTATTGTGATCCACACAGTCAATGGCTTTGGCATAGTCAATGAAGCAGAAAGAGATGTTTTTATGGAACCCTCTTGCTTTCTCCATGGTCCAGCCGATGTTTGCAATTTAATATCTCATTCCTCTTCCTTTTCTAAAACCTGTTTGAACATCTGTGAGTCCACGGTTCACATATTGCTGAAGCCTGGTTTGGAGAATTTTGAACGTGACTTTAGTAGAGTGTGAGTAAAATAATTAGCTTCCAATAAAAATTAAAAAATAAAATGTGAGTTGAAAGTCATTATCTGATCCTATTCAAAATGGACCATGATTGTTCAAGTTACCAACTTGTATCGTAGGTCAAATATTTATTCAAGGAAGGTGTTCTAATAGAGACATGACGGACATAGATCTGCAGATCTTAGCTCAAGATTATTAGTGAAGTTGGAAATACAACTCCTATCACAGCCACACGTTCAATGGCATGTACTAGAATATATGTTGCTCCCATTGATTAGGGCTTTCTAGGCCTTCTACCCTAGGGCCAGGTAGTGAAAGGCAGAACTTCCGGTTAGGCAAAAGTCTGTGTATTGCAGAGGCACAGTTCCCTTGATGGAGCCATTCACTGAGGCCTTTACCACGGTTCGAAAAAGTAGCCAACATATCCGATGCTCACCTTCATGATCTAATGGTTGTGGCAAACTGTAGGGGTAACAGTCTATGACGCCCAGCTCTCTTCTGGATAGTATGAGAAGACAGAGGCCCAACAGTCCTTCGGGCACCTGATTCCCTCATTAAAATGACTGGCCAATGTATGAGAACTTTGGAAAGAGAAGGACACAGAGAAGAGACAGCTTCCCCTTCAGCTGGGACTGGGCACTGATGGGAGACCCAAGACCAGACATTGAGATCTAGCCTGAACCCAGACAGGATAACCAGCCTTCAGAAAGAAACCCTCCTCTTAACCAGGATGTTGGATGATGAAAGTCATTTTAGCATACTTCTTTTCAGGATACGGATTGATATTTGCTTCAGTACAGGTTTACAGAAACAGTATTACCTGACCGTGACTTTACCTCAATAACAGAGGATCTGACAACAAGATAGTTTCAACACCTAATCACAATTCTCACTTACGTTTCCTCTAAGAGTACTGTGTTGAAAACTTTGAGGAGTTTGGTGTAAGTAAAGTCATAAGCCACACGTCTTGCATTGTTCTGCAATGAAAACCTCTAGTATTTAAATGCCAATCTTTGGGAAAAAACTTAGCCTAATAATATTGGGTATTTTTAGCAGTAGCATCCTATTTTTCAGTTATGTGGATCAGAGAGTGCCTCATTTGAAAACCACATTCTCTCAGGTGTACAAGAAAAGATTACCCTTTTCCAGTATAAAACAAATTAGCTGGTGCACTGGGATGAACCAGAGGGATGGGATGGGGAGGGAGGTGGGAGGGCGGTCAAGATGTGGACCAGGGCGGATTCATGTCAATGTATGGCAAAACAAATACAATATTATAAAGTAATCAGCCTCCAATTAAAATAAATACATTTACAATAATAATAATAAAATCAAATTAGCAAACACTTATGGCTATCCCGATTATCAAGTTAATTAAGGACCAAATTACTGTGACAGATGTCATCAGGTCTATTTGAAGAATACTTATAACTTTGAAAACATTGTAATGAACTGATTTGCTAGTATCAGTTCAGTTCAGTTCAGTTCAGTCGCTCAGTCGTGTCCGACTCTCCGCGACCCCATGAATCACAGCATGCCAGGCCTCCCCGTCCATCACCAACTCCCGGAGTACACTCAAAGTCATGTCCACAGAGTCGGTGATGCCATCCAGCCATCTCATTCTCCGTCGTCCCTTTTTCCTCCCGCCACCAACCTTTCCAACCTTGATAGTATATTAAAAAGCAGAGACATTACTTTGCCAACCAAGGTTCGTCTAGTCAAGGCAATGGTTTTTCCTGTGGTCATGCATGGATGTGAGAGTTGGACTGTGAAGAAAGCTGATTGCCGAAGAATAGATGCTTTTGAACTGTGGTGTTGGAGAAGACTCTTGAGAGTCCCTTATACTGCAAGGAGATCCAACCAGTCCATTCTAAAGGAGATCAATCCTGAATGTTCATTGGAGGGAATGATGCTAAAGCTGAAGCTGCAATACTTTGCTAGTGGACATATATAATAGATATGTATTTTGACTTTACAAACATTTTGTCGTTTGTATATGTGCATCACCGTTTGGTTTAATACTTACACAAAATAAATATTCTTCTTTCCCTAATGTCTTTATGTATAGGATATCGAGGTTGGCAAGAAACTCTGAATCTTGTTTACAGTTGTATGAGTCCCAAACAACCCATTTTTCTTAACAATCTTCATTCTGAATTGGGTAGATCTGATCAGTGTGGTGAACACTCAGAGACAGATTAGTATACAACAGTCACAAGTCAAAAGAGGAAAATCAATATTGTAGAATAATTTTGTCCTCTCAAAATGTATATTTTGAAGCCGATGGCATCACCGACTCGATGGACATGAGTTTGAATGAACTCTGGGAGTTGGTGATGGACAGGGAGGCCTGGCATGCTGTGATTCATGGGGTCACAGAGAGTCGGACATGACTGAGCTACTGAACTGAACTTACTTTACTTTGTACAGAGTCAAAATTGTGAGCAATGTATAATTTCTTTCTGAACCTTTTTGCCAATAGGGTTTTTAGGTAGATATTTTGATACACAGAACTGGGTTTTTATAAGGAAAGGAGAGCAGACACAAAAAAAACAGAGACATTTATATGTGAAGACAAAGCCGTGTGATGATGTGCCACCATCCAAAAGAGGCCTCAGAAGAAAGCAAATCTGATAACCCTTTTATTACTGGCTAGGTCCCTGGAAGTATTAGAAAACATTTATTGAAGCTCCCTGCTTTATGGCATGCCTTTACAGCAAACCTTGAAAAGACTTACACCACTACCTCTTGAAAATAAGCTTTCAAGTTCAAAAGAAGACTACAGTTCATACCCAGGTTCTCACGGAAAGGAAACTGTTAAAGAACTCTCTGACCCATTAACTGATAATGCTTCAGAATTTTAAAGGAAAAAATTCCATTATCCATTGAAAAGAGAAGTATAAAGTATTTAGGAATAAATTTACCTAAAGAAACAAAAGACCTGAATCTATATATCGAAACCTAAAACACTGCAGAAATAAAGATAATAGAAACAGAGAAATATGTCAGGTTCTTAGATCAGAAGAATCAATATATGAAAATGAGTACACCAGCCAAAACACCATAGGTTCACCGCTATCTCCCAGTGTTGTTGTTGTTGTTGTTGTTGTTTCCACAGAACAAGAACAAACAATTTCAACCTCTGATAGCCAAAGCAATCTTGAAAAAGAAGAATGGAAATAGTGGAATCAACCTGCCTGACTTCAGGTTTGCTACAGTCATCAAGAAAGAAAGGTACCATCACAAGACAAAAATACAGATCAAAGGAACAATATAGAAAGCCCAGAGACATATCCACACACATATCGACACTTTATCTTTGACAAAGGAGGCAAAAATCTATAATGGAGGAGAGACAACGACTTTAAAAAGCGCTGCTGGGGAAAATGGTCAACAACTGTAAAACAATGGCGCTAAAACACATTCTACCACCCTATACAACAATACACTTAAAATGGACTAAAGAAATAAACATAAGTCTAGAAACTATATAACTCTCAGAGGAAAACATAGGCAGAACAGACTCTAACACGAATCACAGCATGATTCTCTGTGACACAGTTGAGTGATGGAAATAAAAACTAAAACAAATATGGGAGCTCATTAAACTTAAAAGTTTTACACAATGAAGGAAACAATACTCAAGGTGAAAAGACAGCCTTCCAAATGGGAGAAATTAATAGTAAACAAAGTAACTGACAACAAACTAATCTCCGAAATATACAAGCAGCTCATGCATTTCAATACCAGAAAAATAAGCAATCCAATCAAAACGTGGGACAAAGAACTAAAGAGATTTCTCAGAAGGAGACATAAAGCTGTCTAACAAACACAAGAAAATCTGCTCAACATCACTGATTATCAGAGAAACTCAAATCAATAGTACAGTGAGGTACCATTTCACACTGGCCAAAAAGCTACCATCAAAAACTGCCATCAAAAACCTCTACAAGCCAACAATGCTGGAAAGGGGGCGGAGAAAGGGAAACTTCTAACATTGTCAGTGGGAAGGCACACTAGTATGGGCAGTGTGGAGGACAGTGTGGAGATTCCTTAAAAAAAAAAAGAAAATAGAATTACCATATGACCCAGCGAACGCACTTCTGGGTATACACACCAAAACAACTAGAATTCAATGAAACATATGTACTACAATGTTCATTGCATGAAACAACCTTGATGTCTGGTTCGAAGTTGAATGGTTAAGGATGATGTTATCCATATACACAGTGGAATTTTCAGCTATTAAAAAAGGGACACGTTTGAGTCATTGCTATGAGGTGGATGAAACTGGAGCCTATTATACAGAGGGAAGCAAGCCAGAAAGAGAAACACCAACACAATACATGAAACCTTATACATGAAATTTAGAAAGAGGTAACAACGATGCTATAAGCGAGACAATGAAAGTGACACATATATAAAGAAAAGAATTTGAGACTAGGTGGGAGAAAGTGAGGATGGGATGCTAGGAAAGAAAAGCATTGAAACATGAAACACTGAAACATGTATATTATCATATGGAGAAAGGATAACCAGTTGAAGCTCATTACATGAAGCAAGGCATGCAAAACTGGTGCTGTGGGACAACCCAGAAGGATGAGTCCATGAGATGTCTGACTGATATAGTAGTGTGGAGGAAGCTCTGATGAGAATTCAGTAACCACAAAAGTAGTTCACTTGTATTACAGTAAAAGATAATATATATTTATGACTTCATTGCCATCCACATTTCTTTTACTGTAGCAATGAGTAGTCTAAACCACTGTGATTGAGGCCTTCAGATATGTCACTGTGCAGCCCATCCTTCTTTCTAAGATCATCTCCATGTTCCCCTGAGCATCAGGTGTCTCCACAAGTACTTCTTATCTGTTGCTCATGAAGACAATTGAACAACCCTCATGACCTCTTATCAATCTCATTAAAGTGTGAAATAGACAAATATGCTAAAAAGGCCTGGAAATCTTCACTAATACTGAGAACTCCTTGAGAAGAGAGAGTCTCAGCCTTCCTGAAAAATTCTTGGTAAATGTTATGTAACTCATGGGAAAGAATATGAGGAATATGCTCACTCTTGCCATGGAAAGAAGTAGGTAATAGGATGGAACTAATAAGCCCTTTCATATGTGACATAAAAAATGATGAGACAGCATAGGAAAGACAGGACTCAAAGCCACACATATGTGGGGGAAAGTTCTTGGGGTTCTTTTTTCTACAACAGACCTGTTCAATGCATAAAGCAGCCTGTTCCTGGAAAGGACGAGATATATATGGGTATCAAGATTATCATTTCCTCTCAGTGCCAGATCTTTCTGTTGTGCTCCTTACTGGTCTAGACAAGGGAAAAGTTAAATTAGAGTTTATCATTCCCAAATAGGAAAAGAAACGTCCCAGTGGACCAATCTCTATCAAGTCAAAACAGTGTCTTTATTTCATATACTAGGAAAGAAGTTTCAAAACTTGGATGGAGAAAAAGAAGCATAAGACCCTCCACATAGGATACATTTTCGTTTATTTCTTCTTCTTCTTTTTTCTTTTTTTGAAGGTAAGGAAACAGCCACTGAACTTTAATAAAGTCACAGAGATAATTTAGAAAAATGTTAAGCCCTTCAGTGTGAGTGACACAGTGTCCTAGGAGACAATAAATGGAACATAATTGCATCTGACACTAAGTTACATGTATGTTTGTATGTTCAGTCTTGTCCAACTCTGCAACGACATGGAATGTAGAACACCAGGGTCCTCTGCTCATGGGATTTACCAGGCAAGAGTGTTGCTTTCTGTGGCCATTTCCTACTCCACTGTTAGATGTGTAGAATGAATAAAAACATTATCCATGATTTTCTTGCATCTCTTTCAATACAAAATAAATTATAAAGACTCTTTGTTCCAGCAAATCTTTCTGAAATTTCAAAGATGCCATTGTGAATGAGAAACGGTTAAAATATTGTGGACTCTCATGATCACAGCAAGGCAGATACAAATTAAAGGAAAAGGTAAACTTCGAAACCTGGCCTACCTTATAATTCAGTGAAGCTCATTTTTTGTTAAACAAATAACAAAAGTTCCCTTCTTTATGTCCTTTTAACAGCTAAGGATGGAGAAATAGGTAGATAGATGGAGTAGAGCTCAAAGTAATGGGACAGAAATCTCTGTATATGACCCAGTCAGTTTTCAAGGGTTTCACCTTTGTTTTCTTGCCTGTTTGCTTGTTTGTTTTTAAAGAACTCATTTCCCAGAACTTCATAGCAACGTTAGTGATGCTGAAGATCTAGTGTCACCTTGGTGTTGGCGGGAACCATGATCACGAGCAAGTGGCACTGATTTCCCTTAGGGCTCCAGGTATAAATCAGTATGTTCAGTGTTTGTGTTCTCTGTAAGAGGAGCCACAAATCAAATATCCAAAATCTGTGGGATCATGAAGATAACAAAAGAGATCCAGGAACAAACAAACAAATAAACATATTCTTCTACTTCATTGTTTATAACAAAGGTTTTGACTGTGTGGATCACAACAAACGGTGGAAAATTCTTAAACTGATAGGAACACCAGGTCACCTGACCTGCCTCCTAAAATATCTGTATGCAGATGAAGAAACACCAGTTAGAATCAGACGGAAAACAACAGATTGCTTCCAATTAGGGTAAGGATTATGACACGGTTGAATTTTGTCACTCTGCTTATTTAAATTATCTGCAATGTTCACTTCAGTCGCTCAGTCATATCCGACTCTTTGCGACCCATTAACCACAGCACGCCAGGCCTCCTTGTCCATTACCAACTCCTTTGGTTTATGCAAACTCGTTTCCATTGAGTTGGTGATGCTATCCAATCATCTCATCCTCTGGCATCCCTTTCTCTTCGTGCCCTCAATATTTCGTAGCATCAGCAAATTTCTCAATGAGTCACTTAATGGCCAAAGTATTGCAATTTTGTCTTCAAGATCAATCACTCCAATGAACACCCAGGACTGATCTCCATTAGGAGGGACTGGTTGGATCTCCCTGCAGTCCAAGGGACTCTCAAGAGTCTTGGCCTACATAACAGTTCAAAAGCATCAATTCTTCAATGCTCAGATTTCTTTATAGTCCAACTCTCACATCCATACATGGCCACTGGGGAAACCATAGTCTACTAGATGGACCTTTGTTGGCAAAGTAATGCCTCTGCTTTATAATATTCTGACCGGGCTGGTCATAACTTTCCTTCCAAAGAGTAAGCATCTTTTAATTTTAATCGCTGCAATCACCACCTGCAGCAATCTTGGCGCCTAAGAAATAGTCAGTGATGGTTACAACTGTTTCCCCACCTATTTGCCATGAAGCAATGGGACCGGATACCATAATCTTAGTTTTCTGAATGCTGAGTTTCAAGCGAACTTTTTCACTACCCTCTTTCACTGTCATCAAGTGGTTCTTTAGTTTTTTTTCACTTTCTGCCAAAAGGGAGGTGTCATTGGCACATCTGACGTTATTGATATTTCTCCCAGAAAACTTGATACCAGCTTGTGTTTCCTCCAGCCCAGCACTTCTCATGATGTACTCTGCATATAAGTTAAATAAACAGGGTGATAATATACAGCTTTGATGTACTCTTTTTCCTATTCGGAACCAGTCTGTTGTTCCATGTCCAGTTCTAACTGTTGCTTTGTGACGTGCACATAGGTTTCTCAAGAGGCAGTTCAGGTGGTCAGGTATTCCAACCTCTTTCAAATTTTCCACAATTTGTAGTGATCCACACACTCAAAGGCTTTGCCATAGCCAGTAAAGAAGATATAGATGCTTTTCTGGAGCTCTCTTCCTTTTTCGATGATCCATCGGATGTTGGCAATTTGATCTCCGGTTCCTCTGCCATTTTTAAAACCAGCCTGAACATTTGGAAGTTCAGTTCACGTATTGCTGAAGCTTGGCTTGGAGAATATAGAGCATTATTTTACTAGCATGTAAGATGAGATTTGGTGATGGGCAGGGAGGCCTGGCGTGCTGTGATTCATGGGGTCGTGGAGAGTCGGACACAACTGAGCGACTGAACTGAACTGAACTGAAGATGAGTGCAATTGTGCGGTAGTTTACATATTCTATGGCATTGTCTTTCTTTGAGATTGAAATGAATATTGCCCTTTTCCAGTCCTGTGGCCACTGCTGAATTTTCCAAAATAGCTGGCATATTGAGTGCAGCATTTTTGAAGCATCATCTTTCAGGGTTTAAAATAGTTCAACTGGAATTCGAAAACCTACACTAGCTTAGTTTGTAGTGATGCTTCATAAGGCCAGCTTGACTTCACATTCTAAGATGTCTGGCTCTAGGTGAGTGATCACACCATCGTGATTATCTGGGTTGTAAAGATATTTTTTGTACAGTTCTTCTGTGTATTACCACCTCTACTAAATAGTTTCTGCTTCGGCTAGATCCCTACGGTTTCTGTGCTTTATTGAGAACATCGTTGCATGAGATGTTCTCTTAGGATCACCAATGTTCTTGAGGAGATCTCTAGTCTTTCCCATTCTATTGGTTCCATTCTTTTTTCGCATTGATCCCTGAGGTAGGCTTTCTTTTCTCTCCTTGCCTTTCTTTAGAAATCTGCATTCAAATGGATATATCTTTCCTCTTCTCTTTCGCTGTTTCCCTTGTTTTCAAAGCTATTTGTAAAGCCTCCTCAGACATCATTTCATTTTTTGCATTTCTTTACCTGGGGATGGTCATGATGCCTGTCTCCTGTACAATGGCAGGTGCATCCATCCATAGCTCATCAGGCACTCTGTCAATTGAATCTAGTCCCTTACATGTATTTTGCACTTCCAGTGTATAGTCATAAGGGATTTGATTTAGTTCATACCTGAATGGTCTAGTGGTTTCCTCCAATTTCTTTAACTTTTGTCTGAATTTGGCAATAAGAAATTCACGATCTGAGCCACAGTCAGCTTCCTGTTTTGGTTTTGCTGACTGTATAGAGCTTCTCTATTTTGGCTAGAAAGAGTATGGTCAATCTGATTTCAGTGTCGACCATCTGGCGATGTCCATGTGTAGAGTCTTCACTTGTGTTGCTGGAAGAGGGTGTTTGCTTGACCAGTGCGTTCTCTTGGCAGAACTCTGCTAGCCTTTTACCCTGCTACATTCTGTACTCCAAGGCAAATTTGCCTCATACTCTAGGTGTTTCTTGACATCCTACTTCTGTTTTCCATTCCCCTATAATGAAAAGGACATCTTTTTTGAGTGTTAGTTTTAGAAGGTATTGCAGGTCTTCACAGAACTTTCAGTTTCAGCTTCTTCAGCATTACTGATCAGAGCATAGATTTGGATTACCATGTTATTGAATGGTTTACCTTGGAAAAGAACAGAGATCATTCTGTCGTTTTTGAGATTGCTCTCAAGTACTGCATTTTGGACTCTTTTGTTGACTATGGTGTCTACTCAATTTCTTCAAAGGGATTCCCGCCCACAGTTACAGATATAATGGTCCTGTGAGTTAAATTCTCCAATTCCAATCCATCTTAGTTCACTCATTCCTAGAATGTCAATGTTTACTCTGGCCATCTCCTGTTTGGCCACTTCCAATTTGCCTTGATTCATGGACTAACATTCCAGGTTCCTATGCAATATTGCCCTTTACAGCATCAAACCCTGATTCTATCACGAGTCCCATTCACAAGTGGTTCTTGATTCTGCTTTGGCTCAATTGCTTCATTATTTCTGGAGTTATTTCTCCACGGATCTCTAGAAGCATATTGGGAACTTACCGATGGTTCATCTTTCAGTGTCCTATCTTTTTGTTTTCATGGTTTTCATGGGGCTCTCAAGGCTAGAATACTAAGTGGTTTGCCATTCCCTTCTCCAGTAGACCACATTCTTTCCACTTTGGTGAAGGGCTGTTATCAAAGTAAAAGACAATTTCTTCTTGGAGAAAGCTCTATTGCAAACCTAGACATTGTATTTAGAAGAGACATTCACCTTGGTAACAAAGGCCTCCACTTCACAAGCCCCTGTTTTTTAACCAGTAGTCATGTGAAGATGTGGGAGCTGGAATATCAAAAAGACTGAGAGAAGGAGATTCGATGGCTTTCAACTGTGCTGCTGCCAAAGACACTTCATTTCAGTTCAGTCGCTCAGTCACGTTCAACTCTTTGCGACCCCATCAACCGCAGCACGCCAGGCCTCCCCCTCCAAAACCAACTCCCAGAGACCACCCCAACTCATGTCCATTGATCAGCAATGCCATCCAAGCATCTCATCCTCTACCATCCCATTCTCCTCCTGCCCTCAATCTTACCCAGCATCAGGATCTTTTCCAAAGAATCAGCTCTTCGCATCACGTGTCCAAACTATTGGAGTTTCAGCTTCACCATGAGACATTCCAATGGATACCCAGGGCTCATCTCCGTTAGGATGGACTGGTTAGATCTTGCAGTGCAAGGTGCTCACAAGAGTCTTCTACAGCATCACAGTTAAAAGCATCAATTTTTCGGTGCTCAGCTTTTCTTACAGTCCAAGTCTCACATTCATACATGACCACTGAATAAGCCTTAGCCTTGACTTGATGGACCTCTGTTGGCAAAGGAATATCCCTGCTTTTTAGTATGCTATCTAGGTTGGTTGTAACTTTCCTTCCAAGGAGAAAGTGTCTTTTTAATTTCACGGCTGCAATCACAATCTGTAGTGATTTTGAATCCCCCAAAAATAAAGACTTGTAGGGGTCACTTTGACTGCATTGAGATTAAGCCAATTCATCCTAAAGGAAATCAACCCCTAAGAATTCATTCAAAGGACTAATGAAGTTGAAACTTCAGTTTTGGCAAGCTGATGCGAAGTGTCGATTCACTGGAAAAGTCCATGATGCTTTTAAAATTGATGACAGGAGAAGAAGGGAGAAACAGAGGACGAGACGGTTGGACCGTATGAGAAATACAATGTGCATGCATTTGAACAAACTCTGTGAGATAGTGAAAGATAGAGAGTCCTGTTGGGCAACTGTCCATGGCGTCACAAGAGTTGAAGACAACTTGTTGACTGAACAACGACACTCGATGTCTCTAGAGTTACTTTTTCAAATCACTCTAAAATATACTTAATGAAAGTAGTAAAAAATAACAACTAAGGTTGTATAATAGAAGATGGCATAATGCATTAAAAAAAAAAAAAAATATATATATATATATATATATATATATATTGGAATGGTTGGCTCTAAAAGAAACGAATCTTAGAATGGAATAAATTTTAAGTATTAGTGTGAGGGACGAGACATGAAAATGGAGGAGGAAAAGGATGCGGAGACAACTTTCTCCCCTACAAATTCATCAAAACGACATTTCAACGCTGAGAAATTCCCACAAAACAACTCTGAATGACGGTAGAGGACATCAGCCACCCAGAAAAGCAGCCCATTGTCTTGGAAAGAGGTAGAAAATAATATAAAAGATAAAAAGAGACACAAAAGAGGGAGGGATGGAGGTCCATCCCGGGAAGGGATGCTGAAAAAAAGAGAGAAGTTTCCAAACACCTGTAAACACTCACTGGTGAATCTGTGGCAACCTTTGGAACCTCAGAGGGCAACAGAACCAGGAGGAATAATCGATAAATAATTAAAAGCTACAGACTACGTGCCTAGCAGTAACCCCAGGGAGAAGCAGTGCAGTTGCCCACACTCCCCACTAGCAAGCGGTGGCTGAGCAGGGAGGCACGGGCTGCATCCCTTAGAGTAAGGACCGGGCCTGAACGACCTTAAGGAAATCTGAGAGAGCTAAATTAAGATAGCTAAGCAGACTGTGTGATAGCTAATCCGCGAAAAGGCAAAAAGCCCCAAGCTAAGACACCGCCAGACCCACTCACAGAACAAAGGACTGAACAGAGCTAGCCAGCTGTGGTCAGCGCATCCACCATCCCCCGCCAAGACAGATAGGCGAGGGCAGACAGAGCTGGAAGTGGGCAATCGCGACTCCAGAGAGGTATCCAATACCAAGCTGAAAGCAGACTTCTTTGTTAACCAAGACTTCTTGGGTTCTGGCCGGTCGATATCTGCCTGAGAAGGTCCGCTGGTGGTACGCCCAGAAAACCGAGCAGCAGGGATGGGGGAGGCAATAAGTCACAGCGACAGTGCTGGCCAAACAACTGGTCACCTGAGCTGCTTGGACCAGGGAAGGGCACACAATGCAGGCCCAACCAAGTCTGCACATTTGTGTAGTACCCGAGAACCAGAACCTGAGTGACTTAGGCCAGGGATGTACATCCAAACCAGGGCCGGCCTCAGACAATTCCTAGCAGAGCAACCTAAATCCTGTACAGTGTAGACTGGGACAGCACACACGCCGTGAGTGGGGGAAATCCCAATGTGGCTGAGAGACTGCAAGCACTCTCCACAGATGCTACTGATATTTGTCTGCAGCTTACCTCCCTCCCCACAGCACGACTGTACAGGTGAGCCTAAAAAGGGGTCTACCACAGCCCCTTGTGTCAGGATGGGAATTAGACATTGAAGAGACTAGCAAACAGAAGAAGCTTAAACAGAAGGAACTGCCTTGGAAGAGACAGATGGAGAAGTCTTGAGCCTACTGCAAGAATAAGACTGAAAACCAGAGGCAGAGGCTTAAGTCCAAATCCTGAGAACACCAGAGAACTACTGTTCCAAGGAACATTAATTGAAAGGAGCTCATCAAATGCCTCCATACCTACACTGAAACCAGGCAACACCCAAGGGTCCACAAGTTCCAGAGAAAGACATACCAAACAAATTCTACAGCAACACAGGAAAATAGACCTGAGCTTCAATATACAGGTTGCCGAAAGCCACTACAAAGTAAATGACATCTCATAATTCATTACTGGACACTTCATTGCACTCCAGAGAGAAGAAATCCAGCGCCACCCACCAGAAAACCGACACAAGCTTCCCTAACCAGGGAACCTTGACAAGCCACCTGTTGAAGGCCACACAGAGCAATGAAACTACACAATAAAGAAAACTCCACAAACTGCCAGAAGATGGAAAGGCCACCACAAACAGAGCAATATAAGCAAGACGAAGAGGCAGAGAAATATCCAGCAAGTAAAGGAACAGGATAAATGCCTTCCAAAAAATGAGTAAGATATAGGGAATCTACCTGATAAAGAATTTTGAATATTGATAGTGAAAATGATTCAAAATCTTGAAAACTAACTGGAGTTACAGATAAATAACCTGGAGACAACGATCGAGAAGATGCAAGAAAGGTTCCATAAGGATCTAGAAGAAATAAAAAAGACTCGATATACAATGAATAATGCAATAGATGAGATCAGATACATTCTGGCGGGAACCAACAGTAGAATAACAGAGGCAGAAAACAGTTGATAATTGAGATAGAAGATGGAATTGTAGAAATAAATGATTCAGAGAGGAAAAAAGAAAAACTAATTAAAAGAAATGAGGACCATCTCTGAGACCTCTGAGACAGTGTTAACTGCCCCAACATTGGAATCATAGAAGTCCCAGAAGAAATGACAAAAAGAAAGACCATGAGAGAATACTTGAGGAGATAATAGTTGAAAACTTCCCTAAAATGGGAAAGGAAATAATCACCCAAGTCCAAGAAATACAGAGAGTCCCCAACAGGATAAACCCAGGGGAAATACTCCAACACAAAAAATAATCAAAC
This sequence comes from Moschus berezovskii, assembly GCF_049115385.1. Lineage (NCBI taxonomy): Eukaryota > Metazoa > Chordata > Mammalia > Artiodactyla > Moschidae > Moschus > Moschus berezovskii. The sequence goes on along the minus strand of NC_142489.1, from coordinate 29,406,472 downwards.
TATCAAAGGTCAAAAAAAAAAAAAAACAAATAGTAAAAGCAGAAGGGGAAAACCAACAAATAACACACAAGGGCATTCCCATAAGGATAACAGCTCATCATTCAACAGAAACTCTTCAGGCCAGGAGTCCATGGCAAGACATATTTAAAGGGATGCAAGAAAATTTCCTACAGCCAAGATTACTAAACCCATCAAGGATCTCACTCAAGTATGAAGGAGAAATCAAAAGATTTAAAGATAAGGAAAAGCAGACAGAATTCAGCATCACCAATCCAGCTCTCCAATGTTAAAGGATCTTCTTTTGAAAGGAAACACAGAAAGGGTGTATAAACTCGAACACAAAACAATAAAGAAAATGGCAACGGTATCACACTTATCAATAATTATTTTAAATGAAAATGGGTTGAATGTCGCAACCAAAAGACAAAGGCTGGCTGAATGGATACAAAAACAAGACCCCTATATATGTTGTCTGCAAGAGATCCACCTCAAAACAAAGGACACACACAGACTGAAAATGAAGGGCTGGATAAAGATATTTCACGCAAAGAGAGACCAAAAGGAAGCAGGAGGAGCAATACTCGTATCAGATAAAATAGACTTTAAAACAAAGGCTGTGAAAAGAGACAAAAAAGTACATTACATAATGATCAAAGGATCAATCCAAGAAGAAGATATAACAATTATAAATATATGCACTCAACATAGGAGCACCGCAATATGTGAGACAATTTCTAACAAGTATGAAAGGTGAAATTAACAATGCAATAATAGAGGAAGACTTTAACACCCTACTCAAACATATGGACAGATCAACTAAACAGAAAATTAACAATGAAACACAAACTTTAAGTGATACAATAGACCAGTTAGACCTAATAGATATCTATAGTACATTTCACGCCGAAACAATGAGCATCACCTTTTTCTAAAGCACGCACGAAACCTTTTCCAGGATAGATCACATCCTGGGTCATAAATCTAGGCTTGGTAAGTTCAAAAAAGCTGAAATCATTCCAAGCAACTTTTCTGACCACAATGCAGTAAGATTTGATCTCAATTATAGGAGAAAAAATATTAAATATTCCAACATATGGAGGCTGAACAACACACTGCTGAAAAACCAACAAATCATAGAAAAAATCAATACGTGCATAGAAACGAATGAAAGTGAAAACAAAACAACCCAAAACTTATGGAACACTGTAAAAGCAGTGCTGGGGGAGGTTCATAGCAATACTGGCATACCTCAAGAAACAAGAAAAAAGTCAACTAAATAGCCTAACTCTACATCTAAAGAAACTAGAAAAGGAAGAAATGAAGAACCCCAGCGTTAGTAGAAGGAAAAAAATCTCAAAATTCGGGCAGAAATAAATGCAAAAGAAACAAAAGAGACCATAGCAAAAATCAACAAAGCCAAACGCTGGTTCTTTGAGAGGGTAAATAAAATTGACAAACCACTAGCCAGACTCATCAAGAAACAAAGGGAGAAATGCCAAATCAATAAAACTAGAAATGAAAAGTGAGAGATCACAACTGACAACACAGAAATACAAAGGATCAGAAGAGACTACTATCAACAATTATATGGCCATAAAATGGACAACTTGGAAGAAATGGACAAATTCTTAGAAAAGTACAACTTTCCAAAACTGAATCCGGAAGACATAGGAAATCTTAATAGACCCATCACAAGCACGGAAATCGAAGCTGTCATCAGAAATCTTCCTGCAAACAAAAGCCCAGGGCCAGACGGCATCAGAGCTGAATTCTACCAACAATTTAGAGAAGAGGTATCAACCATTCTACTCAAACTCTTCCAGAACATTGCTGAGGAAGGTAAACTTCCAAAATCATACCATGAGCCCAAATTCACCCTAATCACAAAACCTGGCAAAGATCCCACAAAAACAGGAAACTACAGCCCGATATCACTGATGAATATATATGCAAAATCCCCTAACATAATTCTAACAATCGGAATCCAACAACACATTAAGAATATCATACATCATGACCAAGTGGGCTTTATCCCAGGAATGCAAGGATTCTTCAATATCCACAAATCAATCAATGTAATACAGCACATTAACACATTGGGAAAAAACAAACGAACATATGATTATCTCAATACATGCAGAGAAAGCCTTTGGCAAAATTCAACATCCCTTTACGATAAAAGCCCTCTAGAAGGTGGGAATAGAAGGAACATATGTCAACATAGGCTACAGCAATCAGAGCAGAAAAAGACATAAAAGGAATCCAAACTGGAAAAGAAGAGGTAAATCCCTCACTGTTTGCCGATGACATGATCCTCTACAGAGAAAACCCTACAGACTCTACCAGAAAACTTCTAGGGCTAATCAAAGAATACAGTGAAGTTATAGGATATACAGTCAACACATAGAAATCCCTTGCACTCCTATACACTAATAATGAGATAATAGAAAGAGAAGTTAAAGAAATTATTCCATACGCTGTTGCAATGAAAAGAATACAATATTTAGGGATATATCTACCTAAGGAAACAGAAGACTTATATATAGAAAACTGTAAGACACTGGTGAAAGAAATCAAATAGTACACTAATAGATGGAGAAATATACCGTGATCAAGGATTAGAAGAAGAAATATTGTGCAAATGTGTATACTAACTAAAGTAATTTACATTTTCAATGCAATTCCTATCAAGCTATCAAAGGTATTTTTCACAGAGCTAGAAGAAACAATCTCACAGTTTGTATGGAAATACAAAAAAATCCTCGAAGAGCCAAAGCAATCTTGAAATAGCATGGAACTGAGGGAATCAACCTGCTGGACTTCAGGCTCTACTACAAAGCCACAGTCATCAAGAGAGTATGGTACTGGCATAAAGGAAGAAATGCAGATCAATGGAACAAAATAGAAGGCCCAGAAATAAATCCACGCACCTATGGACACCTTATCTTTGACAAAGGAGGAAGGAATATAAAATGGAGAAAAGACAGTCTCTTTAACAAGTGGTGCTGGGAAAACTGATAAAAGAATGAGTCTAGAACACTCCCTATCACCATAAATGAAAATAAACTCAAAATAGATTAAAGATCTAAATATAAGACCAGAAACCATGAAACTCCTAGAGGAGAACATAGGCAAAACCCTCTCCGAAATAATTCACAACAGGACCCTCCATGATCCACCTCCCAGAATATTGTAAGTAAAAGGAAAATAAACAATTGGGACCTAATGAAAATTAAAAGCTTCTGCACAGCACAGGAAACTATTAACAAGATGAAAAGGCAGACTTCAGAAAGGAAGAAAATAATAGCCACTGAAACAACTGACAAAGAATTAATCTCCAAAAGATACAAGCAGCTTCTGCAGTTAAATTCCAGAAAAATAAACGACCCAATCAAAAAATGGGCCAAAGAACTAAACAGACATTTATCCAAGAAGACATACAGATGTCTAACAATCACATGAAAAAAATGCTCAACATCCCTCATAGTCAGAGAAGCGTAAATCATAATCACAGTGAGGTAGTATTTCACTCCAGTCAGAATGGCTGCTATCCAAAAGTCTACAAGCAATTAATGCTGGAAAGGGTTTGGAGAAAAGGGAACCTTCTTACACTGTTGGGGGGAATGCAAACTAGTGCAGCCACTATGGAGAACAATATGTTGATTCCTTAAAAAACTGGAAATAGAACTGCCATATGACCCAGCAATCCCACTCCTGGGCATACACACCGAAAACCCAGAATTGAAAGAGACATATGTACTCCAATGTTCATTGCAGCACTGTTTCTAATAGCCAGAACATGGAGGCAACCTAGATGTCCATCTGCAGATGAATGGATAAGAAAGATTTGGGACATATACACAATGGAGTATTACTCAGCCATTAAAAATAATACATTTGAATCAGCTCTAATGAGGTGGATGAAACTGGAGCCTCTTATACAGAGTGAAGTAAGCCAGGGGAAAAAAAAAAAACACCAATACAGTATACTAATGCATATAAGTGCAATTTTGAAAGCTGACAACGATAGGCCTTTATACGACACAGCAAAAGAGTCCATTCTTCTGGACTCTGTGGGAGAGGGATGATTTGGGAGAATGGCATTGAAACACGTATATTATCACATGTGAAGCAAATCACGAGACCAGATTCTAAGCATGATGCAGGACGTTTTCGGCTGATGCACGGGGATGATCCGAGGGAGTATAAGGGAAGGAAGGATGTGGAAGAGGGGTTCAAGAAGGGGAACACATGAACACCGGGGGCGGATTCATGTCAATGTACTGCAAAACCAGTATAATATTATAAAGTAATTCAGTTCAGCTCAGTTTAGTCGCTCAGTCGTGTCCGACTCTCCACGACCCCATGAATCACAGCACGCCAGGACTCCCTGTCCATCACCAATATCCGGAGTTCACTCAAACTCATGTACACAGAGTCGGTGATGAAATCCAGCCACCTCATTCTCTGTCGTCCTCTTCTCCTCCCGCCCCCAACCTTTCCTAGCATCAGAGTTTTTTCCAGTGAGTCAACTCGTCGCATGAGGTGGCCAAAGTATTGCAGTTTCAGTTTTAGAATCAGTCTTTCCAACGAACACCCAAGATTGATATCTTTAAGAATGGACTGGTTGGATCTCCTTGCAGTCCAGGGGACTCTCAAGAGTCTTCTCCAACACCACAGTTCAAAAGCATCAATTCTTTGGCGATCAGCTTTCTTCACAGTCCAACTCTCTCATCCATACATGACCATGGGAAAAACAATAGCCTTGAATAGACAGAATTTTGTTGGCAAAGTGATGTCTCTGCTTTTTAATATACTATCAAGGTTGGTCATAAATTTCCTTCCAAGGAGTAAACGTCTTAATTTCATGGGTACAATCAGCATCTGCAGTGATTTTGGAGCCCCCAAAAATAAAGTCTGACACTATTTCCACTCTTTTTCCATCTTTTTCCTATGAAGTGATGGGACCAGGTGCCATGATCTTTGTTTTCTGAATGTTGAGCTTCAAGCCAACCTTTTCACTCTCCTCTTTCATTTTCATCAAGATGCTTTTGAGTTCCTCTTCACTTTCTGCCGTAAGGGTAGTGTCATCTGCATCTCTGAGGTTATTTTTATTTCTCCCAGCAATCTTGATTCCAGCTTGTGCTTCTTCCAGCCCAGCGTTCCTCATGATGTACTCTGCATATAAGTTAAATAAGAAAGGTGACAATATACAGCATTGACGTACTCCTTTTCCTATTTGGAAACAGTCTGTTGTTCCATGTCCAGTTCTGACTGTTACTTCCTGACCTGCATACAGGTTTCTCAAGAGACAGGTCAGGTGGTCTGGTATGCCCCTCTCTTTCAGACTTTTCCACAGTTTATTGTGATCCACACAGTCAAAGGCTTGGCATAGTCTATGAAGCAGAAATAGATGTTTTTCTGGAACTCTCTTGCTTTCTCCATGATCCAGTGGATGTTGGCAATTTGATCTCTGGTGTTTCTGCCTTTTCCAAAACCTGCTTGAACATCTGGCATTTCACGGTTCACATATTGCTGAAGCCTGGCTTGGAGAATTTTGAGCATGATTTTACTAGCGTGTGAGATGAGTGCAATTGTGTGGTATTTTGAGCATTCTTTGCCATTGCCTTTCTTTGGGATTGGAATGAAGACTGATCTTTTCCAGTCCTGTGGCCACTGCTGAGTTTTCCAAATTTGCTGTCATATTGAGTGCAGCACTTTCACAGCATCATCTTTCAAGATTTGAAAAAGCTCACCTGGAATTCCATCACCTCCACTAGTTTTGATCGTAGTGATGCTTTTTAAGGCCCCCTTGACTTCACATTCCAAGATGTCTGGCTCTACGTCAGTGAACATGTTATCGTGACTATCTTGGTTGTGAAGATCTTTTTTGTACAGTTCTTCTGTGTATTCTTGCCACCTCTTCTTAATATCTTCTGCTTCTGTTAGGCCCATACCATTTCTGTCCTTTATCGAGCCCATCTTTGCATGAAATGTTGCCTTAGAATCTCTAATTTTCTTGAAGTGATCTCTTGTTTTTCCTATTCTGTTGTTTTCCTCTGTTTGCATTGATTACTGAGGAAGGCTTTCTTGTCTCTCCTTGCTGTTCTTTGGAAGTCTGCATTCAGATGCTTATATTTTTCCTTTTCTCCTTTGCTTTTCACTTCTCTTCTTTTCACAGCTATTTGTAAGGCCTCCTCAGACAGCCATTTCGCTTTTTTGCATTTCTTTTCCATGGGGATGGTCTTGGGCCCTGTCTCCTGTACAATTTCACGAGCCTCCATCCAGAGTTCATCAGGCACACTATCTATCAAATCTTGTCCCTTAAATCTATTTCTCACTTCCACTGTATAATTATAAGGGATTTGATTTAAGTCATATCTGAATGGTCCAGTGGTTTTCCCTACTTTCTTCAATTTAAGTCTGAATTTGGCAATAAGGAGTTCATAATCTGAGCCACAGTCAGCTCCTGGTCTTGTTTTTGCTAACTGAATAGAGCTTCTCCATCTTTGGTTGCACAGAATATAATCAGTCTGATTTCGGTGTTGACCATCTGGTGATGTCCATGTGTAGAGCCTTCTCTTGTGTTGTTGGAAGAGGGTGTTTGCTATGACCAGTGCATTCTCTTGACAAAACTCTATTAGACTTTTCCCTGCTTCATTCTGTTCTCCAAGGCCAAATTTCCCTGGACTGATTGCCGAAGAATTGATGTTATTTAATTGTGGTTTTGGAGAAGACTCTTGAGAATCCCTTGGATGCATGGCGATCCAACCAGTCCATTCTAAAGGAGATCAGTCCTGGGTGTTCATTGGAAGGACTGATGCTAAAGCTGAAACTCCAATACTTTGGCCACCTCATGCGACTAGTTGACTCACTGAAAAAGACTCTGATGCTGGAGATTGGGAACAGAAGGAGAAGGGGAAGGCAGGGAAATAGATGGCTGGATGGCATCACAGAATCTATGTATGTGAGTTTGAGTGAACTCTGTGAGTTGGTGATGGTCAGGGAGGCCTGAGGTGCTCTGATTCATGAGGTCGTAATGAGTCCTACACAACTGATGGACTGAGCTGAACTGATACACACACACACACACACACACACACACACATTTTTTTTTTCTCTCTGATTTTTTCATTGATTTCTTGACCATGAAGAGGTGTGTACATGAGCCCCAATATATTCATGCTTTTCAGTTTTTTCTTTGTTATTTATGCTTTTATTTATTTATTTTTGTTTGTTTTTTTCTCCCCCACCCGTGAATGACATGTAAATCATAACACTGTGGTAAAAACAAAAAAAATGATAAGGCCTGAAACATTTTTGATTATCTTAAATTTATCAAGTCCTGATTAGTGATCCAGTTTGTGATTTATTCAGAAATATTTCATTTGACCTAGCGAAGAAACTGCATTCTTCTGGTTCTGGGTGAAATCTACTTCAGTATCAATTGAATTGTCAGGTCTGCTTGTTATTTAAAGTTTGGTTTCTTTTATCACTTCATTTAAAACTTGGAAGATTATTGTTTTCCAATGTCGTTCTGGCTATGCTGTACAAAGGCATGGAGAAGCCTACAGTACACGTATGGCAGTTATTGTGCTATCATCCATTTCTTGTTGTTGTTTAGTTGTTCCATGCCCTTTTGAAATGTTTCTTGCATGATCTCCATTTATTTTCAGAGAGGTTTGATCATCTTTACTATCGTTACTCTCAATTATTTTTCTGCGACAATTTCTATTTCCTCTTTAATTATGTCTTATGTGGTTTTACCTTGTTTCTTTGCCGCAAAATGCTTCACTGTGTTCAGATTTGCTTAGCTTACTTTGTAACTAGTCTTTTCTGCCCGGGTTTGCAATATGGTAGTACTTGCTTCCAGTCTGTATCGTGAGTGTATAAGTTTGGTCCAGTGGTTTGTGTGTCTTTGGAGGAGGAGAGACTAGCAGCTACATTCTTGTAGCAACAGGTGACGTTTCGCTCTCTCATGGTAGAACGGTGTCAGAGGGGTCTTTTGCAGGTGTGCATGGGTTTAGTGGACTTTAGACTGTCCATCTGGGGATGATTTGGCTTGTGTTTCTGTCTTGCATTTTGTGTGGTGTGAGGCAGCATCTCTGGATAGTATAGGCTTTTTGGTGGAATGGTTCTTCATTTTAGATGGAGGCCTTCACAGAGAATCTCACCAATTAATATTCGTTGGAGCCAGGAATTCTCTGGTGGTCTATGATACAGTGCTGAAGCCCTAGGTGATCAGGCCCAACTTCCAGTCAGAGAACCAAGATCACATAATAAAATCTAGACAGAAGGAACAAAGGAAGACAAATGGTAAGAAATCAAAATCAGCCACAAGTGAAATAATAGAAGCAGTAATGACAATAGGGAAGAACACAGAATCAACAAGAGAACCTAACAATTAACTTGTAAGACATAAAACAACACCAGAGTAGAGTGACACATGAAGAATAAAGGCTAAAACTCTGACAAAAACGACAAGGTTTTTCCTCAGAACAAGAGAAAATCACAGTTAATATGGAAATATATATTTATTAAAACCAAAATGACAAGAAACAACATCAACAAAAGGCACAGAAAGCAGGAAACAAAAGTAGACAATATAGACATACAAAAAATATATAGGATATAAACAATCTTAAAACACCAAGTAAGCAGGAATAATAAGAATGCTTTCAAGTGAGACAAAGAGTGAACGACCAAGTGGCATAGCAAAACATCATAAGTACAATGAATTTTACCTCGGGTCCCTGCTGTCAGGGTTCTGGTCCTGAACATGAGCCACAGCACATATCCACCTCTCTAGAAAACTCGCCCAAATGTGGGCAGAACTTAACTCTGGATCTTCAGTAAGGACAGGTCAGACTCTAAACTGGGATAACTCCTATTGGTTCTGAGAGCTGCAAGAGCCTGTGTATTTTTATTCACTGGAAATCTATTGTCCTCTTTTATCCCATTGAGAAAGCATCTGCAGAGTTGATTGCATGTATTTAATCTGCGGCTTGCTCAGCTGGTGGGAAAGTTTTCAATCCTTTTCCTTCATTTCCCTGATCCTGAGTCTCAGATGTAGTATGAGAACAACCACTCCGTGTGGTCACCAGAGAAGGCTACCCCCAAGACCCTTGTGGAACACTTGGGACTGCCTTGGTGAGCACAGGAGCAAGAGGTACAGCTGCTGGGACTTTAGAAACCCTGGTTGTATCAGTTTTTCGGGGAAGCCAGCGACCATGGGCAATAAAATCATGGCCCTAAAAGGATAGGTTTCTAGCCTGTGGTGGCAGAAGCATGTATGATAGTTCTAGCTAGTCTTTTTCTCTTGCCTGATAGTAAGTCTTTGCATGTGGCATGAGGGGGAAATTTAATGCTGTCACCACCTCCTCTGTGTGACTGAGCCCTAAGTTCTCACTTCTTTGTCAGTTTGGGATTTTTCAAAATGCATTCCTTTCTACACAATTTGTCATCCCAGATGCATAGCTCCATCTCCACAGTCAAAAGCACTTCCCTCCCAGGTTGTCTTTCTAAACCCATGTTTGATCTTCCAGGCCCTTTTACACTAGTTGACCTGCACTGCCATATGGGGCATGCAGGACCACACCACACATTCTCTGTTCGATTTTCACTCTAGGCAAACTATATTTTATCAGCTTCTTCACCTTGCTTCTTTTCAGTCAAAATTAAATTAAGTTTAGTCAGGTGACTTGCCTGGATCCTCAATCTACTCCCTGCTTCTGCATCTCCCACCTCAAGACACAGGCTTGGTTCTATTCCTCTCGTCCTCCTCCTATCTTCCCTCTATTCTTCCAGTTATGTCTAGTTTCCATGTAGACCTCACTGTTGAGCAAGATCTTCTGCTAATATCCATTTGATGCTCTGGAAGAAGTGTTTCCTTTATAGAAGGATTATTTGTGATGCCTCCATGGAGAGAGTTGCACTCAATGTCCTCTTATTTTCTGCGAAATCAGAAATTCTGATCTTATTTCTAGGCTAGCTTTGTAATTCCTTTATGCATGCCGGTGAAAGAACAAACTTTAGTTGACATGAATTAATCAGTTTGATGGGAGGTTATATACATATATATGCAATTGGTACATCATTGATTTTGAACATGCAAATAAACAGATTTACTTTTCCTGAAATGTCTGCTAATGAGGAATTGCAATCTGCTTAAGGAACTATAGTTCTTTCCAGGATGAGAGGTGGTACAGGAATTGGGCTCAAAAGCCAGTCCCTGAAAATATCTAGCTATTTGTCGAACTGTGCTGACATTTTCCCAGAACACAGATTCCTTATTTCAGCTCTGGAAACTTAACTGTTTTAACTGGGTGTCAAAGGTCAGAGAGTGGCATGGGCATAATGTAATTCTTGTATGGGAAGGTGGCAAGGGCCCAGGAATGTAACACTTGTTAGATGACAGCTTGAAAGAGAGAGAGCCAGAGAATAACAGGGCAGAACAAAACAAAGCAAAACAGGGAGGTGTAGTTAGTCACTTAATCTTAATGTAAACCTGAATTGGAGTTTGGATCTAAGAAAAAGCAAGGAGATTTCATAAATTATTTACATCTACTTTATTGTCTCTGTTACATAGACTGCTTGTGAAAATGAGGTCTTTCAGTTGTTTCTGACTCTTTGTGACACCATGGGCTGATCAAAACTGGGTCTGCCCCATTGCAGGCAGATGATTTAGCATCTGAGCCACCAGGGAAGCTCTTCAATTGTGTCGGTCACGACAAATTGTGGGACTTTCTTAAAGAGATAAGAATATGGGACCACCTTACCGGTTTCCTGGGAAATGTGCATGCAGGTGAAGACACAACAGTTGGAACTGGACAAGGAACAATGAACTGGTACATAATAGGGAAGGAAATACATCAAGGCTATATATTGTCACCCAGCTCATTTGACTTCTGTGCAGAGTGCATCATGGAAAGTAATTTGCTGAAAGAATCTGAAGTTGGAAACAAAATTACTGTGAGAAGAATGATTCACCTCAGTTATAAGATGACAGCACAACAATCGGTAAAGTATACCAGGAAGTAAAGATCCTTCTAATGAAGGTGAAAGGGGAGAGTGGAAAAGCTGGATTAAAACACAATATAAAGACCAACACACACACAAAAATAAGCTCATGGAATTTGGTCCCATCAATTTGAAATATATCGATGGGACACAATTGGATTAGTGACAGGTTTCTCTTTCTTGACCCCCGATATCACTGCCGAATTGACTGCAGCTATGAAATTTAAAGGAACTTGTACTTTGATGAAAAGCTGTGACCAATCTATTCACCATGTTAAAAAGCTGAGAGCTTACTGAAAAATACCTGACTAGTCAATGTTGATTTTCAGGAGGAACGAGTGGAGGAATGAGCAGAACCACAAGAACTGAGTGCCATAATATTGATGCTTTGCAACAACGCCTGGAGAAGATGTGTGAGAGTTCCGTGGTGAGCGTGGAGTTCAAACTGGAAAAGCGTGAAGGAAACCATCTCTGACTGTCTGAGAAGGACCCATGCTGAACATGAAGAGCCAATATATCGGTCACATGAGTCCTAGAGCAAAATCACTGGGACGAAACCAATGCTGGGAAAGATTGGGCACAGGAGAAGAAGGGAACGGCAGAGGGCGAGATGGCCGCAAAGCATCACTGACTCAAAGGTCATGGATTTGAGAAAGCTCTGGGAGATTTGAAGGGCAGGCGAGCCCCGGGTTCTTGCTGTACATGGAGTCACAAAGACTCAGACAAGAATGAGTGACTGAGCTACATCAAAAAATTAGTCTTGGCAGTGCTGGGAGATAGTTCAGAGAGAATGGTAAGCCTGTCATTGTACCTGAGATGGTAAGTGATATTCAGGACAATTAGAAAGAACAATGCTCTTGTCAGTTTCCTTCTTTTCCTCCCTCACATTGTACTTCTCACAATGTTTTTGGAGAGCTTCCCAGAAAAGGAGAACTCCTGCGGAGTCATGTGGTATCCTGAGACAGAAACCTTACCACATCAGCCACTTGGATCTACAATCTTGGTCTTAGGCAGAAGCAGGTATTGTCTGTAAGTGTCTTCTAGAACTGCCCATCTTCTGATGTGTTAACAGGCTGATGTTTGATCTTAAGGATGAGGTGAGAGTTAAGCAAACTTATATCTCCTCAATCAAACTCTGTAATCCTGGGAGAAGCATCTCTGACTTGTGTATTCTAGTTACCCTTAGGAAAGCTTACAAGGGGTTACATTACTAAGCAAGGATGTAGGTAGGAGACTGGATTCATTTAAACTTTGCTACTTGCCTTCTCTGTACATAGACCATTCCTCTTTTAATGTCACAGTTTTTGTCTTCAGATGAGGGTTGAGAATTGTGGAACTGTGTGAATGCATGTGAAGTCCCATGAAACTGAAGACAGGGAGTACACTGTTTTCCCCTTTGAATCAGATCTCAAGACTATTGCCTTAATCATTTTCACTATCAGTGCATGTCAAATATTCATACATCCTTTTTATTTATTTATTTATTTTAATTGGAGGCTAATTACTTTGCATTATTGTATTGGTTTTGGCATACATTGACATGAATCTGCCCCGGGTGCACATGTGTTCCCCATCTTGAACCCCACTCCCACCTCCCTCCCCATCCAATTCCTCTGGTTTAATCCCAATACACCAGCCCTGAGCATCCTGTATCATGCATCGAACCTGGACTGGAGATTCGTTGCACATATAATCATATATATGTTTCGGTGCCATTATATGATGATTGCCACATAGAGCTGAAACCAGAATTCCTGTATAGTCATCATCTTATCAGTGTGGTAAGGCTTGGATATTGAAGATTTTATCTACGAAGTATGTGGGCCATGTTATCACTTCCTTCTATTTAATTGTCTATTTTAACTGATACCCTTGTGAAGGAGGAAGGCCACTTCTACCATGTGAGAACCGAATTACAGATTCCATCATTAGTTTCTTTGATCCCTAATAATGCTATTCATATTGGTGAGTGTGCCACCTCCTATAGGAAGATAGTATCCTATTATATGAAGTCCTGGTTGAAACTCCGCACATCTAATTAGCTTCTCTGGTATTGCCAAATTAGTAGGTGTGTGTTTTTGTTATTGCCAGACATCACAGACTACTAAGGCCCCTCTCAACTTTTGGTGGACTGATTGTGACAGTGCCATAGATTTTAAGTATCTTAGGGTGGAGTAGCTTGGTTATTATCGAAATGCTTTCAATCTCTGAGACTCATTCATTTGTCTTGTACTTTGAAATACTAAAGCAGACTTTTGAATGGACATTTTAATTTGTGCCTCTTTATACTATTGAATTAGCCGTTTCTTCAGCCAAAATCTCCAACATAAAAGTCCAAAAGAGAACTCAGACATACCCTCAGAATCACAGTCTTAATCTGATACACACACACACACACGGAGAGTCATAATCTTACATACCCAAAACACAATTATGAAAGGAAAAGAAAAAAAAGGACTCACCTATGAAATACACAGAGTTCTCTGTTATCTGTTTCTAGGTCTAATGTTGGAAGTCATTTTGAAGTTAAATGATTTCACTCTAGTGACATTTTAAATCAGAATGTTTCAAAAGACAGAACATTGATCTACATCCCATGGGAACTTACAATATTTTGAATGAAAAACTATTGTGTGATTTAATGAAAATAAAGTTGTAGTGTAACAATATTGAAGTCATATTGACCTCTTTAGGCCCTTCAGTGACACATTTGCTTGCTATACTTTAAGCATCCAATTTCATCCCCTGACCTTCTCCCATCAATTTTTCTACTTTTTGCCCCAATCTTCTGTATTTACCTCATTTATTTTTTTGTTTTCAGTTTTACAATTTTAGGCACCCATTATAAAGTAAATACATAAAGGAAAGAAAATTGAATTCATGTACAATGCTTCCCTAAGGTATTGAGATATTTTCTCTATAAGCTTTAGAGAATGACAGGTAGTGATATTTTAAAGCCATATGGGAATTGATAACAAAGGTAATGGACCATCTTACCAGGTTTCCCGTGGTAGGACAATTGAAGTACAGGTTAATGCAGTTAGTACAGGTTAGTACTGTTTTTGTTTCAGGAGGGAACAAAAACAGTAACTTTTCAACATGATATATTGAATGTCCTTCTCCATGTCTTTTCCAAGTTATCACAGAGGACTAAGTGGATTATTCCTGTTTTTTTTGAGAAGGACCTGCCACTCAAAGCAGAACATGAAAAGAAGGTAAAAGGGACTGAGAACGAATAATCAGTACATGGCAATGAAATAGCAAATGGAATCACCTTTAAGGTGAGATTGCTCAAAGGATGCAAATTTGACAACATCGTCAGTCAGTTAGTCAGTTCAGTCATTCATTCTTTTCTGACACTTTGCGACCCCATGAATCACAGCATACCAGGGCTCCCTGTCCATCACCAACACGTGGAGTTCATCCAAACTCATCTCCATCAAGTCGGTGATGCTATCCAGCCATCTCATTCTCTGTCGTCCCCTTCTCCTCCTGTCCCAAATCCCTCCCAGCATCAGAGTCTTTTCCAATGAGTCAACTCTTCGCATGAGATGGCCAAAGTAATGGAGTTTCAGCTTCAGCACCAATCATTCCAATGAACACTCAGAACTGATCTCCCTTAGAATGAACTGGTTGGATCTCCTTGCAATCCAAGGGACTCTCAAGAGTCTTTTCCAACACCACAGTTCAAAAGCATCAATTCTTTGGCGATCAGCTTTCTTCACAGTCCTACTCTCACATCCATACATGGCCACTGGAAAAACCATAGCCTTGACTAGCCAGACCTTGGTTGGCAAAGTAACGTCTCTGCTTTTTATATGCTATCTAGGTTCATCATAACTTTCCTTCCAAGGAGTAAGTGCCTTTTAGTTTCATTAAAAACCTGAAATCTAAAACAAGAGCATTGAAATTTGGGATTGAAATCATAACTATGGACACCAATTTCAATAACATTTAGCATGGCTTCAAAATGCTCACCTCTCTAAACATGGCATTCTCACCTACACTGAATGTAATTTTTCAATGAAAGAAAAAGTATGTTTGTGGACCACTCCCTTATCTACACAGATATTCCACAGATTTCACTGTTCATTAGCTGCAAGAATTAAAGCGGTCAACTTAATTTGGTGTTGTCCTATGTGGGTAACCACCGCATAACAGGGATCTGACTTGATGTTGCCACCATCGTCTAAAGGAATGACCCCAAATTTGAGATTTCAAAGATTTCTAGGTAGTGTTCATGATATCTGGATAGTCCAACAAGCAGACACGTTGTTCAGAGTATTTCGTTGTTAAATATACTTGGGATCAACCATTGATATTGATCCCTGCTTACTCCATGACTTTTCTAGATTATTAAAATTAATGACTCTTTTTTTATATATGTGTCTCCACAACTACTATTGAATTTTAGGGCACTGGGGCCTGAAACTATATGCTTAGAATGGGTTCTTATAGACTGTAAATTTCATGAGAGCAGCAGTCTTATTATAATTTAAATTCCCACATTTAACATTCATGTAAATATAATAAATATTTATCAACATGGAAAATTATCACTAAGGAAGAAAGGTCAATTATGATAATACTGAAGGTTATAGGAATATGTTGAGTAATGTATATAGCATTTGATTGATTATGGCATTTCTTTATTGATAATTTAGTAAGTACTTAAAATGTATCATTTTCAGGCTCTAATTTTGGCTGATGTGAAAGATACATAAAGAGAGTAGGCCCAAAACCCACGGATGTCCTGATATCTGGGCTCAGCTTGGTAGGAGGGCAAATGGCAGTTCCTTCCAACCTCAAGAAAAAATTGAGACAAAATTGTGAGAAGGGGCTTAGCATGGCTGAAATTAGGTTGAGAGATTGTAGCTCCGGAACCACAGTATAAGAGAAAGATAATGAAATTATTAAGGAAAAAAGATACCATGTCTTCACAGAACTTGTTAATCATACTGATGTGCTACAATCACCACCAGGAATTTATTCTGTCTCTGTGGGAACTGATAAGCAACATCTAAACATGCATTAGGAAATATAGGGTGGAATCATGGTGTCAGCAAATAAAGGCGTGCCTTAAGGACAGCATCTTCCCTGGTGGCTCAGACATTAAAAAGTCTGCCTGCAATTTGGGAGACCCGGGTTCAATCCCTGGGTCGGGAAGACCCCTGCAGAAGGAAATGGCAACCCACTCCAGTATCCTTGCTTGGAGAATCCCATGGATGGAGGAGCATGGTAGGCTACAGTCCACAGGGGTCGCAAAGCGTCGGACACAACTGAGCTACTTCACTGTCTCTTTCACTTAAGGACAGTAGAACAAAAATGTCCCTATACATTATCACTTGTAAAATTCATATCTTGTGCTGACCATGGGCCAGTCACTGATTATGTCATGTTATCTTTGGTGTCACAGTGACAGTACAGTGGTGATCATGATTTTGATGATCATGATTTTATATTTTCAAGTACATAATGAATTTCTATACTGCAGATAACCTGCTGTCTACCCTTTTAAGAATTTACCAGTATCTAATAGAATATAACGTAACTGTGAATGCACTAAGGTACATACTATGCATTTCCATTTTTTTTTAAATTTTATTTTATTTGTATCTCTTCCTTCAGCCACATACTCCTAATGTAGACACCCGTTCATTTCAGCAGGGGTGATTGCAGAAATCACATTACATCCGTTACCTCTTTTCCTTTTGTTCTCGTTTTCTTGCTTACAAATATTAGATCAGGTGTCATCGACATAGGATGCATTATGAATATTTTCTTTTTCTGAAGAGTTTATAAAACAGTGCAGTAAAATAGCCAGACATTAAACTAAGCCTCATTTTTCTCTTCATTGTTTGAAAAAATAAAATGAAACTATGAAGATGAACATGCAACTTTATTGTTCAAATACAAGAATTGTAGGTATTTGTTGACATCTCCCAACAAAAATTTCAATCTTCATTAGGCTCCATAATCTGGCATTTATTTGATAGGTCCGTTTTAATTAGCATGGTTTTCACATAACGATGATTCTTGATGGGTTGACTGGAAAGAGAGGAGGCAGATGTATAAGTGATCTTTGGCACTGAGGTGCATGAGTTGCCTCTCTTTTGAAGGTCACGGAAAGGACTGTCATGGGCTGATATATCACTATATCTATCTGGAAACTTAGAAGACTCCACCATCAGCCTAGAATAACTGCCCTGAAATGGAGATACGATGTGGTTCTGAGAAGTCGATGTAGTTGTAGTAGGCAAGTCCTCAACATGGCCATTTACCTGAGTGTAGCTGCTATGTGAGTGCCACTTAAAAATGCTCAACTGATTTAAAACAGCAGGTTGATCTCCCACAATCTGTTCTGTTTGGCTAACTGATATTGATGATGGGGAAGGTAAGTCACACAGAGCTAGATCTCTTGTATTAGCGACTGTCTGGCTGATGTATGAAAGGCACACTTAAAGTGGTGGCTGAAAATGTACTCTCTCCACTAGTTTCAGGAAGAAAATCAGAGTTACGATCATCTACGTTGACACTTTCTTTAACATGCTTCTTCTTGCAATCTCGAACTAATGAAGATATTGCAGACACATTGTTAATCCCAAATCTTCTTTCTATTCTTACTAAAAGTTGAGGATAGCCTCTTTTGAAATTTGGATTATAGTAGATCTGTAACTAAAGTCAAAGGAAAGAATTATTTAGTTTCTTTTTAAACCAAGGTAAAACTGCCATAAAAACTAAAAAAAAAAAAAAAAAACTAAACTATAAAAGTTTATTCCTTCATACAGATGGCTAACAAACACACGAAAAGATGCTCAACGTCACTCATAATCAGAGAAATGCAAATCAAAACCAAAATGAGGTATTATTTTGTGCCAGTCAGAATGGCTTATATTCCAAAGTCTACAAGCAATAATTCCTGGAGAGGTGTGGAGAAAAGGGAGCCCTCTTACACTGTTGGTGGGAATGCAAACAGCACAACCACTATGGAGAACAGTGTGGAGATTTTTTCAAAAACTGCAAATAGAGCTGCCATACGACCCAGCAATCACACTCTTGGGCATACATACCGAGGAAACCAGAATTGATAGAGACACATGTACTCCAATGTTTATCGCAGCCAGGACATGGAGGTAACCTACATGTCCGTCTGCAGACGAATATATAAGAAAGCTGTGGTGCATAAATACAATGGAGTATTACTCAGCCATTAAAAATTATTTGAATCAGTTCCAATGAGGTGGATGAAACTGGAGCCTATTATACAGAGTGATTTAAGGCAGAAAGAAAAGGACCAATAGAGTATACTAACACATGTATAAGGAATTTGAATGGTGATAACGATAACCCTGTAAATGAGACAGCAAGAGAGACACAGATGTATAGAACAGTCTTTTGGACTCTGTGGGAAAGGGCTAGGGTGGGATGATTTGGGAGTATGGCATTGAAACATGTATATTATCATATGTGCAACGAATCACAAGTTCAGGTTCGATGCAAGATATAGCATGTGTGGAGCTGGTGTACTGGGATGAACCAGAGAAATGTGATGGGGAGGGAGGTGGAAGGGGATTCAAGATGGGGACATATGTACACCTGGGGTATATTCATGTCTATGTATGGCAAAACCAATACAATAATGTAAAGTAATTAGCCTCCAATTACAATAAATAAAATTAGAAAAGAAAAAATAATTCCTTGAATGATACCAATTAAATTCCATCAAACCAAACGCCTCCAGAGTAGTTTTAAGAACTAACATGTTAGAAACAAATGTGCTCCTCAACTAAAAATATGTTGTATATATATAGTAAATACCATAAGTAACTTCAAGACTTGTATCTTGTTTCAAGTTGATTGGAAAGTTTGTTAAATATCAAATATTATATCCTACAGCTGTTCTCAGCTTCAAAAAATAAAGCTTTTTCAACAAATTTTTATCTACATATGGTAACATACTTTCTAGGTCACATGATTTAATTTTACATATTGCTAATAAGTGAAAATTTGGGGATACATTTCTCAAAAGAGAGATTTGTTTTCTTCTTCCAGAAAGTCAGATAGTGAAGCAGATCTTTGAACAGGTTGTCGCTTTTTACTAAACCCATAAAGGTTCAGCTGTCGAAATAAACTTTTCATATTATTGGTTTCAATTATTCTGAAAGGCGCCTTTCTTTCCAAGAATTCTTTCTTGAAAAGTTCTTCGTTCATCACTATACAAGTGCCACTCTCATCCCACCAAATAGATTGAAATTGATCACTTTCCACTATATGCCACAATTTTTGTGGAAAAGTGAGTGAAAGAAAATCATTCAGCTCACCTGTTTCAGAGATAGAAAATGTGTAACGAGGCCTTTTTATCAGAACTTCCTCAGACAAAGCCTGAAAAGCATATTCTTCAATAAGAGATCGCAAAACCGAATCCCCAGCAAGTGTATAATCATACAAAAGTCTGATGGAGATTTCTGAACCAGTGGATTCATCGTTAGGAGTCACATCTTACATTTCTGAAGAAATATGTGCCATCTCAGAAAAATCTTTCTTTAGATACTTTTCTCATTTTTCTGATTTTACACACAGCAAATTCAAATGCTGCTTGGCTCGCCTAAGGGGGAAACTCCCTAGACCATCACAGTGGTTCTAAAATGCACTGTTCTGCTAGCAGTGGAAGGGTAGCTGTGACATCACAAAGTCACTGGTATCCTAGCAAGTGAAGGGTAGCTGTGACATCACAACGTCACTGGTCTCCTACAAATTGAAGGGTAATTTTTAACAAGCGTTTACTTCAGCATCAACTTAAAATACAGGCTGCTTACCTAAATAGCAACCAAAACCATAAGCCTGCAAAACCTCATTCCTAAATAATTTTAATACGGATAAATCACATCAGTAAATCTATTTGGTTTCTGAAATAAAAGTGATTCTCGGCGGCGGCCAAGAGGACCTACCCCATGCCCAAGGCCAGGGCCAACAGGCGAAAGGAGTTACCCCACGTCCAAGTAGCCCTGGCTGCGCGGGCATAGGAGGGCTGAGAGGAACTACTCCACATTCAAGACCAGGAGGGTCACCCGTGAGGAGATACCCCTCATCCAAGGTAAGGTGCAGTGGCTGTGCTTTGCTGGAGCAACCGTGAAGAGATACCCTACAACCAAGGTCAGAGAAACCCAAATATGACGGTAGATATTGAGAGAGGGCATCAGAGGGCAGACATACTGAAATCGTGATCATAGAAAGTTAGTAGATCTGATCATATGGACCACAGCATTCTCTAACTCAGTGAAACTAAGAAATGCTGTGTGGGGCCACCCAAGATGGGCGGGTCATGTTGGAGAGGTCTGACAGAATGTGGTCTACTGGAGAAGGGAATGGCAAACCACTTCAGTATACTTGCATCGAGAACCCCAAGAACAGTATTAAAAGACAAAAAAAATAGGATATTGAATGAGGAGCTCCCCAGGTCTGCAGGTACCCAATAAGATACTGGAGATCAGTGGTGAAATAACTTCAGGAAAAAATGAAGGGATGGGGCCAAAGCAAAACCAGTACCCAGTTGTGGATGGGACTGGAGATGGAAGCAAGGTCCGATGCTGCAAAGAGCAATATTGCATACGAACCTGGAATGTTAGGTCCATGAATCAGGACAAATCGGAAGTGGTAAAACAGGAGATGGCAGGAGTGAACGTAGACCTTCTAGGAATCAGTGAACTCAAATGGACTGGAATGGGTGAATTTAACTCAGATGACCGTTATATCTACTGCTGTGGGCAGGAATCCCTTAGAAGAAATGGAGTAGCTATCATGGAGAACAAAAGAGTCCGAAATGTTTTACTTGGATGCAATCGCCAAATGATCAGAATGATCTCTGTTCATTTCCAAGACAAACCATTCAATATTACATTAATCCAAGCCTATGCCCCAACCAGTAACACTTAAAAAGCAGAGAGTGAATGGTTCTATGAAGACCTACAAGACCATTTAGAATTAACACCTAAAGATGATGTCCTTTTCATTATAGGGGACTGGAATGAGAATGTAGGAATTCAAAAATCACCTGGAGTAACAGCCAAAATTGGCTTTGGAGCATGGAATGCAGCAGGGCAAAGACTGATAGAATTTTGCAGAGAGAACACACTGGTCATCGCAAACAACCACTTTCAGCAACAGAAGAGAAGACTCCACATATGGACATCAACAGATGGTCAACACTGAAATCAGATTGATTGTGTTCTTTGCAGCCAAAGATGGAGAAATTCTATAAAGTTAGCAAAAACAAGACGGGAGCTGACTGTGACCCAGATCATAAACTCATTATTGCCAAATCCAGACTTAAATTTAAGAAAGTAGGGAAAACCACTAAACCTTTCAGATATGACCTATATCAAATCCCTTATGATTATACTGTGGAAATGAGAAATAGATTTAAGGGATTATATCTGATAGATAGAATGCCTGATGAACAATTGACGAAAGTTCATGACATTGTACAGGAGACAGGGACCAAGGCCATCCCCACGGAAAAGAAATGAAAAAAAAGGAAAATGGCTGTCTGGGGAGGCCTTACAAATAGCTATGAAAAGAAAAGAAGCGAAAAACAAAGGAGAAAAAAAAAAAAGGTATAAGCATCTGCACGCAGAGTTCCAAAGAATATCAAGGAGAGATAAGGAAGCCTTGCTCAGCAATCAATGCAAAGAAATAGAGGAAAACAACAGAATGGGAAAGACAAGAAATCTCTTCAAGAAAGTTAGAGATACCAAGGGAACATTTCATGAAAAGATGACCTCGATAAACGACAGAAATGATATGGACCTAAGAGAAGCAGCAGATATTAAGAAAAGGTGGCAAGAATACACAGAAGAACTGTACAAAACAGATCTTCACAGCCAAGATAATCATGATGGTGTGATCAAAGACCTAGAGCCAGACATCTTGGAAAGTGAAGTTAAATGAATATGAAGTCAAGTGGGCCTTAGAAAGCATCACTACGAACAAAGCTAGTGGAGGTGAAAGAATTCCAGTTGATCTATTTCAAATTCTGAAAGATGATGCTGTGAAAGGGCTGCACTCAATATGCCAGCAAATTTGGAAAACTTAGCAGTGGCCGCAGGACTGGTAACGGTCAGTCTTCATTCCAATCCCAATGAAAGGCAATGTCAAAGAATGATTTAAACGACCGCACAACTTCACTTATCTCACACACTAGTAAAGTCATGCTCAAAATACTCCAAGCCAGACTTCAGCAATACGTGAACCATGAACTTCCAGATGTTCAAGCTGGTTTTAGAAAAGGCGGAGTAACCAGAGATCAAATTGCCAACATCCTCTGGATCATGGAAAAAGCAAGAGAGTTGCAGAGAAACATCTATTTCTGCTTCATTGACTATGCCAAATCCTTTGACTGTGTGAATCACAATAAAATCTGGAAAATTCTGAAAGAGGTGGGACCTTTCAGACCACCTGCCCTGCCTCTTGAGAAACCTGTATGCAGGTCAGGTAGCAACAGTTAAAACTGGACATGGAACAACAGACAGGTTCCAAATAGGAAAAGGAGTACGTCAAGGTTGTATATTGTCACACTGTTTATTTAACTTCTATGCAGAGTATATCATGGGGAACGTTGGCTGGAAGAAGCAGAGGCTGGAATCAAGATTGCCTCGAGAAATATCAGTGACCTCAGATATGAAGATGACATCATTCTTATGGCAGAAATCAAAGAGTGACTAAAAAGGCTCTGATGAGAGTGAAAGAGGAGAGTGAAAAAGTTGGCTTTGAGCCAACATTCAGAAAACTAAGACCATGGATTCTGGTCCCATCACTTCATGGGAAATAGATGGGGAAACAGTGGAAACAGTGTCAGACTTTATTTTTGGGGGGCTCCAAAATCACTGCAAATGCTGATTGGAGGCAGGAAATTAGAAAACGCTTACTCCTCAGAAGGAAAGTTATGACCAACCTAGATGGCATATTAAAAAGCAGAGACATTACTTTGCCAACCAAGGTCCATCTAGTTAAGGCTAGAGTTTTCCCCTGGTCATGTATGGATGAGAGTATTGGACTGTGAAGAAAGCTGATCGCCGAAGAATTGATGCTTTTGAACTGTGGTGCTGGAGAAGACTCTTGAGAGTCCCTTGGACTGCAAAGAGATCCAACCAGTCCATTCTAATGGAGATCAATCCTGGGTGTTCATTGGAAGGACTGATGCTAAAGCTGAAACTGCAATACTTTGGCCACCCCATGCGATGAGTTGTTTCACTTTAAAAGAGTCTGATGCTGGGAGGAATTGGGGGTGGGAGAAGATAGGGATGACAGAGAAAGAGATGGCTGGATGGCATCATCGACTCGATAGCCATGAGTTTGAGTGAACTCCGGGAGTTGGTGATGGACAGGGAGGCCTGGTGTGCTGTGATTCATGGGGTCGCAAAGAGTAGGACATGACTGAGGGACTGAAATGAACTGAACATCCTTTCTCAATGATCCATCAGATGTTGGCAATTTAATCTCCGGTTCCTCTGCCGTTTTTAAAACCAGCTTGAACATCTGGAATTTCATAGTTCACGTATCGCTGAAGCTGGGCTTGGAGAATAAAAAGCATTATTTTACTAGCACATGAGATGAGTGCAATTGTGGGGTAGTTTGCACATTCTATGGCATTGCCTTTCTTTGGGGTTGAAAAGAATATTGCCCTTTTCGAGTCCTGTGGCAACTGTGGAATTTTCCAATTTAGCTGGCATATTGAGTGCAGCACTTCTAAAACATCATCTTTCAGGATTTGAAAAAGCTCAACTGAAATTCCAACACCTACACTAGCTCAGTTGACTAAGGCCCCCTTGACTTCACATTCCAACATGTCTGGCTGTAGGTGAGTGATCACACCATCGTGATTATCTGCGTTGTGAAGATCTTTTTTGTACAGTTCTTCTGTGTATTCTTACGACCTCTTCTTAATAGTTTCTGCTTCGGTTAGATCCCTACCGTTTCTGTGCTTTATTGAGCCCATCATTGCATGAGATGTTCTCCTGGGATCCCCAATGTTCTTGAAGAGATCTCTAGTCTTTTCCATTCTATTGTTTCTATTCTTTTTTTTGCACTGATCCCTGAGGAAGGCTTTCCTTTCTCTCCTTACTTTTCTTTAGAAATCGGCATTCAAATGAATATATCTTTCATTTTCTCCTTTACTTTTTGTTTCCCTTTTTTTTAAAGCTATTTGTAAGGCCTCCTCAGTCAGTCATTCATTTTTCACATTTCTTTACCTGGGGATGGTCATGATCCCTGTTTCCTGTCAATGGAAGGTACCTCCATCCATAGATCATCAGGCACTCTGTCAATCGAATCTAGTCCCTTACATGTATTTTGCACTTCCAATGTATAGTTATAAGGGATTTGATTTAGGTCATATCTGAATGGTCTAGTGATTTCCTCCACTTTCGTCAACTTCTGTCTGAATTTGACAATAAGGAGCTGATGATCTGAGCCATAGTCAGCTTCCTGTCCTGTTTTTGCTGACTGTATAGAGCTTCTCTAATTTGGCTACAAAGAGGATAATCAATCTGATTTCAGTGTCTACCATCTGATGATGTCCATGTGTAGAGTCTTCTCTTGTGTTGCTGGAAAAGGGTGTTTTCATGACCAGTGTTATCTCTTGGCAGAACACTATTAGACTTTGCCGTGCTTCATTTTGTACTCCAAGGTCAATTTGACTGGTACTCTAGGTGCTTCTTGACTTCCTACTTCTGCCTTCCAGTCCCCTATAATGAAAAGGACATCTTTTTTGAATGTTAGTTTAGAAAGTCTTATAGGTCTTTACAAAACTTTCAACTTCAGCTTCTTCAACGTTGCTGATCAGAGAAAAGTTTTGGATTACCGTTTATTGAATCATTTGCCTTGGAAAAGAACAGAGATCATTCTGTCATTTTTGAGATTGTACCCAAGTACTGCATTTTGGACTCTTTTGTTGCGTATGATGGCTACTCCACTTCTTCAAATGGATTCTTGCCACAGTTACAGATATAATGGTCATGTAAGTTAAATTCTCCCATTCCAGTCCACCTTAGTTCACTGATTCCTAGAATGTCAATGTTCACTCTTGCCATCTCCTGTGTGGCCACTTCCAATTTGCCTTGATTCAAGGACCTAACATTCCAGATTCCTATGCTATATTGCCTTTTACAGCATGAAACCCTGATTCCATCACCGTCCCATTCCAACTGGTTGTTGATTTTGCTTTGGCTCAATTGCTTCATTATTTCTGGAGGTATTTCTCCACGGATCTCTAGAAGCATATTGTGAACCTACCAAGGGTTCATCTTCCAATGTCCTATCTTTTTGTTTTCATGGTCTTCATGTGGTTTTCAAGGCAAGAATCCTGAAGTTGTTTGCCTTTCCCTTTTCTAGTGGACCACATTCTTTCAACTTTGGTGAAGGGCTGTCATCAGGTAAAAGGCAATTTCTTCTTGGAGAAAACTCTATTGCAAACCTAGACATTGTATTGAGAAGAGACATTCACCTTGGTAACAAAGGCCTCCACTTCACAAGTCCCTGTTGTTTATCCAGTAGTCATGTGAAGATGTGGGAGCTGGAATATAAAGAAGACTGAGAGAAGAAGATTCGATGACCTTCAACTGTGCTGCTGCCGAAGACGCTTCATTTCAGTTCAGTCGCTCAGTCATGTCCAACTCTTTGTGACCCCATCAACATGGCAGGCCTCCCTTTCCAACACCATCTCCCAGAGACCACCCCAACTCATGTCCATTGATTAGCAATGCCATCCAAGCATCTCATCCTCTACCATCCCCTTCTCCTCCTGCCCTCAATCTTACCCAGCATCACGGTCTTTTCCAATGAGTCAGCTCTTCGCATCAGGTGTCCAAACTATTGGAGTTTCAGCTTTACGGTGTTACATTCCAACGCATACCCAGGGCTCATCTCCTTTAGGATGGACTGGTTGGATCTCCTAGAAGTCCAAGGGGCTCTCAAGAGTCTTCTCCAAAACCACAGTTTAAAAGCATCAATTTTTCGGCCCTCAGCTTTTCTTACAGTCCAATGTTCCCATTCATACATGACCACTGTATAAACCATAGCCTTGACTAGATGGACCTTTGTTGGCAAACGAATGTCCCTCCTTTTTATTATGCTATCTTTGTTGGTTATAACTTTCCTTCCAAGGAGAAAGCATCTTTTAATTTGATGGCTGCAATCACCATCTGTAGTGATTTTGAATCTCCAAAAAATAAAGACTCTTAAGGATCCCTTGGATTGCAAGGATATTAAGCCAATTGATCCTAAAGGAAATCAACCCTACGTATTCAATCGAAGGACTAATGATGAAGTTGAAAATTCCGTTTTGGCCAGCTCATGCAAAGTGTCAATTCACTGTAAATGTCCATGATGCTTTTAAAGATTGGTGACAGGAAAAGAAGGGAGTAATAGAGGATGATATGGTAGGACCATATCTGAAATACAATGGGCATGCATTTGAACAAACTCTGGGAGATAGTGAACGATAGAGAGGCCTGTTGCACATGTGTCACAAAAGAGTTGAAGACTACTTGTTGACTGAGCAACGACACTCAATGTCTCTAGAGTTGCTTCTTCAAATCACTCTCAGTTCAGTTCAGTTGCTCAGTCGTGTCCTACTCTCCACGACCCCATGAATCACAGCACGCCAGGCCTCCCTGTCCATCACCAACTCCCGGAGTTCACTCAAACCCATGTCCACAGAGTCGGTGATGCCATCCAGACATCTCATTCTCCGTCGTCCCCTTCTCCTCCCGTCCCCAAACTTTCCCAGCATCAGTCTTTTCCAGTGAGTCAACTCGTCGCATGAGGTGGCCAAAGTATTGCAGCTTTAGCTTTAGCATCAGTCCCTCCAATGAACATCCAGAATTGATCTCCTCTAGAATGGACTGGTTGGATCTCCTTGAGGTACAAGGGACTCTCAAGAGTCTTCTCCAACACCACAGTTCAAAAGCATCGATTCTTCGGCGATCAGCTTTCTTCACAGTCCAACTCTCACATTCATACATGACCACGGGAAAAACCATTGCCTTGACTAAACGGACCTTGATTGGCAAAGTAATGTCTCTGCTTTTTAATATACTATCAAGGTTGGTCATAATTTTCCTTCCAAGAAGCAAGCGTCTTTTAATTTCATGGTTGCAATCAGCATCTGCAGAAATTTTGGAGCCCCAAAAAATAAAGTCTGAAACTGTTTCCACTGTTTTTCCATCTCTTTCCCATGAAGTGATGGGACCAGATGCCATGATCTTTGTTTTCTGAATGTTGAGCTTCAAGCCAACCTTTTCACTCTCCTCTTTCACTTTCATCAAGAGGCTTTTGAGTTCCTCTTCACTTTCTGCCATAAGGGTAGTGTCATCTGCATATCTGAGGTTATTGATATTTCTCCCGGCAATCTTGATTCCAGCTTATGCTTCTTCCAGCCCAGCGTTCCTCATGATGTACTCTGCATATAAGTTAAATAAGCAAGGTGACACTCTAACATATATTTAATGAAAGTAATAACAAATATCAACTAAGGTGGTTAATAGAAGATGGTATAATGCATTTTTAAAGAAAATATGGGAACTGTAGGCTCTAAAAGAAATAAATCTTTGAATTGAATAAATTTTAAGTATTAGTGTGAAGGAAGAGACAGGAAGATGGAGGAGGAATAGCACGGGGAGACAACTTTCTCCCCCACAAATTCATCAAAAGAATATTTGAATATTGAGTAAATCCCACAAAACAAATTCTGAAGGCCGGCAGAGGACATCAGGCACTCATAAAAGCAAGACATTGTCTTCAAAAGGAGGTAGGAAATAACATAAAAGATAAAAAGTGAGAGAAAAGAGGGAGGGATGGAGATTTGTCCCGGAAAGGGAGGTTTAAAAAAAGAGAGAAGTTTCCAGACACTGGAAACACTCACTGGTGAATCTGTGGCAACCCTTGGAACCTGAGAGGGCAACATAACCAGCAGAAACAATAAATAAATAATTAAAATCTACAGACTACGTGCCCAGTAGTAGCTCCATGGGAGAAGCAGTGCAGCCGCCCACACCCTCCATAGAAAGCTGGGACTGGGCAGGGAGGCACGGGCTGCATCCCTTAGAGTAAGGACCGGGCCTGAATGCCCTGAGGGCAATCTGAGGGAAGTAACTTAAGATAGATAAGCAGACTGTGTGATAGTTACCTCGTGAAATGGCGAAAACCCCCAAGCTAAGACACTTCCAGGCCCACTCAGAGAACAAAGGACTGAACAGTGCTAGCCAGCTGTGGTCAGCCCATCCACCATCCCAAGCTGAGACGGCAGGGGAGGACAGCCAGAGCAGGAAGCAGGCAATCGTGGCACCAGAGAGGCATCTGATACCAAGCTTCAAGCAGGCCTTGTTGCTAACCAAGATTTCTTGGGTTCTGGCCAGTCAATATCGGCCTGAGGGGGTACGCTGGTGGTACGCCCAGAAAACCGAGGAGCAGGGATTGGGGAGGGAATAAGTCACAGTGACTCTGCTGGTCAAACACCTGCTCACCTGAGCTGCTCAGACCAGGAAGGGCAAAAAATTCAGGCCCAACTGAGTCTAAACCTTTGTGGAGTACCCGAAAATCAGAAGCTGAGTGGCTTAGACCATGGATGTACATCCAACCCAGCGACAGCCTCGGATTGTTCCCAGCAGAGCAATCTAGAGCCTGTGCAGTGTAGACTGGGACAGCACACATGCCGTGAGCAGGGGTAAACCCAGTGTGGCTGAGGCATTGCAAGCACTCCCCACAGATGCCACTGGTATTTGTCTGCAGCTTACCTCCCTCCCCACAGCACGACTGAACAGGTGTGCCTAAAAAAATTGTCTACCACTGCTGCCTTGTGTCAGGAAGGGAATTAGACACTGAAGAGACCAGCAAACAGAAGAAGCTTAAACAGAAGGAACTGCGTAGGAAGAGACAGATGGAGAAGTCTTGAGCCTACTGCAAAAATAAGACTGAAAACCAGAGCCAGAGGCTTAAGTCCAAATCCTGAGAACACCAGAGAACTGATTTTCTAGGGAACATTAATTGAAGGAGCTCAACAAATGCTTCCATACCTACACTGAAACTAGGCAACACCAAAGGGTCAACAAGTTTCAGAGAAAGACTTTCCACACAAATTCTCCAGCAACACAGGAGAACAGCACTGAGCTTCAGTATACAGGCTTCCCAAAGCCACTCCAAACCCACTGATAACTCAAAACTCATTACTGGACACTTCATTGCACTCCAGAAAGAAGAAATCCAGCTCCACCCACCAGAACACCGACACAAGCTTCGCTAACTAGGGAAACTTAAAAAGCCACCCATCCAAGGCCACACACAGCATTGAAACTGCACAATAAAGAAAATTCCACAAGCTGCCAGAAGACTGAAAGGCCACCACAAACAGAACAATATAAGCAAGATGAAGAGGTAGAGAAATACTCAACAAGTAAAGGAACAGTACAAAGGCCCAGCCAAAAAAAAAAAAGAGTAAGTTTTAGGGAATCTACCTGATAAATAATTATGAATATTGACAATGAAAATGATTCAAAATCTTGATAACAAACTGGAATTACAGAAAAATAACCTCTAGATAATGATCGAGAAGATGCAAAAAACATTTAATAAGGATCTAGAGGAAATAAAAAAGAGTGACTATATAATGAATAATGCAATAGATGAAATCCGAAACACTCTGGAGAGAACCAATAGTAGAATAATGGAGAGAGAAGATAGGATAAGTGAGGTAGAAGATAGAATTGTAGAAATAAATGAAACAGAGAGGAAAAAAGAAAAATGAATTCAGTGAAATGAAGACAATCTCTGAGACCTCTGGGACAATGTTAAATGCCCCAACATTCTAATCATAGAAGTCCCAGAAGGAAAGAAAAAAGAAAGACTATGAGACAATACTTGAGGAGATAAGAGTTGAAAACTTCCCTAAAATGGGGAAGGAAATAATCAAGTCCAAGAAACACAGAGAGTCCCTAACAGGATAAACCCAAGGCCAAATTCTCCAAGGCAAACATGAATCAAACTAACAAAAATCAAACACAACGAACAAATATTAAAAGGCGCAAGGGAAAACCAACAAATAAAACACATGGAGATTCCCAGAAAGATAACAAGTGATCTTTTACCAAAAACTCTTCAGGCCAGGAGGCAATGACACGACATACTTAAAGTGATGAAAGAAAGTAACCTACAGCCCAGATGATTGTACCCAGCATGGATTTCATTCAAATATGAAGGAGAAATCAAAAACCTTACAAACAAGCAAAAGCTGAGAGAATTCAGCATCACCAAACCAGCTCTCCAATAAATGCTAAAGGATCTTCTCTTGACAGGAAACACAGAAAAGGTACGTAAACTTGAACCCAAAACAGTAAAGAAAATGGCAATGGGATCATACCTATCAATATTTACCTTAAATGTAAATGGGTTGAATGTCCCAACCAAAAGGCAAAGACTGGCTGAATAGATACAAAAACGAGACCCTTATCATGTTGCCTGCAAAAGACCCAGCTCAAAACAAGGGACACATACAAACTGAAAGTGAAGTGCTGGAAAAAGATATTTCATGCAAATAGAGACCAAAAGAAAGCAGGAATAACAATATTCATATCAGATAAAATAGACTTTAAAACAAAGGATGTGAAAAGAGACAAAGAAGGAAACTACATATTGATCAAAGGATCAATCCAAGAAGAAGATATAGCAATTATAAACATATGCACCCAACATAGGAGCACCGCAATATGTAAGACAGTTACTAACAAGTATGAAAGGCTAAATTAACAACAGCGCAATAATAGTGGAAGACTTTAATACCCCACTCACACCTATGTATAGATCAACTAAACAGAAAATTAACAACGAAACACAAACTTTAAATGATACAATAGACCAGATAGATCTAATAGATATCGATAGGGCATTTCACGGCAAAACAAAGAATTTCTCCTTTTTCTAAAGTGCACACAAAACCTTTTCCAGGATAGATCACATCCTGGGCCATAAATTTTGACTTGGTAAATACAAAAAAAAAAAAAATGAAATTTTTCAAGCATCTTTTCTGCCCACAGTGCAGAAAGATTTGATCTCAACTACAGGAGAAAAACTATTAAAAATGCCAGCATACGGAGGCTGAACAACACGCTGCTGAATAGCCAAAAAATCATAGAAGAAATCAAAAAAGAAATCAAAATGTGCATAGAAATGAATGAAAATGGAAACACAACAAACCAAATCTTATGGAACACTGTGAAAGCCATGCTAAGGAGAAAGTTCATAGAAATATAGGCGTACCTCAAGAAACAAGAAAATAGTCAACTAAATAACCTAATGCTACATCTAAAGAAACTAGAAAAGGAAGAAATGAAGAACCCCAGGATTAGCAGAAGGAAAGAAATCTTAAAACTAAGCAGAAATAAATGCAAAAGAAATAAAAGAGACCATAGCAAAAATCAGCAAAACCAAAAGCTGGCTCTTTGAGAGGGTAAATAAAATTTACAAACCACTAGCCAGACTCATCAAGAAACAAAGGGAGAAAATCCAAATCAATAAAACCAGAAAAGAAAAAGGAGAGACCACAATAGACAACACAGAAATATAAAGGATCATAAGAGACTGCTATCAGAAATTATATGGCCATAAAATTGACAACTTGGAAGAAATGGACAAATTCTTAGAAAAATACAACTTTTCAAAACTGAACCAGGAAGACATACAAAATCTTAACAGACCCATCACAAGCACGGAAATCGAAGCTGTAATCAGAAATCTCCCAGCAAACAAAAGCCTAGGGCCAGAAAGCATAACAGCTGAATTCTACCAAAAATTTAGAGAAAAGGTAACATCTATTCTACTCAAACTATTCCAGAAAATTGCTGAGGAAGGGAAACTTCCAAACTCATTCCACGAGGCCACCATCACCCTAATGACAAAACCTGTCAAAGATCTCACAAAAACAGAAAACTACAGCCCAATATCACTGATGAACATAGATGCAAAATTCCTTCACAAAATCCTGACAATCAGAATCCAACAACACATTAGGAAGATCATACATGATGACCAAGTGGGCTTTATCCCAGGAATGCAATGATTCTTCAATATCAGTATATCAATCAATGTAATACAGCACATTAACAAACTGAAAAAAAAAATGAATATCTCAATAGATGCAGAGAAAGCCTTTGACAAAATTCAGCATGGATTTATGATAAAAACCCACCAGAAGATGGGAATAGAAGGAACATACCTCAACATAATAAAAGCTATATACAACAAACCCACTTCTGCTGCTGCTAAGTCACTTCAGTCGTGTCCCACTCTGTGTGACCCCATAGACCGAAGCCCACCAGTCTCCCCCTTCGCTTGGATTCTGCAGGCAAGAACACTGGAGTGGATTGCCATTTCCTTCTCCACTTCCCTATGCAAAATCCCATTCATGAATGCCTGTGTAAAACATTTCAAACAAGGGCAATGTATGATCAGACAAAACACCACAAGTTAACAGGAAGTATATGTCATCTTAACATTTAAAATATTAAAAATTACATATTAACTGGTCTTACTTGTGATATGACATGACTGAGCAACTTAACTGAACTGAATTGAACTGACAGGAAGAAACGTCGTATGGTTTACAATGCTGTTCTTAATTCCTAGGGTTTTAAATCTACGTGATACTAAAAATATCCCAGTATTTTGGTGAGTATTTTGGTACCTAATCACTCAGTTTCTTATATATTATTTCTGGTATGGGAGTAGTAAGCTAAAGAGGCTCTAATTTTGTCATGCTTGTGGGCTTTTCAGTATTCTTGTGGGAGGCTTCATTAGACTTGATCTTCATGAAGCCTATGCTAATATGACAAACCCACAGCAAACATTATCCTCAATGGTGAAAGATTGAAAGAATTTCCACTAAAGTCAGGAACAAGACAATGGTGGCCACTCTTACCACTACTGTTCAACATAGTTCTGGAAGTTTGGGGCACAACAATCAGAGCAGAAAAATACATAAAATGAATCCAAACTGGAAAAGAGGTAAAACCCTCATTGTTTGCCAATGACATGATCCTCTACTCAGAAAACCCTAAAGACTCTACCAGAAAACTAGTAGAGCTAATCAATGAATACAGTAATGTTGTAGGATATAAAATCAACACACAGAAATTCCTTGAATTCCTATATACTAATAATGAGAAAATAGAGAAATTAAGGAAACTATTCCATTCACTGTTGCAACGAAAATAATAAAATACTTAGAGATATATCTACCTAAAGCAACAAAAGGCTTCTTTTTTTTTTTTAATTTCTAGACATTTATTTCTCTGTGAAAAAGGGGGAAAGGGAATAAAATAAAAACTGCACAACTAACACAAAAAACCACCAGGAGGAAGGGAGGGAGGCAGAGGAGATGGGGAAGGGGCCCCCATGCAGCAGCACTGGCTGGCGACCGGGGTGCTCGCCCCACTCCCCACCTGGCGGGAGCGGCCCCGTCCTCCCAGGGCTCTGCTCCGTCCCACCCTGTGCACCCCCAGCCCCGTGAGGGGTGGACGTGAGAAGTCGGAGTCCCGGTCTGAGGGAGGAACCGTGCCGGGGGAGGGACCTGGGGTCAGAGCATGCACGGGGAGTAACAGCCAAGGACCCCCACTGTCCCCCCAGGGAGGGGCCTGGCGGGGGAGGGTGGGCACCGTAGGCCAGCGGTGGGTCCTCTTCCAGCATCAGGGGAGAGACAGAACAGTCAGAGCCTCCTGGGCGAAGTACTTGACGTCCACGTCCTGGTCCTGGGTCAGCTTCTCAAGGACGGGCTTGACCTCGCTCTGCAGCATGATGTTGTCCAGGATGTGCCCGATCTTCTACAGGGACTTGGCCACGCTGAAGCGGACGTTGGCAACAGAGTCCCCGGCCATGTGCAGCACGGTGGGCAGTATGTGCTTGGTGGTGATGTCCTGCCTGCAGATCTCAGACAGCACATTGATACAGAAGAGTGTGGTCATGCGGTGCAGGGAGTTGGGGTCCCCAGACATGGCCAAGACCTTGGGGATGATAGTCGCATGGGCCCACTCCTTCCCAAACCTCTCCACCACCTTCTTGAGGTTGCTGGTAGCCGCCTCGCGGATGGCATAGACATGATCCACAAGCCAGGCCATGCACAAAGATTTGAATTTCTCATCAAAGAACTCCACCCCCAGTTGTCCCGCCAGCAGAGGGATATACTTGATGATGGCCAGCCGCACCCGCCACTTGGCATCCTCCGCCAGCTCCACGATGGCAGGGAGTAGGGACTTCAACAGCTGCCTGAAGCCGATCACCTCGTTCATGCAGTCCAGGTTGGAGATGATGTTCAGCTGCACCTCCGGGCACTCGTCCTTCAACTGGGCCAGGAAGAGGTGCAGGAGGTGCTTGATCGTGCTGTCTTTGCCCGGGATCGGAAAGAGGCCCATGATGATGGAGGCCAGGGCTGACTTGACGAGATGGTTGGCATCAGACACCAGCACCTTGATGCAGGGCAAGATCTGGGTCATGATCACATTCTCCAGACAGTCAGCGGAGAGATTTCCACAGAATTCTTTGACGTTGTGGGAGGTGGCAACCTTCACCTCAGTCAGCCTCACAGTCTTTCATCAGGTTCTGGAAGGAAGGACTCAGGTTCTTCTGGGTGATTTCAGGCCCCACTGCTTTCTGGAGCCCTGTGAACTTGTCGGCCACCATGTAATGGACGCGCCAGGACTTGTCCTCGGTAGCCTGGCACAGGGTGGGCATCACCAGGTCCTCCAGGGCCTCCTGGGGCAGGAATTGGGCGATGTTCACGCATGTCTCCACTGCTAGCAGCCCCATCTCGCTCTTGATGTTGTCCAGCTCCAGCACCTTGGCGAACTCCCCAACCTTGGAGGCTGTGGGTCACAGCACCATGGGGGTGTCATCTGAACATAGGTTCTGGAAGTACTGTTGAAGCTCTGCCTTGATGGCCCTTGACACACGGGGGTAACAGACAGAGAAGAGGCCGCAGGCTGAAGTGTGGGAGGTGAACCAGGCTCCGCCCGCCAGCCACTTCACCAGGGGCACGAAGTGGACCTCAAGGTCGGAGGGGGAGTGCTCATGCGAGATGTCCCGCAGGGATTCCATTGCCTTATCCAGCACCACCGTCTCCTCCACCGTGGCCAGCAACTTCAGGGGCAGCAGCAGGCAGTGCATGTACTTGAGGCCACTCAGCAGAGTGGTAAAAGTGCCCAGCTGCTCTGCCAGGTCCAAAAGGACCTCGTCCTCATCATAGACTGTTTCTGTAAGGAAGGGCAGAAGTTTACCATGGGCCCTTTCGACCCCAAGGGTCAAAGCAATGGTGGACAGCTTCTAGATGCTGTTGGGGCAAAGCTGAACATCCTCTTTGTGGAGCTCGTCTATGAGCACCGTGATGGGGTAGAACGAGTGGTTGCTGTTGGCTGCCGCCATCTTGGGCCCCTCCCCTTCCTGTCAAGACTGAGGCCAGTGCCGTGCTAAAACTGGGATAGTGAGGGGTTGGGCTGGGAGGAGGAAAGGAACAAAAGACTTCTATAGAAAATTATAAGACACTGGTGAATGAAATCAAATAGGACACTAATAGATGGAGAAATATACCATGTTCATGGATTAGAAGAATAAATATTGTGTGCCAGGAGCCAGTGAGGGAAATCCTGCCCGTGGCAATGGTCAATTGGGGAAGAGGCCTGATGGGCAAAGGCTAATCAGGACTCGAGGAACCCCCTGAACTTACCTGAGCATCTACCCCAAAGAAAACCGGAGTCTGACTGCCTTACTCTCTTACACCTCTTATCAAGTCCTTTAATACTTACGGGGGCTTCCCCCCAACCACCTATCTCTGAAAACATTAATTCAGAGCTGTAGTTTAAAAGTTCTCCTCGGCTTAATAGGAGTGTTCCGATCCAAGCCCCTCTGATAGCTTTCTAACTTGCATGACAAGTTTGTCCGGGCTTTTACAACTATGAATGTGACTGTTTACAGCCTCAAACCATGCAAGGACAGAAAGCCTAATATTCTAAAATACAGGAATTTGTTGAAGAAATAAAAATCATTAGAATAGTAGTAAAAAAAAGATTTCATTGTTGAATCAATGCTTGCTGCAAAGTTTATCTATTGTATCCTTGGAAATATATTAATCACATATAGAAAGTATAAGTAGTAGCCTTTGATTTAACCACATCAGATCTTAAGTTAATAAATTCCTTTCCTGTAGCTCACTACACTTTTGCCTTATAGGAATGTAACTTTGTCATGTGTCTAGCACATGACTTTACGAAAATCACTTTAAAAGAATATAAGACTTTTTCTAGCTAACTAACCTTTGCTAGGAGAGAGGGCCATAAACTGTCAGCAGGCCTCCAGGCCAAAAGATGATGTAAACCACCTAAAACTTTTGTTTATCATGAGATATACAAAAATAAGCCCTGATCCTGATAAGTATCAAGACTGCAGACCCCGCGTGATTTTGGCGTGAGTCTATACCTCCCTTTCTCTAGTTTTTATGTGCACAACTTAGGGTATAAAAGCAGCACTGGAAAATAAAGTTTTGGGCCTTGCTCACTGAAGCTTGGTCTCCCCATGTCGTTCTTTCTCTTTTTCTGTCCTTTTCTCTATTCTCCTTTTTCTGGTTGAGATCCTTGGAGTGCTGGGCCCTCTGCGTTTATTTATCTGCCTGGGCTTCTAAGACCCACTCGAGGTGGTGCCCTGGTGGGGTGCCTCTGGTGATTCAAGAGGGCGCCTGCGGCCTACGTAAGCAGAGCAAACCCCGTGCTTGGGTTTTCTCTCTCTCTCTCTCTCACTGACGCCGACGCCCTTCATCCCGAGGATATCCTGGGCCATATCGAGGCTGGTCCCCGATAACTGTGAAAATGCGTATACTACCTAAAGTAACATACATTCAATGCAATCCCTATCAAGCTACCAACAGTATTTTTCACAGAGCTACAACAAGTAATCTCACAGTTTGTATGGAAATACAAAAAACCGCGAATAGCCAAAGCAATCTTGAAGAAGAATTGAACTGAGGGAATCAACCTGCTGAACTTCAGGCTCTACTACAAAACCACAATCATCAAGACAGTATGGTACTGGCATAAAGACAGAAATATAGATCAATGAAACAAAATAGAAAGTCCAGAGATATATCCATGCACCTATGGACACCTTCACTTTGACAAAGGAGGCAAGAATATAAAATGGAGAAAAGACAGATTCTTTAACAAGTGGTGTTGGGGAAACTGGTAAATGAATGAAACTAGAATACCCCCTAACATCATACCCAAAAACAATCTCAAAATGGATTAAAGATCTAAATGTAAGACCAGAAACTATAAAACTCCTAGAGGAGAACATAGGCAAAACACTCTCTGACATAAATCACAGCAGGATCCTCCATGAGCCACCTCCCAGAATATTGGAACTAAAAGCAAAATAAACAAATGGGACCTAATGAAGATTAAAAGCTTCTGCACAGCAAAGGAAACTATAAACAAGGTGAAAAGACAGCTTTCAGAATGGAAGAAAATAATAGCCACTGAAACAACTGACAAAGAATTATTCTCCAAAATATACAAGCAGCTCCTGCAGCTCAATTCCAGAAAAATAAACGACCCAATCAAAAAATGGGCCAAAGATCTAAACAGACATTTATCCAAAGAAGACATACAGATGGCTAACAAGCACATGAAAAAATGCTCAATATCCCGCATAATCAGAGAAATTCAAATCAAGATGACAAAGAGGTACCATTTCACACAAGTCAGAATGGCTGCTATCCAAAAGTCTACAAGCAATAAATGCTGGAGAGGGTTTGGAGAAAAGGGAACCCTGTTACACTGTTGGTGGGAATGAAAACTACTACAGCCACTATGGAGAACAGTGTGGAAATTCCTTTAAAAAACTGGAAATAGAACTGCCATACGATGCAGCAGTCGCACTCCTGGCAAAAACACTGAAGAAACCAGATTTGAAAGAAACACGTATACTCGATTGTTCATTGCAGCACTGTTTATAATAGCAAGAACATGGAAGCAACCTATATGTCCATCTGCAGATGAATTGATAAGGAAGCTTTGGTACCTATACACAATGGAGTTTTACTCAGCCATTAAAAAGAATACTTTTGAATCAGTTCTAATGAGGTGGATGAAACTGGAGCCTATTATACAAAGTGAAGTAAGCCAGGAAGAAAAACAACAATACAGTATACTAACGCAAACAATTTTGAAAGATGGTAACGATGACCCTGTATATGAGACAGTAAAAGAGACACAGGTGTATAGAACAGTCTTTTGGACTCTGTGGGAGAGGGATGATTTAGGAGAATGGCATTGAAACATGTATATTATCACATGTGAAGCGAATCACCAGTCCAGGTTCGACAAATGATGTAGGACGTTTGGGGCTGGTGCACATGGATGACCCAGAAGTAGGATAAACGGAGGAGGGATGTGGGAGGGGGGTTCAAGAAGGGGAGCACGTGTGCACCTGGGGAGGATTAATGTCAATGTATTGCAAAACCAATATAATATTGTAAAGTAATTAGCCACCAATAAAAAAAATAATAATTAAAAATAAAGAAATAGAATTAGTGTGCAAGTAAAATTTCATCCAAGCAATAAACAATAAAGGAACCCTAGTTTCTATGCTAATAGTAGACAAGTGTTTTAATCAAAAATGTTTTGAGACAAATTACATTCATTATGATTGTACAACATTTTTAACATTTATTTATTTAACTGGAGCAGTTAAATAATTACAATATTGTAGTGGTTTTTGCCATTCATTGCTATGAATAAGCCATGGGTTTACATGTGTTCCCCATGCTGCTCTCCCCTCAGGATTAAAGTCTGGCTGAAGAAAATACAATTTTCAAAATGTTTGCTGTGCATTTTTCCCAGTCAGTAGCACAAATTCCCGGAGAAGGCAACGGCAAACCACTCCAGTACTCTTGCCTAGAAAATCCCATGGATGGAGGAGCCGGATAGGCTGCAATCCGTGGGGTCGCTAAGGGTGGGACACGACTGAGCGACTTCACTTTCACTTTTTACTTTCACACATTGGAGAAGGAAATGGCAATCCACTCCAGTGTTCTTGCCTGGAGAATCCCAGGGACGGGGGAGCCTGGTGGGCTTCTGTCTATGGGGTCAGACAGAGTCGGACACGACTGAAATGACTTAGCAGCAGCAGCAGCAGCACAAATTCCTGGATTTTAAAATAAATGATCCTAGTACAGACCTCAGCTTTCAAACTACATTTATAATTTCCTACTTAGGATACTTCTGAATATCAGAGGCTTACTATTAGGTACTAAAATATGAACGAATTCATGTTTCTATAAATCGATGACATCAACTGATAATGCTTCTTTACTTTTAGAAATAAAAAAAAAATGGAGGTAGGGAAGGAGATGGTGGAGGAAAATGATGGGGAGACCACTTTCTCTCCCTCAAATTCATCAAAAGAACATTTGAACACTGAGTAAATTCCACGAAACAACTGAATGCCGGCTGAGGACATCAGGCACACAGAAAAGCAGCCCATTGGCTTCAAAAGGAGGTCGGAAAAAACATAAAAGATACAAAGAGAGACAAAAGAGATAAGAATGGAACTCTGTCCTGGGAAGGGAGGCATAAAAAAGGGAGAAGTTTAAAAAGTTCCGAACACCAGGAAACACTCTCACTTGTGAGTTCATGGCGAGTTTAGACCTCAGAGGGCAACATAAGTGGGAAGAAAAAGAGAAGAGGGTGTTTGCTTGACCAGTGCGTTCTCTTGGCAGAACTCTACTAGCCTTTTACCCTGCTACATTCTGTACTCCAAGGCAAATTTGCCTCGTACTTTAGGTGTTTCTTGACTTCCTACTTCTGTTTTCCATTCCCCTATAATGAAAAGGACATCTTTTTTGGGTGTTAGTTTTAGAAGGTCTTGCAGGTCTTCACAGAACTTTCAGTTTCAGCTTCTTCAGCATTACTGATCAGAGAATAGATTTGGATTACCATGATATTGAATGGTTTGCCTTGGTAAAGAAAAGAGATCATTCTGTCGTTTTTGAGAATGCTCTCAAGTACTGCATTTTGGATTCTTTTGTTGACTATGCTGTCTACTCAATTTCTTCAGAGGAATTCCAGCCCACAGTTACAGATATAATGGTCCTGTGAGTTAAATTCTCCCATTCCAATCCATCTTAGTTCACTCATTCCTAGAATGTCAATGTTTACTCTGGCCATCTCCTGTTTGGCCACTTCCAATTTGCCTTGATTCATGGACCTAAATTCCAGGTTCCTATGCAATATTGCTCTTTACAGCACCGGACCTTGCTTCTATCACCAGGCACATCCACAACTGGGTATTGGTTTTGCTTTTGCTCCATACCTTCATTTCTTCTAGAGTTATTTCTCCACGGATATACAGTAGCAAATTGGGCACCTACCGACCTGGGGAATTCCTCATTCAGTATCCTATCATTTTGTCCTTTGATGCTGTTCCTGGGGTCCTCAAGGCAAGTACACTGAAGTGGTTTGCCATTCCCTTCTCCAGTGGACCACATTCGGCTGTGGTCCATGTGATCACATCGACTAGTTTCCTGTGATCATGATATCAGTGTGTCTACCATCTGATGTCCCCTCAAAATACCTACCGACTTATTTGGGTTTCTCTTACCTTGGGCATGGGATATCTCTTCACAGCTGCTCCAATGATGCTGTGAAAGTGCTGCACTCAATATGCCAGCAAATTTGGAAAACTCAGCAGTGGCCACAGGACTGGAAAAGGTCAGTCTTCATTCCAATCCCAAAGAAAGGCAATAACAAAGAATGCTCAAACTACCGCAAAATTTCACTCATCTCACACGCTAGTAAAGTCATGTTCAAAATCCCCGAAACCAGGCTTCAGAAATATGTGAACCATGAAATCCCAGATGTTCAATCAGGTTTTACAAAAGGCACAGGCACCAGAGATCAAATTGCCAACATATGCTTGATCATGGAGAAAGCAAGAGAGTTCCAGAAAAACATCTATTTCTGCTTCATTGACTATGCCAAAGCCTTTGACTGTGTGGATCACAATAAATTGTGGAAAATTCTGAAAGAGATAGGAATACCAGGCCACCTGACCTGCCTCTTGAGAAACCTGTATACAGGTCAGGAAGCAACAGTCAGACTGGACATGGAACAACAGAATGGTTCCAAATAGGAAAAGGAGTACGTCAAGGCTGTATATTGTCACCTTGCTTATTCATGCAGAGTACATTATGAGGAACTCTGAACTGGAAGAAGGACAAGTTGGAATCAAGATTGTTGGAAGAAATATCAACTTCAGATATGCAGATGACACAACCCTTATGGCAGAAAGTGAAGAGGAACTCAAAAGCCTCTTCATGAAAGCGAATGAGGAGAGTGAAAAGGTTGGCTTGAAGCTCAACATTCAGAAAACAAAGATCTTGGCATCTGGTCCCATCACTTCATGGGAAATAGATGGAAAAACAATGGAAACAGTGTCAGATTTTATATTTTTGGACTCCAAAATCATTGCAGATGCTGATTACAACCAGGAAATTAAAAGACACTTACTACTTGGAAGGAAAGTAATGACCAACCTAGATAGTATATTAAAAAGCAGAGACATTGCTTTACCAACAAAGATTCATCTAGTCAAGGCTATGGTTTTTCCCGTGGTCATGTATGGATGAGAGAGTTGGACTGTGAAGAAAGCTAATCACCGAAGAATTGATGCTTTTGAACTGTGGTTTTGGAGACGACTCTTGAGAGTCCCTTGGACTGCAAGGAGATCCAACCAGTCCGTTCTAAAGGAGATCAGTCCTGGGTGTTCGTTGGAAAGACTGATGCTAAAGCTGAAACTCCAATATTTGGCCACCTCATGCGACAAATTGAATCACTGGAAAAGACGCTAATACTGGGAAAGTTTGCTGGCGGGAGGAGAAGGGGACGACAGAGAATGAGATGGCTGGATGGCATCACCGACTCTGTGGACATGAATTTAAGTGAACTCCGGGAGTTGGTGATGGACAGGGAGGCCTGGCGTGCTGTG
Organism: Moschus berezovskii; assembly: GCF_049115385.1. Lineage (NCBI taxonomy): Eukaryota > Metazoa > Chordata > Mammalia > Artiodactyla > Moschidae > Moschus > Moschus berezovskii. The sequence goes on along the minus strand of NC_142489.1, from coordinate 29,364,385 downwards.
ATTCATGGGGTCACGGAGAGTTGGACACAACTGAGCGACTGAAGTGAACTGAACTGTGTTGATCAGAGATGGGCACAGGCTTATTGCAACCAGAGTTCCCCTGAGGAAATGACTTTAAATTCTATTTGATTGGCTCTTGAATTGTTTGGAATGTCAGGGTGTATGAGCCAAGCCTTTCCCACCAACATACTATGCATGGATGATGACATAATGATCTTCCTGTGTGTCTCACCTTCCCTTCTGGTAGTGTCCACAAGTAGTCAATTGATGGGGAGTGATTGAAGCCTGTGGGTCCGCTGTGTCAGCCAGTTGCTGTGTTTCCAGGCCCACATCCTTCACAAACCTGGTACATGGTAAGGGCAACAAGGAAAGGAAGAACAGTGGAAGGCTGGAGTGTTTTAGGGAACCTGAATTTTCTTACTTATGAGACTTGTTTTCAGGCCACATGGGCCCTGCGACCTGCCGGCTCGGTGGGGCCATCAGGGACGTTACAGAGAGCGGGGGTCAGGGGGCACCAGTCAAGGTGGTCACCCTCTTCAGGATGGAGGCTGTGGAGGAAGGAGAAACTTTGCAGGAAGGAGAAATAGTGGGGTTCCGGCAAGACCTCCAGCCACTGGTGGAAGACATCATGGAGAAGGTGAACCTGGTGTCTGTTGGCGAGGAACAGGAGCTGCTGTACTTTCAAAAGCGTGAGGAGAACCCAGGGGAGCAAGACCAGGTACGCCCAAGCCGTGGAGCCCCGAAGGATTGGCTCTCACTGCCCCCACTTTGTGCAGTGGAGGCATTGGCTTTCCCGCAGGTAGAGCTGAGTTGTGGGAGTGAAAATTACCGCAGGGCCTACTTTCCACTCAGGTGGAAGAACCATCAGAGGAAAAGTGTCGCTTGTGTAATCATCCAGGGCATTCCTAGCTCCTGGGGCAAAGTCATATCCTTACTACTGCTTCTTACGGTTGGCTGTTCAGGAGGATAGAAGGAGCAGGAGGAGGAGGAGGAATATGGGTGTGGGCACAGGCAAACCCATGGGGTGGAGGGACGTGTGGGCTGGCAGGAGTGGCGCGCTCCAAAGTCACAGTGCCAGCCAAGCCAGGGCATGTCTCCACTTGTGTGTGTCTGAGCCATGACTCTGGGTGACTCCTCTTGGCCTGCATCTGAATGGAAGTGGTACCCTGGGGCTGGAACTCTGTGTGACCCGAGACAGTATGCCAGAAAAGCATTCTCTAAGACTTATTACTGTAATTGTAGGTTATCTGGGAAAGCAGCAGAAACATTCAGAAATGGTAGGGACCTAACAGAAGCAGAAGAGATTAAGAAGAGATGGCAAGAATACACAGAAGGACTGTACAAAAAAAAAAAAAAAAAAAAAACACTTCATGACCCAGATAATCACGAAATTACTCACCTAGAACCAGACATCCTGGAAAGTGAAGTCTAGTGGGCCTTAGGAAGCATCATTATGAACAAAGATACTGGAGATGATGGAATTCCATTTGAACTATTTAAAATCCTAAAAAATGATGCTGTGAAAGTGATGCATGCAATATGCTGGCAAACTTTCAAAACTCAGCAGTGGACACAGGGCTGGGAAATATCAGATTTCACTCCAATCTCAAAGAAAAGCAATGGCAGAAAATGCTGAACTACAATACAATTGCACTCATCTCACACTCTACTAAAGTGTTCCTTAAAATTTTCCAAGCCATGAATCAATAACATGGAGAAAATGAATTTCCAGATGTTCAAGGTGGATTTAGAAAAGGCAGAGGAACTAGAGATCAAATGGCCAACATCCACTCGGTTTTCGGTAAAAGAAGAGAAATCCAGGAAATCATCTGTTTCTGCTTTATTGACTATGCCAAAGCCTTTGAATTGTGGATCACAATGAACTGTGTAATTTTTTTAAAAAAATATGAAAATACCAGACCACCTGACTTGCCTATGGAGAAACTTGTATGAAGGTCAGGAAGCAATATATAGAACTGGACATGGAACAACAGATTGTTTCCAAATAGGAAAAGGAGTACATCAAAGCTGTATATTTCACCCTGCTTATTTAACTTATATGCAAATTACATCATGAGAAACACTGGTCTGTAGGAAACACAAGCTGGAATCAAGATTGCAGGGAGAAATATCAATAACCTCAGATATGCAGATGACACCACCCTTATGGCAGAAAGTGAAGAAGAATTAATAACCTCTTAATGAACGTGAAAGAAGAGAATAAAAAGTTGGCTTAAAGAACAACATTCAGATACTGGTCCCATCACTTCATGGCAAATAGATGGGGAAACAGTGGAAACAGAGCCTGACTTTAGTTTTCTGGGCTCCAAAATCACTGCAGAAGGTGATTGCAGCCATGAAATTAAAAGGCGCTTACTCTTTGGAAGGAAAGTTATGACCAACCTAGACGTGATATTAAAAAGCAGAGAATGACTTTGCCAACAAAGGTCTGTCTAGTCAAGGCTATGGTTTTTGCAGTAATCGTGCATGGATCTGAGAGTTGGACTATAAAGAAAGCTGAGTGCAGAATTATTCTTTTGAACTGTGTTGTTGGAGAAGATTATTGAGAGTCCCTTGGACTTCCAGGAAATCCAACCAGTCCATTCTAAAGGAGATCTGTCCTGGTTGTGCATTTTAAGGACTGATGTTAAAGCTGAAACTGCAGTACTTTGGCCTTCAGATGCGAAGAGCTGACTCATTTGAAAAGACCCTGATGCTGGGGAAGATTGAGAGCAGGAAGAGAAGGGGACGACAGAGGATTAGATGGTGGATTAGATGGTTGGAGGGGATCATCAACTCGGTGGACTGCAGGTGTTGGTGATTGACAGGGAGGTCAGGCGTGCTGCCATTCATGGGGTCGCAAAGAGTCGGACACCACTAAGCAACTGAACTGAACTCAAGTGATAGTTGATTGGAGAAAGATACCTTTAAACTGGATGCTTTAATAAATTTCAGATTTTCTTGTACCTACAGCCATCATGGGAATGTAATTCAACATATCAATATAACCATTTAAAGATTTTGCAAAGCTTAAATTCCTGTGAACGAAGAACTATCATTTTTAAAATAAATAAGTAAAGGAGATTTAAAAGAACACGTATATTGTCATTCATCCATAACATATGGTAACATGTAAAAGACGTTTTGTGACAAATATAATGAATATTTTAAAGAACAATACAATAGAATTAAATAAAAAAATTAAAACACTATAATATATAAAATGCACAAGTACATATCATGGGTTAACTAGACAGAGTAGATTGTTCATGGTTCTGTCCCAACTCTTTTAAGGTAATTTTTCTTTTGGGGAAAAATTTTCAATCTTTAGACATGCACATGTGCAGCAAAATATAATGTATAGTCACTTTTATTTTTTATTGTTGTCTTCTAAATAAATGTGTTTTGAATTCGGGTGTAGTATTCCAATATTGGCATTGCATTTGTCATTAAAGTGTGCACACTGAGAGTTCTACTTTTCACTTCCAAGATAATGTGAGATTCATTAAGAATAATGATGTTTATAAAAAAGCTAATATGCTTGTAAAACTTAATTTTTTTGGAGTATACTTGTTTTCCATTATTTTGTTAGTTTCTCCCCTAAAGCAAAATTAGAGAATGCTGCAGTCCTTCACGTCATAAAGTCTAGTAAACGAGATAGTCACTAAAGAGCAACCATACATCTATCTCCATGTTTTTGACTTTTTTCTATATCTGGTCACCACAGTGCATTAAGACTTCCCTGTGCTGTGCATACAGATCAGAAGTATATGTGTGTGTGTTGTAATCTCCTAATTCCTGCTATCACCAGGCATTGCATCCTTGATAACCGTATATTTCTTCTCCATTGCTGTGTCCCTATCTATGCTTCTCATAGAGAATCATCTCTTCCAGTTTTACCTAGATCCCATATATTTGTGTTAATATCTGATATTTCTTTTCCTCTTTTGTCTTAGCTTTATTGTATCTGACACTGTCTCTGTCCTTCTGCATCTATGAAATTTACCTGATTTCATTCCATCTTAAGACTATGGTATGTATGTCCTAACTCATTTTATCCATTCCTCTCTAGATGAATGGCTATTTCTGTTGCTTCCATTTCGTGCTTTTCAAATAATGCTGCCATCAATATTGAGGTTGTGCGTCTTTTGGAATTATGATTTTCCTCATGAAAATTATTGACAATTATTGGATTTCTTGAACATATGGTAGCTTCATTATTATTTTTAAACGATCCCCTATATTCTTCTCCATCGTAATCTATCAATGTGCATTCCTAACAACAGTACAGGATTGCTCTGTTTACTTAGAACCCTCTCTTAGCACTTTTTGTGTGGATTTTTTTTATTTTGATAATGGTTATTCAGACATATGTGAGTTGACACCACCATTGAAGAATTTATTTCCCTTCCTCTCACAGTTAGTGATGCTGAACATTTTTAAAAATATTATTGGACATCTGTATATCTTCTTATGAGAAGTGTCTATTTCATCACCTATTTATTTATTTCATTTGGGTTGTTCATTTGGCTGTTATTGAGCCACATGAGCTGCTTCCATATTTTGGAGATTCTTCTGTTGTCATTATCTTCAGTTGCAAATGTTTTTCCCATAATGAGACTTCATTTCTGTCTTGCTTATTGGTTTCCTGTGCAACATATTTAAGTTTAGTTAAGTCTCTTTATATATCTTTGGTTTTATTTTCATTTCCCAAGGAGGTAGTTAAAAAAAAAAAAAGTTGATGCTGCATTCCATGTCACAATGTATTCTACCTATGCTTTCCACAATTATTATTGATTTACAGTTTCTGGCCTCATAAGTAGGTCTTTAATCCATCTTGAATTTGTCTTATTCTATGGTGCTAAGGAGTGACTAAATGTGATCCACTGGAGCAGGTAATGGCACACCACCCCATTATTCTTGCTATGGCACCTCTATAAGCTGTATAAAAAGGCAACAAGGTGTGATACCAAAAAAAGAGTCTCCCATGATGGTAGATGCCTAATATGCTACTTGAGAGAAGCAGAGGTTAATAACTAACGTTTCCAGAAAACAGCAAGTGGTTGCCCAAAAATGGAAATAAGCCTCATTGTTTATATGTCTGGAGATGAAATTAAAATGGAATGCTGTGAAGAACAGTATTGCAGGGCAACCTAGAATGTTAGATCCATGAATAATTTGCATTGAATGTGGTATAACAGGAGATGGCAACAGCCAACTCGTTGAAAAAGACCCTGGTTCTGGGAAAGATTGAAGGCAGCAGGAGAAGGGGGAAACAAAAATGAGATGATTGGATGGCATCACCTATGCAATAGATATGAACTCTGGCAAACTCCAAGAGGTGGACAGGAAAGACTGGCATGCTGCAGTTCATGGCATCCTAAAACGTCAGACACGATTTGGCCACAGAAGAATAACCAGGTCGTGTTCTAACTGTATTCTAATACTTTTACCTGTCCAGATTTTCCACTTTAACTTCTCAAATATATTATCTTCTTGCCATTGAATATTGTTGCCTCCTTTGTCAAAAATTAGGTGATCATTGGAAGAGATTATTTTAGGGTTTTCTATCTGTTCCATTGGCTTTAATCCCAATATTGTGTTAATTGCATGGCATTTTCAAAACTATATGTTTTTTGTATAGACTGAAGTGAGGAAACCTGAGTCCTGTAGCTCAGTTTCTATTTCCCAAGTTTGCATGGTTATTCAAATCTTTGTGTTTCCATCAAGTTGTAAAGTTTGTTTTTTTTTTTTTTGGTTCTATTCTGTGAAAAATTTCATTGGTAATTTAATAGGGATGATACTGTATTTGCAAACTCCTTTTCATAGTGTAGCCATTTTCACATATTGATTTTTAAAGCCCCCAAAATAGTATATCTCTTATTTCATTTCTGTCACCTTAAAAAAAAAAAGTATTTATTTTAATTGAAGGCTGATTACTTGACAATATTGTAGTGGTTTTTGCCATACATTGACATGAATCAACCATGGGTGTACATGTGTACCCCATCCTGAACTCCCTCCCACTTCCCTCTCCATCCCATCCCTCAGGGTCATTCCAGTACACCAGCCCTGAGCACCCTGTCTCATGCATCAACCCTGGACTTGTGATCAATTACATGTATGGTAATATACATATTTCAATGCTATTCTCTCAAATCATCCCACCCTTGCCTGCTCCCACAGAGTCCAAAAGTCTGTTTTTTACATCTGTGTCTATTTTGCAGTCTCAAATACAGGCTCATTGTTACCATTTTTCTAAATTCTATTTGTGTTAATATTCTCTATCGCTGTTTTCCTCTCCGACTTAATTCACTCTGTATAATAGGCTCTAGTTTCATTCACCTCATTAGAACTGATTCAAATGCATTGTTTTTAATAGCTGAGTAATATTCCTTTTTTTTTTTTCCAGTGAGTCAACTCGTCGCATGAGGTGGCCAAAGTATTGCAGTTTCAGCTTTAGCATCAGTCCTTCCAATGTACCCAGGATTGATCTTATTTAGAATGGACTGGTTGAATCTCCTTTCAGTACAAGGGACTCTCAAGAGTCTTCTTCAACACCACAGTTCAAAAGCATCATTTCTTCGACAATCAGTTTTCTTCACAGTCCAATTCTAACATCCATACATGACCACAGGAAAAACCATAGCGTTGACTAGATTGACCTTGAGTGAATTCCGGGAGTTGGTGATGGACAGGGAGTCCTGGCGTGCTGTGATTCATGGGGTTGCGGAGAGTCGGACACGACTGAGTGACAGAACTGAACTGAACTGAGTATTCCATTGTGTATATGTACCAGAGTTTTCTTATCCAGTTGTCTGCCGATGGCTATCTCAGTTGCTTCCATGTCCTGGTGGTTGTAAGCAGTGCTGCAATGAACAGTGGGGTACAAATCACTTTCTTAATTCTGGTTTCCTCGGTGTGTATCCCCAGCAGTGGGATTGATCTGCCATATAGCAGTCCTATTTTCCAGTTTTTTAAGGAATCTCCACCCTGTTCTCCACAGTGGCTGTACAAGTTTGCATTCCCACCAACAATGTAAAAGTGTTCCCTTTTCTCTGCACCCTCTCCAAAGGGCTTATCATCTTTTATTTGTCTCATCCATACCTTATTATTTCTGTCCCAAAAGTCCTTTTTCAGTTTAGGCAGGATTATGCCCAATATTTCATTTTTCCTGTTACAATGGTGAATCAGATTATTTCCTTAATTTTTTTTTTTTTTTGGTTTTCTCTTGTTATTTATAGGAATGCAGGAGATATCTTCCTGTTTATTTTTTTAATCCAACAACTTTCCTAAAGTCATTGTTGTTAATTTTCTGGTGCCATCTTAAGATTCTGTGACATAATAAATTGTGTCGAAAAACAGTGACACTTTTACCTCTTATTTTTCAGTTTACTGGTAATGTTTTTTTTCTTCTTCTTCTTCACTGATTGCTGTAGCTAACAGACCCAAGATTATTTTGAGTAACAGTGGTGAGAGTGGCAAACTTTAACTTTCTCATGATCTTAGGTAAAATATTTTCAGTTTTCACCTATGAGAAGCATTTTAGTGGTAGGTTTATCCATACATGGTCTTTATTAAGATGAAGATGATCCTCTCTGTTCCCACTTCCTGTACAGGGTTTTTCATAAATAAGTGTTTAATTTTGTCCAAGGTGCTTTCTGCATCTGTGTCTTAGATGTGTTCAACACATCTCCTTGGAAACGTTTATTATCATTCATTGTTTTTTTCTCATCTGGCCACTTGATGCAAAGTGCTGTCTCAGTAACGAGTGCTCTGATACTGGGAATCAGTTCAGTTCAGTCGCTCAGTCGTGGCCTACACTCTGCGACCCCATGAATCACAGCACGCCAGGCCTCCCTGTCCATCATCAACTCCCAGAGTTCACTCAAACTCATGTCCACAGAGTCGGTGATGCCATCCAGCCATCTCATTCCCCATCGTCCCCTTCTCCTCCCACCCCCAACCTTTCCCAGCATCAGAGTCTTTTCCAGTGAGTCAACTCGTCGCATGAGGTGGGCAAAGTATTGCAGTTTCATCTTCAGCATCAGTCCTTCCAATGAACACCCAGGATTGATCTCCTTTAGAATGGACTGGTTGGATCTCCTTGCAGTCCAAGGGACTCTCAAGAATCTTCTCCAGCACCATAGTTCAAAAATATCAATTCTTCGGCGATCAGCTTTCTTCACAGTCCAAATCTCACATCCATACATGACCATGGGAAAAACCATAGCCTTGACTAGATGGACCTTTGTTGGCAAAGTAATGTCTCTGCTTTGTAATATACTATCTAAGTTGGTCATAACTTTCCTTCCAAGGAGTAAGTGTCTTTCAATTTCATGGCTGCAATCAGCATCTGCAGTTTCCATCTATTTCCCATGAAGTGATGGAATTGAAGGTAAAAAGAGAAATGGGTAGCAGATGATGAGAGAATTAGATAACATCACAAACGCTATGGACATGAGTCTGAACAAATTCTGGGACATAGGGAAGGTCAGCCTGATGGGACACAGTCCATGGGGTGGCAAAGGGATGGGCATGAATAACTGACTGAACAACAATAGCAAAACATTCTTTCCTGTTATTGACAGTAGTAGATATCCGTGACTACTTCATTTTCTATCTCGTCATACCCTATCTATATCTCAGTTGCACTACTTTCACCACATACCATGCAAAGATTCAGCCATGTCTGTTGCTATTGCGCTCCCCCAAATGGACCAAAGTATATGTGATTTCTCAACTACACATGATTCAATGGTCTCCTAACCATTCTCCAGCATCCATTTATGTTCCTCAGAAATCTCTACCTTGCTATAGACAGAGAAAATTGTCTCTCACTAGCGAAGCCATGCGATAGAAAGCAAGTTCTTGAGAATAAATACCCTTTCAGGATTCTGTATTCTAACTTTGTCTCAGTCTTCACATTGTACTATTAAGTCTCATTTCTTCAGTCACACTGAAGTTTCAGTCTGTGTTCTCTTCTTCTCAGTCTCAGTGTCTGTGCAGACACTGTTCTTCTGTTTTCCTTGATTTCCTTTTTTATTAATGTCTATGAGATGTTATTTTAAATTCCTCTGGAAACTTCTTTTCACTTTACAGATCATTTTGAGATTTAATTTTAGATTATCCTAATTGATGTGCCTTGATAGACTGTCCTCTTCCAAAGGAATAAATTATGACAACCCACAACTATTTCAGCTTGTGATTTACTCACCTGTATTCAGGAGTAAAGGACTGTATTTGAATAATACAACCTGAATGGATGTGCAACTTAGTCACTGAGTCATGCCCAACTCTGCAACCTCATGGAATGCAGCCCAACAGGATCATCTATCCATGGGCTTTTCCAGCAAAGATATTGGAGTGGGTTGCATTTACTTATCCAGCACAACATGAACAATGGAAATAGGAGATGAAAATTTTAACGTATAAAATTTAATAAATTCCGAACTTGAAGAGTTAATTCCCTAAAAAGAGTAAAAGTAACTTGATTGCAAGTTAAAATCACCAATTTTTGTTGTCTATCCCACAATCAGGTACAGAAAAAATCATCAGCTTCTCTGAAAAGCATAATTTTCAATTATTAATATGGCTAAGGAATATTAAAAAAAATCAAAAAGAAATATCAGAGATCTATATCATAGACAGAAAATAGAGGCAAAGAATGGCATTTTTCTTCAAGGGAAATTGAGGCTAGATTATTAATCTTTCTCTCTTTCTTTTTCTTGGTGAATGTTATTTGGCATTCCTAGTGATAAATTTTCATCAAGATCCCTTAAATCACGGTCCATACTTGCTTTCCAAGTGAATTATTGGTGAGGATTTTTGGAAGAAATGGAATGAGGGAAACAAGACACAGCAGAGTGAAAATAAATCTAATCTCAAGTGGAGGCAAAATTGCGCTGTGTGTAGAATTTCTACATCAAATGTGTCAGTTCAGTTCAGGTCAGTTCAGTTGCTCAGTCATGTCCGACTCTTTGTGACCCCATGAATCACAACTCGACAGGCCTCCCAGTCCATCACCAACTCATGTGTAATTATGTATATTTTATGTATGAGCATACTAGTGAAGATTTTCATCTTCATTATGAAATTCTTGATACATCAAATATGAAAATCTGAATGAATGTTTTCTGACAACACATGAAACTTTGCATATTTGGAATAAGAAAGGCTGGTGATTTTTTTCATCTGACATATGAACTGTGAATTTCACATGTAGCCTTATAGGTTCATTGTTGAGACCTGAAATACAGTTTTGTGTTTTGTTTTTTTTTTAATAGGAGAAAATGTGGATACATTTTCAAACATGTAATTAGAAAGTCTGAATGCTTATAAGCAGGACTGCACAAAGATATTCATATGTATATTATGGACCTTCGATATTTTGTATATGAAAATATCACTTCATATTTTCAAGCTTGAAGTGTGACTTTCCTATATTTTTAATTTGGTAATCTGAGTGTTGAGGGCATGTTATTCTAATAAATTATGGAATAAACACTATTTCACATTTGAAAAACTGCACACAACGTTTAATTATAGAAATTTGGAATTTTCTGTGCTTGATATATGAACAACTGAGCTGCAATTTTAGCACGGAATATTGAATTCTATACATTTTAAATATGAATAACTGGGTATCAGACATACTACCTGAGACATAGAATACTGTATATTTCACATATGAAATTTTGAACACATTTTATCTTACATGAAATATGCAGACTCTTCAACATGACACATGAAAAGCTGCACTCTGATTTTCCTACATGAAATATGGAAATCTCTGTGTTCAGTATGAGAAAACCTGGACACAAATTACCTTATAAAAAATAAAGACTTCTCTATGTTTTGCATGAGAAAATCTGGGGACAGATTCTCTACTGAAACATGACATTTTATAAATTCAATATATTAAATCCTGGGCATAGTATTTCTGTTGAACAAGAAATATAACATCCTTGTGTGTAACTAACATGTGAGGATCTGGACATACCTTATCCTTCATGAAAAATGGAGTACTCTTTCACATTTAAAAAGTGGGTTAGATTTTCTTTTCCTCCATGACCTATAACATTCTCGGTATTTCACACATGAAAATTTAGGCAAAAAATAAACATTTAGGCACAAATTAAAAATTTAGATGAAATTTGGAAATGTTTATATTTCATAGGCAAAACTCTAAAATCAGTCATCCCAAATGCAACTCTGTGTATTTTACATATTGCATGACATTTTTTCTGTATGTTTACACACAAAATTTTATGTTGATATTCACATAAGAAAAACAACTAAATGGTTCTCCTGTATGATGAATGTTGTGTAAAAATGTTCCATCATGAAATGTAGAATTTTTTACAGTCCACATAAGAAAATCTTGGTGCTGATTTTCCAACATGAAAGGTAGAATCCTTATATTTCACACTTGGAAACCTGGGAGTGACTAGTGGTCCCTGGATCATGGAATTTTCTAAGTTCATGTATGTTAATCTAAGTTCAATAATTCCTGTATGAAATACGATATTCTCTCTGCTACACAGATGAAAATCCTGGTGCAGAATGTTATGAAAAATGGCTTTCTCTGAATATTACATATGGCAATGCAATCACAGATTTTCTTAAGTGAAGTTGGGAAGCATCTGCACTTCATATTGAAAATGGAGTCTCATAATTTCCATAATGAATTAAAGAATAGTCTGTATTTCACATATGAACATCTGCTCGCAGATAGACCAACATGTTATGTGGAGTTTTGTATATTTCATATGCCAACATCTTGGCACTAAGTTTCTAATGAGAAATATGCATTTTTCATTATTGCACATGTGAAAATCTGACTATCTGGAATACACCACATTTCTTTTTTTATTTTATTATTATTATTATTTTTACTTTATATTATTGTATTGGTTTTGCCATATATTGCCTTGAATCTGCCCCTGGTGTGCCTGTGTTCCCCATCTTGAACCCTCCTCCCTCATCCCTTCCCGTCCCATCCCTCTGGTTCATCCCAGTGCACCAGCCCTGAGCATTCTGTATCATGCATCAAACCTGGATTTGCGATTCGTTTCACATATGATAATACACATGTTTCAATGTCATTCCCCCAAATCATCCCACCATTGCCGTCTCCCACAGAGTCCAGAAGACTGTTCTATACATCTGTGTCTCTTTTGCTGTCTCGTGTACAGGGTTATCATTATCATTTTTCTAAATTCCATGTATATGCATTAGTATACTGTAATGATGTTTTACATTCTGGCTTACTTCGCTCTGTATAATAGGCTCCAGTTTCATCCACTTCATTAGAACTCATTCAAATGAATTCTATTTAATGGCTGAGTAATATTTCATCGTGTATATGTCCCATAGCTTTCTGATCCATTCGTCTGCAGATGGACATCCAGGTTGCCTCCATGTTCTGGCTTTAATAAACAGTGCTGCGATCAACATTGAAGTGCATGAGTTTCTTTCAATTCTGGTTTCCTCGGTGTATATGCCCAGCAGTGGGATTGCTGGGTCGTATGGAAGTTCTATTTCCAGTTTTTAAGGAATCTCCACACTGTTCTCCATAGTGGTTGTACTAGTTTGCATTCCCACCAACAGTGTAAGAGGGTTCCCTTTTCTCCACACCCTCTACAGCATTTTTTACTTGTAGACTTTTGGACAGCAGCCATTCTGACTGGCATGAAATGGTACATCATTGTGGTTTTGTATTGCATTTCTCTGAGTGATGTTGAGCATCTTTTCATGTGTTTGTTAGCCATCTGTCTGTCTTCTTTGTAGAAATCTCTGTTTAGTTCTCTGGCCCATGTTTTGATTGGGCCATTTTTTTTTTTTTTTCTAAAATTGAGTTCAGGAGCTGCTTGTATATGTTTCAGATTAATTCTTTTTCAGTTGCTTCATTTGCTATTATTTTCTTCCATTCTGAAGGCTGTCTTTTCACCCTGCTTATAGTTTTCTTTGCTGTGCAGAAACTTTTAAGTTTAATTAGGTCCCATTTGTTTATTTTTGCTTTTATTTCCAATATTCTGGGAGGTGGATCATGGAGGATCCTCCTGTGATTTATGTCGGAGAGGGTTTTGCCTATGTTCTCCTCTAGGAGTGTTATAGTTTCTGGTCTTACATTTATATCTTTAATCCATTTTGAGTTTATTTTTGTGTATGGGGTTAGGGAGTGTTCTAGTTTCATTCTTTTACAAGTGGTTGACCAGTATTCCAAGCATCACTTGTTAAGGAGATTGTCTTTTCTCCTTTGAATATTCTTGCCTCCTTTGTCAAAGATAGGTGTCACAGGTGCATAGATTTATCTCTGGGCTTTCTATTTTGTTCCATTGATCTATATTTCTGTCTTTATACCAGTATCAAACTGTCCTGATGATTGTGGCTTTGTAGTAGAGCCTGAAGTCCAGCTTGTTGATTCCCCCAGTTCCAGTCATCTTTCTCAAGATTACTTTGGCTGTTCGAGGTTTTTTATTTTTCCATACTAATTGTGAAATTATTTTTTCTAGCTCTGTGAAAAATACTGTTGGTAGTTTGATAAGGATATCATTGAAACTATAAATTACTTTGGGTAATATATTCATTTTCACAATATTTATTCTTCCAATCTTTGAACAGGAAATATTTCTCCATCTATTAGTGTCCTGTCTGATTTCTTTCACCAGTGTTTTATAGTTTTCTATATATAGTTTATTTTTTGTTTGTTTCTTTAGGTAGATACATTCCTAAGTGTTTTATTCTTTCCATTACAATGGTGAATGGAATTATCTCCTTAACTTCTCTATTTTCTCATTATTAGTGTATAGGAATGCAAGAGATTTCTGTGTGTTGATTTTATATCCTCAACTTTACTGTATTCATTACTTCTAGTGGTTTCCTGGTTAACTCTTTAGGGTTTTCTGTGTAGAGGATCATGTTATCTGTAGACAGTGACAGTTTTATTTCTTTTCCAATTTGGATTCCTTTTATGTCATTTTTCTGCGCTGATTGCTGTGACCAAAACTTCCAAGATTATGTTGAATAGTAGTGGTGAGAGTGGTGACCCTTTTCTTGTTCCTGACTAGGGGAAACACTTTCAATTTTTCACCATTGAGGATAATGTTTGCTGTGGGTTTGCCGTATGTAGCTTTTATTATGTTGAGGAATGTTCCTTCTATTCCCACGTTCTGGATGGCTTTTATCATAAATGGATGTTGAATTTTGTCAAAGGCTTTCTCTGCATCTATTTAGATAATCATATGGTTTTTATTTTTCATTTTTTTAATGTGGGTATTGCATTGATTTATTTGCGAATATTGAAGAAACCTTACATTCCAAATATGCAAATTTTCATTTGTTGTCAGAAGACTTTCACTCAGATTTTCATACCTGGTATAACGAGAATTCCATATATGAAGATGAAAATCTGCACTGGAACATTCATATGTAAAATATACACAATTACACATTTGATGTAGAAAATTCTGCCCCAAGTGAAATTTCGCCCCCACTTGAGATTGCATTTAGTTTCACTCTGCTGTATCTTGCTTCCTTCATTTCATTTTTCCCGAAAGCACTCACCAATAATTCACTAGAAAAACAAGTATGGACCCTGATTGAAGGGATCCTGATGAAAAACTATGACCAGGAATGCCAAATAACATTTACCAAGAAAAAGAAAGTGAGAAAGATTCATATTCTAGTCTCAATTTCTCTTGAAGAGAAATGCCATTATATGCCTCTATTTACTAACCATGATATAGATCTCTGAGATTTCTTTTTTGCTTTTTTTTTTAATATTCCTTAGTCATATTAATAATTGAAAAATATGCTTTTCAGATATGCTAATGCTTTTTTTAAACCTGATTGTCGGATAGACAGCAAAAGTTGGTGATTTTAACTTGCATTCAAGATACTCTTTTTCTTTGGTGTGAATTCTCTCTGTATATTCAGAATTTATCAAGATTTATAAGCTGAAAAAATGTATTTCTTAATAGTTCCAGTATTCTTGTTGCCCTGGAGAAGGAAATGGCGATCCACTCCAATATATTTGCCTGGAATATCTATGGGTAATCAAGTTTGTTGGGCTGCAGTCCTTGAGTTTGCAGAGTTGGGCATAACTCAGTGACTGTGATGCACACCCATTCAGGTTGTATTACTCAAATACAATTCTTTAATCCTGAATAGAGGCGAGTAGAATCACAAGCTAAAATAGATGTGGGTTGTCATAATTTATTCCTTTTGGAGAGGACAGTCTATCAAAGCTCGTCAAAAAGGTCAATCGAAAATTAAAATCTCAAAATGATTTGTACAGTGAAAAATAGTTTCCTGAGGAATTTAAAATAAAATCTCATAGACATTAATTAAAAAGAAAAATCAAGGAAAACGGAAGAACATTGATTGCACAGTGAGACTGAGAAGAACAGAACACAATGAGACTTCAGTGTGATTTAAGAAATGAGACTTAAGCGAACAATGTGAAGACTGAGACAAACTTGGAATACAGAATCCTAAAAGGGTATTTATTCTCAAGAACTTGCTTTCTATCGCATGGCTTCGCTAATGAGTGACAATTTTCTCTGTCTATAGCAAGGTAGAGAGTTTCTGAGGAACATAAATGGATGCTGGAGAATGGCTAGGAGACCATTGGATCATGTGTAGTTGAGAAATCACATATATTTTGGTCCATTTGGGGGACAGCAATAGCAACAGACATGGCTGAATCTTTGCATGGTATGTGGTGAAAGTAGTGCAACTGAGATATAGATAGGGTATGGCGAAATAGAAAATGAAGTAGTCACGGATATCTACTACTGTCAATAACAGGAAAGAATGTTTTGCTATTGTTGTTCAGTCAGTTATTCATGCCCATCCCTTTGCCACCCCATGGACTGTGTCTCGTCAGTCTGACCTTCCCTATGTCCCAGAATTTGTTCAGACTCTTGTCCATAGGGTTTGTGATGCTATCTAACCCTCTCATCATCTGTTACACACTTCTCTTTTTATCTTCAATTATTCCCAGTATCAGAGCATTCTCTAATGAGACAACACTTTGCATCAGGTGGCCATAGAAGAAAAGAACAATGAAAGATAGTAAACGTTTCCAAGTAAGGTCTTGAACACATCTAAGATACAATGCAGAAAACACCTTTGACAAAATTAAAGACTCATTTGTGATAAAAGCTGTACAAGAAGTGGGAACAGAGAGGATCATCTTTAACTTAATAAAGGCCATGTATGAACAAACCCATCACTACTATGTTTTTCAGAGGTGTAATCTGAAAGCATGTTGCCTAAGGTTGTGAAAAAGACAAAGTTTGCCATTCTCACCACTGTTATTCAACATAATCTTGGGACTGCTAGCTACAGCAATCAGTGAAGGGAAAAAAAAAATTACCTGCAAACTGATAAACAGGACGTAAAAATGTCACTGTTTGCTGAAAAAAGTTACATTTCAGAGACTCCTAAGATTGCACCAGAGAATTAATACGGAAGTGGTTGGATAAAGAAATAAACAGGAGAAAATCACCTGCATTCCTAGAAATAACAAGAGAAAACAAAAAACAAAAAATAAGGAAACAATATTATTCACCATTGTAACAAGAAAAATAAAATCCTTGAGAATGAACCTGCCTAACCAGAGAAAAGACTTGTGGCCAGAAAAGAGTAAGGTATGGATGAGACAAATCATAGATGAAACAAATGGAATGAGAGATATACTATTATTTGGACTATAAAAATCAATATGTGAAACTAGCTACACTATAAAAACGAGGTTACAGATTCAATGTCATCCCTATAAAATTACCAATGATATTTTTCACAGAAATAGAACAACAACAACAAAAAGTCTTTACAACTTTATCGGGGTCCAGCCCCGATATGACCCAGGGTATCCTCGGGATGAACGGCGTCGGCGTTAGAGAGAGAGAGAGAGAAAGAGAGAGAGAGAGAGACAGGGGCTGATGATTCCTTGGTTTACGCTGGAAACCAATAAAACCCCAGCACGGGGCTTGCTCTGTTTACGTAGGCCGCAGGCGCCCTCTCGAATCACTTGAGGCACCCTACCAGGGCACCCCCTCGAGTGGGTCTTAGAAGCCCAGGCAGATAAGTAAACTCAGAGGGCCCAGCGCTCCAAGGATCTCAACCAGAAAAAGGAGAATAGAGAAAAGGATGGAAAGAGAGAAAGAACGACACGGGGAGACCAAGCTTCAGTGAGCAAGGCCCAAAACTTTATTTTCCAGTGCTGCTTTTATACCCTAAGTTATGCGCATAAGAAACAAAGAAAGGGAGGTATAGATTCATACCAAAATCACGTGGGGTCAGCAGTCTTGACCCTTATCAGGATCAGGGCTCATTTTTGTATATCTCATGATAAAAAGTTTTTAGGTGGTTTACATCATCTTCTGGCCAGGGGGCCTGCTAACAGTTTATGGCCCTCTCTCCTAACAATAGGTTAGTTAGCAAGTAAAGGACTTTTCTTTAAGGTGACTTTCCTAAAGTTAGGTGCTAGACACATAACAAAGTTACATTCCTATAAGGCACCGGTGTAGTGAGCTGCAAGAAAGGAACTTATTAACTTAAGATCTGATGTGGTTAAGTCAAAGGATTAATATATTTCCAAGGATACAATAGATAGAGGAAACTGCAGCAAGCATTGATTCAACAATGAAATCTTTTCTAGTACTATTCTAGTGATTTTAACTTCTTCAACAGATTCCTGCATTTTAGGAGCCCGGACAAACTTGTCATGCAAGTTAGAAAGCTATCAGAGGGGCTTGGATTGGAACACTCCTATTAAGCCGAGGAGAACTTTTAAACTACAGCTCTGAATTAATGTTTTCAGAGAAAGGTGGTTGGGGGGAAACCCCCGTAAGTATTAGAGGACTTGGTAAGAGGCGTAAGATAGTAAATCAGTCAGATTCCGGTTTTCTTTGGGGTAGATGCTCAGGTAAGTCCAGGGGGCTCCTCGAGTCCTGATTAGCCTTTGCCCGTCAGGCCTCTTCCCCAGTTGACCTTTGCCACGGGTAGGATTTCCCTCGCTGGCTCCCGGCATCTCCCCCTTTTTTATTTCTTAAAACAGCCAGATGTAGTTCAGCTGCGAGCTTCTGAGTGCTCTGCCGGAGAGTTCTGACGACACAAGGAAGAATTATAATGAGAAGCAAAATTATAGCAGCCACAGCAATATAGCTGAAAACAGTAGATAGAATGTTTTTTCCAGAAATGAAGTTAGAGAAAGTATGAAAAAAGTCATTTGCTACTCCTGCAGCAGTAAAGTCTAGTCGGGAGTGTTCCAAAGTCTTTATCTGATTTTGAAGTTTTCCTAAATCCAAACTAATGCTGGAACTGTTCCAAACCCCCAAAATGTGGCTTTTAATTTTCTCCCAGTCATAATCTGTGTCGTTTACTCTCAGGGGTGTAACACATATCCACCGATAGTCAGCGTGACAGGACAATGCCAATTTTACTTTTAAAGCCTGTAATTCAGTCCCAATATACATCATCGCCTCTTCTAGGGCATTTACCCTTATTTCTAGCTTCTATAACTTCCTGTGTAGCTAGCATTAAAGAAACATCTTTGGACATATTGTCAACATATTGAGCAGTATGTACTTGAGTCAATGACTCTGCTGCTGCAGTAACAGAAGTGATTGCTACTACTAAAGCTGAAATTCCTAGGATAAGCAAGCCCACAAATCGTCGTGGTCACATTAAATCTTGTAGTTGTAGCACAGCAAGACCATAGTTATTATACCAATGAGTAGTTAAAGTTACAGGCACCATTAGATAGGGTGGTCATTGTAATATCACAAAAGAGCAGACATTGTATTGGGGAGTCAGACAAGATGAGAGCATACATTGTTTACAAGACACTACATTAGGTCCGCCTGAATAATTCATACATATATTAATTCTCTCAGAGTGATTAGTAAAGAGAAAAACATAGGGAGATGGTAAGCAAAAATATTTTTTGGTCAAATTAGAGTAATGGGGGCAGTAGCGGCAAGCAAAGTACAGAAGCAAAAATGCATTACAGGAGAATTAAGTTCTACATTAGGTTACAGCGTCTAATCTGAAATCACACCCATAATATCATTTTTCAGGATATTTAGGAAATAGTTATTTCCCAGGATGTTTGAACCATAGCTACTTTATTTTGACTTTTAATTGTAAGAATTCTTTTTTTTTTTCTTTTAACCAAAGCAGATGTCACCATTAATGACGTCAGTATTTTTTTAGGTATGAGAAGATGCAAGAATTGGAACTCATACTCTGGACCACTGTCTTACTAGCCTCCTGATCCAGGAAAATATTCCCTCTTGTTGCTTTTTCTCATACCCAGAGTCACACTATTACAATTATTGATCTCATATGGAACTGCATATCAGCATTATATCACAGGCTCAGTGAAACAAGTGACATAGAAAATAATATAGCCATAGCTAGCAGTTATTAGTAAAATAAGAATTATCACTCAAGAACTTTTATTAGATAAAGCTTGGTATACCCCAAGTCACCTGACTTCATTTGTTAAATGACTATAGCCTGGTGTTAATCTCCTGGTTGTACATTATGGAGCATCTGACCTTTATCGAACTGTCTCAGCAGTGAGTCTTAGTAAACACTAGACCTTAATTAACAAAACTAGAAACTTAATTTATCAATTTACAAAACTTTAAATATTAGAGGTCTAAGAAGTCAGGAAAACATTATAAATGATCATACAAATCAGGTCCAGCGTCTTGGGCAAGCTGTCTACCTCTGGTGTCATTGTCTTCTCATCCTGGTGTAGTGTAGTTTCTTCTGAAAAAAGTCCTTCCATCCAGGTTGGAGATAGTCCCTTAAATTGTCTTTTTTTTTTTTGTCCTGGTTGCAGGTCATGAGGCATCTGATCTTCATCCAAAGATGAAGTAATCTACTGAGATAAGCTTCAGAAACAAACTTAGGGTGTTTTTTAAGAATTCAATTAAATTTTATATTAATATCACATAACAGCAAAGATCCATTCAGGAAATGAGTCTTAGTAGATACAGACTTCCATTAACAAACTTGAATTCAACATTCATTGAAACATCTTTTTTTTTTTTTTTACTCTCATTTTTATCAAATATAACCAAATTAAGACTTGTTTACAAAATAGATCTGTTCTCAATAAACTTGACCTGATTATATATAACCATAGACCTTTTTTTTTTTTTTTTTTTTTGCTTTGCTGAAACTTTTATGGAGTCTCAAACTTAACTTTAAAATAAAAACCTTTCAGGGCTAGGAAAGTCATCCCAAAGGCTTATCACAGATTTCGCCTAACAGATCTAAGTGAATTCCTCCCTTTATTTTTTAGTGAGATAACCTTTCTAATTTATGTGATAAAGTTACTGGAAGCCTAAGAGTTTCCAGTCTCTGAAGGGGTCAGATAAAAATGTTAAAAAATGTTAAATGCTTTAATTTGTTTAATAAATACCATTTTACCAAATTACTGTTAAATCATAATTAGTTTGAGGGGAAGGTTTTCTAAGATCTGGAAAACAGATTTAAACCAGTAATTTTTCAGAAACCATAAAAGTTATAAGCATATTTGCCAGTTCATTCGGTCCTTTTGTTAACCTTTTTACAGTCATTGGTGTCCCATTAGAATCTTTTAATTTTTTACCCAGTTTAGAAACTTATATTTATTCTAAAGTCTTTTTTATAAATCTTCTGGAAGAGGGAGAATTTTTACAAGAAACTTGGTTAGTGCTGTGATAACACTTTAAGATAGTAATCAGAATTATGGCAACATTTTACCTGAATATATCAGAATTTATGTATAAATTGTTTCTAGGATATCTGTATTAGTAACATCTACCATACAATATAGCCGAGATTTATTATTTACTTGACAATATTTTCTATGTAATTTAATCATGGAAGTTGAACCCAATTACTCTAATATCTCGCTTTGGGATGTTTCAGGGGCCCTCTGAAGCATCCCAAAGTTAGCTAGAAGCCAAAAGTGCTTCAGATTGATTTAGAAAGTTTTGTCAACAAATATTAGAAAGGTTTAGAGCATTCAGTCAGATGGGATTATAGGTCACTATGAAATAATAGCTATTCACTCAGCCATAGTAACAATATAGGATTTCAGAGGAAAATATGGAACAGACCATAAAACTTAAATCTATTGTCAATGCAGTTTAAAATCTCAAGAAAACGTTTATTTATACACAAAACTCTTTGCTTGGGGTCCACTTTCCACAAAACCTTTTTATAACTTTCTGTACCCATTTTTTCTCCCATCCTGGAACAGCCAACTGTAAGTCAGACCTACTACCTTTTTCCTTCATAAAATGTAACTTCATTCTTCATACCTTCTTTACTGAACACACCCATCTTACTTCCCTTAAGCAACCAAGAATTGACCTTTATATTAGCATTCTATAGATTGGTGAACATAAATACCAGTGATAACTTAAAAAAATTTTAGCGAACATCTCAGGATGGCATCAAACATTATTTATTAATAGTCTAAAATCTTTAGTTTTTTTGTAAGTTAGTATTCAGTAGTGAATGTTTCAGAATCTTATTTTATTTGGAAATGACCTAGCTATTCAATAAATTTTTGTTACTTAATTTAGCACAACCTTAGAAATTCAAGTTACCAAAATCTAGAGAAACTGTTTTAGACAGACATTTTTAATCTTAATAGAATTTATCTAAAAGCTCATATCTCATTTACTTTTTTATTTTTTATTTATTTATTTATTTTTTTAGAGGTACCTTTTTTGCCAACAAACTTATGACAGATATAATAATATAACAATATTTAACTTATAATAAACCTAGGTACAATGAAAATATGCTTAATGTTAATGACTCTTAGACATGTCTATATTGGATTAGCAAACAAACATTAATACTAGATATTTAATATTGACTATTTACCAGTTCACGTGACTCTGAAACTCAGGTTAATTTTTCTTGTACTTAGAATTGTCTGATTTGTAAGCGCTTATTTATTTATTTTTTAGGCCAATTAAATTAGAGCTCACAGCTTCAGCAATATTGTAAAATAAACAAGAAACAAAAAACAAAAGACACACACTGAGACATACATAAATCCAGACAGACAGATGTTAAAGTCTCTTGTTTCTTACAGGTCGGGGCACTCTGGCCAGTTGTCTGCATCAGGAGGAGACCAGGGACAAAAGTGTCCCAGTTGCGGCCGCTGGGTCTGGTCCATTGGCAGGCAAGCTGGCCCCTGAGTACCTCGAGTACTTTTTTAAAAACCCAATTTTAACTGCATTCGGTCTTCATCGGCCCCAAATTTATCAATTTTTGCCAACATTCCCTGCGTAATATGTTCTGGGCCATGTCTGCCAAAGTATATTAGGTTTGAGACCGCGAGGGTTAACTCTCATATGCAAACTATTTGTAGTAGTGGGACAATGTGAACAAGAACGAACAATCTCCCAAGCAGATTCTCGAGGAATCTTAAAATGATATCTTAAAGCCATAGCATTTTGATGGTGCAGTGAGTGAGAAGTTTGGGCCTCTTCAAAAGCAGAGGCCACTGTAATCTTGGTCAATGCATCTGCCAAATCATTGAAAGCATTTAAAGGGCCAGGCAGCCCAGAATGAGCTCGAATGTGGCCAATAAAAAATGGTCGGTTTCGCTTCCAAATTTGTTGCTGTAATTTAGTTAGTAAATGAAATATTGTGGTTTTATTTTCAGGCAGAACTGCAGTCTCAATATGTGGGAATAATCTGACTACATAATGAGAGTCAGAAAAAAGGTTGAAATCTTCTTCTGCAAACATGACAAAGGCTTCTATAACAGCTGTGAGTTCAGCTCTTTGAGCTGAAGTCTCCTGTGTTTGCAGAACCTTATGTTGATTTTTTGTAACTATAGAGGCTCTGCCATTAGCTGACCCATCAGTGAAAGCTAGGTGAGCGCCTGGAATGGGGAGTTGTCTGCACCTAACAGGGAAGATAACCGGGTGTCTAGATATAAAATTTAACAAAACATGTGAGGGTAAATGATGTAAAATTTGACCGAAATAGTTTCCTATAGCAATTTGCCAATCTTCATCAAACATTAAAAGAGCATCAAGCTGTTCTTTGTTATATGGAATTGCAATCTCTGATGGCTCTTTACCAAATAGTTCAATGCTCCGCCTTCTTCCTTTTAATATCAAAGTAGCTATCAGCCCCGGATAAGAAGCCACTATCTTTTTTGCTTGAGCAGGAAGATGGACCCATTCTAAAGGGCCGTTTTGCCATAAGACTCCCGTAGGTGCAATGGGGGTAGCTAAGCACATGAATTGCCAAGTGGCTGCTAAATCTATTTGTTTTACATAACTATTAGATAGGGCCTTTTTCACTGTAAGCAAGGCTTCTTGAGCCTCAGTAGTTAATTGCCTTTTTGAAGCTGGGTCGGGACCCCCACGCAAAAAAATGTTAAAGAGAGGTTTTAGCTCAGCAGTGGTTAATTTCAAGTAAGGCTGAATCCAGTTAATATCACCTAAAAGTCTTTGAAAGTCATTAAGAGTAACAAGATGATCTTTTCTTAATTGTAGTGGGGCATGAGTCACTGTTTTTGAATGTATAATCCTTCCTAAATAAGTTATGGATGGGTTGGTTTGAATTTTTTCCGGGGCAATTTTTAAGCCTCTAGCTGATAACGCCTGAGTTAACTCTTGGAGGACAGTTTGTAAATGAGCTCTATCTGGATGAGCTATTAAAATATCATCCATATAATGAATCATATATACCTGCTCATATTTAGCCCTAATATCTTGTATAGCGGTATTAACAAATTTTTGACATAAGGTGGGGCTATTTTTCATTCCCTGAGGTAACACTTTCCATTGAAACCTCAAATAGGGCTGTTTAAAATTTTCTGACGGCAGGCTAAAAGCAAATCGCTTTTTATCCATGGCGTTTAAGGGAATAGTGAAAAAGCAGTCTTGTAAATCAATTACAATTGTATTATATCCCTCTGGAACAGCTACTGGGGAGGGGAGCCCTGGCTGTAAGGCCCCCATGTCCTCCATAGTGGCATTAATAGCCCTAAGATCTTGTAAAAGCCTCTCAAGGTGTGGATCAAACTCATCTCCGGGGCTAGAGAGAACTCTTCTCTGGGGAACTTCCAGCGGTGGTCTCTCGCCCCTATAAGGGGGGGGAGGCAAAGGGGGACGAGAATGTCCCACATATTTGGTCTCTAGTTTTAGAGAGCCTTTTTGATGTTTAGATTTTGAGGACAGTTTATTTGAGGATTTTTTTTTTTTTTAAGCTTTTAGGAGTATCAATAGCTAAAAGGTATTCATCCTCATCAGAATGGTATTGATCTATTATCTTATCTAAATCTTCCTCATCTTGAGGAGGTGCAGAAGTATAGTAAATTTTTAGCTGTTTTCTCACCTTTTCTCAGGTATCTAAATTAACAGTGCCCTCTTCCAGAAACCAAGGACACTGGTCTTGAACAAAAGTAATTTAGCTTTTTTGACCTTAATTCCTCTTTTCTTTAACAGTTGTAAAATGACTCGTATAAAGAGTTGTCATCCTTTTGAGTTACTGTTACCCATGTCTGAAGTTTTAGTCTCTTAAAGAAAGTGTAAACCCTTCCACTTTTACTCACCCTACCTATCTTATGCAGGGGGGTTCCGGAAACCCTAAGTGGGGTCCTAGCCGTCCCGAAAACTGGACAATGGGGGAGACTTACCCTCGGAAGCCTGGTTCGGGCGCCACTTATCGGGGTCCAGCCCCGATATGACCCAGGGTATCCTCGGGATGAACGGCGTCGGCGTTAGAGAGAGAGAGAGAGAAAGAGAGAGAGAGAGAGACAGGGGCTGATGATTCCTTGGTTTACGCTGGAAACCAATAAAACCCCAGCACGGGGCTTGCTCTGTTTACGTAGGCCGCAGGCGCCCTCTCGAATCACTTGAGGCACCCTACCAGGGCACCCCCTCGAGTGGGTCTTAGAAGCCCAGGCAGATAAGTAAACTCAGAGGGCCCAGCGCTCCAAGGATCTCAACCAGAAAAAGGAGAATAGAGAAAAGGATGGAAAGAGAGAAAGAACGACACGGGGAGACCAAGCTTCAGTGAGCAAGGCCCAAAACTTTATTTTCCAGTGCTGCTTTTATACCCTAAGTTATGCGCATAAGAAACAAAGAAAGGGAGGTATAGATTCATACCAAAATCACGTGGGGTCAGCAGTCTTGACCCTTATCAGGATCAGGGCTCATTTTTGTATATCTCATGATAAAAAGTTTTTAGGTGGTTTACATCATCTTCTGGCCAGGGGGCCTGCTAACAGTTTATGGCCCTCTCTCCTAACAATAGGTTAGTTAGCAAGTAAAGGACTTTTCTTTAAGGTGACTTTCCTAAAGTTAGGTGCTAGACACATAACAAAGTTACATTCCTATAAGGCACCGGTGTAGTGAGCTGCAAGAAAGGAACTTATTAACTTAAGATCTGATGTGGTTAAGTCAAAGGATTAATATATTTCCAAGGATACAATAGATAGAGGAAACTGCAGCAAGCATTGATTCAACAATGAAATCTTTTCTAGTACTATTCTAGTGATTTTAACTTCTTCAACAGATTCCTGCATTTTAGGAGCCCGGACAAACTTGTCATGCAAGTTAGAAAGCTATCAGAGGGGCTTGGATTGGAACACTCCTATTAAGCCGAGGAGAACTTTTAAACTACAGCTCTGAATTAATGTTTTCAGAGAAAGGTGGTTGGGGGGAAACCCCCGTAAGTATTAGAGGACTTGGTAAGAGGCGTAAGATAGTAAATCAGTCAGATTCCGGTTTTCTTTGGGGTAGATGCTCAGGTAAGTCCAGGGGGCTCCTCGAGTCCTGATTAGCCTTTGCCCGTCAGGCCTCTTCCCCAGTTGACCTTTGCCACGGGTAGGATTTCCCTCGCTGGCTCCCGGCACAACTTGATGGAAATACAAAGACTTTGAATAACCATGCAAACTGAAGAAAGAAAAACTGATCTGCAGGACTCAGGTTTCCTCACTTCAGTCTATACAAAAACCTATAGTTTTCCACCTGGCATGAGATTGGCACAATACTGGGATTAAAGCCAATGGAACAGATAGTAAACACTAAGATAATCTCTTTCCCAAATGATCACCTAATCTATGACAAAGAAGACAGCAATATGCAATGGCAAGAAGATAATATATTTGACAAGTTAAGCTGGAAAAATCTGGACAGCTAAAAGTAAATGATTTCAGTAGAATAGTACCTGGTTATTCTTCTGTGACCGAGTTGTGTCTGACTTTTTGGGATGCCACGAACGACAACGTGCCAGTCCTTCCTGTCCCTCACCACCTCTTGGAGTTTGCCCGAGTTCATATGCATTGCATAGGTGATGCCATCCAATCATTTCATCCTTCTCTTCCCCTTCTCCTATTGCCTTCGATCTTCCCCGGAATCAGGTTTTTTGTAATGAGTTGGCTATTGCCGTCTCCTATTATACCACATTCAATTTAAATTGTTCATGGATCTAACATTCCAGGTTGCCCTGAAGTACTGTTCTTTATAGCTTTCCGTTTTACTTTCATCTCCAGACACATAAACAATGAGGTTTATTTCCACTTTGGGGCAACCATTTATTGCTTTCTGGAAACATTAGTTATTACCCTCTGCTCCTCCCAAGCAGCATATTTGGCACCTTCCATCCTGGATGATCATGTTTTGGAGTCTTACCGTGCTGCCTTTTTATATAGTTCGTGGAAGTCCCGTTGCAAGTATAAAGGGAGTGGTTAGCCACTCACTCCTCCAGTGGATCAACTTAAGTCACTCCTTTCAGTGCAGTTCAGTTCAGTCACTCCTTCAGTTCAGTTCAGTTTAGTTGCTCAGTCATGTCCTACTCTCTGCGACCCCATGAATCACAGCACGCCAGGCCTCCCTGTCCATCACCAACTCCCAGAGTTCACTCAAACTCATGTCCATTGAGTTAGTGATGCCATCCAGCATCTCATTCTCTGTCGTCCCCTTCTCCTCCTGCCCACCAACCTTTCCCAGCATCAGAGTCTTTTCCAGTGAGTCCTTAGCACCATAGAAAAAGACAAATTGAAGATGGATTAAAGACCTACATATAAGGCCAGAAACTGTAAATCAATAATATTTGAGGAAAGAATAGGTAGAATACATTGTGACATGAAATGCAGCAGCAACTTTTTTTTTTTTTTTTTTGCCTACCTACTTTGAAATGAAAATAAAACCAAAATTAAATAAAGAGACCTAATTATACTTAAACATTTTGCACAGCCAACCCATAATCAAGACAAAAATGAAGTCTCATTATGGGAAAAACATTTGCAACTGAAGATAATGACAACAGAAGAATCTCCAAAATATGGAAGCCTCTAATGTGGCTCAATAATAGCAAAACAAACAACCGAATTGGAACAAATGAATAGATGATAAAATAGACATTTCTCCTAAGAAGACATACAGATGCCCAACAATAATGGAAAAGATGCTCACCATCACTAATTGTAAGAGCTAGTGAAATAAAGTCTTCAGTGAGGGTATCAACTTACATTTGTCTGAATACTCATATAAAAAAAAAATCCACACAAAACTAATTCTGGAGAGGGTGTGGAGTAGACAAAACAACCCTATTCTGTTGCTAGGAGGGCACAATGGTCGATTAAAATTGAGAATAGAACAGGGTTCATTTAGAAATACGAATGAAGCTACCATATGTTCAAGAAATCCCAATAATTGCCAATAATTTTCATGAGGAAAATAATAATTCCAAAAGATGCACAACCTCAATATTGATGGCAGCAATATTTTCAATAGCAGCACATGGAAGCAACAGAAATATCCATTCATCTAGACAGGAATGGATAAAATGAGTTGGTACATGGATGGAATGAATCAGGTAAATTGCATAGATGTAGAAGGGCAGAGACAGTGTCAGATACAATAAAGTTAAGGCAAAAGAGGAAAAGAAATATCACATATTTACACAAATATATGGGATCTAGGTAAAACTGGAATAGATGATTCTCTATGAGAAGAATAGATAGGGACACAGCAATGGAGAAGAAATATACGGTTATCAAGGATGTAATGCCTGGTGATGGTAGCAACTGGGAGATTACAACAGAAGTATATATACTTTTGATCTATATGTACAGCACAGGGAAAACTGCTTAAGGCACTGTGGTGATCAGATTTAGAAAGAAGTCAAAAACATGGAGATAGATGTGTGGATGCTGTTTAGTCAGTATCTCGTTTACTAGTGTTCATGACCCGAAGGACTGGAGCATTCCCTAATTTTGCTTTAGGGGAGAAACTAACCAAATAATGTAAAGCAAGTATACTCCAAAAAGATTTAAGTTTTAAAAGTATAATAACCTTTTTTAAACATCATTATTCTTAATGAATCTCACATTATCTTGGAAGTCAAAAGTAGAGCTGAAAATGTCTGCATCTTAATGAGAAATGCAATGCAAATCTCAGAAAACTATATCTAAATTCATAACACACTTATTAAGAAAACAGCAGTAAAAATTAAAGTGACTGTACATTATATTTTGCTGCATATGTGCATGTCTAAAGATTGAAAACTTTTCCCCCAAAGAAAAATTACAATAAAAGAGATGGGACAGAACCATCAACAATCAACTCTGTCTAGTACTTTTGCATTTTATATATTCTAGTGTTTTTAATTTGTTGTATTTAATTCTATTGCATTACTTCTTTGAAATGTTCATTGTATTTGTCACACAATGTCTTTTACCTATCTGTTATGGATGAATGGCAATCTGTGTGCTCTTTTAAATCCCCTTTATTATTTATTTCAAAAACAATAGTTCTTCATTCACAGGAATTTAGGTTTTACAAAAATCTTTAACCGGTTATATTGATATGTTGAATTACATTCCCATGATGGCTGTAGGTACAAGAAAATCTGATATTTATTAAGGCATTCAGTTCTCAAATCAACTATCAGTTCAGTCGCTCAGTCGTGTCCAACTCTTTGTGACCCTGTGAAACACATCACCTCAGGCCTTCCTGTGAATCACCAGCTCCCGGAGTTTACCCAAACTCATGTTGATTAAGTCAATGATACCATCCAGCCATCTCATCCTCTGTCATCCCCTTCTCTTCCTTCCCTCAATCCCTCCCAACATCAGGGTTTTTTCCAATGAGTCAGCTCTTCGCATGAAGTGGCAAAATATTGGAGTTTCAGCTTCAACATTAGTCCTTCCAATGAATACCCAGCACTGATCTCTTTAGGATAGACTGGTTGCATTTCCTTGCAGTCGAAGGGACTCTCAAGATCCTTCTCCAAAACCACAGTTCAAAAGCATCAATTCTTCAGCATTCAGCCTTTTTCACAGTCCAGATCTCTCATCCATTCAGTACCACTGGAAAAACCATAGCCTTAACTAGAGGGACCTCTGTTGGCAATGTAATGTCTCTGCTTTTTAATGTGCTACCTAGGTTGGTCATAACTTTCCCTCCAAGGAGCAAGCGTCTTTTAATTTCATGTCCGCAATCACCATCTTCAGTGATTTTGGAGCCCCTCAAAGTAAAGTCTGATGCTGTTTCCACTGCTTCTCCATTTATTTCCATGAAGTGATGGGACCAGATTCCACGATCTTAGTTTTCTGAAGGTTGAGCTGTAAGCAAACTTTTTCACTCTCCTCTTTCATTTTCAACAAGAGGCTTTTCAGTTCCTCTTTACTCTCTGCAATAAGGGTGGTGTCATCAACATATATCTTGTTATTGATAATTCTTCCACCAGTTTGAATCTAACTTTTGCTTCTTCCTGCCCAGAGTTTCTCACGATGTATTCTGCATATAAGTTAAATAAGCAGGGTGACAATATACAACCTTGATGTATTCCTTTTTCTATTTGGAACCACTCTGTTGTTCCATGTCCAGCTCTAACTGTTGCTTCCTGAACTATATATAGGTTTCTGAAAAACAGGTTAGGTGGTCTAGTATTCCCATTTCTTTCAGAATTTTCCACAGTTTATTGTAATCAACACACTCAAAGGCTTTGGCATAGTCAATAAAGCAGAAATAGATGTCTTTCTGGAACTCTCTTGCTTTTCCAATGATCCAGCAGATGTTAGCAATTTGATCTCTCATTCCTTTGTCTTTTCAAGCTGGTTTTAGAAAAGGCAGAGGAACCCAGATCAAATTAAAACATCTGAAATATATACGGATCATATGTCTTGTCAGAAAATCTGCACCCTGGTTTTTTACGTGAAATGAACAAAAATCCTTATTTCATGTTTAAACGTCATCATTGTAATATGTGAAATATAGCGAATTCCATATTGCTTGCAGGTACATCTGCTAGCAGATCTAAATAGTGATATACAGAGAATTCCATATATCAGCTTGAAATAGTTACACCTAAATAGTGAAATAAAAAATATAAAGACTACCATATTTCATGTCAGAAAGTAAGTGCCTTGGTTTTATATGTGAAATTTAGAGGATTCCAAAATGCACATGAGACTATCTACACCCATATTTTCATGAATTATTTGCTGAGATTCCATATTTCGTGTGTGAAAGTTTTTGCCCAGGTTTTTGCAACAAGAAACAGGGATAATTCCGTATTTCATGCAGGAAAATGGCATCAAAATTTTTGCATGTGAAATATACAGATTTCCACTGGCCATGTGGGGAATCCAAAATCTAAAAATTTACATGTTACTATAGAGATGTACACATTTCCCTGTAGAAATATTTGCACCCAGACTTTCATGTGACATATAGAGTTTATTTCATATTTCATTTTGGGAAAATTTCACATGGACTTTCATCAATGCAATACAGAGAATTATAAATGTAAATAGGGAAATCAGGTATCAGTCAGACGAGAAATAAGTTGATTCTATATTTTTTTGCTCGTCCAAGATCTTAATTTTTGAATCATCAGTTCAGTTCATTTGCTTAGTTGTGTCTGACTCTTAGCGACCCCATGGACAACAGTATGCCAGGCCTCTCTGTCCATCACCAACTCTCAGAGTTTAACCAGACTCATGTCCATTTAAACCATCATGCCATCTAACCATCTCATTTTCTGTCGCCCCCTTCTCCTGCCTTCAATCTTTCCCACCATCAGGTTCTTTGCAAATGAGTCAGCTCTTCTGAATCATGGACAATTCCGTATTTTATGTGAGAAAAATTTGACACAGCTTTTCAAATGTGAATAATAGAGGCTTTGTAATTCACATGAGCAAATCTGTCCTCAGATTTTCAGATGTGAAGTATACCAGATTCCGTATTTCTTGTCAGAAGATTGTTTCGGTGAAATATACAGAATTTTATTGCTCAAACATGAAAATCACATTGTCTTATATGAAATAGAAGATTCCATATTTTTTTTGCAGCAAAACGATGCCATTTTTCAAATGTGAAATGCAGAGCAATCTGTATTTCATAAAAAAAGCGGCACACAGATTTTCAAATGAGAAATCTACAAATTGCATCAAGATTTCCTACTTCATGCAGAAAATTCTGTGTCCATACTTTCATATAATATACAGAAAATTCCCTAGTTTTAATTGAAAAATCTGTCCCCAGATTTTCATTTGTGAATTTTAGAGGCTTTGATAGTTCTGTCCTAAAACCTGCACGTAGTGGTTCTTATGTGACACTGAGAATTTTATCTTTCATGTAGCAGTATCTAGTGTAATTTCAGTATATGAAACAGAAAATTTGGTAATGCATCCATCAGTCAGTTCAGTTCAGTCGCTCAGTCGTGCCCGACTCTCCGCGACCCCATGAATCACAGCACGCCAGGCCTCCCTGTCCATCACCAACTCCCGGAGTTCACTCAAACTCATGTCCACAGAGTCGGTGATGCCATCCAGCCATCTCATTCTCTGTCGTCCCCTTCTCCTCCCGCCCCCAACCTTTCCCAGCATCAGAGTCTTTTCCAGTGAGTCAACTCGTCGCATGTGGTGGCCAAAGTGTTGGAGTTTCAGCTTTAGCATCAGTCATTCCAATGAACATCCAGGATCGATCTCCTTTAGAATGGACTGGTTGGATCTCCTTGCAGTATAAGGGACTCTCAAGAGTCTTCTCCAACACCACAGTTCAAAAGCATCGATTCTTCGGTGATCAGCTTTCTTTACAGTCCAACTCTCACATCCATACATGACCACGGGAAAAACCATTGCCTTGACTAGACGGACCTTGTTTGGCAAAGTAATGTCTCTGCTTTTTGATATACTATCAAGGTTGGTCATAACTTTCCTTCCAAGGAGCAAGTGTCTCACATGTTATTTCACATATGAAAATTTATCCATAGATTTTCATATTTGAAATATCAAATGTTCCATGTCATTTTTCATGTTCATATTCCATGTCAAAATATTTTAATTCAGATTTTGGTGCATGATATATTCAAACTGTCATAGTTTAGGAGGTAAGTTCTGTACCAAGACATTCATTAAAGAAGTAGAAAAAGCAGGAATATCTAATTTTTCTATGGACATATAGAGAATTCCATGTTTCAAGGTCGAAAATCACATCCCGATTGATATATGTGAAATACAGTTGTTGGTGATATTCTCTCACTCAGTCATGTCCAACTGTTTGCAAGACTGTGGACAGCAGCACTCCAGATATCCCTATTCTTACTGTCTCCAATACTTTTCTAAGACTCATGTTCATGGAGTCAAGTGATGCTGTCCAACGATTACACCCTCTGTCGTTCCCTTCTCCTCCTGTACTCCATCTACCCATATCAGAGCTGATAATAATTATTTTTTTTCAGTGACAAGGCAGAACCTCAATCTTTTCCCATGTATTATTTCTTCACACCAGGGTAGCCAAAATATTGTAATTTCAGCTTCAAGCTCAGTCTTTCCAATGGATATTTAGGGTTAGTTTCCTTTAGGATTTGTGGGGTTGATCTCCTTACTGGACAAGGATCTTTCCAGAGCCATCTTTCACACACAGTTGCAAAGACTCAATTCTTCGGCAATCAGACTTCCTTATAGTGAAACTAGCACATCCATACATGTCTACTGGTAAAAGCATAGCTCTGACTATATGGACCTTTATTGCCAAAGAGATGTCTCTCCTTTTCATTACATTTTGTCTATGTCTAGGCTTATCATCGGAGAAGGCAATGGCAAGCCACTCCAGTACTCTTGACTAGAAAATCCCATGGATGGAGGAGCCTGGTAGGCTGCAGTCCATGGGGTCGCTAGGGGTCGGACACGACTGACCGACTTCACTTTCTCTTTTCACTTTCACACATTGGAGAAGGATATGGCAACCCACTCCAGTGTTCTTGCCTGGAGAATCCCAGGGACGGGGGAGCCTGGTGGGCTTCCATCTATGGGGTCACACAGAGTCGGACACGACTGAAGTGACTTAGCAGCAGCAGCAGCAGGCTTATCATAGCTTTTCTTCCCAGGAGCAGGGGTCTTTTATTTTCGTGGATATAGTCACTGTCCCCAGGTATTTTGGAACCAAAGAAAACTGTCTGTCACTATTTTCATTTTCATCCTATTTGCCAAAACATTGCTAGTCTTTGTCCCACCTCATTTCACACACCAAGGCCAAACATTCACATGGCACCAGGTATCTTCTGATTCTCTGTTTTCACATTCCAGAACCTATAATGAAATGGACATCCTTTCTCGGGGTTAATTTTAGAAAGAGATTGCAAGTCTTCCTAAAACCATTCAAGTTCCCTAGTGGCATAGATGGTAAAGAATTGAAAAGCAGAGACTTCCATTTTTCATGTAGGAAAATCTGCACCCAGATGTTCTTGTTCAAGAAAAAGAACTCCTCATTCCTTGCAGGAAAAATAACTATCCTGACTTTTAGCTGTGAAGTGTAGAAAATTCTATATGTAATGTAGGAAAAAAAATCTTCACCAAATATTCATACGTAAATTGTAGAGAATCGATATTTCAAATAGGAATATAGGCATTGCTTTGCCTATGTGAAATAAACAATTTCATATTTCTAGTAGGAAATCTGGCAACTGTATAGGTGATATGATATCAAATGATTTCATACTTCATGGAAAAAAGCACCATGCCTAGAGTTTCAAATATGGAAATTATAGAAATCCATATTTCATGTAGGAAAATCAGAGTGAGATTTTCATTTGTGAAATACAGACAATTGGAATTTAGGCCCATATTTTGCTAAATGGAATATAGGTAATTCATTTTTTAATGGAGTCCAACTGCGATTGGGTTTTTAAGTGTGAAATATAGAGAATTACATATTTAAAGGAAGAAAATCTGTGCCCAGATTGGCATATGTGAAAGAATCAAAATTCCTTATTTTGTATACTAAAATCAATGGCTAGCATTTAACAAGTGAAATACAGAAAATTCCAGATGTCATGTAGGAAATTTAGCATCCAGTTATGTATAGGCGTGCTGTGGTTCATGGGGTCGCTTAGAGTCGGACACGACTGAGCGACTGAACTGAACTGAACTGAATGTATAGGTGAAATAGATTTAATTCCCATTTTCATATAGAAAAATATGCATACAGATTTTCATATGAAATAAAGAGATTTTCATTGTTTTCTTTTTCTCTTCTTTTTTTCTTTTAACTGCAAAGACTTTTATTTTTACTCAAAATGATACAGAAAATCACTGAGGGGTACTAACAGTGGAATAAAATGAATTGACAGGATAGAGTGACAGAACTGAGGCTTTCAAACTCTGCTGGTTGAGTAGATGCTTGAGAGATCCTTGGACTGCAAGATCAAACCAGCAAATCCTAAAGGAAATCAGTCCTAAAATTTCATTAAAAGGACTTATAACTTAAGCTCTAATACTTTGACCACCTGAAGCAAAGAGCCAACTCATTGGAAAAGACCGTGATGTTGGGAAAAATTGAAGGCAGGAGGAGAAGGGGATGACAGAGGATGAGATGGGTGGATGGTATCACCGATAAAATGGACATGATTTTGAGCAAGCTTTGGGAGATGGTGATGGACAGGGAAGCCTGGTGTGCTGCAGTCCATGGAATCACAAAGAGTCAGACATGACTTAATGACGGAACAACAATAAATAAAGAAGGCTAGCAGTAATGATGACTTGAAACCTTCAGTATAAGTGAAGAAGATGAGAAGTGTTCAAATGTTAGATTTGCCAAAGACTGAAATCTGGCCTGTGAAGGAAGAAAGTCAATGATGACTGTGCCATTTTTTTTTTTTTTTTAACAATTGGAACTGAGTTCCCATTTTTTTGAGAAAAATACTAAAGCAGGTTTAGGAGTAAGGCAAGATATGCTAAATTGGAGACAATTATTGGTCAATTACGTAGAAATATCTAGGAGATAAGAAGTTTTTTTTTAGAAGAAAGAACTATCTTTTAGAAGTTTCTTTTATATTATTATAAGAGAGTTTCCCAGTTTCTGTCATTTAAATAAGTCCTTGGTGGGATCTAGAATGCTGACCTTCTTCTAGACATGCTCAGTATACTTAAAACCCAGACTGAAAAAGCCTACATTGTCAAGTTGAGGCCATGATTCCACATCTCTTGGGGTGTTATTTTGTTCCCTCTTATTCAAAAAAGTGAATTGCCTTCTGCATTAAACTGAATTGTATGCAGTACTTGTACCAGTCTGAAATGGACCACATTATGAAAGAAAAGACTGGATATGATGAATATCCAAACTCTATTCTCAGTAAAAATTCCCTATTCGCCTAGCAGCACTGGGTTTTAGCCTTGTAATTCCTATAGTGCTGTTTTCCCAGTGGTCGTATTTGACACACTTAGCTCTCGGGGTTTCTTGCTGGACTTACTGATTTGTGACATGAATTAGAAAATTTGATAGAAGAGGAGTTCCTCTGGGTGTATGCAATGGCCTGTAGGAACTTGATCAGTCCCTACTTAAACTGTTTGAGCCGATTTTCGGGTAAAGGGATTAACTAGAGATTGAGTAATGTATCCACAGAAGTTAAAATTTAGCTAGAAGGGCTCTCAGTACCACGTTTGTCAACTACTGGGATGAAATAAGAGCTATACTTCAACTTTGACATTTAAATGATTATTTCACATGAGGGAAATCCTCCCTAAAATCTCCAAGCCAACTTTATTTGTCCTTCCTAAAATGTCTATTAACTGACTAGTTATTGAGACACAATTGAAGATATACAATGTTAGCTATGCACGTTGTTAAGTATTGTGTTCTGATGACATTCAGCACTGTTCAGTAATTAGCTTAATGAAGAGGTGTAAAATTATATTAGTTATCCAGATGCTAATTTGTAGTAACATGTGCTGCCTGATTTGGGAGGGTTCTTGTCTGAACTACAACCAGTAAGATTTGTTACTTAATTAGGAGATCATTATGTGTGTGTGTGTGAGAGAGAGAGAGTGATTCCCACCATTAGAACCATTACTCTTGTTTAATGTGCTCTAAATTTTGGGAACATTCTTGGTAATGTCATTCCTATGGTTTTAGGTACTATACAGGTGACAGGATGAAATCTACCTTTCTGTGCGATGGCCTAGTTAGTGCACAGCTGTAGGCAATGCAGAGAAGGGGAAGATTCACAGCTGTAATATGCAGCTTATAAAAGGAGATAAAAATTCACTCTCCCACTGCAAATTGCATCAGCCATTCCTTTCAAGGTTTGGTAAACAAATGTGTTATCCCTTACCAAATGGATTCACAAACAACTGAAAATGAAACTGTGCACCCTTTTGGCTAAGATCAAGTGAGATCTCCATTTTCATTGTGGAAATTGAGGGTTGAGAAATTCACATATGCAATATAGAGAATTCCATATTTCATACGTGGAATTTACATGCATATATTCATATTTGAAACAGTAAGTTCTGTGCTTCACGTAGAAACATTTTGCACTTACGCCAATATGCGACCTACAGAGAATTCCCTATTTAGAGATGGAATTCTCTCTATATAAAGAGAATTACAGATGAAGAAGCTCTAATTAAGGGATATCAAAGTCAGCATCCCGCTAAGGGACATGACTCATCAGTGCCAGGGGTATTGAAGTCAGCTCATTTACTGTACAGGGGCCCTTTCAAAGTAGTTCTGTTTTCTTCCTGCCTCCAAGTGAGAACACATGCCAGTTAACCCTATCACCTTAGCCCTTTGGGGCTGGGAGCAGCAGGAGGATCATCCTAAGCCATCCACTACAAAGCACTGATGCTTAAAATTTTGCGAAGACTTGAGTGATGTTGGAAACTGGCAAATTCTGCAGGTTCAGTTCAGTTCAGGCGCTCAGTCGTGTCTTACTATTCATGAGCCCATGGCCTTCAGTATGCCATACCTCCCTGTATATCATCAACTACAGGAGTGTGCTCAAACTGATCTCTATTGAGTCGATAATGCCATCAAGCCATCTCATCCTCTGTCATCCCATTCTCCTCTTGCCTTCAATCTTTCCCAACACCAGGGTCTTCTCCAGTGAGTCAATTCTTCACATAAAGTGGCCAAATTACTGGAGTTTCAGCTTCAACAATGGTCCTTACAAAGAACACTTAGGACTGCTCACTTTGAGGATGTACTGTTTGAAACTCCTTGAAGTCCAGAGGATTCTCAAGAGTTTTCTTCAACACCTCAGTTGGAGAGCATCAGTGCTTCAGTGCTCAGTATCTTTTTTTTTTTTTTTTATAGTCCAAATCTCACATTCATGCATGTCTAGTGGAGAAACCATAGCCTTCATAAGATGGACCTTTTTTGATAAAGTAATGTCTCTGCTCTTTACTCTGCTGTCTACACTGGTCATAAGTTTCCTTCTGAAGAGGATGTGTCTCTTAATTTCATGGCTGCAGTCACCATCTGCCGTGATTTTGGAGATCAAACAAATAAAGGCAGCCACTTTTTCGATTTTTTTCCCCATTTATTTGTCATGAAGCGATGAGACCAGAGGCCATGATCTTAGCTTTCTGAGTGATGAACTTTAAGCCAGCATTTTCACTCTCCTCTTTCACTTTCATCAAGAGGCTCTTTAGTTCTTTTCACTTTCAGCGATAAGGGTGGAATGATCTTCATATCTGAGGTGATTGATATTTCTCTCGGCAATCTTGTCTCCAGCTTGTGCTTCATCCAGCCCAGTGTTTCTCATGATGTATTCTGCACATAAGTTAAATGAGCAGGGTGACAATATACAATCTGACGTACTCCTTTTCCTATTTGGAAACAGTCTGTTTTTCCACGTTCAGATTTCACTGATGCTTCCTGACCTGCATGAAGATTTTTCAGGACGTAAGTCAGCTGGTCTGGTATTCCCATCTTTTTCAGTATTTTCCTCAGTTTATTGTGATCCACACAGTCAAAATATTTGGCATAGTCCATGAA
Organism: Moschus berezovskii; assembly: GCF_049115385.1. Lineage (NCBI taxonomy): Eukaryota > Metazoa > Chordata > Mammalia > Artiodactyla > Moschidae > Moschus > Moschus berezovskii. The sequence goes on along the minus strand of NC_142489.1, from coordinate 29,326,103 downwards.
GCAGAAATAGATGTTTTTCTGGAACTGTCTTGCTTTTGCGATGATACAGAGAATGTTGGCAATCAGATATCTAGTTCCTCTGCCTTCTGTAAAGCCAGCTTAAACATCTGGAAGTCCATGATTCACGTATTGCTGAAGTCTGGTTGGAGAATTTTCAGCATTATTTTACTCATGTGCGAGTTGAGTGTAACTGAGTGGTAGCTTGAGCTTCATTGGCATTGCCTTTCTTGGGCAATTCTACTCAGGAAGCAGCATCACCTTTAGCTACAGAGCCATCAGGCTCCCAAACCTTACATAAAAAACGATGTGCCTGGTCCTGTGGCTGAAAGAACACTGCTTCATTTGAGAAAGACAGAAAGCTCTTTGTAGGGGTTCTGCATACCCCATCACTTTGCTTTGTAATCTGGGCCATTCTGTTTCTTGGCTGCTTTGCATCTCCTTGAATGGCCCTGAGTGCTCTCTTCCTGCCACTCTGATATCCTCGGGCTTGATTGCCTGGCTTCAATCTGCCAGCCAGGCCAGTTCTGACAGTTTTCATGCAGTGTTGGAACAGTGATTGCACAGAGACACAGATACACCCAATACTAAAAGGAAAATTTCACAGATGCAGAACCATACCTTTGCTTATTCAGGATAATGGACTTGGATAAGCACCTCTCATTTTCTCTGGTGGTTTTCTTCCATTTACTTGTTAATCAAGTTAGTGTCCTCTTCTATCTATATTGTTTATTCTGGAAGGTTACAAAGTGTTGGGATTTGCTCATGAGGAGGACTGACATTCATAGTGTTGTGTGGGCTCTTTTGTTGTGTGTCCATTCATGGTGGACAACTGAATGAGTGGTACTAGTCTGTATTCCTCCATCACACTGACTGATTCACAGTGCCAGTCACATTGGCATGATTTCATTCCATGCACTTTCATTAAAGCAACCAAACCAGAAATAGCATGGAGCTTTGGACAGCACTGACTTTGAGCACCCCATTTCAACAAGCTCTCTCAAAATCATTGTTTGTCAATGCCATACTCTTATGGCAGGCCCAGTACCCACTCAGGCCCAAGACCTTCTGAGAGAGGTGCACCTGTGCCTCCTAATTGTGTAATAGTCTGTTTGGAGAGGTTTTCACTTCCTCCTCCCCCTATGGTTGTCTCCCTGTAGCAGGGAAAGTCCAAATCGAGGCCTCCAAAATGCCAAAGAGAATGTGACAGGACTGTGTCTGAAGCAATATCATCAAGAAGGTACATATGGATCCAAAGCACCTCTGCTGAAACAAGTCACTGAACGTGAAGTCCAAAAGGTCAGGTGGCTTCCTTTTTTGGCAACACCACAGTTTACTTTTACACACACATGCACAGAACCCCCACACAGATCACACCCTGGAGAGCCTGCCTGCCCTGGGCCCACAACTCATGACTCTTTTGTTCAGAAAGTGGCATTCCTCTCCCAAATGTTCCAAGAGAGCATGATTCCAGGCCAGGCCTCCCTAACTTGCTAAATGCCAAGGTTCTCTTTCTCTTGCCCTCATAAGGCTGTGATAGAGAGTCTCATGGTGCACATTTCACTCAGGATTACCACAAAAAATCAGAGATTGTCCTCCAGTGAGAGTTTCAGAACCATCCCTCAAGTGCAGAGAGACATTTTGCCTCTCTGTCATCCACAGCCAAGGATGAGATCCCAGAGAAAGAAAGGAATTTATGTCAGAATTTTTGGCTCAAGAAGCGGGACATCTTTGTGATGACATTTATTCCATTCTCCCTAAGACTGAAAAGCTGAAGGCTCTGAACTGCTCTCAGGAACATCACTGTCCTAGGATCCCTTGATGTAAACAGCCCACCACCATTCAGTTCAAGTTATTTCTGTCCGTCATTCACCCTACACTTTATGACCCCATCAACTGAAGCATGCCAGGCTTACCTGTTCATCTAAAACTCCCAGAGCTTGCTCAAATACATCTCCATCAAGTGGTGATGCAATATCTCTCTTGCTGTTATTTAAAAAATGAGGATGCCATCCAAACTTCTCAATTTCTGTCGCCCAATTCTCCTTCTGTTGTCAGTCTTTCCCAGTATCAGAGTGTTTTACAGTGTCTTTCTTCACATCAAGTGGCCAAAATACTGAAGATTCAGCTTCAGCATTTCTCCGAATACTCATGACCAAGTTCTTTTGGGATTCACTAGTTCCTTCTACATGCAGTGCAAATCTCAATTGTCTTTTCCAATACGATCGATCACAATATCAGTTCTTCGGTAGTCAGGTTTAAGGTCCAAATCTCACATCCATATATGACTACTGGAAAAACCATAGCTTTGACTAGATGGACATGATGTCTCTGCTTTTTAAAATGCTGTCTATATTTGTCTAGCTTTTATGGCCACAGTCACCATCCACAGTGATTTTGAAGTCCAAGAATGCAAAGCCTGTCATGGTTTCCACAGTTTCCCCGTCTCTTTGCCATGAAGAGTTGGGACCAGATGCCATGAACTTCAGTCATTGAATGTTCAGGTTGAAACCAAAATTTTCACTCTCCAATTTCACTTTTATTAAGAGATTTCTTAGTTTCTCTTCACTTTCTGCCGTTATGGTGGTGTCATCCTATATTTGTGTTTGTTTCTATATCTCCTGAAAAATGGGATCCCCGCTTGTGCTTCATCCAGCTTGGCATTTCACATAACACAGTCTACATAAATAAATATGGTGACAATATATAGCCTGGAGTTGCTACTTTGCCCAACTTGGAACCAGCCCATTGTTCCCCATCCATGATAACTGTTGCATTATCTGCAAAGAAATTTCTCAGGAGGCATGTCAGGTGGTATGGTATTCCCATCTCTTGAAGAAATTTCCACACTTTTTGTGTTCCACAAGCCGAAGGTTTTGACATAGTCAATAAAGCAGTGGATGTGTTTCTTGAACTTATTTGCTTTTTTGAGCATACAACGGGTTTGTGCAATTTAATCTCTGGTTCCTCTGCCTTTTCAAAATGCAGCTTGAACCTCTGGAAATTCTTCCTTTGCATACTGTTGAAAACTTCCTGGGGAATTCCGTGCATTACTTTTTGCTTTATGTGAGATGAATGTAATCGTGTGTTAGTTCAAAGAGTCTGACATTGTCTTTCTTTGGGAATGCGATGAAAAGTGAGCATTTTCAGTCTTGTGGCCACTGCTGTGTTCTCCAAACTTGCCTTCATATTGAGTGCAGCACTTTCAAGCATCATATTTTAGGATTTGAAATATCTCAACTGGATAGCCATCACCTCCACCATGTTTGTTCTCACTACTGTTTCCTAAAGCCCTCTTGACTATGCATTCTAGGATATCTGGGTCTAGGTGAGTGATGATACCATCGTGCTCTTCAGGGTCGACCATTTTCTTTGTGTTTTTGTCACCTCTTCTAATATTTCTGCTTCTCTTTATTCCCTAATATGTGTGTCCTTTATTGTGCCCTTCATTGCATAAAATGTTCCCCTGGTATATTTAATTTTCTTGAGGAGAACTGTAGTCTTTCTTATTTTATTGTTTTCCTCTATTCCTTGGCATAGAGCAATGAGGACGATTTTCTTATAAGCCATAGCTATGCTTCAAAACTCTGCATTCATATGGGTGTAAATTTCCTGTTCTTTTTTCCCTTCCACTTCTCTCTTTCTCTTTGTTTCCTTTTCCCCAGCTGTTTTTAAGGCTTCTTCAGGTAACCATTTTGCCTTCTGCATTACTTTCTGTTGGGAATATTCTTCATTGCTTCATTTTGTACAATATCACAAACTTCTGTACAAAGTTCTCTTTCAGATCTAATTCCTGGAATCAATTTGACATTTGCGATTTCACTCAAAAGATATTTTATTTAGGTTATACCTGAATGATCAAGTGGTTTTCCCTACTTTCTTCAATGTAAGTACAAATTTTTTCAATATGTGTGGTTGATCTGAGCCACACTGAACTCCCAGTATTGTTTTGGCTGACTGTATAGAGACTTGATCAATACATGAACTGTGAACTTCCAGATGTTCAAGCTGCTTTGAGAAAAGGGAGAGGAACCAGAGATTACATTGCCAACATCCTCTCAATCAGCAAAAAAGCACGAGAGTTCCAGAAAACACAGCTATTTCTGCTTTATTGACTATGCCAAAACCTTTGTCTGTTTGGATCACAATAAATTGTGGAAAATTTTGAAAGAGATGGGGATACCAGGTCACCTGACCTACCTCTTGAGAAACCTATATGCAGATCAGGAATCAATAGTTAAAGCCGGACATGAAACAACAGACTAATTCCAAATAGGGAAAGGAGTATTTCAAGGCTGTATATTGTCACCTGTTATTTAACTTCTATGGAGAGTACAACATGAGAAACGCTGGGCTGGAAGAAGCTGGAATCAAGAATGCCGGGAATAATTTCAATAACCTGAGGTATGCAGATGACACTACCCAAATGGCAGATGGTGAAGAGGAATTGAAAAGTCTCTTGATGAAAGTGAAAGAGGAGGAGCTTAGAGCTCAACTTTCAGAAAACTAAGATCATTGCATCTGGTCCCATCACTTCATGTAAATAGATGGGGAAACAGTGGAAACAGTGTCAGGCTTTTTTTTTTTTGGGCGGGGGGGGCTCCGAAGTCTCTGAAGATGGTGATTGTGGACATGTAAGTAAAAGTCGTTTACTCCTCAGAAGGAAAGTGATGACTAACCTAGATATTATATTAAAAAGGAAAGACATCACTTTGCCAACAAAGGTCCATCTAGTCAAGTCTATTGTTTTTCCAGTGGTCATGTATGGATGTGAGAGTTAGATGGTGAAGAATGTTGAGTGCCAAAAAAATGATGCTTTTGAACTCTGGTTTTGGAGAGAGTCTTGAGAGTCCCTTGGACTGCAAGGAAATCCAACCAGTCCTAAAGGACTGATTCTAAAGGAGATCAGTGTTAGGTGATCTTTGAAAAGACTGATGCTAAAGCTGAAAATCTAATACTTTCGTCACCTCATGTGAAGAGTTGACTCAATAGACAAAACCCTGAGCTGGGAGGGAAAGGGGGCAGGAGGAGAAGGGGACGATAGAGGATGAGAGGGTTGGATGGCCTCACCCACTCAATGGACATGAATTTGAGTAACTCTAGGAGTTGGTGATTGACAGGGAGGCCTGTTGTGCTGCGGTTCATGGGGTCACAAAGACTTGGACATGACTCAGCGACTTAACTGAACTGATCTGAATTGAAAGAGACTCTCTAGCCTCAGCTCCATATTATATTATCAGTTTGATTTTGGTATTGATCAGCTGATGATGTGCATGTCTGGAGTCACATCTCGTGTTGTTGGAAGAGGGTGTATCCAATGACAGTAACTTGTCTTGGCAAAACTGTGAGAGATTTTGCCCTGGTTTATTTTGTACCCGAAGACCAAACATGTCTGTTCCTTTAGGGAGTTCTCAATTTCCTACTTTTACATTCCAGTCCCATATGATGAAAATAGCATCTTGTTCTTTGTGTGTACGTCCTAGAATGTCCTACTGGTAATCCCAGACCCACTCAACCTCAGCTTCACCCTGGCCTGCAGCTCAATTTCCACTTTAGCATTACTGGTCATGACGCAGACTTGGATTACAGTGCAACTGAATGGTTAGCCTAGAAAACAAGCAGAGATGTTTCATTTTTATATTGCAATCAAGTACTGAAATTCACACTGTTTTTATTGATGAGGGCAGCTTCTTCTATTTCTTCTCTAGGGATTCTTACCCACTTTAGAAGATAAAATGGTCATCTGAATTAAATTTGTCCATTCCATTCAGTTTTAATTCACTGATTGCTGAATCTTTGATCGTCACACTTGTCATCTCCTGTTTGACCACGTAAATTTTACCTTCATCATGGTCCTCACATTCTAGGTTCCTATGAAATATCATTCTTTACAGCATCAAAATTTACTTTTACACCACTCACGTCCACACCTCGGTGTTGTTTCTCCTTTGGCTCCATCTCTTCATTTTCTCTGGAGTTACTTCCTCACTGAGTTCCAGAAGTATACAGGACACTTACCAACCTGGAGAGTTCATCTTTCTATGTCCTATCTTTTTGGCTTTTCATATCGTTCATGGGATTTTCAAAGAAAGGATATTTAAGTGGTTTTCCATTCCCTTCTCCAGTTGACCACATTTTGTCAGAATTCTCCACTATGTCCAATCTATCATGCGTGGCCCTACACAGCAGGTCTCATAGCTTCATTGAGGTAGACAAGACTGTGATCCATTTGAACAGTTTGCTTAGTTTTCTGTGATTGTGCTTTTCATTCTCTCTGCCCTGTGATGGATAAAGATAAGATGCTTATGTAAACTTCCTGATGGGAGAAACTGACTGTGAGTGAGCCTCGGTCCGGCTCTGATATATGGGGCCATATTCAGTGAATCTTTAATCCAATATACTCTTGATGGGTGTGGCTGTGTTCAGGCTTCGTTGTCTGAACTGAGACCAAACTATCATATGGGAAACGAAAGTCATTGGGACCTCCTTCAAAAGCATTTGATCAAGCACTCTTGTATTCAGGGCCTGAGACACCTCTGCATCCCACTTTCTGCCGGAGACTCATTGACACTCACAAGCAAGTCTGGCTCAGTCTCTTTTGGGGACACTGCTCCTTATTCTTGACTCCTCATGCACACAAGGTTTTGAGTGTGCCCTCCAACAGTCTGTTTCACTCCTGTGGAAGTTGTATAATCAAATCCCACTGGCCTCCAGAGTCAAATTACCTAGGGTTCTCAGTCCCTTTGCCAGATCCCAGGATTGAGAAAACTGTAGGAGTCCTAGAGCTTCCTTAAATGTATGAAACTTTCTTTGGAATCATTTCCTGCAACTTGTGGATTGTGTGCTAGGCGGCTTTATGTTAGGTTGTAAGGTGACCTTCTGTGAGAGAGCTTATGTCACAAACTGCATGACCCAGGTCTGTAGCAGCTGGAGCCTCTCTTCCCTGTCAGGCCACTGCTGACCCATGCCTCTGCAGGATACACTCAATCACTTAAATGCAGTTCTGACTCTGTCTCTGTGTGATCTCTGGGTATAGGTGCACAAAATGTTTTACTGAACACTTGAGGCATCGGTGGTATTTATTGATTCTAAATGCAAATTCACCACTGCTACTGTTTTCTTGGGGCTTTCTCTTTGCCCTTGGACATCTGTTGTTGTTGTTGCTCTTTTTGGTGGGACCCAACATTCTTGTGTCAATTGTCCTTCAGAAACAAGCTGTAATTTTGGAGTTTGCACAGGAAAAGTTGGGTTCACACCCTTCTACTTTCCCATCTTCACTCCCTTACAGGCACACACTGCCAAAGGGGGAAATGCCTCCATCCCACATCTGAAATTTTTTCACCATTCTGAGCTGTCAGATAGGCTTGAAGTGCCTGGACAGAGCCAAGGTCACCCTGTATTTTCTAGGATGTGTGTGGTTTCACCATGAAGGATCCTACCTTTTCATGTCATTTGTCTCACATGACGTTATTGTTGGTCACTCGTAAAGAGAGAGTGTGTTACCTGATTGGCTGATCCGAGGCAGCACTATCCCAGGGCCTTCCCCTAATTTGGAAAAATTCTCCTGTGCAACAGGTTTTCTTTCTATTCCTCCTCCTTTCAGTTTCTACTCTTTCCTGAAGCACCTTCACCTCTTCACACTCTTATTTCCAGTTATAACCATGTCCACCGTTTCCACAGGCCAGCTTACTTCCCACAGACTGAGGGGTTCACAGGCTATGTTTTAAAAGCCCCACACCACTGGAGTTATACTGGATGGATCTTTAATCGTTCCACATCCTCTTGCTGGTACAAACACACATCACCACAGCAGAAACTGTGAGCTTCTTCATGTCTCTTGATGTAAACCCAGATTTGTGAATTCACAGTCCTAAGTTGTCACTGGTCATCCTTTTCTCATTCCATATCTCAGAGATGCATAGACCAGTCTCTCCCAGTCTGTGGATGCCTGGTGCCTCCTTCTGTTTGTTCCATATCTCGTGGTCTGTAACTTTCACCTCTCTGTCATTTGTGATTGGATGCACATCCACAGAGAAAAACACACAAACATTGGAAACAAGCCTCCGTGGCTACACACACAAATGTGCAAGGCACACGGAAACATAGGCAAATAGGGAACATGGGTGTTTCTGCAGCTGAAGAACCAGTGCCTTATGTGAAATATAGAGATTTCCATATTTCTTATAGGAAAATATCCATTCTGAACTCAAATATGAAGTGTAGAGAAGTCCAAATTCCATGACGGAGACTTCCCCCCAGGTTTTGATACAGAAAATACAAGTCATTTTCCACTTCATGGAATCAATTCTTTGTTTTGGTATATGTTTTCAGAAATACAACAAACTCTTTACTTCATGAAGAAACAGTGGTGACCATATTTTCACTTGTGCAATAGAGACAGGTCCAATTTCATACTGGTTTTCCATGACTTTAAAAGCAGTGATAAGATTTTCATATGTGAAATATCCAGAACTTTCCATTTGATGTTAGACAACCACCACGAGGATTCATGTATGAGGTGTAGACAAGTCCACATTTCACATTAAAAAAAAAACTGATTCCAGATTTTCTTCAGTTCAGTTCAGTTCAGTCGCTCAGTCGTGTCCGACTCGCCGCGACCCCATGAATCACAGCACGCCAGGCCTCCCTGTCCATCACCAACTCCTGTAGTACACTCAAACCCATGTCCACAGAGTCGGTGATGCCATCCAGCCATCTCATTCTCGGTCGTCCCCTTCTCCTCCCGTCCCCAAACTTTCCCAGCATCAGAGTCTTTTCCAGTGAGTCAACCCGTCCCATGAGGTGGCCAAAGTATTGGAGTTTCAGCTTTAGCATCAGTCCCTCCAATGAACATGCAGGATTAATCTCCTTTAGAATGGACTGGTTGGATCTCCTTGCAGTCCAAGGGGCTCTCAAGAGTCTTCTCCAACACCACAGTTCAAAAGCACCGATTCTCCGGCGATCAGCCTTCTTCACATTCCAACTCTCACATCCATACATGACCACGGGAAAAACCATAGCCTTGACTAGACGGACCTTGGTTGGCAAAGTAATGTCTCTGCTTTTTAATATTCTATCAAGGTGGTCATAACTTTCCTTCCAAGGAGCAAGCGTCTTTTAATTTCATGGCTGCAATCAGCATCTGCAGTGATTTTGGAGCCCCAAAAAAATGAAGAAAAAAAATGCAATATATCATGGAGTAAAACAAGCATCGCCATATTTGCACGCAAAAAATGTAGGTAATTCTCCATTTGAGTTCAATTCAGTCCAGTCTCTCAGTAGTGTTCAACTTTTGCTACCCCATGAACTGCATCTTGTCGTGCTTCCCTGTCCATCATCAACTCCCAGAGATTACTCTTGCTACCCCATGAACTGCAGCTTGTCATGTTTCCCTGTCAATCACCAACTCCCAGAGATTACTCAAACTTATGTCTGTTGTGTCGGTGATGCCATCTAACCATCTCATCCTCTGTCGTCCTCTTCTCTTATTGCCTTCAATATTTCCTAGCATCAGGGTTTTTTCCAATGAGTCAGTTCTTTGCATCAGGGGTCGGGAATATTCGAATATGTGTGTCAGCATCTGTGTTTCCAATGTATATTCAGGACTGATTTCCTTTAGCCTCCTTGACGTCCAAGAGACTCTCAAGGTTCTTCACCAATGCCACATTTTAAGGCATCAATTCTTCCATGCTCAGCTGTCTTTACAGTCTAAATCTCACATCCGTAAATTACTGCAGGAGAAACCATCGCTTTGACCAGGTGGACCTTCGCTAGCAAAGCAATCTCTCTGCTTTTCAATATGCTGTCTAGGTAGTTCATAGCTATTAATACAAGTACCAAGTGCCTTTTAATTTTACAACTGCAGTCACAATCTGCAATTATTTTGGAGTCCCCCGAAATAAAGTCTATCAGTATTTCCATTGTTTCTCCATCCATATTTTAAGCATGGATGGGACCATATGTCATGATATTAGTTTTCTGAATGTTGAGTTTTAACTCAAAATTTTCACTCTCCTCTTTCATTGTCATCAAGAGGTTCTTTATAGCTACATCATCTTCTGCCATAAGAGTGATTTCATCAAGTATTTGAGGCTGTTGATATTTCTCGAAGCAGTCTTTATTCATGCTTGTACTTCTTAAAGCCTGGCATTTAGCATGTTGTACACAACAGATGAACTATGGACGGAGGTTTGTGACACGGTGCAGGAGACAGGAACCAAGACGATCCTCAATAAAATGAAAAGCAAAAAAGAAAAACGGCTGTCTGAGAAGACCTTACAAAGATCTGTGAAAAAAAGTGAAGCTAAAAGCAAAGGAGAAAAAGAAAGATTTATCCCTTTGGATGCACAGTTGCAAAGAATAACAAGGAGAGTTAAGAAAGCCTTCCTGAGTGATCAACGCAAAGAAATAGATGGGAACAATAGAATGGGAAAGACTAGATCCCCTCAAGAAAATTTGAGATACCAAGGGAATATTTCATGCAAAGAATGGCTCAATAAAGAAAAGAAATGGTATGGACCTAATGAAGCAGAAGATATTAAGAAGAGGTGCAACAAATACTCAGAAGAAGTATACAAAAAAGATTTTTTACCACCTATATAATCACGATACTGTGATCACTTACCATTCCCTAGGGCCAGACATTCTGGAATGGGAAGACAAGTGGGCCTTAGGAAATATCACTGTGAACAAAGCCCGTGGAAGTGACAGAATTTCAGTTGAGGTATTTCAAATCCTAAAAGATGATGCTGTGAAAGTGTTGCACTCAATATGTCAGCAAACGTGGAAAACTCAGCAGAGACCACAGGACTGGAAAAGGTCAGATTTCATTACAATCCCAAAGAAAGTCAATGCCAAAGATGCTCAAACCTACCGCACAATTGCAGTCATCTCACACACTTGCTAGTAAATAATGCTCAATATTTTCCACGCCAGGATTCAAAAATGGGTGAACCGTGAACTTCCAGAAGTTCAAGGTGGTTTTAGAAAAGATAGAGGAACCAGAGATCAAACAGCCAACATCTGTTAGATCATCGAAAAAGGAAGAGAGTTCCAGAAAAACATCTATTTCTGCTTTAATCACCGTGCAAAAACCTTTGGCTGTGTGGATCTCAAAGAACTATGGACAATTCTGAAAGAGATCGAAACATCTGACCACCAGACTTGCCTCTTGAGAAACTCGTATGCAAGTCAGGAATGAATAGTTAGTACTGGATATTAAACAACATCCTGGTTCCAAATAGGAAAATGAGCATATCAAGGCTGTACTGTCACCCTGCTTATTTAACTTATTTGCAGAGTACATCATGAGACGCGCTGGGCTGAAAGAAGCACAGCTGGAATCAAGATTGCTGGGAGAATTATCAATAACCTCAAATATCAATAACCTCAGATATACAGGTGACACCACTCATATGGCAGAACGTAAAGAAAAATTAGAGTTTCTTGAGTAATGTAATGAGAGTGAACACATTGGCTTAAAGATCAACTTTTAAAAACTCAGATTATGGCCTCCAGTCCCATCACTTCTGGCAAACAAATGGGGAAAGAGTGGAAAGAGTGGCTGCCAATATTATTTTTTTTTGGGGGGGGGCTCCAAAATCAATGTAGATGTTGCTTGTAGCCATGAAACTAAAATGCTTACTCCTTGGAAGGAAAGTTATGACCATCCTAGACAGCATATTAAAAAGCAGAGACCTGATTTTGCCAAAAAAGCTCTGTTTAGTCAAGCTATGTTTTTTGCAGTAGTCATCTATGATGATTACTCTGATTTCGGTCCCCTTTCTACAGGCCGGAGGGTTATAGCTCCAATATGTTGTGGATCCTGTCCTTTGTGGGTGGGATTGGACCAGTGACTTCTCCAGGTTTAATGCTTCGGATCATTTGTGTCTGTGCACTGGCATGCGGATCTGTGTCTCTTCTCTCTGAAATTCAATAAATTGTCCATGGACAGTGCTTTTGGGTGTTTGTGGGTTTCGTATGGCTTAGTGCACCCCCTTTTGTAATATTCACCTTTTTGTTTCTGTTTGCTGGAGAATAGGTGTGGTTTCTCTTGTACTGACCTTACTGACTCAAGTGTGGATATTGCTTTCCATGTAGACATGGAAATTCTGGGGTGTGTGCTTCTCCTTTAACGTTCCTTGAGGTAAGGAGTTCGATATTGCTCTAAAGTTCTGGAATCGATATCCTGGACTCTGGGTTTATTTTTCCAGGTTGCAGTAACATCAAAAGTTAACATGCACTCAATACAGAAGATAAACCCCAGGTTAATGGTGGCACAACTCTCCTCATCCAGAAAGTATCAACAGGATGCACAGAATTTCAGACAGCAGAGAAAAGGGAGGAGTGTGAAAGAGGTGCCTAGGAGGAGATAGGGGAGTATTAAAATAGAAAACAGCAATCAATTAAGGAAACTAATCTGAGAGTTGGACTGTGAAGAAGGCTGATCGCCGAAGAATTGATGCTTTTGAACTGTGGTGTTGGAGAAGACTCTTGAGAGTCCCTTATACTGCAAGGAGATCCAACGAGTCCATTCTAAAGGAGATCAATCCTGGATGTTCATTGGAATGACTGATGCTAAAGCTGAAACTGCAATACTTTGGCTACCTCATGCGACGAGTTGACTCACTGGAAAAGACTCTGATGCTGGGAAAGGTTGGGGGCGGGAGGAGAAGGGGACGACGGAGAATGAGATGGCTGGATGGCATCACCGACTCTGTGGACATGAGTTTGAGTGTACTCCGGGAGTTGGTGATGGACAGGGAGGCCTGGCGTGCTGTGATTCATGAGGTCGCAGAGAGTCGGACACGACTGAGCGACTGAACTGAACTGAATCCATAAATGAAGTCAGATCATAAATATTTTCTTACTAAAATCACAATTGATATCAATTTTGGGAAAATAAATGTTAATAAACAAGAAAAATAGTGTAAAAAAAGAAAATGGAGTTTAAATTTATTCTCTCATATATAAAAAATGTGTTTAAAAATAGATTTATATGTGTTTTGTTTGAAAGATAATAATAGTTAATAGAAATAAAAGTTTAGGGTATAATAAAGGACTAAAATAGTTTAAAATTAAAGAAATCATATGGAAATAGATCACAGAGTCTCAAAGCAGTTGTGTGATTTTTGGTTTCAATAGAGTGTCAGACAGTCTCTTGTTGAAGCTTGTATTGTCAAAGGTGACTGTTGTTCCTCAGTTGAACAGTCTGGGCATATATTGCTGACTTATTCCATTGAACCTGTCACTTCTGGGTTGGTTTTTGTTTCTTTGTTTATATTTCCTTCTTTTATTTGAAAACCTCTCCATATCTCGTTTTCACCATGAAACGAGGGTGCAGTAACCTCATATTCGAGCTCACTTGTTCAGTGCTTTGGGGGGTGAGAGGTGGGACACAGAAATCAAATACCATTGGGATATTGGGGGTGGTTGAGGTGGATTGATCACATTGGGCTTTTGAATGACAAATGTGACATGTCCTTTCTGGGTCCACACCGCTCAGATTCCTGGCTGATACATGAGGGCACAGGTCCAAGTGGGCCCTGTGTTACATGCACTTCCCAGTTAAACAGGCAGTCAGGTGCTTGGCAAGGGCCATAACAACGATTGGCTATGTGCTTTGTGCTCTTCCCAAGTCCAAAATCTCGGGTGACTGGTTGGAGGCAAGGCACAGTCCCAGGTGGGCCGTGCATCTTATGCAGCTCTCTGGTCTCAGTCACTCAGTTTGCTGCCTGTGCCAGCGGGCAGAGTCTCAAGTATGCCATGTGTCTCCTCAGGCTAACTGACCCAGGCTGTCATGTTCCTGGCCTATGTGAACTGTCCATGAAGTGAGGAATTCATCACTAGCAACTGTCAGCCAGCTTAGAGCTTGGTAGTGGGTGTCTCTGGAGTCAAGATACTAGTAGCCTCTTTCCTTCTGCCTCTGGCAGTCGTACACGTTCCTCTCTCAATCTGTGGAGGAAAGGGTCTTAAATGGACACTGGCTTGGTCTCCTTTGGTATTTTCTAGTGCACAATCTTCGGTTCTGTGAGTATTCCATGGTTCAATGTGGCCTTAGAGCCTTCTCACAGGAAAGGTCCTTTCTAAAATTTGTCTCCAGTGTCCCCATGGTTTAGGTTTGTGTGTTATCTTAGTTTCGTCACATTGTCCTCAGGGCATTAAAGCCTGCTTTTAACCATAACGTGTTTGATACATCCCAGACCTGCCTTCAATGCCCCATGTATGACAGTGGACGGGAGTATCTGAATCATTCCTTGGCTAGTGATCGGATTTATTGGCATAAGCTGTGTTTTTGTTCTTCCTCTCTCCAGTTCTCTTTCTTCCCCGACTGACACCTATGAGAGAGGGTTTCTTATTTTGTGCAAATTTCTCCTCCTTTAAGACTCCTTCTCCAAGGAGAGTCTTGATCCCTAAATACATTTCCTCCCTTTCATCACTTATTTTTTCTTACCTACTTTTTAAGAGACTGGTTTTCCTTTATCAGTTTCTAGGGCCCATCAACATCAGTCACAAATTGGTCTCTGGAAGGTGTTCCACGTGCAATCTATCCTTTGATGGATTTGTGTGGGAGAAAGTGGACTCAGGCTCCTATTCCTCTAACACAATGAGACCCCCATCGCAACCCTGGAAGAACCATTTTATTAACTGAAATCTTGTTGTTGTTCAGTCACAAAGCCATGTCAAACTCTTTGTGACCCCTTGGACTGCAGCACACAAGGTCTCTCTTCCCCTCACCATCTCCCAGGGTCTGCCTGAGATCATGTCCATGAATGGGTGAAATGATACAGCCTTCTCCTCCTCTCTAACCCATTTGTCCTCCTTATTTCATTATTTCCTACCAATCAGGGTCTTTTCTCGTGAGTCAGTTCTTTGCTCAGGTGGTCAAAGCTTTGGAGACTCAGCTTCCGCGTCAGTGATTCTAATGCATCTTCAGAGTTGATTTCCTTTATGTTTGACTAGCTTGATTTCCTTGCAATCCAATGGACACTCACAAGTCATCCCCAGCAGAGCACTTTGGTGTTCTCACATCCATACATGTCTACTGGAAAGACCATTAGTGTTACTCAATGTGATTCCTTTGGTCAAGTCAACTCTTCACTTTTTAACACACTTACTAAATTTGTGAGCACTTTGCTTCTAGGAAGCAACTGTCTTCTAATTTTATTGCTGCCATCACCATCACAGTGAATATAGAGCCACAAAAGAGGAAATCTGTCACTGATTCTGCTTTTCCTACCTTTATTTCCCATGAAGTAGTGGGACCAGATGCCATGATCTTATTTTGTGTAATACTGAGAATTCAAGTGTACTGTTTACCCTGTTTTCCTATTAACATTGAGAATTATTTTATTCTTTTACCATTGCTTTCCCCTCAGTGTTTTGGATAAAAAATTATTTTCTAAGAGTGTTCTAAGATGGTCGCTACTCATTATACATAATAGTGCTGGCTTTAATTTTCCTTTTGGAGCATTTCTGTCATGCTTCTTTGACAACTCTGTAAAATGTTGACAAAATGCACAGCCTATATTACATTTCTCTATTAACATAATATATTGAGCCTGTTCATGTTATCTAGTTAGGTTTTCTCTGATGTGGAAACTACAAAAATACAAAGGAGGACAAGAAATAAGGATATAATATGGAGGGCGGCATGAAGCTGAACCCCTGTGGCACGAAGGGAGAGAAATTTTGATAATCAGTGGTTTCTATTGAAATATTTGGTACCAGCAGTTTAAAGGGATGAAAGAAAAATGTACACACTTAATTATGGAGAAGTGATTTTAATGTGCACGTCATATAATTTGAATGTCTGCAGTTCCTTTGAGTTCGGATGCTCAGTCATCACCAACTCTTTGCCACCCCATGAATCACAGCATGTCAGGCCTCCCTGTCGATCACCAAGTTGCGGAGTTTACTCAAACACATGTCCATCGAGTCGGTGATGCCATCCAGCCATCTCATTCCCTGTCGCCCCCTTTTCCTCCCACCCCCAATCCTTCCCAGCATCAGAGTCTTTTCCAGTGAGTCAACTCTTCGTATGAGGTGGCCAAAGAATTGGAGTTTCAGCTTTAGCATTAGTCCTTCCAAAGAAAACCCAGGATCAGTCTCCTTTAGAATGAACTGGTTGGATCTCCTTGCAGTCCAAGGGACTCTCAAGAGTCTTCTCCAGCACCACAGTTCAAAAGCATCAATTCTTTCTTCACAGTACAAATCTCACATCCATACATGACCATTGGAAAAACTATAGCCTTGACTAGACGGACCTTATTTGGTAAAGTAATGTCTCTGCTCTTTAATGTGCTATCTAGGTTGGTCGTAACTTTCCTCCCAAGGAGTAAGAGTCTTTTAATTTCATGGCTACAATCAGAATCCACGATGATTTTGGATCTGACACTGTTTCCTCTGTAACACTTTTTATTTCCCATGAAGTGATGGGACCAGATGCCATGGTCTTTGTTTCCTGAATGTTGAGCTTCAAACCAACCTTATCACTCTCCTCTTTTGCTTTTATCAAGAGGCTTTTTAGTTCCTCTTCACTTTCAGCCATAAAGTTCTTGTAATCTGCATACCTGAGGTTATTGATATTTCTCCTGGCAATCTTGAATCCAGCTTGTGCTTCTTCCAGCCCAGCGTTCCTCATGATGTAATCTGCATATAAGTTAAATAAGCAAGGTGGCAATATATAACCTTGACGTACTCCTATTCCTATTTGGAACCAGTCTGTATCTCTAAGTAAATGAGAGTTGTAGTTTTATGTGCTCAAGGTGTCCTCATATGTATGAACTCCATCTCTTACACAAAGAATAGTGGAAGATAAGCTCTATTAAGGGATAGTCTTTCAGTAATAGGATCTATATTATTCAGCCAGGAAGTTATTAAGTAGTGTTGGGGTTCTCAAACAGTTCACTTAAGACTGGAAGCAAGTAAAGATTTTGACCACCCAAATAAAGTTGTTTAAAATTATATTTTGACATATACACATATATACACATACGTGCATGTTTGTGTGTATGGATGTGTGTATAGAAAAATGTACAATGGCTTTTAATTTCGTTAGGCAAAGCAGCAATGGAAAAAAAATTCAAATCCAAAAGCAGAATGATTCAAAAGTCTACTCGGTTATTGAATATACGTAAGTGGAAATACTTCCAAATATGTTTCTTTGGCTGCATCTAAAATATGAGGACTCCTTTATATCACTCCCCTCTTTCGTTTTAATAAATATCTACCAATTTTCAAATGTTTGTCCAGGTTTAATGACAAAAATATACACTTATGGAAATATATATATATACATATATTTATACATCATAGATATACAAATATCTGTATAAAATAGACAGATATGTTTGCTTAACAGAAAATATTGATACCAAGTTTAGATGTCAGAATTATTTACAACTCCATGCTCCATCTCATCATGAAAGAGCCAAAATTGTTGTTGATTCAAACACTCCAAGAACTGGGGATCCTGATTAAAAATCGAACCTGGAACTGGGATTCTCAGTCACATATGATCACGCTCTAAATCCAACACTTTATTTCCTTTCATGTTCTAATCAGTCCCTTCTTAAGATTGAAAAGTATGAAAACCGAGAGAGAGAAATAGGAGATTCTAGACTTCCTCGTGTTCCAAGAGTAATATTTATCAGAGAAAATAGAAAAGACAGAAACAAAGGAAAATAATCAAGCGATATAGAATAATAATGTTTTAGCCATTTAGCAAAGTCAAGGATCTTTAGTTCATCCTCAAGGGCCGTAAATAACATTCTGAGCAATATCCTGTGAACAGTTTTACAGATACTAAAAATCCCTGCAGATGCTGATTGCAGCCATGAAATTAAAAGACGCTTACTCTTTGGAAGGAAAGTTATGAACAAACTTGATAGTACATTAAAAAGCAGAGACATTACTTTGCTAACCAAGATCTGTTTAGTCAAGGCTATAGTTTTTCCCGTAGTAATGTACAGATGTGAGAGTTGGACTGTGAAGAAAGCTGATCGCCAAAGAATTGATGCTTTTGAAATTTCGTGTTGGAGAAGACTCTTGAGAGTCCCTTGTACTGCAAGGAGATCCAACCAGTCCATTCTAAAGGAGATCAACCCTGGTTGTTCATTAGAAGGACTGATGCTAAAGCTGAAACTGCAATACTTGGCCACCTCATGCGACAAGTTGACTCACTGGAAAATCTCTGATGCTGGGAAATGTTGGGGGCTGGAGGAGAAGGGGACGACCGAGAATGAGATGGCTGGATTGCATCACCAACTCTGTGGACATGAATTTGAGTGTACTCCGGGGGTTGGTGATGGGCAGGAAGGCCTGGCGTGCTGTGATTCATGGGGTCGTGGAGAGTCGGACACGACTGAGCGCCTGAACTGAACTGAGCTGAACTGAATATATATATATATATATATATATATATATATATATATATATATATATATATATATATATATATATATATATATATATATATATATATATATATATATATATATATATATATAAACTGTATCAGTTCAGTTCAGGCGCTCAGTCATGTCCGACTCTTTGCGACACCATGAACCACAGCACACCAGGCCTCCTTGTCCATCACCAGCTCCCGGAGTTCACCAAACCCATGTGCATTGAGTTAATGATACGATCCAACCATCTTATACTCTGTCATCCCCTTCTCCTACTCTCAATCTTTCCCAGCATCAGAGTCTTTTCAAATCAGCTAGCTCTTCATATCATGTGGCCAATGTATTGGAGTTTCAGCTTCAACATCAGTCCTTCCAATGAACACCCAGGACTGATCTCCTTTAGGAAGGACTGGTTGGATCTCCTTGCAGTCCAAGGGACTCTCAAGTGTTTTCTCCAACACCACAGTTCAAAAGCATCAGTTCTTCTGCACTCAACTTTCCTTATAATCCAACTCTCACATCCATACATGATCACTGGAAAACCATAGCCTTGACTAATGGACTTTTTTTTTTAGCAAAGTAATGTCTCTGCTTTTTAATATGCTGTGTAGTTTAGTCATAACATCCTTCCAAGGAGTAAGTGTCTTTTAATTTCACAGCTGCAATCACCATCCGCAGTGATTTTGGAGCCTAGAAAATTAAAGTCAGCCACTATTTCCACTGTTTTCCCATCTATTTGCCTTGAAGTGATGGAACTGGATTCCTTGATCTTAGTTTTCTGAATGTTGAGCTTTAAACTTTAAGTTGGCTTAAAAAGTGGATGACCATTATATCTACTACTGTGGGCAGGAATCCCTTAGATGAAATGGAGTAGCCATCATGGTCAACAAAAGAGTCCGAAATGCAGTACTTGAATGCAATCTTAAAAACGACAGAATGATTTCTGTATGTTTCCAAGGCAAACCATTCAGTATTACAGTAATCCAGGCCTATGCCCCAACCAGTAATGCTGAAGAAGCCAAAGTTAATTGGTTCTATGAAGAACTACAACACCTTTTAGAACTAACACCCAAAAAAGATGTCCTTTTCTTTATAGGGGATTGGAATGCAAAAGTAGGAAGTCAAGAAACACCTGGAGTAACAGGCAAATTTGGCCTTGGAGCACGGAATGAAGCAGGGCAAAGGCTAATAAAGTTTTGTCAAGAGAGTGCACTGGTCACAGCAAGCACCCTCTTCCAACAACACAACACAAGACTCTACACATGGACATCACCAGATGGTCAACACCGAAATCAGATTGATTATATTATTTTCAGTCAAAGATGGAGAAGCTGTATACAGTTAGTGAAAACAAGACCAGGAGCTGACTGTGGCTCAGATCATGAACTCCGTATTGCCAAATTCAGACTTAAAATGAAGAAAGTAGGGAAAACCACTAGACCATTCAGATATGACCTCAATCAAATCCCTTATGATAATACAGTGGAAGTGAGAAATAGATTTAAGGGACTAGATCTGATTGATAGACTGCCTGATGAACTCTGGACGGAGGTTCGTGACATTGTACAGGAGACAGGGACCAAGACCATCCCCATGGAAAAGAAATGCAAAAGAGCGAATTGGCTGTCTGAGGAGGCCTTACAAATAGCTGTAAAAAGAAGAGAGGCGAAAAGCAAAGGAGAAAAGGAAGGATAGAAGCATCTGAATGCAGAGTTCCAAAGAAGAGCAAGGAGAGATAAGAAAGATTTCCTCAGTGATCAGTGCAAAGAAATAGAGAAAAACAACAGAATAGGAAAAACAAGAGACCTCTTCAAGAAAATTAGAGATTCCAAGGGAACATTTCATGCAAAGATGGGCTCGATAAAGGACAGAAATGGTATGGACATAACGGAAGCAGAAGTTATTAAGAAGAGGTGGCAGGAATACACAGAAGAACTGTACAAAAAAGATCTTCATGACCAAGATAGTCACGATAACGTGATCAATGACCTAGAGCCAGACATCTTGGAATGTGAAGTCAAGTGGGCCTTAGAAAGCATCACTACGAACAAAGCTAGTGGAGGTGATGGAATTCTAGTTGAGCTAATTTAAGTCTTGAAAGATGATGCTGTTAAAGTGCTACACTCAATATGCCAGCAGATATGAAAAACTCAGCAGTGGCCACAGTACTGGAAGAGGTCAGTCTTCATTCCAATCCCCAAGAAAGAGAATGCCAAAGAATGGTCAAACTACCACACAATTGCACTCATCTCACACGCTAGTAAAGTCATGCTCAAAATTCTCCAAGCCAGGCTTCAGCAATATGTGAACCGTGAACTCCCAGATGTTCAAGTAGGTTTTAGAAATGGCAGAGGCACCAGAGATCAGATTGCCAACATCCGCTGGATCATGGAGAAAGCAAGAGAATTCCAGAAAAACATCTATTTCTGCTTCATTGACTATGCCAAATCCTTTGACTGTGTGGATCACAATAAACTGTGGAACATTCTGAAAGAGATGGGAATCCCAGACCACCTGACCTGCCTCTTGAGAAACTTGTATGCAGGTCAGGAAGCAACAGTTAGAAATGGACATGGAACAACAGACTGGTTCCAAATAGGAAAAGGTGTACGTCAAGGTTGTATATTGTCACCTTGCTTATTTAACTTATATGCAGAGTACATCATGAGGAACGCTGGGCTGGAAGAAGCACAAGCTGGAATCAAGATTGCCGGGAGAAATATCGATAACCTCAGATATGCAGATGACACTACCCTTATGGCAGAAAGTGAAGAGGAACTCAAAAGCCTCTTGATGAAAGTGAAAGGGGAGAGTGAAAAGGTTGGCTTGAAGCTCCACATTCAGAAAACAAAGATCATGGCAACCGGTCCTAACATTTCATGGGAAATAGATGGAAAAACAGTGGAAACACTGTCAGACTTTATTTTTTTGGGCTCCAAAATCAATGCAGATGCTGATTGCAGCCATGAAATTAAAAGACGCTTGCTCCTTGGAAGGAAAGTTATGACCAACCTTGATAGTATCTTAAAAAGCAGAGACATTACTTTGCCAACCAAGGTCCGTCTAGTCAAGGCAATGGTTTTTCCCGTGGTCATGTATGGATGTGAGAGTTGGACTGTGTAGAAAGCTGATCGCCGAAGAATCGATGCCTTTGAACTGTGGTATTGGAGAAGACTCTTGAGAGTCCCTTATACTGCAAGGAGATCCAACGAGTCCATTCTGAAGGAGATCAATCCTGGATGTTCATTGGAAGGACTGATACTAAAGCTGAAACTGCAATACTTTGGCCACCTCATGCGACGAGTTGACTCACTGGAAAAGACTCTGATGCTGGGCAAGTTTGGGGGCGGGAGGAGAAGGGGACGACGGAGAATGAGATGGCTGGATACATCACCGACTCTGTGGACATGAGTTTGAGTGTACTCCGGGAGTTGGTGATGGACAGGGAGGCATGGCGTGCTGTGATTCATGGGGTCGCGGAGAGTAGGACACGACTGAGCGACTGAACTTAACTGAACTGATACTGATTTTTTGCTGAGCATATCATTCGTTGTAAATGAAAGAAGCAGGTGTACAATACATGTACACACACACATATATATTATATTATACTATTATATCATATATAATATATATTAATGATATATAATATTTACTATTATACATTATTAGCATAATTTTTTACATATATTATAGTGCATATTGTACTGTAATGTGTGTACATATATATATATATATTTAAGCAACCCTTATTTAGTGATATTTCATGTGTTAAGTCACTACACTCCTGTCTGACACTCTGCATCACACAGACTGTTTCCCATCCTGTATTCTCAATCCACTGAATTCTCAAGGTGAGGAAATAGGACATGGTTTTCATGCTTAGTTCAAGGATATCTTCCCAACACTTTGATCGAACCTGCATCTCTTATGACTTCTGCGTTAGAAGGCAGGATACTTACTACTAGTGCAACCTAGACAGCCATATATATATATAGCTAAACATATACATGCATATGTATATGTGGAAAGTTTACGTATATTATCTTGCTGTATATAGGTAGCAGTATATATTCTAAAGGAGATCAATCCTGGGTGTTCATTGGAAGGACTGAAGCTAAAACTGAAACTCCAATACTTTGGCCACCTCATGCGATGAGCTGACTCACTGGAAAAGAGTCTGATGTTAGGAGGGATTGGGGGTGGGAGGAGACGGGGACGACAGAGAATGAGAGGGCAGGATGGCATCACTGACTCAATGGACATGAGTTTGAGGGAACTCCGGCAGTTGGTGATGGACAAAGAGACCTGGCATGCTGTGATTCATGGGATCGAAAAGAGTCAGACACAACTGAGTGAATGAACAGAACTAAACTGATGGGTTTTGCAGGAGGTATACAATGTCCTTGCAATTGAGGACTTGCATCAAGAGAGTTGGATTGTGAAGAATGCTGATCGCCGAAGAATTGATGCTTTTGAATTGTGGTGTTGGAGAAGACACTTGAGAGCCCCTTGGACTGCTAGGAGATCCAACCAGTCCATTCTAAAGGAGATCAATCTGGGTATTCATAGGAAGGACTGATGCTAAAGCTGAAACTCTAATATTTTGGTCACCTCATGCAACGAGTTGACTCACTGGAAAAGACTCTGATGCTGGGAGAGATTGGGGGCAGGAGGAAACGAGGGCGACAGAGAATGAGATGGCTGGATGGCCTCACCAACTCGATGGACATGAGTTTGAGTGAACTCTGGGAGTTGGTGATGAACACGGAGGCCTGGCATGCTGTGATTCATGTTGTCGCAAAGAGTTGGACACGAGTGAGCGACTGAATTGAACTGAAATGTACTGAAATGATCAAGTCCTTAGTTACTGCAGCTGTCACCAGTGTTGCCTGAAGGACTGATTCCAGACTGAAAGAATAGATACTAGCCCTAGTTAAGGTGTTTATCAAAGGAATTATTTCAAGGAGACCAGATTTTTGCATATTTGCATAAGTAAAAAAAATCTCAATCCATCCACTTGTGGTGTCCAGTGTTTCTTCATTAACCATAATATTTGGACATTCTCCATACCTGATCATTGTACCAAAACTTTTGTAAAACCTGGCTCCATCTATCCTTGTTCAGAGCAGTCTTTTTGCAATACTTGAGAAGTTACTCCTCATGATGAAATCCTTCTTAGGATGAAAGTCCTGCTGAAGAAAACATAATTCTCCACTTTTAGGCTATGCATTTTTCCCAGTCAGTAGCACACAATCTCGGAGCACACACAAGCCACTCCAGCATTCTTGCCTAGAAGATCCCATGGATGGAGAAGCCTGGTAGGCCGCAGCCCATGGGGTCGCTAAGAGTCAGATACGACTGAACAACTTCCCTTTCACTTTTCACTTTCACACATTGGAGAAGGAAATGACAACCCACTCCAGTGTTCTTGCCTGGAGAATCCCAGGGACAGGGGAGCCTGGTCGGCTTCTGTCTATGGGGTCACACAGAGTCGGACACGACTGAAGTGACTTAGCAGCAGCAGAAGCACACATTCTAGTATTGCTATATAAGGGATTCTTGTGCAGCACCTCAGTTTTAATCTATGCTTACTAATTCCTACTTACCATAGTTCTGAAACTCAAAGGTCTGCTATTACTTATTAAAACTTAAGGGGATTCATGGATTCATAAAATGGTGACATCATATTATGAAAACATATCACATTTGTTTGCTTTATTTTAGGAACACCTTCTTTACGTTTATGACAAATTAGTGAAGTGAAGGGACACTTAAGTGTAGAGTCTGAACTTATTCTGGCTAACTTCAGTTCAGTTCAGTTCAGTTCAGTCGCTCAGTTGTGTCCGACTCTCCGCGACCCCATGAATCACAGCACGCCAGGCCTCCCTGTCCATCACCAACTCCCGGAGTACACTCAAACTCATGTCCACAGATTTGGTGATGCCATCCAGCCATCTCATTCTCTGTCGTCCCCTTCTCCTCCCGCCCCCAACCTTTCCCAGCATCAGAGTCTTTTCCAGTGAGTCAACTCGTCCCATGAGGTGGCCAAATATTGCAGTTTCAGCTTTAGCATCAGTCCCTCCAATGAACATCCAGGATTGATCTCCTTTAGAATGGACTGGTTGGATCTACTTGCAGTATAAGGGACTCTCAAGAGTCTTCTCCAACACCACAGTTCAAAAGCATCGATTCTTCGGCAATCAGCCTTCTTCACAGTCCAACTTTCACATCCATACATGACCACAGGAAAAACCATAGCCTTGACTAGACAGACCTTGGTTAACTTAGTTCTGCATTTTAAGTTTGTTTGCTTGTTTTTGCTAAGTCTATATATACTAAAGCAGTCTTGGGTACATATTTTACTTGACATGCCCTGGATACTTTATTTGTCACTTTCAAAAGTTGGTCAAGGACTGATTTTCTTTCTTCAATTGAAACAAACTGATTAAAATTTGGAACATAATTAACTTACAATGTTGTGTAAATTTCTGCGGCCCAGTGAAATAAATCAGTTATTAGTAAATATAGCTGAGCCTCCCTTTTGAGCGGTCCTCCCATCTCCCTCTTTTACCTCCTCTCCTACCCCACAACCCACTCCACTAGAACTCTCCATAGCACTAGTTATCTACTACGTACTTGGTATTTTACATATGTCTGTGCAATTTGTCAATGCATTCCATTCTCTCCTTCCCACACTGTGTCCACAAGTCTGTTTTCTAGGACTGCATCTCTTCCTACCCTTCAAATGGGCTCTTCAGTACCTGTTTTCTAAATTCCACTTATATATATATTAATATGCAATATTGGTCTTTCTGTTTTTTAATTCCTTCACTGTGTAATAGGCTCTTGATTCATCTGCAACCCTGCAAATAATCCAACTTTCTCCCTTTTTATGGGTGAGTAATTTTCCATCCTATATATGGACTATAGCTTTTTTATCCATTCTTCGTTTGATGGACACTGAGGTTGCTTCCCTTTATTGGCTACTCTAAATGGTTTTACAATGGTTACTGGCATACACATGTATTTTTTGGTTTAAGGTTTCCTTTTAGTGTATGGAAAACAGTGTGATTATTGGGTTATAGGCAGGGGGCTTCTCCTTTCTCCACACCTTCTCCTTCATATATTCGTATACAATCATATAAATATATATATACACGTATATATTTACTTCTTTATTTGGTTGCAACAAATTTCAATCGCTGCATGTGGAGTCTAATTCCAGGACCAAGGTTCAAACCTGGGACCTCTGCATTGGGATCATGGTGTCTTAGCCCCTGGACTAGCAGGGCTGTTACAGATTTTTTTTTTTTTAATGATGGCCATTTGGAATGATGCAAGGTGATATATCGTTGTAGTTTTGATTTGTGTGGTTTTGTTATTTGCGGTAGTTTTTACTATGTTCAATTGTTGGAGAGTTTCTATCACAAATGATTGTTGGAATATATGAAAGATTTTTCAGCATCTATTGAGGTGATCATATGGTTTCAATCCTTCAATAGGGGATTGGAATGCAAAAGTAGGAAGTCAAGATACATTTGGAGTAACAGATATATTTGGCTTTGGAATAAAGAATGAAACAGGGCAATGGCCAATAGAGTTTGGCCAAGAGAATGCATTGGTCATAGCAAACAGGCAAACAGCTTCTTCCAACATCACAAGAGAAGACTCTACACATGGACATCACCAGACAGTCAGCACTGAAATCAGATTGATTATATTCTTTGCAGCCAATGATGGAGAAGGTCTATACAGTCAGCATAAACAAGACCAGGAGCTGACTGTGGCTCAGATCTTGAAATACTTATTGACAAATTCAGACTTAAATTGAAGAAAGTAGGGAAAACCTCTCGGCCATTCAGGTATGACCTAAATCACCTCCGTTATGTTTATACAGTGGAATTGAGAAATAGATTTAAGGGACTAGATCTGATAGAATGTCGGATGAACTATCCCCATGGAAAAGAAATGCAAAGAAAGCAAAATGGTTGTCTGATGAGGCCTTACAAATAGCTGTGAAAAGAAGAGAAGCAAAAAGCAAAACAGAAAATGAAAGATATAAGCATCTGAATACACAGTTCCAGACAATAGCAAGGAGAGATAAGAAAGCCTTCCTCAGTGACCAATGTAAAGAAAGAGAGGAAAGCAATAGAATGGGAAAGACTAGAAATCTTTTCAAGCAAATTAGATAACCCATGGGAAGATTTCATGCAAAGATGGGGTCAATAATGGACAGAAATTGTATGGTCCTAACAGAAGCAGATGATATTATGAAGAGGTGGCAAGAATACACAAAACTGTACGAAAAAAGTCTTTATGACCCCGATAATTACGATGGTGTGATCACTCACCTAGAGCCAGACATCCTGGAATGTGAAGTCAAGTGGGTCTTAGAAAGGATCACTATGAACAAAGCTAGCTGAGGTGATGAATTCCAGTTAAGCTATTGCAAATAATGCAATTTGATGTTTTAAAAGTACTGCACTCCATATGCCAGGAAACTTGGAAAACTCAACAGTGGCCACAGGACTGGAAAAAGTCAGTTTTCATCCCAGTCCCAAAGAAAGGCAATGCCAAAGAATGCTCAAACAACCTCACAATTGTACGAAACTCCCACGCTAGTAAAGTAATCCTCAAAATTCTCCAAGCCAGGCTTCAGCAAAATGTAAACTGTGAACTTCCAGATGAGCAAGCTGCTTATAAAAGGGCAGAGGAACCAGAGATCAAATTTCCAACATCAGCTGGATCATCAAAGGAGCAAGGGAGTTCCAGAAAAATATCTGTTTCTGATTTATTGACTATGCCAAAGCATTTGACTGTGTGGATCACAATATACTGTGGAACATTCTGAAAGAAATTGGAATACCAGACCTGTCTCTTGAAAAATCTATATGCAAGTCAAGAAGAAACAGTCAGAACTGGACATGGAAGAATAGACTGGTTCCAAATAAGAAAAGGAGTATGTCAAGGCTGTATATTGTCACCCTGCTTATTTCACTTATATGATGAACACGTATGAGAAATGCCGGGCTGTAAGAAGCACAAGTTGGAATCAAGATTGCCAGGAGAAATATCAATAATCTCAAATATGCAGATGACAGCACCCTTATGGCAGAATGTGAAGAAGAACTAAAAAGCCTCTTGATGCAAGTGAAAGAGGAGAATGAAAATGTTGGCTTAAAGCTCAACATTCAGAAAGAAAATATCACAGTATCTGGTCCCATCACTCCGTGGGAAATAGATGGGGAAATAGTGGAAACTGTGTCAGGCTTTATTTTTTGGGGCTCCATAATCACTGAAGATTGTGATTGCAGTCATGAAATTAAAAGACGCTTACTTCTTGGAAGGAAAATTTTAACCAATGTAGATATCATATTAAAAAGCAGAGACATTACTTTGCCAGCCAAGGTCCGTCTAGTCAAGGCTATGCTTTTTCCTGTGGTCATGTATGGATGTGAGAGTTGGACTGTGAAGAAAACTGATCGCCGGAGAATTGATGATTTTGAACTGTGGTGTTGGAGACACCTCCTGAGAGTCCCTTGGAGTGCAAGGAGATCCATCCAGTCCATTCTAAAGATCAGTACTGGATGTTCATTGGAAGGACTGATGCTGAAGCTGAAACTCCAATACTTTGGTCACCTGCTGGGAAGAGTTGACTCTTAGAAAAATACCCTGATACTGTGAGGGATTGGGGTCCAGGGGATAAGGGGAGACAGAGAATGAGATGGCTGGATGGCATCATCAACTCCATGGACATGAGTTGGTTGAACTCCGAGCATTGTGATGAACAGGGTAGCTTAGTGGGCTCTCATTCATAGCGTCGCAAGGAGTCGGATATGACTGAGAGACTGAAGTGAACTGAACTGACCCATTGATATGAAGCTTCTGAAGATGTTTCTGTATCTGTCATATACCCTCACTTAGTAATTCTGTTCAGTCTTTTTAAGGTATTGGTGGATTTTTTTGCTTGTATTTTGCTAAGGATATTTGCCTCTGTTCATCTATGTGATATAGGTCTAACTTTCCTTTTCTCTGTTATGTTGGTGTTGGCATTGGAGTGATGGTGACCTTGTAGGAGAGTTTGTGGGGGTTTCTTCCACTCTAGAATTTTAGAAGTGTTTCAGAAGTCCATGTGTTGGCAGTTTTCTGACTGGTTTGTAAAATTTCCATGTGAAGCCATCTGCCTTAATTTTATCAATTGGAAAATTTTTATCACAGTTTCAATATTAGTGCTTACCATTGTTTGGTTAATATTCTCTGTTTCTTCTTCGTTGAATTTCTGAGCATTTATCCATGGATTCAAGACCCTGAATTTTATTGACTTACAGGTGTTTGCTGTAGTCTCTTACGATTCTTTGTTATTTCTGTGGTATCCGTTATAATATCATCCTTTGTCATGTCAAATTTGATTGATTTAAGTGTTTGTCTCTTTTTTTCTTGATAAGTCTGGACCACGATTTATCTATTTTGTCTATCCTCTCCAAGAGACCCCTTTTAAAGATATTGATTTTGGCTTTTTTTTTTTTTTTTTCATGTATTTTCTTTAATTTCTGCTCTGATTTTTTTTTTTTTTTTATCATTTTTGTCCCTTGTATTCACTTTGGGAAATTTTGTCTGCTTTTTCTTCTTTCTCTAAATGCTTTAGATTTAATATTATGTTAATTACTTGAGATGTGTAGTATTTATCAACTTCACTCTCTTACTGCTTAAGCATGCTCCACAACTGTTAGATAATCATGCTTTTAATATTATTTTCTTCTAAATTTTTTTTAAAATTTTCTCTCTGATTTCATCAGTGATCTCTTGGCCATGTAGAGGTGTATTTGTTACATGGATTCGTGATTTTTACAGTGTCTGTCCCCATATCTGGTATGTAAAACATAGCATTGTGGGTTTAAAAAAAAATGATACAATTACCATTACCTTCAAATTACTGAGGCTTGATTTGAGAGTCAGTTTGTGATATATCCTGGAGATATTTCATTTTCACTTTAGAAAAATGCATATTTTTCTCTGTTTGGTTGAAATGTCCGATATGTATCATTTAACTTTGTCAGGTCTCTTGCCATTGAACGGTTGTGTTTCTTTTTAAATTTCATTTTTTTAATTGGAGGATAATTACTTCCTAAAGTTGTGTTGACTTCAACAGTACAACAGTGTGTATTAGCCTATAGGAGACCAATGTCCATTTTTATTAATGTCCGTTGTTAATTATATTTTGTTACTATTTCGTTTTTCTAGGCCCTTCAAAAATGTTTCTCATCTTTTCTCCATTCTATCTCAGGAATGCTTTTCTCACCTTTACTATCGTTACTTCCAAGTATTTTGTAGGGAGCCTGCCCATTTTTTCGTTCATTGTGTTTTGAATTTTTACCACATTCCTTTGCCCACAACATATTTATCTGTCTTCATATTTCCCTACTTTCTGTGTTAATGGTCATTTCTTCTCAGACTGCTGGGTTATAGTTATTGCTCCTCGTCTTCACTCCAAGTCGATAAAGTTGGTTGAGTGCCTATTTTGGACTTTGCAGTGGGAGAGATTGGAAACTATGTTCTTGAGTCTGCAGCTGAGATTTCTTTCACTAATGGTGTGACCATGTCTGTTCATGTCATTTGCAGGTGTCTATGGGATTAGTGTTCATTGGAAGGACTGATGCTAAAGCTGAAACTGCAATACTTTGGCCACCTCATGCGACGAGTTGACACACTGGAAAAGACTCTGATGCTAGGAAAGGTTGGGGGCTGGAGGAGAAGGGGACGACAGAGAATGAGATGGCTGGATGGCATCACCGACTCTGTGGACATGAGTTTGAGTGAACTCCGGGAGTTGGTGATGGACAGGGAGGCCTGCCTTGCTGTGATTCATGGGGTCGCGGAGAGTGAACGGAACTGTACTGATGGGATTAGTCTGACATTAGCCAGTGTATCTGCTAATGATTTGGTTTGTATTTCTGTCTTGCTTGTTGTGTGGTGTGAGGCATCAGCCCTGGGTTACACAGGTCGTTGGTTGGAGTGCATCTTAGATCAAGAAAGAGGCCTTCATGGAGACTGTCACCAGTTAATTTTCACTGTAGACAGGAATTCCCTGGTATACCATGATCCTGTTTTCCATGATGACACTTGAGAAGATCAGACCCATCTTATGCTCAGAGAAACACTATATCATAGGAAGAGATTGAGGAGATTTAAAAAAGTAACACAGGTAAATGGCAAAAAGAAAAAAATAAATAAAAGGAGCACAAGCAATAAACACAACAGAAAAAACAACAGATTCATAAAGGGAACCAATCGAAAAAATCTCAAGCCAAAAAAACAACACCAGAGCAGAATGTCAACTGAAGAATAAAGAAAGCAAATCTGACAAGATCAGATAAAGCCCCCACAGAATAACAGAAAATCACAGTTAATGTAGAAATGCATACCTTTTAAAAAGGAAGAGATGCAACAGCAACTAAAGGCATAGAAAATAGGTAGCCAAAGTAAAAGTTGAAACAGCTATACAAGAAATAAAAAATATGGTTGAAATAATCTTAAAAGGCCAAAGCAATGTGTAATAACAAAGAAGGCTACAACTGGGCAAAATAGTGCACCAACAACTCAACAATGCAATGCATCAAAAGAATAATGCATATTTCCTAGTGTCTCATCTGTCAGTGTCCTAGTCCCCAAGATGAGTCAGAGGACAACTATTCCTCTTTAGGAAGCTGTCCAACGATGGAGGAAACTGGACTCTGGATCTCTCCAAGGACTGCTCATACTTAAAACTGCTATAATTCCTGTGCGTTCTTACAGCTGCCTGAGCCTGGTCATTTTCTTTTGCTTGAGCTCTTATCATCTTTTGATCTATTCTGTAGATACAGGGTCTATGTGATTAATAGTGTGTATTTAATCTGTGGCATGCTCAACCGGTTGGAAGATTTTCAGTCCTCTTCCTTAATGTCTCTGTCCCTGGGTCTCAGATGTAATTTTCATCTTTCCTTCACCTATGGTCACCAAAGAAGTCTTCCCCGAGACACTTGTGGAGCACTGGGGTCTGCCTTGGTGAGCACAGGAGTGGTACAGCTGTTTGGAATGCTGGAACCCTGGTGGTGCCAATTATGAATAGGAGTCAGCAGCCATGGGAATAAGAGATTTGGAATGAGTGATACTTCTGGCTGGTCTTTCTCTATTGCCTTGCAGTCGGTGTTAACGGGTAGGAAGAGGAGGGGCTACAAAAGCGTCTCTACCTCCGGAGTGTGATCAGCAGTAAGGTCCTGCCTCTTTGGCAGTTTGGGAATACTCAAAATGCATTCCCTGCTACATATCTACTCGTACCTGCTCCATTAGGCCATCTCTACATAGTCAACAGCAGTCCTCTCCCAGGATGGCTCTCTAAATCCAGTGTTCCAGCTGCCAGACCCATGCACACTGGTTGAGCTGCATTGTAGTTTGGGCCTATAGGGCCATGACACACATTGTCTGTGTGACTCTTGCTCTATACAATTTATATTTCATTAGCTGTTCCTCCTTGCTTCCTTTCAGCCAAAGTAATGTACATTTAAGTGAAGCATTTTGCCTCGTTCTGGAAATCTCTTCCCTGCTTCTCCATCTCCCACCCCAAGGCGCAGGTTTTGTCTTGCTTCCTCTTACCTTCCTTCTTCCATCTTATTTCCTTTCCACCCCGGTATGTCTGAAACCCACGAGGGACACTCTGGTGACCCGGGTCTTCTGCTAGTATTTATCGGATGCACTGTTCAGTGTAGAAGTAGTATTTGTGATCCATTCTTTGAGAGAGTTGCATTTCACGTCCACCTAAATTTTTATCTTCTTCGAACTGTTTTTCCTGGCAAGCTCTATTTTTTTTTTTTTTTATCCTTGAAAGCAAAACATGGAACATTAGTTAACGTGAATTACTCTGTTTGGTGGGAGTTTGCATGCATACACACATAACTGGTACTACTTTGACTTCCAAATGCAATCAAGTGCATTTCATTGTTGTTACTGCTTTTCTTTCCCCCTTAGAAATTTCTCTTAATGAAGAATTTTCATCAGCATGAAGAAATTCAGAACTTTCCACTTAAAATATAATAGCATAATTGAGCTCAAAAAGTCAGCACTTGAATATATCTAGCTTTTTTTTTTTTTTTTAACATTTCTGACATTTTCCCACAGCACAGATGTCTAATTTTGGATCTCAAAGTTTAACTCCATTCAGTGGGTGTCAAAGGTCAGAGACTGCCATGACCATAACTTAAATCTTGTAAAATAAGAATGCAAACACAAGAAATTACCAGTTCCTACTTTAATACTTGCAAAAGAGAGAAAACCACAATAGCAACAATGATCAAAATATAAAATTAAAATACAAAACAAACGAAACAAAATGTGTAGGTAGTGATTTAATCATAAGAGGTACACATTAATTGATGTTTGGATCATAGAAAAAGAAAGGGGATACCATACAATCATTTATATCTGCTTAATTGTCTCTGTTCATAACTAGGACACTGTGAATCACACTCAAACTAAAACAAAGGGAAAATAATTGTGGAAAATTCCTAGCGATAAGAATACCAGAACTTCTAACCTGTCTCCTGGGAAATGTGCGTGCTAGTAAAGGTGCAACAGTTAGAACTGGACAGGGGACAATAAACTGGCTCAAAATCGGGAAAGGACTATGTCAAACATATGGATTGTTAGCCTACTTATTTAACTTCTGTTTCTGATAACATCATAAAAAATAAAATCATAGATGAAGCTCAAGCTGGAAACAAAATTTATGTGGGAGATACGAATAACCTTAGTTATCCCAGTGACAACACACAAATGACAGAAGAACAATAGGAACCAAGGAGCCTCTTGATGAAGGTATTTTCTGTTTCAAGCATAGACATCTGAAACGAGATAGTCCTACATAAAAGGTGAAATTCTAAGTTTCACATATGAAAATCTAGATGCAGGTTTCAGTAGGTGAAATACAGAATTCTCTATTATTCACATATACAAATCTGGGGACAGTTTTTCCAATTTGAATCATGGAATTCTCTATACATCACACATGAAAGTATGGACACAGAATTTTCTGCATAAAATCTGGAATTTTTCACGTTAGAGCTATGAAAATCTGGATGCAGATTCTTTTCAAGGAGATATGAAAATGTCCATTCCACATATCAAAGCATGGTCACAGGTTTTCTAACATGAAATATGAGATTATTTTCATATTTCTCATTTGAAAATCTTTGTGTTGTCTTTCCTTCATGAAATACTGAATACTGTCTATTTAATATGTGAAAAACTTGCACTAATTTTCCTACTAGACATATAGAATTTGTCCACAGATTTTCATGCTTGAGCTATGAAATTGTCTGTATTTCCATCAAGAAATTTTGAATGAAGGTCTTCTGATAGGAGATTTGGAATTCTGTATATTTCATATTTGAAAATCTGGGGAGAAAGGTTCTCATATGAAATCTCAATTATTCACGTATGAAAATATTTCCCAGATTTGTAAACTTAAAATAGAGGATTTTCAATGATTCAGAAATTAAGACCTGTGCTAAACAGTCAAACATTGAACAGCTATATTTCATGTATTTCTCTAATACCATAAAGAGTTCTCTGTATTTCTTAGATGAAAGCCTGGGTGAATATTTCCCTACATGAAACAGGGAATTAATATATTTTACACATGTAAAATCAAAGCCCTTATGATTATACAGTGGAAGTTGTAAACAGAATCCGCGGATTATATCTGATCGAGTGCCTGAAGACCTATGGGTGGAGATTTGTGGCATTGTACAGGAAGCAGTGATCAAGACCATCCCCATGAAAAAGAAATGAGAAGAGCAAAGTGACGTGGCCTTACAAAGAGTTGAGAAGAGGGGGCAAGCTAAACGAAAAGAAGAAAAGGAAAACTGTACACATTTGAATGCCGAGTCCCAAAGAATAGCAAAGAGAGATAAAATTTCCTCGGTTATTAATGCCAATAAATAGAGGAAATAAAGAGAATGGGAAAGACTTCAGATCCCTCCTATAAATCAGAGATACCAAGTGAAAATTGCATTCAAAGAGGAGCACATTAAAGGACAGAAATGGTACAGATGTAACAGAAGCAGAAGCTATTTAGAAGAGGTGGCAAGAATACACAGATGAATGATACACAGAAGTTCTTCATGACCCAGTTAAGCACAATGCTGTGGTCACTCACCTAGAGTCAGATATCATGGAATGTGAAGTCACGTGGGATTTAGGAAGCATAATTACAAGCAAAGCTCGTGGAAGTGATGGAATTCAGTTTAGATATTTCAAATTCTAAAAGATAATACTAGGAATGTACTGCCATCCATATGCTAGTAAATTTGGAAGACTCAATTGTGGCCAGAGTACTGGAAAAGGTCAGTTGTCATTCCAACTGCAAAAACGGCAATCCAAAGAATGTTCATGCTACGGCTTAGTTGTACATATTTCACACGCTCGCAAAGTACTGCTCAAAATTCCCCAACCAGGCTTCAACAGAATGTGAACCATGAGCTTCCACATGTTCAACCTGGATTTAAAAAGGACAGACGAACCCGAGATCAAACTGCAAACACCTGTTGGGGAATGGAAAAAGCAAGAAAACACCAGGAAAGCACCTACTCCTATTTGACGATGCCAAAGATTTTGATTGGGTAGATCATAGCAAAATGGGAAATTCGACAAAAGATGGCACTACTAGACCATGTTATATACCTCCTGAGTAAACTGTATGGAGGTCTAGAAGCAACAGTTAGAACAGGACATGGAAGAACAGAATGGTTAGGAGTTGGGAAAGGAGCACGTCAAAGCTGTATATTGTCACCCTCTTTATTGAATTTACATGTAGAATTAATCATACAAAAGGCCACTTTGGATGAAACAGTGTTTGCAATCAAGGTTTCTGGAGAAATATCAGTAACCTCAGATATGCAGATGACACGATTGACATGGCAGAACTTCAAAAGAACTAAAGAGTCTCTTGAGGAAAGTGAAAGAGAATGAAAAAGATGACTTAAAACACCACATCCAAAATGAGAATCATGGCATCTGGTCTCATTACTTCATGTCATAAAGATGGGGAAAGAATGGAAACAGTGAGAAACTTTATTCGGGGAGGGGGCTCCAAAATTACTGCAGATGGTGACTCTGGTCAGGAAATCAAAATACACTTTCTCCTTAGAAGAAAGGTTATGACCAGGCTAGAGAGCATATTATAAAGCAGACAAAGGTCGATCTAGTCAAATCTACGTACAGAGTCAAGTAGAAGTGAGAACTGGACTAGAAAGAAATTTGACCTCCAAAGAATCAATGCTATTGAAATGTGGTGTTGGAGAAAACTCTTGAGAGTCCCTTTGACTGCAAGGAGATCAAAGAAGTCAATTCTAAGGGAAATCAGTCCTGAATATCGATTGGAAGGTCTGATTCTGAAACTGGAACTTGAATATGTTGGCCACCTGATGTGAAGGACTGATTCACTGGAAAAGATCCTGATGCTGAGAAAGATTGAAAGCTGGAGGAGAGAGCGAAGACAGAAGAGGAAATGCTCAGATGGAATCACTGACTCGATGGGCATGGGTTTGAGCAGGCTCTATGAGTTGCTGATGAACGGGGAAGCTTGGCAGGCTACAATCCATGGGGTCAAAAAGAGTCGGACAGGACTGAGTGACTTAACAGAATTCACCGTACTTACTTAGGTTCTCAGGGAAAGGAAAGTGATAAAGAACACTCTTACCTATCAACTGATAATCCTCAAAGATTCCTAATGCTCCCTAAGTGTTTTCACTGTTTCCTCAGAGATTCAGCTGGGATGAACATTCTATTAAATGGGTAAGATCTCCTAGGAAACAATGGAAGGGGCATAATTTAGAGAAAGGGATAGAAGAAAGTAAGAACATCAGGAAGGCAGCATGACCTGGTCAACAACATACAGAACTCTCCTTTAATCCTTCCCACTGATTTCCTTCTAAATCCCGAGGATAAGACCTGACCAATCATGAGGACTGGTCGTTGCAAAGGGCAATGACCAAGGCATTGCTGCCTATTGATTTAGTGATGACACAAAGCAAGCACATCATGGTAATCACACCTCCGTTAACCAAGACAATAGGCGGCAGTAGCCTTTGGGGAGATTAGAGGATCACAAGGTCTCCCACGATGTGTTGGAGCCACCTGGGCCTTTCCCACAGAGAGTTTTCCAGGTGTGTTGAAGTCCCTTTTTAAAAGTTCTCATCTATGGCCCCCAGTATTACTACCAGTCCTCTGGATTTTTGAGAACCCCGAAAGACCACGATTCTAGTTTGCAAAGTGCGCAACTGATGAAAATAAATAAATAAATAATACCAGTCCAAACTGAAGGGCCTATGAATAATCACATATTCCTCGGCTCTAAGAAGGGCCATTAGAGCAGCAAAACCACAGCTCCAGGCAAGTTCTTTGTTAACACCTGCAGCCCCTCAAGGCACATACCCCAGTTATTGATAAAGAGTGTAGATTGTAAGTCCTCTACCAACTTGAGAAATTGGGTCAACCAGACCTCTGAACCCCCCGTCTTAGCTAAGCCTAAAGGAGAGATTGTGTGCACATCAGGCCAAGATATGTTCAACTGGGAATATTTGAAGGGAACAGTTCCAGGTATAGGAGACTATAGAGAAGGCTTGCACCCAAATGAAGTCATATAGAAATCCTTTTGTACAGTTTCACAGAGAAAATGTTCATCTCCCAGATGACCCAGTTGATAGGATTCAAGTCACTAATAACATTCAACGTAGCCACATGTCAGTGCAGATTCCCACTATGTAACTTCAGAAGTTTCTGTACTGGCCTGTCTGCAGCCTCTGGTTTCCATTCCTAAATTATGTTCATTCAATCAGCAGAGAGTTTGAAATACAGACAATGGGTAGTCACCCCTGGACGATGAAGAAGACTGTAAGAACAAAGAATCTTTCCAGGGCAAGGGACAAAAGACACCACTGGTTGGTGATAAGATGGGGAAAGTTGGAGAGGAGAATTAAGGTCAGATTTCAGAGTTAGCATCTGGCCTTTTGGGTGGTGGCAGCTGCGCCAGACTTGGCTTCAGGCCTTTGGGAGATATTTACAAAGGTAATAAATTAATGTTGTCTCTGTTCTCAACGAGCTTTTATAATCTTAAAGCCTCAGCCTATGATACTATACCAAGTACAATGCCATAGCTTAGAAATGAAGGAGATAGTAATTTAGGGGAGGTTCTGGGAGACTTGCAGGGGATGTGTTCTATCAGACATTTTCTAACACTTAGTATAATTAATAAGGCTCGAGCCAGGACTCAATTTTATGCATATAGACTGTTCTCTTAGGCATATTTCAATTTTGAGATCATATACCCTCATATCAGGGATTTCACTTTCTTGGTGAGTACTTCTCGACTCATAAAAATGGAAGATAGCAATAGCTTGGAAGTCACATCTTTGTATTAGAACTTTTCTATCAATTTTCCAACTCTACCAATTGTGCTGGGTAACTTCCTGCCACTTCTAAATATGGCCAACTTTAGAGTACCTCCTCCTCCTGTACCTGAGGCACTGCAATAAGTGTAAAAACAGACAACCTACAAAAGAACATTTACAGCTCATAAGTATTTGCTAATTTTCTGTTCAGTTGAAGTGTCCATAGGTGTGAGTGGGATATAAAAGCCCCCATTATAATTGTGATACTGTTAATTTCCCCTTTTCTACTTGATTGCATTTACCTTACATATTGAGGGTTTGCTAAATAGCACAATGGTCTAGTTACACCTAATTGCTATATATAGGCATTACACTCATTAGTAATGGATACACCTTTCCTCAAGTGCACATGGAACAGCCTCCTGGAAAGATCAAATCCCCATCCATAAACCTAGCATTGCTAAATTCAAACCAAAAAAAAAAAAAAGAAAGAAAGAAATGAAAAGTGAAAGAATTTCGAGCATCTATTCCAATCACAATGAAGTAAGAATAGGTGTCAAACACAGAAGAAAACTTAAATAACTCTCCAAGCATATGGAGGCTAAATAACAGACATCTGAATAAGCAACAGATCACAGAAAAAATCAAAAAGGAAATCAAATTTAAATTCAATCAAAGGAAAATAAAAACACATGTACACCAAGGGCAGATTAATGTTAAGGTATGGCAAAATCAATACAATAATGTAAACTAATTAACTTCCGTAAAATAAATAAAATTACAAAAAGAAAATTAAAACACCACAACCCAAAACTTTGGGTTTCAGTAACAAGCAATGTTAAGAAGGAGATTCATAGCATATAAATCTGCCTCAAGGAAGAAGATAAACATCAAAGAAAGAGGCTACCTTTACATCTAAAGCAAACACAAAAAGAAGAACACCAGTAGAATGAATAGAATCATAAAAATCAGAGCAGAAATAAGTGAAAAAGAAACAATAGTGACTATGGCAAAGATCAATAAAATGAAAATCTGGTTCTTTTAGAATATAAATCAAAGACAAAACATTAGCCACAGTGATCAAGGAAAAAGAAAAAAAAAGAGGGGGTGCTGGGGTGGTGGAGAAGAATCCAAATAATAAAATTGCAGATGAAAATAGAGTAATCACAACAGAAAACACAGACATATCAAAGGTCATAAGAGATTATTGTGAGAAATTATATGTCACATAAATGGACAACGTTGAAGAAATGGAAAAAAAAATCTTAGAAAGAATAACTGTCCATAAATGGACGAGCAAGTAGAAAATCTTATAGATGAAACAGAATCACGGAAATAAAACTTGTAATCAAGAATCTTTCAACGATCAAAAGACCAGGACCAGACAGTTTCACAGGTGAATCCTACTTTTTTTTTTTTTTTTAATTTACCAAAAAATGGTTTATGGAAGAACAAAGCCTTAACCAACTCAAAATCTTCCAGAAAATTGCAGAGGCTGATAAGCTCCCCCAACTCATTCTCCGAGGCCACCATCACCCTAATACCGAAACCAGACAAAGATGCAAAAAAGAAAGAAAACTACAGGCTAATGTCACTAAACATATTGGTAAACATAGGTGCAGAAATTTTCCTGCAACTTCTAGCAAACAGAATCCAAAAACATATCAAAAAGGTCATACATCATTACCTTAGAAGCATGTGGGCATCATCCCAGGGATGCAAGAATTCCTTAATATTTGCAAATCAATCTGATACATCATATTAAACTGAAAGATTAAAAACAATATAATTATCTCAATAGATGCAGAGAAAGTCTTTCACAAAAGTCAACACTTCCTTATGATCAGTTCAGTTCAGTCGCTCAGTCGTGTCCGACTATCC
This sequence comes from Moschus berezovskii, assembly GCF_049115385.1. Lineage (NCBI taxonomy): Eukaryota > Metazoa > Chordata > Mammalia > Artiodactyla > Moschidae > Moschus > Moschus berezovskii. Next base: position 29,286,394 of record NC_142489.1, on the reverse strand, counting down.
GCGACCCCATGAATTACAGCACGCCAGGCCACCCTGTCCATCAACAACTCCCGAAGTACACTCAAACTCATGTCCAAGAGTCGGTGATGCCATCCAGCCATCCCATTCTCCGTCGTCCCCTTCTCCTCCCGCCCCCAACCTTTCCCAGCATCAGAGTCTTTTCCAGTGAGTCAACTCGCCGCATGAGGTGGCCAAAGTATTGCAGTTTCAGCTTTAGCATCAGTCCCTCCAATGAACATCCAGGATTGATCTCCTTTAGAATGGACTGGTTGGATAACTCTCCACAAAGCAAGTGCAAGAGGAACATATCTCAACACAATAAAAGCTATATATGAGAAACCACGACAAACAGTATCTTCAATGGTGAAAAATTGAAAGGATTTCCTATAAAATCAGGAGCAAGCCAAGGGTGCTCACTCTCACCACAACAATTCAACATTGATTTGGAAGTCCTAGACACAACAGTCAGAGAAGAAAATGAAATAAAAAGTAATCCAGGTTGGTTAAAAAAAAAAAAAAGTAACTCTCACTATTTGCAGACGACATGATCCTCTACATAGAACGCCCTAAAGACACCACAAGAATATTACTAGAGCTAATTGATGAATATCAAAATGTTGCAGGTTATAGATTATTACCCAGAAGCCCCTTGCACTGCTATACATGAACAATGAGAAAATAGAAAGAGAATAAATCCTCTTCAGCGTTGTAATGAAAAGAATAGCATACTTAGCGGTAAATTTGCATAAAGAAACAAAAAACTTATACGCATATAAAGAAAACTATAAAACAATGATGAAAGAAAGATGAGACAGATAGAGAATTATATAAGGTTGATGGACTTGAAGAAATAATATAGTGAAAATGAATACACAAACCGAAGCAATCTATAGGTTCAATGCAACTCTTATCAAGTAAGCAATAGTATTCTTCACAAAACTAGAACAAATATTTTCACAGTATTTATACTTTCACAGTAAATATAGAAACACAGGGAAACCTCTAAAAGCAGAAGCAATCCTGAGAAAGAAGAATGAAATGGAGTAATCAACGTCCCTGACTTCAGACTATACTACAAAATTACAGTTATCAAGACAGTAGCACAAAGACAGAGATCTAGATCAGTGGAACAAAATAGAAAGCCTAGATATAAGTCCACACATCCATGGGCATCTTAATTTTGACAAAGGAGGAAATAATATACAATGGAGAAATGATCATCTCTTTAACAAGTGGTGCTGAGGGAAAAGGCATCAACCAGTTGTAAAAGAATGAAACCATAACCCTTCCTAACAACATATGCAAAACTAAACTCAAAATGGATTAAAGATCTAAATATAAGACTAGAAACTATAAAACTCTTAGAGGAAAACGTAGGCAGGACACAATTTGACGTAAATCACAGCAAGATGCTTTCTGACCCACCTCCCAGAGAAACGGAAATAAAACTCAAACAAACATATGTGACCTAATTGAAGTTAAAAGCTTTTGTACAACGAAGGAACCTAAAAGAAATGTGAAAAGGCACCCTTTGAAAGGGAGAAAATAACAGTAAATGAAGCCAAGCTCCTGAGAAGTGTTGAAGATAAAGAAAGACCATGGAAAAGTAGACCATTAGATGTCTGATTGATATAATAGTGTGAAAGAAGCTCTGATGAGAAATTGGCAATCCTTGTACATATCTTATTTGTTGTACATATCAAGAAATCCATTTTTCTCCCACTGAGGTCTCATCAAGTCTCTCCCCTCATCACATACACTGCTTACAGGTGATGAACCAGCTTCCTCTGATATTTAAACCGCAAATTTCAACTTCTTCCTTACTTGACTGACAGGATTACTTATGACTTCGTTTGATATCTGCTTTTACTATAGTGATCAGTAGGAGACTATAAGCAATGTGAAAAAGCACCCTATGAAACAGAGAAAATAACAGGAATCGAAGTCACTGACAAATAATTAATCCTTACACTACAAAAGCAGCTCATGAAGCTCAATGCCTAAATAACAAATGACTGAAAAAAGAAATGGGTCAATAAAGCATAAATACATGTTTTTTTGAAACTATCTTGTTTTATCCATGAAACAGGGGACACTGGCAATTTGATCTCTGGTCCCTCTGCCTTTTCTAAAACCAGCTTAAACATCTGGGACTTCACGGTTCACGTATTGCTGAAGAGTGGCTTGGAGTATTTTGAGCATGATTTTACTAGCATGTGAGATGAGTGCAATTGCGCGGTTGTTTGAGCATTCTTTGCCATTGCCTTTCTTTGGGACTGGAATGAAAACGGACCTTTGCCAGTCCTGTGGCCACTGCTGAGTTTTCCAAATTTGCTGGCATATTGAGGGCAGCACTGTCACAGCATCATTTTTCAGGATTTGAACCAGCTTAACTGGAATTCCATCACCTCCACTAGCTTTGTTCCTAGTGGTGCTTTCTAAGGCCCATTTGACTTCACAGTCCAAGATGTCTGGCTCTAGATGAGTGATCACACCATCATGATTATCTTTGTCGGGAAGATCTTTTTTTTGGACAGTTCTGTGTTCTTGCCACTTCTCCATTTCTCCTGCTTCTATTAAGAACCCATACCATACCATTTCTGTTCTTTATCGAGTCCATCTTTGCATGAAATGTTCCATTGGTATCTCTAATTTTCTTGAAGATATCTCTAGTCTTTCCTATTCTGTTGTTTTTCTCTATTTCTTTGCATTGGTGGCTGAGCAAGGCTTTCTTATCTCTCCTTGCTATTCTTTGGAAATCTGCATTCAGATGCTTATATGTTTCCGTTTCTCCTTTGCTCTTCACTTCTCCTCTTTTCACAGCTATTTGTAAGGCCTCACCAGACAGTGATTTAGCTTTTCTGCATTTCTTTTCAGCGGAGATGATCTTGATCCCTCTCTTCTGTACAATGTCACGAACTTCCATCTATAGTTCGTCAGGCTCTCTATCAATCAGATCTAGTCCCTTAAATCTATTTTTCACTTCGTCTGTATAATCATAAGGGATTTGACTTAGGTCATATCTGAATGGTCTAGTGGTTTTCCCTATTTTGTTCAATTTAAGTCTGAATTTGTCAATAAGGCATTCATGGTCTGAGCCACAGTCAGCTCCTGGTCTTGTTTTTGCTAACTGTATAAAGCTTCTCCATCTTTTGCTACAAAGAATATAATCAATCTGATTTCAGTGTTCACCATCTGGTGATGTCCACGTGTAGAGTCTTCTCTTATGTTGTTGAAATAGGGTTTTTGCTATGACCAGTGCGTTCTCTTGGCAAAACTGCACGACAGACCATGCAGAAGTGATGCCGGCTGTGCGATGGACCACGCAGAAGCATGGCCAAGAGGAACTACCCCTCACCCGAGCTCTGGGTTGTGGCTGAGAGGAGCAACCCCATGTCCAAGTGGTGGCGATTGCACAGACGTAGGAGGGCCGAGACGAGCTATTCCATGTTCAAGGTCAGGAGGTGCGGTAGTTAAGAGATACCCCTTGTCCAAGGTAAGGAGCAGTGGCTGTGCTTTGCTGGAGCGACTGTAAAGAGATACCCCACATCCAAGGTAAGAGAAACCGAAGTACGATGGTAGGTAATGCGAGAGGGCATCAGCAGGCAGACACACTGAAAATATAATCACAGAAAACCTGTCGATATGATCACACAGACTACAGCCTTGTCTAACTCAGTGTGGTTCACTGCAGAAGGGAATGGCAAACCACTTCAGTATACTTGCCTTGAGAACCCCATGAACAGTATGAAAAGGCACAATGATAGGATACTGAATGAGGAATTCCCCAGGTTGGTAGGTGCCCAATATACTCCTGGAGATCAGTGGAGAAATAAATCCAGAAAGACTGAAAGGATGAAGCCAAAGCAAATACAAAGCCGTCTTGTGGATGTGACTAGGGATAGAAGCAAGATCCAGTGTTGTAAAGAGCAATGTTGCTTAGGTACCTGGAATGTTAGGTCCATGAATCATGGCAAATTGGAAGTGTTCAAACAGGAGATGGCAAGTGTGAACATCGACATTCTGGGAATCAGTGAACTCAAATGGACTAAAATGGGTGAATTTAACTCAGATGACCATTATATCTACTACTGTGGGTTAGGAATCCCTTAAAAGAAATGAAGTAGCTATCATGGTCAACAAAAGAGTCTGAAATGCAATACTTGGATGCAATCTCATAAACGACAGAATGATCTCTGTTTCCAAGGCAAAGCATTCAATATTAGAGTAATCCAAGCCTATGCCCCAACCAGTAACACTGAAAAAGCCAAAGTTGAACGGTTCTATGAAGACCTACAAGACCTTTTAGAACACCCAAAAAAAAATATGTGCTTTTCATTAGAGGTGACTGGAATGCAAAAGTAGGAAGTCAAGAAACACTTGGAGTAACAGGCAAATCTGTCATTCAGGTACACTTAAACTCCTTGCTTTATTATTTTCCTATTCAGGGTCTTGTCAATGTTGCTTTTGCCAGAGGTGTACTTCCCTTCTTTCCGAATGTCTCCTACTGCCGAATGTCTCCTACTGAAACCTCGTCATTACTTGAAGGCCTAGATCAGACTCATTTTAATCTTCAAAAGCTCCCAGTGACACCAAGAAGCTTCCACAAATATATCAGTATCTATAGTCTGTCCAAAGTCTATGCATTAATATGAATTCTTCATATTCAATACCACCATTTTTTACTCTATCTTCTCTTTAGACTAAGGTTTAAATAGTATAAATTGTGCTTTAGCACATCTATACATATAGCTTATAGATTCCTAACATAGTTAAACACAGACACTTTCTGATGAATAGCCATAGATAGGGCCTTGCCATTGCCTTCTCCACAAGCATGACAGATAACTTTAATATTGCTCATCGTTAAGACATTCATCGAAGAGATTCACAGCTAGAATTTTGTATCTCTAGAATAATATATAAAAGAAATTTATCTGTCAAAACTGATCATGATCAGAAACAGTTGCACTAGAGCTACTGTTGCTAAGTCACTTTAGTCGTGTCCGACTCTGTGTGACCCCATAGATTGCAAACTACCAGGCAACTCCACCCCAGGGATTTTCCAGGCAATAACACTGGAACATTTCCTTTTCCAATGTATAAAAGTGAAGAGCGAAATGGAACTCGCTCAGTCATGTCGACTCTTCACGACCGCATGGGTTACAGACTACCAGGCACCTCTGTCGATGGGATTTTCCAGGCAAGAGTACTGCAGTGGGTTGTCATTGCCTTCTCCGACTGCTGATGAGAACAATACAATGGAAATATGGAAAATGATGATACTGATAATAGTGGCTTGCACAGAGTATCAGGTTGCTTGGTGTAGTCCCTTGTCCAACGTTAGGGAAATGTGAGAATAACAGTAGCTTGAGAATGTACTACAATTTCATCAAGTGGAGAGTTCCTGAGGAAACCTCGTACTAATAACTTTCTGGACTTGAACAAACAACTTCCCTTATATGTCTATGTCTTCTAAATACTTAAGATATTTTCAGATTAGCAGCCGCTAAACTCTAAATTTTAACAATTTCTTCCTCAGATTATGTCGCATAGAGTAGATAAAATGTAAACTGTTTGAGGTGGAACTGTGGAATGAATGTGGGCCTGCAAAGCTCTGTCTTCTCATTTTTATTTTCCTCATAATCTTCATAATCAAACCATTTCCTTGGAACTGTTAAGCTCTTTCATATTTAGGTATTTTCAATACCAACCACTTGGTTATTTTGCTCCTTAGTAGGCTTTCTTCCCATATGTAGTGGTCCAAAGATCAGAAGTAGCCTCTATTTCAGAGGTACGGTAAGTAAAAAGACCAATTTTTAAAGAGAGATGAAGCGTGGCAAGCTGGGGAGACTGTGTCCAGACTATCTGTCTTTTACAGTGCCCCACCCAGGTCTCTTTCATTAGGCACCCTTCAAGATCTACAAGCCCTGGCCGCTAATCTCTTTAAAAAGTTCCCTAGTCTGAAAATAATTTCCTTTGGTCACATGAAAGCCTCCTCGTGTGAGAGGAGAAGATCCCATTTCCATGGGTAAAACTTAAACAGTGAGTGACTTGGAAACAAATGGCTTAATTCAAAGTGAGAAAAAATTTTGAAAAATTTATATACAAAGTGCTGCAATTTGTTCTACACTTAATATTAGATTCTGTACTCCTTCTGATATATCTTTGTTCCCTCTTTCCATTTCTCCTTGAAATCCTCAGCAATAAGTCACTTGAAGAGCAATTATGGACTCTGATTTAAGGGATACTGATGAAAACATTCCCACTACAGAAGAGCAAATACCAATCACCAAGAAAAGGAAAGTGAAAGATATTTTTACTCTAACCACAATTTCTCTAAAGTAGAAATGCCCCTGTCTGTTGTTATTTAGTACTCCTGATGTATAATTCTGAATTTTGTTTTGTTTGTTTGCTTTTATATGTTCTAATCCTTTTTTATTTGCAGTTTTATTTTCTCTTTTTTTTTTTTTACTTTAAAGTAGTGTATTGGTTTTGCTAGGTATTGACATGAATCTCCCATGTGTGTACATGTGTTCCCCACCCTTAAACTCCCTCCTACCTCCCTTCCCATCCCATCCCTCTGGGTCACCTCAGTGCACCAGCCCTGAGCACCCAGTATCATGCATCGAACATTGACTGGAAATTTCTTTCACATGTGATAATTTACATGTTTCAATGTCATTCTCCCATATCATCTCTCCCTCGTCCTCTCCCACAGTGTCCTAAGACTGTTTTTTACATCTGTGTCTCTTTTGCTGTCTCGCATACAGGGTTACCATTACCATTTTTCTAAAGTCCACAAATATACATTAGTATATGCTATTGGTGTTTTTCTTTCTGGCTTCACTCTCTAAGTAAGGCTCTGGTTTCACCCACTCTTTAGAACTGATTTTAATGGCTGAGTAATATTCTACTACTGGAACAATAGACTGGTCCCAAATACGAAAAAGAGTACATCAAGGCTATATATTGTCAGCCTGCTTATTTAAGTTCTTCAGAGTATATCATGAGAAACCCTGGTCGGAAAGCACAATCTTGGATCACGATTCCCGGTAGAAATATCAATAACCTCAGATATGCAGATGACATCACGCTTATGGCAGAAAGTAAAGAGGAACTAAAAAGCCTCTTGATGCAAGTGAAAGAGGAGAGTGAAAAAGTTGGCTTAAAGCTCAACATTCAAATAACTAAGATCATGGCATCTGGTCCCATCACTTCATGGGAAATAGATGGGGAAAAAGTGGAAACAGTGTCAGACTTTATTTTTTGGTTTCCAAAATCACTGTAGATGGTGATTGTAGCATGAAATTAAGACTCTTACTCCTTGAAAGGAAAGTGATGATCATCCTAGACAGCATATAAAAAAACAGAGACATTAATTTGACAACAAAGGTCCGTCCAGTCACTGAATCTGGGTCAATATTTTGGGTACGTCCTGTGAAGAGTTGGCTTATTGCAAAACACCCTGATGCTAGGAGAGATTGGGGGTAGGAGGAGAAGGGGATGACAGAGGATGAGATGGATGGATGGCATCACTGACTCGATGGACATGAGTTTGTGTAAACTCTGGGAGTTGGTGATGGACAGGGATGCCTGGCGTGCTGAGACTCATGGGGTGCTCGAGTCGGACACTACTGAGCGACTGAACTGAACTGAAGTGAATATTCCAGTGTGTATATTCATCACAGCTTTCTTATCCATTCGTCTTCAATGAATGAACATCTAGGTTGCTTGCATACCCTGTCTATGATAAACGGTGATGCAATGGAGATTGGGGTACACCTGTCTCTTTCAATTCTGGTTTCCTCTGTGTGTATGCCAGGCAGTGTAATCTGGGTCACATGGCAGTCCTATTGCAGTTTTATTTTTTAAGGAATCTCCACACTGTTCTCCATAGTTGCTGTTCTAGCTTGATTTCCACCAACAGTGTAAGAGGCTTCCTTTTTCTCTGCAACCTCACCAGAATTTATTGCTTGTAGACTTTTGGATAGAACTCAATTTGACTGGTATGGAATGGTACCTTATTGTGGTTTTGATTTGCATCTCTGATAATGAGCATCATCATATGTTTGTTAGCCATCTGTTTGTCTTCTTTGGAGAAAAGTCATCTCAGTTCTTTGGCCCAATTTCTGATTGGGTCATTTATTTTTCTGGAATTGAGCTGTAGGAGTTGCTTGTATATGTTTCAGATTAATTTGTTGTCCATTGTTTCGTCTGCCATTTGCCTTAATCATCATTTCAAAATATGCTTTTCAAAGAAGCTGATGATATTTTTTGGCTGATCTAGGGATGAATAGACAGAGTTGGCAGTTTTAACTTGCAAACAATATACTCCTATCTTGGAGATAATTTTCTTTTCAAATCTAGAATTTATTAAGATTTATATGTTTAAGTTTTGTTTCTTATTTGTTTCATTATTTAGGCTGTATTTTTCAAATAGAGGCCTCTAATCCTGAACAGCTGTGAGTAAATCATAAACAGAAATAGTCATATGATTTGATTGTTAATTTCAACTGGAGAACATATTATATCAAAGAACATCAAACAGGTCAATATGGAATAGTCATCACATAAGAATGTATAAAACAAAGAAAAAAAATCTTCATTAGTAATTTAAAAGAATGTCTTATATACATTAACAGCAAAGAAAAATCAAGGGAAATAGAAAATTAGCATATACACACAATGTGAGACCGAGATGAACAGAATAGAATGAAACATCAGTGTGTCAGGAAAATATCAGGATGCTGGTGGTTAGGAAACCACTGAAACATGTGGAGTTTAAAATCACACAAATGTTGGGCCATGTGGGTAGCAATAAAAACAGCAAAATGTGGCTGAATCTTAACATGATAAGGAGCCGATATAACATAAGTAGAATCTAGATAGGGTGAGGTGGGATAGAAAATGAAGTAGTAAAAAAAAAAAAAGCTACTCCTGTCAAGAACAGAAGGAGAACATTTGTTGTTATTCAGTCATTAAGTCAGCTCTGGCTCTTTGTCACCCCATGGACTTTAGCCTGCCAAATTTCCCTTCACTATCTACTACAATTTGTTCAGATTTCCGTCCATAGAATCAGTGATGCTATCTAACCATCCCATCACTGGCTACCCAATTCTCCTTTACCTTCAACCATTCCCAGCGTCAGGACACTATCTAATGGGTCAGCTCTTTATATCATGTGGCCAAAGGAAGAAAAACAAACAAACACACAAACCGAAAGATACCTAAGTATTCCAAGAAGAGGTGTTGAATCTGTTTAGGATATAGATTCAGAAAAAGCTTTTGACAAAATTTAACACCTAGGTATGATTAAACCTGTAGAGGAGGAGGGAATAAAGGGAATCTTCTTTAACATAATAAAGGACATTTATGGATAAACTCACCACAAACAGTGTTCTCTATAGTAAAATTCTGAAACCATGACCCCTAATTCATGAATAAAAGAAAGATGCTTCTTATTCACCATGGTTACTCAACACAGTCTTGGGACACCTAGCTAATGCAATCAGAGAATAGGAAGAAGCAGGAAAAAAAGTTTCAAATCAAAAGGAAAATAAGAGGTAAAACTGTCACTTTTTGCAGATGATATGATACTATGCACAGAGAATCCTACCATAAAACCAGATAATTACTAGTAGTACTCCATGAATTCAGGAAAGTCTCTGGATATAAAATTAACACACAGCAATCTCTAGCATTCCTATAAACTGAAATCAAAAACAAATTAAGAAAGGAATCCCAGTCACCACTGCAAGAAGAGTAAAATTCCCGAAAGTAAACCTGGGAAAAGATTTGTGTGCTGAATTAAATAAGACATGGAGGAAATAAATCAAGGGTGAAAAAATAAATGGATAAATATAACATTCTCTTTGACTTGGAGAATCAATACTTTAAAAATGGCTGTGCGACAAAAAGCAATTTACATATTCAAAACAATTGCTTTGAAATTGCCAATGACATTTTTCACAGAACTAGATAATTTTTTTTTTTTTTACAACTTGTTGGGAAATGTAAAAGACCTTGAATAGCCATGCTATCATGAGAAAAATAAACAGAACTGGAGGAATCAGGTTTCCTGCTTTCAGTCTGTAATTCAAAGTTGTAGTCATCCACACAGCATGAAACTTGCAAAAAAAAAAAAAAGGAATACAGCCCAATGGAACATGGAACAGATAGAAGACCCTGAAATAATCTCTTGTCCAAATGCTTACCTAATCTATGACAAAGGAGGCAACAATATACAATGGAGAGAATATATTATCCTTTATAGGTGCTGCTGGAAAATTTTGAGAGATAAAGATGAAAGTGCAATTAAGTCGCTCCCTTTTGTTGTTTAGTGGGAAGTCATATCTGACTCCTTGTGATGTCATGGACTGCATCAGGCAAGCCTCAATAGGCACTACCATCTCCCGGAGCTGACCCAAGTTCATATCTATTGCATTGGCAGTTATGCCATCCAACACACTCATTCTTGTCACACCCTTCTCCTTCTACCTTCAGTACTTCTCATTATCAGGGTCTTTTCCAATGAGTTGGCTCTTTGCATTAGATAGACAAAGTATTAGAGCTTCAGCTTCACTAGCAGTTCATCCAACGGTTATTTTGGGCTGATTTCCTTGACGATTGACTAATTTGATCCCCTTGCTGTCCAAGGAACTCTCAAGAATCTTCTCCAATACCACAATTCAAAAGCATCAATTCTTCATGATTCTGCCACTTTTGTGGTCCTGCTCAATCAACTCTATGTGAATACCACAAAGCCCACAGACTTGACTATACCAAAGTTTGTGAGCGAACTGGTATCTTTTCTTTTTCACACATGTCTCGATTTCTCACAGCTTTTCTGACAAGAAATATTTGTTTTCTAATTTGATGGCCAAAGTCACCATCTGGAGTGATTTTAGAGCCCAAAAAGATAAAATACATCAATGACTTCCATTTTTCTCCTTCTATTTGCCATGGAGTTATAGGACCGGGTGCCATGATCTTAGTTTTCAGAATGTTTAGCTTTAAGCCAACTTTTTCACTCTCCTCTTTCACTTTCATCAAGAGGCTCTTTTACTTCTTCTTCACTTTCTGTCAAAAGGGTGGTGTCATGTACATATCTGAGGTTAGTGAAATATGTCCCAGCAATCTTGCTTGCATCTTGTGCTTCCTCTAACCCAGAATTTTACATGATGTACTCTGCCTATAAGTTAAGTAAGTAGGGTGACAACATACAGCCTTCATGTACCCCGTTTCCTATTTGGAAGCAGACTGTTGTTCATGACCATTCTAACATGTTGCTTCCTGACCCTCATACAGATTTCTCAAGGGGCAGATCAGGTGGCCTCGTATTCCCATTCCCTTTGGAATTTTCTATAGTTTATTGTGATCCACGCAGTCAGAAGCTTTGGTATAGTCAATAAAGAAGAAATAGATGTTTCTATGGAAGTCTCTTTCTTTTTTGATGAACAAGCAGATATTAGCAATTTGATCTCTGGTTCCTCTACCTCTTCTAAAACCAGCTTGAACATCTAGAAGTTCATGGTTTACATATTGCTGAAGCTTGGCTAAGAGAATTTTAAACATTGCTTTACTAGCGTGTGAGATGGGTGTATTTGCGTGGTAGTTTCTGCATTCTTTGGCACTGCCTTTCTTTGGAATTGAAATGAATGTTGACCATTTCCATTCCTGTCGCCACTGCTGAGTTTCCAAATTTGCTGAGAGTGATCAACGAAATTTAGTACTTCTATGACTTCTGAAATCCAGCAAATGGTGACTATTTCAACTCTTATTCCTCTGATGTGTCTGACCCAGCTTAAACATCTGGAGTTCCTCAGTTCATGGAATGATGAAGAGAAGCTTAGTGGATTTTGAGCATAACTTTACCTGCTTGGAAGACAAGTGAAGTTGTGCAGTGTTTTTTTATCATTCGTTAGTACTGTCTTTCTTGCGGACTGGGGTAAGAATTTCCTTTTTCTAGTTCTGTGACCACTGCTAAGTTTTCCACATTTGCTGACATATTGAATGTCACACTCTCATAGCATCAATATTTGGAATTTTATGCAGCACTGACAGAATTCCATCACCTTCGTTAGCTTTGTTGACAGCAGTGCTTTGTAAGGCCCACTTGACTTCACATTCAAGAATGGCTGGCTCTGTGAGATTCTTCACAGTGTCCTGGTTATCTGGGGTAGTAAGATCTTTTTGTCCTAAAATTCTTTGCATTCTTTCCGTCTTGTCTTGATCTCTTTTCTTTCTTTTAGGCCTTTCAACTTTCTGTCCTTTACTGAGCCCACCTGTGGATGAAATGTTGCATTTATATAGTCAGATTTTTTAAGAGATTTTTTTAGTCTTTCCGCTTCTATTGATTTCTTATATATCTTTGCATTGTGTACTGCAGGAGTGCTTTACATCTCCTTTCCATTCTCTGGAAATCTGAACTTTGTTTGGGTACCTTTGCCTTTTCCACTTGCTTTCTGCTGCTCTTCTTTCCTCAGCTATTTGTACATCCTCCTCCATGCTTTTCTTTTTCTTTGGCATTGTTTCACTCACTGTTTGCTGTACAATATTTTGCACCTCCTTCCCTAGTTTTTGAGGTGCTCTGTTTACTAGATATAAACCCTGGAATCTCTTTGCCACCTGCACTGCATATTCATAGAGGATTTGATTTTCTAGTCCCTGGCTGGCCTAGTAGTTGTGCACCTGACCTTCTGAATTTGGCAGATTGTTACTGATGATCTGATCCATAGTGGGCTCCAGATTTTTTTTCCCCTGAACTTACACACTTCTCCCTCTGATTATATAGTCAGGCTGATACCATTAGGCACCATTTGGTGATGTCCATGTGTAAAGCCATCTCTTGTGTGGTTGTCAAAGGATCTTTGCTTTGACCACTACATTTTCTTGACAGTTTGATTAGTCTTTGTTCTGCTTCATCTTTTATTCCAAGGCCAAACTTTCCTGCTATTCCAGATATCTCTTGACTTTGTCCTTTTGCATTCCAATCCCTTATGATGATAAGGACATCTTTCACTTGCTGTTAATTCAAGGAGGTGTTATTGGTCTTCACAGACCTGATGAATCTGAACATCTTCAGGATCAGAATTCAGGGCAGAGACTAGCATTACTGTGATTTTGAATGGTTTGCCTTGGAAATGAACTAAGGTCATTCTGTCATTTTTGAGGTTGCACCCAAGTAGTGCGTAGTGAAGTGATTCTAAAATTATAGCAGACTGGGGAAGTAGAATCATAGGACAAATTAGAACATTGTCTTAGAGTAAAAAAACTTGATTCTTGCCTAAAAAATACCCAACGTGGAATCTGGGGAGAATAGAAGAATTTCTATCTGAGGAAGAAGACTCAGGGTGTGAGAGTTTAGCAAGATGAGGACAAAGAGCTTCTTTTTTATCCATTTCTGGAATCACATTTAGGAGTATCTCTTTAAGAAGCTTGCTATGGCATTCAATAAGCAAAGTCTTTTGCATTGAAAATATGAAAGAATTTTTTGTTGAAGTGTCCGCTGTTGAGTTTTCTGAGAGTTGGAGTGATTTCACTGACCAGAGTCAGTGATATCTATTGATTCCAAGGAACCAAGAATAAATTAATTAAGGAAGCAATTACCTGTCTTTAGTAGGAATCTTGTGTGAGTATTAGTGATTGTGGCAGCAGTGTGTGTGAGTCCCCAGGAGAAAGGAGCAGTGAGCAGGTGAAATCCATTTACCGCGGGGTGGGGGGGGGGGGGCAGGGGGCGGGCATTAGCCAGAGCATAGGAATCTGTGAATGTGCATATATTTTTGAGAACCCATTTTGTTGTGGCATCCCTAAGGACTAGGTGAACAGATGCAATTTCAGCCAATTGGGTGAGACTGGAGTACTATTCTTAACGAGAGAAGCCTGAGGGCAGGAAGAATGGAGCAAACCTCCAGCGACATTGCATTGTTTATAATGAGGGTGTTGCTACTCATAAATGACACTAATACTTTTCATTCTAAAATTGTTGGCCACAGATGGCTCCACAAAATGTAAGAAGAGTGGGTAGTGTGGATACTGGCATCACTGCCTGAAAGGTGTCATTTAAGGGTCTGTGCATGGATGAAAACACATCCTGTGGAAATTTGGAAAGGCTTTTAAAATGAGATGAGTTTTGTGGTTCAGTCACCAAATAATGTGCTTGGGGTGATTCTTTGATACCCCTCCCCCCCATAGAAGGCAGCATTATTTGGCATTGACTCTCTTTGAGATTGGAATGAAAACTGACTTTTTACAGTCCTGTGGCCATGGCTGGGTTTTCCATATCTGCTTGCATGCTGAATGTAGAATTTTCACAGCATCATCTTTCAGGATTTGAAATAGCTCAACTGGAATTCCATCGCATCCAGTAGCTTTGATCATAGTGATGCTTACTGAGACCCACTTGACTTCAATTTCCAATATCTTTTTTATACAGTTCTGTGTATTCTTGCCACCTCTTATTATCTTCTGCTTCTGATGGGTCTCTACCATTTCTGTCTTTTATTTAGCCCATCTTTTCATGAAATATTTCCTTGGATTCTCTAATTTGCTTGGAGAGATCTCTAGTCTTTCCCATTCTATTATTTACCTCTCCTTCTTTGCATTGATCCCTGAGGAAGACTTTCTTATCTCTCCCAGCAATTCTTTGCAACTCTGCATTCAAATGGGTATACATTTCCTTTTCACCTTTGCTTTTTACTTCCCGTCTTTTCACAACTATTTGTAAACGCTCCCCACATGCATTTAAATTTTTGAAATTTCTTTATCTTGGGGATGGTGTTGATCTCTGTCCTGTACAATGTCACGAACCTACATTCATAGTTCATCAGGCTCTCTGTCTTCCAGAACTAGTCTATTAAATCTTGGCTTGGGTATCAGGATTCTACAAAGGATGGTTTTGATTTATTCTCCCGCTGCACCTGGCCCCACAAGGTTAGGGTAACAAAATAAACAGGGATGTTTCCTCACCTGGAGAAGGAAATGAAAAATGCCATGGCTAGTAGAAGGAAAGAAATTATAAAAATTAGGAGAGAAGCAAATTCAAAAGAAACAAACGAGAACACAGCAGAAATCAACAAATATAAAAGCTGGTTCAATGAGACGAAAAATAAAATTGAAAAAAAAAAAAAAAAACATTATCCACAGTCATCAAGAAACAAAGGAAGAAAAATCAATCAACAAAATTAGAAATGAAACTGGAGAAACTATAGCAAACAATACAGAAATACAAAGGATCATAAGAGACTACTATCAGTAACTATATGCCAATAAAATGTACAACTGTGAAGAAATGAACAAACTCTTAGTGCAGTATAACTTTCCAAAACTGAAGCAGGAGGAAATAGAAACACTTAACAGACATGTCACAAGCACGGAAATATAAACTGTAGTCATAATTCTTCCAGCAAACAAAAGCCCAGAACCAGGTGGTTTCAGAGCTGAATTCTTAAAAAAAAAGAAAAAAAAATTGACAAGAGCTAACACTTATTTTTCATTGACTATGCCAAAGCCTTTGACTCTGTGGATCACAACAAACTGGAAAATCCTGAAAGAGATAGGAATACCAGACCACCTGACCTGCCTCTTGAGAAATCGGTATACAGGTCAGGAAGCAACAGTTAGAATTGGACATGGAAAAACAGACTGGTTCCAAATAGGAAAAGGAGTACGTCAAAGTTGTATATTGTCACCTTGCTTATTGACGTTATATGCAGAGTACATCCTGAGGAACGCTAAGCTGGAAGAAGCACAAACTGGAATCAAGATTGCCAGGAGAAATATCAACAACCTCAGATGTGCAGATGACACCACACTTATGGCAGAAAGTGAAGAGGAACTCAAAAGCATCTTAATGAAAGTGAAAGAGAAGAGTGAAAAAGTTGACTTGAACCTCAACATTCAGAAAACGAAGATCATGGCATCTGGTTCCATCACTTCATGGGAAAGAGATGGGGAAACAGTGGAAACAGTGTCGGACTTCATTTTTTGGGCTTCAAAATCACTGCGGATGCTGATTGCGGCCATAAAATTAAAAAATGTTTACTCCTTGGGAGCAAAGTTATGACGTACCTAGATAGCATATTAAAAAGCAGGGAGAGTACTTTGCCATCCAAGGTCTGTCTAGTCAAGACTATGTTTTTTCAAGTGGTCATGTATGGATGTGAGAATTAGACTGTGAAGAAAGCTGATGGCTGAAGAATTGATGCTTTTGAACTGTGGTGTTGGAGAAGACTCTTGAGAGTCCCTTGTACTGTAAGGAAATCCAACTAGTCCATTCTAAAGGAGATCAGTCCTGGGTGTGCTTTGGAAGGACTGATCTTAAAGCTGAAACTCTAGTAGTTTGGCCACCTCATGCGAAGAGTTGACTCACTGGAAAATACTCTGATGCTGGGAGGGATTGGGGGCCAAGGAAAAGGGGATGAAAAATATGAGATTTCTGAATGGCATCACCCACTTAATGGAGGTGAGTTTGAGTGAACTCCGAGAGTTGGTGATGGACAGGGAGGCCTAGCGTGCTGTGATTCATTTTGTCACAAAGAGTCGAACACGACTGAGCGAATGAACTGAACTGAACTGAACACTGATTCTACTCAAATTCTTCAGGAAATTTGCAGAGTTAGTGAAATTTCCAAAGTCATTCTATGAGGCCACTGTCACCCTGACCCCAAAACCAGACAAATATGCCACAAAAAAAGAAAACTACACTCCAATAACACTGATGGACATAGATGCAAAAATCCTTAACAAAATCTTAACAAACAGAATCCAACAGCATTTTAAAAAGATCAAGTGGGCTTTATCTCAGGGATCCAAGGATTCTTTAATATCTGCACGTCAATCAAAGTAATACACCACGCTAACAAATTGAATGATAAAACGCATATGATTATCTCAATAGATATAGAGAAGGTCGTCGACAAAATTCAACATTCATTTATGACAAAAAAAAAAACAAAAAACAAAACAAAAAAAAACTCCAGAAAGAAGGAATAGAAGGAACATACCTCAATATAATAAAAGTTATATATGACAAACAAACAGCAAAGATGATCCTCAATGGTGAAAAATTGAAAGCAGTCCCCCTAAAGTCAGGAAGAAGACAAAAATGCCCACTCCCACTGCTACTATTAAACACAGATTTAGAAGTTTTAACCAGGCAATCAGAGAGGAAGAGGAAATAAATGGAATCTCTTTTGGAAAAGAAGAATTAAAACTGTGAGTCTTGGCCGATATCATGATCCTCTACATAGAAAACAATAAAGACTCCACCAGAAAATGACTAGTGATGATAGTCCCTTGGACAGCAAGGAGATCCAACCATCCATTCTAAAGGAGATCAATCCTGGGTGTTCATTGGAAGGACTGATTCTAAAGCTGAAATTCCAATACTTTGGCCAACTCATGCGACCAGTTGACTCAAGGGAAAAGACTCTGATGCTGGGAAGAATTGGGAGCGGGAGGAGAAGGGAAGGACAGAGAATGAGATGGATGGATGGCATCACCGACTCGATGGACATGAGCTTGAGTGAACTCCGGGAGTTGGTGTTGGACAGGGAGGCCTGGAGTGCTGTGATTCACGGGAACCCAAGGAGTCAGACACGAGTGAGCGACTGAACTGAACTGAACTAAACTGAAACAATAAATATAGTAAAGTTGCAGGATGTAAAATTAACACCCAGAAATTCTCTGCATACCTACTTACTAACATTAGAAAACAGAAAGACAAATTTAGGAAACATTCTTATTCACCATTGAAATAAAAAGAATAAAATACTTAGAAATAAATCTACCTAAAGAAACAAAAGACATATATATATATATATATAAATATATATAAATATATATAAATATATAAAAGACATATATATATATATATATATATATATAAAACTAAAAAAAAAAAAACCCACTGGTGAAAGAAATCAAAGAGGACATAAGTAGATTGAGAAATATACCATGTTTATGGATTGGAAGTATCAGAATAGTGAAAATGAGTATACCACCTAAAGCAATCTATAGATTCAATGCAATCCCTATCAAGCTACCAAAGGTATTTTTCATAGAACTATAAACAAATAATGTCACAATTTGTATGGAAATAACAAAAACCTCGAATAACCAAGGCAATCTTGAGAAGGAAGAATGGACCTGGAAGAATGAACCTGCTTGATTTCAGGCTATACTACAAAGCTGTAATCATCAAGACATTATGGTACTGGCACAAAGATAAAATATAGATCATTGGAACAAATAGAAAGCCCAGGAATGAAGCCACACACCTATGGACAACTTCTCTTTGAAAAGGGAGGCAAGTATCTACAATGGAAAAAAAAAGAAAAAGTCTCTTAAACAAGTGGCGCTAGGAAAGCTGGTAATCCAAGTGTAAAAGAATGACACCAGCAAAGAGGTAACACCTCATCCTGGTCAGAATGGATGCTACCTTAAAGTCTACACGAAAGAAATTCTGGAGTGGTGTGGAGAAAGGAGAACCCTCTTACACTGTTGGTGGATCAGCAAACTAGTATAGGTACCATGGAGAACATTGTGGAGATTAGGTAAAAAATTGGGAACAGTACTGCCATATGACCTACCGATCCCACTGCCTGACATACACACCAAGGAAACAAGAACTGAAAGAGACACGTGTACCCCAATGGTCATCACAGCACTGTTTATAATTGCCAGGAAATGGAAGCAACCTAGATGTCCACCGGCAGAAGAATGGATAAGAAATCTTTGGTACATATACACAAAGGAATATTATTCAGTCATTAAAAAGATTTAATTTGAATCAGTTCTAAAGAGGTAGATGAAACTGAAGCCTGTTACAGAAATAGAAGTAAATCAGAACAAAAAACACCACTACGTTACACTAATGCATATAACGAAATTTCAAAATATGATATCAATGACAGTATAGATGAGACGGCAATAGAGACACAAATGTATAGAACAGTCTTTAGGACTCTGTGGGAGAAGGTGAGAGTGGGTTTATTTGAGAGAATATCATTGAAACATGTATATGATTATATGTGAAACAGATCACCAGTCCGGGTTCGATACATGAGACAAGGTGTTCAGGGCTGGTGCACTGGGATGACCTGGAGGTTTGGGATGGGAGTGGGGTGGAAGGAATGTTCACATGAAGAACAATTGTAAACACATGGCTGATTCATGTCAATGTATGGAAAACCCACTCAATACTACAATTAGCCCCCAATTTAATAAATAAGTTTTTTAAAATGTACCAAAAAAAAAAAAAAAGCCTGTTGGTCTTCACCAGTGATCCAGTGGCTTAAGAATTTGCCTGTCAATGAAGGGGACATGGGTTTGATCCTTGGTCTGAGGAGATCACACATACTAGCAAAGTAGATAAACCTGTGTGCCCCCAAGTGCTGAACCTGAGAGCCCTAGAGCTTGTGCGCTGGAAGAGGAGACACTGCCATGAGAAGCTAGCTCATTGCAATGAAGAGTAGTCCCCAACTGCTGCAAGTAGAGAAACTTTCTGCACAGTAATGAAGACAATGCAGCCGTAAATAAATAAATAAATACTAAAAATTATGAATAAATGAAATCTAGATACATAAATTTCTTCCATGTAATACGAAATTTTTGTATTTATTGATTGTCCAGGTGTTGCTTTACCACTTGAAATATGGAATTCCTGTATTTCAAATATGAAAATCAAGGGCAATATTTTCAAACAAAATATAAATTGTCTATATTTCATATATAAGTATCTTGGTGTATATTTTCCTATATGATTCTCTAAATTTCACATATGAAAATCTAGGTGTCAGTTCTATTTGAAAGTTGGAATTCTCTATAATTCACATTTGAAATGCAGGATGGTTATATTTCCTACTGCTAATGTGGAATTCCCTAATTTTGTATGAAAATGTTGGTGTAGATTTTTGTAAATGAAGAATGCAAGTTTCTTTATTTCAATTCTTTATCATCAAAGCTACCAGGGAACTTTAATAGATTTAGGAAAACCTCCAAGATTTTATAAAATTAACACCAAAAAGGGATGTCTGTTTCATCATAGCTAACTGTGACGTAAAAACAGGAAGTCAAGCGATACGTGGAGTAACAGGCAAGTTTGGACTTGGGGTACAAACTGATGTAGAACAAAGGCTAAAGGCAGAATTTTGCAAATAGAAAGTTTAAAAATGAAAGCAGTGACAGACAGTGAATAGGCTCCAAAATGACTGGGGACAGATTACAGCCATGAAAATATAAGACTCTTGCTTCCAGGAAGAAAAGCTATGACAAACCTAAACACAATGTACTGAGAAACAGAGATATCACTTTGTCAACAAAGGTGCATATAGGCAAAGCTAGGTTATTTCCCAGTGGATATGTATGTTTGTCTCTCATGTGTGGCCCTATACAGCATGTCTTAGTTTCACTGAGTTAGACAAGGTGGTGGTCCATGTGATGGATTTGTTAGCTTCCTATGATGGTGGTTTCAGTCTTTCTGCCCTCAAAT
Organism: Moschus berezovskii; assembly: GCF_049115385.1. Taxonomy (NCBI): domain Eukaryota; kingdom Metazoa; phylum Chordata; class Mammalia; order Artiodactyla; family Moschidae; genus Moschus; species Moschus berezovskii. The sequence continues at coordinate 29,265,900 of NC_142489.1, read as the reverse complement.
GCCCTCTCTCTGCACCTACCATCTTACTGGGGTTTCTTTTCCTTTGGACGGGGAGTATCTCTTCCCTGCTCCTACAGCAAAACACAACCTCTGCTCCTTACGTTGGGTGTGGGATATCTCTTGACTGCTGACTGCTCCGGTGCCACACAGCCACAACTCTCTGCTCCAACAAATTTGGAAAACTCCACAATGGCCAAGGAATGGAAAAGGTCAGTTTTCATTCCAATCGCAACAAAAAGCAATGCCAAAGAATACTCAGATTACTAAACAAAGAGCTTCATCTCACGTGCTGGTAAAATAATGCTCAAATTTCTCCAAGGCAGTCTTCAACAATCTGTGAACCATGAACTTCCAGATATTCAAGCTGGTTTTGGAAAAGGGCAAAGGAATCAGAGATCAAATTGTAAACATCCGCTGGATCTCTGAAACTACAAGAGAGTTCCAGAAAACATCTATTTATGCTTTATTGACTATGCCAAAGCCTTTGACTCTCTGGATCACAGTAAATTGTGGAAAATTCTTCAAGAGATGGTAATATCTCGATTCAACAAACATGAGTCTGTGCAAAGTGTTGGAGACACGGAAGGTCAGGGAACCCTGGAGTACTGCTGTCCACGGTGTTGCAGAGTTGGATATGACAGATCAACTGAAAAATAGCAACAACTCGGTCTCACATTTGTCAATAAGGAGGAGATTTTCGAACCTGAATATGGAATTCTGTATATGCCTTTAGAAAAATTACATGCTTCTTTATGAATGATGGACGTCTCTCTATTTCTTTTATGAAAGTCTGGTTGGATATTTTACTTCTTAAACTATGAGGGATTCAATTACTCAGGCACCCAAATTTTACTGAAAATATGTTTACATATAATATGGACTATTTCAATTTCAAATGTGAAAGTCAGAGTATGCTTGTCCTTATGTGATATATTTCACATATGATTATGGGCACACTGTCGAATTTTCTGTTTCTTGTGTCGAAGTTTGACAGCAGACAGTTCTTCAGCAAAGAGGAAATTCTCAGTTTCTCATATGAAAATCTAGGTGCAGGTTTTAGGACATGAATTATGAAAGTCTCTATAATTCATATTTGAAAATCTGGGGACCAAGTTTCCAACATGAAAAGTATTGGTGTATCACATATGAAGATTTTGTTGAATGAAATATCCAATTTTTAATATTACAGTTATGAAATTCTGAATGCAGAGTTCTATTCAGGGAATATGAAAGTCTCTATTTCACGTCTTAAAGTACCGTCACCGATTTTCAACTTGAGTAGTGGAATTTTTTATATTTATCATTTGAAAATCTGTGTGCTAACATTCCTTCAAGAAATAGGGAATAGTGTGTGTTTAACATCAAGCATCTATTTCCCTATAATAAATATGGAATTTTATGTATCATATAGAAAAATCGCTTGAGCTATGAATTTCTTTTTATTTCAGCAAAGAGAATTTGAAGAAAGACCTTCTTCCGTGAAATATGGAATACTTTATATTTTGCATTTGAAAAACTTGGGACAAGAATCAAATATGGAATATGAATTCTCAGTTATTCACATAAGAAAATTTGTGTCAGATTTTCATACATAATTTTTGCAATATTCCATGATTCGTTTAGATCTGTGCCAAACAGGCAATGTACATGCGTCTATGTTTCCTGTAAGAAAATGTGGCCACATAATTCCCTACTTAAATTTAGTATTCTCTTTGATAGTATTTTAAAAAGCAGAGACATTATTTTGCCAACCAATGTCCGTCTAGTCAAGGCAATGGTTTTTCCCGTGGTCATGTATGGATGTGACAGTTGGACTGTGAAGAAAGCTGATAGCCGAAGAATCAATGCTTTTGAACTGTGGTGTTGGAAAAGACTCTTGAGATTCCCTTATACTGCAAGGAGATCCAACCAGTCCATTCTAAAGGAGATCAATCCTGGATGCTCATTGGAGGGACTGATGCTAAAGCTGAAACTGCAATACTTTGGCCACCTCATGCGACGAGTTGACTCACTGGAAAAGACTCTGATGCTGGGAAAGGTTGGGGGCGGGAGGAGAAGGGGACGACGGAGATTGAGATGGCTGGATGGCATCACCGACTCTGTGGACATGAGTTTGAGTGTACTCCGGGAGTTGGTGATGGACAGGGAGGCCTGGCGTGTTGTGGTTCATGGGGTCGCAGAGAGTCGGACACGACTGAGCGACTGAACTGAACTGAACTGAACTGATATTAAATTTTGAAAGGCTGGGTGAAGATATCCCTACATGATATATGAAAAAAAATCTATATTTACTTTTGAAAATCTGGGTGCCAATATTTCTACAGGAAACAGGTAAATCACTAGAGTGAAATCTGGATTTCTAGGTTGTGATGTTCCCACATGAAATATAAGATCTGCATATTTCGCATATGGAAATCTGGATGCCATTTTTACCTCCGTGAAACATGGAGTTCACTTATGAATTTCTGAATGCAGATTTTACTACATGGTGCTCTGAAATTCTGTAAATATATCATTAGAAAATCTGTGTGTCCGTTTCCTACATTAAACATGAAATTCTCAGTATTTCCAAGACCTAAATCTGAGCACACTTTTTGTTACATGAAATATGTAATTGTTTTTATTTCCCTTTTAAAAATCTGGTTTTAGACTTTCCAGCATGATAGACAGAATATGTGGAACTCATGCATAAAATGTGGGTACTAGAAAATCTTACATAAATTGAGGAATACACGTTATTTCATGTATAAAAATCAAGGCACATATTTTCTTGCATGAAGTACGGTATTCTCAAGTGAAAGCTAAGGTTTAATAGAAAACAAAATTCTGTAAAATAATTATCCCTAAGTTAAAAATAAATAAACTAAGAAAACTGCCCAAAGCATGGTATTCTGTATTTTATATTTCATCATCTAGATGTAGATGTTTCTAACTGAAGTAGGGAATACTGTATAGCTCACATATTTAAATTTGTAAGCAGAGTCTCTGATATAAGGTAATGAATTCTCTATATTTGACGTATGGAAAACTGCTGAGGAATTTTGGACATGGAAAGGTGGAATTTTTGTTCTTTCACACAGAAAACCAGGATACATACTGTCTTAGAAGCGACGAACTCTACTTATTTCAGATATGAAAATTTGGTGTAGTGATTTTACATGAAATTTGCATCTAGTTAAAGCTGTTGTTTATCCAGAAATTATGTATGGATGTGAGAGTTGGACTATAAAGAAAGCTGAGCAGGAAAATTAATGCTTTTGAAATGTGATGTTGGAGAAGTCTCTTGAGAGTCTCTTGGATGGCTAGGAGAAATCCAACCAGACTATCCTAAAGGATATCAGTCCTGAATATTCCTTGCAAGGACTGGGGCTAAAGGTGAAACTCCAATACTTTGGCCAGCTGATGTGAAGAACTGACTCATTGGAAAAGACCGTGATGCTGGGAAAGGTACAATGTGGGAGGAGGAGGGGCAACAGATTATAACTGGAGAGCATACCGAATCATTGGACATGAGTTTGAGTAAACTCAGTGAGTTAGTGAAGGATAAGGAAGACTGACATGCTGTAGTTTATGGGGATGCAAAGATTTGAGCATGACTGAGACACAAAACTGAACTCAACTGAACATGGACCTGTCCATCTGAATAAGAACCAGTTTTCCCCTCAGTTAGTCTCTCCCATCAGGAAGCTTCCACAAGCCTCTTATCTTTATCTATCAGAGGGAAGACAGAATGAAAATCATAACCACAGAAAACTGTCCAAACTGATCACCTGGTCCATAGCCTTGTCTAACTGAATGAAATTATGAGCCAGGCATATAGGGCCACCGAAGATGGATGGGTCATATTGAAGGGTTCTGACAAAATATGGTCCTTGGAGAAGGGAATGGAAAACCGCTTCAGTATTTCGGCCTTGAGAAACCCATGAGCAGCATGTAATCCAAAATATAGCATACAGAAAGAGGAACTCCCAAGGTTGGTCTTTGACAAATCTGCTATGACAGATCAGTGGAGAGGAAACGAAAGGAAGAATGAAGGTAGGGAGCCACAGTACAAGCAGAACCCAGTTGCAGATGTGACTCGTGATGAAATGAATTCTGATGCTGTAAAGAGTAATATTGCATAGGAACCTGGAAGGTTAGGTCCACAGCTTTGTGAAGACCTACAGGAACTTCTAGAACTGACACCCATAAAAGATATCCTTTTTATCAGAGGGGAATGGAATGCAAAAGTAGGAAATCGAGAGATACCTGGTGTAACAGGCAAATTTGACTTTGGAGGACAAAATATAGCCAGTCAAAAGAAACAGAGCTTTGCCAAGGGAACACATTGCTCACAGAAAGCACTCATTTCCAGCAACACAAGGCAAGACTCTATACATGGACATAACCGGATGGTCATAACTGAAACCAGATTGATTCTTTTCTCTGCAGCCAAAGATGGAGAAACTATATACAGTCAGCAAAAATGACTGGGATCTATTGTGGTTCACATCATGAACTCCTTATTGCCAAATTCAGATTTAAATTTAAAATAGTAGGGAAACCACTAGCCTATTCAGGTAGGACCTAAATCATATCCCTTATGATTAGACAGGGAAAGTGACAAATAGATCCAAGGGATTAGATCTGATAGAGTTCCTGTATATCTACGGACAGAGGTTTGTGAAATTGTACAAAGGGCAGTGATCAAGACCATCCTCAAGAAAAAGAAATGCAAGAAGGCAAAATGGGTGTCTGGATATACCTTACAAATTGCTGAGAAACGAAGAGAAGCTAAAACAAAGGAGAAAAGGACAGATATATTCGTGTGTGCAGAGTTCCAAAGAAGAGGAAGGAGAGAAATTATAAGAAAGTCTACCTCAGTGAAAGATGCAAAGAAATAGAGGGGAAAATTGGAATGGAAAAGAAGAGATCTCTTCAAGATAATTAAAGATAAAAAAGGAACATTTCATGCCAAGATGGTCAAAATAAAGACCAGACATGGTATGGACCTAATAGAAGCAGAATATATCAAAATGAGGTGTCAAGAATACACAGAAAAACTATACAAACAGGATCTTCAATACCCAGATAACCTCGATGGTGAGATCATTCACCTAGACTCAGACATCTTGGAATATGTAGTCAAGTAAGATTGTAGCCATGAAATTAAAAGACACTTACTCCTTGGAAGGAAAGTTATGACCAACCTTGATAGTATATTAAAAAGCAGAGACATTACTTTGTCAACAAAGGTCTGTCTAGTCAAAGCTATGGTTTTTCCCGTGGTTATGAATGGATGTGGGAGTTGGACAGTGAAGAAAGCTGATCACCGAAAAATTGATGCTTTTGAACTGTGGTGCTGGAGAGGACTCTTGAGAGTCCCTTGTACTGCAAGGAGATCCAACAAGTCTGTTCTAAGGGAGATCAATCCTGGGTGTTCATTGGAAGGACTGATGATACAGCTGAAACTGCAATACTTTGGCCACCTCATGGGACGAGTTGACTCACTCTTAAAGACTCTGATGCTAGGAAAGTTTGGGGGCTGGAGGAGAAGAGGACGACAGAGAATGAAATGGTTGGATGGAATTGCCGACTCTTTGGACATGAGTTTGAGTGAACTCCGGGAGTTGGTGATGGACAGGGAGGCCTGGCGTGCTGTGATTCATGGGGTCGCAGAGAGTCAGACACGACTGAGCGACTGAAGTGAACTGAACTGAACTGAATCCTTATGAAGTATCATATGGAGAAAACTAGTGGAGCTGATGGAATTCCAGTTAAGTTATTTCACAGGCTAAAAGATGATTCTGTGAAAGTGCTACTCTCAATATGCCGGCAAATTTGAAAAACTCAGCAATTGCCCCAAGACTGGAAAAGTTCAGTTTTCAGTCCAATCCCAAAGAATGTTCACATTACCACACATTTGCCCTCATGTCAAATGCTGGAAAAGTAATGCTCAAAATTCTCCCTTCCAGATTCAACAGTACATGAACAATGAACTTCCACATGTTCAAGCTGGATTTAGACAAAAGTAGGGAAAGAAAGATCAAATTGCCAACATCCATGGGAATCATCAGAAAAGCAAGAGCTCTCCAAAAACAAGAAAAACCAAAACCTCTACTTCTGCTTCATTGTTATGCCAAAGCCTGTGACTGTGGGGATCACAACAAATTGTTAACTAATAATGATAATAATAAAGTGGTGGGAAAACAAGATCACCTGACCTACCTCTTGAGAAATCTATACCCAGGAAATGAAGCAACAGGATATGGGACGATAGGTTGCTTCCAAATCAGGAAAAGATTGTTCCAAGGCTGCATATTGCCACCCTGTTTAATTAAGCTCTATACAGTGTAAAAGTTGCGAAATGCCAATCCGGATGATTCACAAGCTTGAATTAATACTGCTGGAAGAAATACAAATAACCTCTATCAAGTAGATTCACTTCAGTTCAGTTCAGTCGCTCAGTCGTGTCCGACTCTCCGCGACCTCATGAATCACAGCACGCCAGGCCTCCCTGTCCATCACCAACTCCCAGAGTACACTCAAACTCATGTACAGAGAGTCGGTGATGCCATCCAGCCATCTCATTCTCTGTCGTCCCCTTCTCCTCCATCCCCCAACCTTTCCCAACATCAGAGTCTTTTCCAGTGGGTCAACTCGTCTCATGAGGTGGCCAAAGTATTACAGTTTCAGCTTTAGCATCAGTCCTTCCAATGACCACCAAGGATTGATCTCCTTTAGAATGGACTTGTTGGATCTCCTTGAAGTAAAAGGGACTCTCAAGAATCTTCTCCAACACCACAGTTCGAAAGCATCAATTCTTCGGCGATCAGCTTTCTTCACCGTCCAACTTTCACATCCATACATGACCACGGGTAAAACCATAGCCTTGACTAGATGGATCTTAGTTGGCAAAGTGATGTCTCTGCTTTTTAATATACTTTCAAGGTTGGTCATAACTTTCCTTCCAAGGAGTAAGAGTCTTTTAATTTCATGGTTCCAATCAGCATCTGCAGTGATTTTGGAGCCCAAAAAAATAAAGTCTGACATTGCTTCCACTGTTTTCCCATCTATTTCACATGAAGTGATGTGACCAGATACCATGATCTTTGTTTTCTGAATGTTGAGCTTCAAGCCAACCTTTTCACTCTCCTCTTTCACTTTCATCAAGAGGATTTTGTGTTCCTCTTCACTTTCTGCCATAAGGGTGGTGACATCTGCATATCTGAGGTTATTGATATTTCTCCCAGCAATCTTGATTCCAGCCTGTGCTTCTTCCAGCCCAGCGTTCCTCATGATGTATTCTGCATACAAGTTAAATAAGCAGGGTGATAATATACAGCCTTGACGTACTCCTTTTCCTATTGGAACCAGTCTGTTGTTCCATGTACAGGTCTGACTGTTGCTTCCTAACCTGCATACAAGTTTCTCAAGAGACAGGTCAGGTGGTCTGGGATTCCCATCTCTTTCAGAATTTTCCACAGTTTATTGTGATCCACACAGTCAAAGGCTTTGGTATAGTCAATGAAGCAGAAATAGATGTTTTTCTGAAACTCTCTTGCTTTCTCCATGATCCAGTGGATGTTAACAATCTGATCTCTGGTGCCTCTGCCTTTCCTAACACCTGCTTGAACATCTGGGAGTTCACGGTTCACATATTGCTGAAGCCTGGCTTGGGGAATTCTGAGCATGATTGTACTAGCTTGTGAGATGAGTGCAATTGTGCGGTCGTTTGAGCATTTTTTGTCATTGCCTTTCTTTAGGATTGGAATGAAGAGTGATCTTTTCCAGTCCTGTGGGCACTGCTGATTTTCCAAATTTGTTGGCTTATTGAGTGCAGCACTTTCACAGCATCATCTTTCAAGATTTGAAATAGCTCAACTGGAATTCCATCACCTCTACTAGCTTTGTTCATAGTGATGCTCTCTAAGGCCCGCTTGCCTTCACATTCTAAGATGTCTGGCTTCAGGTGAGTGATCACGCCATCGTGTTTATCTTCATTGTGAAGATCTTTTATGTACAGTTCTTCTGTGTATCCTTGCCACCTTCTCTTAATATCTTCTGCTTCTGTTAGGTGCATAAAATTTCTGTCCTTTATCAAGCCCATTTTTGCATGAAACATTCCCTTGATACCTCTAATTTTCTTGAAAAGGTCTCTTGCTTTTCCTATTCTGTTGTTTTCCTCTTCCTCTCCTTTGCTTTGATCACTGAGGAAGGCTTTCATATCTCTCCTTGTTATTCTTTGGAACTCTGCATTCAGATGCTTATACCTTTCCTTTGCTCCTTTGCTTTTCACTTCTCTTCCATTCACAACTAACTGTGAGACCTCCTCCGATAGGCATTTTGCTTTTTTTACATTTCTTTTCCATGGGGATGGTCCCTGTCTCCTGTACAATGTCACGAACCTCCGTCCATAGTTCCTCAGGAACTCTATCTATCAGATCTAGTCCCTTAAATCTATTTCTCACTTCTACTGTATAATCATAAGGGATTTGATTTTGGTCATATCTGAATGGTCTAGAGCTTTTCCCTACTTTCTTCTATTTCTGTCTGAATTTGGCAATAAGGAGTTCATGATGTGAGCCACAGTCAGCTCCTGGTCTTGTTTTTGCTAACTGTATAGAGTTAGCCATCTTTGGCTGCAAAGAATATAATCAATCTGATTTCGGTGTTGACCATCTGGTGATGTCCATGTGTAGAGTCTTCTCTTGTTTTGTTGGAAGAGGGTGTTTGCTAAGACCAGTGCGTTCTCTTGACAAAATCTATTAGCCTTTGCCCTGCTTCATTCCGTGCTCCAAGGCCAAATTTGCCTGTTACTCCAGGTGTTTCTTGACTTCCTACTTTTGAATTCTAGTCCCCTATAATGAAAAGCACATCTTTTTTGGTTGTTAGTTCTAAAAGGTCTTGTAGGTCTTCATAGAACCGTTCAACTTCGGCTTCTTCAGTGTTACTGGTTGGGGCATAGGCCTGGATTACTGTAATATTGAATGGTTTGCCTTGGAAACGAACAGAAATCATTCTGTCGTTTTTAAGATTACATCCAAGTACTGCATTTCGGACTCTTTTGTTAACCATGATGGCTACTCCATTTCTTCTAAGGGATTCCTGCTCACAGTAGTAGATTTAATGGTCATCTGAGTTAAATTCACCCATTCCAGTCCATTTTAATTCACTGATTCCTAGAATGTCTATGTTCACTCTTTCCATCTCCTGTTTGACCACTTCCAATTTGCCTTGATTCATGGACCTAACATTCCAGGTTCCGATGCAATATTGCTCTTACAGCATCGGACCTTGCTTCTATCACCGGTCACATCCACAACTGGGTATTGGTTTTGCTTTTGCTCCATCCCTTCATTCCTTCTAGAGTTACTTCTCCACTGATCTCCAGTAGCATACTGGGCACCCACCGACCTGGGGATTTCCTTATTCAGTATATCCTATTATTTTGCCTTTTGATACTGTTCATGGGGTTCTCAAAGCAAGTATACTGAAGTGGTTTGCCATTCCCTTCTCCAGTGGACCACATTTGGCTATGGTCCTTGTGTGATCAGATTGACTAGTTTCTGTGATTATGATTTCAGTGTGTCTGCCCTCTGATGCCCCCTCGCAATACCTACCTGGTGGTGCAGACTCAAGAGACGCCGGCCCCGAAGCATCCGACCACGCAAAGAGACATGGCCCTGAGGAGCTACCGCAAACCTGAGGCCAGGGCCGGCGGCTGAGAGGAGCAAACCCACATCCAATAGGCGGTGGCTGGGCGGGCACAGGAGGGCCGAGAGGAGCTACTCCACGTTCAGGGTCAGGAGGGGTGGCCTTAAGGGATACCCCTTGTCCAAGGTAAGGTGCAGCGGCTGCAGTTTCTTGGAGCAGCAGAATGTGGGGAAATGGGAACCAGTTCCCCCGACAGGTCTCTTACACTGAAAACTTCTCGGACGTGGCTTGCCGTTCAATTCCTGTACCTACCGCCTCCTGCTTGGGCCTCCTCTCCTGGAGGGCGGCCGTGTCCCTGGAAGGCAGAGCTGGGGGAAGAGACAGAAGCAGGAGCTAGAGGCCAGGTCTCCACCTGGCTCCCTTCCTGCTGCGTCTTAAACGATGGCCACAAATACGAAGTGGGCTCACCAGGTGGAGAATCAAATGCGGCCAGGGACCAGTTTTGAAGGTGCAGCCAGAATAAGGTCACTAGCCTACTAGGGGCAGGCATGGTGCGGAGGCGGGTTTCGGGGAGCACTCTGTCTTCAGGTCCTGTGGTCGCCGCCCCTCGCCGGCCCTTAGACGTGGGGCCACTCCTTGAGCATGGCCTTCCCCAGGCCGGGCGGACAAAGGCGACCGGGGTCCCCATGCTCTGGGCTCGGCCCGCCCTGGGCTTGGTGCAGGGGGCGCCTTGCCGCGGTGGCGACCCTAGCCTACTGGGCTTCGCGCTCACCAACCCCCCCCCATGTCGGACGAGCATGCCCCGACCCGCGCGGAGCCGGCAGCCGAAACCATCGCCCCGCCGGGCACTCTGGGAGCCGGGCCGCGTGCTTACACCACAAATAAGATGCATTTTTATGTGTATAAAATGTAATTTTTAGGTTCACTTAGAATATATTTTATTTAATAAGTTAAAACTCTGTTGGCACACTGTTAAATGCAGAACCTCCTTTTTAAGAGAACTGCCATATTATATCGACATTTCATATTCTTGGTCTCAGCTTTCACGTCTCCACAATATACCAAGTAGTGGATGCTGTCCAAGAGTGCCCTGTGTACCTAAACATCTGCATTGCCGCCAGGGGTGGGGACGATTCCAGAAGCCTGTCCCCCCGGCAGGCTTCTGAGCTCGTAATCATATTGAATGTATGGAGCGAAATGAAATCAAAACCGTATTTTTGTACACTTTTGAATTTTCTACTTCGAACCGACCACCTCCCGGCCTCACAGAGAGCTTACAGAGTGCAAATCTGTCTTTACTTGGCTTGGTCATTGCAGTATTTTTGCATCTGTGGGGCCCACTTTTTTTGTTCTGTAGTTTCCAATATATATGTAAACTGAACAATCTGTAATGGGCTGAATGAAACAAAGATTTTTTAACTCTTTCAAAAAAGAATAAGTGTGTGGCCCCATGGGGAGGGGGATATATAGGGTTGCTCAGGGCCTCTTGAGCAGCACCTGGTGTACTGCAAGTATCACATTCATGACCTTAAATGGTGCCACAGCAAGATGCAGAAGTAGGGCAATTTCAAAAGAAGTAACCAGACCTCCCCAAACCATGCCCAGAAGCAGATCTCCAGATGCAGCAAGAGCAGCTTCTCAAGGCCGCCTCCAGAGCACTAGTTGGTGGCAAGGGGTATGAGGCCAAGAGTAGCCTGCTGTTTGCTGCCAGCCTGATGTTCCGAAGATCCCCTCTCAGGGCCTGGACCCCAAAACAACATGGACCCGGCCTGGCAGGCATCAACATGGACTCGGCCAGTCAGCGCCCAAGTGCCCCATCAAGAGCAGGAGTGGGGTGGACGGCTTCCAGGATGAAAGCCCTGAGAAGTCAGACACTGTGGAGCAGAGACGGGAGAACTCCCCGGCCCCGGAGGGATCGTTCCAGAATCTGATCGGGGCCCTCCTGGGTCCAGGGGCTGAGCAGGCGCAGATGGGGCACTAGCCCCTGATACACCGGCTTGTGACACAGGTGTCCGGCCCTTGAATTTGAACATGAATATGGGGCTGACGGTGAACAGGAAAGGCAACTCCCTCTTCATGGACACGCTGATGGCCATCGGGACCACCACCTTGCAGACGTTTGTCAGGGGTGTAACAGCCGGCAAAAGGAAGTTCATCAAGGACAGGCGAGACCAGCCCTTTGACAAAAGACTGTGCTTCAGCGTGAAGGAGACTGAGAGCCCCTACAGGTGCCAAGATATCGTGGTCTGGAAGCAGGACAGCTTCACCCACATCGTGCTGTCCATATTGTCACCGTGCTTATTTAAATTGTATGTAATAATCACTTCAGTCGTTCAGTCGTGTCAGACTATTTGTGACCCCATGAACTGCAGAACGCCAGACCTGCTTGTCCGTTATCAACCCCTTGAGTATACCCAAACTCATGTCCATTGAATCGGTGATACTCTCCAACCACCTCATTCTCTGTCATCCCTTTCTCTTCCTACCCTCAATCTTTCACAGCGTGAGGATCTTTTCCATTGAGTCAGTTGTTTGCATCGGGTGGCCAAAGTATTGGAGTTTCAACTTCAACATCAGTCATTCCAATGAACATCCAGGACTGATCTCCTTTAGGATTGGCTGGTTGGATATCCTTGCAGTCCAATGGACACTCAAGAGTCTTCTCCAACACCATGGTTCAAAAGCATCAATTCTTGGCACTCAGTTTTCTTTATAGTCTGAAAAACACATCCATACGTGACTACTGGAAAAACGATAGCTTGACTAAACAGAATTTATTGGCAAATCAGGTCTCTGCTTTTTATTTATGCTGTCTAGGTTGATCATAGCTTTCCTTCCAAAGAGTAAGCATTTTTCATTTCATGGCTACAATCACCATCTGCAGTGATTTTGGAGCCTCCTCCTGGGGGGGAAAAAATATATATATATATATATTGGCAGCCACTCTTTCCCCACCAATTTGCCACAAGTGATGAGACTGGAGGCCATAATTTGAGTTGATAAAAGTTGAAATTTAAGCCAAAGTTTTCATTCTCCTCATTATGTTAATCAAGAAACTCTTTAGTTGTTCTTCACTTTCTGTCATAATTGTGGTGTCACCTGCATATCTGGGTTGTTGATATTTCTCCCAGCAATCTTGATTCCAGTTTGTGCTTCCTTCAGCCCAGCGTATCTCATGATGTACTCTGCATAAAAGTTCAATAAGGAGGGTGAAAGTACAGCCTTGACATATTCATTTTCCTATTTGGAACCAAGATGTTGTTCCATGTCCAGTACTATCTATTGATTCCTGACCTGCAAACAAGTTTCTCAAGGGACAAGTTAGGTGGTCTGGTATTCTGATCTCTTTCAGAATTTTCCATAATTTATTGAGATCCACACAGTCAAAGGTTTTTGCATAGGAAATAAAGAAGAAAGAAATGTTTTTCTGGAACTCTCTTGCTTTTTCGATGATCCAGCAGATGTTAGCTGTTTGATCTCTGGTTCCTCTCCCTTTTCTAAAACCGCCTTGAACTTCTGGAAGTACACGGTTCACCCACTTTTGAATCCTGGCTTGGAGAATATTGAACATTATTTTCTAGCGTGTGAGATGAGTGGAATTGTGCGGTAGTTTGGAGCATTCTTTGGCGTTGCATTTCTTTGGGATTGGAATGAAAGCTGATCATGTCCAATCCTGTGATCACTGCTGAATTTTCCCAGTTTTCTGACCTGTGGAGTGCAACATTTTCACAGCATCATCTTTTAGGATTTGAAATACCTGAACTGAAATTCTGTCACTTCCACTGGCTTTGTTCATAGTGATATTTCTTAAAGCCCACTTGAATTCCCATTCCAGGATGTCTGTCCATATGTGAGCGTAAGTGATCACATCATTGTGAATTTTGAGTGAACTCTGGGAGTTTGTGATGGACAGGGAGGCCTGGGGTGCTGTGATTCATGGGGTCGCGGAGAGTCGGACACGACTGAGAGACTGAACTGAACTGAACTGAAAGATCTTTTCTGAACAGTTCTGAGTATTTGTTGAAGCTCTTCTTGATAGTTTCTGCTTCATTAGGTCTATAATATTTTGGTTCTTTATTGAGCCCTTCTTTGCATGTAATAGTCCCTTGATATCTCAAATTTACTTAAAGGGGCTCTCGTCTTTCTCATTCAATTTTTCCTATCTATTTCTTTACATTGATCACTCAGGAAGGCTTTCTTAACTCTCCTTGATATTCTTTGCACCTCAGCAATCAAATGGATAAATCTTTCCATTTCTCCTTTGCTTTTGGCTTCTTTTTTTTTTTTCACAGAACATTGTAAGGTTTTCTCAGACAGCTGTTTTGCTTTTTTGCTTTTCATTTTCTTGGGGATGGTCTTGGTTCCTGTCTCCTGTAGAATATCACAAACCTCCATTCATAGTTCACACGTAGTGTACAACATGCTAAATGCCAGACTTTATGAAGCACAGGCATGAATAAAGATTGCTGCAAGAAATATCAACAGCCTCAAATGAAATCACTCTTATGGCAAAAATTAAGTAGATATAAAGAACCACTTGATGAAAATTAAAGAGGAGAGTGAAATTTTTGAATTAATATTCAACATTCAGAAAACTAAGATCATGTCATATGGTCCCATCCCTGTTTAAAATATGGGTATAGAAACAATGGAAGTACTGATAGACTTTATTTTGGGGGGCTCCAAAATAATTGAAGATTGTGACTGCAGCCATAAAATTAAAAGCGCTTGGTACTTGGATTAATAGCTATGAACTACCTACGCAGCCTATTGAAAAGCAGAGACATTGCTTTGCCAGCGAAGGTCCACCTGGTCAAAAGTGATGGTTTCTCCTGCAGTAATGTACGGATGTGAAATTTAGACTGTAAAGACAGCTGAGCATGGAAGAATTGATGCCTTTAAAATGAGGTATTGGTGAAGACCCTTGAGAGTCTCTTGGACTGCAAGGAGGCTAAAGGAAATCAGTCCTGAATATACATTGGAAGCACCGATGCTGAAGCACAAACTCCAATAATCCGGAGCCCTGATGCAAAGAACTGACTCATTGGAAAAGACCCTGATCCTGGGAAACATTGAAGGCAATAAGGGAAGAGAATGATAGAAGATGAGGTGGTTAAATGGCGTCACCGACTCGATGGACATGAGTTTGAGTAATCTCTGGGAGTTGGTGATTGACAGGGAAACAAGACAAGCTGCAGTTCATGGGGTCGCAAAAGTTGAACATGACTTAGAGACTGGACTGAATTGAACTTAAATGGAGAATTACCTACATTTTTACGTGCAAATATGGTGATGCTTGTTTTACTCCATGATATACTGCATTTTTTTTCTTCATTTTAAGAAAATCTGGAAGCTGTTTTTTTTCTTTTTGTTTGTTTTGTTTTTAATGTGAAATGTAGACTAGTTTACACCTCATATATGAATCTGTGTGGTGGTTCTCTACTATTAAGTGTGAAGTTCTAGAAATTTCACACATGAAAATCTTAGCACTGCTTTTTGAAGACATGGAAAACCAGTATGAAATTGGAACTATTTCTACTGCACAAGTGAAAATATGGGCACCACTGTTTCTTCATGGAGTAGAGAGTTAGTTTTATTTCTCAAAGCATATCCCAAAAGAAAGAATGGATTCCATGAAGTGGGAAAAGGGCTTGCATTTACTGTATCAAAACATGGAGGGGAAGACTCCGTCATGGAATTTGGACTTCTGTACACTTCATATTTGAGTTCAGAATGGATATTTTCCTATATAAAAAAAGGAAATCTCTATATTTCATATGAAGCACTGGTTCTTCAGTTGCAGAAACACCTATGTGCCCTGTTTGCCTATGTTTCAATGTACCTTGCACATTTGTGTGTGTCTAGCCACGTAGGCTTGTTTCCTGTGTTTGTGTGTTTTCCTGTGTGGATGTGCATCCAAGCACAGCTGACACAGAGATGAAAATCACAGACCACGCGATATGGAGCAAGCGGAAAGAGGCACCAGGCATCCACAGACTGGGAGAGATTGGTCCATGCATCTCTGAGGTGGTCCTTCCTGCTCAAGACAAGACTGAGGAAAAGATGACCAGTTACAACTCAGTACTGTGCGTTCATAAATCTGGGTTTACATCAAGAGACATGAAGAATCTCATAGTTTCTGCTGTGGTCATGTGTGTTTGTAGCAGGAAGAGGATGTGGAACACTTGAAGAGTCATCCAGTATAACTCCAGTGGTGTGGGGCTTTGAAATTATAGCCTGTGGACCCTTCAGTCTGGGGGAAGTGGGCTGGCCTGTGGAAATGGTGGACACGGCTATAACTGGAAATAAGAGTATAAAGAGGTGAAGGTCCTTCAGAAAAAAGGAGAAACTGAAAGAAAGAGAAACAGAAAGAAAATCTACTGCACTGCAAAAATTTTCCAAATTAGAGGAAGGCCCTGGGAGAGTGCTGCCTCGGATCAGCCAATCACGTAGCACACTCTCTCTTTATGAGTGATCAACAATAGCATCATGTGAGATGAATGACATGTAAAGGTAAAATTCTTAATTGTGAAACCACACACATCCAAGAAAACACAGGGTGACCTTGGCCCTGTCCAGGTACTTCCTGCCTATCTGAAAGCTCAGAAAGGTGAAGAAAGTGCAGATGTGGGATGGAGGCATTTCCCCCTTTGGTAGTGTGTGCCCATGAGGGAGCGAAGATGGGAAAGAAGAACAGTGTGAAACAAAGTTTCCCTGTGAGAAGTCCAAAATTACAGTTTGTTTCTGAAGGACCTTTGACAGGAGAATGTTGGGTCCCACAAACAACAACAACAACAACAGATGTCCAAGGGCAAAGGAAAACTAACAAGAATGTAGGAGCAGTGAATTTGCATTTAGAATCAATTAATACCAGCGATGCCTCAAGTGCTCAATAAAATATTTTGTGCACCTATACCCAGAGACCACACAGAGACAGAGTCAGAACTGCATTTGAGTGATTGAGTGTCTCCTGAAGAGGCATGGGTCAGCAATGCCCTGACAGGGAAGAGAGGCTCTGGCTGCTACAGACCTGGTCATGCAGTTTGTGACATAAACTCTCTCAGAGGATGTCACCTTACAAGCTAACATAAAGCCGCCTAACACACAAAGCACAAGCTGAAGGATGATTATTCCAAAGAAAGTTTTGTACATTTAAGGAAGTTCTAGGACTCCTACAGTTTTCTCAACCTGGGGATCCGTCAAAGAGACTGAGATCCGCAGGGAATTTGACTTTGGAGGCCAGTGGGGTTTGAATATACAACTTCCACAGGAGTGAAACAGACTGTTGGAGGGCGCACACAAAATCTTGCGTGCACGAGGAGTCAAGAATAAGGAGCAGTGTCCCCAAAAAAGAGTGAGCCAGACTTGCTTGTGAGTGTCCAGGAGTCTCCAGCAGAGTGTGGGATGCAGAGTAGTCACGGGAACTGAATACAAGAGTGCTTGCTCAAATCCTTTTGAAGGAGGTCCCAAGTATTTTCGTTTCCCATATGACAATTTGGGCTCAGTTCAAACAACGAGACCTGAACACAGCCACACCCATTAAGAGAAAATTGAATTAAAGATTCACTGAATAAGGCCCCACATATCAGAGCAGGACCGAGGCTCACTCAGTCTGTTTCTTCCATCAGGATGTTTTCATAATCCTCTTATCTTTATCCATCAGAGGGCAGAGAGAATGAAAAGCACAATCACAGAAAGCTAATCAAACTGTTCAAATGGATCACAGCCTTGTCTACCTCAATGAAACTATGAAATATGCCAGGTAGGGCCACCCAGGATGGATTGGACCTGGTGGAGAATTCTGGCAAAATGTGGTCAACTGGAGAAGGGAATGGAAAACCACATAAGTATCCTTGCTTAGAAAACCCAATGAACGATATGAAAAGCCAAAAAGATAGGACACTGAAAGATGAACTCTCCAGGTTGGTAGGTGTCTTATCCACTTCTAGAACTCAGTGAGGAAGTAACTCCAGTGAAAATAAAGAGATGGAGCCATAGGAGAAACAACACCGAATTGTGGATGTGAGTGGTAATAAAAGTAAAGTTTGGTGCTCTAAAGAATGATATTTCATAGCAAGCTACAAAATTAGGTCCATGATAAAGGTAAAATTTAGGTGGTCAAACAGGAGATGACAAGTGTGAAGATCAAAGTTTCAGCAATCCATTTGTTCATGAATGGAATGGACAAATTTAATTCAAATGATCATTTTATCTTCTAAAGTGGGCAAGAATCCCTAGAGAAGAAATGGAAGAAGCTACCCTCATCAATAAAAAGAGTGTAAATTGCAGTACTTGATTGCAATATAAAAATGAAATATCTCTGCTTATTTTCAAGGCTAACCATTCAGTAAGATGCTAATTTCAACATACAGGACTGGAATGGAAAAGTAGGAAATTAAGAACTACCTAAAGTAACAGACATGTTTGGCCTTCGGGTACAAAATAAACCAGGGCAAAACCTCACAGTTTTGCCAAAACAAGTTACTGTCATTGGATACACCCTCTTCCAACAACACGAGACATGACTCCACATATTTACATAATCAGATGAACAATACCGAAATCAAACTGATAATATACTATGAAGTTGAGGATAGTGAATCTCTTTCAGTTCAGTTCAGTTCAGTTCAGTAGCTGAGTCGTGCCCAACTCTTTGCCACCCCATGAACCGAAGCACAAGAGGCCTCCCTGTCAATCACCAACTCCTAGAGTTACTCAAACTCATATCCATTTCGTGGGTGATGCCATCCAACCATCTCATCCTCTATCATCCCCTTCTCCTCCTACCCCCAATCCCTCCCAGCATCAGGGTATTGTCTATTGGGTCAACTCTTCGCATGAGATGGCCAAAGTATTAGAGTTTCAGCTTTAGCATCAATCCTTTCAAAGATCACAAAACACTGATCTCCTTTAGAATCATTCCTTTAGGACTGGCTGGATTTCCTCCCAGTCCAAGGGACTCTCCAGAGTCTTCTCCAGAACCACAGTTCAAAAGCATCAATTTTTTGGCACTCAACATTCTTCGCCATCTCACTCTCACATCCATACATGACCACTGGAAAAACAATAGCCTTGACTAGATGGACCTTTGTTGGCAAAGTGATGTCTTTGCTTTTTAATATAATATCTAGGTTAGTCATCACTTTCCTTCTTAGGAGTAAATGTCTTTTACTTTTATGCCCATAATCACCATCTTCAGTGATTTTGAAGCCCGCCAAAGTAAATCCTGACACTGTTTCCACTGTTTCCCCATCCAGATCCATGAAGTGATGGGTACAATGCCATGATCTTAGTTCTCTGAAAGTTGAACTTTAAGCCAACTTTTTCACTCTCCTCTTTCACTTTCATCAAGAGGCTTTTCAGTTCCTCTTCGCCCTCTGCCATTTGGGTGGTGTCATCTGTATACCTCAGGTTATTGATATTTCTCCCAGCAATCTTGATTCCAGCTTCTTCTTCCAGCCCAGCGTTTCTCATTATGTACTCTGAATATAAGTTAAATAAGCAGGGTGAAAATATACAGCTCTGACACACTCCTTTCCTTATTTGGAACCAGTCTGTTTTTCCATGTCCAGTTCTAACTGTTGATTCCTGACCTGTATATAGGTTTCTCAAGAGGTAGGTCAGGTGGTCTGCAATTCCCATCTCTTTCAGAATTTTCCACAATTTATTGTGATCCACACAGTCAAAGGCTTTGGCATAGTCAATAATACAGAAATAGATTTATTTTCTGGAATGCTCTTGCTTTTTTGATGATTGAGCGGATGTTGGAAATGTGATCTCTGGTTCCTCTGTCTTTTCTAAAAGAAGCTTGAACATATGGAAGTTCACAATTCACGTATTGCTGAAGTCTATACAGTCAGTCAATACAATACTGGGAGTTGACTGTGGCTCAGATCAGCAACACACGTTGAAAAAAATCATTCTTATATTGAAGAAAGTAGGGAAAACCCCTTGATCATTCAAGTATAATCTAAATAAAATATCTTTTGATTGTAATTGCAAATGCAAATTGATTCAAGGAATTAGATCTGAGAGAGAAGTTTGTGCAGAAGTTTGTGACATTGTACAAAATGAAGACATGAAGAATATCCCCAGAAGAAAGAATTGCAAAAGGAAAAATGGTTACCTGAAGAAGCCTTAAAAGCAGCTGAGGAAAAGGAAACAAAAAGAGAGAGAGAGAGAGAGAGGTGGAAGGAAAACAAGAACAGGAAAGTTGCACCCACCTAAATGCAGAGTTTTGAAAATAGTTTTGGTTTATAAGAAAATCTTTCTCACTGATCTATGCCAAGAAATAGAGGAAAACAATATAATAAGAAAGGCTAGAGATCTCCTCAAGAAAATTAAATATAGTAGGGGAACATTTTACACAATAAAGGACACAATAAAGGACACACATATTAGGGAAGAAAGACAAGCAGAAATATAAGAAAAGGTGACAAAAATACACAGAAGAACTACACAAAGAAAATGTTCAATGCTGAAAAGCACGATGGTATCATCACTCACCTAGACCCAGGTATCCTTGAATGCATAGTCAAGAAGGCTTTAGGAAACATTAGTGAGAACAAATCTGGTGGAGGTGATGGCTATCCAGTTGAGATATTTCAAATCCTAAAATATGATGCTGTGAAAGTACTGCACTCAATATGAAGGCAAATTTGGAGAACTCAGCAGTGGCCACAGGACTGAAAATGATCACTTTTCATCGCATTCCTTTGAACTAACACACAATTGCACTCGTTTCACATAAAGCAAAAAGAAATGCACGGAATTCTCCAAGGAAGTTTTCAACAGTATGTAAAAGAATTTCTAGAGGTTCAAGCTGCATTTACAAAAGGCAGAAGAACCAGAGATCAAATTTTCCATACCAACTGTATGCTCAAAAAAGCAAGCAATTTCCAGAAAAACATCCCCTGCTTTATTGACTATGTCAAAACATGGCTTGTGGAACACAAAAAGTGTGGAAAATTCTTCAAGAGATGGGAATATCATACCACCTGACCTGCCTCCTGAGAAACTTCTTTGAAGATAATGAAACAACAGTTATCATGGACGGGGAACAATGGACTGGTTCCAAAGTTGGGGAAAGTAGCCACTCAAGGCTGCATATTGTCACCCTGTTTAGTTTTGTAGACTGTGTCGTGTGAAATGCCAAGCTGCATGAAGAACAAGTTAGGATCCAGTTTGCCAGCGGAAATAGCAACAAACACAGATATATGACGACACCACCATTATGGCAGAAAGTGAAGAGAAACTAAGAAATCTCTTAATGAAAGTGAAATTGGAGAGTGAAAATTTTGGTTTCAACCTGCACATTCAATGACTGAAGTTCATGGTATCTGGTCCCAATTCTTCACTGCAAAGAGATGGGGAAAGGGTGGAAACCATGACAGACTTTCCTATCTTGGACTTCAAAATCACTGTAGATGGTGACTGCGGCCATAAAAGCTATGACGTAAATAGACAGCATATTAAAAGGAGAGATATTACTTTGCTCAAAAGGTCCATCTAGTCAAAGCTATGGGTTTCCCAGCAGTCAGGTATGGATGTGAGATTTTTACCTTAAAGCTGACTACCAAAGAACTGATATTTTGATAGATCCTATTGGAAAAGACAATTGAGATTTGCACTGCATGTAGAAGAAACAAGTGAATCTTAAGAGAAATTGGTAATGAGTATTCGGACAGATGCTGAAGCTGAAACTTCAGTATTTTGGCCACTTGATGTGAAGAAAAGACACTGTAAAACACTCTGATACTTGGAAAGACTGATGACAGAATGAGAATTGGACGACAAAAAATGAGAAGGTTGGATGGCGTCACTATTTTTCAAAGACTAGCAAGAGAGATATTGCATCACCACTTGATGGAGATGTATTTGAGCAAGCTCTGGGAGCTATAGATGAACAGGTAAGCCTGGCATGCTTCAGTTGATGGGGTCACAAAGTGTAAGGTGAATGAGGGACAGAAATAAGTTGAACTGAATGGTGGTGGGCTGTTTGCATCAAGGGATCCTAGGATAGTGGAAGACTTTGATGCCCACGAAAGCAGTTCAGAGGCTTCAGGTTTTCAGGCTTAGGGAGAAGGGAATAACAGTCGGCACAAAGATGTTACACTTCTTGGTCAAAAATCCTGACATAAATTCCTTTCTTTCTCTGGGATCTCATCCTTGGCTGTGGATGGCAGAGAGGGAAACTGTCTCTCTGCACTTGAGGGATGGTTCGGAAAGTCTCACTGGAGGACAATTTCTGATTTTGTTACGGTAATCCTGAGTGAAATGTGCACCATGAGACTCACAAGGAGACTGGAATTTAAGCGGGCATCTGGTTGTCCCCCAGCCAAAACTTTAGCTGAATTCATGGTTCATGAACTCCATAAGCTAAAAGCCTGGCAGGGATCCTGAGCTATAAGAAGATCTACCACAGCCTCATGAGGGCAACAGAAAGAGAGCCTTGGCATTTAGAAAGTTAGGGAGGCCTGGCCTGGAATCATGCCCTCTTGGGAGAGGAATGCCACTTTCTGCACAATGAAGCCATGAGTTGTGGGCCCAGGGCAGGCAGGCTCCCCAGGGTGTAATCTGTGTGGGGATTCTGTGTATGTGTGGGTAGAAGTAAACTATGGTGTTGCCAAAAATGGAAGCCACCTGACCTTTTGGGCTTCACTTTCAGTGACTTGTTTCAGCAGAGGTCCTTTGGATCCATATGTACCTTCTTCATGATATTGCTTCAGACACAGTCCTGTCACATTCTCTTTGGCCTTTTGCAAGCCCCGACTTGGCGTTTCCCTGCTACCGGGAGATAACCATAGGGGGAGAGGGAGTGAAAATATCTCCAAACAGGCTCTTACACAATTAGCAGGCACAGGGACACCTCTCTCAGAAGTCTTGGGCCTGAGTGGGTACTGGACTTGCCATAAGTGCATGACATTGACAAACAATGATTTTGAGAGACCTTGCTGAGATGGGGTTCTTAAAGTCAGTGCAGTCCGAAGCCCCATGTTATTCTGGTGTGGTTGCTGGAAGGAAAGTGAATGGAATGGAATCATATCAGTGTGACTGGCGCTGTGAACCAGTCAATACGATGGAGGAATACAGAATAGCACCACTCATTCAGCTGTTCACCACAAGCACTTCCAGCTCACCCAACTCTGAGCAGGTCAGTCCTCCTCATGACATGTCCGAACATTTTGTAACCTTCCAGAATAAACAGTATAGGTAGAAGAGGACACTAACTTGATTCACAAGTAAATGGAAGAAAACCACCAGAGAAAATGAGAGGTCCTTACCCAAGTCCATTTTCCTGGACAAGTAAAGGTGTAGTTCTGCATCTGTGAAAATTTTCTTTTAGTGTTGGGTGTATCTGTGTCTGTATCTGCACTCACTGGCCCAAAATTGCATGCGAACTGCCAGAACTGGCCTGGCTGGCAGTTTGAAGCCAGGGAATCAAGCCCAAGGATGTCAGAGTGGCGGCAAGAGAGCACTCAGGGCCATTGAGGGAGATGCAAAGCAGCCAAGAAACAGAATGGCCCAGATTACAAAGCAAAGAGATGGGGTATGCAGAGCCCCTACAAAGAGCTTTCTGTCTTTCTCAAATGCAGCAGTACTCTTTCAGCCACAGGACCAGGCACATCTTTCTTTTATGTAAGGTTTGGGACCCTGATGGCTCTGTAGCATAAGCTGATGCTGCCTGTTGAGTAGAATTGCCCAAGAAAGGCAATGCCAAAGAAGCTCAGACTACTACTCGCTTACACTCAACTGACACATGAGTAAAGTAATGTTGAAAATTCTCCAACCAGACTTCAGCAATACATGAATCATGGACTTCCAGATGTTCAAGCTGGCTTTAGAAAAGGCAGAGGGACTAGAGATCAGATTACCAACATCCTCTGGCTCATCAAAAAAGCAAGAAAGTTCTAGAAAAACATCTATTTCTGCTTTATTGACTATGCCACAGCCTTTGAGTGTGTGGATCACAATAAATTGTGGAAAATTCTGAACGAGGTGGGAATACCAGACCACCTGACATACCTCCTGAATATCTGCCGGCAGATCAGGAAGCATCAGTGAAAACTGGACATGGAACAACAGACTGGTTCCAAGTAGGATAAGGCTGTATATTGCCACCCTGTTCATTTAACTTATATGCGGAATACATCATGAGAAACACTGGGCTGGATTAAGCACAAGTTGGAGATAAGATTGCCGAGAGAAATATCAATAATCTCAGATGTGAAGATCATACCACTCTTATCGCTGAAAGTGAAAAAGAACTAAAGAGCCTCTTGATGAAAGTGAAAGAGGAGAGTGAAAATTCTGGCTTAGAGTTCATCATTCAGAAAACGAAGATCATGGCCTCTTGTCCCATCACTTCATGACAAATAAATGGGGAAAGAAGCGAAAAAGCAGCTGCCTTTAATTGTTTGGGCTCCAAAATCACTGCAGATGGCGACTGCAGCCATGAAATTAGAAGACATTTCTTCCTTTGAAGGAAACATGACCAATGTAGACAGCATAGTAAAAAGCAGAGACATTACTTTGTCAACAAAGGTCCATCTAATGAAGGCTATGGTTTCTCCACTAGTCAGGTATGATTGTGAGATTTGTAATATAAAGAAAGCTGAGCACTGAAACATTGATGCTCCAACTGTGGTGTTGAAGAAAACCCTTGAGAATCTCTTGGACTTCAAGGAGATCCAACCAGTCCATCTTAAAAGAGAGAAGTCCTAAGTATTCTTTGTAAAGACTGATTTGAAACTCCAGTAATTTGGCCAACTTATGTAAAGAACTGACTCACTGGAGAAGACACTGATGCTGGGAAAGATTGAAGGCAGGAGGAGAATGGGATGACAGAGGATGAGATGATTTGATGGCATCGCAGACTCAATGGAGATCAGTTTGAGCTCACTCCTGTAGTTGATGCTATACAGGGAGGTATGGCACACTGAAGGCCATGGGTTCATGAATAGTAGGACACGACTGAACTGAACTGAACCTGCAGAATTTGCCAGTTTCCAACATCACTCAAATCTTCACAAAATTTTTAAACATCAGTGCTTTGCAGTGAATGGCTTAGCATGATCCTTCTGCTGCTCCTATCCCCACAGGGCTGAGGTGATAGGGTTAGCTGGCACGTGTTCTCATGTGGAAGCAGGAAGAAAACAGAACCACTTTGAAAGGGCCTCTGTACAGTAAATGAGCTGACTTCAATGCCCCTGCACTGATGAGTCATGTCCCATAGCGGGATGCTGACCTTGATATCCCTTAATTAGAGATTCTTCATCTGTAATTCTCTTTAGAGAGAATTCCATCTCTAAATATGGAATTCTCTGTAGGTAGCATGTTGGCTAGGGCAAAATGTTTCTACGTGAAGCACAGAACTCAGTGTTTCAAATACAAATGTATACATGTAAATTCCCTGTATGAAATATGGAATTCTCTATATTGCATACGTGAATTTCTCAACCCTCAACCCTCAATTTCCAGAATGAAAATGGAAATCTCACTTGGTCTTAGCCAAAAGGGTGCACAGTTTCGTTTTCAATTGTTTGTGAATCCATTCGGTGAGGGATTACACATTTGTTTACCAAACCTTGGAAGGGATGGCTGATGCAATATGCAGTGGGAGAGTGCATTTCCATCTCCTTTTAGAAGCTGCATATTACAGCTGTGAATCTTCCCCTCTCTGGATTGCCTACAGTTGTGCACTAATTAAGGCATCCCACAGAAAGGTAGATTTCATCCTGTCTCCTGTATAGTGCCTAAAGTCATAGGAAAGACGTTACCAAGAGTGTTCCCAAAGTTTAGAGCACATTAAACAAGACTAATGAATCTAATGGTAGGAATCACACACACACACACACACACACACACACACACACACACAATGATTTCCTAATTAAGTAACAAATCTTACTGATTGTAGTTCAGACAAAACCCTCCCAAATCAGGCAGCATATGTTACTGCCAATTAACATCTGGATAACTAATATACCTTTACACCTGTTCATTAAGCTAATTACTGAATACTGTGAATGTCACCAGAACATTATGCTTAACAACATGTGTAGCTAACATTGTATATCTTCAATTGGATCTCAATACCTAGTCATTTAATAGATACTTTAGGAAGAACAAATAAAGTTGGCTTGGAAGATTAAGGGAGGGTTTCCTTCATTTGAAATAATCATTTAAATGTCAGAATTGAAGTATAGTTCTTACTTCATCCCTGTACTTGACAAACGTTGTGCTGGGAGCCCTTCTGGCTAAACTTTAACCTCTGTGAATACCTTACCCAATCTCTAGTTAATCCCTTTACCGCAAATCAACTCAGACTTTGTAAGTAGGGACTGATCAAGTACCTACAGGCCATTGCATACACCCAGAGGATATCCTGTTCTATCAAATTTTCTAATTCATGTCACAAATCAGTAAGTCCAGCAAGAAACCCTGAGAGCTAAGTGTGTCAAACAGGACCACTGGGAAAACATCACTGTAGGAATTACAAGGCTAAAACCCAGTGCTACTAGGCGAATATGGCATTTTTTTGTTGAGAATACAGTTTGGACATTCATCATATCCAGTCTTTTCTTTCTTAATGTGGTCCATTTCAGACTGGTACAAGTACTGCATACAATTCAGTTTAATGCAGAAGGCAATTAGTTATTTTGAACAAGAGGGAACAAAATAACACCCCAAGATATGTGAAAACAGGTCCTCAACTTGACAATGTAGGCTTTTTCAGTCTGGGTTTTAAGTATACTGAGCATGTCTAGAAGAAGGTCAGCATTCTAGATCCCACCAAGAACTTATTCAAATGACAGAAACTGGGAAACTCTCTTATAATATTTAAAAAAAAAACTTTCAAAAGATAGTTCTTTCTTCTAAAAAAGAAACTTCTAATCCCCTAGATATTTCTACATAATTGACCAATAATTGTCTCCAATTTAGCACATCTCTTGCCTGACTCCAAAACCTGCTTTAGTCTTTTAGTCAAAAAATGGCAACTCAGTTCCAATTGTTTAAAAAAAAAAAAAGGCACAGTCATCATTAACTTTCTTCTTTCACAGGCCACATTTCAGTCTTTGGAAATCTAGCATTTGAACACTTCTCATCTTCTTCACTTATACTGGAGGGTTTCAAGCCTTCATTACTGCTAACCTTCTTTATTTATTGTTTTTCCGTCATTAAGTCATGTCTGACTCTTTGTGACCCCATGGACTGCAGTACACCAGGCTTCCCTGTCCATCACCAACTCCCAGAGCTTACTCAAAATCATGTCCATCCAATCGGTGATACCATCCCACCTTCTCACCCTCTGTCATCCCCTTCTCCTCCTGCCTTCCATCTTTTCCAGCATCGGGACCTTTTCCAAGGAGTTGGCTGTTTGCTTCAGGTGGTCAAAGTATTGGAGCTTCAGATTCAGCATCAGTCCTTCCAATGAAATTTCTGGACTGATTTCCTTTAGGATTGGCTGGTTTGATCTCCTTGCAGTCCAAGGAACTCTCAAGCGTCTACTCTACCAGTAGAATTAGAAAGCATCAGTTCTGTCACTGTATCCTGTCAATTCATTTTCTTCCACCATTCAGTACCCCTCAATGATTCTCTGTATCATTTTGAGTAAAAATAAAGTCTTTGCAGTAAAAAAAAATAAATAAATAAAAGAAGAAGAAGAAGAAGAAAAGAAAAAAATAATGAAAATATCTTCACTTCATGTGAAAATCTGTACGCATATTTTTTACATGAAAATGGGAAATTAATGTATTTCACCTATACATAACTGGATGTTAAATTTCCTACATGACATCTGGAATTTTGTGTATTTCACTTATTAAATGCTAGCCATCGATTTTAGTACACAAAATAAGGATTTTGATTGTTTCACATATGTATATCTGGGCACTGATTTTCTTCCTTTAAGTATGGAATTCTCTGTATTTCACACATTAAAACCCTATAGCAGATGGAATCCATGAGAAAATGAATTTCCTATATTTTATTTAGCAAAATACGGGCCAAAGTTTTCAATTGTCTGTATTTCACAAATGAAAATCTCGCTCTGATTTTCCTACATGAAATATGGATTTCTGTATTTTCTGTATTTGAAACTCTAGGCATGGTGTTTTTTTCCATGAAGTATGAAATCATTTTGTTTCACATCACCTATACAGGTGCCAAATTTCCCACTAGAAACATGGAATTACTTATTTAACATAGGCAAATCAATGTGTATATTCCTATTTGAAATATCAATTCTCTACAATTTACATATGAATATTTGGTGAAGATTTTTTTCCTACATTACATATAGAATTTTCTACACTTCACAGATGAAAATCAGGATAGTTGTTTTTCCTACAAGGAATGAGGAGTTCCTTTTCTTAAGCAAGAACATGTGGGTGCCGATTTCCCTGCATGAAAAAAGGAAATCTCTGTTTTTCAATTCTTTATCATCTATGCTAAATGGGAACTTGAATGGTTTTAGGAAGACTTGTAAGCTCTTTCTAAAATTAAAGCTGAGAAAAGATGTCCATTTCACCATAGGGTTCTGGAATGTAAAAACAGAGAATAAAAGGATACCTGGTACAATGGGCACGTTTGATCTTGGTGTATGAAATGAGGTGGGTCAGAGACTAGCAATGTTTTGGCAAATAGAAAGGGTAAAATTGAAAATAGTGACAGACAGGTTTCTTATCTCCAAAATCTCTGGGGACAGTGATCACATCCCTGAGAATAAAAGACCCCTTCTCCTGGGAAGAAAATCTATGATAAGCCTAGACATAGACACAATGTACTGAAAAGCAGAGATATCTCTTTGGCAATAAAGCTCCCTTTAGTCAGGGCTATGGTTTTAGCAGAAGACATGTACGGATGTGCTAGCTTCACTATAAAGAAGGCTGAGTAACAAAGCATTGAGGCTTTGCAGCTGAGTGCTAAAGATGGCTCTTGAGAGACCCTTGTCTAGCAAGGAGTTCAACCCCACCAATCCCAAAGGAAAGTAACCTTAAACATCCATTGGAAAGACTGATGTTGAAACTGAAATTCCAATCCTTTGGCTACCCTGGTGTGAGGAAATAATACATGGGAAAAGATTGAGATTCTGCCTTGCCACTGAAAAGAAAAAAAAAAATATTATCGGCTCTGATATGGGTAGATGGTGGACAGGAGGAGATTGGGGCCACAGGGGGTGAGATCGTTGGACAGCATCACTTAAGTCGATGAACATGTATTTCACCAAAGTGTTGGAGACTAAAGTATAGGGATGTCGGGAGTGCTGCCATTCACGGTGTTGCAAAGTGTTGGACGTGACTGAGTGACCGAATATCACCAACAACTCTATTTCACATATATCAATGGGGATGAGATTGTCGAACTTGAAACACGGAAATCCTTTTTTGTCCATAGAAAAATTAGATATTCCTGCATGAAATATGGAATTTTCTCTACTTCATAAATGGATGTCTTGGTACAGAACTTTCCTTGTAAACTATGACGTTTCAATATTTCATGCACCAAAATCTGAATTAAAATATCTTTTTTTTTTTGTAATTTATTTTTTATTGGAGACAAATTATTTTACAATAATATATTGGTTGGTTTTGCCATACATTGATATGAATTTGCCCCGGGTTTACATAAGTTCCCTCTCCTGAACCCCCCTCCCACGTCCCTCCTCCCTTTATCCTCCCTCTGGGTCATCCCCGCATGCCAGCCCCGAGCATCCTATAACATGCATTGACCCTGAACTAGTGATTCGTTTCACATATGACAACATACGTGTTTCAATGCCATTCTCCCAAATCATCCCACCCTTACCCTCTCCCATAGAGTCCCAAAGACTGTTCTATACATCTGTGTCTCTTTTGCTGTCTCGTATACAGGGTTATCATTTGCATCTTTCTAAATTCCATATATATGTGTTAGTATACTGTATTGGTGTTTTTCTTTCTGGCTTACTTCACTCTGTATAATAGGTTCCAGTTTCATCCACCTCATTAGAACTGATTCAAATGTATTCTTTTTAATGGCTGAATAATACTTCATTGTGTATGTGTACCAAAGCTTTCTTATCCATTCGTCTGCAGATGGACATCTAGGTTGCTTTCATGTCCTCGCTATTATAAGCAGTGCTGCAATGAACACTGGAGTACACGTGTCTCTTTCAATTCTGGTTTCCTCGGTGTGTATGCCCAGGAGTGCGATTGCTGGATCATATGGCAGTTCTAAAAAAATCTTAAAAGAAAAAAGAGGGCTATGTGGCCCTCTGAGCTTCTAAGGCTCGCCACAGATTTGCCAGTGAGTGTGTTTCCTGGTGTTTGGAAACTTCTCTCTTTTTAAAGCCTCCCTTCCCGGGATGGAGCTCCGTTCTTACTTCTTTTGTCTCGCTTTTTATCTTTTATGTTTTTTCCTACCTCCTTTCGAAGACAATGGGCTGCTTTTCTGGGTGCCTTACGTCCTCTGCCAGTATTCAGAAGTTGTTTTGTGGACTTTACTCTGCTTTCAAATGTTCTTTTGATGAATTTGTGGGGGAGAGAGTGGCCTCGCCATCCTATTCCTACACCATCTTGTTCCTTCTCTCTGAATTAAAATATCTTGACATGGAATATGACCTTGAAAAATGACATGAAATATTTTACATTTCAAATACGAAAATCTAGGGATACATTTTCTTATGTGAAATAACATGTGAATATGGATGCATTACTGAATTTTCTGTTTCATAAATTGAAATCACACCAGATAGTCCTACATTAAAGATAAAATTCTCCGTTTCACATCAGAACCACTACCTGCAGTTTTTAGGACATGAACTATGAAACTCTCTATAATTCACATATGAAAATCTGGGGACAGATTTTTCAATTAAATATAGGGAATGTTCTGTATATCATATGAAATTATAGCCATAGAGTTTTCTGCATGATATAGGAAAATCTTGATGTAATTTTCAGATTTCTCATTTGAAAATCTGTGTGCTGCTTTCCTTCATGAAATACAGATTGCTGTGCATTTCATATTTGAAAAATGGCATCGATTTTGCTACAAAAAAATGGAATCTTCTATTTCATATGAGACAATGTGATTTTCATGTTTGAGCAATAAAATTCTCTATATTTCACCGAAAGAATCTTCTGACAAGATATATGGAATCTGGTATATTTCACACTTTAAAATCTGAGGACAGATTTGCTCATATGAATTACAACTGCTACTGCTACTGCTAAGTCACTTCAGTCGTGTCCTATTCTGTGTGACCTCATAGATGGAAGCCCACCAGGCTCCCCTATCCCTGGGATTCTCCAGGCAAGAACACTGGAGTGGGTTGCCATTTCCTTCTCCAATGTGTGAAAGTGAAAAGTGAAAGTGAAGTCACTCAGTTGTGTCCGACCCCTAACAACCCCATGGACTGCAGCCCACCAGGCTCCTCCATCCATGGGATTTTCGAGGCAAGAGTACTGGAGTGGCTTGCCATTGCTATTATTCACACTGGAAAACCTATGTCAGATATTTCACACATAAAATATGGAATTGTCCATGATTCAGAAGAGCTGACTCATTTGAAAAGAACCTGATGTTGGGAAAGATTGAAGGCAGGAGAAGGGCATGACAGAGAATGAGATGGTTATATGGCATCATGGCTTAAATGGATATAAGTTTGCTTAAACTGTGAGAGTTGGTGATGGACAGGGAGGCCTGGCGTACTGTGGTCCTTGGGGTCGCTAAAAGTCAGAAACGACTGAGCACCTGAACTGAACTGATGATTCAGAATTTAAGATCTTGGATGAGCAGACAAATAAAGAATCGACTTATTTCTTGTCTGACTGTCTGATACCTGATTTCCCTATTTAAATATATAATTCTATGTATTTCATTGATAAAAGTCCACGTGAAGTTTTCCCAAATTGAAATACGGAATAAACTCTATGTGTCACATGAAAGTCTGGGTACAAATATTTCTACGGGGAAATGTGTACATCTCTATAGTAACATGTGAATTTCTAGATTTTGGATTCCCCCCATGACCTATGGAAATCTGTATATTTCACGTGTAAAAATTTCATGAAATATGGAACCTCAGCAATTAATTCATGAAAATATGGGTGCAGATAATCTCATGTGAATTTTGGAATCCTCTAAATTTCACATATAAAACCAAGCAACTTACTTTCTGACGTGAAATATGGTAGTCTTTAAATTTTTTATTTCACCATTTAGGTGTAGCTATTTCTAGCTGATACATGGAATTCTCTGTATGTTAATATTTAGATCTGCTAGCAGATATACCTCCATGCAACGTGGAATTCTCTATATTTCACATATAAAAATGATGAGGACGTTTTGACATGAAATAAGGATTTTTGTTCATTTCACATGAAAAACCAGGGTGCAGATTTTCTGGCAAGACATATGATCTGTATATAGCTCAGATGTTGGTAATTTGATCTTGGTTCCTCTGCCTTTTCTGAAACCAGCTTGAAAAGACAGAGGAACGAGAGATCAAACTGCCAACATCTGCTGGATCATTGGAAGAGCAAGAGCGTTCCAGAAAGACATCTATTTCTGCTTTATTTACTATGCCAAAGCCTTTCACTGTGTGGATCACAGTTTATTCTTTGGAAAATTCTGAAAGAAATGTAAATACTAGACCACCTGACCTGTTTTTCAGAAACCTATATGCAGTTCAGGAAGCAACAGTTAGAAGTGGACATGGAACAACAGAGTAGTTCCAAATAGAAAATAGAGTACTTCAAGGTTATAAATTGTCACCCTGCTTATAAAACTTACATGCAGAGTACATCATGAGAAACGCTGAGCAGGAAGAACCACAAGCTGGATTCAAATTGCCAGAAATATCAATAACCTGAGGTATGCTGATGACACCACCCTTATGGCAGAGAGTGAAGAGGAACTAAAAAACCTCTTGATGAAAGTGAAAGAGGAGAGTGAAATAGTTGTCTTAAGATCAACATTCAGAGAATTAAGATTATGGCTTCTGGTCCCATCACTTCATGGGAAATAGATGGGGAAACAGGGGAAACAGTGTCAGATTTATTTTGATGGGGCTCTAAAATCACGACAGATGGTGACTGCAGCCATGAAATTAAAAGACGCTTACTGCTTTGAGGGAGATTTATGACCAACCTAGATAGCATATTAAAAAGCAGAGACATTACATTGCTAACAGAGGTCCGTCTAGCCAAGGCTATGGTTTTTCCAGTGGTCACGAATGGATGAGAGATTTGGACTGCGAAAAAAGCTGAGTGCTGAAGAATTGATGCTTTTGAACTGTGGTTTTAGAGAAGACTCTTGAGAGTCCCTTCGACTCCAAGGAGATCCAACCATTCCATCCTAAAGTAGATCAGTCCTGGGTATTCATTGGAAGGACTAATGTTGAAGCTGAAACTCCAATATGTTGCCACTTCATGTGAAGAGTTGACTCATTGGAAAAGACTCTGCTGCTGGCAGGGATTGAGGCCAGGAGGAGAAGGGGCTGACAGAGGATGAGATGGCTGGACAGCATCACTGACTCAATCGACAAGAGTTTGCATAAACTCCGGGAGCTGGTGATTCACAGGAAGGCCTGGCGTGTTTCACAGGGTCACAAAGAGTTGTACATGACTGAGTGACTGATCTGAATTGAACTGATAGTTGATTTGCAAAGGATACCTTTGAACTGGATGCCTTAGTAAAATTCAGATTTTCTTTTACCTACAGCCATCATGGGAATGTATTTCAACACATCAATATGACCAGTTAAATATTTTGTAAAGCTGAAATTCCTGTGAATGAAGAACTATTGTTTTTAAAAGTAAATCATAAAGGAGATTTAAAAGAGCACACAGATTGCCATTCATCCATAACAGATAGGTAAAAGACATTGTGTGACAAATACAATGGACATCTCAAAGAAGCAATGCAATAGAATTAAATACAACAAATTAAAAACAATAGAATATATAAAATGCATAAATACATAGCATGGGTCAACCAGACAGAGTTGTTTGTTGATGGTTCTGTCCCACCTCTTTTATGGTAACTTTTCTTTTGGGGAAATATTTTCTATCTTTAAACATGCACATATGTAGCAAAATATAACATACACTCACTTTAATTTTTATTGATGTTTTCATAATAAATGTGTTGTGAATTTAGATATAGCTTTCTGAGGTTTGCATTGTATTGGCCGTTAAGGTGTACACATTTTCATTTCTACCTTTGACTTCCAAGATAATGTGAGATTCATTAAAAAATATTGATGCTTAAGAAAGGTTCAGTTCAGTTCAGTCGCTCAGTCACGTCCGATTCTCTGCCACCCCATGAATTACAGCACGCCAGGCCTCCCTGACCATCACCAACTCCCGGAGAACACTCAAACTCATGTCCACAGAGTCGGTGATGTCATCCAGTCATCTCATTCTCCGTCGTCCCCTTCTCCTCCCGCCCCCAACTTTTCCCAGCATCAGTGTCTTTTCCAGTGAGTCAACTCGTCGCATGAGGTGGCCAAAGTATTGCAGTTTCAGCTTCAGCATCAGTCCTTCCAATGAACACCCAGGACTGATCTCCTTTAGAATGGACTGGTTGGATCTCCTTGCAGTATAAGGGACTCTCAAGAGTCTTCTCCAACACCACAGTTCAAAAGCATCGATTCTTCGACGATCAGCTTTCTTCACAGTCCAAGTCTCAGTACTGAAATTTTTTTGGAATATAATTGCTTTACATTATTTTTTTAGTTTCTCCCCTAAAGCAAAATTAGGGAATGCTGCAGTCCTTCAAGTCGTAAACAACTAAACAAGATAGTGATTAGACAGCAACCACATATCTATCTCCATGTTTTTGACTTCTTCCTAAATCTGGTCACCCCAGTGCATTAAATAGACTTCCCTGTGCTGTACATATAGATCAAAAGTATACATGTTTCTGTTGTAATCTCCCAGTTGCTAACACCATCAGGTATTTCATCCTTGGTAAGTGTATATTTCTTCTCCATTGCTGTGTCCCTATCTATGCTTCTTATAGAGAATCATCTATTCCAGTTTTACTTAGTGCCCGCATGTTTGTGTTAATATATTTTGTTTCCTCTTTTGACTTAGCTTCATTGTATCTGAAACTGTCCCTCTCCTTCTACATGTATGCAACTTACCTGATTTCATTCCATCTTAAGACTCTGGTATGTATGTACCAACTCATTTTATCCATTCCTCTTTAGATGGATATTTCTGTTGCTGCCACGGCCTGTTATTGCAAATATTGTTGCCATCAATATTGAAGTTGTGCATATTTTGGAATTATGATTTTCCTCATGAAAATTATTGACAATTATTGGAATTTCTTGATCACATGGTAGCTTTATTCTTATTTCTAAAGGAACCCCGTTCTATTCTCCATTTTAATTGATCAATGTGCATTCCTAGCAACAGAACAGGATTGTTCTGTTTACGCCACACCATCTCCACAAATGTCTACAGCATTTGTTTTGTGTAGAATTATATATATATTATAATTATATTATATATATATTATATATATTATAATATATATTATAATATATATTATAATATATTATAATTATATTATATATGTATATTTTAATATATATATTATATAATATATATATTCATATATATATGAGTATTCAGAAAAATGTGAGTTGATACCCCCATTGAAGATTTTATTTCCATTTCTCTCACAGTTAGTAATGCTGAGCATATTTTCCAATATTATTGGACATCTGTATGTCTTCTTAGGAGAAATGTCTTTTATCATCTATTCATTTGTTCCAATTGGGTTGTTTGTTTGGCTATTATTGAGCACATTAGATGCTTCCATATTTTGGAGATTCTTCTGTTGTCACTTTCTTCAGTTGCAAATGTTTTTCCCATAATGAGACTTCATTTTTGTCTTGCTTATTGGTTAGTTGTGCGAAATATTTAAGTTTAATTAGGTCTCTTTATTTAATTTTGGTGTTTGTTTTTTTTTTATTTCCCAAGGAGGTAGGTCAAAAAGAAAAGTTGTTGCTGCATTTCATGTCACAATGTATTCTACTTATTCTTTCCTCAAATATTATTGATTTACAGTTTCTGGCCTTATATGTAGGTCTTTAATCCGTCTTGAATTTGTATTTTCTGTGCTGCTAAGGAGTGACTGAACTGAACTGAACTGAAAGGAGTGACTAAATGTAATCCACTGGAGGAGTGAATGGCTAACCACCCCATTATACTTGCTATGGGAGTTCCATGAACTATATAAAAAGGAAGAAAGGTATGACTCCAAAAGATGAGTCTCCCAGAATGGTAGGTGCCAAATATACTGCTTGGGAGGAGCAGAGGGTAATAACTAATGTTTCCAGAAAGCAATAAGTGGTTGCCCCAAAGTGGAAATAAGCCTCATTATTTATGTTTCTGGAGATGAAAGTAAATGAAATGCTGAAAAGAAAAGTACTGCAGGGCAATCTGGAATGTTAGATCCATGAACAATTTAAATTGAATGAGGTATAATAAGAGATGGCAACAGACAACACATTGGAAAAGACCCTGATTCTGGGAAAGATCGAAGGCAACAGGAGAAAGGGAAAACAAGGATGAGATGATTGGATGGCATCATCTTTACAATGGATATGAACTCAGACAAACTCCAAGAGGTAGTGAAGGACAGGAAGGACTGGCATGCTGCAGTTCATCGCATCCGGAAAGTCAGACACAACTTGGCCACAGAATAACCAGGTGCTGTTCTAACTGTATTCTTTTACTTTAACTGTCCAGATTTTCCAGCTTAAATTGTCAAATATAGTTTCTTCTTTCCACCGCATATTGTTGCCTCCTTTGTTATAGATTAGCTGATCATTTGGGCAAGAGATTATCTTAGGGTTTACTATCTGTTCCATTGGCTTTAACCCAAATATCGTGCCAATTGCATGCCATGTTTAAAACTATAGATTTTTATAGACTGAAGTGAGGAAACCTGAGTCCTGCAGCTCAGTTTTTCTATCTTCAGTTTGCCTGGTTAATCAGTCTTTGTGTTTCCATCACGTTGTAAAGTTTTTCTTGTTGTTGTTTTTCTATTTCTGTGGAAAATGTCATTAGTAATTTAATCGTGAAGACATTGCATCTGTAAACTCTTCTTTATAGTGTAGCCATTTTCACATATTGATTTTTATAGTCCAAAGAATAGTATATCTCTCATTTCATTTTTGTCATCTCTGATTGTCTGATCCATACCTTATTCTTTTCGGGCTACGAGTCTTTTCTCTGGTTAGGTAGGCTGATTCCCAAGGATTTCATTTTTCTTGTTACAATGGTGAATGAGATTGTTTCCTTAATTTCTGGTTTTGGTTTTCTATGGTCATTTACAATCACGCAGGAGATTTCTTCCTGTTTATTTCTTTTCCCGACAACTTCCGTAAAGTCATTGTCTATTAATTTTCTGGTGTAATCTTAGGAGTCTCTGAAACAATAACTTCTGTAGGCAAACAGTCCCGGTTTTACCTCTTGATTTTCAGTTTGCTGGTAATGTTTTTTCCTTCACTGATTGCTGTAGCTAGGAGTCCCAAGATTAGTTGAATAACAGTGATGAGAGTGGCAAATTTTGTCTTTTTCACAATCTTAGGCAGCATGATTTCAGGTTCCACCTCTGAGAAACATCGTAGTGCTGGGTTTATTCATACATGGTCTTTATTAAGTTGAAAATGATCCTTTCTGTTCCCACTTCCTGTACAGCTTTTATCATAAATGAGTCCTTAATTTTGTCAAAAGTGTTTTCTATATCAGTATTTTAGATGTGTTTAAGAACTCTCCTTGGAAACGTTTATTATCTTTCATTGATCTTTTCTCCTCTGGACACCTGATGCAAAGTGTTGTCTCATTAGAGAATACTCTGATACTGGGATAATTTGAAGGTAAAAAGAGAAGGGTGTAGCAGATGATGAGAGGGTTAGATAGCATCACAAACCCTATGACATGACTTTAAACAAATTCTGGGAGATAGGGAATGTAAGACTGATGGGACACAGTCCATGGGGTGACAAAGGGATGGGCATGAATAACTGACTGAACAACAATACCAAAACAGTCTTTCCTGTTATTGACAGTAGTAGTTATTAGTGACTACTTCATTTTCTATCCCACCGTACCCTATATATATCTCAGTTGCACTAATTTCAGCACATACCATGCAAAGATTCAGCCACATTTGCTGTCATTATTGTCCCCCAAATGGTCCAAAATTTATGTGATTTCTCAACTACACATGATCCAGTGGTCTCCTAGCCATTCTCCAGCATCCATTTATGTTCCTCAGAAACTCTCTTTCTTGCTATAGCCAGATAAAATTGTCACTCACTAGCTAAGTCATGCGCTAGAAAGCAAGTTCTTGAGAGTAAATACCCTTTCAGGATTCTGTATTCTAACTTTGTCTCAGCCTTCACATTCTTCGTTTGTCCCATTTCTTCAATCACACTGAAGTTTCAGGCTGTGTTCTGTTCTTCTCAGTGTTACTGTCTGTGCAGAGACGGTTCTTCTGTCTTATTTGATTTTCCTTTTATGATTAATGTCTGTGAGATCTTATTTTAAATTCCTCTGAAACTTTTTTTCACTTTACAGATCATTTTGAGATTTTAAATTTAGATTAACCTGATTGACGAGCTTTGATAGACTGTCCTCTCCATAAGGAATAAATTATGACAACCCACATCTATTTTAGCTTGTGATTTACTCGCCTGTATTCAGGCATAAAGGATTGTATATGAATAATCCAATCTGAATGGGTGTGCAAATTGGTCACTGAGTCATGCCCAACTCTGCAACCTCATGGACTGCAGCCCATCAGTCTCATCTATCCATGGACTTTTCCAGGCAAAGATACTGGAGTGGGTTGCATTTCCTTCTCCTGGAAAACATGAACAGTGGAACTAATAAGAAATCAAAAATTTTAACTGATAAAATTTAATAAATTCTGAACTTGAAGAGTTAATTCCCTCCATAGAAAAAAAATGTATATTGATTGCAAGCTAAAATCACCAACTTTTGTTGTCTGTCCCAAAATCAGGTAAAGAAAAAATCATCAGCTTCTCTGAAAAGCAAAATTTTCAATTATTAATATGACTAAGGAATATATATATATAAAAAAAAGAAATCTCAGAGATCTATATCATAGAGAGTAAATAGAGGCAAATAATGGCATTTCTCTTCAAGACAAATTGAGGCTAGAATATGAATCTTTCTCACTTTCTTTTTCTTGGTGAATGTTATTTGGCATTCCTAGTGGTAAATTTTCTTCAAGATCCCTTAAATCCAGGACCATAGTTGTTTTTCGAGTGAATTATTGATGGGGATTTTCAGGAGAACCGAATGAGGGAAGTAAGATACAGCAGAGTGAAACTAAATCCAAACTCAGTTGGAGGCAAAATGGCACTGGGTGTAGAATTTCTACATCAAATGTGTCAGTTCAGTTCAGGTCAGTTCAGTCGCTCAGTCATGTTTGACTCTTTGCGACCCCATGAATCACAGCATGCCAGGCCTCCCGGTCCATCACCAAGTCATGTGTAAATATGTATGTTTTACAAACGAGCATACTAGTGCAGGTTTTCATCTTCATATTTGGAATTCTCGATTTATCAAATATTAAAAACCTGAATGAATGTTTTCTGACAACACATGAAACTTTACATATTTGGACAAAGAAAGGCTGGTGATTTTTTATCTGAAATACGAACTGTGAATTTCATATGTAGCATTATAGGTTCAGTGTTGAGACCTGAAATAGAGTTTTGTGTGTGTGTGTTTTTCTTAAATGGGAGAACATGTGGATACATTCTCAAACATGTAATTAGAAACTCTGAATGTTTATAAACAGGACTGCACAAAGATATTCATACATATGTTATGGACCTTTGATATTTTGTATATGAAAATATAACTTCATATTTTCAAGCATGAAGTGTGACATTCCTATATTTTTAATTTGGTAATCTGAGTGCAGAGAGCATATTATTCTAATGAATTATGGAATAAACACTTTTTCACATTTGAAAAGTTGAACACAATATTTAATTATATAAGTTTGGAATTTTCTGTGCATGATGTATGAACAACTGAGCTTCAATTTTAACACAGAATATTGAATTCTCTACGTTTCAAATATGAATAACTGGGTATCAGATTTTCTCCCTGAAATATGGAATACTGTATGTTTCACATATGAAATTGTGAAGATATCTTATCTTACATGAAATATGCAGACTTTTCAACGTGACACATGAAAAGCTGCACTCTGATTTTCCTACATGGAAATCTCT
Source organism: Moschus berezovskii (assembly GCF_049115385.1). NCBI lineage: Eukaryota > Metazoa > Chordata > Mammalia > Artiodactyla > Moschidae > Moschus > Moschus berezovskii. The sequence continues at coordinate 29,225,981 of NC_142489.1, read as the reverse complement.
CTGTTTAGCGTAAGAAAACCTGGACACAAATACCTTTCAGTTCAGTTCGGTTCAGTCGCTCAGCTGTGTCCGACTCTTTGCAACCCCATGAACCACAGCACGCCAGGCGTCCCTGTCCATCACCAACTCCCGGAGTTTACTCAAACTCATGTCCATCGAGTCGGTGATGCCATCCAGCCATCTCATTCTCTGTTGTCCCCGTCTACTCTTCCCCCAATCCCTCCTAGCATCAGACTCTTTTCCAGTGAGTCAACGAGTTGCATGAGGTGGCCAAAGTATAAAATAGATAGACTTCTCTATGTTTTGCATGAGAAAATCTGGGGACACATTCTCTACTGAAACATGACATTTTCTACATTCAAAATATAAAATTCTGGTCATAGTGCTTTTGTTGAACAAGAAATATAACATCCTTGTGTATAACTAACATGTGAGAATCTGGACACACCTTATCCTACATGAAAAATGGAATACTCTTTCACATTTAAAACGTGGGTGGCATTTTTTTTTCCTCCGTGACCTATAACATTCTCTGTATTTCACATATGAAAATTTAGGCACAAAAAAATAATAGGTGAAATTTGGAAATGTTTATATTTCCCAGGCAAAACTCTAAAATCAGTCATCCCAAATGCAACTCTGTTTATAGCATGACATTTTTCTATATTTTTACATACAAAATTTTATGTTGATATTCACATAAGAAAAGCAACTATCTGGTTCTCCTGTATGATGAACATTGTGTAAAAATGTTCCGTCTTGAAATGTAGAATTGTTTACATTCCACATTAAAAAAAAAAAAAATCTTGGTGATGATTTTCCAACGTGAAAGGTAAAATCCTTATATTTCACACTTGGAAACCTGGGAGTGACTAGCGGTCTCTGGATAATGGAATTTTCTATGTTCATGTGTGTTAATCTAAGTTCAATAATTCCTATATGAAATATGACATTTTCTCTGTACACATATGAAAATCCTAGTGCAGGATATTATGAAATATGGTTTTCTCTGCATATGACAAATGGCAATGTAATCACAGATTTTCTTATGTGAAACTGGGAATCATCTGCATTTCATATTGAAAATGGAGTCTCATAATTTCCATAATGAAGTATGGAATACTCTGTATTTCACATATGAACATCCGCTCGAGGATATTCCGACATGTGATGTGTACTTCTCTATATTTCATATACCAAATCTGGGCAATAATTTTCTAACGAGAAATATGGATTTTTCATTATTACACATGTGAAAATCTAACTATCTGGAATACACTACATTACTATTTTATTTATTTATTTATTTTACCTTATATTATTGTACTGGTTTTCCCATACTTTGACTTGAATCTGCCCCTGGTATGCATGTGTTCCCCATCTTGAACTCTCCTCCCACATCCCTCCCCATCTCATTTCTCTGGTTCATCTCAGTGCACCAGCCCCGAGCATCCTGTTTCATGCATCGAACCTGGACTGGCGATTCGTTTCACATATGATAATATACATGTTTCAAAGTCATTCTCCCAAATCAACCCACCCTCGCCCTCTCCCACAGAGTCCAAAAGACTGTTCTATACATCTGTGTCTCTTTTACTGTCTCTTATACAAGGTCATCACTATAATCTTTCTGAATGTCATATATATGCATTAGTATACTGTAATGATGTTTTTCATTCTGGCTTACTTCACTCTATATAATAGGCTCCAGTTTCATCCACCTCATTAGAACTCATCCAAATGCATTCTTTTTAATGTCTGAGTAATACTTCATAGTGCATATGTACCACAGCTTTCTTATCCATTTCTCTGCAGATGGACATCCAAGTTGCCTCCATGTCCTGACTTTTATACACAGTGTTGCGATCAACATCGGAGTACATGTGTATCTTTCAATTCTGGTTTCCTCGGTGTGAATGCCCAGGAATGTAATTGTTGGGTCGTATGGAAGTTCTATTTCCAGTTTTTTAAGGAATCTCCACACTGTCCTCCATAGAGGTTGCACTAGTTTGCCTTCCCACCAAAAGTGTAAGAGGGTTGCCTTTTCTCCACACCCTCTGCAGCATTTTTTGCTTGTAGACCCTTGGATAGCAGCCATTCTGACTGGAGTGAAATGGTACCTCATTGTGGTTCTGATTTGCATTTCTCTGATTATGAGTGATGTTCAGCATCTTTTCATATGTTTGTTAGCCATCTGTATGTCTTCTTTGGAGAAATGTCTCTTTAGTTCTTTGGCTCATGTTTTGATTAGGCCATTTGTTTTTCTGGAATTGAGCTCAGGAGTTGTTTGCATATGTTTCAGATTAATTGTCAGTTGCTTCATTTGCTGTTATTTTCTCCCATTCTGAAGGTGTCTTTTCACCTTGCTTATAGTTTTCTTTGCTGTGCAGAAGCTTTTAATTTTCATTAGGTCCTATTTGTTTGTTTTTGCTTTTATTTCCAATATTCTGGGAGGTGGGTCATGGAGGATCCTGATGTGATTTATGTCGTAGGGTGTTTTGCCTATGTTCTCCTCTAGGAGTTTTATAGTTTCTGGTCTTACATTTAGATCTTTAATCCATTTTGAATTTATTTTTGTGTATGGTGTTAGGGAGTGGTCTAGTTTCATTCTTTTATGAGTGATTAACCAGTTTTCCCAGTACCACTTGTTAAGTAGATTGTCTTTTCTCCATTGAATATTCTTGCCTCCTTTGTAAAACATAAGGTGTCCCTAGGTGCATAGATTTACCTTTGGGCTTTCTATTTTGTTCCATTGATCTATATTTCTGTCTTTATGCCAGTACCATACTGTATTGATGACTGTGGCTTTGTAGTAGAGCCTGAAGTCCAGCACGTTGATTACCCCAGTTCCATTCTTCTTTCTCAAGATTGCTTTGGCTATTCGACGTTTTTTGTATTTCCATACAAATAGTGAAATTATTTGTTCTAGCTCTGTGAAAAATACTGTTGGTAGCTTGACAGGGATTGCATTGAACCTATAAATTACTTTGGGTAATATATTCATTTTCACAATATTTATTCTTCCAATCCATGAACAGGGTATATTTCTCCGTCTATTAGTGTCCTCTCTGATTTCTATCACCAGGTTTTTTTAGTTTTCTATATATAGGGTTTTTTGTTTCTTTAGGTAGATATATTCCTAAGTATTTTATTTTTTCTGTTGCAATGGTGAATGAAATTATTTCCTTATTTTCTCTATTTTCTTATTATTAGTGTATAGGAATGCAAGAGATTTCTGTGTGTTGATTTTATATCCTGCAACTTTACTGTATTCTTTGATTAGCTGTAGTAATTTTCTGGTAGATTCTTAAGGGTTTTCTGTGTAGAGGATTAGGTCATCTTCAAACACTAAGAGTTTTACGTCTTGGGGATTTGATCATAAATGGATGCTGAATTTTGTCAAAGGCTTTCTCTGCATCTATTGAGATAATTATATGGTTTTTATTTTTCATTTTGTTAATGTGGTGTATTACATTGTTTGACTTGCGGATATTAAAGAATCCTTGCATTTCAAATATGCAAAGTTTCATGTGTTGTCAGGAAACATTCATTCAGATTTTCATACATGATGTATCAAGAATTCTGTATATGAAGATGAAAATCTGCACTAGAAATTTCATATGTAAAATATACACAATTGCACATTTGATGTAGAAAATTCTGCACCCAGTGCAATTTCGCCTCCATTTGAGATTAGATTTAGTTTCACTCTGCTGTATCTTGCTTACCTCATTTCGTTTCTCCTGAAAATCCTCACCGATAATTCACTTGAAAAACAAGTATGGACCATGATTTAAGGGACCTTGATGAAAAGTTACCACTGGGAATGCCAAATAACATTCAACAAGAAAAAGAAAGTGAGAAAGATTCATATTCTAGCCTCAATTTCTCTTGAAGAGAAATACCATTATTGCTATTTCTTTTTACTTTTCTTTATATATTCTTAGCCATATTAAAAATGGAAAAATATGCTTTTCAGATAAGCTAATGATTTTTATTTAACCCGATTGTGGGATAGACAACAAAAGTTGGTGATTTTAACTTGCAATCAAGATACTCTTTTCCTTTCGGGTGAATTCTTTCTGCAAATTCAGAATTTATAAGCTGAAAAATTATATTTCATAGTTCCAGTATTCTTGCTGCCCTGGAGAAGGAAGTGGCAATCCACTCCAAATCTTTGCCTGGAAATGTCCATGGGCAGACGAGTTTGTTGGGCTGCAGTCAATGAGTTTGCAGAGTTGGGCATGATTCAGTGACTAAGATGCACATCAATTCAAGTTGTATTATTAAAATACAATCCTTTACGCCTGAATAGAGGTGAGTAGAATCACAGAAAAAATAGATGCGGGTTGTCATAATTCATTCCTTTTGGAGAGGACAGTCTATTAAAGCTCATCGAAAATGTCAATCTAAAGTTAAAATCACAAAATGATTTGTAAAGAGAAAGCGAACTTCCTGAGGAATTTAAAATAAGATCTCACAGACATTAATTAAAAAGAAAAATCAAGGGAAAGAGAAGAACAGTGTTTTCACAGACACTGAGACTGAGAAAAACAGAACACAGACTGAAATTTCAGTGTGACTGAAGAAATGGGACAAACGAGCAATGTGAAAATTGAGACAAAGTTAGAATACAGAATCCTGAAAGGGTATTTATTCTCAAGAACTTGCTTTCTAGCGCATGACTTAGTTAGTGAGTGACAATTTTCTCTGGATATAGCAAAATAGAGAGTTTCTGAGGAACATAAATGGATGCTGGAGAATGGTTAGGAGACCACTGGATCATGTGTAGTTGAGAAATCACATAAATTTTGGTCCATTTGGGGGACAATAATGACAGCAAATCTGGCTGAATCTTTGCATGGTACGTGGTGAAATTAGTGCGACTGAGATATAGATAGGGTACGGTGGGAGAGAAAATGAAGTAGTCATGAATAACTACTACTGTCAATAACAGGAAAGAATGTTTTGGTATTGTTGTTCAGTCAGTTATTCATGCCCATCCCTTTTCCACCCCATGGAATGTGTCTCATCAATCTTACATTCCCTATCTCCCAGAATTTGTTCAGATTCATGTCCATAGAGTTGGTGATGCTATCTAACCCTCTCATCATCTGCTACCCACTTATCTTTTTACTTCAAATTTTCCCAGTATCAGAGCATTCTCTAATGAGACAACACTTTGCATCAGGTGGCCAGAAGAGAAAAGAACACTGAAAGATAACAAAACTTTCCAAAGAGAACTCTTGAACACATCTAAAATATAGATGCAGAAAGCACCTTTGACACAATTAAACACTTATTTATGTAAAAGGCTGAGCAGGAAGTGGGAACAGAGATGATCATCTTCAAATTAATAAAGGCCATGTATGGATAAACCCAACACTAAATGCTTCTCCTAGGTGAAAACTGAAAGCATGTTTCCTAAGGTCATGAAAAAGACAACGTTTGCCACTCTTACCACTGTTATTCAGCATAATCTTGGGACTCCTAGCTACAACAATCAGTGAAGGAGAAGAAGAAAAAAAAATACCAGCAAACTGAAAAAGAAGAGGTAAAACTATCACTTCTTTTTTTGACATTAGTTATTGTGTCAGAGAATCCTAAGATGGCAACAGAAAATTAATAACAATGATTTTAGGGAAGTTGTTGTATAAAAAATAAACAGGGAGTAATCTGCTTCATTCCTATAAATAACAAAAGAAAACCAAAAACAAAAATTAAGGAAATAATCTGATTCACCATTGTAACAGGAAAAATAAAATACTTGGGAATAACCCTGCCTAAACAGAAAAAGAAGTATTGTGCCAGAAAGAATAAGGTATGGATGAGCCAAATAAAAGATGTCACATCCTTTGGAGAGGGTGCAGAGAAAAGGGAGCCCTCTTACACTGTTGCTGGGAATGAAAACTAGTACAGTCACTATGGAGAACAGGGTGGAGAATCCTTAAAAAAAAACTGCAGGAATAGTGCTGCCATACGACAGAGCAATCCCATTGCTGGGGATACACTGAGGAAACCAGAATTGAGAAAGAGATGTCTACCCCAATGTTCATTGCAGCACTGCTTACAACCGCCAGGACTTGGAAGCAACCGAGATAACCATTGGCAGATGAATGCATAAGAATGCTCTGGTACATAAACACAATGGAATATTACTCAGCTATTAAAAAGAATGCATTTGAATCAGTTCTAATAAGGTGGATGAAACTGAAGCCTATTATACAGAGTAAATTAAGTCAGAGAGAAAAACACCAATACAGAATATTAACACATATAGAATTTATAAAAATGGTAACAATGGCCCTGTATTTGAGACTGCACAAGATTCAGTTCAGTTCCGTTCAGTTCAGTCACTCAGGCGTGTCCGACTCTCTGCGACCCCATGAATCACAGCACGCCAGGCCTCCCTGTCCATCACCAACTCCCAGAGTTCACTCAAACTCATGTCCACAGAGTGGGTGATGTCATCCAGCCATCTCATTCTCTGTTGTCCCCTTCTCCTCCCGCCCACAACCTTTCCTAGCATCAGAGTCTTTTTCCAGTGAGTCATCTCGTCGCATGAGGTGGCCAAAGTATTGCAGTTTCAGCTTCAGCATCACACAGATGTAAAAAACAGGCTTTTGGGCTCGGTGGGAGCAGGCGAGCGTGGGATGATTTGAGAGAATAGCATTGAAATGTGTATGTACCGTACATGAAATAGATCACCAGTCCAGGTTTGATGCATGAGACAGGGTGCTCAGGTCTGGTGTACTGGAATGACCCTGACGGATCGGATGGAGAGGGAAGTTGGAGGGGATAAGGATGGGGAACACATGTACATCCATGGTTGATTCATGTCAATGTATGGCTAAAACACTACAATATTTTAAGGTAATCAGCCTCAAAATAAAATAGATAAATTAATATTTTTAAAAAGGGGACAGAAATGGAATGACAGCTATCCTATTCTTTGGATTGTAAAAATCAATATGTGAAAATGAGTACAATACAAAAGGAGTTTAAAAATTCAGTGTCATCCCTAATAAATTACCAATGAAATTTTTCACAGAATAGAAACAAAAAAAAAAAAAAATCTTTATAACTTGTTGGAAACACAAAGATTTTTAATATCCACTCAAACTTGAGAAAGAAAAACTGAGTTTCAGGCTCCTCACTTCAGTCTATACAAAAAAACATATAGTTTTGAACATGGCGTGCAATTAGCACAATATTGGGATTAAAGCCAATGGAACATATAGAAAACCCTAAACTAATCTCTTGCCCAAATGATCACCTAATATTTGACAAAGAAGGCAACAATATGCAATGGAAAGAAGATAATATATTTGACAAGGTAAGCTGGGAAATCCGGACAGCTAAAAGTATTAGAATACAGTTAGTAAACGACCTGGTTATTTTTCTGTGGCTGAGTCGTGTCTGACTTTTTGGGATGCCATGAACTGCAGCATGACAGTCCTTCCTGTCCCTCACCACCTCTTGGAGTTTTCCCGAGTTCATACCCATTGCATAGGTGATGCCATCCAATCATCTCATCCCTGTTTTCCCCTTCTCCTGCTGCTTTCAATCTTTTCCAGAATCAGGATATTTTCCAATGAGTTAGCTGTTGCCATCTCCTGTTATACGTCATTCAGTTTAAATTGTTCATGGATCTAACATTCTAGGTTACCTTGCAATACTGTTCTTTACAGTCTTCTGTTTTAATTTCATCGCTAGACATATAAAATGGGGTTTATTTCCACTTTATGGCAACCACTTACTGCTTTCTGTAAAAGTTAGTTATTAACCTCCACTCTTCCCAACTAGCATATTAGGCACGTACCCAAAAAAGATGTCCTTTTCATAATAGGGGACTGGAATGCAAAAGTAGGAAGTCAAGCAACACCTAGAGTAACAGTAAATTTGGCCTTGGAGCACGAAATGAAGCAGGGCAAAGTCTAATAGTGTATTGCCAAGAGAACGCACTGGTCATAGCAAACACCCTCTTCCAACAACACAAGAGAAGACTCTACACATGGACATCACCAGATGTTCAACACCGAAATCAGATTGATTATATTCTTTGCAGCCAAAGATGGAGAAGCTCTATACAGTTAGCAAAAACAAGACCAGGAGCTGACTGTGACTCAGATTATGAACTCCTTTAAGTCTGAACTGAAAAATTCAGACTTAAATTGAAGAAAGTAGGGCACACCACTAGACTATTCAGATAGGACCTAAATCAAATCCCTTATAATTATACAGACAAAGTGAGAAATAGATTTAAGGGACTAGATCTGATAGATAGACAGCCTGAGGAACTATGGACGGAGGTTTATGACATTGTACAGGAGACAGGGACCAAGATCATCCCCATGGAAAAGAAATGTAAAATAAAAAAATGGCTGTCGGAGGAGGGCTTACAAATAACTGTGAAAAGAAGAGAAGTGAAAAGCAAAGGAGGAAAGGAAAGATATAAGCATCTGAATGCAGAGTTCCAAAGAATAGCAAGGAGAGATATGAAAGCCTTCCTCAGTGATCAATGCAAAGAAGAGGAAGAGGAAAACAACAGAATAGGAAAAGCAAGAGACCTTTCCAAGAAAATTAGAGAAATCAAGGGAACGTTTCATGCAAAAATGATCTTGATAAAGGACAGAAATTTTATGGACATAACAGAAGCAGAAGATATTAAGAGGAGGTGGCAAGAATACACAGAAGAACTGTACAAAAAAAGATCTTCACAATGAAGATAAACACGATGGTGTGATCACTCACCTGGAGCCAGACATCTTAGAATGTGAAGTCAAGCGGGCCTTAGAAAGCATCACTATGAACAAAGCTAGTGGAGGTGATGGAATTACAATTGAGCTATTTCAATCCTGAAAGATGATGCTGTGAAAGTGCTGCACTCTATATGCCAGCAAATTTAGAAAATTCAGCTGTGGCCACAGGACTGGAAAAGGTCAGTTTTCATTCCAATCTCAAAGAAAGGGAATGCCAAAGAATGCTCAATCCACTGCACAATTGCACTCATCTCACACGTTAGTAAAGTCATTCTCAAAATTCTCCAAGTCAGTCTTCAGTTATATGTGAACTGTGAACTTCCAGATGTTCAATCAGGTTTTAGAAAAGGCAGAGAAACCAGAGATCAAATTGCCAACATCCGCTGGATCATGGAGAACGCAAGAGAGTTCCAGAAAAACATCTATTTCTGCTTCATTGACTATGCCAAAGCCTTTGACTGTGTGGATCACAATAAACTGTGTAACATTCTGAAAGAGATTGTTATATGAGACCACCTGATCTGCCTCTTGAGAAAACTTTATGCAGGTCAGGAAGCAACAGTTAGAACTGGACATGGAAAAATAGACTGGTTCCAAATAGGAAAAAGGAGTACATCAAGGTTGTGTATTGTCACCCTGCTTATTTAACTTATATGCAGAGTACATCATGAGGAACTCTGTGCTGGAATCAAGATTGCCAGGCAAAATATCAATAACCTCAGATATGCAGATGACACCACCCTTATGCCAGAAAGTGAAGAGGAAATCAAAAGCCTCTTGATGAAAGTGAAAGGAGAGTGAAATATTTGGCTTGAAGCTCAACATTCAGAAAACGAAGATCATGGCATCTGGTCCCATCACTTCATGGGAAATAGATGGGGAAACAGTGGAAACAGTGTCAGACTTTATTTTTTTTTGTTTTCCAAAATCACTGCAGATGCTGATTTCAGCCAGGAAATTAAAAGACGCTTACTCTTTGAAAGGAAAGTTATGACCAACCTCGATAGCATATTAAAAAGCAGAGACATTAGTTTGCTAACAAAGGTCCGTCTAGTCACGGCTATGGTTTATCCCGTGGTCATGTATGGATGTGAGAGTTGGACTCTGAAGAAAGCTGATCACAGAAGAGTTGATGCTTTTGAACTGTGGTGCTGGAGAAGACTCTTGAGTGTCACTTGGACTGCAAGGAGATCCAACCAGTCCATTCTAAAGGAGATCAATCCTGGGTGTTCATTGGAAGGCCTGATGCTAAAGCTGAAACTCCAATATTTTGGCCACCTCATGCGACGAGTTGACTCACTGGAGAAGACTCTGATGCTGGGAGGGATTGGGGTGGGAGGAGAAGGGGACGACAGAGAATGAGATGGCTGGATGGCATCACCGACTCAATGGACATGAGTTTGAGTGAAGTCTTGGAGTTGGTGATGGACAGGGAGACCTGGCGTGCTGTGATTCATGGGGTCGCAAAGAGTCGGACACGACTGGGTGAATCAACTGAACTGAACTGAACCGAACCATCCTGATAGACTAATTTTTTGGTTTCACACATTGTTGTCTTTTTTATACAGTTCATAGAGGTCCCGTAGCAATTATCATGGGGTGATTTGCATTCCCTCCTCCAGTGGATCATATTTAGTCTCTCCTTAGCACCATAGGATAGGACAAATTCCAGATAGTTTAAAGATCTACATATAACGCCAGAAACTGTAAATCAATAATATTTGAGGAAAGCATAGGTAAAATATATTGTGACATGAAATGCAGCAGCATTTTTTTTTGACCTACCTCATTGGGTAATGAAAATAAAACCAAAAATATATAAAGAGATATAACTAAAATTAGACATTTTGCACAGGAAACCAATAAGCAAGACAGAAATGAAGTCTCATTATGGGAAAAACATTTGCAACTGAAGATAATGATAAAAGAAGAGTCTCCAACATATGGAAGCAGCTCATGTGGATTAATAACAGAAAAAGGAACAACCCAATTGGAACAAATGAACAGATGATGAAATAGACATTTCTCCTAAAAGACATACAGATGTCCAATAACATTTGTAAAGATCAGCATCACTAACTGAGAGAAAGGGAAATAAAGTCTTCAATGGTTGTATCAACACAAATTCGTCTGAATAACCATTATCAAAGAAAAAAATCCACACAAAAAATGCTGGAGAGGGTGCTGAGTAAGCAGAACAATCCTGTACTGTTGTTAGGAAAGCACATTGATAGATTAAAATGGAGAAGAATATAGGGGATCTTTTAAAAATAAGAATGAAGCTACCATATGATCAAGAAATTCCAATAACTGTCATTAATTTTCATGAGGAAAATCATAATTCCAAATGATGCACAACCTCAATATTGATGGCAGCAATATTTGCAGTATCAGGACATGGAAGCAACAGAAATATCCATTCATCTAGACAGGAATGGATAAAATGGGTTTGTACATACACCCCCGAGTCTAAAGATGGAATGAAATCAGGTAAATTTTATAGATATAGAAGGGCAGAGATAGTGTCAGATGCAATGAAGCTAAGTCAAAAGAGGAAAATAAATATCACATATTAACACAAATATGTGGTATCTAGGTAAAACCGTAATAGAAGATTCTTTATGAGAAGCATATAGGGACACGGTAATGGAGAAGAAATATACGGTTATCAAGGATGAAATGCCTGGTGGTGTTAGGAATTAGGAGATTACACCAGACACAGATATACTTCTGATCTATACGTGGAGCACTGTTTAGTACTGTTCAGTCTCTCAGTCGTGTCTGACTACTTGAGACCCCATGAATCACAACACGCCAGGTCTCCCTGTCCATCATCAACACCAGGAGTTCACTCAAACTCATGTCCATCGAGTCGGTGATGCCATCCAGCCATCTCATTCTCTATCTTTCCCGTCTCCTCCCACCCCCAATTCCTCCCAGCATTAGAGTCTTTTCCAGTGAGTCAATGCGTCGCATGAGGTGGCCAAAGTATGGGAGTTTCAGCTTTAGCATCAGTCCTTCCAATGAACACCCAGGTTTGATCTCCTTTAGAATGGACTGGTTGGATATCCTTGCAGTCCAAGGGACTCTCAAGAGTCTTCTCCAACACCACCGTTCAAAAGCATCAATTTTTCTGCGATGAGCTTTCTTCACAGTCATACTCTCACATCCATACATGACCACTGGACAGGGAAGTCTTAATGCACCGTGGTGACCAGATTTAGATAGAAGTCAAAAACATGGAGATAGATATATGGTTGCTATTTATTCACTATCTCGTTTACTAGTCTTTATGACGTGAAGAACTGCAGTATTCCCTAGTTTTTCTTTAGGAGAAAAATTAACAAAATAAAGGAAAGCAAGTATACTCTAAAAAAAATTAAGCTTTAAAAGTATATTAACTTTTTTATAAACATCATTATTCTTAATGAATCTTACATTATCTTGGAAGTCAAAAGTAGAACTGTAAATGTATACACCTTAATGACAAATGCAGTGCAAATCTCAGAATATTACATTCAAATTCATAACACACTTATGAAGAAAACAGCAATAAAAATAAAACCGAGTGTCCATTATATTTTGCTGCATATGTGCATGTCTAATGGTTGAAAAATTTCCCCCAAAAAAATATTACCTGAAAAGAGGTGGGGCAGAACCATCAACAATCAACTCTGTCTAGTTGACCCATACTATGTACTTGTGCATTTTACATATTATAGTGTTTTTTCTTTTTTTGTATTTAATTCTATTGCATTGCTTTTTTTTTCAAATATCCATTATATTTGTCACACAACGTCTTTTACCTGTTGCCATATATTATGGATGAATGGCAGTCTATGTGCTCTTTTAAATCTCCTTTACTTATTTATTTAAGAAAGCAAAAGCTCTTCATTCACAGGAATTCAAGCTTTACAAAATCTTTAACTGGTTATATTGATATGTTGAATTACATTCCCATGATGGCTGTAGGTACAAGAAAATCTGAATTTTATTAAGGCATCCAGTTTAAAGGTATCTTTCTCAAATCAACTATCAGCTCAGTTCAGTTCAGTCGCTTAGTCATGTCTGACTCTTTTTGACCCCCATGAATGGCAGCACGCCTGGCCTTCCTATCACCAATAACTTCAGTCCACCCAAACCCATGTCCACTGAGTCGATGATACCCTCTAACCATCTAATCCTCTGTCATCCCCTTCTCCTCTTGCTCTCAATCTTCCCCAGCATCACGGTCTTTTCAAATGAGTCAGCTTTTCACATATGATGGCCAAAGTACTACAGTTTCAGCTTTAACATCAGTCTTTAAAATGCACAACCAAGACAGATCTCCTTTAGGATGAACTGGTTGAATTTCCTGGAAGTTCAAGGGACTCTCAATAATCTCCAACACCACAGTTCAAAAGCATCAATTTTTCTGCACTCAGGTTTCTTTATAGTCCAAATCTTAGATCCATGCATGTCTACTGGAAAAACCATAGCCTTGACTAGGCATACCGTGGTTGGCAAAGTAATTCTCTGCTTTTTAATATCCTGTCTAGATTGGTTATAACTTTCCTTCGAAGAAGTAAGCGTCTTTTAATTTCATGGCTGCAATCACCTTCTGCAGTGATTTTGGAACCTAGAAAACTAAAGTCACCCTCTGTTTCCACTGTTTCCCCATCTATTTGCCATGAAGTGATGGGACCAGTTTCTGAATGTTGTGCTTTAAGCCAACTTTTTATTCTCCTCTTTCACGTTCATTAAGAGGTTATTAATTCTTCTTCATTTTCTGCCATATGGGTGGTGTCATCTGCATATCTGAGGTTATTGATATTTCTCCCTGCAATCTTGATTCCAGCTTGTGTTTACTACAGCCCAGTGTTTCTTATGATGTAATTTACATATAAGTTAAATAAGCAGGGTGACAATATACAGCTTTGATTTACTCCTTTTCCTATTTGGAACCAATCTCTTGTCCCATGTCCAGTTCTATATGTTGCTTCCTGACTTTCAGACAAGTTTCTCCATATGCAGGTCAGGTGGTCTGGTATTCCCATATTTTAAAGAATTTTCCACGTTTCATTGTGATCCACAATTCAAAGGCTTTGGCATAGTCAATAAAGCAGAAAAAGATGATTTCCTGGAATTCTCTTGATCTTCCAAAAACCGAGTGGATTTTGGCCATTTGATCTCTAGTTCCTCTGCCTTTTCTAATTCCACCTTGAACATCTGGAAGTTCACAGTTCCCATGTTACTGATGCCTGGCTGTAGTGTGTTAGATGAGTGCAATTTTGTTGTAGTTCAGCATTTTTTGCAATTGCCTTTCTTTGAAATTGGAGTGAAATCTGAACTTTTCCAGCCCTGTGTCCACTGCTGAGTTTTGAAAGTTTGCCGGCATATTGCGTGCATCAATTTCACAGCATTATTTTTCAGGATTTGAATTAGTTCAAATGGAATTCCATCATCTCCAGTATCTTTGTTTTAATGATGTTTCGTAAGGCCCACTTGACTTCACTTTCCAGGATATCTGGCTCTAGGTGAGAAATAGCACCATCGTGATTATCTGGGTCATGAAGTGTTTATTTATTTATTTATTTATTTTGTACAGTCTTTCTGTGTATTCTTGCCACCTCTTCTTAATATCTTCTGCTTCTGTTAGGGCCTTACAATTTCAGTCTTTTCTTGATACCATCTTTGCATAAAATATTCCCTAGTTATCTTTAGTTTCTTGAAGGGATCTCTATTCTTTCCTATTCTATTGTTCTATTTCTTTTCACTGATCACTGTGGAAGTATTTCTTATCTCTCCTTGCTTTTATTTGGAAATCTGCCTTCAAAAGGGTCTATCTTTCCTTTTTCCATTTGCTTTTTGCTTCCTGTCTTTTCACAGACAGTTGTAAGGCCTCCATATAGATCCATTTTGCTTTATTATTATTATTATTTCCTTTTCTTGCAGATGGTCTTGAATTCTGTCTCGAATACACTGTCTTAAAACTCTGTCCATAGATCATCGGGCAATCTTTGTGTCAGATCTAGTCCCTTAAACCTGTTTCTCACTTCCACTGTATAGTCATAAGGGATTTGACTTAGGACATACCAGAATGTTCTTGTGGTTTTCTCCACTTTCTTCTATTTCAGACTGAATTTGGCAATAAGGAGTTCATGATATGAGCAAAGTCAGCTCCCAGTCTTGTTTTTCTGACTGTATAGTACTTCTGCATCTTTGGCTGCAAGTAATACAAAAGCTTCTTGATGAAAGTGAAAAAGGAGAGTGAAAAGATTGTCTTTTAGCTCAATATTCAGAAAACCAAGATCATGGAATCTGGTCCCATCACTTCATGGGAAATAGGAAAACAGTGGAAACAGTGTCAGAATTTATTTTTTTATGCTCCAAAATCACTGAGGATGCTGATTGCAGCAAGGAAACTAAAAGGCACTTAATCCTTGGAAGGAAAGTTAGATACCAAACTAGATAGCACTTTAAAAAGCTGAGACATTACTTTGCCAACCAAGGTCTGTCTAGTGAAGGCTATCGTTTTTCCAGTGGTCATGTATGGATGTGAGAGGTGGCCTGTGAAGAAATCTGATCGCTGAAAAATTGATGCTTTTGAAATGTGGTGCTGGAGAAGACTCTTGAGAGTCCCTTGTATTGCAAGGAGATCCAACCAGTCCATTCTAAAGGAGATCAATCCTGGGTGTTCATTGGAAGGACTGATGCTAAAGCTGAAACTGCAATACTTTGGCCACCTCATGCGACGCATTGACTCACTGGAAAAGACTCTGACGTTGGGAAGGATTGGGGGCGGGAGGAGACGGGGACGAGAGAGAATGAGATGGCTGGATGGCATCACCGACACGGTGGACATGAGTTTCTGTGAACTTAGGGAGTTGGTGATGGACAGTGAGGCTTGGCATGCTGTGGTTCATGTGGTCTCAAAGAGTCAGACACTACTGTGAGACTGAACTGAACTCAACTGAATAAAAGCAATCTGATTTCGGCGTCAACCAACTGGTGATGTCAAGTATACAACTATACAAAACAATTCTACAACTTGATTAAACCGCCATATCACCTCACCCATCAAGTACCCAGTTTAGAAAGTCCTGGCTGACCTAGATAAGGAACATTTTGAAGGACCATACTCCTTTCTCCCCTCACTTTAATTCTTGTTATTATGTTAATTTTCCTTTTTATTATTTGATTCAGTGACAGAATGGAAAACATCATAACCTGTGGTACTCCACATCAGGACAAAGAAAATGCAGAACTCCAGGGCCATGTTATTTCTTTTCTGTCAAGTTTGCGTATGCTCATAGATATGTTGTGATATTCTCTAGGATCTGAGAGTAAGAAAGTTTGGATTTGAAGTGTTTGTTTCTGTTTGATAATAAGGTATGTCTCAAAATTATAATAAAAATGACAAGGAATGCCCCCACTGTCTCTGTTGTGGAAATGTTGTGAAAACTTAAAGCAAGGAGTAGAGGAAAAGATAAAGCCTCAGGATTCAAGCCAATAGTACCTCAGTAAACGGGCTAGGAATGATCCAAAACAATGGATAATCAAGAAGACTGCATGGCTGTCCTTGAAATAAGCCCAGGAGGATATCCTTTACATGAAATTGGCCAAGTACTTAGTTTTCTCAGGTGGTAATAATGATAAAGAAGCGAGCATGCTGCTGGAGGACTATTGTCACTACTATGTGTGACACTAGGGCAATAACAAGTCAATGTGTTCCACAGAGTAGCAATCTGAGAGCCATATCGTTTAATGAGTTGGATAGTTATAATGGTCTAAAAAAAAAAATTGGGGGTGGGAGAAGACGGGGACGACAGAGAATGAG
Source organism: Moschus berezovskii (assembly GCF_049115385.1). Lineage (NCBI taxonomy): Eukaryota > Metazoa > Chordata > Mammalia > Artiodactyla > Moschidae > Moschus > Moschus berezovskii. The sequence goes on along the minus strand of NC_142489.1, from coordinate 29,209,400 downwards.
ATGGCTGTATGGCATCACCGAATCGATGGATATGAGTTTGAGTGAACTCCAGGAATTGGTGATGGACAGGGAGTCCTGGCATGCTGTGATTCATGGGGTCTCAAAGAGTCGGACATGACTGAGCGACTGAACTGAACTGAAATGGCCTATTACTGTGTATGTGTATGTGTGAGTGTGTGTGTGTGTGATGTCTCTCTACACTTCAAGGCAAAAGATTTTTAAGGAGGGTGGATTGGTTCCCAAGGCTAACATTACTGCCTAAGGAAAGGCTGTCAGTTCTGCTTAGTTCAGTTCAGTTTGTCAGTGGTCTGACTTTTGGTGACACCATGAACTGCAGCACACCAGGCCTCCGTGTCCATCACCAACTCCTGGAGGTTACTCAAACTCATCTCCATTGAGTCGGTGAAGCCATCCAATAACTTCATCCTGTGTACCCTAATCTCCTGCCTTAAGTCATTCTCAGTATCAAAGTCTTTTCAAATGAGTTAGCTCTTCACATCAGATGGTCAAAGTATTTGACTTTAGCTTCAGTATTCGTCCTTCAATGCAGTCAGGACTGATGTCCGTTAGGCTGGACAGGTTGGATCTCCTTGAATCCAAGGGACTCCCAAGCGTCCTCACCAACACCACAGTTCAAAAGCATCAATTCTTCTTCACTAAGCTTTCTTTATAGTCCAACTGTCACATCTATACATGACTACCAAAATACCCATAGCTTTGACTAGATGGACATTTGTTGGCAAAGTGTTAGCTCTACTTTTAAAGATGCTGTCTAGGTTAGTCATAACTTTCCTCCCAAGGAGTGTCTTTTATTTCTTGGCTGTACTTCTATAATACCCAGGACATGGAAGCAGATGAATGGATAAGAGACCTGTAGTACATATATACAATGGAGTATCACTCAGCCATTAAAAAGAATACATTTGAACCAATTCTAATGAGGTGGATGAAACTGGAGCCTATTATAGTAAGTCAGAACGAAAACCACCAATACAGTATAATGATGCATGTTACGGAATTTAGAAAGATGGTACCAATGACCCTATATGCAAGACAGCAAAAGAGACACGGATGTATAGAACAGTCTTTTGGACTCTGGGAGGAGGTGAGGGTGGGCTGATTTGAAATAATAACACTGAAACATGTATATTATCATATTTGGAAGAGATCAACAGTCCAGGTGTGATGCATGAGACAGGGTACTTATGGCTCCTGTACTGGGATGAACTTGAGGGGTCAATGGGAAAGGAGGTGAAGGGGTTTCAGCATTAGGAACACATGTACACCCATGGCTGATTCATGAAAATATAGGGCAAAAACCTTATACATAATTAGCCTCCAGATAAAATTTAAAAAAATTAAATAAATATATAGATACATTCATGGCTGCAGTCACCATCTGTAGTGAATTTAGAGCCCCCCCAAAATAAAGTCATCTACTTTCTCCACTGTTTCCACATCTATTTGCATGAAGATATAGAATCGTATGCCATGATCTTAGTTTTCTGAATGTTTAGCTTTAAGCCAGCGTTTTCACTCTTCTTTATCATTTTCATCAAGAGAATTTTAGATCTTATTCACTTTCTGCCATAAAGGTGCTGTCATCTGCATCTCTGAGGTTATCAATATTTCTCTCAGCAATCTTGATTCCAGCTAGTTCTTCATCCAGTCCAGCATTTCTCTTGATGTACTCTGCATATAAGTTAAATAATCACGGTGACAATACAGCGTTGACACGCCCCTTTTCCTACTTTGAACCAGTCTGTTGTTCCATGTCCAGTTCTAACAATTGCTTTTTGAACAGCATACAGATTTCTCAAAAGGCAGGTAGGGGGCCTGGTATTTCCATCTCTGGAACAGTTGACCACAGTTTATTGTGATATACACAAAGGCTGTGGCAGAGTTAATAAAGCTGAAATATGTTTATGTTTGTTTATCTTTCTGAAATCACTTTCTGTTTCAATGATCCAGAAGATGTTGACAATTTGATCTCTGGTTCCTCTGCCTTTTAATAAAACTAGCTTTAACATCTGGAATTTCACAGTTCATGTATTGTTGAAGTCTGCCTTGGAGATTTTTGAGCATTATTTTATTGGCTTGTGAGATGAATGCAATTGTGTGGTAATTTGAACATTCTTTGGCATTGCTTTTCTTTGGAATTGGAATTAAAACAGACATTTTCCAGTCCTATGGCCACTGCTGAATTTTCCAAATTTGCTTTTACATTGAGTGCAGCACTTTCACAGCATCATCTTTTAAGATTTGGAACAGCTCAAGTGAAATTCCATCATACCCATTAGCTTGGTACCTAATGAGACTTCCTAAGGGACACTTGAATTCACATTCTAGGATATCAGTGTCTAGGTGAGTGATCACACCATCGTGATTATCTGAATCGTATAGATCTCTTTGGTACAGTTTTTCCCAGTGTTCTTGCCACCTCGTCTTAATATCGCTGTCATGGTATAAGCTGTAAATATGAGGAAATATATATTCTCATGTAAGGAAAATAGAGATTTCTACTGGTAAAAACAAAGCCCATGAGTAGTGCCAAGACTTAAACAGGACAAGTGAAATACCATTGTGTTAGGAATACAATGTCTCCATACAAAGAAAAAGGCAATAGAGGCATTATGTGTGTTTCTCCTTTTTATCCAGACTTCAAGGCCCTAACCAGCCCACACCAGGTACGATTTCTCTGTACACCCCTCCTGCAAAATCAAGTGGTATAGATGCCCAGGCAGACTAGAATTCTTTGTTGATAAAATTGAAATGGTACATTTAGGAGAAGCCTAAACTCATATTTTGGACAAACTGCTGGAGATAGTATGGGAAAGGGAAATGTAGCATGCTGCAGTACCTAGGGTGGCAAACGGTAATGACAAGGACATTACTTGGATGCTGAGACACAACAAATACCTGACAGTAAAAGCCTTTGAATAATTCAGCCTGATGTGTTTTCCCCCATGCTTAGACCCTGGAGGGCCTTTAGGTTCCCATACCTAGGAAGAAAGGATAATTTACTTCAACCTTTTCTTGGGCTTCGTGGAGTCATTTGGGGCCAATGAATTCAGAATGACATGTACCAGTGTCATTTGAAAATAGCAGCACCATCATGATAAACAATACAATCTTCCTGGAGGTTTGTTGTATTCTACCTGGACTCTGGCATCTCTCTAGTAAAAGGCTGTACGACCCAATTGGCTAAGCGTGTTCACAGTAAGAAGCTCTTACTCCTTAAGAAGGTGACAAAAAGGAGTCTTGCAAATATATGCTCATTGACAGATTCCGAGGTTGTTTCTGATGATCACCCTTTTAGAATCACTTCATCTGCCCACTGCTCCCTTCTGTTGAGCCTTCCAACTCTAACGCCATAATCATTGACCTTTACACGATTCCTCTTCAAGAAACATAAACACATTCCTTACAAATTTATCCTCGTTTTCCTGCAATTAATAGATTTCAATGATTCTGATCAGTGAAAGCTCTTTACTTCTCAGAATACTCTACAGTGGTCTCTTTAACAAATATTCTTTGGCGATTTCAACCCAACGCAGCTAGATTACATGAGTATTATAACAACCTTCTCATAGAAACACTATTTAAAGTGCTACCAGCCAAGGAGTCTACAAAATGGGGAAAAAAGCTCCATGCCCTCCCCTGGCTGAACTCTTACACACTGAGTCTTCATCCTCATATGCAAATTATTATCCTCGCCTCAAAATTCATGTTGGTTCTCTTTGGCAGTTCTCACGTTTTACACTCTAAGACAGTGTTCTTTCTATTTTCTCCTACGAATCATTTCACTATCTACTTCCACCTGCTCACCAAATCATAGAATGACAGTCCAATATAATTGCTTCATGATTCCATTTGGCAAGGGAAATGCATAGAACAACTGGCCAAAAGCTTACCATTTTAGTGCAAGATCATTCTTTCGAAACCCTGAAAAACAATGAGGCATTATAATGGAACAACCTCTACAATTCTGTTCTCCCTTAATATAATACTTACAAATGCTGGATGGAACAGCCAAATTATTGGGAAAGTAGAAGCTGGTGGAATAGGAGAAGGCCCAATCATCACCATTAAAACTGCCTCTACATTTAGAGCCACTGACTGAAAAATAAGAAGACACAGCTAGCTTTATAGCCGAAAGACACTATACAACCAATGCTGTATAAACATGTGCATAGAGTCAGGAAACAAGGGACCATAAGCAGTCAGGTTGGTACTTGAGCCCCAAGAAAGGACACATATAAGGAGATGGATATGATGGGCTTGGAGAATCATCACAGCATGACACATTCAGAGTGTATAATGGGTCCCAATGCCTGGGATCTGACAGCAGGAAGATGAGTCCACTCAGCTGGTGAAAGCTTGGAATGAAGCTGATTTGTAATGAACAGTAAAGCTCTAAGAAACTTGAAGTCCACTAGTGAAGAACATGTACACATCTATTTGTTTCTGAAACAAGGCAGAAGAATCGGAGTCAATCTGCTCAGAATGATGGCCAGTTCCCAGGACCATCACTAGTGTATCTCATACCCCAAACAACACTCAATACATACTCTAGTTCTTCTTGCTCTATAGGTGCTCCCATCTGGGGTTAATTTTCCATTCCTGGAGAAGGAAACAGTAACCCACCAGTATTCTTGCCTGGAGAATCCCATTGACGGAGAAGCCTCGTAGGCTACAGTCCACGGGGTCGCAGAGAGTCAGACATGACTGAGTGACGGAACGGAACGGAACGGAGACAGGGAAGAGAATGAACTCAGGACAAACAGAATCAGTTCAGACTCAGCCCTCAAGAGTTCCGCTCCCAAAACCTGGGAGAAAAATCTCAACTTCAAGTCGTATTATTGGACACTGAGAAGAATAGCCCCATAATACCTGTCAGTGGAACTACGCCCACTATCTCCAACCCCGTGTCCTACCTATGTGAACACTGCCAGAACACACTGGGGTGTCACAGGACGCCCACTCTTGTCATGTCCAGCTCTCAAACCAAAGTCACAGGGCAAATGTACATTACACAGACTGGCCATATGTAAAGCCACCACCTTTACCATAAGAGTCATTGTTTCAATTCACCTTTTTCACAAGGAGAAAGATAAATTGAGAAGTCTTGCCTGTTTGATTCCAATGGAAAAAAAAAGAGGAAGAAAAACAAAAAAAGGAATACATCACACATGAAATAGAGAAATCATTTAACAGATACAGTTTGAAGCCTGAGTAACAAGAATGCAAAATCAGATAGAGAAAAATGCAGATGGACAAAGTAAACATTTTAACAAGAAATGAGAAATAATATGGAAAAAAAGCGCTCATGAAGAATAAAATAATGAAATAGAAAACACATTAAAAGGAAATAATAGAGAAAAAGTGACACAGAAGAATGCGTTTGTGCCCTGGAAGATTCTATAGTGAAAAACACCAAAGCAAAATTGCAAATAGATGAGCAAATTTACAAATAAAGACCAGCCTAAATAATCTCTTTGACAATATAAAAATAGCAGCATTGCGATATTTGGGGTCTCAGAAAGGAAGAAATAGAAAGCAGTTGATATGATATAGATAAAATTATGGCTAATCAGATCCAAGACCTGAAGAAAGAAAGAAACTTAGTAATCTAGGGAGATAAAGAACAGAGAGTTTCAGAAAGTTGAATGGAGACTGAAATGAAGACATATCAAAGTTAAATGGAAAGTTGAAAAGAGCGTGAAATGGAATAAGGGAAAAGAAAGTACACAAGAGAAATCCACAAGGTTATCAGCTGACTCACGATTTCTGAAGTGGGGTTGCAGTGGGCCTTCTTAGGATTGGCAATTGATGTTGGATTTGTTGGCTACTCATGGAAGACTTTGGGGCCTGACAAGGCCCATGCTGACCATGCTCGTATTGCCAGAAGTCCATTGGTGAAGATCTGTGATTTGATCCTTTGCAATACTACCTCAAGGTAACTGAGAGAATCACGGGTTGTGAGGGGGTCAGGAGGTGAGACCTGAAGTATGGAGGCCAGGACACTCTCCTTTCCCAAATGGGAAAACTCAGGCTCACGCAGGCCGACTGCAGAGCCTGGATTCGGGTCATGCAGGTAGCAGCTGGCAGGCTGAGACTTGAGACTTGGGGACTTAATGTGTACAAGCCTCGCTCAAAGGAGCTGTGGTTATACCCTGAGAGTCCTTGGTGACTCTGATAGAGGCAAGGCACCTTTGTTGGAATCATCCTTCCCTGAGTCCTGCCACCACCAGACATCCTGCTGCTCAATCAGTTTGAAATCACCTGAGCTCTTCACTCCCAACCCTCATCCTAGGAAGCCCTGTCAGTTGGTAGGGGTTTCTCTCTGGTGTCCCACTGCATTTTTGGGTTGACTTTGGCATATTCTGTAAATTTGCATATTCACTGCTTAGCCTTTCTCCACCGCCACACAGGCAATGGTAGAAGTGCCTTCAGGCTAGTTGGAGATACTATTCAGCAGATGTTGGAGGAAATGGACAGGTATCTCAAAAGGCAAGCCATTGTGCCTGCTGATGTTATCTCCCACATTGCAGGACACAGGATCTTCAGCTCCTGAAATGTGAGTGTTCCCTGTTTACTTTTGTGTCCCTGTGTTTTACATATGTGTGTAGATGTGTTACATGCGTTTGTGTCAAATGTATTTGTGCCTGCTTATCTGTGTGAGTATGTCCAGCCCACTAAAGACACATAGATGAAGACCAAGGATGTGAGATGTGAAGCAACTAGAAAAGGAGATGTCCACAGACTTGCGGAGAATGGTCAATGTATCTCTGTGGTACCACAGTCCTGAAGAGGAATGAGGAAATAATGGTCTTTGATAACTGGAAGATGACTCCTCAAATCTGGAATTACCTAAGAGACATAAACATGCTCAACATCTCTGCTCTGTCGTGGGGTGTGTTTCTACTTGGAAATGGGATTGGAGAGTTTGAAGAGTCACCCAGAGTAAATCAAGTATAGTGGGGCTTTGAATCCACTGTTGTGGACCCATCAGTCTTTGAGACAGGTACTGGCCTGTGGAAATGGAGGTCATGGTAGTAGGACTTACGATTTAGAAGAGGCCAAGTTTCTTTGAAAATGTGTAGAGTCTGGGAGAAGGAAGTCCAGATGGTGAGCCAGCTGCAATGGAGAAACTTTCCACACATGTGAGAAACATACAGGGGAACATCCTGGCTGGTGTGTTGCCTAGCATCAGCCAGGACACTCCCTCACATAGTGTGGTACACACTGGGACTTTGTGAGAGAAATGATCTCCTAAAATATTTGCGTAGTTAACATCGGAAGCTTGATTATGCCCAAATGGGCTGATTTTTCTTTCCTCTTGATGAACGAAGGTGCCAGAAATCAGTTTTACACAGTCTACATTACTTACCTACCGTTCATGTATAAAATATGAAATATATATTATTTTCTTTGATTTAATTAGTTTTAATCTTTAATTTAATGATTTAATTAATGTTTTAATCTTTACAATTTTGTAGGGTTTTTCTGCCTTACATTGATATGAATCAGCCTGCGGTGTATATATCCCACAACACATGAATCCATTTCCACCTCAATTCTCACCCATTCTTCTGCACAATTTAAGAAAAGCAGTGTTGAATGTCCTGCTTAATGTATTGAGTTTGCACTGATCATCTATTCGACATATGGTAATAAACATATTTCAGTGTGGTTCCCTCATATTGTCCCACCCTAGCCTACTCCCTCATAGTCTAAAAACTGTTTTACCTCTGTGTCTCTTTTTGCGAAAGACTCGTAGTTTCTGCATTCCAAATTCCACTAGTTCAGTTGCTAAGTCATGTTGGACTCTTTGCAACCCCATGAACACCAGACCTCCCTGTCTATCACCAACTCCCAGAGTTTACCCAAACTCATGTCCATTGAGTCGGTGATGCCAACCAGCCATCTCACCCTCTGTCGTCCCCGTCTTCTCCTGTCCTCCATCTACTCATATCAGAGTCAATAATTATTATTATTTCTTTATCAACAAGGCATAAACTCAATCTTTTCCCATGTATTATTTCTTCACACCAGGGTAGCCAAAGTTTGGAATTTCAGTTTCAACATCCGTCTTTACAATGGAAATTTAGGACTAGTTTCCTTTAAGATTGATGGGATTGATCTCCTTGCTGGGCAAGTGTCTCTCAAGACCCATCTTTCCAACCAGTTGCAAAGCCTCAATTCTTTGGCACTCCGCCTTCTTTATAGTGAATCTAGCACATCCATATATGTCTACGGGTAAAACCATAGCTCTGACTATAAGGACCTTTGTTGCCAAGGAGATGTCTCTGCTTTTCAGTACATTCTGTCTAGGCTTATCATAGCTTTTCTTTCCAGGAGCAGGGATTTTTCTTTTCATGGATGTGATCACTGTCCCCAGAGATTTTGGAGCCGAAGAAAACTGTCTGTCTCTATTTTCATTTTTACCCTTTCTATTTGCCAAAACATTGCTATTCTTTGTCCTACCTCATTTCATACACCAATCCCAACCATCCCCATTGCAACAGGTATCTCTTGACTCTGTTTTAATGTTCCAGAACCCTATAATTAAATGGACATCTTTTCTCGGTGTTATTTCTAGAAAGACTTGCAGGTCTTCCTAAAAATATTAAAGTTCCCTGGTAACATAGAAGGTGAAGAATTGAAAAGCAGAGACTTCCATTTTTCATGTAGGAAATTCTGCACCCAGGGGTTCATGTTCAAGAAAGAGAACTCCTTATTCCTTGTAGGAAAAATAACTCTCCTGATTTTCAACTGTGAAGTGTAGAAAATTCTATATGTAATGTAGGAAAAAAATCTTCATCAAATATTCATATGTAAATTGTAGAGAACTGATATTTCAAATAGGAATATAGGCATTGATTTCCCTATGTGAAATAAGAAATTCCATATTTCAAGTAGTAAAGGTGGCAAATGTACAGGTGATGTGAAACAAAAAGACATTTTTTCACTCTCTTCTTTTACTTTCCTTAAGAGGCTTTCAGATTTTCCTCATTTTCTGTCATAAGTGTGGTTTAATCTGCATCTTTGCAGTTATTGATATTTTCCATGCAGTCTTGATTCCAGCTTCTGCTTCATACAACACATATTTCTCATGATGTGTTCTACATGTAGTTAAATAAGTAGTGTGACAACATAGCCTTGACCTACTTCCATGCCTTGTTTTAACTGTTGTTTTCTGACATGCATAGAGGTTTCTCAAGAGACAAGTCAGGTGGTCTGATATTCCCATCTCTTGAAGAATTTTCCACAGTTTATTGTGATCCAGAGAGTCAAAGGCTTTGGCATAGTCAATAAAGCAGAAATAGATGATTTCTGGAACTCTCTTGTTTTTTCAGAGATCCAGCAGATGTCTGCAATTTGATCTCTGATTCCTCTGCCTTTCCCAAAACCAGCTTGAACATCTGGAAGTTCACATATTGTTGGACCCTGCCGTGGAGAATTTTGAGCATTACTTTATTAGCACATGAGTTGAAGGCAATTGTATAATAGTTTGGGTATTCTTCGGCATTGCGTCTCTTTGGGATTGGAATGAAAACTGACCTTTTCCAATCCTTGGCCATTGCTGAATTTTTAAAAATGGCTGTAGCAGCGAGCTGTGGCTGTGTGGCATTTAAGCAGCCAGCTGTCAGGAGGAGATATCCCACATCCAACAAAAGAAGCAGAGGCTGTTCTTTGCTGTAGGAGCAGTGAAGAGCTACCCCACAACCAAAGTAAGAGAAACCCCAGTAGATGGTAGATGCTGAGAGAGGGCATTCGAGGGCAGAAAGATGGAAACCACCATCACAGAAACCTAATCAATCCATCACATGGACCACTGCCTTGTGTAACTCAGTTAAACAAAGACATGCTGTGTAGGGCTACACATGAGAGGCATCCATACATATCCACTGGGAAAAAACCTGCTTTGCCTATATGAACCTTTGTCTACAAAGTGATATCTCTGCTTCTAAGAATATTGTGTCTAGGTTTGCCATAGCTTTTCCTCCTGGGAGTAAGAGTCTTTTATTTTCATGGCTGTAATCACGGTCCCCAGTGATTTTGGAGCCCATGAACACTGTCGCTGTTTCCATTTTTAACCTTTCTCTGCAAAACTCTACCTTTACCGTTTGTTCTGCATCACTTTGTACCCCAAATCTAAACTTCTCTGTTACTCCACATATAGCTTGACTTCCTGTTTTTACATCACAGTCAGCCGTGGTGAAAGGACATCTTTTTTTGGTGTTTATTTTATAAATTCTTGGAGGTTTTCCTAAATCTATTAAAGTTCCCTGGTGACTTTGATGGTAAAGAATTGAAATACAGAAACTTGCATTCTTCATTTACAAAATCTACACCCAGATATTCATACAAAATTAGGGAATTCCATGTTCACAGTAGCAAACATAACCATCCTGAATTTCAAATGTGAATCATAGAGAATTCCAACTTTCAAATAGAATTGACACCTAGATTTTCATATGTGAAACTTAGAGAATCATATAGGAAAATCTACACCAAGATACTTATATATGAAATATAGACAATTTATATTTTGTTTAGAAATATTTCCCTTGGTTTCCATATTTGAAATACAGGAATTCCATATTTCAAGTAGTAAATCAACATCTGAATATTCAGTGAAATAAAAAATAATTCATATTACATGGAAGAACTTTGTGTATCTACAGTTCATTTATTCATAATTTTTAGTAATTATTTATTTATTTTCGGCTGCACTGAGTTTTCATTGCTGTGCACAAAGTTTCTCCAGTTGCAGTAATTTGAGACAATCTTCATTGCAATGAGCTAGCTTCTCATGGCAATGCCTTCTCTTTCGGAGCACAAGCTCTAGGGCTCTCAGGTTCAGTAGTTGGGGGCACACACGCTTATCTACTTTGGTAGTATGTGAGATCTCCTCAGACCAAGATTCAAACCGATGTCCCCTGCATTGACAGACAAATTCTTAAGCCACTGGATCCTTGAAGAAGTCCAACAGGCTTTTTTTTTTTTTTTAGTACGTTAAAAAATATTTATTTAATTGGGGGCTAATTATAATATTAAAGTGAATTTTCCATACATTGACATGAATCAGCCATGTGTTTACATTTGTTCTTCATGTGAACATACCTTCCACCTCACTCCCATCCCAAACCACCAGGTCATCCCAGTGCACCAGCCCTGGACACCTTGTCTCATGTATTGAACGCGAAATGGTGATCATTTTCACATATGATCATATACATGTTTCAATGCTGTCGTCTCAAATCAACCCACTCTCGCCTTCTCCCACAGAATCCTAAAGACTGTTCTATACATTTGTGTCTCTATTGCCATCTCGCCTATAGTGTCATTGATACCATATTTCGAAATTCCATTATATGTATTAGTGTACCGTAGTGGTGTTTTTTGTTCTGACTTACTTCTGTCTGTGTAATAGACTTCAGTTTCATCCACCTCATTAGAACTGATTCAAATTAAGTCTTTTTAATGACTTAGTAATATCCTTTGTGTATATGTACCAAAGATTTCTTATCCATTCTTCTGCCAGTGGACATCAATGTTACTTCCATGCCCTGGCTATTATAAACAGTGCTGTGATGAACATTGGGGTACACGTGTCTCTTTCAATTCGGGTTTCATTGGTGTGTATGTCAGGTAGTGATACCGCTAGACCATATGGCAGTACTGTTTCCAATTTTTTAACTAATCTCCCCAATTTTCTCCATAGTGTCTGTACTAGTTTGCAGTCCCACAAACAGTGTAAGAGGGTCCTCCTTTCTCCACTCCAGTACAGAATTTATTTTGTGTACATTTTTGGGTAGTATACATTCTGACCATCCTGAGATGGTTCCTCATTGCTGGTGTCATTCATTTACACGTGGATGACCAGTTTTCCTAGCCCCACTTGTTTCAGAGACTTTTCTCCAGTGTATATACTTGCCTCCCTTGTCAAAGAGAAGTTGTCCTTTGAATCATCTATACTTTATCTTTGTGCCAGTACCATACAGTCATGATGATTACAGCTTTGTTGTATAGCCTGAAGTCAAGCAGGTTCTTTCCTCCAGGTCCATTCGTCCTTCTCAAAATTGCTTTGGTTATTATAGATTTTTGGTATTTTCATACAAATTGTGACATTATTTGTTAATAGTTCTGTGAAAAATACCGTCGATAGCTTGATAGGGATTGCATTCAACCTATAGATTGCTTTAGGTGGTATAATCATTTTCACTATTTTGACACTTCTAAACCATAGACATGGTATATTCCTAACATCTATTTATTTCCTCTTTGATTTCTTTCATCAGTGTTTTTTAGTTTTCTATATATAGGACTTTGGTTTCTTTAGGTATATTTATTCCTAAGAATTTTATTCTTTTCATTTCAATGGTGAATGGGAATGTTTCCTTTATTTATCTTTCTGTTTTCTAATTGTTAGTGTATAGGTATGCAGGGAATTTCTGGGTATATTTTACATCCTGAAACTTTACTATGTTTATTGCTTAGCTCTAGCCATTTTCTGGTGGAGTCTTTAGGGTTTTCTAAGTAGAAGATCAAGATATCGTCAAAGAGTAATATTTTTCATTCTTCTTTTCCAATAGGGATTCCTTTGATTTCTTTTTCCTCTCTGACTGCTGTTGCTAAAATTTCCAATTCTGTGTTTAATAGTAGTGATGAGAGAGGGCATTCTTGTCTTGTTCCTGACTTTAGGAGGAGTGCTTTCAATTTTTCACCACTGAGGATATTTACTGTGGGTTTGTCATACGTAACTTTTATTAAGTTGAGGTATATTCCTTATATTCCTTTTTTCTGGAGGGTTTTTTTTTTTTTTTCTTTTTTTGGTCATATAAGAACGGTGAATTTTGTCAAAGACCTCACTGCCTCTTTAGATGATCATCTGGTTTTTATCATTTAATTTGTTAACATGGTGTATTACATTGACTTGCAGATATTAAAGAATACTTGTATCCCTGAGATAAAGCCCACTTGGTAATGAAGTATGATCCTTTTAAAATGGTTTTGGATTCTGTTTGTTAGGATTTTTTAAGGATTTTTGCATCTATGTTTATCAGTGTTAGTGGCCTGTAGTTTTCTTTTCCTAAGGCATCTTTAGTTTTGGTGTTAGGGTGTTGGTGGCCTCCTAGAATGAGTTTGGAAATTTCCCTTTATCTACAAATTTCTGGAAGAATTTGAGTAGAATAAGTGTCCAGTTCAGTTCAGTTCAGTCGTTCAGCCATGTCTGACTCTGTGCCCTCATAAAGCACAGCACGCCAGGCCTCCCTGTTCATCAGTAACACCCGGAGTTCACTGAAACTCATGTCCATCGAGTTGGTGATGCCATCCAGCCATCTCATTCTCTGTCGTCCCCTTCTTCTCCTGCCCACAATCCCTCCCAGCATCAGAGTCTTTTCCAGGGAGTGAACTGTTCGCATGAGCTGGCCAAAGTATTGGAGTTTAAGCTTTATCATCAGTCTTTCCAATGAACACCCAGGACTGATCTCCTTTAGAATAGACTGGTTGACTCTTCTTGCAGTCCAAGGGACACTCAAGAGTCTTCTCCAACACCACAGATCAAGAGCATCAATTCTTCGGCGATCAGCTTTCTTCACAGTCCTACTCTCACATCCATATATGACCACTGGAAAAACCATAGTCTTGACTAGATGGACCTTGGTTGACAAAGTAATGTCTCTGCTTTTTAACATGCTATCTATATAAAGTACTATAAATACTTCAAAAAATGATAGAAGCCAAAATAATTCTCAAACTTGTAATGTAGTGTATAGAAATGAATGTAAGGGAATGATAAGGAATAGATAAAAAGTTTCATTAATAAAAACATGAATAAAGTAAAAAAAATCTAACAATTTCTCTAGAGTTACTGTGAGCTTAGTGGTGTCAGATCAGTGTCAGATGGTCTCTTTTTCCAACCCTTCGACTGCAAGGAGGTCCAACCAGTCCATCTTAAAGGAGATAAGTCCTGGGTGCTCATTGGAAGAACTGATGCTAAAGCTGAAATTCCAATACTTGGGCCACATCATGCTAAGAGTTAACTCAATGAAAAAGGATCTGATGCTTAGAGAGATTGGGGGCAGGAGGAGGAGGGAATGACAGAGGATGAGATGCCTGGATGGCATCACTGACTCAATGGACATGAATGTGAGTAAATCCCGGTAGTTGGTGACGGACAGGGAGGCCTGGCATGCTGTGATTCATTGGGTCACATAGAGTCGGATACTACTAAGCAACGGGACTGAAGGACAGACTAACTGACTTGTTATCAAAAGCTATTGTTGCCCTGAATTGCACATTTTCTGCATTAACTTCAGATTTTCAATTTATTGCACCTGTCATTTCTATGCTAGTTCACCTTTCTTGCTTCTTTTTTTACTTTCTCATTTGCAATTTTCTTCCGTGACAAGTTTAGACATGACTAGTTTGCACCATAACACTAGGGGACAGCAGGCCCTTATATGACCTCACTTGCTCAGTGGTGCAATGGTGAGGAGGAGGACATTGAAAATAAATACTGATGCAATATATGGGTCGGGGTGCTTAAGGTAAATGGACCACAGTGGGTCTGCCACTGCAGTAGGTGACATGGAGTTTCACGGTTCACACTGCTCAGTGTCCTGAGTGATCCGTGAGGGCACTGCCCAAAATGGGCTTTGTGTTTCATGCCCTTCCCATGTCTACGCCACTCAGGCTCTCAGGTGCTCTGCAAGGGAACTGAACATGATCGGTTATATGCTTTGTTTCCTTCCCAGATCCAAATTGCTCAGGCAACTGTGTGGCAGGCAAGGTACTGTCTAAGGCAGTCCATGCATCTTATGTACCTATCAGGTCCCAGCCACTTGGTTTGTTGTAGGGTAAGGGAGTTAGAGAAGTCAAGGTTCAGAAAGAGAATGAGACTGACACTTTTCAGGAACAGATCACCTTTAATTAAGCAAGAAAGAGCAGCAGTCAGATTAGTGAGCTGCTGCACAAACCAAATAAAATAGTATGCATATATGCAGGCAAATATTTGGAAAGTCACTGTCTTAAGGGAACCTGTTCTTCTCCAAGGTTGTTTGGAGTAGTTATCACTTAAATGGCTGGGTCAAGGAATTTTGAAGATCAGGCATAGGCTCGACCCGCTGGAAGCTGGGTGTAATCAGCCTTAATGTCCATTTTTTTTTTCCTCAGGTGAGAGAATTCTTTGCTTTGCAAAGAATGGTAGGGATGACCTGGAGGGGAGTTTAAACTCCAGGCAGTTTTCAGCCATGTAAATTTCCTTCATTGTTGGCTTTTCCAGAAGGACAATTTGCAAGAATTCCGTGTGTCTCCAGAGGGGTGATGAACTCATATTTTGACCCTCCTGACCTATGTGAACTGAGCTTGAACCCAGGAAGACATGGTTAGCAACTGGCAGCCTGCTCAGAGCTTGGTGGGAGATTTGGTCTCTGGGGCTGATATAACAGCAGCCTCGGGCCTTCTGCCTCTGTCTGATGCAAGCATTCCTCTCTGCCTCCCTGGAGGAAAGGGCCATAAATGGCAACCTGTTTGCAAATCTTTGATATTTTGTAATGTGCTGTCTTTTATTCTGTGAGTGTCTGTTTTCACTATGTGGCCATAGAGACTTCTCTCAAGAAAGTTCCTTTTTTTGAATTTTTGTCTCTGGTGTTCCCATGGTTTAGGTTGCTACATCACCTTAGCTCTGTCAGATTATCCTCAGAGCATTAAAGCTGGGTCCTTATCATAGGGCAGATTATAGAACCCAGGCATCCCTCCCAGGTCCACCTCACTGATGGTGGACAGGAGTATCTGAGATGTTTCTCCGCTGGTAATTACAGTTAGGCACATTTGCTTTTGTTTTTCTTTCCCTTGGTTATGTTGCTCTAAGTGATCCCAGAGTTCTCCACTGTCACTGTCCTGAGAGGGTTTACAATTGCCTGAAAGCTCTCCTCATTTAAAACTGCCTCTCCAAGACCAGCCTCAGCCCCTAAATATTTTGTCTCTCTTTTTGTCTCCTTTATTTTTCCCTACCTCCTTTGGAAAAAAACATTTTGACTTCTGGGTATCTTGGACCAGTCAATAGTGTTCCCAGTTTGTTTTCTGGAAGTTCTTCCATGTGCAGTCGATGCTTAGATGATTTGCTGGGGAGAGAGTGGTCTTGTCCTCCTATTGTTCTGATATTTTGGAACCAACTGCCATCCTGCAAGACCCATTTTATTAACTGAATTGCTGTTGTTCTTCAGCGACTAAGCCATATTTGACTCTTTGTATCCCCTTGGACTCTAGTAGTTCAGTCCTCTCTGCCCCTCACTGTCTCCCATAGTTTCCCTGAGATCATGTCCTATGAATCGCTGATGAAATCCAAACGTCTCATCCTCTCTCACCCACTGATCCTCCTGCTTTCAACATTTTCTAAAGATCAGGGTCTTTCCTAAAGAGTCAACTCTTTGCCTCAGGTGGACAAAGCTTCGGGGCTTTATTTTCAGCATCAGCACTTCCAATGAGTCTTCAAAGTTGATTTTATTTACAATTCATTTGTCTGGTATTCCTGCAGTTCAAAAGAATCTCACAAGTCTTCCCCAGCAGAGCAGTTCACAATCAGTAATCCCTTGGTGTTCTCACATCTGTACATACTTTTGGAAAGAACAGAGATATGACTCTATGGGCCTCTGTGGGCCAAGTCATGTTCTAGTTTTTAAAGACACTTTCTAGCATCGCTTGATTAGCATGTGAGGTGAGAGTAATTATGGTGTAGTTTGAGCATTCTTTGGCATTACATTTCTTAGGGATTGGAATGAAAACTGAATTTTTCCAGTCCTGTGGCCACCACTGAGTTTTTCAGATTTGCTGACATATCAAGTGTAGCACTTTCACTGCATCATCTTCCAGGATTTGAAATAGCTCACCGGGAATTCCATCACCTACACTAACTGTTCGTAGTGATGCTTCCTATGGCCCGCTTGTCTTCACATTCCAGGATGTCTGGCTGTATGTGAGTGATCACACCTTCGTGATTTTCTGGGTCCTGAAGACCTTTTATGTACAGTCTTTCCCATTCTATTGCTTTCCTCTGTTTCTTTGCATTGATCACTGAGGAAGTCTTTCTTATTTCTCCTTGCTACTCTTTGGAACTCTACATTCAAATGGGCATCAATTTCCTTTTCTCCTTTGCTTTTCACTTCCCTTCTTTCCAAAGCTATTTGTAAGGCCTCCTCAGACAGGCATTTTGCTTTTCTGCATTTCTTTTTCTTGGGGATAATCTTGATTACTGTCCCCTGTACAATGTCATGAACCTCCATCCATAGTTTATCAGGCACACTCTCTGTCAGATCTAGTCCCTTAAAACTATTTCTCACTTCCACCGTATAGTCATAAGGGATTTGACTTATGTCATACATGAATGGTATAGTGGTGTTCTCCATTTTCTCCATTTTCAGTCTGAATTTTGCAACAAGGAGTTCATGATCTGTGCCACAGTCAGCTCCTGGTCTTGTTTTTGCTGGCTGTATAGTGATTCTCCATCTTTGACTGAAAGAATAAAATCAATCTGATTTCAGTGTTGAGCATTTGGTGATGTCTTCTCTCTGTCATTTGTTTGTCCAGATTAATAAAAATGGCTTAAATTTCTTTTGACAAAAAAAAAAAAAAATTGGGAAAATTTCAAATCCTAAATGTATTTAAATGACATTTACCATAGACTTATAGCACATTTTACTTGAGGATCATAATTTCTACGACTATGTAAGTTTTTAAAACTACTAATGGAAGAGGATTATTTGATACTACCAAGGTCCGTATAGTCAAGGCTATGGTTTTTCCCGTGGTCATGTATGGATGTGAGAGTTGGACTGTGAAGAAAGCTGATCGCCAAAGAATTGATGATTTTGAACTGTGGTGCTGGAGAAGACTCTTGAGAGTCTCTTGGACTGCAAGGAGATCCAACCAGTCCATTCTAGAGGAGATCAATCCTGGGTGTTCATTGAAAAGACTTATGCCAAAGCTGAAACTGCAATACTTTGGCCACCTTATGCGACGAGTTGACTCACTGGAAAAGACTCTGAAGCTGGGAGCGATTGGGAGTAAGAGGAGATGGGGACGACAGAGAATGAGGTGGCTGGATGGCATCACCGACTCGATGGACATGAGTTTGAATGAACTCTGGGAATTCGTGATGGACAGGGAGGCCTGGCGTGATGTGTTTCATGGGGTCGCTAAGAGTCGGACACGACTGAGCGACTGAAATGAACTGAACTGACTGATTTACATTTTATGAATAAAGGAATCCATTTTTTCTTCCTTTTTCTGATCTAACTTGGTTGAAAGAGTTATGAAATATTTTTCCCACTTTGGTTTTAGTTTCAGGTTTTTTTTTTTTTTTTATTGTTCTATTTTTATTTTTTCATTTTATTTATTTATTTTTTATTGGAGGCAAATTACTTTACATTAATATATTGGTTGGTTTTGCCATACATTGACACGAATCTGCCCTGGGTGTACATGCGTTCCCCTTCTTGAACCCACTACCCACCTTCCTCTTCCCCATATCCTCCCTCCAGGTCATCCCCGTGCACCAGCCCCAAGCATCCTGTGTCATTTGTTGAACCTGGACTGGTGATTCATTTCACATATGATAATGTACATGCTTCCCATGATAATGTACATGCACCAGGGCTTCCCTGGTGGCTCAGAGGTTAAAGTGTTTGCCTCCAATGCAGGAGACCTGGGTTCGATCCTTGGGTCGGGAAGATCCGCTGGAGAAGGAAACGGTAACCCACTCCAGTATTCTTGCCTGGAGAATCCCATGGACGGAGAAGCCGGGTTGGCTACAGTCCTCGGGGTTGCATAGAGTCGAACACGACTGAGCGACGGAACGGAACAGAATGAATGTACATGCTACAATGACATTCTCTCAAATAATCCCACCTTCACCCTCTCCCACAGAATCCCAAACACTGTTCTGTACACCTATGTCTCTTTTGATGTCTCGTGGGAAATAGATGGAAAAACAGTGGAAACAGTGTCAGACTTTATTTTGGGGGGGCTCTAAAATCACTGCAGATGCTGATTGCAGCCATGAAATTAAAAGATGCTTACTCCTTGGAAGGAAAGTTATGACCAACCTAGATAGTATATTGAAAAGCAGAGACATTACTTTGCCAACAAAGGTCCGTCTAGTCAAAGCTATGGTTTTTCTCGTGGTCATGTATGGATGTGAGAGTTGGACTGTGAAGAAAGCTGA
This sequence comes from Moschus berezovskii, assembly GCF_049115385.1. Taxonomy (NCBI): domain Eukaryota; kingdom Metazoa; phylum Chordata; class Mammalia; order Artiodactyla; family Moschidae; genus Moschus; species Moschus berezovskii. Next base: position 29,190,163 of record NC_142489.1, on the reverse strand, counting down.
TCGCCGAAGAATTGATGCTTTTGAACTGTGGTGTTGGAGAAAACTCTGTTCATTGGAAGGACTGATGTCAAAGCTGATACTGCAGTACTTTGGCCACTTCATGAGACGAGTTGACTCACTGGAAAAGACTCTGATGCTGGGAAAGGTTGGGGGCGGGAGGAGAAGGGGACGACGGAGAATGAGATGGCTGGATGGCATCACCGACTCTGTGGACATGAGTTTGAATGAACTCCGCGAGTTGTTGATAGACAGGGAGGCCTGGCGTGCTGTGATACATGCGGTCACAGAGAGTCAGACACGACTGAGCGACTGAATTGAACTGAACTGAACTGATGCAGGGCTAAGGCTAACATTATTCTAAATTCCATATATATGCATCAGTATGCTGTATTGATGTTTTTCTTTCAGGCTGACTTCACTCTGTATAATAGGCTCCAGTTTCATCCACCTCATTAGAGCTGACTCAAATGCATTTTTCTGATGGCTGAAAAATACTCCATTGTGTATATGTACCAGAGCTTTCTTATCCATCCATCTGCAGATGGACATCTAGGTTGCTTCCATGTCCTCGCTGTTATGAACAGTGATGCAATGAATATTGGAGTACATGTCTTTCTTTCAATTCTGTTTTCCTCGGTGAATGCTGGATCATTATTTGAGGAATCACCACACAGTTCTCCATAGCGACTGTACTAGTTTGCATTCCCACCAACAGTGTAAGAGGGTTCCCTTTTCTCCACACCCTCTCCAGCATTTATTGCATGTAGACTTTTGGATAGCAGCCATTCTGACTGGTGTGAAATGGTATCTCATTTTGGCTTTGATTTGCATTTCTCTGAGTATGAGGGATGTTGAGCATTTTGTCATGTGTTTGTTAGTCATCTTTATGTCTTTGGAGAAATGTCTGTTTAGTTCTTTGGCCCATTTTGTGATTGGGTCATTTATTTTTCTGGAATTAAGCTGCAGGAGCTGCTTGTATATTTTGGAGATTAATTCTTTGTTAGTTGTTTCATTTGCTATTAATTTCTCCCATTCTGAAGGCTGTCTTTTCACCTTGCTTATAGTATCCTTTGCTGTGCAGAAGCTTTTGATTTTAATTAGGACCATTTGTTTATTCTTGCTTTTATTTCCAGTATTCTGGGAGGTGCGTCATGGAGGATCCTGATGTGATTTATGTGGGAGAGTGTTTTGCCTATGTTCTCCTCTAGGAGTTTTATAGTTTCTGGTCTTACATATAGATCTCTAATCCATTTTGAGTTTATTTTTGTGTGTGTTGTTAGGAAGTGATCTTGTTTCATTTTTTAATAAGTGGCTGACCAATTTTCCCAGCACCACTTGTTGAAGAGACTGTCTTTTCTCCATTTTATATTTTTGCCTCTTTTGTCAAAGATAAGGTGTCCATAGGTGTGTCGGTTTATCTCAGGGCTTTCTATTTTGTTCCATTGATCTATATAAGTCTGGCAGATTAATTCCCCCAGTTCCATTCTTCCTCCTCAAGATTGCTTTGACTATTCAAGGTTTTCTGTATTTCCATAAAATTATGAAATTACTTGTTCTAAATTTGGGAAAAATATCGTTGGTAGCTTGAACGGGATTGCATTGAATGTATAAATTGCTTTGGGTAGTACACTCATTTTTACTATATTTATTCTTCCAATCCACGAACACGGTATATTTCACCATCTATTAGTGTCCTTTTTGATTACTTCCAGTAGTATTTTATACTTTTCTATGTACAAGTCTATTGTTTCCTTAGGTAGATGTATTGCTAAGTATTTAATTCTTTTCATTGCAACAGTGAATGGAATAGTTTCTGTAATTTTTCTTTTTATTTTCTCATTATTAGTGTATAGGAATGCAAGGGATTTCTGTGTTGATTTTATATCCTGCAACTTTAATGCATTCATTGGTTTGCTCTAGTAGTTTTCTGGTAGAGTCTTTCGGGCTTTCTGTGTAGAGGATCATGCCATCAGCGAATAGTGAAAGTTTTGCTTCTTCTTTTCCAATTTGTATTCCTTTTGTCTTTTTCTGCTCTCATTGCTGTAACCAAAACTTCCAGAACTATGTTGAATAGTAGTGGTGAGAGTGGACACCTTTGTCTTTTCCCTGACTTTAGGGGAAATGCTTTCAGTTTTTCACAATTGAAGATAATGTTTGCTGTGTATTTGTCATATATCGCTTTTAATATGTTAAGCTATGTCCCTTCTATTCCCACTTTCTGGAGAGTTTTTATCATATGGGTGTTGAAATTTGTTAAAGGCTTTCTCTGCATCTATTGAGATAATCATATGATTTTTATTTTTCAGTTTGTTAACATGATGTATTACATTGATAGATTTGAGGATATTGAAGAATGCTTGCATTCCTGGGATAAAGTCCACTTGGTCATGATGTATGATCTTCTTAATGTGTTGTTGGATTCTGACTGCGAGAATTTTGTTAAGGATTTTTGCATCTATGTTCATCAGTGATATTGGCATGTAGTTTTCTTTTTTTGTGGGATCTTTACCAGGTTTTGGGATTAGGGTGATGTTGGCCTAACAGAATGATTTTGTAAATTTTCCTTCATGGGCAATTTTCTGAAAGAGTTTGAGTAGAATCGGCGTTAGCTCTTCACTAAATTTTTGGTAGAATTTAGCTGTGAAGACATCTGGACCTGGGCTTTTGTTTGCTGGAAGATTTCTAATAACAGCCTCTAATTCCATGCTTGTGATGGGTGTGTTAAGATTTTCTATTTCTTTCTGGTTCAGTTTTGGAAGGTTTTACTATTTTAAGAATTTGTCCATTTCTTCCAAGTTATTCATCTCATTGCCATATAATTGCTGATAGTATTCTCTAATATTCCTTTGTATTTCTGTGTTGTCGGTTTTGATCTCTCCATTTTCATTTCTAATTTTATTGATTTGGTCCTTCTCCCTTTGTTTCTTGATGAGTCTGGTTAGTGGTTTGTCAATTTTATTTAGCTTCTCGAAGATCCAGCTTTTGGCTTTGTTGATTTTTGCTTTCGTCTCTTTTGTTTCTTTTGCAATTATATCTGCCCTAATTGTTATGATTTCTTTCCTTCTACTAACCCTGACGTTCTTCATTTCTTTCTTTTCTAGTTTCTTTAGATGTAGAGTTAGGTTATTTAGTTGACTTTTTTCTTGTTTCTTGAGGTGTGCCTGTATTGCTATGAATTTTCCCCTTAACACTGCTTTTACAGTGTCCCAGAGGTTTAGGGTTGTTGTGTTTTCATTTTCATTCATTTCTATGCATATTTTGATTTCTCTTTTGATTTCTTCTATGATTTGTTAGTTATTCAGCAGAGTGTTGTTCAGCCTCCATATGTTGGCATTTTTAATAGTTTTTTTTTTTTTATTCCTGTAATTGAGATCTAATCTTATTGCACTGTGGTCAGAAAAGATACTTGTAATGATTTCAATTTTTTTGAATGTACCCAGGCTATATTTATGGCCCAGGATGTGATCTATCCTGGAAAAGGTTCTGTGTGCACTTGAGAAAAAGTTGAAATTCATTGTTTTGGGGTGAAATGTCCTATAGAGACATATTAGGACTAACTTGTCTATTGTATCATTTAAAGTTTGTGTTTCCTTGTTAATTTTCTGTTTAGTTAACCTATCCATAGGTGTGAGTGGACTATTAAAGTCTCCCACTATTACTGTGCAATTGTTAATTTCCCCTTTCATACTTGTTAGTAATTGTCTTACATATTGCGGTGCTCCTATGTTGGGTGCATAAATATTTATAATTGTTATATCTCCATCTTGGATTGATCCTTTGATCATTATGTACTTTCCTTCGTTGTCTCTTTTCATAGTTGTTTGTTTTAAAGTCTATTTTATCTGATATGAGTACTGCTACTCCTGCTTTCTTTTCGTCTCTATTTGCGTGGAATACCTTTTTCCAGCCCTTCCCTTTCAGTCTGTATGATTTGAGGTGGGTCTGTTTTAGACAACATATATGGGGGTCTTGTTTTTGTATCAATTCAGCCCACCTTTGTCTTTTGGTTGGGGCATTCAACCCATTTAATAAGTTTAAGGTAATTATTGATAAGTATGATCCCGTAGCCATTTTCTTTATTGCTTTGGGTTCCAATTTATACACGCTTTCTGTGTTTCCTGTCTAGAGAAAATCCTTTAGCATTTGTTGGAAAGCTGGTTTGGTGATGCTGAAATCTCTCATCTTTTGCTTGTTTGTAAAGCTTTTGATTTCTCCTTTATATTTGAATGAGATCCTTGCTGGGTACAGTCATCTGGGCTGTAGGTTATTTTCTTTCATCAGTTTAATATGTCTTGCCGTTGCCTCCTGGCCTGAAGAGTTTCTATTGAAAGATCAGCTCTTATCCTTATGGGGATCCCCTTGTATGTTATTTGTTGTTTTTCCCTTTCTGCTTTTAATATTTGTTCTTTGTATTTGATCTTTGTTAATTTGGTTAATATGTGCCTTGTAGTGTTTCGCCTTAGGTTTATCCTGTTAGGAACTCTCTGGGTTTCTTGGACTTGGGTGATTATTTCCTTACCCATTTTAGTGAAATTTTCAACTATTCTCTCCTCAAGTATTCTCTCATGGTCTTTCATTTTGTCTTCTTCTTCTGAGACTCCTATGACTCGAACGTTGGGGCGTTTAACATTGTCCCAGAGGTCTCTAATATTGTCCTCATTTCTTTTAATCCGTTTTTCTTTTTCCATCTCTGTTTCATTTATTTCTACAATTCTATCTTCTAGCTCACTTGTCCTGTCTTCTATCTCCGTTATTCTACTGTTTGTTCCCTCAAAAGTGTTTCTGATCTCATCTATTGCACTGTTCATTGTATATTGACTCTATTTTTCCCTTTAATTCCTTATTAAACATTTCTTGCATCTTCTCAATCCTTTTCTCCACTTTATTTATCTGTAACTACATTTGCTTTCCAGATTTTGAATCATTTTCACAATTAAAATTCTAAATTATTTATCAGGTAGGTTCCCTATGTCTCCCTCTTTTGTTTGTGTTGGTGGGCATTTATCCTGTTCCTTTACTTGCTGGATATTTCTCTGCCTCTTCATCTTGCTTATATTGCTGTGCTTGGGGTGGCCTTTCCGTCCTCTGGCAGTTTGTGGAGTTCTCTTTTTTATGTAGTTACCTCGTTGTGTGTGGGGTTGGATGAGTGACTTGTCAAGGTTCCCTGGTTTGGTTTGCTTGTTTCAGTGTTCTGGTGGGGTGATCTGGATTTCTCTCTGTATTGCAATGGAGAGTCCAGTAATGAGTTTGAGATGTCAGTGGTGTGGGGTGGCTTTGGGCAGCCTGTATGTTGAAGCTCAGGGCTGTTCTTCTGTGTTGCTGGAGAATTTGTGTGGTATTTATTTCACTGAAACTTGTTGACCCTTGGGTTGTGCCTTTTTTCAGTTTATGTATGGAGGCATTTGATGGGCACCTATCAATTAATGTACCCTGGAACAGGAGGTTTCTGGTGTTCTCAGGCTTTGGCCTTAAGCCTCTGCCTCTGGATTTCAGTCTTATTCTTGCAGTAGGCTCAAGATTTCTCCCTCTGTTACCTCCAAGGCAGTTCCTTCTATTGTAAAATCTCTTCTGTTCGCTGGTCTCTTCAGTGTCTAATTCCCGTCCTGATACCAGGGGGCAGTCATGGACACCGGCTCACCTGTTTGGTCTGGTCCTGCCGTGGGGAGGGAGGAAAGCTGCTAACAAATATCACTGGCATCTGTGGCGAGTGCTCACAGTGTCTCGACTACTGTGGGAATCTCCCGCTGGCAGGGTGTGTGTTTTTCCTGTTTATGCTGCTCAGGCTCTGGGTTGCTCTGCTAGGGGCTGTCCGTGGCCGGCGATGGGTTGCATGCACTTCCCAGGTCTGAGCGAATCAGGTTCAGGTCCTTGAGTACTCCACAAAAGAGCAGACTTGACTGTGCCTGTGTTTTGTGCCTTCCCCGGTGTAAGCAGCTCAGGTGACCAGGCATTTGGCAAGCATGGTCGCTGTGGCTTATCGCCTTCCCGGTCTCGGCTGCTTGGTTTTCTGGGTGTATAACAGGAGCACTTTCTCAGGCGGATATTGACCCGCCTGAACACAAGAAGTCTTGGTTAGCAAGGAAGACTGCAGCTTGGTATGAGATTCCTCTCTGGGGTCGTGGCTGCCCCTTCTGGCACTGGCTGCCCTCTGTGCCTGTCGTGGTGGTAGCTGGGGGATGGGCCGCCCGCAGCCGGCTTGCTCTGCTCAGTCCTTTGTTCTGTGAGCAGGACTGGCAGAATCTTAGGTTGGGGCTTTTCGCTCACAGTCTGCTTTGCTCCCGTTAGAGCGCTCAGATTGCCCTTGGGGCCTTCAGGCCCGGTCCTCTCTCAAAGCGCTGCCGTCACAACTCCCTGCCCGGCCCCTACCTGCTAGTGGTGGGTGCGGGTGTCTGCACCACTCCTCCACTGAGAGTTTCCTCTGGGCACTTAGTCTGTGGGCTTTAATTATTTATGTCTTTTTTCTCCTAGTTATGTGGCCCTCTGAGGTTCCAAGACTATCCACAGACTTGCCTGTGTTTCCAGGTGTTTGGAAACTTTTCTTTTTTTTTTTTAAGCCTTCCTTCCCGGGACGGAGCTCCCTTCCTCCCTCTTTTGTATCTCTTTATCTTTTATGCTGTTTCCTACCTCGTTTCAAAGTCTATGGGCCGCTTTTCTGGGTGCCTGATGACCTCTACCGGTATTCAGAAGTTGTTTTAAGGGATTTACTCAGTGTTCAAATGTTCTTTTGCTGATTTTGTGGGGGAGAAAATGGTCACCCTGTCCTATTCCTCCAACATCTTCTCATGCTCCCCTTAGTTTCAGTTCGATCATAACCATATTTTGAATGAGGTTATCCTCACATTTATTAACAATCAAAAGAAGAGTTGATCATAAAAAATGTCTCTACAGTATCTTTATTATTCCGAGATAAGAAGAAGAAGCATATTAAAGCAATGGGTAATATTGGTGATCAAAACTCTGACTTCAGTTCTGAAATTAGAGGAGCAAATGTATTTTCAGACTTCAGGAGTTTAACTGTGCCATTCATACTAAAGTGTTCTACCATTCAGATAGTTGCTGATACAAGTGCCCTAACTTGATATTATTTCTCTTCTCCATCATCAGTATCAGTTAGACCACAAGAAAATATTGTGATACATCAACCTGTTATTACTCTTATTGATTTTTTAATGGAAGGGTAACAGTTTTAAAGTCTTTGACTGTGCGGATCACAATAAACTGTGGAAAATTCTGAAAGAGATGGGAATACCAGACCCCTGAGCTGCCTCTTGAGAAACCTGTATGCAGGTCAGGAAGCAACAGTCAGAACTGTACATGGAACAAGAGACTGGTTCCAAATAGGAAAAGGAGTACGTCAAGGCTGTATATTGTCAACTTGCTTATTTAACTTATATGCAGAGTACATCATGAGGAATGCTGGGCTGGAGGAAGTACAAGCTGGAATCAAGATTTCTGGGAAAAAATCAATAACCTCAGATATACAGATAACATCACCCTTACAGCAGAAAGAGAAGAAGAACTCAAACGCCTCTTGGTGAAAGTGAAAGAGGAGAGTGGAAAGGTTGGCTAGAAGCTGAACCTTCAGAAAACAAAGATTAAAGCCTCTGATCCCATCATTTCCTGAGAAATAGATGGAAAAACAGTGGAAACTGTGTCAGACTTAATTTTTTGGGCTCCAAAATCACTGCAGATGCTGATTGCAGCCATGAAATTAAAAGACGCTTACTCCATGGAAGGAAAGTTATGACCAACCTCGATAGTATATTAAAAAGCAGAGACATTACTTTGCCAACCAATGTCCGTAAAGTAAAGGCTATGGTTTTTGCCATGGTCATGTATGGATGTGAGATTTGGACTGTGAAGAAAGCTGATCGCTGAAAAATTGATGTTTTTGAACTGTGGTGTTGGAGAAGATTCTTGAGAGTCCCTTGGACTGCAAGGAGATCCAACCAGTCCATTCTAAAGGAGATCAATTCTGGGTGTTCATTGGAAGGACTGATGCTGAAGCTGAAACGCCAATATTTTGGCCACCTCATGTGACGAGTTGACTCACTGGAAAAGACTCTGATGCTGGGAAAGTTTGAGGACAGGAGGAGAAGGGGACAACAGAGAATGAGATGGCTGGATGGCATCACCGACTCTCTGGACATGAGTTTGAGTGAACCCTGGAGTTGGTGATGGACAGGGAGGCCTGGCGTGCTGTGATTCATGGGGGCGTGGAGATTCAGACACGACTGAGCAACCGAACTTAACGGAACTGAATTGAATCATTTTACCGAATTTTACTGTATTCAGTCAGAACTCAAAACAAATCAGGCATTGATATACCTATATCCCCTCCCTTTCGGAACACCCTCATATCTCCCTCTCCATCTCACAATCTAAGTTGAGCATTTTCACTGGGTGTCACTTAGCAGCTGCTCTAAATCAAATGGCTGCAATGTCTACTTGACATACTTTGGCAGCTATGTCTGCTTCTATTTTGCAGTACCACATCGAAACTCCATTATGCAAAGGTGATTTTGGACTAAGGGTGGAAACTTCTACCTTTCCAGGTGTGTAGTGTAATGTGCCAGCAATGACAAATCTTTTCCTAAACTACAACAGGCAGGCCATTCATATTTCCGTGTGTCTCCAGACAGGTGCTGAACTCATATTTTGACCCTCCTGAACTATGTGAACTTTGCAAGAATTCCATGTGTCTCCAGAGGGGTGCGAAACTCATATTTTGACCCTCCTGACCTATGTGAACTGAGCATGAACCCAGGAAGACATGGCTAGCAACTGGCAGCCTGCTCAGAGCTTGGTGGCAGATGTGGTCTTCGGAGTTGTTATAACTGCAGCCTCATGCATTCTGCCTCTGTCTGATGCAAACATTCTTCTCTGCCTCCGTGGAGGACAGGGCATTAAATGGAAGCCTGTTTGCACATCTTTGATATTTTGTAAAAGACTCTTGAGAGTCACTTGTACTGCAAGGAGATCCAACCAGTTCATTCTAAAGGAGATCAATCCTCTGTGTTCATTGAAAGGACTGATGCTAAAGCTGAAACTTCAATACTTTGGCCACCTCATGCGAAGTGTTGACTCACTGGAAGACTCTGATGCTGGGAGGGACTGGGGGCAGAAGGAGAAGGGGACGACAAAGAATTAAATGGCTGGATGGCATCACCGACTCAATGGACATGAGTTTGAGTGAAGTCCTGGAGTTGGCGATGGACAGGGAGGTCTGGCGTGCTGTAATTCATGGGGTCTCAAAAAGTCGGACACGACTGAGCCAGTGAACTGAAATGAACTGAACTGAATGTGCAAACTTTGGTTCTGTGAGTGTCTGTATCCCCTATATGGTCATAAAGAATTATCTCAAGAAAGGACTCTTTTTGAATTTTTGTCTCTGGTGTTCCCATGGATTAGGTTGCTATGTCACCTTAGACCTGTCAGATCATCCTCAGACCATTAAAGCTGAGTCCTTATAATAAGGCAAGTGATAAGGTCCGGGCATCCCTCCTAGGTCCACCTCAATGATGGTTGACAGGTGTATCTGATTTTTTTCTCTGCTGGAAATTACAGTTAGGCACATTTGCTTTTGTTTCTCTTTCCCGTGGTTATGTTGCTCTAAGCGATCCAGAGTTCTCCACTGTCACTGTCCTGAGAGGGTTCACAATTGTCTGCAACCTTCTCCTCATTTACAACTTCCTCTCCAAAACCAGCCTCAGCCCCTAAATACTTTGTCTCTCTTTGTCTCTCTTTTATTTTTTCCTACCTCCTTTTCAAAGGAAAACATGTTTGACTTCTGGGTATCTTGGGCCATTCAACAGTGTTCACAATTTTTTGTCTGGAAGTTCTTCCATGTGCAGTCGATGCTTAGATGAATTTGTTGGGGAGGGAGTGGTCTTGTCCTCCCATTCCTCTGATATTTTGGGACTAACTGCCATCCGTCAAGACCCATCTTATTAACTGAAATGCTATTGTTCTTCAGCCACTAAGACATATTTGACTCTTTGTATCCCCTTGGACTCCAGCACAAGAGGCCTCTCTGTCCCTCACTCTCTCCCATAGTTTCCCCAAGATCATGTCCTTTGAATCACTGATGCTCTCCAGATGTCTCATCCTCTCTCACCTACTGATCCCCCTGCTTTCAACACTTTCTATAGATCACGGTCTTTTCTAATGAGTCAGCTCTTTGCCTCAATTGGACAAAGCTTTGGGGCTTTATTTTCAGCATCAGTCCTTCCAATGAGTCTTCAAAGTTGATTTTTTTACAATTCATTTTTTGGTATTCCTGCAGTTCAAAAGAATCGCACAAGTCTTCCCCAGCAGAGCGGTTCACAGTCAGTAATCCCTTGGTGTTCTCATATCTGTACATACCTTTGGAAAGACCAGAGATATGACTCTACAGGCCTCTGTAGGTCACTCACGTTTTAGTTTTTAAAGACAGTTTCTAGCAACGCATGATTAGCTTGTGAGATGAGAGCAATTATGCTGTAGTTTGAGCATTCTTCGGTATTGCCTTTCTTTGGGATTACAATGAAGACTGACTTTTCCAGTCCGGTGGCCACTGCTGAGTTTTCCAAATTGCTGGCATATTGAGTGCAGCACTTTCACAGCATCATCTTCCAGGATTTGAAATAGCTCAACTGGAGTTCCATCACCTACTCTAGTTTTGTTCATAGTGATGCTTCCTAAGGCCCACTTGTCTTCACATTCCAGGATGTCTGGCTCTACTTGAATGATCACACCATCGTGATTTTCTGGGTCCTGAAGATCTTCTATGAACAGTTCTTCTGTGTATTCTTGCCACCTCTTCTTAATATCTTCTGCTTCTCTTTGGTTCCTAATATTTGTCCTTTATTGAGACCACCTTTGCATGAAATGTTGCCTCAGTATTTCTAATTATCCTGCAGATATGTCTAGTCTTTCCCATTCTATTGCTTTCCTCCATTTCTTTGCATTGATCACTGAGGAAGTCTTTCTTATTTCTCCTTGCTATTCATTGGAACTCTACATTCAAATGGGTATAAATTTCCTTTTCTCCTTTTCTTTACACTTCCCTTCTTTCACAGCCATTTGTAAGGCCTCCTCAGACAGCCATTTTGCTTTTTTGCATTTCTTTTTCTTGGGGATGATCTTGATTCCTGTCTCCTGTACAATGTCATGAACCTCCACCCATAATTTATCAGGCACCCTCTCTGTCAGATCTAGTCCCTTAAAATTATTTCTCACTTCCACTGTATAGTCATAAGTGAATTGACTTATGTCATACATGAATGGTATAGGGGTTCTCTCCAGTTCCTTCTATTTCAGTCTGCATTTGCAACAAGGAGTTCATGATCTGTGCCAGAGTCAGCCCCTGGTCTTGTTTTTGCTGGCTGTATAGAGATTCTCCATCTTTGATTGAAAGAATAAAATCAATCTGATTTGTGTTGAGCATTTGGTGATGTCTTCTCTCTGTCATTTATTTGTCCAGATTAATAAAAATGGCTTAAATTTCTTTTGAAAAAAAAATTGGGAAAATTTCAAATCCTAAAGGTATTTAAATGACATTTACCATAGACTTATAGCACATTTTACTGGAGGATCATAATTTCTACGACTATGTAAGTTTTTAAACCTACTAATGGAAGAGGATTATTTGAAAGTGTTTACATTTTATGATTTAAGGAATCCATTTTTCTTTGTTTTTCTGATCTATCTTAGTTGAAAGAGTTACGGAATATTTTTCCCCATTTGGTTTTTGTTTCAGTTCTATCATAACCATATTTTGAACAAGGTTATCCTCACATTTAGTAAGAATCAAAAGAAGAGTTGATCAGAAAAATGTCTCTACAGTATCTTCATTAATCCGAGATAAGGAGAAGAAGCATGTTAAAGCAACGTGTAATGTGGATGGTCATAATTCTGACTTCAATCCTGGAACTAGAGAATTGAATGTATTTTCAGCCTGCAGAAGTTTAAGTGTGCCATTCAAACTATAGCGTTCTACCATCCAGATAGTTACTGATACAAGTGCCCTAACTTGAAATTATTTCTCTTCTCCATCATCAATATCAGTTAGACCACAGAAACATACTGTGATATATCACTTTGCTGTTTCTCTTATTGTTTTTTTTTTTTTTTTTTAATGGAAGGGCAATTGTTTTACCGAATTTTTCTGTATTCTGTCAAAATTCAAAATAAATCAGGCATAGAAATATATATATATATCCCCTCCCTTTCGAAACACTCTTCCATCTCCCTCTCCATCCCACATTCTAGGTGGAGCACTGTTCACGGTGTTTCAACTATCAGCTGCTATACGCCAAATGGCTGCAGTGTCTATTTGACATACTGTGGCAGCTATGTCTACTTCTAGTTTGCAGTACCATATTGTATCTCCATTATGCAACAGTGATTTTGGACTGAGTGTGGAAAACGTCTACCTTTCCAGGTGTGTACGGTCATGTGGCAGTCCATGACAAACCTTTCCCTAAAATAAAACACGCAGCCCATTCATGTTTCCCAGTACCGGAGATTTCTGATGCATTGTTGCCTCTCTTTCTAGGTCAATACATCAATCGTCTTCATTATTTAAAAATCATCCTGATACAACTGGTGTACCAATTAGGTGTCAGATTATGCACGATACTGAAGATTAAATTTATGTTGGGAGATGTCAACAAATTCCTACAATTCTCTTATTTGAAGAATAAAGTTATATGTTCATTTTCATAGTGTCAATTTCACTTTGAAATAATTAAGAGTAAATGAGCATTTCAGTTCCTGGATACTTTGCTCTGCTGTAATATTAAATTTTCTGTTCAAGGAAACATTCAGTATGCATCCTAGGTACATTACACCTAATGAATTGTTTGAAAAAATAGAAAATGCAAACAATGTAAAAGACAAAATGTAAATAAATTGACTTCTGAAATCATCCAGGCAGAACTGACTGGGTGTCTAAGATAGGATGGTATGGGGGAAGGATCAGATACAAATCAAATTTAGAAACAGCAAATGAGTGTATATATTTTAATGCTTTCTCAGTTTTATTATATTATACCAGTCATTGCAAAGAAAGCTAAGAGGTTAGGCAGAAGGTTTTCTGCATTTAAAAAAAAAATGTGTTTCACTTGAAAATATAGATTTAGTCTACTCGATAATCATGATCACTAACATACCATGATGGGATGCCAAAGATAACATGACATAGTCAAAGATTGCACCACAGTCAGCAAAGGACAGGCATTTTACAAGTTGTATTAAAAAGGGTCATTCTTGCTCTGCTCTCCTTATGTCATGCCTTTATTTCCTCCCACCAACACACCACCCTATATTTCCTCATGTATATTTTGATGTTGCTTTGCTGTTCCTACAAAGATAGACTTAAATCCTTGTGGTGAATGCAGCATCTCACCAAGGTAATCAGTTCGTGGAAGGCATGATATTTCTTTCCATTACAAGCTTCATTATCTATCTGTTTCACATAATTTCGAGAGCTACAATCAGGCAACATATTTTCAGTCATAATAAGCCACATTTCACAACTTTTCCTAAACACTTACTTGGGAATTGAAATAACCTGTCTTCCTTCCTACCAAGTTAACCACAGATGTCCAATTCTTCTATATGTTGTATCTGTACCCAAGTTGCCTTATGTATCTTTCACATCAGCTAAGCGATCAGTTCAGTTCAGTCGCTCAGTCGTGTCCGACTCTCCGGGACCCCATGAATCACAGCACGCCAGGCCTCCCTGTCCATCACCAAATCCCGGAGTTCACTCAAACTCATGCCCACAGAGTCGGTGATGCATCCAGCCATCTCACTCTCGGTCGTCCCCTTCTCCTCCCTCCCCCAACCTTTCCCAGCATCAGAGTCTTTTCCAGTGAGTCAACTCGTCGCATGAGGTGGCCAAAGTATTGCAGTTTCAGCTTTAGCATCAGTCCTTTCAGTGAACACCCAGGATTGATCTCCCTTAGAATGGACTGGTTGGATCTCCTGGCGGTACAGGGGACTCTCAAGAGTCTTCTCAACACGGCAGTTCAAAAGCATCAATTCTTCGGTGGTCAGCTTTCTTCACAGTCCAACTTTCACATCCATACATGACCACGGGTAAAACCATAGCCTTGACTTGACGGACCTTGGTTGGCAAAGTGATGTCTCTGCTTTTCAATATACTATCAATGTTGGTTATAACTTTCCTTCCAAGGAGTAAGCGTCTTTTAATTTCATGGCTGCAGTCAGCATCTGCAGTGATTTTGGAGCCCCCAAGAATAAAGTCTGACACTGTTTCCACTGTTTTTCCATCTATTTCCCCATGAAGTGATGACATAGTGCTTGCCAAATGAAGTATTTTAAGTATTTCCTGAATTAGCAATAAAAGGTGCTAAATAAATTAGCTGTCAAAAGCTATATACATTACTCAACAACATCCCATAGCCTCCAACATTACCATCATTCAGTTCAATTCAGGTTGAGTTCAGTCCCTCAGTCGTGTCAAACTCTTTGCAACCCCTGAATCACACCATGCGAGGCTTCCGTGTCCTTCACCAACTCCCTGAGTTCAATCAAACCCACCTCCATCGAGTCGGTGATGACATCCAGCTCTCTCATTCTCTGCCGTCCCCTTCTCCTCCTGCCCCCAATCCCTCCCAGCATCAGAGTCTTTTCCAGTGAGTCAGCTCTTCGCATGAAGTGGTCAAAGTATTGGAGCTTCAGCTTCAGCATCAGTCTTTCTTATGAACATCCAGGACTGATCTCCTTTAGAATGGACAGGTTGGATCTCTTGCAGTCCAAGGGACTCTCAAGATCTTCTCCAACACAACAGTTTAAAAGCATCAATTCTTCAGTGGTCAGCTTTCTTCACAGTCCAACTCTCACATCCATACATTACCACGGGAAAAACCATAACCTTGACTAGACGGACCTTGGTTGGCAAAGTAATGTCTTTGCTTTTCAATATATTATCAAGGTTGGTCATAACTTTCCTTCCAAGGAGTAAGCGTCTTTTAATTGCATGGCTGCAATCAGCATCTGCAGTGATTTTGGAGCCCAAAAAATAAAGTCTGACACTGTTTCTACTGTTTTTCCATCTATTTCCCATGCAGTGATGACATGGTGCTTGCCAAATGAAGTATTTTAAGTATTTTCTGAATTAGCAATAAAAGGTGCTAAATAAATTAGCAGTCAAAGCTATATACATTACTCAATAACATCCCATAGCCTCCAACATTACCATCATTCAGTTCAGTTCAGGTTGAGTTCAGTCCCTCAGTAGTGTCAAACACTTTCAAACCCCTGAATCACACCATGCGAGGCTTCCATGTCCTTTACCAACTCCCGGAGTTCAAACAAACCCACCTCCATCGAGTCGGTGATGACATCCAGCCCTCTCATTTTCTGCCGTCCCCTTCTCCTATTGCCCCCAATCCCTCCCAGCATCAGAGTCTTTTCCAGTGAGTCAACTCTTCGCATGAGGTGACCAAAGTATTGGAGCTTCAGCTTCAGCATCAGTCTTTCTTATGAACATCCAGGACTAATCTCCTTTAGAATGGACTGGTTGTATCTCCTTGCAGTCCAAGGGACTCTCAAGAGTCTTCTCCAACACCACTGTTCAAAAGGATCAATTCTTCGGCTATCAGCTTTCTTCACAATCCAAGTTTCATATCCATACATGATCCCGTGAAAAAATAGAGCCCTGGCTAGACGGACCTTTGTTGGCAAAGTAATGTCTCTGCTCTTTTATATGCTATCTAGGTTGGTCAGAAATGTCCTTCCAAGGAGTGATCTTCTTTTAATTTTATGGCCGCAATCAGCATCCGCAGTGATTTTGGAGCCCCAAAAATAAAGTCTGACACTGTTTCCACTGTTTCCCCATCTATTTCCCATGCCGTGATGGGACCAGATGCCATCATCTTAGTTTGCTGAATGTGGAGCTTCAAACCAACTTTTTCACTCTCCTCTTTCACTATCATCAAGAGGCTTTCGAGTTCCTCTTCACTTTCTGCCATAAGGGTGATGTCATCTTCATACCTGAGGGTATTGATATTTCTCCCAGCAATCTTGATTCCAGCCAGTGCTTCTCCCAGCCCAGTGTTCCTCATGATGTACTCTGCGTAGAAGTGAAATAGGCAGGGTGACAATATACAACTTTGACACCCCCTTTTTCCTATTTGGAATCAGTCCGTTGTACCATGTCCAGTTCTAACAGTTGCCTCCTGACCTGCATACAGGTTTCTCAAGAGGCAGGTCAGGTGGTCTGGTATTCCCATCTCTTTCAGAATTTTCCACAGTTTGTTGTGATCCCAACAGTAAAAGGATTTGGAATAGTCAATGAAGCAGAAATAGATGTGTTTTTTCTGGAACTCTCTTAGTTTTCCCATGATCCAGAGGATGTTGGCAATTTAATCTCTGGTTTCTCTGCCTTTTCTGAAACCAGCTTGAACATCTCGAAGTTCATGGTTCACATATTGCTGAGGCCTGGCTGGGAGAATTTTGAGCGTGAATTTACTAGTGTGTGAGAAGAATGCAATTGTGAGGTCGTTTGAATATTCTTTGGCATTGCCATTCTTTGGGATTGGAATGAAGACTGACATTTTCCAGTGCTGTGGCCACTGCTGAGTTTTCCAAATTTGCTGGCATATTGAGTGCAGCACTTTCACAGTATCATCTTTCAGGATTTGAAGTAGCTCAACTGGAATTCCATCACCTCCACTAGCTTTGTTCGTAGTGATGCTTTCTAAGGCCCACTTGACTTCACATTCCAAGATGTCTGGCTCTCGGTCAGTGATTACACCATCTTGACTATCTTGGTTGTGAAGATCTTTTTTGTATAGTTCTTCTGTGTATTCTTGCCACCTGTTCTTAATATCTTCTGCTTCTCTTAGGTCCATAATATATCTGTCCTTTATCGAGCCCATCTTTGCATTAAACTTTCCCTTGGTATCTCTAATTTTCTTGAAGTGATCTCTTGTCTTTCCTATTCTTTTCTTTTCCTCTATTTCCTTGCATTGGTCACTGAGGAAGGCTTTCTTATTTCTCCTAGCCATTCTTTGGAACTCTGTATTCAGATGCTTATATATTTCCCTTTCTCCTTTGTTTTTTACTTTTCTTCTTTTCACAGCTATTTGTAAGGCCTCTTCAGACAGCCATTTTGCTTTTTTGCATTTCTTTTCCATGGGGATGGTCTTGGTCCCTGCCTCCTATACAATGTCAAGAACCTCCGTCCAGAGTTCATCAGGCACTCTATCTACCATATCTAGTCACTTAAATCTATTTCTCACTTCCACTGTATAATCATAAGGAATTTGATTTAGGTCACATGTGAATGGTGGAGTGGTTTTCCCTACTTTCTTCATTTTAAGTCTGAATTTGGAAACAAGGAGTTCATGATCTGAGCCACAGGCAGTTCCTGGTCTTATTTTTGCTAACGGTATAGAATTTATCTGTCTTTGTCTGAAAAGAATATTATCAATACGATTTCAGTGTTGACTATCTGGTGATATCCATGTGTAGAGTCTTCTCTTGTGTTGTTGAAAAAGGGTGTTTGCTATGACCAGTGCGTTCTCTTGGCAAAATTCTATTAGCCTTTGCCCTGCTTCATTCCCTGCTCCAAGGCCAAGTTTGCCTGTTACTCCAGATGTTTCTTGACTTCCTACTTTTTACATTCCAAACTTCTATAATGAAAAGGGCATTTTTTTTTTCAGTATTAGTTCTAAAAGTCCTGTAGGTCTTCATAGAACCATTCAACTTCAGCTTCTTCAGCGTTACTGGTTGGTGCATAGCCTTGGATTACTGTAATATTGAATGGTTTTTCTTGGAAATGAACACATTTCATTTTGTCGTTTTGGAGACTGCATCCATGCACAGCATTTCGGACTCTTTTGTTGACAATGATGGCTCCTCCCTTTCTTCTAAGTTATTCCTGCCCACAGTAGCAGATATACTCATCTGAGTCATCTGAGTTAAATTCACCCATTTAGTCCATTTTAGTTCACAGATTCACTCTTGCCATCTCATTTGACCACTTCCAGTTTGCCTTGATTCACGGACATTACATTCCAGGTTCATGCAATATTTCTCTTTGCAGCATCGGACCTTGCTTCTATCACCAGTAACATCTACACCTGGGTACTGTTTTTGCTTTGGCTCCATCCCTTCCCTCTTTCTGGAGTTTTTTATCCACTGATCAACAGGAGCATACTGGGCACCTACCACGCTGGGGAATTCCTCATTCAGTATCCTATTACTTTGCCTTTTCATACTGTTCTTGGGGTTCTCAAGGCAGGTATACTCAAGTGGTTTGCCATTCCGTTCTCCAGTGGACCACATTCTGTCACATTTCTCCACCATGTCCTGCCTGTCTTGGATGGCCCCACAGGCATGGCTTAGTTTCTTTGAGTTAGACAAGGGTAACCATCTTTGACATTTATATTTAACTGAGAATTAATAATGTGGTATGTCTTCATTTTAATGCAATGTCTAGGTTTGTCAGAGCTTTTACATCCAAAAGCAAGTAACAGCTAATTTGATGACTGCAATCACTATTCTTAGTAATTTTCGAGCCATAGAAAATGAAGCCTGTCACTGTTTCCACATATTTCGGTTTAGTTCAGAACAGTCTCAGTCGTGTCCTACTGTTTGCTACCCCATGAATTACAGCATGTCAGGCCTCCCTGTCCATCACCAACTCCTGGGGTTCACTCAACCTCATGTCCGTCGAATTGGTGATGCCATCCAGCCATCTCATCCTCGGCCATCCACTTCTCCTCCTGCCTCCAATTCTCCCAGCATTAGAGTTTTTTCCAATGAATCAACTCTTCGCATCACGTGGCCAAAGTATTGGAGTTTGAGCCTCAGCTTCAGTCCGTCCAATGAACACCCAGAACTAATCTCCTGTAGAACGGATTGGTTGGATCTCCTTGCAGGGACTCTCAATAATTTCCTCCAATACCACCATTCAAAAGCATCAATTCTGCTCTCAACTTTCTTCACAGTTCAACTCTCACATCCATATTGACCACTGGAAAATACACAGCCTTAACTAGACCGACCTTGGTTGGCAAAGTTATGTCTCTGGTTTTTAATATGCTAAGTTGGTCTTAACTTTTCTTCCAAGGAGTAAGCGTCTTTTAATTTCATGGCTTCAATCAGCATCTGCATTGATTTTAGAACCTAAAAAATAAAGTCTGGCACGGTTTCCGCTGTTTCTCCATCTATTTCTCATGAAGTGATGGGACCAGATGCCATGATCTTAACTTTCTGAATGTTGAGCTTTAGTCCAAGTTTTTCACTCTCCTCTTCCACTTTCATCAAGAAGATTTTTAATTCCTCTTCACTTTCTGCCGTATCGGTGCTGTCATCTGCATATTTGAGTTTATTGATATTTCTCCAGGCAATCTTGATTCCTGCTTGTGCTTCTTCCAGCCCAGTGTTTCTCATCATGTACTCTGCATAGAAGTTAAATAAGCAGGATGACAATGTACAGCCTTGACATACTCCTTTTCCTATTTGGAACCAGTCTGTTGTTCCATGTCCAGCATTAACTGCTGCTTCCTGACCTGCATACAGTTTTCTCAAGAGACAGGTCAGGCGGTCTGGTATTCCCATCTCTTCCAAAAGTTTCCACCATTTATTGAGATCCACACAGTTAAAGTCTTTGCATAGTCAGTACAGCAGAAAGAGATGTTTTCCTGGAACTCTCTTGCTTTTTCCATGATCCATCGGATGTTGGCAATTTGATCTCTCTTTCCTCTGCCTTTTCTGATACCCAATTGGAAATCTGGAAGTTCATATGTTTACCCCTTCTATTTGCAGAGTAGTGATGGGACCAGATGCCTTTTGCTTTGTTTTTATGAATGTTGAGTTGTCAGCTTGATTTTGCACTCTTCTCATTCACCCTCATCAAAAGACTCTTTATTTTTTCTTCACTTTCTATTTGTTTAAGTGTTGCCATCTATATAAACTGAGGCTGTTTATGTTTCTCCCAATCCTTGATGCAAGTTTGTGATTTACTCATCTGGTATTTTAATAGTATACTCTAATGTAGATTCACATAAGCTGAGTGACAATACAGAGATTTGTCACTTTCTTTTCCCGGTTTTGAACATTCAGTTGTTTCATATCTGGTCCCAATTCTTTCGGCTTGACTCATTTAAGGGTGCTTTCAAAGTTTACTTCCTCAAGAATCTTCCAAGTACCCCACCCCTTTTTGTTTTGGTGTTCTCCTTCTCTACACCTAAGCTTCTCATTTTGGGACATTTATCACTGCTGCGCTTTACCTGTTTAACTTGTTGTTTTTGTTGCACACCTCACTGTGCTTCATTTATTTCCTCCTTTCTGCCTCCACCTAATTAGCTCTTTCTCTGTCTCAATTATTCTACTGTTGGTTCCTTCCAGGGTGTTGTTAATCTCAGTTATTGTGTTGATTTTTACTGCTTGACTCTTTATTTCTTCTAGATCCATGTTAAACATGTTTATTTCTACTCATTCCGGTCCCCCAGTGTATTTACTGGCAATCCTACATATCTTTCAAGATTTTTATCTTTACTTTCATTATTCTGAATTCTTTTTCAGGAAAACTTCCTAACTTCTCTTCTTTTCTTTGTTTTTGTGGGGTTTTTGGTAATTTACCTTCAGCAGCTGCATATTTCTCTCCCTTTTCATTCTGTTTCGATTACTGTGATTTGGGTCCCTTTTCTGCAGGCCTGAGAATTATAGCTCCACTATGTTGTGGAACCTGTCTTTTGTGGGTGGGATTGGACCAATGACTTCTCAAGGCTTAATGTTTCCGATCATTTGTGTGTGTTCACTGGCAGACAGATCGGTATCTCTTCTCTCTGAAGTGCAATGAATTGTCCACGGACTGTGCTTTGGGGTGTTTGTGGGTCTGGTATGGCTTTTATAATATTCATTGTTGTGTTTCTGTTTTACTGGAGAATAGCTGTGGGTTCTCTTGTACTGAACTTACTGACTCAAGTGTGGAGATTGCTTTCCATGTAGACACGGAAACTCTGGGGTGTGTGCTTGTCCTTTAATATTCCTTGAGGTAAGGAGTTCAATGTTGATCTAAAGTTCTGGAATCGACGCACTGGCCTCTGGGTTTCTGTTCCCAGGTTGCAGTAACATCAAAAATCCATGCAATACAGAAGATAAAACCGGAGGTTAATGGTGGCACAATTCTCCTCATCCCGAAAGAATCAAAGGGATTCACAGAATTTCAGACAGCAGAGAAAAGGAAAGAGGGAGAAAGAGATGCCTAGGAGGAGGTGAGGGAGAAAGAGATGCCTAGGAGGAGTTATGGGAGAGTTGAAACGGGAGAGAGCAATCAATTCGGGAAAACGAATCCATTAGTGACATCAGATCGTAAAGATTTCGTTACTAAAGTTACAACATTGATATCAATTTTTGGAAAGTAAAATTAAGAACCAAAAATAAAATATAGTCTTGTTTAAACAGTGTAAAAAAAGAAAACGGAGTCCAAATTCATTCTCTCATATATAAAAAGTGTTTAAAAAATAGATTTACGTGTGTTTTGCTTGAAAGTTAATAATAGTTAATAGAAATAAAAGTTTAGGTTATAATAAAGGACTAAAATATTTTAAAGTTAAAGAAATTATATAGAAACTGGAGCCTATTATACAGAGTGAAGTAAGCCAGAAAGAAAAACACCAATACATACACTAAGGCATATATATGGAATTTAGAAAGGTGATAAGGATAACCCTGTATACGAGACAGCAAAAGAGACACAGATGTATAGAACAGTCTTTTGGACTCTGTGGGGGAGGGCGAGGGTGGGATGATGGGATAATGGCATTGAAGCATGTATATTATCATATGTGAAACGAATCGCTAGTCCAGGCTCGATGCATGATACAGGATGTTCGTGGCTGGTGTACGGGGATGAACTAGATGGATGGGATGGGGAGGGAGGTGGAAGGCGGGTTCAAGTTGGGGAACATATGAATACCTGGGTCAGATTCATGCCAATGTACGGCAAAACCAATACAATATTAGAAAGTAATTAGCCTTCCAATAAAATAAATAAATTTTAAAAGAAGAGAGGAAATAGATCTCAGAATTTTAAAGTAGTTGTGTGCTTTCCGGTGTCAATACAGTGTCAGACAGTCTCTTGTTGAAGCTTGTACTTGTCAAAGGTGACTGTTGTTCCTCACTTGAACAGTCTGGCCGTATATTGCAGACTTATTACGTTTAACCTGTCACTTCTGGGTTGGTATATGCTTCTTTGTTTATATTTCCTTCTTTTATTTGAAAGCCTCTCCATATCTGGTTTTCACCATGAAACGAGGGTGCAGTAGCCTCTTATTCGACCTCACCTGTTCAGTATTTGGGGGTGAGAGGTGGGACACAGGAAACAAAGGGCATTGGGATGGGGGGTGCTTGAGGTCTATTGATCACATCAGGGTTGTCAAGACAAATGTGGCATGTACTTTCTGAGTCCACCCTGCTCAGACTCCTGGTTGATACATGAGGGCACAGTCCCAAGTGGGCCCTGTGTTTCATGCACTTCTCAGCCAATCAGGCAGTTAGGTGCTTGGCAAGGGCCATGACCACTATTGGCTATGTGCTTTGTGCTCTTCCCAAGTCCAAAACCTCGGGTGACTGGTTGGAAGCAACGCACAGTCCCAGGTGGTCCATGCATCTTAAGCAACTTTCTGGTCTCAGCCACTCAGTTTGCTGCCTGTGTCTGTAGAGGGCACAGTCTCAAGTGTGCCATGCGTCTCCTCAGGCTAACTGACCCCAGGCTGTCATGTGTCTGGGCTATGTGAACTGTCCATGAAGTGAGGAATTCATCACTAGCAACTGTCAGCCAGCTTAGAGCTTGGCAGGGGAATGTGTCTGGGGCCAAGATTCTATGAGCCTATTTCCTTCTTCCTCTGGCAGTCGTACACGTTCCTCTCTCCCTCCGTGGAGGAATGGGTCTTAAATGGACACTGGCTTGGTCTCCTTTGGTATTTTCTAGTGCACAATCTTCTGTTCTGTGAGTATGCATGGTTCAAGATGTGGCCTTAGAGCCTTCTCACAGGAAAAAGTCCTTTTTTTATTTGAGGTCCTTTCTAAAATTTCTGTCTCTAGTGTCCCCATAGTTTATGTTTGCGTGTTACCTTAGCTTCGCACATTGTCCTCAGGGCAGTGATTGCATTTATTGGCATAATCTGTGTTTCTTTATTCTTCCTCTCTTCTGTTCTATTTCTTCCCCGACTGACACCTATGAGAGAGGGTTTCCAATTTTGTGCAAATTTCTCCTTCTTTAAGACTCCTTCTCCAAGGCGAGTCTCAATCCCTAAAAACATTTCCCCCCTTTCATTACTTATTTTTTCTTACCTACTTTTTAAGAGACTGGTTTTCCTTTATCGGTTTCTAGGGCCCATCAACATTGGTCACAAATTTGTTTCTGGAAGGTGTTCCATGTGCAATCTATCCTTTGATGGATTTGTGTGGGAGAAAGTGGGCTCAGGCTCCTATTCCTCTAACATGATGAGACCCCACCGAGACCCTGGAAGATCCATTTTATTAACTGAAATCTTGTTGTTGTTCCGTCACAAAGTCTTGTCAGACTCTTTGTGTCCCCTTGGACTGCAGCTCACAAAGCCTCTCTGCCCCTCACCATCTCCCAGAGTCTGCTTGAGATCATGTCCATTGAATGAGTGAAGCTATACACTCTTCTCCTCCTCTCTCATGCAAATCATGAAACAAGATTTAATTGGCTGCTAAGAATTAGGGTCTTTTCTCATCAGTCGGGTCTTTTCTCATGAATCAGTTCTTTGCTCAGGTGGTCAAAGCTTTGGAGACATAGCTTCAACATTAGTGATTCTAATGAATCTTCAGAGTTGATTTCCTTTAAGTTTGGATGGCTTGATCTCCTTGCAATCTAATGGAGGCTCACAAGTCATCCCCAGCAGAGCAGTTTGGTGTTCTCACATCTGTACATGTCTACTGGAAAGACCGTTAGTGTACTCAATGTGCCCCCTTTGGTCAAGTCAACTATTCACTTTTTAACACGCTTACTAAATGTGTGAGTGCCATTTTTCCAGGAAGCACCTGTATTCTAATTTTATAACTGCCGTCACATTCATAGTGAATATAGAGCCACAAAAGAGGAAATCTGTCATTGCTTCTGCCTTTTCCACCTTTATTTCCCATGAAGCAGTGGGACCAGATGCTATCATCTTACTTTGTGTAATACTGAGAATTCAAGTGTACTGTTTATCCTGTTTTCCTATCAACATTGAGAATTATTTTATTCTTGTACCATTTTTTCCCCTCAGTGTTTTGGATAAGAAATTGTTTTCTAAGAGTATTCTAAGATGATCGTTATTCATCATATATAATACTGCTGGTTTTAAGTTTCCTGTTGGAGCATTTGTGCCATGCTTCTGTGACAACTCTGTAAAATGTTGACAATATACACAGCCTATAATACATTTCTCTATTAACATAATATATTGAGCCTCTTCATGTTATCTCTAATGTGGCAACTACAAAAATACAAAGGAGGACAAGAAATAATGTTATGATGTGGAGGCGGACAGGAAGCCGAACCACTGTGTCATGAAGGGAGAGAAGTTTTGATCATCAATGATTTCTACTCAAATATTTGGTACCAGAAGTTTAAAGTGATGAAATAAAAATGTACACACTGAATTATGGAAGAGTTATTTTAATGTACACATCATATAATTTCAGTGTTCAGCTAGACAGAGAGCCTGATTATGATCTATGCACAGTGCCTGGTGCATCCGTTTAACCCATTAATTTGAATGTTTAAAATTATATCCAACGTGAGGAGAGGAACAGCAGTCTTAGAACAATATCTCTAAGTAAATGAGAGTTGCAGTTTAATGGGCTCAAGGTGTCCTCATATGTATGAACCCCATCACTATTATAGAAAGCATACTGCTGATCAGCTCCATTGAGGGACAGCCTTTCAGAATAGGATCTATATTATTCAGCCAGAAAGTTATTAAGTAACATTGGGCTTCCCAAACAGTTCATTAAGGATCTTGGGAAAAAGCAAAGACTTTGACCACCTAAATAAAGTTGTCTAAAATTATATTTTGACATATACACATATATACACATATGTGCATGTGTGTATGTGTATTAAAAAATGTACAATGGCTTTTAATTCCTGTTAGGCAAAGCAGCAATGGAAAAAAATTAAAACCCAAAAGTAGAATTATTCAAAAGTCTCAGTTCAGTTCAGTTCAGTTCAGTCACTCAGTCGTGTCCAACTCTCCGCGACCCCATGAATCACAGCACGCCAGGCCTCCCTGTCAATCACCAACTGTCTACTCGGTTATTGAATATACGTAAGTGGAAAAAATACGAGAACTCCTTTATATCACTCCTCTCTTTTCTTTTAGTAAATAGCTACCAATTTTCAAATGTTTGTCCAGTTTAATGAAAAAAAAATAAAGTTATAGAAAAAATATATATACATAATAGATATACATATATCTATATTAAGTAGACGGATATGTTTGCATAACAAAAAAATATTGATATCAGATTCATTTCCAGTTCCACGCTCAATCTCATCATGAAATAGCCAAAGTTGTAGTTAACTCAAACACTCCAAGAGCTGGGACAGAAATCGAACCTGCAACTGAGATTTTCAGTCACAGTTATGATCACGCTCTAAATCCAACACTTTATTTCATTTCTTGTTCTAAGCAGTCCCGTCTTAAGATTGAAAACTATGAAAACCAAGAGAGAGGAGTAGGAGATTCTAGACTTCCTCGTGTTCCCAGAGTAATTTTAATCAGAGAAACTAGAAAAGCCAGAAACAAAGGAAAATGATCAAGCAATATAGAATAATGATTCTTGAACATTAAGCAAAGTCAAGGATCTTTAGTTCCTCCTCAAGGGCCATAGATAACATTCTGTGAGCAGTTTTAGAGATACTAAAGCCCCAACCAGGCTGAAATGTAAGTACCTAGACCACAGAGTAGTTGGAACCAGATGGTCAATGATGTCGACTCCCAATATCCTTAGGAACAGGCCACTAGTAGAATGTTCCCAAACTAATCACACACCCCATGCCTAACCTCACTCTGTCAAAAAGATAGTTCCCCTGAAAGTATTTGGGGAGTGTGGGTCTTTGAAACACCAGCTGCTAGGACACCTTGCCTGGTTCCACAATAAACTATTGCACAGAAGTGAGTAACCCAAGTTTGGTTGGGTAAGAGTTCAATTCAGTTCAGTTCAGTTCAGTCAGTCAGTCGAATCCAACTCTTTGTGACCCCATGAGTCACAGCACGCCAGGCCTACCCTTCCATCACCAACTCCCGGAGTTCACTCAAACCCGCCTCCATCGAGTTGGTGATGGCATCCAGCCATCTCATTCTCTGTCGTCCACTTCTCCTCTTGCCCTCAATCCGTCCAAGCATCAGAATCATTACCAGTGAGTCAACCCTTCGCAAGAGGTGTCCAAAGTATTGGAGCTTCATATTTAGCATCAGTCCTTCCAATGAACATCCAGGACTGATATCCTTTAGAATGGACTGGTTGGAGCTCCTTGAAGTCCAAGACTCTCAAGAGTCTTCTCCAACACCACAGTTCAAAAGCATCAATTCTTTGGCGATCAGCTATCTTCACAGTCCAGCACTCAAATCCATTATGATCACTGGAAAAGCCATACCCTTGACTAGACGGACCTTTGTTGGCAAAGTAATGTCGCTGCTCTTTAATATGCTATCTGGGTTGGTCATAACTTTCCTCCCAAGGAGTAAGCGTCTTTTAATTTCATGGTTGCAAGCAACATCCGCGGAGCTTTTGGAGGCCCAAAATATAGTCTGACATTGTTTTGCCATCTATTCCCCATGAAGTGATGGGACCAGGTGCCATGATCTTAGTTTTGTGTATGTGGAGCTTCAAGCCAAATTTTTCACTAACCCCTTTCACTTTCAACAAGAGGCTTTTCAGTTCCTCTTCAATTTCTGCCATAAGGGTGATGCCATCTTCATATCTGAGGGTATTGATATTTCTCCCAGCAATCTTGATTCCAGCCTGTACTTCTTCCAGCCCATCGTTCCTCATGATGTATTCTGCATAGAATTTAAATAATCAGGGTGACAATATACAGCCTTGACGTACTCCTGTTCCTATTTGGAACCTGTCTGTTGTTCCATGTCCAGTTCTAACTGTTTCTTTCTGCCCTGCATACAGGTTTCTAAGGAAGCAGGTCAGGTGTTCTGGTGTTCCCATCTCTTTCAGAATTTTGCACAATTTGTTGTTATTCCCACAGTCAAAGGCTTTGGCATAGTCAATGAAGCAGAAATATATGTTTCTCCGGAACTCTCTTGCTTTTTCCATGATCCAGAGGATGTTGGCAATTTGATCTCTGGTTCTTCTGCCTTTTCTAAAACCAGCTGGAAAATCTGGAGGTTCACATATTGCTGAAGCCTGGCTTGGAGAATTTTGAGCGTGACTTTACTAGCGTGTGAGATGAGTGCAATTGTGTGGTAGTTTGAGCATTTTTTGGCATTGCCCTTCTTTGAGAATGGGATGAAGACTGACATTTTCCAATCCTGTGGTCATTGCTAAGTTTCCCAAATTTGCTCCAAATTGAGTGCAGCACTTTCACAGCATCATCTTTCAGGATTTGAAAAGCTTAACTGGAATTCCATCACCTCCACTACCTTTGTCCTTAGTGATACTTTCTAAGGCCCACTTGACTTCACATTCCAAGTTGTCTGGCTCTAGGTCAGTGATCACACCATCGTGATTATCTTGGTTGTGAAGATCTTTTTTGTACAGTTCTTCTGTGTATTCTTGTCACCTATTCTTAATATCTTCTGCTTCTCTTAGGTCCATACAATTTCTGACCTTTATCGAGCCCATCTTTGCATGAAATGTTCCCTTGGTATCTCTAATTTTCTTCAAGAGATCTCTTGTCATTCCCATTCTGTTGTTTTCCTCTATGTCGTTGTATTGATCACAGAGGAAGGCTTTCTTACCTCTCCTTGTTATTCTGTGGAACTCTGCATTCAGGTGATTATATATTTTTTTCTCCTCAGCCTTTCGTTTCTCTTCTTTTCACAGGTATTCGTAAGGCCTCCTCAGACAACTATTTTGCTTTTATGCATTGCTTTTCCATGGGCATGGTCTTGGTCCCTGTCTTCTTTACAATGTCATGAACCTCCATCCGTAGTCCATCAGACACTCTATCTATCAGATATAGTCCCTTAAACCTATTTCTCATTTCCACTGTATAATCATAAGGGATTTGATTTAAGTCATATTTGAATGGTTTAGTGATTTTTCCTACTTTCTTCAATTTACGTCTGAATTTGGCAATAAGGAGTTTATGATCTGAGCCACAGTGAGCTTTGGTCTTGTTTTTTCTAACTGTATAGAATTTCTCCACTTTGACTGCAAAGAATACAATCAATCTGTTTTTTCTGTTGACCATCTGGTGATGTTCATTTATAGAGTCTTCTCTTCTGTTGCTGAAAGAGGTTGTTTGCTATGACCAGTGTCTTCTCTTGGCAAAACTCTATTAGTCTTTGCCCTTCTTCATTCGGTGCTCCAAGGCCAAAGTTGGCTGTTACTCCAGGTGTTTCTTGACTTCCTACATTTA
Source organism: Moschus berezovskii (assembly GCF_049115385.1). Lineage (NCBI taxonomy): Eukaryota > Metazoa > Chordata > Mammalia > Artiodactyla > Moschidae > Moschus > Moschus berezovskii. The sequence goes on along the minus strand of NC_142489.1, from coordinate 29,161,584 downwards.
CATTCCAGTCCCCTCTAATGAAAAGGACATCTTTTTAAAGTGTTAGTTCTAAAGATATTGTAGGTCTTCATAGAACCATTAAACTTCGGCTTTTTATGCGTTACTGGTTGGGGCATAGGCTTTGATTACTGTAATATTGAATGGTCTGCCTTGGAAATGAACAGAGGTCATTCTGTTCATTTGGAGATTGTATCCAAGTACAGCATTTCGGACTCTTTTGTTGACCATGATGACTACTCCATTTCTTCTTAGGGATTCCTGCCCACAGTAGTAGATATAATGGTCATCTGAGTTAAATTCACCCATTCCAGTCCATTTTAGTTCACTGATTCCTAGAATGTCTATGTTCACTCTTGCCATCTCCTGTTTGACCACTTCCAATTTGCCTTGATTCATGGACCTAACAATCCAGGTTCCTAAGCAATATTGCTCTTTGCAGCATCGGAACTTGCTTCTATCACCAGGCACATCCACAACTGGGTACTCTTTCTGCTTTGACTCCATCCCTTCACCTTTTCTGAAGTTATTTCTCCACTGATCTCCAGTAGCATATTGAGCACCTACCGACGTGGGGATTTCCTCATTCACTATCCTATTATTTTGCCTTTTCATACTGTTCTTGGGATTCTCAAGGCAAGTATACTGAAGTGGTTTGCCATTCCCTTCTCCAGTGGACCACATTCTGTCAGACCTCTACACCATAACCCGCCCATCTTGGGTGGCCCCACACAGTATGGCTTAGTTTCATTGAGTTAGACAAGGCTGTGGTCCGTGTGATCAGATCCACTGGTTTACTGTGATCACGATTTCAGTGTGTCTGCCCTCTGACGCCCTCTCGCAATACCTACCATCATATTTGGGTTTCTCTTACCTTGGTTGTGAGGTATCTCTTCACGGCTGCTCCAGCAAAGCACAGCCATTGCACCTTACCTTGGACGAGGGGTATCTCCTCACGGCCACCCTCTCCTGATTTTGAACGTGGAGTAACTCCTCTCGGCCACCACTCCTGGCCTCAGGAGTGGGTAGCTCCTCTCGGCCACCACCGAGAAACACTTCTATTTCAGAAACCAAATAGATTTACTGATGTGATTTATCCATATAAAAATTCGTTAGGAATGAGATTTTGCAGGTTCATGGTTTTGGTTGAGATTTGTGTAAGGAGCCTGTATTTTCAGTTTATGCCTAAGTAAACACTGGTTGAACATTACGCTTCAATTGCTAGGAGACTAGTGACTTTGTGATGTCACAGTGACAGGTCCATTGCTAGGAGATCAGTGACTTTTTGAAACACTGTGATGGTCTGGGAGTTTCCCTCTGTAGGCCAGCCAAGCAGCATTTGAATTTTCAGTGTGTAAAATCACACAAATGAGAAAACTGTTTGAAGAAAGTTTTTTCTGAGATGGCACAAATTTCTTCAGAAATTCAAGATGTGCCTCTTAACGATGAATCCACTGGTTCAAAAACCTCCATCAGACCTTTGCATGATTATACACTTGCTGGAGACTCGGTTTCGTGATCTATTATTGAAAAATATGCTTTTCAGGCTTTGTCTGAGGCAGTTCTGATGAAAAGACCACATTACACATTTTCTGTCTCTGAAAGAGGTGAACTGAATGATTTTTTTTGACTTACTTTTCCACAAAAATTGTGCAATAGAGTGGAAAGTGATCAATTTGAATCTATTTGGTGGGATGAGAGTGACACTTGTATAGTGATCAATGAAGAACTCTTCAAGGAAGAAGTCTTGGAAAGAAAGGCACCTTTCAGGATATTTGAAACCAATAATATGAAATGTTTAGTTTGACAGCTGAACGTTTATGGGTTTAGTAAAAAGCAACAACCTCTTCAAAGATCTGCTTCACTATCTGACTTTCTGGAAGAAGAAAACAACATCTCTCTTTTGAGCAAGGTATTACAAAATGTTCACTTATTGGCAATATGGAAGATTAAATCATGTGACCTAGAAAGCATGTTACCATATGTAGCTAAAACAGAATTTAAAATTGAGATAGCAAATTGTTGAAGAAGCTTTATTTTTTGAAGTTGAAAACAGCTGGAGGATATAGTATTTGACGTTTAACAAACTTTTGAATCAACTTGAAAAAAGATATGAGTCTTGAAGCTACTTAAAGTGGTATTTACTGTATATATACAACGTATTTTTAGTTGAGAAACATAATTGTTTCTACCATGTTAGCTATTAAAACTAATCTGGAGGCGTTTTAGTTGAGGAAATTTAATTAGTATCATTAAAGGAATTTTTTTTTCTTTTTAAAATTTATTTAATTAGAGGCTAATCACTTCATGGGAAATAGACGGAAAAACAGAGGAAACAGTGTCAGACTTTATTTTTGGGCTCCAAAATCACTACAGATGCTGATTGCAGCCATGAAATTAAAAGACGCTTACTCTTTGGAAGGAAAGTTATGACCAACCTTGATAATATATTAAAAATCAGAGGCATTACTTTGCCAACCAAGGTCCGTCTAGTCAAGGATATGGTTTTTCCCGTGGTCATGTATGGATGTGAGACTAGGACTGTGAAGAAAGCTGATCGCCGTAGAATTGATGCTTTTGAACTGTGGTGTTGGAGAAGACTCTTGAGAGCCCCTTGGACTGCAAGGAGGTCCAACCGGTCCATTCTAAGGGAGATAGATCCTGGGTGTTCATTGGAAGGACTGACGCTAAAGCTGAAACTGCAATACTTTGGCCACCTCATTCGACGAGTTGACTCACTGGAAAAGACTCTGCTGCTGGGAAAGGTTGGGGGCGGGAGGAGAAGGGGACGACCGAGAATGAGATGGCTGGATGGCATCACCGACTCTGTGGACACGAGTTTGAGTGAACTCCAGGAGTTGGTGATGAACAGGGAGGCCTGGCGTGCTGTGATTCATGGGGTCGCGGAGGGTCGGACACGACTGAGCGACTGAACTGAACTGAACTTTACATTATTGTATTTGTTTTGCCATCTATTGACATGAATCTGCCCCAGGTGTACGTGTGTTCCCCATCGTGACCCCCCTCCCACTTCCCTCCCTATCCCATCCCTCTGGTTCATCCCAGTACAACAGCCTGAGCATTGTATCATGCATCGAACCTGGACTGTCGATTCGTTGCACATATGATTCATGTTTCAATGCCATTCTCCCAAATCATCCAACACTCGCCCTCTCCCACAGAGACCAAAATTCTGTTCTATACATCTGTGTCTCTTTTGCTGTCTCGTATACAGGGTTATCATTATCACCATTCTAAACTCCATATATATGCCTTAGTATAATGTATTGGTTTTTTTCTTTCTGACTTACTTAATTCTGTATAATAGTCTCCAGTTTCATCCACCTCACTAGAACTGATTCAAAGGTATTTTTTTGATGCCTGAGTAATACTCCATTGTGTATATGTACCAAAGCTTTCGTCTGCAGATGCACATCTAGGTTGCTTCCATGTCCTCACTCTTATAAACAGTGCTGCAATGAATATTGTAGTACATGTGTCTCTTTCGAATCTGGTTTCCTCGGTGTGCATGCCCGGGAGTGCGATTCCTGGATCAAATGGCTGTTCTATTTCCAGTTTTTTAAGGAATCTCCACACTGTCCTCCATAGTGGCTGTACTACTTTGTATTCCCACCAACAGTGTAAGAGGGTTCCCTTTTCGCCACACCCTCTCCAGCATATATCGCATGTCGACTTTTGAATAGCATCCATTCTGACTGGTGTGAAATGGTATCTCATTTTGCTTTTGATTTGCATTTCTCTGATTATAAGGGATAATGAGCAGTTTTTCATGTGCTTTGTTAGCCATCTGTATGTCGTCTTTGGAGAAATATCTGTTTAGATCTTTGGCCCATTTTTTGGTTGGGTCATTTATTTTTATGGCATTGAGCTGCAGGAGCTGCTTGTATATTTTGGAGATTAATTCCTTGTCAGTTTTTTTCATTTGCTATTATTTTATCCCATTCTGAAGGCTGTCTTTTCACCTTGCTTATAGTTTCCTTTGCTGTGCAGAATTTCATTTGAATTAGGTCGCATTTGTTTATTTTGCTTTTAGTTCCAATATTCTGGGTGGTGGGTCATGGAGGATCCTGCTGTGATTTATGTCAGAGAGTGTTTTGCCTATGTTCTCCTCCAGGTGTTTTATAGTTTCTGGACTTACATTTAGATCTTTAATCCATTTTGAGTTTATATTTGTGTATGGTGTTACGGCTGAAACTGCAATACTTTGGCCACCTCATGCGGCGAGTTGACTCACTGGAAAAGACTCTGATGCTGTGAAAGGTTGGGGGCGGGAGGTGAAGGGGACGACGGAGAATGAGATGGCTGGATGGCATCACTGATTCTGTGACATGAGTTTGAGTGTACTCCTGGAGTTGGTGATGGACAGGGAGGCCTGGCGTGTTGTGATTCACGGGGTGGCGGAGAGTCGGACACGACTGAGCGACTGAACTGAACTGAACTCAACTGAATGGTGTTACGAAGTGTTCTAATTTCACTCTTTTACCAGTTTTTCCAACACCACTTGTTAAAGAGACTGGCTTTTTTCCATTTTATATTCTTGCCTCCTTTGTAAAAGATAAAGTGTCCATAGGTGCATAGATTTATCTCTGGGCTTTCTACTTTGTTCCATTGATCTATATTTCTGAGTTATTGCCAGTACCATACTGTCTTGATGATTGTGGCTCTGTAGTAGAGCCTGAAGTCTGGCAGGTTGAGTCTTTCAGTTCCATTCTTCTCCAAGATCACTTTGGCTATTCGAGGTTTTTTGAATTTCCATGCATATTATGAGATTATTTGTTCTAACACTGTGAAAAATACCCTTGGTAGCTTGGTAGGGATTGCATGTAATGTATGGATTACTTTAGGTATTATATACATTTTCACAATATTTTTTATTCTAATCCACGAACACGGTATATATCTCCATCTATTAGTGTCCTATTTGATTTCTTTCACCAGTGTCATAGTTTTCTATATAGAAGTCTTTTGTTTCTTGAGGTAGATATATCTCTATGTATTTTATTATTTTCGTTGCAACAGTGAATGGGATAGTTTCCTTATTTTATTTTTCTATTTTTTCATTATTAGTGTATAGGAATGCAAGGGATTACTCTGTGTTGATTTTAAATCCTACAACTTTACTGCATTCATTGACTAGTTTTCTGGTAGAGTCTTTAGAGTTTTCTGTGTAGAGGATCATGTCATTGGCGAACACTGAGAGTTTTATTTCTTTTTCTCCAGGTTGAATTCCTTTCATGTCTTTTTCTGCTCTGACTGCTGTGGCCAAAACTTCCAGAACTATGTTGAACAGTAGTGGTGAGAGTGGGCACCCTTGTGTGTGCTTTAGAAAAAGGAGAAATTTATTGTTTTGGGGTGAAATATCCTATAGATATCTATTAGGTCTAACTGTTCTATTGTATTTTAAAGTTTGTGTTTCCTTGATAATTTTCTGTTTAGATGATCTATTCATAGGGGTGAGTGGGGTATTAAAGTCTTCCACTATTATTGTGTTGTTGTTAATTTCCCCTTTTATACTTGTTAGTAACTGTCTTACATATTGCAGTGCTCTTATGTTGGGTGCATATATTTATAATTGTATCTTCTTCTTGGATTGATCCTTTGATCATTATGTAGTGTCCTTATTTGTCTCTTTTCACAGCCTTTATTTTAAAGTCTATTTTATCAGATATGAATATTGCTACTCCTGCTTTCTTTTGGTCTCTATTTGGGTGGAATAACTTTTTCCAGCACTTCACTTTCAGTCTGTATGTGTCCCTTATTTTGAGGTGTGTCTCTTGCAGACAACATATATAGGGGTCTTGCTTTTGTATCCATTCAGCCAGTATTTGTCTTTTGGTTGGGACATTTAACCCAATTGCATTTAAGGTAATTATTGGTAAGTATGATACCGTTGCAATTTTCTTTATTGTTTTGGGTTCAAATTTATACACCCTTTCTATGCTTCCTATCTAGAGAAGATCCTTCAGCATTTGTTGGAGAGCTGGTTTGGTGATGCTGAATTCTCTCAGCCTGTGATTGTCTGTAAAGCTTTTGGTTTCTCCTTCATATTTGAATGAGATATGGGTATAGTAATCTTAGCTGGAGAGTTTTTATTTTTTATTTTTTCATCCCTTTCAGTATGTGAGAGTTGGACTGTGAAGAGGGCTGATCGCCGAAGAATCGATGCTTTTGAACTGTGGTGTTGGAGAAGACTCTTGAGATCCCCTTATACTGCAAGGAGATCCAAGCAGTCCATTCTAAAGGAAATCAATCCTGGATCTTCATTGGAGGGAGTGATGCTAAAGCTGAAACTGCAATACTTTGGCCACCACATGCGACGAGTTGACTCACTGGAAAAGACTCTGATGCTGGCAAAGGTTGGGGGCGGGTGGAGAAGGGGACGACCGAGAATGAGATGGCTGGATGGCATCACCGACTCTGTGGACATGAGTTTGAGTGTACTCCGGGAGTTGGTGATGGAAAGGGAGGCCTGGCGTGCTGTGATTCATGGGGTCGCGGAGAGTCGGACACGACTGAGCGACTGATCTGATCTGATCAGTATTTCTTGCCATGGCTTCCTGGTCTTAAGAGTTTCTGCTGAAAGATCAACTGTTATCCTTATGGGAATCGCCTTGTGTGTTTTTTGTTGGTGTTCCCTTACTCCTTTTAATATTTGTTCTTGTGTTTGATCTTTGTTAATTTGATTAATGTTTGTATTGGAGTATTTCCCCTTGGATTTATCCTGTTAGGGACTCTCTGTGTTTCTTGGACTTGGGTGATAAATTCCTTCCCCATTTTAAGGAAGTTTTCAACTATTATCTCTTCAAATATTCGCTCATGGTTTTTCTTTGTGTCTTCTTTTTCTGGGACTTCTATGATTCGTATGTAGGGGCACTTGACATTGTCCCAGAGGTCTCTGAGATTGTCCTCAATTGTTTTAATTCGTTTTTTTTCCCGCTCTGTTTGATTTATTTCTATAGTTCTATCTTCTAGCTCGCTTAACAACTGTCTTCTGCCTCCGTTATTCTATTCTTGGTTCCCTCCAGAGTGTTTCTGATCTCATCTATTGCATTATTCATTGTATATTGACTCTTTTTCATTTCCTCTAGATCCTTATTAAACCTTTCTTGCGTCTTATCGATCCTTGTCGCCAGGTTGTTTATCTGTAACTGCAGTTTGTTTTCAAGATTTTGAATCATTTTCACTATCAGTATTGGAAATTCTATATCAGATAGATTCCCTATATCTTATTCTTTTGTTTTCTTTTTTCGTGGGCATTTATCCTGTTCCTTTACTTGCTGGGTATTTCCTTGCCTCTTCACCTTGCCTATATTGCTGTGTTTGGGGTGGCCTTTCCATCTTTTGGCAGTCTGTGGAGTTTTCCTTATTGTGTAGTTTAATTGCTGTGTGTGGCTTTGGATGGGTGGTTGTCAAGGTTTCCTGGTTAGGGAAGCTTGTGCCGGTGTTCTGGTGGATGGAGCTGATTTCTTCTTTCTGGAGTGGAATGAAGGGTCCAGTAATGAGTTATGAGATGTCAGTGGATTTGGAGTGGCTTTGGGCAGCCTGTATATTGAAGCTCAGGTCTATTCTCCTGCGTTGCTGGATAATTTTCATGGTATGTCTTTCTCTGGAACTTGTTGGCCCTTGGGTGTTGCCTGGTTTCAGTGTAGGTATGGAGGCATTACTTTGCCAACCAAGGTCCGTCGAGTCAAGGCAATGGTTTTTCCCTTGGTCATGTATGGATGTGAGACTAGGACTGTGAAGAAAGCTGATCGCCGAAGAATCGATGCTTTTGAACTGTGGTGTTGGAGAAGACTCTCGAGAGTCCCTTATACTGCAAGGAGATCCAACCAGTCCATTCTAAAGGAGATCAATCTTGGGTGTTCATTGGAAGGACTGATGCTAAAGCTGAAACTGCAATACTTTGGCCACCTCATGCGACGAGTTGACTCACTGGAAAAGACTCTGATGCTGGGAAATGTTGGGGGCGGGTGGAGAAGGGGACGACCGAGAATGAGATGGCTGGATGGCATCACCGACTCTGTGGACATGAGTTTGATTGACCTCCGGGAGTTGGTGATGGAAAGGGAGGCCTGGCGTGCTGTGATTCATGGGGTCGCGGAGAGTCGGACACGACTTCGTGACTGAACTGAACTGAACTGATGGAGGCATTTGATGAGCACCTATCAATTAATATTCCCTGGAACAAGAGTTCTCTGGTGTTCTCAGGATTTGTGCTTAAGCCTCTGGCTCTGGTATTCTTGCAGTAGGCTCAAGACTTCTCCATCTGTCTCTTCCAACTCAGTTCCTTCTGTTTAAGCTTCTTCTGTTTGCTGGTCTCTTCAGTGTCTAATTCCCGTCCTGACACAAGGGGACTGTGGTAGACACTTTTTTAGGCTCACCCATCAGTCGTGCTGTGGGGTGGGAGGTAAGCTGCAGACAAATATCAATGGCATCTGTGGGGAGTGCTTGCCGTGTCTCAGCCACACTGGGTTTGCCCCCACTCTTGGCATGTGTGCTGTCCCAGTCTACACTGCACAGGCTCTAGGTTTCTCTGCTGCAAACCGTCCAAGGCCGGGGCTGGGTTGGATGTACATCTCTGGTCTAAACCGCCCAGGTTCCGGTACTCGGGTACTACACAAAGGCAAAGACTTGGTTGGGCCTGCGTTTTGTGCCCTTCCCCAGTCTGAGCAGCTCAGGTGAGCAGGTGTTTGGCCAGCGGGGTCACTGTGACTTATTGCCTCCCCAGTCCCTGCTGTTCAGTTTTCTGGGTGTACAATCAGCGCACCTTTTCAACGGATATCAACCGGCCAGAACCCAAGAAATCTTGGTTAGCAACGAAGCCTGCATGCAGCTTGGTATTGGATGCCTCACTAGGACCGCGATTGTCTGCTTCTGTCTCTGGCTGTACTTCCCTGCCTGTTTCAGCGGGGGATGGTGGATGGGCTGACCGCAGCTATCTAGCTCTGTTTAGTCCTTTGTTCTGTGAGTGGGTCTGGTGGTGTATTATCTTGGGGCTTTTCGCCTTTTTGTGGGCTAGCTATCCCACAGTCTGCTTAGCTATCTTAAGTTAGCACCCTCAGATTGCACTAGGGGCATTCAGGCCCTGTCCTTACTCTAAGGGATGCAGCCCGCCCCTCCCTGCCCAGTCCCTGCTTGCTGGTAGGGTGTGCGGGCGGCTGCACTTCTTCTCTGCTGGGAGTTACCACTGGACACGTAGTCTGTAGGTTTTAATTATTTATTTATTGTTCCTCCCAGTTATGTGGCCCTCTGAGGTTCCAAGAGTTGTCACAGATTCGCCAGTGAGTGTTTCCAAGTGCTTGGAAACTTCTAGCCTCCCTTCTCGGGATGGACCTCCATCCCGCCCTGTTTTACCTCTCTTTTTATCTTTTGTATTATTTCCTACCTCTTTCGAAGACAATGGCCTGCTTTTCTGGTTGCCTGATGTCCTCTGCCAGCATTCAGAAGTTGTTTTGTTGGATTTACTCAGCGTTCAATTTTTCTTTTGATGAATTTCTGAGGGAGACATCTGTCACCCCGTCCTATTCCTCCTCCATCTTCCCATCTTCCTATCTGCTCCCTCACAGTAATATTTAAAATTCATTCAATCCTAAGATTTATTTCTTTCAGACCCTACAGTTCCCATATTTGTTTACAAAAAATGCATTGCACCATCTGCTATTATACCACCTTAGTTATTATTTGTTACTACTTTCATTAAGTATTTAATCATAGAGTGATTTGAAGAAGTAACACTAGAGACATTGAGTGTCATTTTTCAGTCAACAAGTTGTCTTCAACTCTTTTGTGACGGCATGGACTGCTGCACAACAGCCTCTCTATCTTTCAGTATCTCCCAGAGTTTGTGCCAATGCATGTCCATTGTTTTTCTGATACCGTCCAGCCATCTTATCCTCCATTACTCCCTTCCTCTCCTGTCATCAAACTTTAAAAGCATCATGAATTTTCCAGTGAATTGACACTTTGCGTCAGCTGTCCAAAACTGAACTTTCAACTTCATCATTAGTCCTTCGAATGAATACTTGTTTGATTTCATTTAGGATGAATTGGCTAAATCTCCTTGCAGTCCATGGGCCCCCTAAGAGTCTTTAACTTTTCGGGATTCAAAATCACTGCAGATAGTGATGGCAGCTATGAAATTAAAAGACGCTTTCTCTTTGGAAGGAAAGTTATGACAAACCTAGATAGCATATTAAAAAACAGGGACATTCCTTTGCCATCAAAGGTCCATCTAGTCAAGGCTATGATTTATTCAGTGGTCATATATGAACGTGAGAGTTGGACTGTAAGGGAAGCTTAGTGCTGAAAAATTGATGCTTTTGAACTGTGGTGATGGTTCCAGACTCTTGAGAGACCGTTGGATTGCAAGGAGATCCAACCAGTCCATCCTAAAGGAGATGAGCCCTGGGTATCCATTGGACTATGTCATGGTGAAGTTGAAACTCCAATAGTTTGACACCTGATGTGAAGAGATGACTCATTGGAAAATACCCTAATGTTGGGTAAGATTGAGGGCAGGAGGAGAAGGGGATGACAGAGGATGACATGTTTGGATGGCATTGCCGATCAGTGGACATGAGTTCGGGTGGTCTCTGGGAGTTGGCATAGTCAATGAAGCAGAAAAAGGTGTTTTTCTGGAACTCTCTTGCTTTCTCCATGATCCAGCGGATGTTGGCAATTTGACCTCTGGTGCCTCTGGCTTTTCTAAAACCTGCTTGAACATCTGGGAGTTCACGGTTCACATAATGCTGAAGCCTGGCTTGGAGAATTCTGAATATGACATTACTCGCGTGTGAGATGAGTGCATTGTGCGGTAGTTTGAGCATTCTTTGGCATTGCTTTTCTTCGGAATTGGAATGAAGACTGAACTTTTCCAGTCCTGTGGCCACTGCTGAGTTTTCCAAGTTTGCTGGAATACGGAGTGCAGCACTTTCACAGCATCATCTTTCAAGATTTGAAATAGCTCAACTGGAATTCCATCAACTCCACTAGCTTTGTTCGTAGTGATGCTTTCTAAGGCCCATTTGACTTCACATTCGAAGATGTCTGGCTCTAGGTCAGTGATCACGTTATCGTGATTATCTTGGTCGTGAAGATCCTTTTCATACAGTTCTTCTGTGTACTCTTGCCATCTCTTCTTAATATCTTCTGCTTCTGTTAGGTCCATACCATTTCTGTCCTTTATCGAGCCCATCTTTGCATGAAATGTTCCCTTGGAATCTCTAATTTTCTTGAAGAGATCTCTTGTTTTTCGTATTCTGTTGTTTTCCTCTATGATTTTGCATTTATCACAGAGGAAGGATTTCTTCTCTCTCCTAGCAATTCTTTGGAATTCTGCATTCAAAGGCTTATATCTTTCCTTTTCTCCTTTGCTTTTCACTTCCTTTCTTTTCACACCTATTTGTAATGCCTCCTCAGACAGCCATTTTGCTTTATTGTATGTCTTTTCTTGGGGATGGTCTTGGTCCCTGTCTCCTGTACAATGTCACGAACCTCTGTCCAGAGTTCATCAGGCACTCGATCTATCAGACCGAGTCCCTTAAATCTATTTCTCACTTCCACTGTATAATCATAAGGGATTTGATTTAGGTCATATGTGAATGGTCTAGTGGTTTTCCCTACTTTCTTCAATTTCAGTCTGAACTTGGCAATAAGGAGATTAGGACCTGAGACACAGTCAGATCCCGGTCTTGTTTTTGCTAACTGTATAGAACTTCTCCATCTTTGGCTGCAAAGAATATAATCAATCTGATTTCGGTGTTGACCATCTGGTGATGTCCATGTGTAGCATCTTCTCTTGTGTTGTCGGAAGAGGGTGTTTGCTATGACCAGTGTGTTCTCTTGACAAAACTCTATTAGCCTTTGCCCTGCTTCATTCCGTGCTCCAAGGCCAAATTTGCCTGTTACTCAAGGTGCTTCTTGACTTCCTACTTTTGCATTTCAGTCCCCTGTAATGGAAAGGACATCTTTTTTGGATGTTAGTTCTACAAGGTCTTGTAGGTCTTCATAGAACCGTTCAATTTCGGCTTCTTCAGCGTTACTGGTTGGAGCATAGGCCTGGATTACTGTAATATTGAATGGTTTTCTTGGAAACGAACAGAAATCATTCTGTCATTTTTAAGGTTGCATCCAAGTACTGCATTTCGGACTCTTTTGTTGATCATGATGGCTAGTCCATTTCTTCTAAAGAATTCCTGACCTCTGAAGTAGATATGATGGTCATCTGAGTTAAATTCACCCATTCCAGTCCATTTTAGTTCACTGATTCCTAGAATGTTTATGTTCACTCTTGCCATCTCCTGTTTGACCACTTCCAATTTGCCTTGATTCATGGTCCTAACATTCCAGGTTCCTATGCAATATTGCTCTTTACAGCACCGGACCTTGCTTCTATCACCGGTAACATCCACAAATGAGTATTGCTTTTGCTTTTTCTCCATCCCTTTATTCCTTCTAGAGTTATTTTTCCACTGATATCCAGTACCATACTGGGCACCTACCGACCTGGGGAATTCCTCATTCAGTATCCTATTATTTTTCCCTTTGATACTGTTCATTGGCCTCTCAAGGCAAGCATACTGAAGTGATTTGCCTTTCCCTTTTCCACTGGACGACATTCGGCTGTGTGGATTACAATAAACTGTGGAAAGTTCTAAGAGACGGGAATACCAGACCACCTTACCTGCCTCTTGAGAAACCTGTATGCAAGTAAAGAAGCAACAGTCAGAATTTTACATGGAACAACAGACCGGTTTCAATGGGAAAAGGAGTATGTCAAGGCTGCATATTGTCACCTTGCTCATTTAACTTATATGCCGAGTACATCATGAGGAACACTGGGCTGTAAGTAGGACAAGCTGGAATCAAAATTGCTGGGAGAAATATCAGTAACCTCAGATATGCAGATGACACTAACCTTATGGCAGAAAGTGAAGAGGAACTAAAAAGCCTCTTGATGAAAATAAAGGAGGAGAGTGAAAAGGTTGTCTTGAAGCTCGAGGTTAAGAAAACAAAGATCATGGCATCTGGTCCCATCACTTCATGGGAAATAGATGGAAAAACAGTGGAAACAGTGTCAAACTTTATTTTTTGGGCTCCAAAATCACTGCGGATGCTGATTGCAGCCATGAAATTTAAAGACGCTTACTCCTTGGAAGGAAAGTTATGACCAACCTTGATGGTATATTAAAAAGCAGAGGCATTACTTTGCCAACCAAGGTCCGTCTAGTCAAGGCTATGGTTTTACCCGTGGTCATGTATGGATGTGAGAGTTGGACTGTGAAGAAAGCCGATCACCAAAGAATTGATGCTTTTGAACTGTGGTGTTGAAGAAGAGTCTTGCGAGTCCCTTAGACTGCAAGGAGATCCCACCAGTCCATTCTAAAGGAGATCAATCCTGGGTGTTTATTGCAAGGACTGATGCTAAAGCTGAAACTGCAATACTTTGGCCACCTCATGCGACGAGTTGACTCACTGGAAAAGTCTCTGATGCTGAGAAAGTTTGGGGGCGGGAGGAGAAGGGGACGACGGAGAATGAGATGGCTGGATGGCATCACCAACTCTGTGGACATGAGTTTGAGTGAACTCCGGGATTTGGTGATGAACAGGGAGGCCTGGTATGATGTGATTCATGGGGTCAGAAGGAGTCAGACACGACTAAGTGACTGAGCTGAACTGAAGAGTCTTCGGCAGCGGCACAGTTGAAAGCCATCATTTCTCCTTTTCTCAGTTTTCTTTATATTCCAGCTCTCACATCTGCACATGACTACTGGATGAAAAACAGGGGCGTGTGAAGTGGAGGCCTTTATTACCAAGGTGAATGTCTCTGCTAAATACAATGTCTAGATTTGCAATAGAGTTTTCTCCAAGAAGAAATTTTCTTTTACCTGATGACAACTCTTCACCTGATTGGAAGAATATGGTCCACTGTCATAGGCAATGGCAAAGCACTTCGGTATTTTGCTTTGATTACCCCATGATATCCATGAAAAACGGAAAAAGAGGACACTGAAAGATTTCGGTAGGTGCCCAATATGCTTCTAGAGGTCAGAGGAGAAATAACTCCAGAAATAATGAAGCAATTGATCCAGAGCAAAATCAGTAACCAGTTGTGAATGGGACTGGCGATGGAAGAAGGGTTTGATGCTATTAAGGACAATACTGCATAGAAACGTGGAATTTTAGGTCCATGAGTCAAGGCAAATTGGAAGTGTCAAACAGGAGATGACAAGAGTGAACACTGACATTCTAGGAATCGGTGAACTAAGATGGAATGGGAGAATCTGTTACTGTGGGCAGGAATCCCTTTGAAGAAATGGAGTAGCCATCATAGTCAACAAAAGAGTCCAAAATGCAATACTTGGGTGCAGTCTCAAAAATGACAGAATGATCTCTGTTCTTTTCCAAGGCAAAGGATTTACTGTCATAATAATCCAAATCTCTGCTCTTATCAGTAACACTGAAGACGCTGAAGTTGAAAATTCTATCAAGACCTACAAGACCTTCTAAAACTAACACCCAAAAACGATGTCCTCTTCATTATAGGGGACTGGAAAGTAGAAGCAGGAATTCCAGAAACACATGGAGTACCAGGCAAATTGGCCTTGGAATACAGAATGAAACAGGGCAACGGCTAATTGAGTTCTGCCAAGAGAACACACGGGTCAAGTAAACACCCTCTTCCAACAACACAAGAGAAGACTCTACACATGGACATCACCACATGGTCGACACTGAAATCAGATTGATAATGTTCTTGGCAGCCAAAATAGAGAAGCTCTATACATTTAGCAAAAAGAAGACAGGAAGATGACTGTGGTTCAGATCCTGAACTCCATATTGCCAAATTCAGACAGAAGTTGAAGAAAATGGAGAAAACCACTATATCATTCAGGTATGACCTAAATCTAATCCTTTATGTCTATACACTGGAAGTGCAAAATACATTTAAGGGACTAGATTTGATTGACAGAGTGCCTGATGGGCTATGGATGGAGGTACCGGACATTGTACAGGAGACAGGGATCATGACCATCCCCAGGAAAAGAAAGGCAAAAAATGAATGGCTATCTGAGGAGGCCTTACAAATAGCTTTGAAAACAAGGGAGACAAAAAGCAAAAGAGAAAAGGAAAGATATATACATTTGAATGCAGATTTCTAAGGAAAAGCAAGGAGAGAAAAAAAAAGCCTTCCTCAGGGATCAGTGCAAAAAAAGAAGGGAAACAATAGAATGTGAAAGACGAGAGATCACTCCAAGAACATTGGAGATCCCACGAGAACATTTCATGCAAAGATGGACTTAAAAAAGCACAGGAAAAAAAAAAAAAAGCACAGAAACGGTAGGGTTCTAACTGAAACAGAAAATATAAAGAAGAGATGGTAAGAATACACAGAAGAACTGTGGAAAAAAGATCTTCACGACCCAGATAATCACGATGGTGTGATCACTCACCTAGAGCCAGACTTCTTGGAATGTGAAGTCAAGTGGGCCTTAGGAAGCATCACTACGAACGAAGCTAGTGTAGGTGTTTGGATGTCAGTTGAGCTTTTTCAAATCCTGAAAGATGATGCTTTAAAAGTGCTGCACTCAATAGGCCAGCTAATTTGGAAAATTCAGCAGTGGCCACAGGAGTGGAAAAGAGCAATATTAATTTCAATCCCAAAGAAAGGCAATGCCATAGAATGTGCAAACTACCGCACAATTGCACTCATCTCAAATGCTAGTAAAATAATGCTCTATATTCTCGAAGCTAAGCTTCAGCAATACGTGAACTGTGAACTTCCAGATGTTCAAGCTGGTTTTAAAAATGGCAGAGGAACCGGAGATCAAATTGCCAACATCCAGAAGAGAGCTCCAGAAAAGCATCTCTGTCTTCTTTACTGACTATGCCAAAGCCTTTGACTGGGTGGATCAGTATAAATGGCGGAAAATTTGAAAGAGATGGGAATACCGGACCACCCGACCTGCCTCTTGAGAAACCTATATGCAGATCATGAAACAACAGTTAGAACTGGTCATGGAACAACAGACTGGTTCAAAATAGGAAAAGGAGTAAGTCAAGGCTGTATGTTATCACCTTGCTTATTTAACTTATATGCAGAGTACATCATGAGAAGTGCTGTGCTGGAGGAAGCACAAGCTGGAATCAAGGTTTCTGGGAGAAATATCAACAACGTCAGATATGCCAACGACACCGCCCTTTCGGCAAAAAGTGAAAAATAACTAAAGAACCTCTTGATGACAGTGAAAGAGGATAGTGAAAAAGTTCGCTTAAAGCTCAACATTCAGAAAACTAAGATCATGGTATCTGGTCCCATCGCTCTATGACAAATAGGTGGGGAAACAGTGAAAACCGTCGCTGACTATTTCTTAGGCTCCAATGGTGATTGCAGCCATAAAATTAAAAGACACTTATTACTTCAAAGGAAAGTTATGACCAGCCTAGTCAGCATATTAAAAAGCAGAGGCATTACTTTGCCAACAAAGGTCCGTCTGGTAAAGACTATGGTTTCTCCAGTGGGCATGTATGGATGTGAGAGTTGGACTTTAAAGAAATCTGAGCGCTGAAGAATTGATGCTTTTGAACTGTAGGGGAGGCGAAGACTCTTGGGAGTCCCTTGGACTGCAGGGAGCTCCAACCAGTCCATCCTAATGGAGATCAGTCCTGGGTGTTCATTGGAGTGATTGATGTTGAAGATGAAATTGCAATACTTTGGCCACCTGATGTGATTAAGTGACTCTCTGGGGAATTTCCTGTTGCTACGAAATATTGAGGGCAGGAAGAGAAAGGGATGACAGAGGATGAGATGATTGGATAGCATCACCAACTCAATGGACATGAGTTTGTGTAAACCCAAGGAGTTGGTAATGGACAAGGAGGCCTGGCGTGCTGCGGTTAATGGGTCGCAAAGAGTCGGATATGACTGAGCGACTGAAGTGAACAATACATAGAATTTAAATAAGCAGCCTTGTCATAATCCTTTCTCTAATTGGAAGCAGTCTGTTGTTTTCCATCCAGTCCTAACTGGTGCTTCTTGGTCTGCATACAGATATTTTAGGAGGCGGGTCAGGTGATCTGGTGTTCCTATCACTTTAAGAATTTTCCAGCATTTGTTGTGATCCACACAGTCAAAACCTTTGTTATAAACAACGAAGTAGAAGAATATGTTTATTTGTTTGTTTGTTCCTGGAGCTCTCTTGCTATTTTCATGATCCCACCGATTTCGGATATTAGATTTGTGGCTTCTCTTACGGAGAACTTAAGCACTGGACATAGTGATTTATACCTGGAGCCCTGAGGGAAAACCAGCGCCACTTGCTCGTGGTCATGGTTCCCGCCAACACCAAGGTGACACAAGATCTTCAGTTTCTATGAAGTTCTGGGAAATGAGTTCTTTAAAATCAAACAAGCAAACAGACAAGCAAACAAAGGTGAAACCCTTGAAAACCGTCTGGGTCATATACAGAGATTTCTGTCCCACTTCTCTGAGCTCTACTCCATCTATTTACCTATTTCTCCATCTTTAGCTGTTAAAAGGACATAAAGAAGGGAACTTTTGTTGGTATATGTTTAACAAAAATTGAGCTTCACTAAATTCTAAGGTAGGTCAGGTTTCGAGGTTTACCTTTTCCTTTAATTTGTATCAGCCTTGCTGTGATCATGAGCGTCCACAATATTTTAACCGTTTCTCATTCCCAATTGCATCTTTGGAATTTCGGAAAGATTCACTCGAGCAAAGAGCCTGTATAATTTATTTTGTCTTGAAAGAGATGCAAGAAAATTCATGGGTAATATTTTCATTCATTCCATACGTCTAACAGTGGAGTAGGAAATGGCCACAGGAAGCAACTATCTTGCCTGGTAAATCCCATGAGCAGAGGAGCCTGGTGTTCTCCATTTCCTTTGGTTGCAAAGAGTTGGACAAGACTGAACATATAAACAAACATGTATCTTAGTGTGAGATGCAATTGTGTTTATTTATTATCTCATAGGACTTTGTGTTGCTCACACTGAAGGGCCTAACATTTTTCTAAATTATCTCTGTGACTGTATTAAAGTTCACTGCCTGTCTTTTACCTTCAAAGAAAGAAGAAAGATGACCAAGAAGGAAACAAAAACATATCCTATGAGGAGAGTCTTATGCTTCTTCTTTACCATCCAAGAATTGAAACTTCTTTCCTAGTATACGAAATAAAGACACTGTTTTGACTTTAGAGAATCTGGTCCACTGGGATGTTTCATTTCCTATTTTGGAATGATAAACTCTAATTTAAGTTTTACTTGTCTGGACTAGTAAGGATCACAATGGAAAGATATGGAACTGAGAGGAAATGATAATCTTGATACCAACATATACCTCTTCCTTTCTAGGAGCAGGCTGCTTTATGCATTTAACAGGTCTGTCGTAGAGAGAAAAAACCCAAGAACTTTCACCCCACATATATGTGGCTTTGTGTCTGTCTTTCCCATGCTGTCTCATCATTTTTTATGTCACATGTGAAAGGACTTATTAATTCCATCGTATTACCCACTTCTTTCCATAGCAAGAGTGAGCATATTCTTTATATTCTTTCCCACAAGTTACAGGACCTTTACCAAGAATTTATCAGGAAGGCTGGGACTCCCTTTTCTGAAGGCGTTCTCAGTATTAGGGAAGTTTTCCAGGTCTTTTTAGCATATTTGTCTATTTCACACTTTAATGAGATTGATAATAGGTCATGAGGGTTGTTCAGTTGCCTTCATGAGCAACAGCTAAGAAGTACTTATGGAGGTACCTGATGCTCAGGGGAACATGGAGATGATGTTAGGAAGAAGAAAGGATGGGCTCCACAGTGACATACTTGAAGGCCTCAGTCACAGTGGGTTAGACTACTCATTGCTACAGTAAAAGAAAAGTGGATGACGATGAAGTCATAAGCATTCATGTCATGAACCTAAGGTAGAAGTTGGAATGTCCGGTTTAGATTTGACATCAAACTGGTTCATCCCCGCTAGGCTGGGTATTGACGAGTGGATAGAGTTAATGAGAGCTAACAGGGAGAAAAAGAGACTTTTTCTTTTCCTGTAAGACAAGTGAACTTGTTTCATGGTTACTGAATTCTCATCAGAGCTTCCTCCACACTATTATATCAGTCACCTATTTCATGGACTCATCCTTCTCGGTTGTCCCGCATCACCAGTTTTGCATGCCTTGCTTCATTCAACGACCTTCAACTGGTTGTCTGTTCTCCATACGATAATATACATGTTTCAATGTTTCATGTTTCAATGTTATTCTTTCCTAGCATCCCACCCTCGCCTTCTCCCACAGAGTCCCAAATTCTTTTATTTATATATGTATCACTTTCATTGTCTCGCTTATAGCATCGTTGTTACCTCTTTCTAAATTTCATATGTAAGGTTTCGTATACTGCGTTGGTGTTTCTCATTCTGGCTTGCTTCCCTCTGTATAGTAGGTTCCAGTTTCATCCACCTCTTAGCACTGACTCAAACGTGTCCCTTTTTTAATAGCTGAATATTCCATTGTGTATACAGACAGCATCATCCTTAACCATTCATCTTCGAACCGGACATCAAGGTTGTTTCAAAAGTCCAAGCTATTGTCAATAGTGCTCCAATGAACATTGGAGTACATATGTCTCATTAAATTCTAGTTTTCTTGGTGTGTATGCCCAGAAGTGGGATCACTGTGTCTCATGGTAATTCTATTTCCTTTTTTTTTTTTTTAGTAAGAAACCTCCACACTGTCCTCCATAGTGCCTTCCCACCAACAACGTAAGAAGGTTCCCTTTCTCTGCTCCCTCTCCAGCATTGCTGGCTTGTAGAGTTTTTTGATGGTAGTTTTTGATGGTAGCTTTAGACCCGTGTGAAACGGTACCTCACTGTAGTAGTGATTTGCGTTTCTCTGATAATGAGTGATGTTGAGCAGATTTTCCTGTGTTTGTTAGACATCTGTATGTCTCCTTCGGAGAAATCTCTTTAATTCTTTGTGCCACTTTTTGATGGATTGCTTATTTTTCTGGTATTGAACTGCATGAGCTACTTGTGTATTTTGGAGATACTTTGTTTTCAGTTACTTTCTTTACTCTTATTTTCTCCCATTGGTAAGGCTGCCTTTTCAGCTTGCATATTGTTTCCTTCATTGTGTAAAACTTTCAGGCTTAATGAGGTCCCATGTTTGTTTTAGTTTTTATTTCCATCACTCAGGGGGGCCACAGAGAATCATGCTGTGATTTGTGTTACAGTCTGTTCTACCTACGTTTTCCTCTGAGAGTTATATAGTTTCTAGACTTACGTTTATATCTTTAATCCGTTTTAAGTGAATTGTTGTATAGGGTGGTAGAATGTGTTTTAGCACATTCTTTTTACAGTTGTTGACCATTTTCTCCAGCACTGCTTTTTAAAGTGGTTTCTCTCCTCCGTTATATATTTCTGCCTCCTTTGTCAAAGATAAAGTGTCCATATGTGTGTGGATATATCTCTGAGCTTTCTATATTGTTCCATTAATCTATATTTTTGTCTTGTGCCAGTACCTTACTTTCTTGATGACTGTAGCTTTGTAGTATGACCTGAAGTCAGGCATGTTGATCCCACTATTTCCATTCTTCTTTTTCAAGATTGCTTTAACTTTTAGAGGTTGAAATTGTTTGTTCTTGTTCTGTGGAAACAACAACATTCATTTTCACATATTGATTCTTCTGATCTAAGAAGCTGACAAATTTCTCGGTCTGTTTCTATTATCTTTATTTCTGCAGGGGTTTAGTTTTCTATATATAAATACAGGTCTTTTGTTTCTTTAGGTAAATTTATTCCTAAGTACTTTGTACTTCTCTTTGCAATGGAGAATGGGGTTTTTCCCATTAAAATTCTGAAAACATTATCAGTTTATGGGTCAGAGAGTTCTTTAACAGTTTCCTTTCTGTGAGAACCTGGGTATGAACTGTAGGCTTCTTTTGAACTTTAAAGCTTATTTTCAAGAGGTAGTGGTGTATGTCTTTTCAAGGTTTGCTGTAACAGCATGCCATATAGCAGGTAGCTTCAATAAAGATTTTCTCATACTTCCAGGGATCTAGCCAGTAATCAAAGGGTTGCAAGATTTTCTTTCTTCTGAGGCCTCTTTTGGATGATAAAACATCTTCACATGGCTTTGTCTCCACATATTAATGTCTCTGTGTTTTCTGTGTCTGCTCTCCTTTCCTTGTAAAAACCCAGTCCTGTATATCAAAATATCTACCTAAAAACCCTATTGGCAAAAAGGTTCAGAAAGCAATTATACATTGCTCACAATTTTGACTCTGTACAAGGTACAGTGAGTTCAGTTCAGTCGTTCAGTCATGTCCGACTATCTGTGACCCCATGAATCACAGCACGCCAGGCCTCCCTGTCCTTCACCAACTCCCAGAGTTCACTCAAACTCATGTCCATCGAGTCGGTGATGCCATCGTCTTCAAAGTACACATTTTGAGAGGACAAAATTATTCTACGATATTGATTTTCTTCTTTTCACTTGTTACTGTGGTATACTAATCTGTCTCTGAGTGTTCCCCCCACTAATCAGATCTACCCAATTCAGAAAGCAGATTGTCAAGAAAAATGGGGTTTTGGGGACTAATTCAACTGTGAACAAGATTCAGTTTCTTGCCAACCTCCATATCCTCAACATAAAGACATTAGGGAAAGAAAACTATTTATTTTGTATAAGTATTAAAGCAAACTGTGATGCACATATACGAACTACAAAATTGTTGTAAAGTCAAAATACATACATACATACATATATATATATATATATATATATATATATATATATATATATATATATATATATATTATATGTCTACTTGGAAATCAGTTCATTACAATATTTTCAAAGTTATAAGTATTCTTCAAATAGACCTGATGACATCTGTCACAGCAATCTGGTCCTTAATTAACTTGATCATTGGGGTAGCCATCAGTGTTTGCTAATTTGTTTTTATTACTATTATTATTTTAAATGTATTTATTTGAATTGGAGGCTGATTACTTTCCAATGTATTGGTTTTGCCATACATTGACATGAATCCACCCCGGGTGTACATAGGTTCCCCATCTAGACCCCCCTCCAACTCCTTCCGCATCCCATACCTCTAGTTCATCCCAGTGCACCAGTTAATTTGTTTTATACTGGAAAAGGATAAACTTCTCATGTACACATGATAGAATGTGGTTTTGAAATGAGGCACTCTCTCATCCACAGAAGTGAGACATAGATGTTACTGCTAAAAATACCCAATATTATTAGGCTAAGATATTTTCAAAGATTGACGTTTACATACTAGAGGTTTTCATTGCACAATAATGCAAGATATGTGGCTTATTCCTTTAATTACACCAAACTCCTCAATCCCAACTCACTTAGAGGAAAGGTAAGTGAGGGTTGTGATAAGGTGTTGCAAATATCTTGCTGTCAGGTTCTCTTACTTCTGTTATTGAGGTAAGGTCACAGTCAAGTAATACTGTCTCTGTAAACCTGTACTGAAGAAAATATCAATCCGTATTCTGAAAGGAAATATCCTAAAAGGACTTTCATCATCCAACAGCCTGGTTAGAAGGAGGGTTTCCCTCTGAAGGGTGGTTATCCTGTCTGGGCGTAGGCTAGATCTGAACGTCTGGTCTTGGTTCTCCCATCAGTGCCCAGTCCCAGCTGAAGGGGAAGCTGTCTGTTCTCTGTGTCCTTCTATTTCCAAGGTTCTCATACTTTGTCCAGTCATTTTAATGAGGGAGTCAGGTGCCCGAAACACAGTTGGTCCTCGGTCTCCTCATACTATCCAAAAGGGGGCTGGGTGTCATAGACTGTTACCCCTACAGTTTGCCACAGCCATTAGGTCATGGAGGGGAGCATCGGACGTGTGGCTACTTCTTCGAACCCTGGTGGAGGCCAGTGAATGGCTCCATCAAGGGTACTGTGCCTCTGCAATGCATAGTCTTTTGCCTGTCCAGAAACTCTGCCTTTCACTACCCAGCCCTAGGGTAGAAGGCCTAGAGGGCCCTGAGAATGGGAGCAATGTATATTCCACTGCACTCCATTGAACGTGTGACTGTGGTTGCAGTTGTACTTCCAACTTCACTAATAATCTTGAGCTAAGATCTGCAGATTTATGTCCGTCCTGTCTCTATTAGACACCTTTCTTGGAGAAATATTTGACCTACGATACAAGTTGGTAACTTGAACAATCATGGTCCATTTTGAACAGGCTCTGATAACCACTTTTAACTCACTTTTTAAAAATTCAGATATTTTTACAAACACCATCACGTGATTAAAGTTTCTGTCACATTGTAACTGAAATATTTTATTTACCGTCATGTTCTCAAGGACCAAAATATTGCAAATGGTGGAACCATTTATTTCTTCACTGCTTGAGGTACAGTTGACTTGTAATATTGCATTAAGCAATCTTGTTTTATAAAAATTATACAATCTTATCTTAGATTTTTTCTACTATGTCAAAATGAAGGACACTTATGTGTACATGAATCCCTGAATTTTCAGACTTCCTTCACATTTAGGTCATCAGAGAACACCATGCAGAATTCTTTTTTCTTCTTTACTCCTTTTTCATAATTTACTTTAAAAACTAAGTGGACAATAAACATAATTGAATATTGGGATTTTTTTTTAATATACACATATTAATGATCCATAATTATACAAGGAGGTCAGTTTTCATTTCAATCTTAAAGAAAGCCAGTGCCAAAGAATTTTCACACTACCACACAAATGCAATCGTCTTACACACGAGCACAATAATGATTGAAATTCTCCAAACCAGGCTTCAACAGTACGTAAACCATGAACTTCCAGGTGTTCAAGCTTGATTTTTAAAAGGCAGAGGATCCAGATATCAAATTGTCAATAGCCTTTGGATCAGCAACACAGGAAGAGAGTTCCAGAAGAAAAAAGTCTACTTCTGCATCGTTGACTACACCAAAGCCTTTGACTACGGGTCACAACAAACTATGGAAAATTTATCGAGAGATGATAATACCAGACAACCTGCCCTGCCTCCTGAAAAATCTGTATGCAGGTCAAGTCGCAACGGTTAGAACTGGAAATGGAACAGCAATCTGAATCCAATGGGAAAGGAGTATGTCAAGGCTGTATGCTGACATGCTGCTTATTTAAATTATATGCAGATTACATCATGTGAAAGGCCTGGTTGAATAAGCACACACTGGAATCAAGATAGACAGGTGAAATATCAATAATCTCTTAGCTGGTGATGGCACCATATTTATGGCAGAAAGGGAAGATGAACAAAAGAGCCCCTTGATGAAAGTGAAAGTGGAGATTGAAATAGATGACATAAAAATCAAAATTCAGAAAACAATGATGATGTCAACCGGTCCCATCACTTCATGGCAAATAGAAGGGGAAACAATGGAAAGAATGTGAGACTATTTTTTTTTGCCAGTGGTGCGGTTTGGGGAATGGAACTGTAATCAAAATCACAGCAGATTGGGAATGCAGCCATAAAAATAAAAGATGCTTTCTCTTTGTAAGAAAAAAATGACCAAACTAGACAGCATATGTAACATCAGAGAGATTACTTTCCAAAATATTTCTGGCTAATCAAAGTTATGGTTTTTCCAGTAGTCATGTATGGATGGGAGATTTGGACTATAAAGAAAGCTGAGCACCAAAGAATTGATACTTTTGAACTATGATGTTGGAGAAGAGGCTTGAGAGTCTTTTGGAGGGCAAGGAGATCAAAGCAGTACATCCTAAAGGAAATCAGTCCGGAATATTCATTGGAAGGACTGGTGCTGAAGCTGAAACTCCAACACTTTGGTCACGGGGTGTAAAGAACTGACTCATTGGAAAAGACCCTGATGCTCGGAAAAATTCAAGGTGGGAGGATAACAGTAGACAGAAGATGGGATGATTGGAGAGCATCACTGACTTAATGAACATGAGTTTGTGCAAACTCGATGAGTTAGTGATGGACAGGGCGGACTGGCATGCTGCAGTGCATAGGGCCACAAAGATTTGTCAATGACTGAGCCACTGAACTGGCATGGCCCTACCTGTCAGAACAAGAACCAGTTTCCCTTAGTCAGTCTTCCCCATCAGGAAGCTTCCACAACCTATTGACCTTATCTGTCAGAAGGCAGAACGAATGAAAACCATAATCTCAGAAAGCTAACCAAACTGATCACATGGGACACAGCCTTGTCTAACTCACTCAGTGAAACTATGTGTCATGCTTGTAGGGCCACCCATGATGGACGGGTGATGGTAATGGGCTCTGACGAATCGTGGTCCTTGGAGAAGGGAATGGAAAACCTCGTCAGTGTTCCTGCCTGAAGAACTCCATGAGCAGCATGTAAAGGCAAAATATAGCATACTGAAAGACAAATTCCAAGGTTGATAGCTGCCCAATATGATATAGGAGATCAGGGCAGAAGAAACTCCAAAAAGAATGAAGCGATGGAGCCAAAGCAAAAACAAATTCCCACTTGCAGATGTGACTAGTGATGGAAGAACACCCCGATGCTGTAAAGAGCAAGATTGCATAGGAACTTTAAAAGTTAGGTCCACGAATCAAGGTAAATAGGAAGGGGTCAAAACGGCAATGTCAAGAGTGAATGAACATTGACATTTTAGGAATCAGTGAACTAAAATGGACGGGAATGGATGAATTTAACTCAGATGACCATTATGTCTACTACAGTGGGAAAGAATCCCTCAGAAGAAATGGAGTAGCCATCATAGTAAAAAAAAAAGAGTCTGGAATGTAGTATTTGGTGACAATCTGAAAAATGACAGAATGATCTCTGTTTCTTTCCAAGGGAACCCATTCAATAGCACAGTAATCCAAGTCTGTGCCCTGACCAGTAATGCTAAAGTAGCTATAATGGAACAATTCTATGAAGACCTACAAGAATTTGTAGAACTAACAGACAGGAAAGATGACCTTTCCATCACAGGGGAATGGAATGCAAAAGTAAGAAGTCAAGAGATATCTGGGGGTAAAAGGCAAATTTGGCCTTGGAGTACAGAATGAAGTCTTCCAAAGGCTAACAGAGATTTGCCAAGAGAACACACTGCTCATAGCAACATCCTCTTCTGGGAACACGAGAGGATACTACAAATGTTCCTCATCATATGGTTAAAACTGAAATCAGATTGATTTTTCCTTCACAGCCAAAGATGCAGGAGATCTGTAGAGTAGGCAAAGCAAGACTGGGAGTGGACAGTGCCTCAGATCTTGAACTCCTTATTGCCAAATCAAGAGTTAATTTGAAGAACGTAGGGAAAACCATTAGAACATTCGGGTATGTCTTACATCAAATCCCTTATGATGACACGGTGAAAGTGACAAATAGATTCTAGGGATCAGATCTGATACAAAGAATGCCTGATGAACTACTGACAGAGGATTGTGACATTGTACAATAGGCAGTGATCAAAACCCTCCTCAAAAAAAAAAAAATACAAAAAGGCAAAATGGTTTGCTGTAGATGCCTTACAAATAGACGAGAAAAGAAAAGAAGCTAAAACAAAGGAGAAAATTAAAGATATAACAATCTGAATGCAAAGGTTCAAGGAATAAGAAGGAGTGATAAGAAAGCCTTCTTCAGTGATCAGTGGAAAGAAATAGAGGAAAATAATGGAATGGGAAAGACTAGAGACCTCGTCAAGAAAATTAGAGATACCAAGGAATCATTTCATGAAAAGATGCTCAAAATAAAGGACAGAAATTGCATGGACCTCAATTTAGCAGAAGATATTAAGAAGATGTGGCAAGATTACTCAGAAAAACTATTTTAACAGGATCTTCATGAGTCAGTAACCTGGATGATGTGATCACTCACCTAGAGCCAGTCCTCTTGTAATGTGAAGTCAAGCCATCCTTATGAAACTTCACTATGAACAAAACTAGTAGAACTGAGGGAATTCCAGTTCAGCTATGTCGTAGCCTGAAAAATGATTGTCTCAAAGTGCTGCACTCAGTATGCAAGGAATTTGGAAAACGAAGCAGTGGCCACAGGACTGGAAACTTTCAGGTTTTATTTCATTCCAAAGCAAGGCAATGCCATAAACTGTTCACACTAACACGCAATGGCCTTAACTCAAATAGTAGCAAAGTAATAGTAAAAATTACCCAGGCGAGGCTTGAACAGTACGTGAGCCATGAACTTCAAAGAGGATTTAGAACAGGCAAAGGAAACAGAGATCAGATTGCCAAAATCCGAGGTCCCATCAAAAGATTAAGAGGTCTCCAGGAAAAAAAAAGAAAAACAAAACAAAACAAAACACGTGTATGTCTGCTTCATTGTTTATACCAAAGCCTTTGGTATAAAGGCTTTGTCAATTCGGTTCAGTTCAGTTCAGTTCAGTCGCTCAGTAGTGTCCTACTCTCCGCGACCCCTTGAATCACATCACGCCAGGCCTCCCTGTCCATCATCAACACACGGAGTTCACTCAAACTCATGCCCACAGAGTATGCCATCCAGCCATCTCATTCTCTGTCGTCCCCTTCTCCTCCCGCCACCAACCGTTCCCAGCATCAGAGTCTTTTCCAGTGAGTCAACTCGTCGCATGTGGTGGCCAAAGTATTGCAGTTTCAGCTTTAGCATCATTCCTTCCAATGAACACCCAGGATTGATCTCCTTTAGAATGCAGTGGTTGGATCTCCTTGCAGTCCAAGGGACTCTCAAGAGTCTTCTCCAACACCACAGTTCAAAAGCATCAATTCTTCGGCTATCAGCTTTCTTCACAGTCCAACTCCAACTCTCATATCCATACATGACCACGGGAAAAACCATAGCCTTGACTAGACGGACCTTTGTTGGCAAAGTAATGTCTCTTTTTAATGTACTATCAAACTTGGTCCTAACTTTCCTTCCAAGGAGTAAACGTCTTTTAATTTCCTGGCTGTAATCAACATCTGCAGTGATTTTGGAGCCCCCAAAAATAAAGTCTCACACTGTTTTTCCATCTGTTTCCCATGAAGTGATGGGACCAGATGCCATGATCTTTGCTTTCTGAATATTCAGCTTCAAGCCAACCTTTTCACTCTCCTCTCTCACTTTCATCAAGAGGCTTTTGAATTCCTCTTCACTTTCTGCCATAAGTGGATCACAGTAAATTGTGGAAAAATCTTAAAGGGATGGGATTACCAGACTACTTGACCTGCCTCCTGAGAAATCTGTATCCAGGTCAAGAAGCAACAGTTAGAACTGGACATGGACAACAGGGTGCTTTCAAATCAGGAAAGAATTATGCCAAGGCTACATATTGTCACCCTGCCTAGTTACCTTCTAGGTGGTGTGCAAGATGTTAAATTCCAGACTGCATGAGGCAAAGTTTGGGTCAAGGTTTCTGTGAGAAATATCAATAACCTCAGAAAGGTAGATGGCACTACATTTGCGGCAAAAGTGAAGAACAACTAAAGAGCCTCTTGGTGAAAGAGAAAGGGGAGTTCAGTGTTCACTTAAAACTCAACATTCAGAAAACGAAGATAACTACAACTGGTTCCATCTCTGCTTGGGAAACTGATGGAGCAACAATGGAAACACAGAGAGACTTTATTTTGTTGTGGGGCTCCAAAATGACTGCAGATGGTGACGGCAGCCATGAAATTAAAAGATTCTTGCTCCTTGGAAGGAACGGTATGACCTTCAAGTCAACATATTGAAAAGCAGAGACATTGCTTTGTGAGCAAATATCCTCTTAATCAGAGCTATGATTTTTTTTTTTTTTTTGTAGTCATCTATGGATGTGAGATTTGGACTCTAAAGACAACTGAGAGCAGTAGAATTGTTGCTTTAAAACTGTGTTGTTGGTGAAGACTCTTTAGTGTCTCTTGGACAGCAAGGAGGTTAAAGGAAATCAGTACTGAATATTCATTGGAAGGACTTATTCTGAAGCTTAAACTCCAATTTTGTCCACCTAATGCAAATAATTGTCTCATCGGAAAGACCCTGGGAAACACTGAATCCAGGAGGAGAAGAGGATGACAGAGGATAAGATGGTTGAATGGCATCACCGACTCGATGGACATGAGTTTGAGAATGCTCCAGGAATTGCTGTTGGACAGTGAAGTGTCGTAATTTGCAGTCCATGGGATCACAAAGAGTTGGACATGACCGAGAGACTGAACTTAAATTAACTCAAGTATAGCATTACCTATACTTTTACATGCAAATATAGTGATAGTATTACTCCATGATAATTGTGTTTTTTATTTCACTCTATGAAAATCTGGATTCTATCTTTCTTACGTGATATATGGAATTCTCTATTACTCATGTATGAAAATCTACATGTGGTTTTCTGGCATTTAATTTGGAGTTCTGTATATTTCTCATATGAACATCTTGGCATTGGTTTCTGAAGATATCGAGATCCAGTATGGATTTGGAATGATCTCTCTTGCACAAATGAAAATCAGGGCCCACTCTTTCTTCATCAAGTTTAGAGTTTGTCATATTTCTCAAATTATATCGAAACAGAATTTCTTCCATGAAATGTTAAATGCTCTGTATTGACTGCATTCAATCATAGGTGTTAATTCTCCACTTTGGAAGTTGGACTCCTCTGTATTTCATATTGGAGATCAGAATGGAAACTTCCCTTGGAGAAATATGGAGTTCTCTAAATTTGAAATGAAGCACTGGTTCTTCAGCTACAGAAACACCTATGGTCCCTGTTTGTTATGTTTCCCTGTGCCTTTCAACATTTGTGTGTACATGCGTGGGTAGACATGGCGGTGTTTGTGTGTGTTTCTGTATGTGGTTGTGTGTCCAACCACATCCGACGTAGAGATGAAGGTGAGAAATCACGAGGCATGCAGCAAGCAGAAGGAGGCACGAGGCGTCCACAGACTGGGGAAGACTGGCCCATGCATCTCTGAGGTGCTCCTGTTCAGCACAGGAATGAGGAAAGGTGGGTCAATAAATCTGGGTTTACCTCAAGAGACATAAAGAAGCTCACAGTTTGTGCCACGTTGATGTGTGTATTTCTACCAGGAAGCAGATGGGGAAGTTTTGAGAACTCACCCAGTGTAAATTCAATGGTGTGGGTATTTTAAAGCATAGCCTTTGAACCCTTTAGTCTATGGGAAGTGGGGTATCCTGTGGAAATGGTGGGCATGGCTATAACAGGATCCATGACGGTGAAGAGGTCAAGGTCCTTCCGAAACGAACAGAGGCTGGAAGGAGGAGGAACAGAAAGATAGCCTACTGCCCTGGAGAATTTTTACACGTTAGAGGAAGGCCCTGGCCTACTGCTGCCTCAGACCAGTCCATCAGGCAGCAAACTCCCTCGCTGATGCGGCCAATAATAGCATCGTGTGAGACAAATGACATGATCAGGTAGGCTCCTTCATTGTGAAACCACAGGCATCCTAGCATACCGTGTGCGAGCATGCAATCCATCCAGGTGCTCATGCATAACTGGCGGTGTAGAAAGGTGAAGAAAGTGCAGCCGTGGGGTATATGATTTTTCCCCTTTGCCAGTGTGTGCCTGTGAGGGAGCAAAGATAGCCAAGTAGAAGGGTGTTCACTTATCTTTTCCTGAGAGAGCTCCAAAATTGCAGCTTGCTACTGAATAATGATGGACAAGAGAATGTCAGGTCCCACCAAAAAGATGTACACCATGTCCAGTGGGGAAGGAGACATCCCAAGAAGACTGTAGGAGGGGGGACTTTGTGTTTAGAATCAATACCTTCCAGCCACACTCAGAGGGCTCATAGAAAACATTTTGTGCACAAATACGCAGAGACTTCCAGACGCAGAGTCAGACCTGTCTTTCAGTGATTGAGTGTCTCCTGCAGAGGCATGGGTCAACAGTAGCCTGACAGGGGAGAGGGTCTCTGGCTGCTACAGACCTGGGTCATGCAGTTTATGGCATATGCCCTCTTGGAGGAGTTTTCCATTCAATCCACAATAAAGCCAGCTAGCAGACATCCACAAATTGAAAAATAAATATGCCGAAGAAATTCTCGTACTGTTAAGGAAGTTCTAGGAGCACTGCACAATTCCTCACCTGGGGGTCTGGCAAAGGGATTGAGAACCCCACAGGAAATTTGACTTTGGAGGACTTGATTACAGAACTTCCACAGAACTGAAGCAGTTGGAAGGCACAAACAAAATCTTGTGTGCACCAGGAGCCAAGCATAAGGAGCAGTGTCCCCACAAAATCCTGAGCCAGATTTGCCTGTAAGTGTGGGCCGAGAGTGGGCTGCAGGAGGATGAGGGGCACTGAATACATCAGTGCTTGCACAAGCCCTTTTGAAGAAGATCACAAGTACAGTTCTCATACCAAAGTTTGTCCTCAGTTCAAACAGCAGGGCTGGACACAGCCCTCCCCACCCCTCCCCGCAACAGAAAATCGGATTAAAGCTTTACTGAACATGGCCCCACCTATCTAAACAAGACTCAGGTTCACTCACAGTCTGTCCCTCCCATCAGAAAGCTTCTATAAGCCTTTTATGCTTATCCGTTAGAGGGCAGACGTAATGGAAACCACAACCACAGAAAACTAACCAAACTGATGCAGTGGACCACAGTCTTGTCTAATGCAATGAAACTATGAGTCAGACTCTGTAGGGCCATCCGGGATGGATGGGTCATGATGGAGGGTTCTGAGAAAACGTGGGCCAATGGAGAAGTGAATGGCACAGCTTCAGTATTTTGCCTTGAAACCCCATGAATAGTATGAAAAGGCAAACAGAATGGACACTGAAAGATGAACTCCCCGGGTTGGTAGGTGTCCTAATATGCTTCTGGAAATCAGTGGAGAAGTAACTCCAAAAGTAATGAAGAGATGAAACCAGAGCAAAAAACAAAAAACAAACCAAAAACACCCAGCTGTGGTAGTGACTGGTGATGGAAGTAAAGTCTCATTCTGTAAAGAACAATAGTGCATAGGAACTTAGAAAGTTAGGTCCATGATTCAAATTAACTTGGAATTCGTCAAACAGGGGATGTCAACGGTGAACATCAACCTTTCAGGAATCAGTGAATTAAAATTGACTGGAATGGGCAAATTTAATTGAGATGACCATTTTATCTACCACGGTGGGCAAGAATCCCTAGAGAAGAAATGGTGTATCACTCACAGTCAACAAAAGTGTGCAAAATGCAGTTCTTGGGTGCCTTCTCAAGAATGCAGAAAGATCTCTGCTGATTCTCAAGACAAATTATGCAATAGCACAATAATCCAAATCTATGTCCTGACCAGCAATGTTGAAGTAGAAATTGAGCTGAAGGTCGGTGAGAAGCTGAAGTTGAGTGGTTCTATGTTTACCAATAGGATCGTCTAGAACTAACACACACACACACATGCACCCATAAAGATATCATTTGCATCACTGGGGACTGGAATGCAAAAGTAGGACATCAAGAGATAGCTAGAGTCATAGACAAGTTTGGCCGTTGGCTACAAAATGAACCAGGGCAATGTCTAACACAGTTCTGCCAAGACAAGGGACTGTCATAGGAAACTTTTTCCAACAACACATGAGACGACTCTACACATGCACACAAGAAGACGGTTAATACCAAAATCAAACTGATTATATGCTTTACAGCTGAAGATGGAGAAGCTTAATGTAGCCATCCAAAACAAACCGGGAGCTGACTGTGGCTCAGATCATCAGCTCATACTGAAACATTCAAACTGATTTCAACAAAAGTAGGGAAAATCCCTAGATCATTCTGGTGTGATCTAAATAAAAGCCCTTTTGATTATAATTGGAAATCTAATAGAGTTCTTGTAGAACTAAGGGCAGTGGTTCGTGACATTGTACAGGAGCAGCAATGAAGACTATCCCCAAGACAAAGAAATGCACAAGGGCAAACGGTTTTCGAAGACACCTTACACTAGCTGAGAATAAGAAAAAAAGAAAAAGGAGAGAGAGAAGTGGAAGTGAAATGAGAATGGGAAAGATATACCTATTTGAATGTAGAATATTGAAGAATAAGTAGGGCAGAAAAGAAAACGTTCCTCATTGATCAATGCCAAGAAATAGAGGTTAACAATAGAATCAGATAGACTAGAGATCACTTCAAGAAAATTAAAGATACCATGGGAGTATTTCATATAAAGGAATGCACCACAAAGGTCAGAAATATTGGAGACCTAACAGAAACAGCAACAATTAAAAGGTGTCAAGAATACACAGAAGAACTCAACAAAGATACTCTTCATGACCAGATAATCATGATGGTGTCATCACTCAACTAAACCCACGTCACGGTCTTCGTAAACCCGGATCTGGTGACTGGAGTTGACAAGAAGAAGCATGCAGGGGACGGAAGACTCAAGTGAAACTAGCGTGCTTTTTTTTTTTTTTTTTTTGCAGAAACGCATGTTTATATATCTAAAATAAAATTACTATTCTGCCATTAAAAATAATGAAATTCCACCAGTTGCAACAAAATGGATAATCCTTTACGTTCAAGGTCACTGAAGGGAGACACTGAAGGGAATCCAAGCAGGTGTCCTCTCCCATGATCCCAGTACTGAGGACTGCGTGCAGCTCTGCTCGTCCCTGTTTTGCAGTAACTGAGAATGAACAGAGTCCTTGAGAAATGCTACACAAAGGAAGAAAACCTATTGGATCCCTTAAAGTTGAACGTCCCCTGGCGATTCTCCCTGTTTTATTTTTTCATAATTGGGGGTGACTGCATATACTTCTGTGAAAAAGGCCCTGACCAATTGAGTCTGTTTAGTTTGAACATTTTAGTTGAAAGGCATCTGTATACTACAGATACTAATGACCATGATAATTATCAGCTTTATAGCTCCAGATCCAATACGAAGTGTAATGCTTTGAAATCATCCTCAAGTGACTAACCGAGATAATTGATCAGCTAGCTGATCAGTAAGGTTTCCAAATTTTTGGAAGAGGATAGACTCTTAGAGAAGATTTCACAGATTTTCTCTTGCAACAATTGTATATTTAAGGAGCATTATTATGTGTATCTTGTAAATGAAACTTGATTTGTTCCCAGTTGTAAGCACTATTGTTGAACCAAACAGGAGTAATGCAAAACTCTTCAATCACATTTTAATAATACTTGCTTTTTGAAATGTATTAATTGTTCTCTGACCCACTGGATGCCTCTTTTTAATTCTTGTATTTTACCCTGAACATCCTCATCCATCTGAGCCTGGGTGGCCCACATAGTATCAGCATCTTTAGTCCAAATTTGAATAAAGTTTTGGGTTTGAATTGAGGTTTGTAAAGCAATGCCTGCAACTGCAGCAGTGATGCAAACGGCTATTAATCCCAAAATGCCAAGAATTAGCCATCCAATGAATCGCTTAGATCATTGGAGTAATTTAGAGAGTAACCGGGAGGCAAGTCCTACCATGGGACCTTCTTCCCAGGGTATTTGGAGATCTACTTGGTAACCAGAGACTACACCGAGATTGAAGACTCAAAGGGGATTCATTTATTTTAAAGGAATTTAGACAAGTATACAATTTGCAATCTATACAAGTGACAAAACATAAAGTCTTATTAAACTGTGAGTTCCCTATGGCTATAACAAAAGGAAGGGGGATGGAAGCTTGTATAAAATATGAATGATTATAACGGAAGGAAGAGTTACTATGATAACGACTGGTCCCTGTGGCATATCCAGTCCAAGTTCCAAGTTTTTAAGTACGTGCATCATGTTTCCAAATGTCCTGTTGTTCAGGTCCAATTCATATATTGAGGATGATTCGAGGGCAAGGAGTTGCCCTTTCACTGTCAATCCAGCCAAAGAGTCCTTTGTCATGGAAGTTTTCCATTGAACTATTGGTAATCTTCCATTCTTCTTGAGTAGCATATCACACATTGTATTATTAAGATCATCTGAGCAGTTAGATGATTGGGTTCCCCAATCAACAATGGTGTAATTGGCCAAAAACATTAATTTCCCTGATTTAGCTTGACATCTATCCCAGTAAACAGGAATATATGTAAAGTCCTTATACGTAAACCCCTTACATTTCAACTTTTGTCCTTGTCCGAAAGATTTGGTAGTATTGACATGGTTTTCATAAAGGGACAGGGTGGTAAACAGTCTAAGCAATGTACTGAAATTCTTTTTTGGAGGCAGGATGAAAGTCCACTTTTGTTGACTAACATTAATACATAATTCTCCTGGGCCCATGCACAAAGGAAGGATTTCATAGCCTAGAGAAATGTTTATTAGTCTTCCATCTTCCTCAGGAAGAGAGGAGCCGGCCCCTCCAATCTCCAAGGAGGAGGCGTATGTACTCTGTCATTAGTGGATATGACAGGTCCTATATCTGTCCATTCTACAACTTGCAATAACTGGGGCTTAGGTATATAAGCCCTATAAGTGTGATTATTCAAGTCAGCCTGAGCGGGGAAAGCAAAAGCAAGGAAAGCAATTGTAGCCACAAAAATATTCTCAGAATCCCAGGTCATTTCCTGTTGAGAACCCAGATTTTCAGGTTGATTAATAAGAGTTTTTATCTGTCTCCAAGTAGGGAGATGATGAGGTCGATGACGTCGAGTGTGGCATTTCCTAGAAAGTTTAAAAGCCGGCATGGCTTGTACTGAAATCTCCTCCTCCCGGGGATTTCACCTTTTTCTCTCTATCTTAGCTTCCTTGGGTGAATCTTCTGAAGAGGGAACCAAATGACTTCGTTGGATCCATCTGGAGAAATACAAGCGTGTCCCTTTCCTGGTAATATTAATTTTCCACATCCGCTGTTTAGTCACCCCGTCTTGATACAAAATAGGTAGAGGAAGAGAAGTGTCCTTCAGTTCCAGGAAACGGTTTTCTGCTTTTGTCAAAATATCTCCTTGCGATAAGTTTAAAAAATTTAAAACAAACAAAGCTGCATTAACGATAATTTTAAGATTAGAGATTATATTGCATTGGAATCTAGATAGCGTATTAAAAAGCATGGACATGACTTTGCCAACCAAGGTCCCTCAAATCAAGGCTATGGTTTTTCCAGTGGTCATGTATGGATGTGAGAGTTGGACTGTGAAGAAAGCTTGTAGCCATAGAATTTATGCTTTTGAACTGTGGTGGTGAAGACTCTTGAGTGTCCCTTGAATGCACGGAGACACAACCAGTCCATTCTAAAGGAGATCAGTCCTGGGTGTTCATTGGAAGGACTGATGCTGAAGCAGAAACTCCAATACTGTGTCCACCTCATGTGAAGAGTTGACTCACCTGAAAAGACCCTGATGCTGGGAGGCATTGTGGGCAGGAGGAGAAGAGGACAGCAGAGAATGAGATGGCTGGATGACATCATCGACTTGATGGACATGGGTGGAGTGAACTCAGGTAGTTGGAGATAGACAGGGAGGCCTGACGCGCTGTGATTCATAGGGTCACAAAGAATCGGAAACAACTGAGCCAGCGACTGAAAGGAACTGAACTGAACTGAATTGAACTGAACTGAAAGTCTGCTCTGGATAAGGAACACAAAAATGATCCTGTGTATTCCCCCTCTATATTTACTTTTTAAATTTGTGCTTGTGGAAAGTTTAGGGAGCACAGGAAGATGGCAGAGGAATAGGACAGGGCGACAACTTTCTCCCCCACAAAATCAGCAAAAGAACATTAGAACACTGATTAAATCCCATAAAACAACTTCTGAATACCGGCAGAGGACAACAGGCACCCAGAAAAGGAGCCCATAATCTTCGAAAGGAGGTAGGAAATAGTAAAAAAGATAAAAAGAGAGTCAAAAGAGGGAGGGACGGAGCTCCGTCCTAGGAAGGGAGGCTTAAAGAAAGAAAGGAAAGAAAAAAAAAAAAAAATAAGGTTCCAAACACCTGGAATCACTGGTGTGTCTGTGGCAAGCCTTGGAACTTCAGAGGGCCACAGAACTGGGAGAAAAACGCATACATACATAAATATTTAATTAATAATGAAATAAATAATTAAAACCCACAGAGTAAGTGACCAGAGGAAACTCTCAGCAGAGAAGCGGCACAGATGCCCGCACCACCCTCCAGCAGGCGGGGTATGGGTAGGGAGGCAGGGCGGCCAGCCTACCCATCACAAGCATGGAATTAGAGGCTGTAATCAGAAATCTTCCAGCAAACAAAAGCCCAGGGCCAGACGGCTCCACAGCTGAATTCTACCAAAAATTTAGAGACGAGCTAACACTTATTCTACTCAAACTCTTCCAGAAAATTGCTGAGGAAGGGAAACTTCCAAACTCATTCTATAAGGCCACCATCACCCTAATCCCAAAACATGGTAAAGATCCCACAAAAAAGAAAACTACAGGCCAATATCACTGATGAACATAGATGCAAAAATCCTTAACAAAATTCTAGCAATCAGAATCCAACAGCACATTAAGAAGATCATACATTATGATCAAGTGGCTTTATCCCAGGCTTGCAAGCATTCTTCAATATCCGCAAATCAATCAACGTAATACACCACATTAACAAACTGAAAACTAAAAATCATATGATTATCTCAGTAGGTGCAGAGAAAGTCTTCGACAAAATTCAACATCCATTTATGATAAAAACCCTCCGGAAAGTGGGAATAGAAGGGACATAGCCCAACATAATAAAAGCTATATATAACAAACCCACAGAAAACATTATCCTCAATGGTGAAAAACTGAAAGCATTTCCCCTAAAGTCAGGAACAAGACAAGGGTACCCACTATCACCACTACCGTGCAACATAGTTCTGGAAGTTTTGGCTACAGCAATCAGAGCAGAAAAAGACATAAAAGGAATACAAATTGGAAAAGAAGAAGTAAAATTTCACTGTTCACTGATGACATGGTCCTCTACACAGAAAACCCTAAAGACTCTACCAGAAAACTACCAGAGCTAATCAGTGAATACAGTAAAATTGCAGGATATAAAATCAACAGAGAGAAATCCCTTGCATTCCTATACACTTAATGAGAAAATAGAAAGAGAAATTATGGAAACTATTCCATTCTTTGTTGCAACGAAAAGAATTAAATACTTAGGAATATATCTACCTAAGGAAACAAAAGACTTGTACATAGAAAACTATAAAACACTAGTGAAAGTAATCAAAGAGGACATTAATAGATGGAGAAATATGCCGTGTTCGTGGATTGGAAGAATAAATATAGTAAAAATGAGTATACCACCCAAAGTAATTTATACATTTAATGCAATCCCTATCAAGCTTCCAACGATATTTTTCACAGAACTAGCACAAATAATCTCACAATTTGTATAGAAATACAAAAAACCTCGAAGAGCCAAAGCAATCTTGAGGAAGAAGAATGGAACTGGGGGAATTAACCTGCCGGACTTCAGGCTCTACTACAAAGCCACATTCATCAAGATAATATGGTACTCTCATAAAGACAGAAATATAGATCAATGGAACAAAATAGAAGGCCCAGAGATAAATCCACACAACTTTGGACACCTTATCTTTGACAAAGGAGGCAAAAAAATAAAATGGAGTAAAGACAGTCTATTTAACAAGTGGTGCTGGTTAAACTGGTCAGCCGCTTGTAAAAGAATGAAACTAGAACACTTCCTAACACCAAACACCAAAATAAACGCAAAATGGATTAGAGAACTAAATGTAAGACCAGAAACTCTAAAACTCCTAGAGGAGAACGTAGGCAAAACCCTTTCTGACATAAATCACAGCAGGATCCTCCAAGACCCACTTCCCAGAATATTGGAAATAAAAGCAAAAATAAACAAATGGGACCTAATTAAAATGAAAAGATTCTGCACAGCAAAGGAAACTATAAGCAAGGTATAAACACAGACTTCAGATTGGGAGAAATTAATAGCCGCTGAATCAACTGACAAAGAATTAATCTCCAAAATATACAAGCAGCTCCTGCAGCTCAATTCCAGAAAAATAAACGACCCAATTAAAAAAATGGGCCAAAGAATTAAACAGACATTTCTCCAAAGAAGACAAACAGATGGCTAACAAACACATGAAAAAATGCTCAATATTCCTCATAATCAGAGAAATGCAAATCAAAACCACAATGAGATACCATTTCACACCAGTCAGAATGGCTGCTATCCAAAAGTCTACATGCAAATAAATGCTGGAGGGGGTGTGGAGAAAAGGGAACCATCTTACACTGTTGGAGGGAATGCAAACTAGTACAGCCACTATGGAGAACACTGTGGAGATTCCTCAAAAACCTGGAAATAGAACTGATATATGATCCAGCCAATCCACTCCTGGTCTTACACACTGAGGAAACCAGAAATGAAAGAAACACATGTACTCCAATGTTCATTGCAGCACTGCTTATAATAGGGAGAAC
This sequence comes from Moschus berezovskii, assembly GCF_049115385.1. NCBI lineage: Eukaryota > Metazoa > Chordata > Mammalia > Artiodactyla > Moschidae > Moschus > Moschus berezovskii. The sequence continues at coordinate 29,122,274 of NC_142489.1, read as the reverse complement.
ATGGAAGCAACCGAGATGTCCATCTGCGGATGCATGGATCAGAAAGCTCTGGTACATCTACACAATGGAGTATTTTTCAGCCATCAAAAAAAATGCATTTTTGTCAGTTCCAATGAGGTGGATGAAATTGGAGCCTATTTTACAGAGTGAAGTAAGCCAGAAAGAAAAACATCAATACAGTATACCAATGCATATGTAGGGAATTTAGAAAGATGGTAGCCTAAACCCTGTATACGAGACAGCAAAAGAGACATAAGTGTATAGAACAGTCTTTGGGACTCTGTGGGAGAGGGTGATGGTGGGATGATTTGGGAAAATGGCATTGAAACATGTATATTATTTGAACTGAATCACCAGTCCAGGTTCGAGGCATGATACAGGATGCTCGGGGCTGGTGCACGGGGATGACCTGGAGGGAGGATATGGGGAAGAGGGAGGTGGGCTGGGGGTTCAAGAAAGGGAACACATGTACACCCGGGGCAGATTCGTGTCAATGTATGGCAACACCAACCAATATATTAATGTAAAGTAACTCGCCTCCGATTAAAAAAAAAAAAAAAGTTACAGTTTCCAGTTTTAAAAAAGAATTGTTTGTGGATTATAAGTGATGCTTGAAATATATTTAATAGAAAATGATTGTAGGAATTGTTTGAATTGCCAAGAAATATAGGCAGGGCTTTTTTTAAATCTGTTTTTATAGAACTAGGTGTTCCCATTATAGGAAAACAAGTTAACAGGTGGGCTACAACATGTCGTGTAGCCTCACCTTGAAGAGGTGTGACCCATATTAAAAAGGAATTTGTGTCGATTGAGACATATAAGGAAGAGCGAGAAATTTCAGGACAATGCATTACACCCATTGGCCATAGTTCGTTAGGATGTAATCTTTGAGCATTAATGCCTTGCGCAATAGATCGAAGATGTAAGGGCCTTCAAGTAGGGCAACTAATAATAATTTCTTTAGCAAGGCAGTACGGAATTTTCCAAATTTGGTGGAATGAACCAGCATTATTGCAAAATAGATCATGTGGCTCTTCAGGAGCAGCAAAACGACAAGCTTATCAGCTTGTTCGTTGCCATGAGCCACAGGGCCAGAAAACAAGAATGTGCTCGGATATGGGTTAGTTCTTAATAAGAGATTGTAGTTGGATAAAATGTTGAATAATAGACTGATTAGAATTTATGATTGAAGTTTCGATAGATTGTAATACAAATATTGAATATAAAAAATCATAAGCTATATTAATATGGTAAGGATGTAGGTGAATAACCTGAATGACAGCATATAATTCATTTTGTTGAGAAGAGTGAGATTTAGTATAAAGAACGTTTCACTCTTCGAGAGACCAGAATGAGGCTTTAACATTTTTAGTCCCGTCTATATAGAAAACTGTACAATCATAAGGGATTTGATTTAGGTCATATGTGAATGGTCTAGAGGTTTTCCCTACTTTCTTCAACTTAAGTCTGAATTTGGCAATAAGGAATTCATAATCTGAGCCACAGGCAGCTCCTGGTCTTGTTTTCTCTAACTCTATACAGCTTCTCCATCTTTGGCTGCAAAAAATATAATCAATCTGATTTCGGTGTTGAACATCTGGTGTTGTCCATGTGTAGAGTCTTCCCTTGTGTTGGAATTGGAAGAGGCTGTTTGCTATGACCAGTGCGTTCTCTTGACAAAACTCTATTAGCCTTTGCCCTGCTTCATTCCGTGTTCCAAGGCCAAATTTGCCTGTTACTCCAGGTGCTTCTTGACTTCCTCCTTTTGCATTCCAGTCCCCTATAATGAAAAGGACATCTTTTTTGGATGTTAGTTCTAAAAGGTCTTGTAGGTCTTCATAGAACCGTTCAACTTCGGCTTCTTCAGCGTTACTGGTTGGGGCATAGGTCTGGATTACTGTAATATTGCCTTGGAAACGAACAGAAATCATTCTGTCGTTTTTAAGATTGCATTCAAGTACTGTGTTTCCGACTCTTTTGTTGACCATGATGGCTCCTCCATTTCTTCTAAGGGATTCCTGCCCACAGTAGTAGATATGATGGTCATCTGAGTTAAGTTCACCGATTCCAGTCCATTTTAATTCACTGATTCCTAGAATGTCTATCTTCACTCTTTCCATCTCCTGTTTGACCACTTCCAATTTGCCTTGATTTATGGACCTAACATTCCAGGTTCCTATGCAATATTGCTCTTTACAGCACCAGACCTTGCTTCTATCACCGGTCACATCCACAAATTGGTATTGGTTTTGCTTCTGCTCCATCCCTTCATTCTTCTAGAGTTATTTCTCCACTGATATCCAGTAGCATACTGGGCACCTACCGACCTGGGGAATTCCTCATTCAGTATCCTATCAATTTGCCCTTTGATACCGTTCATGGGGTTCTCAAGGCAAGTATACTGAAGTGGTTTGCCATTCCCTTCTCCAGTGGACCACATTCAGCTGTGGTCCATGTGATCAGATCGACTAGTTTCCCGTGATTATGATTTCAGTGTTTCTGCCCTCTGATGCCCCCTCGCAATAACTACCGTCTTATCTGGATTTCTCTTACCTTGGGCGTGGGATATCTCTTCACAGCTGCTCCAAGAAAGTGCAGCCATTGCAGCTTAACTTGGATGAGTGGTATTTCCTCAAGGACTCCCCTCCTGACCTTGAAGGTGGAGTAGCTCCTCTCGGCCCTCCTGCGCCCGCGCAGCCACGGCCTATTGGAGGTGGGGTAGCTCCTCTCGTCCACTGGCCCTGGCCTCAGTCTTGGGGTACCTCCTCACGGCCGCGCCTCTTTGCATGGTCGGTTGCGCCGGGCATGGCGTCTCTCGTGTCTGCGTTGCTGGAGACGCCGATTATACAGTGGAAGTGAGAAGTAGATTTAAGGGACTAGATCTGATAGAGAGAGTGCCTGATGAACTCTGGACGGAGGTTCGTGACACTGTACAGGAGAGAGGGACCAAGACCATCCCCATGGAAAAGAAATGCAAAAAGTAAAATGGCTGTCTGAGGAGGCATTACAAATAGCTGTGAAAAGAAGACAAGTGAAAAGCAAAGGAGAAAAGGAAAGATATAAACATCTGAATGCAGAGTTCCAAAGAATAGGAAGGAGAGATAAGAAAGCCTTCCTCAGTGATCAATGCAAAGAAACAGAGGAAAACAACAGAATGCGAAAGACAAGAGATCTCTTCAAGAAAATTAGAGATTCCAAGGGAACATTTCATGCAAAGATGGGCTTGATAAAGGACAGAAATGGTATGGACATAACAGAAGCAGACGATATTAAGAAGAGGAGGCAAAAATACAAAGAAGAAATGTACAAAAAAGATCTTCACGACCAACATAGTCACGATAACGTCATCATTGACCTAAAGCCAGACATCTTGGAATGTGAAGTCAAGTGGGCCTTAGAAAGCATCACTACGAACAAAGCTAGTGGAGGTGATGGAATTCCAGTTGAGCTATTTCAAATCTTGAAAGATGATGCTGAGAAAGTGCTGCACTCAATATGCCAGCATATTTGGAAAACTCAGCAGTGGCCACAGGACTGGAAAAGGGCAGTCTTTATTCCAGTCCCAAAGAAAGGCAATGCCAATGAGTGCTCAAACGACCGCACCAGTTGCACTCATCTCACACGCTAGTAAAGTCATGCTCAATATTCTCCAAGCCAGGCTTCAGCATTGTGTGAACCGTGAACTCCCAGATGTTCAAGCAGGTTTTAGAAAACGTAGAAGCACCAGAGAACAAATTGTCAACATCCCCGGATCATGGAGAAAGCAAGAGAGTTCCAGAAGAGCATCGATTTCTGCTTCATTGATTATGCCAAAGCCTCTGACTCTGTGGATCACAATAAACTGTGGAACATTCTGAAAGAGATGGGAATACCGAATCACCTGACCTGCCTCTTGAGAAACCTGTATGCAGGTCAGGAAGGAACAGTCAGAACTGTACATGGAACAACAGACTGGTTCCAAGTAGGAAAAGGACTACGTCAAGGCTGTATATTGTTGCCTTGCTTATTTAACTTATATGCAGTGTACATCATGAGGAACGCTGGGCTGGAAGAAGCACAAGCTGGAATCAAGATTGCTGGGAGAAATATCAATAACCTCAGATATGCAGATGACACTACCCTTATGGCAGAAAGTGAAGAGGAGCGAAAAAGCCTCTTGATGAAAGTGAAAGAGGAGAGTGAAAAGGTTGGCTTGCAGCTCAACATTCAGAAAACAAATATCATGTCATCTGGTCCCGTCACTTCATGGGAAATAAATGGAAAAACAGTGGAAACAGTGTCAGACTTTATTTTTTGGGGGGGGCTCCAAAATCACTGCAGATGCTGACTGCAGCCGCGAAAATAAAAGACGCTTACTCCTTGGAAGGAAAGTTATGACCAACCTTGATAGCCTATTAAAATGCAGAGACATTACTTTGCCAACCAAGGTCCGTCTAGTCAAGGCAATGGTTTTTCCTGTGGTCATGTACGGATGGAGGGTTGGACTGTGAAGAAAGCGGATCGCCAAAGAATTGATGCTTTTGAACAGTGGTGCTAGAGAAGTCTCTTGAGAGTCCCCTGGATTGCAAGGAGACCCAACCAGTCCATTCTGAAGGAGATCAATCCTGGGTGTTCATTGGAAGGACTGATGCTAAAGTTGAAACTCCAATACTTTGGCCACCTCATGCGACGAGTTGACTCACTGGAAAAGACTCTGATGCTAGGAAATGTTGGCGGCGGGAGGAGAAGGGGACGACCAAGAGTGAGATGGTTGGATGGCATCACCGACTCTGTGGACATGAGTTTGAGGGAACTCCTGGAGTTGGTGATGGACAGGGAGGCCAGATGTGCTATGATCCATGGGGTCGCGGAGAGTCGGACACGACTGAGCGACTGAACTGATCTGATATAAAAAAACATCAGCTTGAGGTGTAGGTTGTGATGTGACAATGCGACAGATAATATATTCAGTACTTTTGAACAAATTGCAAAGTGTGTTAAAAGATAATGAAATGAAAATTTCCAGAATATTTTCAAAAGGCTATTTGGAAGATAGCAGAAGTTTGCAAACCACTCTCAAATTGAGATTTACTAATAGGTACTACATTGGAAGCACTGATGCTAAAGCTGAAACTGCAACACTTTGGCCACCTCAAGCGACGAGTTGACTCACTGGAAAAGACTCTGATGCTGGGAAAGGTTGGGGGCGGGAGGAGAAGGGGACGACCAAGAATGAGATGGTTGGATGGCATCACTGACTCTGTGGACATGAGTTTGAGTGAACTCCGGGAGTTGGTGATGGACAGGGAGGCCTGGCGTGCTGTGATTCACGGGGTCGCGGAGAGTCGGACACGACTGAGCGACTGAACTGAACTGAATTACAATTTTATAGGAACCAGAGCCAATTAGAGCTCCAGTTCTATTTTTCCCACTGATAATTACTTTAGCAATCAAATCAAGAGAGAGTGTAAGTGATCTTGTCCCTGTAAAAAAGGGTATATATCCATTCTATCAGGCGTTCTTGCTGGGCAAGAGGTCCTGTAGGGGACTGGAGAGAGGGAAGGGTAAATAACTCTAAAGGTATCTCAAGTCTGATAAGAAAAAGAATTTGCTTTTGCAGTTTCTTTTGCATTATGCAGAATTCTTCTCGTGCCTCTTGGGAGAGTGAACGAGGGCTATTTTTTAATCAGAAACTCCTTTTAAAGTGTTAAATAAGTCAGTTGATACTCTGCAATACCCAAAGTAGGTCTACTCCAGGTTATATGCCTAAAATTTTTGAAAATCAGTCAAGGTTGATAATTTATCAACACAAATCTGTGCAAGATGAGGAGTGATACATTGTCTAATAGCATTAAATCCCAAGTAATTGTAAGGTGGAGAGGATTGAATCTATTCAGGGGCAAAGATTAATCGAAACTCTTTTAAGTGTTGTTGAGCTACATCAAACATCTGCTGAGTTTCTAAAATAGAAGGAGCTGAAAACAATATATCATCTGTATAGTGAACAATAGCATAGTTATGAAATTGCTTTCGCACAGGTTCAAGAGCTTTGGCTACACAACATCGAAACATGGCGCAAGAATTTATCATTCCTTGAGGCAATGCAGTCCATTGATACTATTTGTGAGGCCTGATATGATTAGGATAAGGGAGAAAGTAAATATTTCTCGGTCTAGCGGGTGTAAAGGTATAGTAAAAAATCAATCCTGCAAGCCTATGATAATAATATGCCAGTTTTGAGGAATAGTGGCAGGTGATGGAATTCATGGTTGCACTGCACAGATAGGTTTCATGGATGCATTAATCTTTCAAAAGTCAGTTAAAAGACGCCATTTGTTAGATTTCTTCTTTATCGCTAAAATGGGAGTATTCCAAGGAGAACATGATTCCTCAATATGTTTTAATTTCAATTGTGTATCCTCCATTGTAGTTCCTTCAGTTCAGTTCAGTTAAGTTGCTCAGTCGTGTCTGACTATTTGCCACCCTATGGATCACAGCGTGCCAGGCATCCCTGTCCAACACCAACTCCCGGCGTTCACTCAAACTCATGTCCACAAAGTCGGTGATGCCATCCAGCCACCTCATTCTCTGTCATCCCCTTCTCCTCCCAACCCCAATCCCTCCCAACATTAGAGTCTTTTCCAGTGAGTCAATTCTTCTCCTGAGGTGTCCAAAGTATTAGAGTTTCAGCTTTAGCATCAGTCCTTCCAGTGAACACTCAGCACTGATCTCCTTCAGATTGGACTGTTTGGATCTCTGCAGGCCAAGGGACTCTCAAGAGTCTTTTCCAACACCACAGTTCAAAAACATAAATTCTTTGGCGCTCAGCTTTCTTCACAGTCCAACTTTTGTAAGGGGCCACTGCTCTGTCCAAATAGGCTCGTCATATTTCAAAGTTATTTTAATAATTATATTGTTTATTAAATGAGCAGTGGCCCGTAGGAAAAATATGGAATATATACTTGATTTTGTCATTGCATAAGTAAATCTCTTCTTATTAAATTAAGGGGAGCATCGATCATATAAGGTTTTAAAGTTGCAGGTTGGCTTTCTGGTCACTCACGTGGATATATTTGGACATTTTAGTAAGCCTCCTGTACTTTAGTTTGAGATACTCCTGCAATTTAACAAGAATTCATTTGTAAATGCCCAGGTTTGGGCAATAAATGTTTTGTAATAATAGTAATATCGGATTCAGTATCAAGAACACCAGAAAATCTTTTGCAATTAATTTTAATACTTATATTTGGTCGTGCACGTTCAGATACTATTGATGTTCATAAGAATTGTTTTTAATCTGATTTACCTAATTCACCTGTCTGTATATCATTCAGTTCAGTTCAATTCAGTCGCTCGGTCATGTCCAACTCTTTGCGACCCCATGAACTGCAGCACGCCAGGCCTCCCTGTCCATCACCAACTCCCATAGTCCACCCACCATGTCCATCGAGTCAGTGATGTCATCCAACTGTCTCATCCTCTGTCATCCCCGTCTCCTCCTGCCCTCAATCTTTACCATCATCAGGATCTTTTCAAATGAGTCAGCCCTTCGCATCAGGTAGCTGAAATACTTGAGTTTCAGCTTAAACATCATTCCTTCCAATCAATAACCAGGACTGATCTCCTTTAGGATTGACTGGTTGGATCTCCTTGAGGTCCAAGGGACGTTCAAGTCTTCACCAACACCACAGTTCAAAAGCATAAATTCTTTTCGTTGTTATATATATATATATCCATATATCATTGTGAAAGTAAAGTCGCTCAGTCATGTCCGACACTTAGCGACCCCATAGATGGCAGCCAACCAGAATACTGGACTGAGGTGCCATCGCCTTCTCCCCATATGTCATATATATATATAGTTCAGTTCCGTTCAGTCCCTCAATCATGACCGACTCTTTGAGAACCCATGAATCACATAACGCCAGGCCATCCACCATCTCATTCTCTGTCGTTCCCACCCCCAATCCTTCCCAGAATCAGAGTCTTTTCCAGTGAGTCAACTCTTCACTTGAGGTGGCCATAGTATTGGAGTTTTAGCTTTAGCATCAGTCGTTCCAATGAACACCAAGGATTGATCTCCTTCAGAATGGAATGTTTGGCTCTCCCTGCAGTCCAAAGGACTCTCAAGAGTCTTCTCCAGCACCACTGTTCAAAAGCATAAATTCTTCGGCGATCAGCTTTCTTCACATTCCAACTCTCATATCCATACATGACCACGGGAAAAACCATAGCCTTGACTAGATGGACCTTTGTTGGCAATGTAATGTCTCTGCTTTTTAATATACTATCCAAGTTGGTCCTAACTTTCCTTCCAAGAAGTAAGCGTCTTTAAATTTCATGGCTGCAATCAGCATTCGCAGTGGTTTTTGTTGATACTTCTGATGTTCTCTTTGACTATATTGTTGGCTTTAGTGTCAAAGAGAGCATCAGAAGTATCAACATCAGATTCATCTTGTCCTCAAATCGGGGGATCTTTGGCTTCACTTCCATTAGAAGAGGAGGACTAGCGCTATGTACAACCGGAACAGGGACGGTGGGAAAGTTTTGAAACATTGTATGTTGCTCTAATTGGGCTTTTTGTAAAGTCTCATCATCTAATTTATATTCGTATAACATGAGCATTCGCTTGTTGAGGAATATGGGGGTTGCAGATAGGATTGCCTTGAAATGAAAAGATCAAGGCTTTAATGAGGGCACACAAGGGTCAGAAATTTTTTGCAATATTTACTCCCCATCCTGTGGCTCGTTCAATATATTCTTTAACCTGCTTTCAAATTTCTAAATCCAAACATCAGGGAACCAGGGATTCTATTCAGCCACTGTTTGGAGATGAGCCTGTATCTGCTGATGTGAAACCAAAAGTCGTTGAACCTTACATAAATGATGAAGTAAAGTAGAAAGGAGGTGGGACTTTCCAGCCATTTCTCTCATAACCCTGCATTTACCGACCTGCATAGGTCCTAACAGTCATTCAGTCTGCTTGTCAAGGGTGCTCACCAGGTCCCTGTTGGGGCGCCAGCAGTCACAGTCAGCGTAGACTGGGACCTAGGGACTTGAGTTGATGAGAAGAATGTCGGGGACCCAAGTGTTGAGTGAAACAAGGGTACTTTATTTGAAGAAACACATGCTTATATATCTTCAGTAAAATGATTACTCAGTCACGAAAAAGAATGAAATTCCACCAATTGCAACATAATAGATAGTCTTTTCAGTCCAAAGTCACTGAAGAGAGTCACTGAAGGGAGTCAATGAAGGGAATCCAAGCAGGTGTCTTTTCCCATGATCTCAGACCTGAGAACTGCGTGCAGCTCTGATCGTTCCTCTTTTGCAGGAGCTGGTAATGAACAAAGAGTCCTTGAGATTCAGCACACAAAGAAGACAACATATTGGATCCCTTAAAGTCGAATGCATCCTGACAGACCCAGACATTCTGGAATGCAAAATCACGTAGGCATAAGGAAACATCAGTAAGAACAAAGTTGTTGGAAGAGATGAATATCCAGTTGAGTTATGTATAATTCTAACCGATGACGCTGTGAAAATACTGCACTCAATATGCAGGCAAATTTGGAAAACTCAGCAGTGGCCAAAGAACTGGAAAAGATCAGTTCACTCCAATCTCATTAAAAGGCAATGCGAAAGACTGTTTGAACTACTGCACAATTGCACTCATCTCACACAGAACAAAAAGTAATGCCAGAGATTCTCCAAGAAGTGTCAACAAATGAAGAATTTCCAGAGGTTCAAACTGGATTAGGAAAGGTAGAGCAACCAAAGACTAAACTGCCAACACCCATTGTGTGATTGAAAAAGCAAGACAGTTCCAAAAAACATCTATTTTTGCTTTAATGACTATGCCAAGGAAAAGACTTTGATGCTGGGAGGGATTTGGGACAGGAGGAGGCAGGGAAGACAGAAAATGAGATGGCTGGATGGCATCACCGACTCGATGGACATGAGTTTGAGTGAACTCCGGGAGTTGGTGATGAACAGGGAGGAATAGCGTGCTGTGATTCATAGGGTTGCAAAGAGTCGGACACTTCTGAGTGACTGAACTGAACTGAACCGAACTGAACTGAAAGTCTGACTTGTAGAACACGAAAAACTGGAACATTCCTCAAGAGATGGGAATCCCAGGCCACCTGACCTGCTTCCACAGAAATCTGTATGAAAGTCAATGTGAAACAGTACCATGAACTTGGAAAAATGGACTGGTTCCAGAAGGGGAAAGTGGTACCTCAAGGCTCTATATTGTCACCAATTTATTCCAACGCAGACTACGTCATGTGAAATGCCAGGCTGGATGAAGCACAAGCTGGAATCAAGTTTTCTGGGAGAAATGTCAATACTCACAGATATGCAGATGATACTCATCTCATGGCAGAAAGTGAAGAGAAAGTACAAAGCCTCTTGATGAAAGTGAAAGAGAGGAGTTGAAAAGGTGGCTTAAAACTGAACGTTCAAAAAATGAAGATCATGACATCTGGTCCCACCACTTTATGGAAAATAGATGGGGAAACACTGGAAACTGTGACAGGCTTTGCTTTTTGGGCTCCAAAATCACTGTAGATGCTGACCGCAGCGGTGAAATTAAAAGACGCTTGCTCCTTGGAAGAAAGTCTGTGACAAATATAGACATTATTGAAAAACCACAGAAAATATTTTGCTGAAAAATATCCATCTAGTCAAAGCTATGGTGTTTGCAGGAGTCATGTATGGCTGTGAATTTTGGACCATAAAGCTGAGCACTGGAAGAACTGACATTTTTGAACTATGGTATTGCGAAGACTCACGAGTCCTGCATTGCATGGATATTAAACCAGTCAATCCTAAAGGAAATTGGTCATGAGTATTCATTGCAAGGGCGGATGCTGAAGCTGAAAATTCAATATTTTGGACACTTGATGTGAAAAACTGACACTGTAAAAAACCCTGATACTGGGAAAGATTAAAGATAGGAGAAGTGGATGAGAGAGAATCAGATGCTTGGACGGCATCATAATTTTCCAAAGAATAGAACGAGAGATATTGAATCACCACTTGGTGGGCATGTGTTTGAGCAAACTCTGAGAGTTTTAGATGAGCAGTGAAGACTGACTTGCTGTAGTCCATGGGGTCACAAAGAGTCAGATAAATGAGGGATGGAAGTGAAGTGACTGATGTGTGGTGGGCTGTTTGCATGAAATGACCCTGGGATAGTGGGAGACATTGATGCCCATGGTAAGAGTTCAGAGCCTGCTGCTTTTCAGGCTTAGCGGCTAGGAAATAGCCGTCCAGATGAAGACGTGCCATTGCTCATGCCCAAAATCCTGACATGAATTCTTTCCTTTCTTTTTTTATCATCCTTAGTTGTGGAGAGCAAAAGGAAAATGTGGGTCTGTCTGCAGGTGACGGATGGTTCTCACAATCTCCCTGAAGTAGAATATCTGATTTTGTCATGGTAATTTTTAAGGAGATATGCACCATGGGACTCTCGCATGTACACTTGGTTTGAGGTGGGCATCTTGGATGTCCACCAGCCCAACCTTTAGCTGCATTAGTGGCACACCAATTTCATAGGCTAGCAGGGATCCTGAGCTACAGGTAGATCTAACACAGTCTGATGAGGGAAGCAGAAAGAGAACTTTGGCATTTAGCAAGTTAGTGAGTCCTTGCCTGGAATCAAGCCCTGTTGGTACATTTGAGAGAGGAATGCTGCTTTCTGCACAATGGAGGCATGAGTTATGGGCCCAGGGCTGGCAGGTTACTCAGGGTGTAATCCGTGTGGGGGCTATGTGTATGAGTGAACAGAAATAAAGTGTAGTGCTGACAAAAAGGAAGGCCACTGGACCTTTTTGACCTCACGTTCAGTGCCTTGTTTCAGCAGAGGCCCTTTGGATCTGCATGCACCTTCTTCATGATATTGTTTCAGACACAGACCTGTCACATATTCTTTGCCCTTTAGGAGGTCCAGACATCAGTTTGGCCTTTTCCTGCTACAGGGAGACAACTTTTGGGAGGAAAATGGAAACTGTTGCAAACAGCCTATTACACAGTTGGGAGGAGCAGGATCACCTTGATCAGGTCTTGAGCCTGATTGGGCACTGGGGCTGCCACAAGATTCCAGCATTGAAAAGGAATGGTTTTGAGAGGTTTAGGCTGAGATAGGTACCTCCAAGTCAGTGCACTCCAAATCCATTTGCTATTTCTGGTGTGATTCCTGGACGGAAAGCACATGGAATGGAATCATGCCAAAGTGATTGGCACTGTGAAACAGTCAATGCGATGAGAGAATACAGGACATGAGCACCCACCAATCAGCTGTTCACCACAAGCACTTCCAGCCCACCGAATGTCTTTTCAAGTCAGGCCTTCTCATGAGTAAATCCCAAAATTTGTAATCTTCCAGAATAAAGGGCAGAGGTAGAAGAGGATACTAACTTGAATGACAAGTTAGTGAAAGAAAACCAGAGAAAATGAGAGGTACGTACCAAAATCCATTATCCTGGAAAACAAAGCTATGACAATATGTGAAAACTTCCCTTTAGAGTTGTGTGTAAGTATGTGTGTGTGCCCACAAACATAAATGTGCATATGAGCTGTCAGAACTGGCCTGGCTGCTAGAAGGAGAATGCATACCGAAAAAATGAACAAATTTGTGTAAACTACATTAACTATGGGGCAGCCAAAGCCCTGTTGCCAGGAAATCAAGCCCAGGGATGTCACCGAGAAAGGATGCTGTAAGTGGAGATATGCTGCTGCGCCCTGGATCCCTAGGCAGAAAGGAGCGGCAGGAAGAAAACATTCAGGGCTATACTGGGAGATGAAAAAAAGCAAGAAACAGAATGGGCCAGATTACCAGGCTCAGAGATGGGGTATGCACAGCCCCTACAAAGAGTTTTCTGTCCTTCTCAAGTGTAGCAGTATTCTTTCCCCCACAGGACTAGACGCATGTGCACATCTTGCAGTTTTTGTAAGGTTTGTGAGACTGCCGGCACTATAGCATAAGCAGCTGCTACCTGCAGAGTATGCCAGTTTGAAACATCCTTCTTTAAAGTCTTTGCAGAATGCCTGAGTTATCAGGACTCTGCAAAGCATGGCTTAGGATGATCCTCTAGCTACTCACAGCCCCAGAGCCCTGGGGTGATGGGGTAGGCTGGCGTGTGTTCTCACCAGGAGGCAGGATGAAAATAGAACCACTTTGAAATAGCCTCTGTACAGGAAATCAGCGGACTTCAATTTCTCTGGCACTGAGGAGTCAGGTCCCTTAGGGGGATACTTAACATAGCATCTTTTATTTTGAGATGCTTTATCTGTAAAACTCTTTATATAGAGAGAATTTCATCTCTAAATATGGAATTCTCTGTATGCCAGATCACCTATCTAGATGCCAAATTGACTACTAGAAATATGGAATTCCTATATTTTACATAGGCAAATCAATGTCAATATTCATATCTGAAATATTAATTTTCTACAATTCATGTATGAATATTTGCTGAAGATTTTACGTCATGACATATAGAATTATCTGTATTTCACAGCTGATGTTCAGGATGGTTATTTTTCCTACAAGGAATGTGGAGTTCTCTTTCTTGAACATGACCATCTGGTTGTGGATTTTCCTACATGAACAATGGCAGTCTCTGTATTTCACTTGTTTACCATCTAAGCTACCAGGGAACTTGAGCAGTTGTAGGAAGAACTTCAGGGATTTCTAGAATTAATGCCGAAAAAAAGATGTCCATTTCATCATAGGGTTCTGGAATGTAAAAGCATGAAGTTAAGATATACATGGAGTGACAGGCATGTTTGGCCGTGTTGTTCAAAATGGTGTTCATAGCTTCACTGACTTAGACAAGACTCTGTCCAAGTGATCACTTTGGTAAGTTTTCTGCAATTGTGGCTTCTATTTGGTCTGTCCCCTGATGGATATGGATGAGAGGCTTTTCGGAGTTTCCTCATAATATTTCAGTTAAGAAAACATATAACAACATACCTGGGATTTGCATTTTTTTTTCTCTCTTTGAATACTTCTCTATTGATACAAAATGAAGAGAGAACACAATTGGAAGTCCCATATTTGTATTAGATTTTTTCTAATTTTTTAAACTGTACCAATGTTGCTGAATGACTTCCTGCCACTAAATGTAGCCTCTTTTTTAGTAACTCCTCCTGCCATACCAGACACACTAAAATAAATGGAAAGGAAGATAAAATGCAAAAGAACAGAGAAGCCAACTTCTGAAGAGTGTTGCAAATAAAGAAAAGCCATGGGAAAATGAGTCATAAATTGGTTGACTGACATAGGAGTGTGGGGGAAACTCTGGAGAGAAATCAGCAAAACTTGTAAACAAATCATTTGTCACCATCTAGTTCAGTCTCTCAGTCGTGTTTGACTCTTTGTGACCCCATGGATTGCAACATGCCAGGCTTCTCTGCCTATCAGCAACTCCCAGAGATTTCTGAAACTCATGTCCATTGAGTCCATGATGCCATCCAACCATCTCATCCTGTGTTCTCCTCTTCCCCTTCTGCCTTCAATCTTTCCCAGTGTCAGGGTCTTCTCCAATGATTCATATCTTCACAATAGGTGGCCAAAGGATTGGAATTTCAGCTTCAACTTCAGTCCTTCCAATGAACATTCAGGACTGATTTCATTTAGGATGCACAGTTTGGATATCGTTGATATCCAAGAGACTCTCAAGAGTATTCTGCAACCCCACAATTCAAAAGCATCAATTCTTCAACGCTCAGCTTTTCTTGTAGTCCAGCACTCACACCTATAATGTCTACTGTCACTTGTCATAGATATCAGTAAGTTCCTGTTTATAACATCTGATTCTCATTATCCCTCCCTTCCTAATATATATTGCCTGGTCAACATCGAAATCAGATTGATTATATTCTTTGCAACGAAAGATGGAGAAGCTGTATACAGTTAGCAAAAACAAGACCAGGAGTTAACTGTGGCTCAGATCATGAACTCCTTATGGACAAATTCAGACTTAAACTGAAGAAAGTAGGGAAAACCACTAGACCATTCAGATATGACCGAAATGAAGATCCCTTATGATTATGGAAGTGAAAAATAGATTTAAGGAACTAGATCTGATAGATAGAGTGCATGATGAACTCTTGACCGAGATTCGTGACATTGTACAGGAGACAGGGACCAAGACCATCCCCATGGAAAAGAAATGCAAAAAAAGCGAAATGGCTCTCTGAGGAGACCTTACAAATAGCTGTGAAAGGAACAGAAGCAAAAAGCAAAGGAGTAAAGGAAAGATATAAGCATCTGAATGCGGAGTTCCAAAGAAAAGCAAGGAGAGATAAGAAAGCTTTCCTCAGTGATCAGTGCAAAGAAATAGAGGAAAACAACAGAATAGGAAAAACAAGATATCTCTTCAAGAAAATTAGAGATTCCAAGGGAACATTTCATGCAAAGATGGGCTCGATAAAGGACAGAAATGGTATGGACCTAACAGAAGCAGAAGATATTAAGAAGAGGTGGCAAGAATACACAGAAGAGCTATACAAAAAAGATCTTCACGACCAAGAGAGTCACGATAATGTGATCACTGACCTAGAGCCATACATCTTGGAATGTGAAGTCAAGTGGGCCTTAGAACGCATCACTACGAACAAAGCTAGTGGAGGTGATGGAATACCAGTTGAGCTATTTCAAATCTTGAAAGATGATGCTGTGAAAGTACTGTAATCAGTATGCCAGCATATTTGGAAAACTCAGCAGTAGCCACCGGACTGGAGAAAGTCAGGCTTCATTCCAATGCGAAAGAAACACAATGCCAAAAAATGCTCAAACTACCACACAATCGCACTCATCTCACATGCTAGTAAAGTCATGCTCAAAATTCTCGAAGCCAGGCTTCAGCAAAATGTGAACCATGAACTCCCAGATGTTCAAGCAGTTTTAGAAAAGGCAGCAGCAACGGAGATCAAATTGCCATCATCCGCTGGATCATGGAAAAAGCAAGAAAGTTCCAGAAAAGCATTTATTTCTGCTTCATTGACTATGCCAAAGCCTTTGACTCTGTGGATCACAATAAACTGTGGAACATTCTGAAAGTGATGGGAATACCAGACCACCTGACCTGCTTCTTGAGAAACCTGTGTGCAGGTCTGGAAGCAACAGTGAGAACTGTACATGGAATAAGAGACTGGTTTCAAATAGGAAAAGGAGTGCGTCAAGGCTGTATATTGTCACCTTGCTTATTTAACTTATATGCAGAGTACATCATGAGGAAGCCTGGGCTGGAAGAAGCACAGGCTGAAATCAAGATTACCGGGCGAAATGTCAATAACCTAGATATGCAGATGACACCACCCTTATGGCAGAAAGTAAAGAGGAACTCAAAAGCCTCTTGATGAAAGTGAAAGAGGAGAGTGAAACGGTTGGCTAGAAGCTCAATATTCAGAAAACAAATATCATGGCACCTGGTCCCGTCACTTCATGGGAAATAAAGGAAAAGCAGTGGAAGCAGTGTCAGACTTAATTTTTTTGGGCTCCTAAATCACTGCAGATGCTGATTGCAGCCATGAAATTAAAAGACGCTTACTGCTTGGAAGGAAAGTTATGACCAACCTTGATAGTATATTTGAAAGCAGAGACATTACTTTGCCAACAAAGATCTGTCTAGTCAAGGCTATGGTTTTTCCTGTGGTCATGTATGGATGTGAGAATTGGACTGTGAAGAAAGCTGATCGTCGAAGAATTGATGGTTTTGAACTGTGGTTTTAGGGAAGACTGTTGAGAGTCCGTTGGAATGAAAGGAGATCCAACCAGTCCATTCTAAAGGAGATCAGTCCTGCATATTCACTGGAAGGATTGATGCGAAAGTTGAAACTGCAATACTTTGGCCACCTCATGCGACGCATTGACTCCCTGGAAAAGACTGATGCTAGGAAAAGTTGGGGGCGGGAGGAGAAGGGGACTACAGAGAATGAGATGGCTGGATGGCATCACCGACTCTGTGGACATGAGTTTGAGTGAACTCCGGGAGTTGGTCATGGACAGGGAGGCCAGATGTGCTGTGATTCATGGGGTTGCGGAGAGTCGGACACGACTGAGCAACTGAACTCAACTGAACCGATTAAGATCTTGCTGGATTTCAAATCTAAATGACACATTTCAACTTCTTCCTTAGTCGCATGACGGGATTACTTATGACCTTGTTATCCATGTCCATTTGTTTTAGTTTAGCAGTCAGTCTGTCCCATTGCCTCTGACACCAGGAAATATAGGAATATGAGGGCCATCCTTTCATCTTCTTCATGTCATATCCATCTTCTCCTGAGCCTCCAGATACCTTCATCATTGATTCTTATATGTTACTCATTGAGACAATTGTGACCAAATTTTATGTGTACACCCGGGGTGGATTCATGTCAATGCATGGCAAAACCAAACAATATAATGTTGTAAAATAATTAGCCTACAATAAAAAGTAAAAGTTAAAAAAAAAAACATATTAATGTATGAAAAAAGAAAATATGTTAAAGTATTAATTCTCATTAATATATTAAAAGTATTAGTTCTCACTAATGCTTGAGAAAACGGGACTCTAAGCCTTCCTGATACATTCTCTGGCAAGGTCTAGAGGCTCAGCGGAATAGAATATTATAGAGATTCACCTTCTTATATGGAATGCATTGTGGAATCCAGTTGAATCTAAAACCTCTTTAAGTTTTGACATAAAAGTTGGCATGACAGCATGCCAAAGACAAAAAACAGAATCACATACACTTGGGAAAATAGTTCTAGTTGTTCTCTAGTGATATGACAGACCTGTTCATGCCTGTTGTAAAGGAGCTTGGTCCTAGATAAGGAAGAGATTTATAAGGGATTCAATGTTGACATTTCCTCTCAGTTGCAAAGATCCATTGCTCTAGAAAAGGGAAAATTTGTTAGAAGTTATTACTCCCAAATCAACGAAGTGATATCCCAGTTTACCAGATTCCATATAGCCAAGGGAAGATAGAAATCCGTATTTCTGCTAATAGGAAAGAAATTCCACATCATCAGTGGAGAAAAGGAAGCAAACCCCTTCCCACATGGGAGGAAGTTTTTCTTTGCTTTGTTTTTAAGAAACAGTTAAGTTTTCAAGAAACTTGTGTAAAATTTCACAGAGATAATTTAGAGAAAAATGCTTGGTCCTTCAGTGTGAAACACATGAAGACCTGTAAAAAAGAAAGAAAATTTGTATCTGAACATAAGTTAGATGTGTAAGTGTGTGTCTCTCTCCAGTCCAACTCCTTGCAATCCAATGAGTGTAGCTCACCTGGGCTACAATTCTGTCAATGGGATTTTCCAAGCACGAAACCTAGAGTGGGTTGTCATTCTCTACTCCATTAAGTTAGATGTATAAAGCTGAAGAAAAACATTACCCAAGTATTTTATTGCATCTTTTTCAAGATAAAGCAAGCTGCATAAGCTCTCTGCTCCAGAGAATCTCTCTGAAATTCCAAAGTTGCACTTATGAAAGGGGCAGGTTTACAAACTTATGGACTGGGATGAGTAAAGGCATAGAAAAGTCAAATTAAACAAAAAAGGAAAATGTTTAACAATCTGGGTTATTTCACAATTCCTTGAGTCCTTTTTTTTTTCCCCTAAGCCCCAAAACAGAATAAATTCCATC
The DNA here is from genome assembly GCF_049115385.1 of Moschus berezovskii. Taxonomy (NCBI): domain Eukaryota; kingdom Metazoa; phylum Chordata; class Mammalia; order Artiodactyla; family Moschidae; genus Moschus; species Moschus berezovskii. Next base: position 29,103,654 of record NC_142489.1, on the reverse strand, counting down.
CTTTACTGCTTCACCACGTCATGCAGGAGAAAAAGGTAAAAAAGAAGGAGTAGAGTGCCGAGAAGTGGGTCATAAATCTGTGCATCTGAATCAGTAACTTTATTACATTTTCATTTTTTTCTAGAAATCATCTCCAAGAACTTCCTTCTAACTCTAATAATGCTGCAGATCTTGTGTTGCCTTGGTGATGGCAGTAAAGTGGCAAATGAGATAGTGTCCCTGATTATCCCTCAGGGCTCCGAAGAATCGATGCTTTTGAACTGTGGTGTTGGAGAAGACTCTTGAGAGCCCCTTGGACTGCAAGGAGGTCCAACCAGCCCATTCTAAAGGAGATCAATCCTGGATGTTCATTGGAGGAACTGATGCTAAAGCTGAAACTGTAATACTTTGGCCACCTCATGCGACGAGTTGACTCACTGGAAAAGACTCTGATGCTGGGAAAGGTTGGGGGCGGGAGGAGAAGGGGACGACGGAGAATGAGATGGCTGGATGGCATCACCGACTCTGTGGACATGAGTTTGAATGTACTCCGGGAGTTGGTGATGGACAGGGAGGCCTGGCTTGCTGTGATTCATGGGGTCGCGGAGAGGCGGACACGACTGAGCGACTCAACTGAACTGAACTGAACTGAATCCAGTGTTAATCTTTGTTTTAGGAGATTCTAGAGATCAGGTATTGACATGTTCCAAATGGGCACAGAAAGCATACACATGCAGAACCAGTTGGAGATTAAGAACTTTAATCACTTATTCCTCCTGGACATGGTGTTCAAGATCAATACGTACTAGACACAGTATTAGTCTTTGTATCTATCACTAAAGTATGAAGTACAGGTTTATGCTGGTTTAAAGAGGGGATGGGTGTACATAGGAGCATAAGTGACCATGAGGTAGTCATGCAGGGGCTGGTTGGTGACATTCAATGAATGTAAAGATGAGGACAATGAATCCATATTGTAGCATGCTGCTAGAACTATGCAGAACTATGGCTGCTGGTGCTGGATTTCAAAGATGTCTTCAACATGTTCCCCACTAGGTCCTTTTACCTATTCCACATTTTATGCTATACCTCTATATGTGCTGGAGTATGGACTTGGCCAAGCAGCAGTCTCCTCCATTCGTACTACTAATTCCAGGCAAACTGAAAATACAACGTTACAAGACTAAAGCAGATAGGGCCCTGGAAAGTGTGCTTATTAACATTTTAACTGCACAGAAGAGACATCAGAACATAATCCTCCTCCACCTAAGCATTTCTGATGAGTTTCACACCTAAATGATAAGATGTTTCTAATCATGTCTGACATCACTGCTCACTGCACATGTCCACACATGACCAGTCATTCAAGCTCCCTTAAGCTCCATGTTTTATTCTTTCCCTGTTCTGTGCCTTATCAGGGTCCTTCATTTTGCCTGAATTGCCCTTCACTTCTTTCACAATTTCTCCTACCAAATGCTGATTTTTTTAATGCCTTCTTCACGTGTAATTTCATCTTCAGAAGCTTTCTGAAACATTTATAAGCTTCCCCAAATATATCAGCATCTATAGTGTGACTACTCTCTCTCTATATATATATATATATATATATATAACACATATTCATTACAATCATTATTCACTATCTCTTCTATTAAGACAAAGACTTAAAATAATGTGAATAGTACTTTATTTCACTCATTCATATCACTTATACATTCCTGACATAGGCATATATAGATTGTTTTTTTCTGATGAATAGCCACAGGTAGGGTGAGAAGCCTGAAAAATACATTGTATACTGCTCATCTATGACATATTCATCAAAGAAATCTACACTAGACATTTAGAGCCTTAACATAATGTAAACGTCCAGATGTTCAATCTGAATTTAGAAAAGGCAGAGGAACCAGGGATAAACTGCCAGCATCTGCTAGGTCATAGCAAAAGCAAGAGAATTCCAGAAAAAAAAAAATCTACTTTTGGTTTCCTGATGACATCAAAGCCTTTGACTGTGTAGATGAAAAAAATCTGTGGAAAATTCTTCAAGAAATGTAATGCCAGATCCCCTTCCTGGCTTCCTGAGAAGTCTGTATGTAGGTCAAGAAGTAAAACTTAGAACCAGACGTGGAACAACAGACGGATCAAAACCTGCAAAGGGGATATGACGAGAAATATTGTCACTTTGCTTATTTAACATATATGCACAGTACATCATGCAAAGAGCCAGGCTAAATAAAGCACAAGCTGGAATAAAGATTACCTGAAGAATTATCAATAACCTCAGACACTCAGATGATACCTCCGTTATGGCAGAAACTGAGGAGGAACTATAGAGCCTCTTGATGAAAGTGAAAGAGTGAAGTGAAAAAGCCGGTTTATAACTCCACTTGCAAGAAATGAAGATCATAGCATCCAGTACCATCACTTCATGGCAAATAGATGGGAAAAAATGGAAACAGTGACAGACTTTATTTCCTTGGGCTACAAAATCACAACAGACACTGTAGCCGTGAAATTAAGACACTTCCTCCTTGAGAGAAAAGTTATAACCAACCTAAATATCATATTAGAAAGCCGAGACAATTTTTGCTGATAAAAATCCATCTGCTTAAAGCTATGATTTTCCCAGTAGTCAGGTATGGATGTAAGAGTTTGATTATAATAAAAACTGAGCACAAAACAATTAATATTTTTGAACTGTTCTGTTAGAAAATACTCTTGAGAGTCCCTTGAACAAAAGGAGATCCTACTAGTCAATCATTAAAAAAAAAAAAAAATCAGTCCTGAATATTCTTTGGAAGGACTGATGCTGAAGTTGAAACTTCATTATTTGGCCACCTGATGTGAAGAAATGACTCTTTACAAAATACTATGATGCTGAAGATAAAATGAAGGCAGGAGAATATGACAAAAGATGAGATGGTTGGATGGCATCATTGACTCTGTGGCTCTCAGTATGAGTAGGATCTGACCATTGTTGGTGTGGTAGGGAAGTTTGGCATGCTGCAGTCCATTGGGTCACAAAGAGTCAGACACGGTTCACTGACTGAACTGAATGAAAAAATAAACAAAAAACAAAAACGGTGCCTAATCTGAATGTGATTAGTGACAGTTATACTACAGCTACTGATACTGATGCTGAGGAGAATACAGAAGAATTAAGGATAATGATGTCAATGATAACAATTGCTTATTCACAATGTCAGTTTGCTTCATGTACTTCGTTGTCCATTCTTATGGAAATGTAATCCTAACAATAGCTTCAGAATTTGCTGCAATTTATTCAGGTCAATATTGTCTGAGGAAGCCTCATACTAAAACTTGCTGGACTTTAACAAGAAACTTCATTTATATGGCTGTTTCTTCACCTGTATACATAAGATATTGGATCAGTTTAGCAGTTGTTCACCTCTAAGCTTTAACCTTTTCTTCCTCAGATGACATTGTATACACCAGACAAAATTTAAACTATTCGAGTTGATTTATGGAATGAATGTGGGCCTGCAAAACTTTGATTTCTAATTTTTCTTTTTCCTGCAATCTTTATAATCAAGACATCTTCCTATAACTTCTAAATTATTTTATGTTTGGCTATTTTCAATAGCAAACATTTGACTATTTTGCTCCTTAGAAACCTTCCAGCTCATAAGTATTTAGCTTTGTGGAGCTCCCATTGTAACAGGGTATGCAGTTTAGAGAAGGTTGATTTTACAGCCTGGATTAGTAGAAGTCGTCATCAAAGAACCATTCAATAGAATTGCGCCAAGGATCTTGAACTTTGAGTATGGTGGTTAGTCAGTGGAGTCCTCATTGTCATTGACCTGTACAGTTCAGACACAAAAAGATATCTGCTTGCAATGTTGGAGACCCTGGTTCAATCCCTGGTCAGGAAGATCACCTGAAGAAAGAAATTGCTACCCACACCAGTGTTCTTGCCTGGGAAATTCCAGGGACAGAGGAATCTGGGGTGGGGGGGGTGAGGGGCGGTACAGTCCTTGGGGTCACAAAAATCAGACACGTCTAAGCCACTAACACTTTCCCACTCTGTTAGTACTTTGGTATGGGTGGCTTACTGGAAAAGTATAGTGGTCCAGAGATCAGAGGTAGACTCTGACTCATGCAATAAATAGGAAGATCAATGGCGAAAAAGAAAAAGAAAGAAAAAGAGAACTCACCCAATGTGGCTTGCTGGGAAAACTGTACCAGACTATTCCTCTTTAATATTATAGCAAAAACGTTCCTTTAAAAATTAGGCAACATTCAACTTTACAAATCCTGGCCACTAGTACATGTAAAAGACTTCTTATTCTGGAAAACTGCCTTTGGTTACATGAAAGTCGCCTCATCTGAGAGGAGAAAATCCCATTTCCATTGGTAAAATTTTGACAGGGATAACATGGAAGGAAATGACTGAATAAAAAGTGAGATAAAGTGTAATATAAATTGGTTTCCAGTTGAGATTTTACTTGCTTTTCCACTGCTTTATCTTGCTTCTCTCATTACATGTCTCCTGAAAATCTTCACCATTAAGTCCCATCAACAGCAATCAAGGACACTGATTTAAGGGATTCTTATGGAAAATGTTCCCACCACAGAATAGAAAATGCATACCATTCACTAAAATAGAAAAGGGAAAAACATTCATACTCTAGCATCAATTTCTCTTAATGAGACATGTTGCTCTTTCTGCCATGTACTATCCCTGATGGAGACCTCTGAAATCTCTCTGTTTTCCTTTTTTAGGTTCCTTGTCCACATAAGTCATTGAAAAATATGTTTTCCTTAGAAGATGATGACTTTTTTTTAGCTGATCTTGGGAAGGACACCCATTGTTAATGATTTTAATTTGTAAATTATATCTACTTTTTCAGAGGGTTAGGATCTTAACAATCTTGCTTCCATCCAGAATTTCTCAAGATGAATATGTTTAATAAATGTGTTTTTTATTGATCCCATAAGTCCTTATTCAGACTTTTTTTTTCTTCTAAATACAGATCTCTACTCCTGAAGCAAGGCGAGTAAAATCAAAATGAAAAATAGACATGGGCTCTGAGTGATTATTCCAATTGGAGTCCACAGTCTATCAAACAAATTGAACAGCTCAACTAAAATAGTAATCTTATAACAATCTGTAAAGTGAGAAGAAAACTTCATGAGTAATTTAAAATCATATCTCAAAGGCCATTAACAAAAAAAAAAAAAAAATCACGGAGAGCAGAAGATTGGCAGATTCACAGGTAGCGAGCCCAAGAAGAACAGAACAAAGACTGAAAGTTCACTGTGACTGAATACAAGGAACAGTGGGAAGATTGATAATTACTAGCTTATTGTGAACAATATCAGATTCCTGATCTGTGAAGAAACAGGTTTTGTTTCGGGTACAGGGATCACACTTGATCATCCATGAGCTTGTGTGTAGCAGAATTTTATCCAAGAATGAAACGAGACAGAGAAAGCTTCTGACTTAGACATCAGAAGGGGGACAGAGAGTGCCCACTGACTAGTCTAAGAGAGCTATATACTATTTCATTTCGTCATTAAAATAAATCCACAGAATTACTCAAGGTTGTAAAAAAGTTAACCAGGCCATCCATAATTTACATTTTAAGGTAACAGGATTAGAATCTACCAGACCCACTATCATAGTATACATTTTAATATCGTTTAGTCAGAATGTTTTCTGTTCTCAAGCAGGATACAGTGTTGTTTAAGGAATAATGATAATAAAAATAAAGAGATTGTCCTTTCCTACTCCTTGAGAATGCCAGGCGTCTATTTCCTCTTCAAGAACTTCAAACTCTTTCCCCTCCTCAGGGCCTCTGGACTTATTATACTCCTAGTCGATCTGATCACATGGACCACGGCCGAATTTGGTCCACTGGAGAAGGGAATGGCAAACAACTTCTGTTCCTGCCTTGAGAACACCATGAACAGTTTGAAAGGCAAAATGATAGGATACTGGATGCGGAATTCCCCAGGTCGGTAGGTGCCCAGTAAGCTACTGGAGATCAGTGGAGATATAACTCCAAAAGAAATGAAGGGATGGAGCCAAAGCAAAACCAATACCCAAATGTGGATGTGACTAGAGATAGAAGCAAGGTCTGATGCTGTAAAGAGCAATATTGCATAGGAACCTGGAATGTTAGGTCCATGAAACAAGGCAAACTGAAAGTGGTCAAACAGGAGATGGCAAGAGTGAACGTAGACATTCTAGGAATCAGTGAACAAGAATAGACTGTAATGGGTGAATTTAATTCAGCTGACCATTATATCTACTACTGTGGGCAGGAATCCCTTAGAAGAAATGGAGGAGTCATCATGTTCAACAAGACAGTCTGAAATGCAGGATTTGGATAAAATCTTAAAAATGACAGAATGATTTCTGTCATTCAAGGCAAACCAATGAATATTACAGTAATCCAGACCTATGCCCCAACCAGTAACACTGAAGAAGCCGAAGTTGAACAATTCTATGAAGACATACAAGATTTTTTGTAACTAACACGCAAAAAAAGATGTCCTTTTCATTATAGGGGACTGGAATGCAAAATTAGGAAGTCAAGCAACACCTGGAGTAACAGGCAACATTGGCCTTGGAGCACGGAATGAAGCAGGGCAAAGGCTAATAGAATTTTGCCAAGAGAGGGCACTGGTCATAACAAACACCCTCTTCCAACAACACAAGAGAAGACTCTACACATGCACATCACCAGATGGTCAAAACTGAAATCAGATTGATTATATTCTTTGCAGCCAAAGATGGAGAAGCTGTATACAGTTAGCAAAAACAAGAGCAGGAGATGCCTGTGGCTCAGATTATGAACTCCTTATTACCAAATTCAGACGGAAATTGAATAAAGTAGGGAAAACCACTAGATCATTCAGATATGACCGAAATCAAATTCCTTATGATTATACAGTGGAAGTGAGAAATAGATTTAAGGGACTATATCTTATAGAGAGATTGCCTCATAAATTATGGATGAAAATTCGTGACATTGTACAGGAGAGAGGGACCAAAACCATCCCCATGGAAAAGAAATGCAAAAGGCAAAATGGCTGTCTGTGGAGGCCTTACGTATAGCTGTGAAAACAAGAGAAGTGAAAACAAAGGAGAAAAGGAAAGATATCAACATTTGAATGCAGAGTTCCAAAGAATAGCAAGGAGAGATATGAAAACATTTCTCAGCAATCAATGCAAAGAAATAGAGGTAAACAACAGACTAGGAAAAACAGGAGATCTCTTCAAGAAAATTAGAGTTTCCAAGGGAATATTTCATGCAAAGATGGGCTCGATAAAGGACAGAAATTGTATGGACCTAACAGAAATAGAAGATATTAAGAAGAGGTGGCAAGAATACACGGAAGAACTCTACAAAAAAGATCTTCACGACCAAGATAATCACGATGGCGTGATCACTCACCTAGAGCCAGACATCTTGGAATGTGAAGTCAATTTGGTCTTAGAAAGCATCACTACGAACAAAGCTAGTGAAGGTGATGGAATTCCAGTTGAGCTATTTCAAATTCTGGAAGATGATGCTGAGAAAGTGTTGCACTCAATATGCCAGCAAATTTGGAAAACTAAGCACTGGCCACCAGATGGAAAAGGTCAGTCTTCATTCCAATCACAAAGAATGGGAATGCCAAAGAATGACCTCACAATTGCACTCATCTCACACGCTAGTAAAGTCATGCTCAAAATTCTCCAAGCCAGGCTTCAGCAATATGTGAACCGTGAACTCACAGATGTTCAAGCAGATTTTAGAAAAGGCAGAGACACCAGAGTTCAAATTGCCACATCAGCTGGATCATGGAGAAAGCAAGAGAGTTCCAGAAAAGAATCTATTTCTGCTTCATTAACTATGCCATAACTTTTTACCGTGTCGATCACAATAAACTGTGGAAAACTCTGAAAAAGATGGGAATACCAGACCACCTGACCTGTCTCTTCAGAAACCTATATGCAGGTCAGGAAGAAGCAGAACTGTACATGACACAACAGACTGGTTCAAAATTGGAAAAGGAGTATGTTAAGGTTCTATAGTCACTCTGCTTATTTAACGTATATGCACAGTACATCATGAGGAACGCTGGGCTGGAAGAAGCACAAGCTGGAATCAAGATTTCCGGGAGAAATATCAATAACCTCAGATGTGCAGATGGCACCACCCTTATGGCAGAAAGTTAAGAGGAACTCAAAAGCCTCTTGAAGAAAGTGAAAGAAGAGAGTGAAAAGTTGGCTTGAAGCTCAACATTCAGAAAACAAAGATCATGGCATCTGGTTATATCATTTCATGGGAAATAGATGGGGAAACAGTGGAAAGCGTGTTAGACTTTAGTTTTGGGGGCTCAAAAATCACTGAGGATGCTAATTGCAGCCATGAAATTAAAAAACGCCTACTCCTTAGAAGGAAAGTTATGACCAACCTAGATAGTATATTAAAAAGCAGAGACATTGCTTTGCCTACAAAGGTCCGTCTAGTCAAGGCTAAGGTTTTTCCGGTGGTCACGTATGCATGTTAAAGTTGGTCTGTGAAGACGGCTGTTCGCTGAAAAATTAATGCTTTTGAATTGTGGTGTTGAAGAAGACTCTTGAGAGTCCCTTGGGCTGCAAGAAGAACCAACCAGTCCATTTTAAAGGAGGTCAATCCTGGGTTTCATTGGAAGGACTGATGCTGAAGCTGAAACTCCAATACTTTGGCCACCTCATGTGATAAGTTGACTCACTGGAAAAGACTCTGACGTTGGGAAGAATTGGGGGTGGGAGGAGAAGGGGACGAAAAAGAATGAGATGGCTGGATGGAATCACCAACTAGATGGACTTGAATTTGACTGAATTCTGGAAGTTGGTGATGGACAGGCAGGCCTGGCATGCAGTGATTCATGGGGTCGCAAAGAGTCGGACACTACTGAGCGACTGAACTGAAACGAAATGAATTGATTAATTGATTCTCTTTTTATCCTCTTTTCTTTTTTAGGAGAATTACTTTGTCAAGGAAAAGTGGTGTCCTTTTCATTCCATAACTACTTCCTGAAGTGATGGGGCTTCATCCCTAAATTTATCAGCATTTCTTCTAACCCTCATATTGAGTCTGTGGTCCAGAGGTGCCAAGTAATATTTGGGAGAGGCTGCGGCAATTGTAGCAGACTGTACATTTGTGACTTAAAAACTTTCACACAGTTAGAAACAAACCCTGTTATAAAGTTAGAGATGAAATATAAAATAGTCATTAAACCAAATTAAAGCCCAATCAAAATCAAGAGTTACATTATGTCCATAGTTACATGAGTCCATTTTAGGACTTATAGGTATCTTCAGATCAAGAATTATCACATAGGATTTTTGTGTTGAAGTCATTCACAGAGTTGAAAAAAGGCCTTTCCTTGAATTGGCGAATCCCAACATGGGAGGCTGCCTTCAACTGATGAGGAGGTTGAAAAGCTGAAACCTGAGTCACATAGATAATTCTATAGCTTGAGGATCTATGCTAATATCTGTGCATAAAATTGGTGTGTCATTGAGAAAATCCATTTTTTTTTTTTTTTTTTTTTTGCAGAGGGGTGGTGAGTCTGAGCCTTCATTAAAGGTACGGGTAAATTTTCAACTAATGGTTCTCTGTTTCCTGAGTTAGCTTATGTAGATGCCTCTTAATGATATCGTTACACTTTTTCTACCTTTCCTGAAGATGGGAGTTGGGTTAGTGATATTCTATTCATATAACTTTTCACACTCCTGCAGTTACAAAAGTTTTGAAAATGGAGCCACTGTTGCTCTGAATTGTAGCGTTTAAGATTCCACTTACATCATGAGAAGTCAGTACAGTAAGATTTTTTCCATTCCTTAAACTCAGGCTGTAATGGATACTGCTTTTGACATGAAAAGAGGTCTTTGAGCATGGTATACACAGGGTCTTTGAGGTTGGTAACAACAGGAACAGCATTTGTGCTCGACCCATACTTTTCTCATCAGCCCACATCCTAGCATTTACATTATTGTCCATATTAAAAAAAGGGTTCCGTATTATGAAAACAGGGGCCTGGATCTTGTTCAGCATATTCCTCCCCAAAGGGATAAGAGAGGCTCTGGCATTATTAGGAACCCAAGAGGAAATAAAAGACAATCCGAGTTGCAGCTTAATGGATGAATGAAATAACAGCGTTTGGCTCATCCTCACAGCTCCATTATAACAGTGGATGGGAGAAAATTGGACCAGAGGCTTCAGTGAGTACAGAGAAACTTGCGGTGGTTTCCAAAAGGAATCAACAGATTAACCCCCGCACAGTGCTTAATACATGGTGTTCTTAAGATACTATTAAGATGAGGGCTTTTGTGTTCTCCCAATCCTCTTGAGAGTTTGATGACTGGGGCCTATATCTCACAGGTCAGTCTCTCTCTAGTGTGGTCTTTTGCAGACAAGACAGGGAGCCAGAGGTGTCTTGGATGCCTGAAGGGAATCCCTCTGGAGATGCCCATCCCTTTTCACCTGTGTCTCTCTGATTATTTTTCTCAGGCTGTTTCAGAGCAGTTCTAACAGACATTGTTGGGGCTTCAGTCTTTCGCTGAATTTTTTATCTCTGTTTTCCTCCCCATGTTCTTTACAATGATATAGCATCTGAAATGTTTGCAACAGTTGTTCAAGGTTTCAGTCCAGTTCAGTAGCTCCGTTGTAACTCTTTGCGACCCCATGTATCACATCACACCAGGCCTCCCTGTCCATCACCAACTCCTGAAGTTCACTCAAACTCATGCCCATCGAGTCGGTGATCACATCCAGCCATCTCATTCTCTGTGGCCCCTTCTCTTCCTGTCCCCAATCCCTCCCATAACCAGAGTCATTTACAGTGAGTCAATTCTTCACATGAGGTGGGCAAAGTATTGGAGTTTCAGCTTTAGCATCAGTCCTTGCAATGAACACCCAGGACTGATCTCCTTTAGAATGCACTGGTTGGATCACCTTGTAGTCCAAGGGACTCTCAAGAGTCTTTTCCAACCGCACAGTTCAAAAGCATCAATTCTTTGGCTATCAGCTTTCTTCACAGTCCAACTCTCACATCCATACCTGACCACTGGAAACACCATAGCATTGACTAGACGGACCTTGTTTGGCATAGTAATGTCTCTGCTTTTTAATATGCCTTCTAGGTTGGTCATAACTCTCTAAGGATTAATTTTGTACAATTACTTGTTTTCTTAAATTATGGAAGACATCTGGAGCCAAATGAGAGAGAAACCTATTTTTAGATTAATTTATCTTTCTGTATTATTAAGGTGAATGTCAGTAAAATTATGGAGAGATCCCCGTAGTCTATATAGGAATGTACTAGAATTTCCTTGTCTCCCTATTCTATGTCAGCCAACTTAGCGTAGTTTAAAATCAGTGTGGGGGGGGGGGGTGAGGGGTGCGATCCTAAGATGGCAGAGGAATAGGACGGGGAGACCACCTTCTCTCTCACAAATCCATTCAAAGAACATTTGAACACTGAGCAAATTGCACAAAACAATTTCTTTACTCTGGCAGAGGACAAAAGACACCCAGAAACGGAGTCAATTTTCTTCAAAGGAGGTAGAACAGAATATAAAAGATTAAAGGAGAAAAAAAGAGTTAGTGATGGAGATCCATCCCAGAAAGGGAGTCTTAAAGTGGAGCAGTATCCAAATACCAGAAACCCTCTCTCCGGCAGATCTGTGTGGTGATTTGGAATCTCAGAGGGCAACGAACCTCGGAGGAAAAACACATACATACATATATAAATACAAAAAACCCACAGATTATGTGGCTAACAACAACACTCAGCAGAGAAGTACCCCCAGACACTCGCATCTACCACCAGGGAAAAGGAGGCTGAACAGTGAAGAGCAGGCTACATTGCTTAATGTAAGGACCAGGCCTGAATGCCCTGAGGGCAATCTGACGGAGCTATCATGAGAAAACAACTTTAACTGTGTGATAGCTAGGTAAGGGGGTGAGGGGTGGAAAGAGAGGGAGATCTATCCCGCAAAAAGACCTAACATACTACAATGGACTGGAATGGGTGAATTTAACTCAGATGACCATTATATCTACTACTGTGGCCAGGAATCCCTTAGAAGAAATGGAGGAGCCATGATGGTCAACAAGAAAGTCCGATATTCATGACTTGAATGCAATCATAAAAACGACAGAATGATTTCTGTTCATTTCCAAGTCAAACCATTCAATATTACAGTAATCCAAGCTTATGCCTCAATCAGTAACACTGAAGAGTCCGAAGTTGAATGATTCTATGAAGACCTACGAGACCTTTTAGAACTAACACCCAAAAAAGATGTCCTTTTCATTATAGGGGACTGGAATGCAAAAGTAGGAAGTCAAGAAACACCTGGCAAATTTGTCCTTGGAGCACAGAATGAAGCAGGGCAAACAAAGACTAATAGAGTTTTGCCAAGAGGAAGCACTGGACATAACAAAAACCCTCTTCCAACTACACAAGAGAAGACTCTGCACATGGACATCACCAGATTGTCAGAACCGAAATCTTATTGATTATATTCTTTGCAGCCAAAGATGGAGAAGCTCTATACAGTTAGTATAAAGGCCAGGATATGCCTGTGGCTCCAATCATGAACTCCTTATTGCCAAATTCAGACGGAAATTGAAGAAAGTAGGAAAAACCACTAGACCATTCAGATATGACCTAAATCAAATCACTTATGATTATAAAGTGGAAGTGAGAAATATACGGGACTAGATCTGATAGATAGATTGCCTGATGAACTATGGATCAAGGTTCGTGACATTGTACAGGAGAAAGGGACCAAGACCATCCCCAAGGGAAAGAAATGCAAAGAGCAACCTGGCTGTCTGAGGAGGCCTTACATATAGCTGTGAGAAGAAGAGAAGCAAAAAGCAAAGGAGAGAAAAAAAAGACATAAGCATCTGAATGCAGAGCTCCAAAGAATAGCAAGGAGAGATAAGAAAGATTTCATCAGTGGTCAATGCAAAGAAATAGAGGGAAACAACAGATTAGGAAAAACAAGAGATCTCTTAAAGAAAATTAGAAATATCAAGAGAATATTTCATGCTAAGATGGGCTCGATAAAGGACAGAAATGGTGTGGATATAAGAAAAGCAGAAGATATTAAGAAGAGGTGGCAAGAATACACGGAAGAACTGTACAAAAAAAGATCTTCACGACCAAGATAGTCAGGATAACGTGATCACTGACCTAGAACCAGACATCTTGGAATGTGAAGTCAAGTAGGCCTTAGAAAGCATCACTACGAATATAGCTAGTAGAGGTGATGTAATTCCAGTTGAGCTATTTCAAGTCTTGAAAAATGATGCTGTGAAAGTGCTGCACTCAATATGCCAGCAAATTTGGAAAATTCAACAGTGTTCACAGGACTTGAAGAGGTGAGTCTTCATTCCAATCCCATAGAAAGGCAATGTCAAAGATTGCTCAAACTACCGCACAATTGCACTCATCTCACACGCTAGTAAAGTCATGCCCAGAATTCTGCAAGCGAGGCTTCAGCAATATGTGAACCGTGAAATCCCAGATGTTCAAGTAGGTTTTAGAAAAGGTAGAGGAAACAGAGATCAAACAGACAACATGCGCTGCATCATGGAGAAAGCAAGAGAGTTCCAGAAAAACATCAATTTCTGCTTCATTGACTACGCCAAAGCCTTTGACTGTGTGGATCACAATAAACTGTGGAACATTCTGGAAGAGATGGGAATAACAGACCACATGACCTGCCTCTTGAGAAACCTGTATGCAGGTCAGGAAGCAACAGTCAGAACTGTACATGGAACAACAGACTGGTTTCAAGTAGGAAAAGGACTACGTCAAGGCTGTATATTGTCACCTTGCTTATTTAACTTATATGCAGAGTACATCATGAAGAACGCTGGGTTGGAAGAAGCACAAGCTGGAATTAAGATTGCTGGGAGAAATATCAATAACCTCAGATATGTAGATGACACTACACTTTTGGCAGAAAGTGAAGAGGAACTCAAAAACCTCTTGATGAAAGTGAAAAAGGAGAGTGAAAAGGTTGGCTTGAAGCTCAATATTCAGAAAACAAATATCATGGCACCTGGTCCCATCACTCCATGGGAAATAAAGTAAAAACATTGGAAAAAATGTCAGACTTTATTTTTTGGGGCTCCCAAATCACTGCAGATGCTGATTGCAGCCATGAAATTAAAGGATGCTTACTGCTTGGAAGGAAAGTTACGACCAAACTTGATAGTATATTAAAAAGCAGAGACATTACTTTGCCAACAAAGATCTGTCTAGTCAAGGCTATGGTTTTCCCATGATCATGTATGGATGTGAGAGTTGGACTGTGAAGATAGCTGATCGCCAAAGAATTGATGTTTTTGAGGTGTGGTGTTGGAGAAAACTCTTGAAATTCCCTTGTACTTCAAGGATATTCAACCAGTCCATTCTAAAGGAGATCAGTTCTGGTTCATTGGAAGGACTGATGCTAAAGCTGAAACTCCAATACTTTGGCCACCTCATGCGAAGAGTTGACTCACTGGAAAAGACTCTGATGCTGGGAAAGGTTGCGGGTGGGAGGAGAAGGGGATGACAGAGAATGAGATGGCTGGATGGTATCACCAACTCTGCGGACATGAGTTTGAGTGAACTCCGGGAGTTGGTGATGGACAGGGAGGCCTGGAGAATTGGTGGCTGCTTTTAGGCCTACTATGGTGTTCTCAGATTTTACTCTCTAGTCAAGGTTGTATCTTCTGTGATTCATGAGGTCACGGAGAGTCGGACACGACTGAGCGACTAAACTGAACTAAACTGAACTGAAGCTCCAATTGTTTTCAAGATTTTGGATCATTTTCAGTATCATTTTTTGGAATTCTTTATCGTGTAGTTTCCCTATCTCTTCCTCTTTTATTTGGGTTGGTGGGCATTTATCCTGTTCCCTTACTTGTTGAGGAGGAGGAGTCTGGTGGTCTACAGTCAATGGGATTGTAAAGAGTCAGACACGACTAGGCGACTTCACTATTCATTTTGTCTTGTTTTATTATTAGGATGATTGTAGTCTTATAGAATGAGTTTGGAAATTTATCTTTCTCTTCAATTTTCTGCAAGAATTTGAGTAAGATAGGTGTTAGCTGTTATCTACATTTTGGGGAGAAATCATCTGTGAATTCGACTGATCCTTGGTTTTTGTTTGCTAGATTTCTGATTACAGTTTCAATTTCCTTGCTTGTGGTGGATCTATTAAGATTTTCTATTCATTCATGGTTCATGTTTGGAAAATTAGACTTTTCTACGAATTTTTCATTTCTTCCAAGTTGTCCATTTTATTGGTATATAGTTGCTGATAGTCTCTTATGATCCTTTGTATTTCAGTGTTGTCATTTGTGATTTCTCCATTTTTGTTTCTAATTTTGTTGATTTCATTCTTCCCTTTTGTTTCTTGATGAGCTTGGCTAATGGTTTGTCACTTTTATTTATCTTCTCAAGAACCAACTTTTCCTTCTTCTTTTTTTTTTCCTATGTTCTCTTTTCTTTCTTTTTTAATTTCTGCCCCAATTTTTAAGGTTTCTTTCCTTCTATTAACCCTGGGGTTGTTAATTTATTCCTTTTCTAGTTGTTTTAGAGGTGCAGTTTATTCAAATCCCTTATGAGTATACAGTGGAGGTAAGAAATGGATTAGATCGAGTGCCTGATGAACTCTGGACGGAGGTTCGTGACATTGTATGGGAGACAGGGAAAAGACCATCCCCATGGAAAAAAAAAATTGCAAAGAAGCAAAATGGCTGTCTGAGGAGGCATTACAAATAGCTGTGAAAAGAAGAGAAACGAAAAGAAAAGGAGAAAAGGAAAGATGTAAGCATCTAAATGCAGAGTTCCAAAGAATAGCCAGTAAGAAAGCCTTGCGCAGCAATCAATGCAAAGAAATAGAGGAAAACAACAGAATAGGAAAAACAGGAGATCTTTACAAGAAAATTAGAGATATCAAGGGAACATTTTATGCAAAGATGGACTCGATAAAGGACAGAAATTGTTTGGACCTAAAAGTAGAAGATATTAAGAAGAGGTGGCATGAATACACAGAAGAACTGTACAAAAAAAGATCTTCACGACCAAGATAATCACGATGGCATGATCACTCATGTGGAACCAGACATCACGGAATGTGAAGCGAAGCGGGCCTTAGAGAGAATCACTACGAACAAAGCTAGTGGAGGTGATGGAATTTCAATGGAGTTATTTCAAATCCTGAAAGATGATGCTGTGAAAATGCTGCATTCAATATGCCAGCAAATTTGGAAAACTCAGCACTGTTCACAGGACTGGAAAAGGTCTGTCTCCATTCCAATCCCAAAGAAAAGGAATGCCAAAGAATGCTCAGACTACAGGACAATTGTACTCATCTCACACACTAGTAAAGTCATTCTCCAAATTCTCCCAGCCAGGTTTCAGCAATATGAGAACCGTGAACTCCCAGATGTTCAAGCAGGTTTTAGAAAAGGCAGAGGAACCAGAGATCAAATTGCCAACATCCGCTGGATCATGGAGAAAGCAAGAGAGTTCCAGGAAATTATCTATTTCTGCTTCATTGACTATGCCAAAGCCTTTAACTGTGCGGTCACAATAAACTCTGGAACATTCTGAAAGTGATGGGAATACCAGACCACCTGACCTGCTTCTTGAGAAACCTGTATGCAGGTCTGGAAGCAACAGTGAGAACTGTACACGGAACAAGAGACTGGTTCCAAATAGGAAAAGGAATACATCAAGGCTGTATATTGTCACCTTGCTAATTTAATTTATATGCAGAGTACATCATGAGGAACGCTGGGTTGGAAGAAGCACAAGCTGGAATCAAGATTGCTGGGAGAAATATCAATAACCTCAGATATGCAGATGACAACACCATTATGGCAGAAAGTGAAGAGGAACTCAAAAGCCTCTTGATGAAAGTGAAAGAGGAGAGTGAAAAGGTTGGCTTGAAGCTCAACATTCCGAAAACAAATATCATGACATCTGGTCCCATCACTTTATGGGAAATAGATGGGGAAACAGTAGAAACAGTGTCTGATTTTATTTTTGGTGGCTCCAAAATCACTGCAAATGCTGATTGCAGCCATGAAATTAAAAGACGCTTACTGCTTGGAAGGAAAGTTATGACCAACGTAGATAGCATATTAAAAAGCAGAGACATTAGTTTGCCAATCAATGTCCGTCTAGTCAAGGCTATTATACTTTCCCGTTTTCATGTATGGATGTGAGAGTTGGACTGTGAAGAAAGCTGATCGCTGAAGAATTGATGCTTTTGAACTGCGTTGCTGGAGAAGAATCTTGAGAGTCCCTTGGACTGAAAAGAGATTCAACCAGTCCATTGTAAAGGAGATCAATCCTGGGTGTTCATTGGAAGGACTGATGCTAAAGCTGAAATTCCAGTACTTTGGCCACCTCATGCGAAAAGTTGACTCACTGGAAGAGTCTGATGCTGGGAGGGATTTGGGGTGGGAGGAGACGGGTACGACAGAGAATAAGATGCCTGGGTGGCATCACCGACTTGATGGACATGAGTTTGAGTGAAGTCCGGGAGTCGGTCATGGACAGGGAGGCCTGGCATGCTGTGATTCATGGGGTCGCAAAGAGTCGGACATGACTGAGCGACTGAACTCTACTAAACTGAACTAAGTGTGAAGTGCGGTTATTCAGTTGAGTTTTCTCCTGTTTCTTGAGGTAAGTCTGTAGTGTTATGAACCTTCCCTTAGCACAGCTTTTACAGTGTCTTATAGGTTTTGGGTTGTTGGGTCTTCATTTTTCACTCCTTTCTATGCATATTTTTCTTTTTTTTTTCCTCTGTGATTTTTTGGTTATTCAAAAGCCTCCATATGTTG
The DNA here is from genome assembly GCF_049115385.1 of Moschus berezovskii. Classification (NCBI taxonomy): domain Eukaryota; kingdom Metazoa; phylum Chordata; class Mammalia; order Artiodactyla; family Moschidae; genus Moschus; species Moschus berezovskii. Next base: position 29,085,808 of record NC_142489.1, on the reverse strand, counting down.
GCATTTCTAATTTTTTTTTCCTGTAATCGAGATCTAATATTACTGCATTGTGGTCAGAAAGGATGATTGGAATGGTTTTAATTGTTTTTGAATTTACCAAGGCTAGATTTATGGCCCAAGATATGATCTATCCTGGAGAAGATTCCATGTGCACTTGAGAGAAAGGCGAAATTGATTGTTTTTGAGTGAAATGTCCTATAGGTATCAACTAGGTCTACTGGTCCATGATGGCATTTAAAGTTTGTGTTTCTTTGTTAATTTCTGTTTAATTGATCTATCCATAGGTTTTAGTGGGATATTAAAGTCTTCCACTATTATTGTGTTATTGTTAATTTCCCCTTTCATACTTGTTAACATTTGCCTTACATAGTCCAGTGCCCTATGTTGGGTCCGTATATGATTGTCATTGTTAGATCTTCTTCTTGGGGTGATCCTTTGATCATGATAGAGTGTTCTTCTTAGTCTCTCTTCATAGCCTTTATTTTAAAGTCTATTTCATCTAATATGAGTATTGCTATTCCAGCTTTTTTATATTTTTGGTCTCCATTTGCATGTAATATGTTTTTCCATTGCTTCATTTTCGATCACTATTTTATGTCCCGTATTTTGAAGTGGATCTCTTGTAGAGAGCATATATCGTGGTATTGCTTTTGTATTCATTCTTCCAGCGATTGTCTTTTGTTTGGGATATTCAACCTATTTACATTTAAGGTAATTATTGATATTAGTATCCTATTGCCAATTACTTTGTTGTTTGTGGTTCGAGTGTATATACCATTTCTTTGTTTCCTGTCTAAGATTCTTTAGCATTTGTTGAAGAGCTTGTTTAGAGGTGCTGAATTCTCTCAGCTTTTACTTGTCTGTAAAGGTTTTGATTTCTCCTTCATATTTGAATGTGATCCTACCTGGGTACAGTAATATGTGTTGTAGGTTTTCTCTTTCATTGTTGTTTTTCCCATGGAGATTTTAATATCTGTTCTTTGTGTTTGATTGTTTCTAATTTACTGATTCGTGGAGCTTGTGTCGGTGTTCTTATGGGTGGAACTGTGTTTCTTCTCTCTGGATTGCAATGAAGTATCCAGTAGTGAGATTTGAGATGTCTATGCGATTGGAGTGACTTTGGGAAGCCTGTATATTGAAGCTCAGCACTATGTTCCTGTGTTGCTGGATAATTTGTGTGGTATGTCTTTCTCTGGAACTTGGGGACTCTTGGGTCATCTTTGCTTTCAGTGTAGGAATGGAGGTTTTCGGATCATCTCTTATCATTTAATATTCCCTGAAGTCAAGAGTTCTTTGCTGTTCTCAAGTTTTGGGCTTAAGCCTCCTGCTTCTGGTTTAGAGTCTTATACTTACAGTAGCCTAAAGACTTCTACATCCATACAGCACCAATGATAAAACGTCTAGGTTATTGATGAAAAGACTCTCCACAGTGAGGGACATCCAGAGAGGTTTGCAGAATTACATGGAGAAGAGAAGAGGGTGGAGGGAGATAGAAGTGACCATAAGGCGGAGAGGGGGAATCACAAGGGGAGAAAGCAATCGAACTAGTAACCTATTTTCTATGTGCTCTTCACAGTCTGGAACCCTCAGAGAGGCTCACAGAGTTATATGGGGAAGAGAAGAAGGAGGAAGGAGATAGAGGTGAAATGGCAGAGAAAAAGGGAAATAAAAAAGACAGGGATAGATCAAGGTATTACTATCTTCTTCACAGCCCAGAACACACAGCGAAATTCGCAGAGTTAGGTAGAGAAGAGAAGGTGGAGGGAGGAAATAGAGACTACCTGGTGGAGAAAAAGGAGAATCAAAAGGGGGAGCGAGTAATCAAGCCAGTAATCACACTCCTAGATAAAAATGGGTACTTAAGATTAGATTCGTAAAGGTAAAATATTGATAACTACCAAAAAGCAAAGATCAAAAATCTAAAGTAGAAGTTGGACTCACAAAAATTCAGTATTAAAAAACAAAAGAAAAAAAGTATATTTTGGGGTTTTTGTTTTTGTTTAATATTGTAGTTTTGACGGTCTAACCTCTACTTTTTTGGCATGGGTAAGGTAATAATATGTTATAAAAATGAAAATTAAAGGCAGTACAGAGGACTTAACAAATAATTTTAAAAAAATGAAAGTAGTAAAAAATACATCTCTCTGGAGCTGTTTCAGACAGTGTGGGCTCAGTTCAGTTTCAGATAGCTCCTTGTTCCAGCTTAGATCTTGTTCTCAAGATCTAAAGTACACCTCCAGTGTAGTTGTTGTTATCTACAGGGGTATTCTGTTTCATCTGTCCCTTCCAACGTGGTTCCTTCTGTTTGTTTGGTTTCTTCTGTCCGCTGCTCTCTTCAGTGTCCAATTTCCACTCTAACATAAGGGTGAGAAGTGTTCTCTTATTCAAGCTCACTTTTTCAATCATGCTGTGAGGAGGGAGGAACACTGCAAACAAATATCAATGGCGTGTGTGGGGAGTGCTCGCAGTGCCTTGGACACCCTGGGTTTGCCCCTACTCTTGGTTGTTTGCTTTCCTAGTCTACACTACTCAGGCTCCAGATTTCTCTTCAGGGAGCGGGCCCCAAGTTGCATGCACTTTCCTGATCTAGGCCACTCAGGGTCAGGTTCTCTGGTACTCCCCAAAGTTACAGATTGAGTTGGGCTTTTTTTTGTTTGGTTGTTACACTTCCCAGTCCTGAACAGCTCAGACAACAAGGTGTTTGGCTAGTGTCCTCTCCGTGGCAGTAAGATCGCCTTATCTCTTCCCCGGTCCCAGCCTCTTGGTTTACTGGCTAACAGTGTGTACCATCTCTGCTGTGTCTTTACTGGGGTACTGATCTGTCGCTGTGGCACTCCTGGTGGATGTCAACTGTCTAGAGTTCCAGGAAGTCTTGGTTAGCAACTGGAAGACTGTTCACAGTTTGATAGGGAATGCTGTCTCTGGGACTGAATTTGCCCCTTTCTTGCTCTGGCTACCACCCTCCTGCCCCCTCCTCCTGCGGTGGATGGGCTGGTCCACATCCGGCACATTCTCCTCTGGTATTTGCTCCGTCCTTTGTTCTGTGAGTGGGCCCGGCAGTATCTCAAGTAAGGGCTTTTCTGGGATAGTCCTCTTTCCCTTTCTCTTCGCAACCCCTCAGATTGCCCTCAGGATATTTGACAGTGGTCCTTATCCTAAGCAATGCAGCCCACTCCTCCCTATTCAGCCCCCTCTTCCTGGTGATGGATGCAAGTGTCTGGGGTAGGCACATTACCTGTGGGTTTTATGTATGTATATATGTCTGTATGTATTGTTTTCCTAGGTGCATTGCCCTCTGAGATTCCAAAACTCCCAACAGACACGCTGGAGAGAGGGTTTCCTGGTGTTTGGAAACTTTTTCCTCTTTAAGATTCCCTTGCCAGAATGGCTCTCCATCGCTAACACTCCTTTTATTTTATATTCTGCCCTACCTCATTTTGAAGAAAATTGGCAGCATTTCTGGGTGCCTGATGTCTTCAAGCCAGTGTTCAGAAATTATTCTGTGAACTTTGTTCAGCGTTCAAATGTTCTTTTGCTGGATTTTTGGGGGTAAAATTGGTCTCCCAGTCCTATTCCTCTGCCATCTTAGGATGACACCCCAGCCCCACCCACTGACTTTAAATTATGCCAAATTGGTTGACATAGAATAGGGAGAGAAGGAAATTCTGGTACATTCCTAAATAGACTACGGGAAGCTCCCCATAATTTTACTGACATTCACCTTAATATTACAGAGGAAGAAATAATTTTAAACATAGATTTCTCACTCATTTTACATCAGATGTCTGCCATTAGTTATGGAAACAGGTATTTAGGCCAAATTAAACCTTAGGAAAACTGTTACAGATATTTCAGATGATATACAATAGTAGAGAATATGAGGATGAAAATAGAGGTGGGGGGGAATCCAGCAAAAGCCTGAAGCCCCAACAATGTATATTAGAACGGCTCTGAAACAACCTGAGAAAAATAACCAGAGGGACACAGGTGAAAACGGATGGGCTTGCTATTACTGAGGAAAGGAGGGATATTTCAACAAGTTTTCCCCTCAGGCATCCAAGGCACCTCTGGCTTCCTGTATCATCTGCAAAGAACCACACAAGAGAAGAGACTTACCTCTGAGATATAGGCCCCAGTCATCAGACCCTCAAGAGAACTGGGACCACACACATGCCCCCATCTTAATAACATCTGAGGAACACTAGGTATTAAGCACTCTGTGGGGGCTAATCAGTTGATACCTTTTGGAAAGCAGGGCAAGTTTCTCTGTGCTCACTGAAGCCCCATGGTCCACTTTCCTCCTATCCTCTATTATACTAAAGCTATCAGGATGAGCCAAAAGCTATTATGTTCTGTTCAGTTCAGTACAGTAGCTCAGTCATGTCCAAATATTTGTGACCCCATGAATCACAGCATGCCAGGCATCCCTGTCCATCACCAGCACCTGGAGTTCACTCAAACTGATGTCCATCAAGTCAGTGATACCTTCCAGCCATCTCATTCTCTGTCGTCCCCTTCTCCTCCTGCCTCCAATCCCTCCCAGCATCATCAGAGTCTTTTCTAGTGAGCCACCTCTTCACATCAGGTGGTCAAAGGACTGGAGTTTCAACTTTAGCATCAGTCCTTCCAATGAACACCCAGGACTGATCTCCTTTAGAATGCACTGGTTGAATCACCTTGCAGTCCAAGGGACTCTCAAGAGTCTTCTCCAACACCACAGTCCAAAAGCATCAATTTTTGGCAATCAGTTTTCTTCACAGTCCAACTCTCACATTCATAATGACCACTGGAAAAGCCATAGCTTTGACTAGATGGAACTTGGTTGGCAAAGGAATGTCTGTTTTTTTATTATGCTACATAGGTTGGTCATAACTTTCATCCCAAGGAGTAAGTGTCTTTTAATTTCATGGCTGCAATCAGTATCCACAGTGATTTTGGAGCCCCAAAAAATTAAGTCTGACACTGTTTCCCCATCTATTTCCCATAAAGTGATGGGACCAGATCTTAGTTTTCTGAATGTTGAGCTTCAATCCCACCTTTTCACTTTCCTCTTTTACTTTCATCAAGAGGCTTTTTCGTTCCTCTTCACTTTCTGCCATAAGGGTAGTGTCATCTGCCTATCTGAGGTTATTGATATTTCTCCTGGTAATCTTAATTCCAGCTGTGCTTCTTCCAACCCTGAGTTCCTCATGATGTATTCTGCATAGTATTTAAATAAGCAGGGTGCTAATATACAACCTTGATGTATTCCTTTTCCTATTTGGAACGAGTCTGTTTTTCCATGTCCAGTTTTAACTGTTGCTTCCTGACATTAAGATGAAACTAGAACTCTGTGTTATTTCCTCATGGGTTCCTAAAGATGCCAGAGTCTCCTTTATCCCTTTGGGGGGTAAATATGCTGCGCAAGTTCCAGGCCACTGTTTTCATGAATATGGAACCTTTTCTTTTAAAATGAACAATAATGTGAATATTAGGGAGTGGGCTGATGGGAAATGTATGGGTAGAGCACAAATGCTGTTCCTGTTATTACCAACCTCATAAACCACACTCAAAGACCTATTCTCACGTCAAACGTTGTATCCATTACAGCCTGAGTTTAAGGAATGAACAAAATCTTAGTGTACTGACTTCTCATGATGTGAGTGGGATCTTGAACTCTACAATTCAGAGCAACCCTATTTTTAAAGCTGTTGTAACTCAAGGAGTGTCAAAAGTTTTAGGAATACAATATCACTTACCCAACTCCAATCTTCAGGAAAGGTAGATAAAGGGTAATGGCATCATTAAGAGGAATCTACATAAATTAACTCAGGAAACACAAAACTGTTGGTTTAAATGTATCCACACCTTTAGGGAAGGCTCATTCTGCCCCCGCCCAAAAAAGGGGATTATCTCAATGACAGACATTATTATGCACAGCTATTGACATAGATCCTAAAGCTTTAGAATTAACTCTGTGATTCAGCTTTCAGCTTTTCAAACTCCTCATCAAGTGAAGGGGGTTCCCCATGGTGGGATTCATCATTTCAAAGAAAGGACTTCAACTCTGTGAATACCTTCAACAACAACAATAATATATGTCACTTTTTCTTGACCTGAGGACATCTAAAATTCCTAAAATGGAGTCATTTAACTATGGACATAATGTAACTCTTAATTTTGATTGTGTTTTAATTTGGTTTAATGACTATTTTATCTTTCATCTCTAACTTTAAAGCTGATTTGTTTCTAACTGTGTGAAAGTTTTTAAGTTACAAGTGAACAGGCTCCTACAATTGCCACAGCCTCTCCAAACTATTATTTGGGGCCTCTGGTCTAGAGACTCTCAATATGACGGTTAGAAGAGATGCTGATGAATTTAGGGATGAAGCCCCATCACATCAGGAAGTAGCTATGGAATGAAAATGACACCCTTTTCCCTTGGCAACATAATTCTCCTTAAAAGAAAAGGGGATAATGAGAGAGTTAATTCCTAGGTGGAATGATAAGTCCAGAGACCCTGAGGAGGAAAAAGAATTTGAGGTTCTCGAAGAGGAGATAGAGGCTTGGAATTCTCAAGCAGTAGAAAAGGACAAGCTTTTATATTTTAATTTTTCTCCTATATTTCTTAGTAAGTATTATATAACAACATTGTATCCTGCTTGGGAACAGTTTCTTCTTCTTGAAAACATTCTCACTAAACTTGATATTAGAATGTATATTACAGGAGTGGGTCTGGTAAGTTATAATCCTGTTACTTTAAAATGTAAATTGTAGAAGTGGTCTGGTAAACTTTTTTACAACCTTGAGACATTCTTTGGATTTATTGTTATAACAAAATTAAATAGTATATAGCTCTCTTGCTTAGACTAGTCAGGGGCACTCTATGTCCCGATTCTGGTGTCTATGTCAGAAGCTTTCTCTGTCCTGTTTCATTTTTGGATAAAATTCTGCTACGCAAAAGCTCATGAGTGATAAAGTGTGGTACCTGTTACTGAGGCAAAATCCTGTTTCTTCAGAGATCAGGACTCTGACACTGTTCACATTAAGCTAGTAATTCTCAGTCTTCCCATTGTTCAATTAACTCTGTTTTATTCAGTCACACTGAACTTCCATTCTATGTTCTGTTCTTCTTGGTCTCACTGCCTGTGCATCTGCCATTCTTCTGCTTCCCTTAATTTTTATATTTTTGTTAATGGTCTTAGAGATATGATTTTAAATCACTCATGAAGTTTTCTTCTGACTTTACAAATTGTTATAAGATTACTATTTTAGTTGAGCTGTTCAATTTTCTTTGATAGATTGTGTTCTCCGATTGGAATTAACTATCATATCCCATATCTATTTTTCCTTCTGACTTTACTCTCCTTGCTTCAGGAGTAGAAGTCTCTATTTAGGGAGTAAAAAAATGTCTGAATAAGGACTTATGGAATCGACAAGAAACACATATATTAAACAAGTTCATCTTCAGAAAATCTGTATGGAAGCAAGATTCTTAAGATCCTAACCCTCTGAAAAAGTAGTATATAGTTTACAAATTAAAATCACCAACATTGGGTTTCATTCCCTAGAAGAACTAAAAAAATTGTCATCATCTTCTAAGGAAAGCATTTTTTACAATGACTTATGTATTTCATAGGTGTGTATCAGGGATAGTAAATGTCACAAAGAACATTTTTCATTAACAGAAATTGATGCTTGTGTATGAAAGTGTTTTGCTTTCCTATTTTGGTGAATGATATGTATTTTCTATTCTGTGGTGGGAACGTTTTCCATCAGTTCAGTTCAGTTCAGTTCAGTTCAGTCGCTTGGTCGTGTCCTACTCTCTGTGACGTTTTCCATAACAATCCCTTAAATCAGTGTTCATGATTGTTGTTCATGGGACTTAATGATGAGGATTTTCAGGAGACATGGAATGACAGAAACAAGATAACGCAGTGATAAAGCAAGTATAATCTCAATTGGAAACCAAATTGTACTACACTTTATCTCACCTTTTATTCAGTCATTTGCTTCCATGTTATTCCTGACAAAATTTTACCAATAGAAATGCATTCTTACCTCTCAGATGAGTAGGCTTTTTTTTGACCAAAGCAGTTTTCCAGAATAGAGAGTCTTTTACAGGTTTAGGTGGCCAGGATTTGTAAAGTTGAAGGATACCTAATTTTTAAAGGAACCTTCGTGGTACAATATTAAAGAGAAATAATGTCGTTTTGCCAGAAAGCCACACTGGGTGAGTTCTCTTTTTCCTTCTTTCTTTCTTTTTTTTTTTTTTTTTTTCCTCATTGGTTTTCCTGTTTATTGCATGCCTGAGTCAGAATCTACCTTTGACCTCTGGACCATAGCATTTTACAGGAAGCCACCAATACCAAACTATTACCAGAAAGGGAAAGTGTTATTGCCTCAAAAATGTCCTATTTTTTGTGACCCCATGAATCACATCATGCCAGGCCTCGTTATCTATCACCTACTCCCAGAGTTCACTCAAAATCGTGCCCATAACGTCTGTGATGCCATCCAGGCATCTCATTTTCTGTCATCCCATTCTCTTCCTGCCCCCAATCCCTCCCAGCATCAGCGTCTTTTACACTGAGTTAGCTCTTCGCATGTGGTGGCCAAAGTATTGGAGTTTCACCTTTAGCATCAGTCCTTCCAGTGAATACACGGGACTTATCTCCTTTAGAATGGACTGGTTGGATCTCCTTGCAGGCCAAGGGACTCTCAAGAGTCTTCTCCAACAGGACAGTTTGAAAGCATCAGTTCTTCTGTGCTCAGCTTTTATTATAGTCAACCCTCATATTCATACATGACTACTGGGAAAAGCATAGCTCTAACCAGATGGACTTTTGTCGGGAATTAATCTCTCTGCTTTTCAATATGCTATTTAGGAAGGTCATAGCTTTTCTTCCAAGGGGCAAGTGTTTTAATTTCACTGATGCAGTCAACATCTGCAGCGATTTGGAGACTAAGGATATAAAGTCTGCCACTGTATCCATTGAATCCCATCTAGTTGCCATGAAGTGATGGGACGAGATAATATACCTTCATTTCTTGAAAGATGAATTTTAAGATAGCCTTTTCACGTTCCTCTTCATCTTTATATCCTCTTTATCTCTTTTGAACTCTCCACTTTAAAAAAATCAAGATTTGGTAGGAAAAATATTAAAAGAAGGGAAGGACAATTCAGGCAAAATGAAGGACATTGACAAGGCACAGAATATGAGAAGAACAAAACATGGAGCTTAAAGGTATCTGAATGACTGGTCATGTGTGGACATGAGCAGTGAGCAGGAATGACAGAAATGATTAGAAATGTCTTATCATATAGGTAGTGAAATTCATGAGAAATGCTTAAGTGGAGTAGTATTAGGTTCTGATGCCTCTTCTGTGCAGTTAAGATGTTAATAAACATCTTAATAAACACAGATTTGATGACCCTATCTGCTTTAGTCTTGGAACGCTCTATTTTCAGCTTACGTGGAATTTGTAGTACCAATGGAAAAGGTGTTTCTTGGTGAGTCCGTACTCCAGCACGTACATTAGCTCTAGCTTCATGGCAGTACACTAGTCGTATTTTCTTCTCCCTGAACATTTCTTGTAGGGATAGTATAAAATATGGAATAGATGGTAGGACCTAGTGGGGGATATGTTGAAGCCATCCTTGAAGTATAGCACCAGCAGCCATAGTTCTGCATAGTTCTAGCAGCATGCTACAATATGGATTTATTTTCCTCAGCTATACATTAATTGAATTTGACACCAACCGGCCCTTGCATCACTACCTCATAGTCAGTGATGCTTCTGTGTACACCCAGACCCTCTCTAAACCAGCACCAACCTGTACTTCATACTTTAGTTAAAGATACGAAGACTAATAACATGTCTAATACTTATTGATCTTGTTGTAAACCATGTCCAGGAGGAATAAGTGATTAAACTTATTAATCTGCAACTGGTTCTGCATTCCTATGGTTTCTGTGCCCATTTGGGACTTGCCAATGCCTGATCTCTAGCATCTCCTACAACAAAGATCAACACTGGATATATTGTCCTATTCCTGGAGCCCTGAGGGATAATCAGTGTCACTATCTCATTGGCCCCTTTATTGCAATCACCAGGGCTACACAAGGTCTGCAGCATTATTAGAGTTAGAAGGAAGTTCTTGGAGGTGAATTCTGGAAATATAAATGAAAATGCAGTAAAGTTACTGAGTCAGATACACAGATTTATGACCCACTTCTTGGCACTCTACTCCGTCATTTTACCTTTGTCTCCTGCTTGAAATGTTGAAACAGTAAAGGATGGAATGTATTCTGTTTGGGGGCTTAGAGCTAAAAAATGGGACTCAAAACATTGTGAAGTAATCCAGATTGTTAAACATTTCCCTGTTATGCTTAGTTGGTCTCTTCTATATTTTGACTCATCCCAGTCCACAAGCGTGTAAACTTGCCTCTTTCACAAGTGCAACTTTGGAAATGCAGAGACACTGTCTGGAGCCAAGAGCTTATACAGTTTGCTTTATCTTGAAAAAGATGCAATAAAATGCTTGGGTAATGTTTTTCTTCAGCTTTACATGCCTAACTTAATGGAGTAGAGAATGGCAACCCACTCCAAGTTTCGTGCCTGGAAAATCCCATTGACAGAAGGGGCAGGAGGGTTACACTCATTGCTTTGCAGAGTCACACAGGACAGAAAACACACACTTACACATTTACTTGTGTTCAGATACAAATTGTCTTTCTTTTTAATAGGTCTCCATGTGGTGTACCCTGAAGTTAGTAAGCATTTTTCTCTAAATTATCTTTGTGTATTTTTATACACTACTGTTTCTTTTAGAGATGCCGGCCCTGGCAATGCAGATGCGAGATATGCCGGCCCATGGCTGGATGGCATCACCGACTCTTTGGACATGTGTCTGAGTGAACTCTGGGAGTTGGTGTTGGACAGGGAGGCCTGGCGTGCTGTGATTCATGGGGTCACAAAGAGTCGGACACGACTAAGTGACTGAACTGAACTGTTTCTTTTTCTAAAACAAAACATACAAATTACCTCCCTTTTGGCAAGAGGTTTGTTTCCTTTTCTCCACTGATGTTTTGGAATTTCTTTCCTATTAGCAGAAATATGGATTTCTATATTGCTTTGGCTATATGGGATCTGATATACTGAGATATTGCTTCGTTGATCTGGGAATAATAACCTCGAACAAATTTTCCCTTTTCTAGAGCAATGGAAATCTCTGGAATTGAGACGAAATGACAACACTGAGACCCATATATATCCCTTCCTTATCTAGGACCAGGCTCCTTAATGATAGACATGATCGGGTCTGTCATATCACTAGAGAGCCACTAGAACTATTTTCTAAGTGTGTGTGGCTGTTTTTTGTCTTTGGCATGCTGTCATGCCTACTTTTATGTCACAAGTTAAAGAGGTTTTAGATTCAACTGTATTCCACAATTCATCCATACAGGAAGGTGAATCTCTATAATATTCTTTCACTCTGAGCCTCTAGACCTTGCCAGAGAATGTATCAGGAAGACTGAGAGTCCCGTTTCTGAGGGAGTTCTCAAGCATTAGTGAAGTTTCCCCAGGATTTTAGTATATTTCCCGTTTTCATACTATGATAAGTTTTATAAGATACATCAAGTGTGGTCACAATTGTCTCAATGAGTAACATATAAGAAGTACTGATGGAGGTATCTGGAGGCTCAGGAGAAGGTGAATATGACATGAAGGAGATGAAACGATGCCCCTCACATTCCTATATTTCCTAGTGTCAGAAGTAATGGGATTAACTGATTGCTAGACTAAAACAAATGGAGATGACCAATAAGGCCATAAGTAATCCTGTCATGAGACTAAGGAAGAAGTTGAAATGTGTCATTTAGATTTGGAATACAGCAGGATCTTAATATGTAGGCAGGATAATTATGAAGGAAGAAACTTAATGAGAATTAGATGGGAGAAATAGGAAGTTACTGATACCTATGACAAGTGACAGTAGTCTGTATGGGTGTGAGAATTGGACTATAAGAAAAGCTGAGCGCTGAAGAATTGAATTGTGGGGTTGCCGAAGACTCTAACTGTGCTTCCTAAAAGAAATCAGTCCTGAATATTCTTTGGAAGGACTGATGCTGAAGCTGAAATTCCAATCCTTTGGCCACCTAATGTGAAGAACTGACTCACTGGAGAAGACCCTGATATTGGGAAAGATTGAAGGCAGAAGGGGAAGAGGACAACACAACACAGTATGAGATGGTTGGATGGAATCATGGACTCAATGGACATGAGTTTCTGAAATCTCTGGGAGTTGCTGATAGGCAGGGAAACCGGGCATGTTGCAATCTATGGGGTCACAAAAAGTCACACATGACTGAGAGCCGGACTGATGACAAATGATATGTTTACAAGTTTTGCTGACTTCTCTCCAGAGTTTTCCCCACACTACTGTGTCAGTCTGCCAACTTATGGCTCACTTTCCCATGACTTTTCTTTATTTGCAACACTCTTCAGAAGTTGGCTTGTCTGTTCTTTTGCATTTCATCTTCCTTTCATTTATTTGAGTGTGTCTGGTATGGCAGGGGGAGTTACTATAAAATAGGCTATATTAAGTATCAGGAAGTCATTCAGCAACATTGGTACAGTTAAGAAAATTAGAAAAAATATCTAATACAAAAATGGGACTTACAAGTGTGTACTTTCTTCGTTTTGTATCAGTATAGAAGTATTCAAAGAGAAAAAAATAATTCCAGGACTGTTGTTTATGATTTTGTAATTGAAATATTATGAGGAAACTCCCATAAGCCTCTCATCCTTACCAATGAGAGGACAGGCAAAATGGAAGCCACAATTGCAGAAAACTTACCAAAGTGATCACTTGGACAGAGTTTTGTCTAACTCAATGAAGCTCTGAATCATCCTATGTAGGGCCACCCAAGATGGTCTGGTCATGGTGGGATTTCCCATGAAACATGGTCTACTGGATACATTAACGTCAAACCTCTTCGGTATTCTTGTCTTGAGAACCCCATGCACAGAATGAAAAGGTAAAAAGAAAGGTCACTGAACGGTGAATTCCCAAGGCTGTTAGGTGCCCAATATGAACGACTGATGGATGGAGGTTCATAACACTGTACAAGATGTGGTGATCAAAATCATCCCCAAGAAGAAGATATGCAAAAAGGCAAAATGGTTGTCTGAGGAGGACTTTCAAATTTCTTTCTTTCTACCAAAGAAGAGAGGGAAAGACGATAGGCAAAATGAAAAGATATGTCCATCTGAAGGCAGAGTTACAAAGAATAGCAAGGAGAGCTAAGAAAGCCTTCCTAAGTGATAAATATAAAGAGACACATGAAAACAACAGACTGAGAAGAGCTACAGATCTCTTCCAATAAAGTAGACATAACAAGGGAATATCCCATGTAAAGATGGGCAGGACAAGACAAAAGGGTATGGACCTAAAGGAAGCAGAAGGTGTTAAGAAAAGGTGGCAAGGATTCACAGAAGAACTTTAGAAAAAAGATCTTAAGATAACCACAGTGGTGTGATCACTCACCTTGAGCTAGCTATCATGGAATGTGAAGTCAAGAAGGCCTTACAAAGCATCACTACAACAAAGCTATTGGAGATGATGGAATTCCAGTTAAACTATTTCAAATCCCAAATAATGAGCTGTACATAATATGCTAGCCAGTTAGGAAAAATAGCAGTAGCCACAGGACAAGCAAACATCAGTTTCATTCTTATTTCAAAGAAATGTCACAGAAAACATTTTGAAATTTTCACACAGTTACACTCACCTCACACGCTATCAAAGTAATGCTCAAATTCTCCAAGCTAGTCTACAAGAGTAAGTACACTGATAATTTCCAGATGTTCAAGCTGAATTTAGAAGAGGCAGAAGAACAAGAAAACAAATTGGCAATAGTCATTGGACCATAGAAAATACAAGAGAATTCCAGAAAACACAAATTTACTTCTACTTCATTTATTATGCCAGGGACTTTGATAGTGTACATCAGAACAAACTGTAAAATTCTTAATCAGACAGAAATACCAGACTACTTTATCTGCCTTGTGAGAAATCTGTATACAGGTCAAGAGGCAACAGTTAGAAAGAGACAAGGAGCAATACACCTGTTCCAACTTGCAAGGAAGCAGTTAATGAGGCTGTATATTGTCACCCTGGTTATTTAAATTATATGCAGAGTACATGATGTGTAATGCTGAACTGGATGAAGCACAATATGGTATCAGGACTGCTGGTAGAAACAGCAATAACCTCAAATATACAGATAACACCACTGTTCATGCAGAAAATGAAATGTAGCTAAAGAACTTTTTGGCGAGATTGAAAAATCTGTCTTAAAATCCAACATTCAATAAATGAAGATTGTGGCACACAGTCCCATTACTTCATTACAAATAGATGTGGAAACAATGTAAACAGTGAGAGACAATTTCCTTGCGCTCCAAAATTACTGCAGTTGGTGAATGTAGTCATGATTTCAAAGAGCCTGTTCCTTTGAAGGAAAACTATGATAGGGTTAGAAAGTGCATTAGAAAACAGACACAGTACTTTACCAACAAATGTCTATGGAGTCTAAGCTATGTTTGTTCCTGTAGTCATGTATGTATGTATGTAAGTGTTGGACCACAAAGAAAACTGAGTGCAGAACTGATGCTTTTGAACAGTGGTGTTGGAGAAGTCTCTTGAGAGTCACTTTGATTGAAAGAATATCAAGCCAGTCAATCCTAACGGAGATCAGCCATAAATATTCATTGGATGGACTGATACTGAAGCTGACGCAAAGTTCAAATTCAATGGAAAAGACGTTGATACCAGGAATATATTGCAGGCTAGAGGAGATGGTTGGATGGCATCACCGATTCAATAAACATGAGTTTGAGAAACTGCAGGAGTTGGTAATTAAAAGGGAAACCTGTCATGTTGCAGTCCATGGGAGTGACAAAGATATGAATCATCCACTGAAGATAACTCAATTAAAATATTTCTGAAAGACGTGTCATCTATGGGTGAATCATGGCTCCAGTTCTATTAAGTATGCTGTGTGTTGGAACAAATCTGATAGAGAAGTCTCCTACAAGTCCCCCACCCAAAAAATACTATCCCCTGAATTTCTAAGTGGTGGCACTGAACTTGGTCTACTATAGTATTCTGAGGTCTGAAAATTGTTAAACTTGGCTGAGGCCAAAGATCACATTAGTTTGTTAAATATTTGAAAAGCATCCTCTAGGTCTGCAGGCAGGTTTGGCATTGTTTCCACCAAATTAAACAGTCAGATCCAAGCTCTGAAATCTCTGTTTGATTCTGCTGTCCATCTTCTTCCATCTAATCAACGACTTGTGGCACTCTCTGTCGCTTGCCCTGGAAATGTTCTGTGTTCTTTCAGTCTTAGTCATCTTTCAAGAGTGCATGTATATTGTCCATATTTTGAGCTGTCAGGAGATTGAATGGAAACATTTGAGAAATGGAAATTTGAACCTGCAAACAGGCCTGAACTGAAACTTCTTGATTAATTTCCATAGAGGGAACCTGCACTGCCTTATTAGTGATTTGAATCCTATGGTCATCTGGGAGATGACCATTTTCTCTCTGAAACTGGCACTAAAGTCTTCTATATGACTTCACTTTGGTTGTAAGACAAATCCAAGGTGTCCTCTACCTGGTACTGTTACCTACAAATATTATCAATTATGTATGTCTTGGGCATGATGTGCTGGAGCGCAAACTCTGTCTTTTAAATTTGACTAAGATAGAAGGTCAAGAGGTTTAGTTTTTTTTTTTCCCCTCTAGTTGGTGAAAATGAAGTTGCTCAATCGTTTATGACTCTTTGGGACCCCACGGACTGTAGCCTACCAGGCTTCTCCATCATTGGGATTTGCCAGGGAAGAGTACTGGAGATCTTCCCTACCCAGGGATTGAACCCAGATCTCCCGCATTATAGGCAGACGTTTTACCATCTGAACTACCAGGGATGTGGCCTCTAGTTGATAGTGGACTTCAAATCTATTCTCTCCATCAATACTGGGGATATGTGTCTGGCATGGGCTGCAGGTGTTAGTGGTGAACTTGCCTGGAGCTGTGGTATTGCTGCTCATAACAGCCCTTTGTGTGGCTGAGGACCATCTATGCATCTCCTTTGGTTGGAGCCCTTCAGTTTGGATTGAATTTTATTCCTGTTTATTTAAGATATCTAGTCTAAAACCTAGAACGGTGGTCTCTTGGGTTTCTCAGGCATCTAGAGGGTTGGTGATAAGAGTGGCAGTCATAAACCACAAATCCTGCCATAGAGATGCTGATGCCAATATCCCTGGCCAATTGTCTGGTGTAAAGGGCAAGGTGGCTCCAACGTTTTGGGAGGATTTGTTATCCTCTAGGCTGCCCCATGGCTACTGCAGCCTAGTGTCTTGGTTTGGGAATGTTTAGGTTGGCATGGTTACCACAACTTCACAACTTTGTGATTTCCCCAAAGCAATAGGAAGCAAAACCTAAGCCACTACCACTTTTCTCCTAGGGAATTAAACATGATGTATGGAAAAGATAAGTGGAGAGGGTTGTGTATTTTCAATGTCAGCCTGTTTCCCCTTGTGTTTATTTTCTTCTACCAGTTCCTGTAAACTATGATCTTTCTAATATTTCCTATGTCATCTTTAACCATGAAGCAGGAATACATTTTAACACAGCTGAATCTCTAAAGAAAGAATGAAAATTCTTAAGGAGCAATAGGACTTTGTGGGGGTAATGAATCGATGGACAAGTGAGTTCTTTGTCAGTTTCCATTCCCTGAAAACTTATGTAGGAAAAGGAGAATTCTTTTAGTATTGACAGATGTTTTTCAAGAGAAGTGCATATATTGGTTTGGTAAAGTTGCCATAACAAAGTGTCCTATACCAGGGAGCTTCAATAAATATGCTCTAAACTTCTAAGGTTCAAGGCAGTAATCAAATTCAGCAGACTTGTTTTCTTCTGAGACCTCTTTTGGATTTTTCCTGGCCATTTTCTGGCTTTGTCTTCACATAGTAATGTTTCTGTTTTTTTCTCTGACTGATCTGCTTTTCTTATAAAGTGCCAAACATATTAACTCAACTACCAATCTAGAGGTCCTATTTCCAAATAGGGTCAGAAAGAACTGTAATATCCTCACAGTTTCACTAAATATAAAGTACGGAGAGTTAGAGCTTCAACATACGAATTTCGAGAGAAAACAACTCATTGTATAATATTGAGTCTCTTCTTTCCATTTGGTACTGCTGTATATGCATCTGTTTACGATGTTCACACCAGTAGACAGGACTCCTGAACCCAGAAAGCAGCTGGTTAAGAAAAATGTGTTGTGCAGGTATAATATAGATGAAACCAGATTTCCGTTTTTGTTTGTTTGCTTGTTTGTTGTTAACCCATCTAGAAATCCTCACCACAAAGACATAAGGAAAGGAAAAAAATTATGTTTGTAAATGAATACTAAGACATAAGATGATGCTCATGATAAGGAAACTTCTAAAGAATTGTAAAGACAAAGAGATATACTCTATATGTTTATGCTAGCAAATCAGTTCATTACAGAATTTTCAAACTAACAGATAGACTTTAAATAAGATTTAATGACAACATTTTTTTCAGTTTGTCTAGATTCACCTGGTAATTAGGGTAGCCATCAGCCTTTCCTAGTATATTGAAGTTCAGCACTATGTTCCGGTGTTGCTGGAGAATTTATGTAGTATGTCGTTCTCTGGAACTTGTTGGCTCATGGGTGACCCTTGCTCTTAGTGTAGGTATGGAGGATTCGGATGATCTCTTATTGGTTAATGTTCCCTGATGTCAGGAGTTCTCTGGTGTTATCAGGTTTTGGGCTTAAGCCTCCCGCTTCTTGTTTAGAGTCTTATTCTCATAGTAGCCTCAAGACTTCTACCTCCATACAGCATTAATGATAAAACTTCTAGGTTAACAATGAAAAGACTCTCTACAGTGAGGGACACCCAGAGAAGTTTGCAGAATTACATGGAGAAGAGAAGAGGGAGGAGGGAGATCGAGATGACCAAAAGGCGGGGAGGGGGAATCACAAAGGGAGAGAGCAATCCAGCCAGTAAACGATTCCCTATGTGCTCTCCACAGTCTGGAACCCTCAGAGAGGCTCACAGAGTTATATGGAGAAGAGAAGAAGGAGGAAAGACATAGAGGTGAAATGGAGGACAAGAAGGGGAATCAAAAGGAGAGAGATAGATCAAGGTAGTACTATCTTCTCCAGAGCCCAGAATACACAGAGAATTTCACAGAGTTGGGTAGAGAAGAGAAGGTGGAGGGAAGAAATAGAGGTGACCTGGTGTAGAAAAAGGAGAGTCCAAAGGGGAGAGAATAAGCAAGTCAGTAATCACACTCCTAGATAAAAATGGATACTTAAGGTTAGATTTATAAAGGTAAAAAATTGATAACAAGTGCCAAAAACCAAAGATTAAAAATCTAAATTATAAGTTGGACTCTCAAAAATACAATATTAAAGCAAAACAAAATTTAAAAAAAATATACTTTGGGGGATTTTGCTTTTGTTTTTGTTTAATGTTGTAGTTTTGGTGGTCTAACCTCTACTTTCTTGGTTTGGGTAATGTAATAGTATGTTATAAAAATGAAAATTATAGGCAGAATTGAGATCTTTAAAAATAAAAATTAAAAAAAAAAAACGATTGTAGTAAAAATACATCTAGGAATTCCTCTGGCGGTGTTGCAGAGAGTGTGGGCTCAGTTCAGTTTCAGATAGTTCATTTTTCCAGCTTAGACAATATAAGTCCTTTCCAGTGTAGTTGCTGTTATCTACAGCGTTTATTCTGTTTCACCTGTCACTTCCAACATGGTTCCTTTTGTTAGGTTGGTTTCTTCTGTTCGCTGGTCTCTTCAGTGTCTAATTTCCACCTTAAAATAAGGGCGAGACGTGGGCTATTATTTAGTCTCACTTTTTCAATCATGCTGTGTGGAGGGAGGAACACTGCAAACAAATATCACTGGCGTGTGTGGGGAGTTCTTGCAGTGTCTTGGACACCCTGTATTTGCCCCTGCTTTTGGTGTGTGAGGTTTCCCAGTCTACACTGCTCAGGCTCCAGATAACCCTGCAGGGAGCAGGCCTCGAGTTGTGTGCACTTTCCTGAACTAGGTCACGCATGTTCAGGTTCTCTGTTACTCCCCAAAGACGCAGACTCAGTTGGATTTTTCTTTGTACCCTTCCCATTTCTGAACAGGTCAGGCAACCAGGTGCTTGGCGAGTGTGCCCTCCCTGGGCAGTGAGTGCGTCTTATCACTTCCTGTGTCCCAAATGCTTGGTTTACTGGGTGATAGACTGAACCATTTCTCGTGTGCCATGTGTCTCCACTGGGGAGATGATCTCTAGTTGGCACCCTCCCAATGGATGTCAACTGTCTAGAATCCCAGGAAGTCTTGGTTAGTAACTGAAAGCCTGTTCCCCATTTGATAGGGAATGCTTTCTCTGGGACCGAGTTTGCCCGTTTCTTGCTCTGGCTTCCACCTGTCTTCCTCTTGCAGTTGATGGGTTTTCCACATCCTGCTAACTTTCCACTGGTATTCGCTCAGTCCTTTGTTCTCTGAGCTGACCCGGCAGTACCTTCAGTTCAGTTCAGTTCAGTCGCTCAGTTGAGTCCGACTCTTTGCAACCCCATGAATCACAGCACCCGAGGCCTCCCTGTCCATCATCAACTCCCGGACTTCATTCAAATTTATGCCCATCGAGTTGGTGATGCAATCCAGACATCTCATTCCTGTCCTCCCCGTCTCCTTCTGCCCCCAATCCCTCCCAGCATCAGAGTCTTTTCCAGTGAGTCAACTCATCTCATATGGAGGTCAAAGTATTGGAGTTTCAGCTTAGGCATCAGTCCTTCCAATGATCACCAAGGATTGATCTTCTTTAGAATGGACTGGTTAGATCTCCTTTCAGTCCAAGGGACTCTCAATTGTCTTCTCCAGCACCACAGTTCAAAATCATCAATTCTTCAGCGATCAGCTTTCTTCACAATCCAACTCTCACATCCATACATGACCATGGGAAAAACCATAGACTTAATTATGACTACAAATCTGGACCTTGGTTGGCAAAGTAATGTCTCTGTTTTTTAATATATTATCTAGGTTGGTCATAACTTTCTTTCCAAGGAGAAAGCGTCTTTTAATTTCATGGCTGCAATCCGCATCCGCAGTGATTTTGCAGCCCACGAAACTAAAGTCTGCCACTGTTTCCACTCTTTCCCCATTTATTTCCCATGAAGTGATGGGACTAGATGCCATGATTTTTGTTTTCTGAATGTTGAGCTTCAAGCCAATCTTTTCACTCTCCGCTTTCACTTTCATCAAGAGGCATTTTCGTTCCTCTTCACTTTCTGCCATAAGGGTGGTGTCATCTGCATATCTGAGGTTATTGATATTTCTCCCGGCAATCTTGATTCCAGCTTGTGCTTCTTCCAGTGCTGCGTTCCTCATTATGTACTCTCCATATAAGTTATATTAGCATGGTGACAATTAGGTTATTGATATTTCTCCTGGCAATCTTGATTCCAGCTTGAGCTTCTTTCACCGCCGCGTTCCTCATGATGTACTCTGCAAATAAGTTAAATTACCGTGGTGACAATATACAACATTGACGTACTCCTTTTCCTGTTTTGAACCAGTCTGTTGTTTCATATACAGTTCTGTTTCTTCCTGACATGAATACAGGTTTCTCAAGAAGCAGGTCAGGTGGTCTGGTATTCCCATCTCTTTCAGAATGTTCCACAGTTTATTGTGATCCACAGAGTCAAAGGCTTTGGCATAGTCAATGAAGCAGAAATAGATGCTTTTCTGGAACTATCTTGCTTTCTCCATGATCCAGCGGATGTGGCAATTTGTGTGCTTCAGCCTTTTCTAAAACCTGCTTGAACATCTGGGAGTTCACGCTTCACATATTGCTGAAGCCTGGCTTGGAGAATTTTGAGCATGACTTTACTAGCGTGTGAGATTAGTGCAATTGTGCGGTCGTTTGAGCATTTTTTGGCATTGCCTTTCTTTGGGATTGGAATGAAGACTAACCTCTTCAAGTCCTGTGAACACTGTTGAATTTTCCAAATTTCCTGGCATATTGAGTGCAGCACTTTCACAGCATCGTCTTCCAGGATTTGAAATAGCTCAACTGGAATTCCATCACCTCCACTAGCTTTGTTTGTCGTGATGCTCTCTAACGCCCACTTGACTTCACATTCCATGATGTCTGGCTCCAGGTGAGTGATTATGCCATCGTGATTCTCTTGGTCTTGAAGATCTTTTTTGTACAGTTCTTCTGTGTATTCTTGCCACCACTTCTTAATATCTTCTGCTTTTCTTAGATACATACCATTTCTGTCCTTTATCAAGCCCATCTTTGCATGAAATATTCTCTTGATATCTCTAATTTTCTTGAAGAGATCTCTTGTTTTTCCTATTCTGTTGTTTTCCTCTATTTCTTTGCATTGACCACTGATGAAATCTTTCTTATCTCTCCTTTCTATTCTTTGGAACTCTGCATTCAGATGCTTATATCTTTTTTCTCTCCTTTGCTTTTTGCTTCTCTTCTTCTCACAGCTATATGTAAGGCCTCCTCAGACAGCCATTTCGCTTTTTGCATTTCTTTACCTTGGCGATGGTCTTGGTCCCTGTCTCCTGTAAAATGTCACGAACCTTCATTCATAGTTCATCAGGCAATCTATCTATCAGATCTAGTCCGTTAAATATATTTCTCACTTCCACTGTATAATCATAGGGATTTGATTTCGGTTATATCTGAATAGTCTAATGGTTTTCCCTACTTTCTTCAATTTCCATCTGAATTTGGCAATAAGGAGTTCATAATCTGAGCCACAGGCAGCTCCTGGTCTTCTTTATATTAACTGTATAGAGCTTTTCCATCTTTGGCTGTAAAGAATATAATCAATCAGATTTTGGTGTTGACCATCTGGTGATGTCCATGTGTAGAGTCTTCTCTTGTGTAGTTGGAAGCCGGTGTTTGCTATGACTAGTGCCTCCTCTTGACAAAACTCTATTAGCCTTTGCCCTGCTTCATTCCGTGCTCCAAGGTCAAATTTGCCTGTTACTCCAGGTGTTTCTTGACTTCCTCCTTTTTCATTCCAGTCCCCTATAATGAAAAGGACATTTTTTTGGATGTTAGTTCTAAAAGGTCTCGTAGGTCTTCATAGAATCATTCAACTTTGGCCTCTTCAGCGTTACTGGTTAAGGCATAGGCTTGGATTACTGTAATATTGAATGGTTTGACTTGGAAATGAACAGAAATCATTTTCTCGTTGTTAAGATTGCATCCAAGTCATGAATTTCGGACTGTCTTGTTGACCATGATGGCTCCTCCATTTCTTCTAAGGGATTCCTGCCCACAATAGTAGATATGATGGTCATCTGAGTTAAATTCACACATTCCAGTCCATGGAAATATGTTAGGTCTTTTTGCGGTATAGGTCTCCCTCTCTTCCCACCTCTCACACTCTTCCTTGGCTATCAGAAGGTTAAAGTTGTTTTCTCATGATAGCTCCATCAGATTGCCCTCAGGGCATTCAGGCCTGGTCCTTAAGCTAAGCAGTGTAGCCCGCTCTTCGTTGTTCAGCCTCCTTTTCCCTGGTGGTAGATGCGATTTTCTGGGGGTACTTCTCTGCTGGGAGGTGTCGTTACGCACATAATCTGTGGGGTTTGTTTATGTATATACATATGTATGTGTTTTTCCTCCCAGGTTCGTTGCCTTCTGAGATTTCAAAACTCCACACACATCTGCCGGAGAGAGGGTTTCTGGTATTTGGATACTGTTCCACTTTAAGACACCCTTTCTGGGATGGATCTCCATCACTATCTCCTTTTTCTCTGCTTTTATCTTTTATATTCTGTTCTACCTCCTTTGATGAATATTGGCCCTTTTTCTGGGTGTTTTTTGTCCTCTGCCAGTGTAAAGAAATTGTTTTGTGCAATTTGCTCAGTGTTCAAATGTTTTTTGAATGGATTTGTGAGAGAGAAGGTGGTCTCCCCGTCCTATTCCTCTGCCATCTTAGGATCGCACCTCTCACCCCCCACTGATTTTAAACTATGATAAGTTGGCTGACAGAATAGGGAGACAAGGAAATTCTAGTACATTCCTATATAGACTACGGGAATCTCTCCATAATTTTACTGACATTCACCTTAATACTACAGAAGGAGAAATTATTCTAAAAATAGATTTCTCACTCATTTGGCTCCCGATATCTGCCATAATTTACGAAAACAGGTAATTGGACAAAATTAAACCTTAGAAAATTATGACAAACCTAGAAGGCATATTAAAAAACAGAGACATTACTATGCCAAACAAAGTCCATCTAGTCAATGCTATGGTTTTTCCAGTGGTCAGGAATGGATGTGAGAGTTGGACTGTGAAGAAAGCTGATAGCCAAAGAATTGATGCTTTTGAACTGTGCTGTTGGGAAAGACTCTTGAGAGTCCCTTGGACTACAAGGTGATCCAACCAGTGCATTCTAAAGGAGATCAGTCCTGGGTGTTCATTGCAAGGACTGATGCTAAAGCTGAAACTCCAATACTTTGGCCACCTCATATGAAGAGTTGATTCACTGTAAAAGACTCTGGTTCTGGGAGGGATTGGGGACAGGAGGAGAAGGGGCCACAGAAAATGAGATGGCTGGATGTGATCACCGACTCGATGGGCATGAGTTTGAGTGAACTCCAGGAGTTGGTGATGGACAAGGAGGCCTGGTGTGCTGTGATACATGGGGTCGCAAAGAGTTACGATGGAGCTACTGAACTGAACTGAAACCTTGAACAACTGTTGCAAACATTTCAGATGCTATATTATTGTAAAGAATATGAGGAGGAAAATAGGGGTAAAAAATTGAGCAAAAGACTGAAACCCCAACAATGTCTGTTAGAACTGCTCTGAAACAGCCTGAGAAAAATAACCAGAGGAACACAGGTGAAAAGGGATGGGCTTGCTATTACTGTGGAAAGGAGGGGCATCTCCAGAGGGGTTCCCTTCAGGCATCTAAGACACCTCTGGCTCCCTGTCTTGTCTGCAAAAGACCACACTAGAGAGAGACTGACCTCTAAGGTATAGGCCCCAGTTATCAGACTCTCAAGAGGATTGGGAGCACACAAAAGCCCTCATCTTAATGATATCTTAAGAACACCATGTATTAAGCGCTGTGCGGGGGCTAATCTGTTGATTCCTTTTGGAAACCACGGCAATTTTCTCTGTGATCACTGAAGCCTCTGGTCCAATTTTCTCCCATCCACTGTTATAATGGAGCTGTCAGGATGAGCCAAATGCTGTTATTTCATTCATCCATTAAACTGCAATTCGGATTCTCTTTTATTTCCTCATGGGTTTCTAATGATGCCAGAGCCTCTCTTATCCCTTTAGGGGAAGAATATGTTGAACAAGGTCCAGGCCTCTGTTTTCATAATACAAAACCCTTTCTTTTAATATGAACAATAATGTAAATGTTAGGGTGTGGGCTGATGGGAAAAACTATGGGTCGAGCGCAAATGCTGTTCCTTTTGTTACCAACCTCAAAGACCCTGTGTATACCATGCTCAAAGATATCTTTTCATGTCAAAAACAGTATCCGTTACAGCCTGAGTTTAAGGAATGGACAAAATCTTACTGTACTGACTTCTCATGATGTAAGTGGAATCTTAAACTTTACATTCAGAGCAACAGTGACTCCATTTTCAAAACTTTTGTAACTGAAGGAGTGCCAAAAGTTATATGAATAGAATATTACTAACCCAACTCCCATCTTCAGGAAAGGTAGAAAAAGTGTAACGATATCATTAAGAGGCATCTACATAAGCTAACTCAGGAAACAGAGAACCATTAGTTGAAAATTTACCCGTACCTTTAATGAAGGCTCAGACTCCCCACCCCCCTGCAAACAAAAAAAAAAAAATGGATTTTCTCAATGACACACCAATTTTATGCACAGATATTAGCATAGATCCTCAAGCTATAGGATTAACTATGTGACTCAGGTTTCAGCTTTTCAACCTCCTCATCATATATATATGACATATGGGGAGAAGGCGATGGCACCTCAGTCCAGTATTCTGGTTGACTGCCATCTATGGGGTCGCTAAGGGTCGGACACGACTGAGCGACTTTACTTTCACAATGATATATGGATATATATATATATATAAACGAAAAGAATTTATGCTTTTGAACTGTGGTGTTGGTGAAGACTTGAACGTCCCTTGGACCTCAAGGAGATCCAACCAGTCTATCCTAAAGGAGATCAGTCCAGGTTATTGATTGGAAGGAATGATGTTTAAGCTGAAACTCAAGTATTTCAGCTACCTGATGCGAAGGGCTGACTCATTTGAAAAGATCCTGATGATGGTAAAGATTGAGGGCAGGAGGAGACGGGGATGACAGAGGATGAGACAGTTGGATGACATCACTGACTCGATGGACATGGTGGGTGGACTATGGGAGTTGGTGATGGACAGGGAGGCCTGGCGTGCTGCAGTTCATGGGGTCGCAAAGAGTTGGACATGACCGAGCGACTGAATTGAACTGAACTGAATGATATACAGACAGGTGAATTAGGTAAATCAGATTAAAAACAATTCTTATGAACATCAATAGTATCTGAACGTGCACGACCAAATATAAGTATTAAAATTAATTGCAAAAGATTTTCTGGTGTTCTTGATACTGAATCCGATATTACTATTATTACAAAACATTTATTGCCCAAACCTGGGCATTTACAAATGAATTCTTGTTAAATTGCAGGAGTATCTCAAACTAAAGTACAGGAGGCTTACTAAAATGTCCAAATATATCCACGTGAGTGACCAGAAAGCCAACCTGCAACTTTAAAACCTTATATGATCGATGCTCCCCTTAATTTAATAAGAAGAGATTTACTTATGCAATGACAAAATCAAGTATATATTCCATATTTTTCCTACGGGCCACTGCTCATTTAATAAACAATATAATTATTAAAATAACTTTGAAATATGACGAGCCTATTTGGACAGAGCAGTGGCCCCTTACAAAAGTTGGACTGTGAAGAAAGCTGAGCGCCAAAGAATTTATGTTTTTGAACTGTGGTGTTGGAAAAGACTCTTGAGAGTCCCTTGGCCTGCAGAGATCCAAACAGTCCAATCTGAAGGAGATCAGTGCTGAGTGTTCACTGGAAGGACTGATGCTAAAGCTGAAACTCTAATACTTTGGACACCTCAGGAGAAGAATTGACTCACTGGAAAAGACTCTAATGTTGGGAGGGATTGGGGTTGGGAGGAGAAGGGGATGACAGAGAATGAGGTGGCTGGATGGCATCACCGACTTTGTGGACATGAGTTTGAGTGAACGCCGGGAGTTGGTGTTGGACAGGGATGCCTGGCACGCTGTGATCCATAGGGTGGCAAATAGTCAGACACGACTGAGCAACTTAACTGAACTGAACTGAAGGAACTACAATGGAGGATACACAATTGAAATTAAAACATATTGAGGAATCATGTTCTCCTTGGAATACTCCCATTTTAGCGATAAAGAAGAAATCTAACAAATGGCGTCTTTTAACTGACTTTTGAAAGATTAATGCATCCATGAAACCTATCTGTGCAGTGCAACCATGAATTCCATCACCTGCCACTATTCCTCAAAACTGGCATATTATTATCATAGGCTTGCAGGATTGATTTTTTACTATACCTTTACACCCGCTAGACCGAGAAATATTTACTTTCTCCCTTATCCTAATCATATCAGGCCTCACAAATAGTATCAATGGACTGCATTGCCTCAAGGAATGATAAATTCTTGCGCCATGTTTCGATGTTGTGTAGCCAAAGCTCTTGAACCTGTGCGAAAGCAATTTCATAACTATGCTATTGTTCACTATACAGATGATATATTGTTTTCAGCTCCTTCTATTTTAGAAACTCAGCAGATGTTTGATGTAGCTCAACAACACTTAAAAGAGTTTCGATTAATCTTTGCCCCTGAATAGATTCAATCCTCTCCACCTTACAATTACTTGGGATTTAATGCTATTAGACAATGTATCACTCCTCATCTTGCACAGATTTGTGTTGATAAATTATCAACCTTGACTGATTTTCAAAAATTTTAGGCATATAACCTGGAGTAGACCTACTTTGGGTATTGCAGAGTATCAACTGACTTATTTAACACTTTAAAAGGAGTTTCTGATTAAAAAATAGCCCTCGTTCACTCTCCCAAGAGGCACGAGAAGAATTCTGCATAATGCAAAAGAAACTGCAAAAGCAAATTCTTTTTCTTATCAGACTTGAGATACCTTTAGAGTTATTTACCCTTCCCTCTCTCCAGTCCCCTACAGGACCTCTTGCCCAGCAAGAACGCCTGATAGAATGGATATATACCCTTTTTTACAGGGACAAGATCACTTACACTCTCTCTTGATTTGATTGCTAAAGTAATTATCAGTGGGAAAAATAGAACTGGAGCTCTAATTGGCTCTGGTTCCTATAAAATTGTAATTCAGTTCAGTTCAGTCGCTCAGTCGTGTCCGTCTCTCCGCGACCCCGTGAATCACAGCACGCCAGGCCTCCCTGTCCATCACCAACTCCCGGAGTTCACTCAAACTCATGTCCACAGAGTCAGTGATGCCATCCAACCATCTCATTCTTGGTCGTCCCCTTCTCCTCCCGCCCCCAACCTTTCCCAGCATCAGAGTCTTTTCCAGTGAGTCAACTCGTCGCTTGAGGTGGCCAAAGTGTTGCAGTTTCAGCTTTAGCATCAGTGCTTCCAATGTAGTACCTATTAGTAAATCTCAATTTGAGAGTGGTTTGCAAACTTCTGCTATCTTCCAAATAGCCTTTTGAAAATATTCTGGAAATTTTCATTTCATTATCTTTTAACACACTTTGCAATTTGTTCAAAAGTACTGAATATATTATCTGTCGCATTGTCACATCACAACCTACACCTCAAGCTGATGTTTTTTTATATCAGATCAGTTCAGTCGCTCAGTCGTGTCCGACTCTCCGCGACCCCATGGATCATAGCACATCTGGCCTCCCTGTCCATCACCAACTCCAGGAGTTCCCTCAAACTCATGTCCACAGAGTCGGTGATGCCATCCAACCATCTCACTCTTGGTCGTCCCCTTCTCCTCCCGCCGCCAACATTTCCTAGCATCAGAGTCTTTTCCAGTGAGTCAACTCGTCGCATGAGGTGGCCAAAGTATTGGAGTTTCAACTTTAGCATCAGTCCTTCCAATGAACACCCAGGATTGATCTCCTTCAGAATGGACTGGTTGGGTCTCCTTGCAATCCAGGGGACTCTCAAGAGACTTCTCTAGCACCACTGTTCAAAAGCATCAATTCTTTGGCGATCCGCTTTCTTCACAGTCCAACGCTCCATCCGTACATGACCACAGGAAAAACCATTGCCTTGACTAGACGGACCTTGGTTGGCAAAGTAATGTCTCTGCATTTTAATAGGCTATCAAGGTTGGTCATAACTTTCCTTCCAAGGAGTAAGCGTCTTTTATTTTCGCGGCTGCAGTCAGCATCTGCAGTGATTTTGGAGCCCCCCCCAAAAAATAAAGTCTGACACTGTTTCCACTGTTTTTCCATTTATTTCCCATGAAGTGACGGGACCAGATGACATGATATTTGTTTTCTGAATGTTGAGCTGCAAGCCAACCTTTTCACTCTCCTCTTTCACTTTCATCAAGAGGCTTTTTCGCTCCTCTTCACTTTCTGCCATAAGGGTAGTGTCATCTGCATATCTGAGGTTATTGATATTTCTCCCAGCAATCTTGATTCCAGCTTGTGCTTCTTCCAGCCCAGCGTTCCTCATGATGTACACTGCATATAAGTTAAATAAGCAAGGCAACAATATACAGCCTTGACGTAGTCCTTTTCCTACTTGGAACCAGTCTGTTGTTCCATGTACAGTTCTGACTGTTCCTTCCTGACCTGCATACAGGTTTCTCAAGAGGCAGGTCAGGTGATTCGATATTCCCATCTCTTTCAGAATGTTCCACAGTTTATTGTGATCCACAGAGTCAGAGGCTTTGGCATAATCAATGAAGCAGAAATCGATGCTCTTCTGGAACTCTCTTGCTTTCTCCATGATCCGGGGATGTTGACAATTTGTTCTCTGGTGCTTCTACGTTTTCTAAAACCTGCTTGAACATCTGGGAGTTCACGGTTCACACAATGCTGAAGCCTGGCTTGGAGAATATTGAGCATGACTTTACTAGCGTGTGAGATGAGTGCAACTGGTGCGGTCATTTGAGCACTCATTGGCATTGCCTTTCTTTGGGACTGGAATAAAGACTGCCCTTTTCCAGTCCTGTGGCCACTGCTGAGTTTTCCAAATATGCTGGCATATTGAGTGCAGCACTTTCTCAGCATCATCTTTCAAGATTTGAAATAGCTCAACTGGAATTCCATCACCTCCACTAGCTTTGTTCGTAGTGATGCTTTCTAAGGCCCACTTGACTTCACATTCCAAGATGTCTGGCTTTAGGTCAATGATGACGTTATCGTGACTATGTTGGTCGTGAAGATCTTTTTTGTACATTTCTTCTTTGTATTTTTGCCTCCTCTTCTTAATATCGTCTGCTTCTGTTATGTCCATACCATTTCTGTCCTTTATCAAGCCCATCTTTGCATGAAATATTCCCTTGGAATCTCTAATTTTCTTGAAGAGATCTCTTGTCTTTCGCATTCTGTTGTTTTCCTCTGTTTCTTTGCATTGATCACTGAGGAAGGCTTTCTTATCTCTCCTTCCTATTCTTTGGAACTCTGCATTCAGATGTTTATATCTTTCCTTTTCTCCTTTGCTTTTCACTTGTCTTCTTTTCACAGCTATTTGTAATGCCTCCTCAGACAGCCATTTTACTTTTTGCATTTCTTTTCCATGGGGATGGTCTTGGTCCCTGTCTCCTGTACAGTGTCACGAACCTCCGTCCAGAGTTCATCAGGCACTCTCTCTATCAGATCTAGTCCCTTAAATCTACTTCTCACTTCCACTGTATAATCGGCGTCTCCAGCAACGCAGACACGAGAGACGCCATGCCCGGCGCAACCGACCATGCAAAGAGGCGCGGCCGTGAGGAGGTACCCCAAGACTGAGGCCAGGGCCAGTGGACGAGAGGAGCTACCCCACCTCCAATAGGCCGTGGCTGCGCGGGCGCAGGAGGGCCGAGAGGAGCTACTCCACCTTCAAGGTCAGGAGGGGAGTCCTTGAGGAAATACCACTCATCCAAGTTAAGCTGCAATGGCTGCACTTTCTTGGAGCAGCTGTGAAGAGATATCCCACGCCCAAGGTAAGAGAAATCCAGATAAGACGGTAGTTATTGCGAGGGGGCATCAGAGGGCAGAAACACTGAAATCATAATCACGGGAAACTAGTCGATCTGATCACATGGACCACAGCTGAATGTGGTCCACTGGAGAAGGGAATGGCAAACCACTTCAGTATACTTGCCTTGAGAACCCCATGAACGGTATCAAAGGGCAAATTGATAGGATACTGAATGAGGAATTCCCCAGGTCGGTAGGTGCCCAGTATGCTACTGGATATCAGTGGAGAAATAACTCTAGAAGAATGAAGGGATGGAGCAGAAGCAAAACCAATACCAATTTGTGGATGTGACCGGTGATAGAAGCAAGGTCTGGTGCTGTAAAGAGCAATATTGCATAGGAACCTGGAATGTTAGGTCCATAAATCAAGGCAAATTGGAAGTGGTCAAACAGGAGATGGAAAGAGTGAAGATAGACATTCTAGGAATCAGTGAATTAAAATGGACTGGAATCGGTGAACTTAACTCAGATGACCATCATATCTACTACTGTGGGCAGGAATCCCTTAGAAGAAATGGAGGAGCCATCATGGTCAACAAAAGAGTCGGAAACACAGTACTTGAATGCAATCTTAAAAACGACAGAATGATTTCTGTTCGTTTCCAAGGCAATATTACAGTAATCCAGACCTATGCCCCAACCAGTAACGCTGAAGAAGCCGAAGTTGAACGGTTCTATGAAGACCTACAAGACCTTTTAGAACTAACATCCAAAAAAGATGTCCTTTTCATTATAGGGGACTGGAATGCAAAAGGAGGAAGTCAAGAAGCACCTGGAGTAACAGGCAAATTTGGCCTTGGAACACGGAATGAAGCAGGGCAAAGGCTAATAGAGTTTTGTCAAGAGAACGCACTGGTCATAGCAAACAGCCTCTTCCAATTCCAACACAAGGGAAGACTCTACACATGGACAACACCA
This sequence comes from Moschus berezovskii, assembly GCF_049115385.1. Classification (NCBI taxonomy): domain Eukaryota; kingdom Metazoa; phylum Chordata; class Mammalia; order Artiodactyla; family Moschidae; genus Moschus; species Moschus berezovskii. Next base: position 29,054,514 of record NC_142489.1, on the reverse strand, counting down.
GATGTTCAACACCGAAATCAGATTGATTATATTTTTTGCAGCCAAAGATGGAGAAGCTGTATAGAGTTAGAGAAAACAAGACCAGGAGCTGCCTGTGGCTCAGATTATGAATTCCTTATTGCCAAATTCAGACTTAAGTTGAAGAAAGTAGGGAAAACCTCTAGACCATTCACATATGACCTAAATCAAATCCCTTATGATTGTACAGTTTTCTATATAGACGGGACTAAAAATGTTAAAGCCTCATTCTGGTCTCTCGAAGAGTGAAACGTTCTTTATACTAAATCTCACTCTTCTCAACAAAATGAATTATATGCTGTCATTCAGGTTATTCACCTACATCCTTACCATATTAATATAGCTTATGATTTTTTATATTCAATATTTGTATTACAATCTATCGAAACTTCAATCATAAATTCTAATCAGTCTATTATTCAACATTTTATCCAACTACAATCTCTTATTAAGAACTAACCCATATCCGAGCACATTCTTGTTTTCTGGCCCTGTGGCTCATGGCAACGAACAAGCTGATAAGCTTGTCGTTTTGCTGCTCCTGAAGAGCCACATGATCTATTTTGCAATAATGCTGGTTCATTCCACCAAATTTGGAAAATTCCGTACTGCCTTGCTAAAGAAATTATTATTAGTTGCCCTACTTGAAGGCCCTTACATCTTCGATCTATTGCGCAAGGCATTAATGCTCAAAGATTACATCCTAACGAACTATGGCCAATGGGTGTAATGCATTGTCCTGAAATTTCTCGCTCTTCCTTATATGTCTCAATCGACACAAATTCCTTTTTAATATGGGTCACACCTCTTCAAGGTGAGGCTACACGACATGTTGTAGCCCACCTGTTAACTTGTTTTCCTATAATGGGAACACCTAGTTCTATAAAAACAGATTTAAAAAAAGCCCTGCCTATATTTCTTGGCAATTCAAACAATTCCTACAATCATTTTCTATTAAATATATTTCAAGCATCACTTATAATCCACAAACAATTCTTTTTTAAAACTGGAAACTGTAACTTTTTTTTTTTTTTTAATCGGAGGCGAGTTACTTTACATTAATATATTGGTTGGTGTTGCCATACATTGACACGAATCTGCCCCGGGTGTACATGTGTTCCCTTTCTTGAACCCCCAGCCCACCTCCCTCTTCCCCATATCCTCCCTCCAGGTCATCCCCGTGCACCAGCCCCGAGCATCCTGTATCATGCCTCGAACCTGGACTGGTGATTCAGTTCAAATAATATACATGTTTCAATGCCATTTTCCCAAATCATCCCACCATCACCCTCTCCCACAGAGTCCCAAAGACTGTTCTATACACTTATGTCTCTTTTGCTGTCTCGTATACAGGGTTTAGGCTACCATCTTTCTAAATTCCCTACATATGCATTGGTATACTGTATTGATGTTTTTCTTTCTGGCTTACTTCACTCTGTAAAATAGGCTCCAATTTCATCCACCTCATTGGAACTGACAAAAATGCATTTTTTTTGATGGCTGAAAAATACTCCATTGTGTAGATGTACCAGAGCTTTCTGATCCATGCATCCGCAGATGGACATCTCGGTTGCTTCCATGTTCTCCCTATTATAAGCAGTGCTGCAATGAACATTGGAGTACATGTGTTTCTTTCATTTCTGGTTTCCTCAGTGTGTAAGACCAGGAGTGGATTGGCTGGATCATATATCAGTTCTATTTCCAGGTTTTTGAGGAATCTCCACAGTGTTCTCCATAGTGGCTGTACTAGTTTGCATTCCCTCCAACAGTGTAAGATGGTTCCCTTTTCTCCACACCCCCTCCAGCATTTATTTGCATGTAGACTTTTGGATAGCAGCCATTCTGACTGGTGTGAAATGGTATCTCATTGTGGTTTTGATTTGCATTTCTCTGATTATGAGGAATATTGAGCATTTTTTCATGTGTTTGTTAGCCATCTGTTTGTCTTCTTTGGAGAAATGTCTGTTTAATTCTTTGGCCCATTTTTTTAATTGGGTCGTTTATTTTTCTGGAATTGAGCTGCAGGAGCTGCTTGTATATTTTGGAGATTAATTCTTTGTCAGTTGATTCAGCGGCTATTAATTTCTCCCAATCTGAAGTCTGTGTTTATACCTTGCTTATAGTTTCCTTTGCTGTGCAGAATCTTTTCATTTTAATTAGGTCCCATTTGTTTATTTTTGCTTTTATTTCCAATATTCTGGGAAGTGGGTCTTGGAGGATCCTGCTGTGATTTATGTCAGAAAGGGTTTTGCCTACGTTCTCCTCTAGGAGTTTTAGAGTTTCTGGTCTTACATTTAGTTCTCTAATCCATTTTGCGTTTATTTTGGTGTTTGGTGTTAGGAAGTGTTCTAGTTTCATTCTTTTACAAGCGGCTGACCAGTTTAACCAGCACCACTTGTTAAATAGACTGTCTTTACTCCATTTTATTTTTTTGCCTCCTTTGTCAAAGATAAGGTGTCCAAAGTTGTGTGGATTTATCTCTGGGCCTTCTATTTTGTTCCATTGATCTATATTTCTGTCTTTATGAGAGTACCATATTATCTTGATGAATGTGGCTTTGTAGTAGAGCCTGAAGTCCGGCAGGTTAATTCCCCCAGTTCCATTCTTCTTCCTCAAGATTGCTTTGGCTCTTCGAGGTTTTTTGTATTTCTATACAAATTGTGAGATTATTTGTGCTAGTTCTGTGAAAAATATCGTTGGAAGCTTGATAGGGATTGCATTAAATGTATAAATTACTTTGGGTGGTATACTCATTTTTACTATATTTATTCTTCCAATCCACGAACACGGCATATTTCTCCATCTATTAATGTCCTCTTTGATTACTTTCACTAGTGTTTTATAGTTTTCTATGTACAAGTCTTTTGTTTCCTTAGGTAGATATATTCCTAAGTATTTAATTCTTTTCGTTGCAACAAAGAATGGAATAGTTTCCATAATTTCTCTTTCTATTTTCTCATTAAGTGTATAGGAATGCAAGGGATTTCTCTCTGTTGATTTTATATCCTGCAATTTTACTGTATTCACTGATTAGCTCTGGTAGTTTTCTGGTAGAGTCTTTAGGGTTTTCTGTGTAGAGGACCATGTCATCAGTGAACAGTGAAATTTTACTTCTTCTTTTCCAATTTGTATTCCTTTTATGTCTTTTTCTGCTCGGATTGCTGTAGCCAAAAGTTCCAGAACTATGTTGCACGGTAGTGGTGATAGTGGGTACCCTTGTCTTGTTCCTGACTTTAGGGGAAATGCTTTCAGTTTTTCACCATTGAGGATAATGTTTTCTGTGGGTTTGTTATATATAGCTTTTATTATGTTGGGCTATGTCCCTTCTATTCCCACTTTCCGGAGGGTTTTTATCATAAATGGATGTTGAATTTTGTCGAAGACTTTCTCTGCACCTACTGAGATAATCATATGATTTTTAGTTTTCAGTTTGTTAATGTGGTGTATTACGTTGATTGATTTGCGGATATTGAAGAATGCTTGCAAGCCTGGGATAAAGCCACTTGATCATAATGTATGATCTTCTTAATGTGCTGTTGGATTCTGATTGCTAGAATTTTGTTAAGGATTTTTGCATCTATGTTCATCAGTGATATTGGCCTGTAGTTTTCTTTTTTGTGGGATCTTTACCATGTTTTGGGATTAGGGTGATGGTGGCCTTATAGAATGAGTTTGGAAGTTTCCCTTCCTCAGCAATTTTCTGGAAGAGTTTGAGTAGAATAAGTGTTAGCTCGTCTCTAAATTTTTGGTAGAATTCAGCTGTGGAGCCGTCTGGCCCTGGGCTTTTGTTTGCTGGAAGATTTCTGATTACAGCCTCTAATTCCATGCTTGTGATGGGTAGGCTGGCCGCCCTGCCTCCCTACCCATACCCCGCCTGCTGGAGGGTGGTGCGGGCATCTGTGCCGCTTCTCTGCTGAGAGTTTCCTCTGGTCACTTACTCTGTGGGTTTTAATTATTTATTTCATTATTAATTAAATATTTATGTATGTATGCGTTTTTCTCCCAGTTCTGTGGCCCTCTGAAGTTCCAAGGCTTGCCACAGACACACCAGTGATTCCAGGTGTTTGGAACCTTATTTTTTTTTTTTTTCTTTCCTTTCTTTCTTTAAGCCTCCCTTCCTAGGACGGAGCTCCGTCCCTCCCTCTTTTGACTCTCTTTTTATCTTTTTTACTATTTCCTACCTCCTTTCGAAGATTATGGGCTCCTTTTCTGGGTGCCTGTTGTCCTCTGCCGGTATTCAGAAGTTGTTTTATGGGATTTAATCAGTGTTCTAATGTTCTTTTGCTGATTTTGTGGGGGAGAAAGTTGTCGCCCTGTCCTATTCCTCTGCCATCTTCCTGTGCTCCCTAAACTTTCCACAAGCACAAATTTAAAAAGTAAATATAGAGGGGGAATACACAGGATCATTTTTGTGTTCCTTATCCAGAGCAGACTTTCAGTTCAGTTCAATTCAGTTCAGTTCAGTTCCTTTCAGTCGCTGGCTCAGTTGTTTCCGATTCTTTGTGACCCTATGAATCACAGCGCGTCAGGCCTCCCTGTCTATCTCCAACTACCTGAGTTCACTCCACCCATGTCCATCAAGTCGATGATGTCATCCAGCCATCTCATTCTCTGCTGTCCTCTTCTCCTCCTGCCCACAATGCCTCCCAGCATCAGGGTCTTTTCAGGTGAGTCAACTCTTCACATGAGGTGGACACAGTATTGGAGTTTCTGCTTCAGCATCAGTCCTTCCAATGAACACCCAGGACTGATCTCCTTTAGAATGGACTGGTTGTGTCTCCGTGCATTCAAGGGACACTCAAGAGTCTTCACCACCACAGTTCAAAAGCATAAATTCTATGGCTACAAGCTTTCTTCACAGTCCAACTCTCACATCCATACATGACCACTGGAAAAACCATAGCCTTGATTTGAGGGACCTTGGTTGGCAAAGTCATGTCCATGCTTTTTAATACGCTATCTAGATTCCAATGCAATATAATCTCTAATCTTAAAATTATCGTTAATGCAGCTTTGTTTGTTTTAAATTTTTTAAACTTATCGCAAGGAGATATTTTGACAAAAGCAGAAAACCGTTTCCTGGAACTGAAGGACACTTCTCTTCCTCTACCTATTTTGTATCAAGACGGGGTGACTAAACAGCGGATGTGGAAAATTAATATTACCAGGAAAGGGACAAGCTTGTATTTCTCCAGATGGATCCAACGAAGTCATTTGGTTCCCTCTTCAGAAGATTCACCCAAGGAAGCTAAGATAGAGAGAAAAAGGTGAAATCCCCGGGAGGAGGAGATTTCAGTACAAGCCATGCCGGCTTTTAAACTTTCTAGGAAATGCCACACTCGACGTCATCGACCTCATCATCTCCCTACTTGGAGACAGATAAAAACTCTTATTAATCAACCTGAAAATCTGGGTTCTCAACAGGAAATGACCTGGGATTCTGAGAATATTTTTGTGGCTACAATTGCTTTCCTTGCTTTTGCTTTCCCCGCTCAGGCTGACTTGAATAATCACACTTATAGGGCTTATATACCTAAGCCCCAGTTATTGCAAGTTGTAGAATGGACAGATATAGGACCTGTCATATCCACTAATGACAGAGTACATACGCCTCCTCCTTGGAGATTGGAGGGGCCGGCTCCTCTCTTCCTGAGGAAGATGGAAGACTAATAAACATTTCTCTAGGCTATGAAATCCTTCCTTTGTGCATGGGCCCAGGAGAATTATGTATTAATGTTAGTCAACAAAAGTGGACTTTCATCCTGCCTCCAAAAAAGAATTTCAGTACATTGCTTAGACTGTTTACCACCCTGTCCCTTTATGAAAACCATGTCAATACTACCAAATCTTTCGGACAAGGACAAAAGTTGAAATGTAAGGGGTTTACGTATAAGGACTTTACATATATTCCTGTTTACTGGGATAGATGTCAAGCTAAATCAGGGAAATTAATGTTTTTGGCCAATTACACCATTGTTGATTGGGGAACCCAATCATCTAACTGCTCAGATGATCTTAATAATACAATGTGTGATATGCTACTCAAGAAGAATGGAAGATTACCAATAGTTCAATGGAAAACTTCCATGACAAAGGACTCTTTGGCTGGATTGACAGTGAAAGGGCAACTCCTCGCCCTCGAATCATCCTCAATATATGAATTGGACCTGAACAACAGGACATTTGGAAACATGATGCACGTACTTAAAAACTTGGAACTTGGACTGGATATGCCACAGGGACCAGTCGTTATCATAGTAACTCTTCCTTCCGTTATAATCATTCATATTTTATACAAGCTTCCATCCCCCTTCCTTTTGTTATAGCCATAGGGAACTCACAGTTTAATAAGACTTTATGTTTTGTCACTTGTATAGATTGCAAATTGTATACTTGTCTAAATTCCTTTAAAATAAATGAATCCCCTTTGAGTCTTCAATCTCGGTGTAGTCTCTGGTTACCAAGTAGATCTCCAAATACCCTGGGAAGAAGGTCCCATGGTAGGACTTGCCTCCCGGTTACTCTCTAAATTACTCCAATGATCTAAGCGATTCATTGGATGGCTAATTCTTGGCATTTTGGGATTAATAGCTGTTTGCATCACTGCTGCAGTTGCAGGCATTGCTTTACAAACCTCAATTCAAACCCAAAACTTTATTCAAATTTGGACTAAAGATGCTGATACTATGTGGGCCACCCAGGCTCAGATGGATGAGGATGTTCAGGGTAAAATACAAGAATTAAAAAGAGGCATCCAGTGGGTCAGAGAACAATTAATACATTTCAAAAAGCAAGTATTATTAAAATGTGATTGAAGAGTTTTGCATTACTCCTGTTTGGTTCAACAATAGTGCTTACAACTGGGAACAAATCAAGTTTCATTTACAAGATACACATAATAATGCTCCTTAAATATACAATTGTTGCAAGAGAAAATCTGTGAAATCTTCTCTAAGAGTCTATCCTCTTCCAAAAATTTGGAAACCTTACTGATCAGCTAGCTGATCAATTATCTCGGTTAGTCACTTGAGGATGATTTCAAAGCATTACACTTCGTATTGGATCTGGAGCTATAAAGCTGATAATTATCATGGTCATTAGTATCTGTAGTATACAGATGCCTTTCAACTAAAATGTTCAAACTAAACAGACTCAATTGGTCAGGGCCTTTTTCACAGAAGTATATGCAGTCACCCCCAATTATGAAAAAATAAAACAGGGAGAATCGCCAGGGGACGTTCAACTTTAAGGGATCCAATAGGTTTTCTTCCTTTGTGTAGCATTTCTCAAGGACTCTGTTCATTCTCAGTTACTGCAAAACAGGGACGAGCAGAGCTGCACGCAGTCCTCAGTACTGGGATCATGGGAGAGGACACCTGCTTGGATTCCCTTCAGTGTCTCCCTTCAGTGACCTTGAACGTAAAGGATTATCCATTTTGTTGCAACTGGTGGAATTTCATTATTTTTAATGGCAGAATAGTAATTTTATTTTAGATATATAAACATGCGTTTCTCCAAAAATAAAAAAAAAGCACGCTAGTTTCACTTGAGTCTTCCGTTCCCTGCATGCTTCTTCTTGTCAACTCCAGTCACCAGATCCGGGTTTACGAAGACCGTGACGTGGGTTTAGTTGAGTGATGACACCATCATGATTATCTGGTCATGAAGAGTATCTTTGTTGAGTTCTTCTGTGTATTCTTGACACCTTTTAATTGTTGCTGTTTCTGTTAGGTCTCCAATATTTCTGACCTTTGTGGTGCATTTCTTTATATGAAATACTCCCATGGTATCTTTAATTTTCTTGAAGTGATCTCTAGTCTATCTGATTCTATTGTTAACCTCTATTTCTTGGCATTGATCAATGAGGAACGTTTTCTTTTCTGCCCTACTTATTCTTCAATATTCTACATTCAAATAGGTATATCTTTCCCATTCTCATTTCACTTCCACTTCTCTCTCTCCTTTTTCTTTTTTTCTTATTCTCAGCTAGTGTAAGGTGTCTTCGAAAACCGTTTGCCCTTGTGCATTTCTTTGTCTTGGGGATAGTCTTCATTGCTGCTCCTGTACAATGTCACGAACCACTGCCCTTAGTTCTACAAGAACTCTATTAGATTTCCAATTATAATCAAAAGGGCTTTTATTTAGATCACACCAGAATGATCTAGGGATTTTCCCTACTTTTGTTGAAATCAGTTTGAATGTTTCAGTATGAGCTGATGATCTGAGCCACAGTCAGCTCCCGGTTTGTTTTGGATGGCTACATTAAGCTTCTCCATCTTCAGCTGTAAAGCATATAATCAGTTTGATTTTGGTATTAACCGTCTTCTTGTGTGCATGTGTAGAGTCGTCTCATGTGTTGTTGGAAAAAGTTTCCTATGACAGTCCCTTGTCTTGGCAGAACAGTGTTAGACATTGCCCTGGTTCATTTTGTAGCCAACGGCCAAACTTGTCTATGACTCTAGCTATCTCTTGATGTCCTACTTTTGCATTCCAGTCCCCAGTGATGCAAATGATATCTTTATGGGTGCATGTGTGTGTGTGTGTTAGTTCTAGACGATCCTATTGGTAAACATAGAACCACTCAACTTCAGCTTCTCACCGACCTTCAGCTCAATTTCTACTTCAACATTGCTGGTCAGGACATAGATTTGGATTATTGTGCTATTGCATAATTTGTCTTGAGAATCAGCAGAGATCTTTCTGCATTCTTGAGAAGGCACCCAAGAACTGCATTTTGCACACTTTTGTTGACTGTGAGTGATACACCATTTCTTCTCTAGGGATTCTTGCCCACCGTGGTAGATAAAATGGTCATCTCAATTAAATTTGCCCATTCCAGTCAATTTTAATTCACTGATTCCTGAAAGGTTGATGTTCACCGTTGACATCCCCTGTTTGACGAATTCCAAGTTAATTTGAATCATGGACCTAACTTTCTAAGTTCCTATGCACTATTGTTCTTTACAGAATGAGACTTTACTTCCATCACCAGTCACTACCACAGCTGGGTGTTTTTGGTTTGTTTTTTGTTTTTTGCTCTGGTTTCATCTCTTCATTACTTTTGGAGTTACTTCTCCACTGATTTCCAGAAGCATATTAGGACACCTACCAACCCGGGGAGTTCATCTTTCAGTGTCCATTCTGTTTGCCTTTTCATACTATTCATGGGGTTTCAAGGCAAAATACTGAAGCTGTGCCATTCACTTCTCCATTGGCCCACGTTTTCTCAGAACCCTCCATCATGACCCATCCATCCCGGATGGCCCTACAGAGTCTGACTCATAGTTTCATTGCATTAGACAAGACTGTGGTCCACTGCATCAGTTTGGTTAGTTTTCTGTGGTTGTGGTTGCCATTACGTCTGCCCTCTAACGGATAAGCATAAAAGGCTTATAGAAGCTTTCTGATGGGAGGGACAGACTGTGAGTGAACCTGAGTCTTGTTTAGATAGGTGGGGCCATGTTCAGTAAAGCTTTAATCCGATTTTCTGTTGCGGGGAGGGGTGGGGAGGGCTGTGTCCAGCCCTGCTGTTTGAACTGAGGACAAACTTTGGTATGAGAACTGTACTTGTGATCTTCTTCAAAAGGGCTTGTGCAAGCACTGATGTATTCAGTGCCCCTCATCCTCCTGCAGCCCACTCTCGGCCCACACTTACAGGCAAATCTGGCTCAGGATTTTGTGGGGACACTGCTCCTTATGCTTGGCTCCTGGTGCACACAAGATTTTGTTTGTGCCTTCCAACTGCTTCAGTTCTGTGGAAGTTCTGTAATCAAGTCCTCCAAAGTCAAATTTCCTGTGGGGTTCTCAATCCCTTTGCCAGACCCCCAGGTGAGGAATTGTGCAGTGCTCCTAGAACTTCCTTAACAGTACGAGAATTTCTTCGGCATATTTATTTTTCAATTTGTGGATGTCTGCTAGCTGGCTTTATTGTGGATTGAATGGAAAACTCCTCCAAGAGGGCATATGCCATAAACTGCATGACCCAGGTCTGTAGCAGCCAGAGACCCTCTCCCCTGTCAGGCTACTGCTGACCCATGCCTCTGCAGGAGACACTCAATCACTGAAAGACAGGTCTGACTCTGCGTCTGGAAGTCTCTGCGTATTTGTGCACAAAATGTTTTCTATGAGCCCTCTGAGTGTGGCTGGAAGGTATTGATTCTAAACACAAAGTCCCCCCTCCTACAGTCTTCTTGGGATGTCTCCTTCCCCACTGGACATGGTGTACATCTTTTTGGTGGGACCTGACATTCTCTTGTCCATCATCATTCAGTAGCAAGCTGCAATTTTGGAGCTCTCTCAGGAAAAGATAAGTGAACACCCTTCTACTTGGCTATCTTTGCTCCCTCACAGGCACACACTGGCAAAGGGGAAAAATCATATACCCCACGGCTGCACTTTCTTCACCTTTCTACACCGCCAGTTATGCATGAGCACCTGGATGGATTGCATGCTCGCACACGGTATGCTAGGATGCCTGTGGTTTCACAATGAAGGAGCCTACCTGATCATGTCATTTGTCTCACACGATGCTATTATTGGCCGCATCAGCGAGGGAGTTTGCTGCCTGATGGACTGGTCTGAGGCAGCAGTAGGCCAGGGCCTTCCTCTAACGTGTAAAAATTCTCCAGGGCAGTAGGCTATCTTTCTGTTCCTCCTCCTTCCAGCCTCTGTTCGTTTCGGAAGGACCTTGACCTCTTCACCGTCATGGATCCTGTTATAGCCATGCCCACCATTTCCACAGGATACCCCACTTCCCATAGACTAAAGGGTTCAAAGGCTATGCTTTAAAATACCCACACCATTGAATTTACACTGGGTGAGTTCTCAAAACTTCCCCATCTGCTTCCTGGTAGAAATACACACATCAACGTGGCACAAACTGTGAGCTTCTTTATGTCTCTTGAGGTAAACCCAGATTTATTGACCCACCTTTCCTCATTCCTGTGCTGAACAGGAGCACCTCAGAGATGCATGGGCCAGTCTTCCCCAGTCTGTGGACGCCTCGTGCCTCCTTCTGCTTGCTGCATGCCTCGTGATTTCTCACCTTCATCTCTACGTCGGATGTGGTTGGACACACAACCACATACAGAAACACACACAAACACCGCCATGTCTACCCACGCATGTACACACAAATGTTGAAAGGCACAGGGAAACATAACAAACAGGGACCATAGGTGTTTCTGTAGCTGAAGAACCAGTGCTTCATTTCAAATTTAGAGAACTCCATATTTCTCCAAGGGAAGTTTCCATTCTGATCTCCAATATGAAATACAGAGGAGTCCAACTTCCAAAGTGGAGAATTAACACCTATGATTGAATGCAGTCAATACAGAGCATTTAACATTTCATGGAAGAAATTCTGTTTCGATATAATTTGAGAAATATGACAAACTCTAAACTTGATGAAGAAAGAGTGGGCCCTGATTTTCATTTGTGCAAGAGAGATCATTCCAAATCCATACTGGATCTCGATATCTTCAGAAACCAATGCCAAGATGTTCATATGAGAAATATACAGAACTCCAAATTAAATGCCAGAAAACCACATGTAGATTTTCATACATGAGTAATAGAGAATTCCATATATCACGTAAGAAAGATAGAATCCAGATTTTCATAGAGTGAAATAAAAAACACAATTATCATGGAGTAATACTATCACTATATTTGCATGTAAAAGTATAGGTAATGCTATACTTGAGTTAATTTAAGTTCAGTCTCTCGGTCATGTCCAACTCTTTGTGATCCCATGGACTGCAAATTACGACACTTCACTGTCCAACAGCAATTCCTGGAGCATTCTCAAACTCATGTCCATCGAGTCGGTGATGCCATTCAACCATCTTATCCTCTGTCATCCTCTTCTCCTCCTGGATTCAGTGTTTCCCAGGGTCTTTCCGATGAGACAATTATTTGCATTAGGTGGACAAAATTGGAGTTTAAGCTTCAGAATAAGTCCTTCCAATGAATATTCAGTACTGATTTCCTTTAACCTCCTTGCTGTCCAAGAGACACTAAAGAGTCTTCACCAACAACACAGTTTTAAAGCAACAATTCTACTGCTCTCAGTTGTCTTTAGAGTCCAAATCTCACATCCATAGATGACTACAAAAAAAAAAAAAAAATCATAGCTCTGATTAAGAGGATATTTGCTCACAAAGCAATGTCTCTGCTTTTCAATATGTTGACTTGAAGGTCATACCGTTCCTTCCAAGGAGCAAGAATCTTTTAATTTCATGGCTGCCGTCACCATCTGCAGTCATTTTGGAGCCCCACAACAAAATAAAGTCTCTCTGTGTTTCCATTGTTGCTCCATCAGTTTCCCAAGCAGAGATGGAACCAGTTGTAGTTATCTTCGTTTTCTGAATGTTGAGTTTTAAGTGAACACTGAACTCCCCTTTCTCTTTCACCAAGAGGCTCTTTAGTTGTTCTTCACTTTTGCCGCAAATGTAGTGCCATCTACCTTTCTGAGGTTATTGATATTTCTCACAGAAACCTTGACCCAAACTTTGCCTCATGCAGTCTGGAATTTAACATCTTGCACACCACCTAGAAGGTAACTAGGCAGGGTGACAATATGTAGCCTTGGCATAATTCTTTCCTGATTTGAAAGCACCCTGTTGTCCATGTCCAGTTCTAACTGTTGCTTCTTGACCTGGATACAGATTTCTCAGGAGGCAGGTCAAGTAGTCTGGTAATCCCATCCCTTTAAGATTTTTCCACAATTTACTGTGATCCACTTATGGCAGAAAGTGAAGAGGAATTCAAAAGCCTCTTGATGAAAGTGAGAGAGGAGAGTGAAAAGGTTGGCTTGAAGCTGAATATTCAGAAAGCAAAGATCATGGCATCTGGTCCCATCACTTCATGGGAAACAGATGGAAAAACAGTGTGAGACTTTATTTTTGGGGGCTCCAAAATCACTGCAGATGTTGATTACAGCCAGGAAATTAAAAGACGTTTACTCCTTGGAAGGAAAGTTAGGACCAAGTTTGATAGTACATTAAAAAGAGACATTACTTTGCCAACAAAGGTCCGTCTAGTCAAGGCTATGGTTTTTCCCGTGGTCATGTATGGATATGAGAGTTGGAGTTGGACTGTGAAGAAAGCTGATAGCCGAAGAATTGATGCTTTTGAACTGTGGTGTTGGAGAAGACTCTTGAGAGTCCCTTGGACTGCAAGGAGATCCAACCACTGCATTCTAAAGGAGATCAATCCTGGGTGTTCATTGGAAGGAATGATGCTAAAGCTGAAACTGCAATACTTTGGCCACCACATGCGACGAGTTGACTCACTGGAAAAGACTCTGATGCTGGGAACGGTTGGTGGCGGGAGGAGAAGGGGACGACAGAGAATGAGATGGCTGGATGGCATACTCTGTGGGCATGAGTTTGAGTGAACTCCGTGTGTTGATGATGGACAGGGAGGCCTGGCGTGATGTGATTCAAGGGGTCGCGGAGAGTAGGACACTACTGAGCGACTGAACTGAACTGAACTGAACCGAATTGACAAAGCCTTTATACCAAAGGCTTTGGTATAAACAATGAAGCAGACATACACGTGTTTTGTTTTGTTTTGTTTTGTTTTTCTTTTTTTTTCCTGGAGACCTCTTAATCTTTTGATGGGACCTCGGATTTTGGCAATCTGATCTCTGTTTCCTTTGCCTGTTCTAAATCCTCTTTGAAGTTCATGGCTCACGTACTGTTCAAGCCTCGCCTGGGTAATTTTTACTATTACTTTGCTACTATTTGAGTTAAGGCCATTGCGTGTTAGTGTGAACAGTTTATGGCATTGCCTTGCTTTGGAATGAAATAAAACCTGAAAGTTTCCAGTCCTGTGGCCACTGCTTCGTTTTCCAAATTCCTTGCATACTGAGTGCAGCACTTTGAGACAATCATTTTTCAGGCTACGACATAGCTGAACTGGAATTCCCTCAGTTCTACTAGTTTTGTTCATAGTGAAGTTTCATAAGGATGGCTTGACTTCACATTACAAGAGGACTGGCTCTAGGTGAGTGATCACATCATCCAGGTTACTGACTCATGAAGATCCTGTTAAAATAGTTTTTCTGAGTAACCTTGCCACATCTTCTTAATATCTTCTGCTAAATTGAGGTCCATGCAATTTCTGTCCTTTATTTTGAGCATCTTTTCATGAAATGATTCCTTGGTATCTCTAATTTTCTTGACGAGGTCTCTAGTCTTTCTCATTCCATTATTTTCCTCTATTTCTTTCCACTGATCACTGAAGAAGGCTTTCTTATCACTCCTTCTTATTCCTTGAACCTTTGCATTCAGATTGTTATATCTTTAATTTTCTCCTTTGTTTTAGCTTCTTTTCTTTTCTCGTCTATTTGTAAGGCATCTACAGCAAACCATTTTGCCTTTTTGTATTTTTTTTTTTTTGAGGAGGGTTTTGATCACTGCCTATTGTACAATGTCACAATCCTCTGTCAGTAGTTCATCAGGCATTCTTTGTATCAGATCTGATCCCTAGAATCTATTTGTCACTTTCACCGTGTCATCATAAGGGATTTGATGTAAGACATACCCGAATGTTCTAATGGTTTTCCCTACGTTCTTCAAATTAACTCTTGATTTGGCAATAAGGAGTTCAAGATCTGAGGCACTGTCCACTCCCAGTCTTGCTTTGCCTACTCTACAGATCTCCTGCATCTTTGGCTGTGAAGGAAAAATCAATCTGATTTCAGTTTTAACCATATGATGAGGAACATTTGTAGTATCCTCTCGTGTTCCCAGAAGAGGATGTTGCTATGAGCAGTGTGTTCTCTTGGCAAATCTCTGTTAGCCTTTGGAAGACTTCATTCTGTACTCCAAGGCCAAATTTGCCTTTTACCCCCAGATATCTCTTGACTTCTTACTTTTGCATTCCATTCCCCTGTGATGGAAAGGTCATCTTTCCTGTCTGTTAGTTCTACAAATTCTTGTAGGTCTTCATAGAATTGTTCCATTATAGCTACTTTAGCATTACTGGTCAGGGCACAGACTTGGATTACTGTGCTATTGAATGGGTTCCCTTGGAAAGAAACAGAGATCATTCTGTCATTTTTCAGATTGTCACCAAATACTACATTCCAGACTCTTTTTTTTTTACTATGATGGCTACTCCATTTCTTCTGAGGGATTCTTTCCCACTGTAGTAGACATAATGGTCATCTGAGTTAAATTCATCCATTCCCGTCCATTTTAGTTCACTGATTCCTAAAATGTCAATGTTCATTCACTCTTGACATTGCCGTTTTGACCCCTTCCTATTTACCTTGATTCGTGGACCTAACTTTTAAAGTTCCTATGCAATCTTGCTCTTTACAGCATCGGGGTGTTCTTCCATCACTAGTCACATCTGCAAGTGGGAATTTGTTTTTGCTTTGGCTCCATCGCTTCATTCTTTTTGGAGTTTCTTCTGCCCTGATCTCCTATATCATATTGGGCAGCTATCAACCTTGGAATTTGTCTTTCAGTATGCTATATTTTGCCTTTACATGCTGCTCATGGAGTTCTTCAGGCAGGAACACTGACGAGGTTTTCCATTCCCTTCTCCAAGGACCACGATTCGTCAGAGCCCATTACCATCACCCGTCCATCATGGGTGGCCCTACAAGCATGACACATAGTTTCACTGAGTGAGTTAGACAAGGCTGTGTCCCATGTGATCAGTTTGGTTAGCTTTCTGAGATTATGGTTTTCATTCGTTCTGCCTTCTGACAGATAAGGTCAATAGGTTGTGGAAGCTTCCTGATGGGGAAGACTGACTAAGGGAAACTGGTTCTTGTTCTGACAGGTAGGGCCATGCCAGTTCAGTGGCTCAGTCATTGACAAATCTTTGTGGCCCTATGCACTGCAGCATGCCAGTCCGCCCTGTCCATCACTAACTCATCGAGTTTGCACAAACTCATGTTCATTAAGTCAGTGATGCTCTCCAATCATCCCATCTTCTGTCTACTGTTATCCTCCCACCTTGAATTTTTCCGAGCATCAGGGTCTTTTCCAATGAGTCAGTTCTTTACACCCCGTGACCAAAGTGTTGGAGTTTCAGCTTCAGCACCAGTCCTTCCAATGAATATTCCGGACTGATTTCCTTTAGGATGTACTGCTTTGATCTCCTTGCCCTCCAAAAGACTCTCAAGCCTCTTCTCCAACATCATAGTTCAAAAGTATCAATTCTTTGGTGCTCAGCTTTCTTTATAGTCCAAATCTCCCATCCATACATGACTACTGGAAAAACCATAACTTTGATTAGCCAGAAATATTTTGGAAAGTAATCTCTCTGATGTTACATATGCTGTCTAGTTTGGTCATTTTTTTCTTACAAAGAGAAAGCATCTTTTATTTTTATGGCTGCATTCCCAATCTGCTGTGATTTTGATTACAGTTCCATTCCCCAAACCGCACCACTGGCAAAAAAAAATAGTCTCACATTCTTTCCATTGTTTCCCCTTCTATTTGCCATGAAGTGATGGGACCGGTTGACATCATCATTGTTTTCTGAATTTTGATTTTTATGTCATCTATTTCAATCTCCACTTTCACTTTCATCAAGGGGCTCTTTTGTTCATCTTCCCTTTCTGCCATAAATATGGTGCCATCACCAGCTAAGAGATTATTGATATTTCACCTGTCTATCTTGATTCCAGTGTGTGCTTATTCAACCAGGCCTTTCACATGATGTAATCTGCACATAATTTAAATAAGCAGCATGTCAGCATACAGCCTTGACATACTCCTTTCCCATTGGATTCAGATTGCTGTTCCATTTCCAGTTCTAACCGTTGCGACTTGACCTGCATACAGATTTTTCAGGAGGCAGGGCAGGTTGTCTGGTATTATCATCTCTCGATAAATTTTCCATAGTTTGTTGTGACCCGTAGTCAAAGGCTTTGGTGTAGTCAACGATGCAGAAGTAGACTTTTTTCTTCTGGAACTCTCTTCCTGTGTTGCTGATCCAAAGGCTATTGACAATTTGATATCTGGATCCTCTGCCTTTTAAAAATCAAGCTTGAACACCTGGAAGTTCATGGTTTACGTACTGTTGAAGCCTGGTTTGGAGAATTTCAATCATTATTGTGCTCGTGTGTAAGACGATTGCATTTGTGTGGTAGTGTGAAAATTCTTTGGCACTGGCTTTCTTTAAGATTGAAATGAAAACTGACCTCCTTGTATAATTATGGATCATTAATATGTGTATATTAAAAAAAAATCCCAATATTCAATTATGTTTATTGTCCACTTAGTTTTTAAAGTAAATTATGAAAAAGGAGTAAAGAAGAAAAAAGAATTCTGCATGGTGTTCTCTGATGACCTAAATGTGAAGGAAGTCTGAAAATTCAGGGATTCATGTACACATAAGTGTCCTTCATTTTGACATAGTAGAAAAAATCTAAGATAAGATTGTATAATTTTTATAAAACAAGATTGCTTAATGCAATATTACAAGTCAACTGTACCTCAAGCAGTGAAGAAATAAATGGTTCCACCATTTGCAATATTTTGGTCCTTGAGAACATGACGGTAAATAAAATATTTCAGTTACAATGTGACAGAAACTTTAATCACGTGATGGTGTTTGTAAAAATATCTGAATTTTTAAAAAGTGAGTTAAAAGTGGTTATCAGAGCCTGTTCAAAATGGACCATGATTGTTCAAGTTACCAACTTGTATCGTAGGTCAAATATTTCTCCAAGAAAGGTGTCTAATAGAGACAGGACGGACATAAATCTGCAGATCTTAGCTCAAGATTATTAGTGAAGTTGGAAGTACAACTGCAACCACAGTCACACGTTCAATGGAGTGCAGTGGAATATACATTGCTCCCATTCTCAGGGCCCTCTAGGCCTTCTACCCTAGGGCTGGGTAGTGAAAGGCAGAGTTTCTGGACAGGCAAAAGACTATGCATTGCAGAGGCACAGTACCCTTGATGGAGCCATTCACTGGCCTCCACCAGGGTTCGAAGAAGTAGCCACACGTCCGATGCTCCCCTCCATGACCTAATGGCTGTGGCAAACTGTAGGGGTAACAGTCTATGACACCCAGCCCCCTTTTGGATAGTATGAGGAGACCGAGGACCAACTGTGTTTCGGGCACCTGACTCCCTCATTAAAATGACTGGACAAAGTATGAGAACCTTGGAAATAGAAGGACACAGAGAACAGACAGCTTCCCCTTCAGCTGGGACTGGGCACTGATGGGAGAACCAAGACCAGACGTTCAGATCTAGCCTACGCCCAGACAGGATAACCACCCTTCAGAGGGAAACCCTCCTTCTAACCAGGCTGTTGGATGATGAAAGTCCTTTTAGGATATTTCCTTTCAGAATACGGATTGATATTTTCTTCAGTACAGGTTTACAGAGACAGTATTACTTGACTGTGACCTTACCTCAATAACAGAAGTAAGAGAACCTGACAGCAAGATATTTGCAACACCTTATCACAACCCTCACTTACCTTTCCTCTAAGTGAGTTGGGATTGAGGAGTTTGGTGTAATTAAAGGAATAAGCCACATATCTTGCATTATTGTGCAATGAAAACCTCTAGTATGTAAACGTCAATCTTTGAAAATATCTTAGCCTAATAATATTGGGTATTTTTAGCAGTAACATCTATGTCTCACTTCTGTGGATGAGAGAGTGCCTCATTTCAAAACCACATTCTATCATGTGTACATGAGAAGTTTATCCTTTTCCAGTATAAAACAAATTAACTGGTGCACTGGGATGAACTAGAGGTATGGGATGCGGAGGGAGTTGGAGGGGGGTCTAGATGGGGAACCTATGTACACCCGGGGTGGATTCATGTCAATGTATGGCAAAACCAATACATTGGAAAGTAATCAGCCTCCAATTCAAATAAATACATTTAAAATAATAATAGTAATAAAAACAAATTAGCAAACACTGATGGCTACCCCAATGATCAAGTTAATTAAGGACCAGATTGCTGTGACAGATGTCATCAGGTCTATTTGAAGAATACTTATAACTTTGAAAATATTGTAATGAACTGATTTCCAAGTAGACATATAATATATATATATATATATATATATATATATATATGTATGTATGTATGTATTTTGACTTTACAACAATTTTGTAGTTCGTATATGTGCATCACAGTTTGCTTTAATACTTATACAAAATAAATAGTTTTCTTTCCCTAATGTCTTTATGTTGAGGATATGGAGGTTGGCAAGAAACTGAATCTTGTTCACAGTTGAATTAGTCCCCAAAACCCCATTTTTCTTGACAATCTGCTTTCTGAATTGGGTAGATCTGATTAGTGGGGGGAACACTCAGAGACAGATTAGTATACCACAGTAACAAGTGAAAAGAAGAAAATCAATATCGTAGAATAATTTTGTCCTCTCAAAATGTGTACTTTGAAGACGATGGCATCACCGACTCGATGGACATGAGTTTGAGTGAACTCTGGGAGTTGGTGAAGGACAGGGAGGCCTGGCGTGCTGTGATTCATGGGGTCACAGATAGTCGGACATGACTGAACGACTGAACTGAACTCACTGTACCTTGTACAGAGTCAAAATTGTGAGCAATGTATAATTGCTTTCTGAACCTTTTTGCCAATAGGGTTTTTAGGTAGATATTTTGATATACAGGACTGGGTTTTTACAAGGAAAGGAGAGCAGACACAGAAAACACAGAGACATTAATATGTGGAGACAAAGCCATGTGAAGATGTTTTATCATCCAAAAGAGGCCTCAGAAGAAAGAAAATCTTGCAACCCTTTGATTACTGGCTAGATCCCTGGAAGTATGAGAAAATCTTTATTGAAGCTACCTGCTATATGGCATGCTGTTACAGCAAACCTTGAAAAGACATACACCACTACCTCTTGAAAATAAGCTTTAAAGTTCAAAAGAAGCCTACAGTTCATACCCAGGTTCTCACAGAAAGGAAACTGTTAAAGAACTCTCTGACCCATAAACTGATAATGTTTTCAGAATTTTAATGGGAAAAACCCCATTCTCCATTGCAAAGAGAAGTACAAAGTACTTAGGAATAAATTTACCTAAAGAAACAAAAGACCTGTATTTATATATAGAAAACTAAACCCCTGCAGAAATAAAGATAATAGAAACAGACCGAGAAATTTGTCAGCTTCTTAGATCAGAAGAATCAATATGTGAAAATGAATGTTGTTGTTTCCACAGAACAAGAACAAACAATTTCAACCTCTAAAAGTTAAAGCAATCTTGAAAAAGAAGAATGGAAATAGTGGGATCAACATGCCTGACTTCAGGTCATACTACAAAGCTACAGTCATCAAGAAAGTAAGGTACTGGCACAAGACAAAAATATAGATTAATGGAACAATATAGAAAGCTCAGAGATATATCCACACACATATGGACACTTTATCTTTGACAAAGGAGGCAGAAATATATAACGGAGGAGAGAAACCACTTTAAAAAGCAGTGCTGGAGAAAATGGTCAACAACTGTAAAAAGAATGTGCTAAAACACATTCTACCACCCTATACAACAATTCACTTAAAACGGATTAAAGATATAAACGTAAGTCTAGAAACTATATAACTCTCAGAGGAAAACGTA
Organism: Moschus berezovskii; assembly: GCF_049115385.1. NCBI lineage: Eukaryota > Metazoa > Chordata > Mammalia > Artiodactyla > Moschidae > Moschus > Moschus berezovskii. The sequence continues at coordinate 29,033,903 of NC_142489.1, read as the reverse complement.
GGTAGAACAGACTGTAACACAAATCACAGCATGATTCTCTGTGGCCCCCCTGAGTGATGGAAATAAAAACTAAAACAAACATGGGACCTCATTAAGCCTGAAAGTTTTACACAATGAAGGAAACAATATGCAAGCTGAAAAGGCAGCCTTACCAATGGGAGAAAATAAGAGTAAAGAAAGTAACTGAAAACAAAGTATCTCCAAAATACACAAGTAGCTCATGCAGTTCAATACCAGAAAAATAAGCAATCCATCAAAAAGTGGCACAAAGAATTAAAGAGATTTCTCCGAAGGAGACATACAGATGTCTAACAAACACAGGAAAATCTGCTCAACATCACTCATTATCAGAGAAACGCAAATCACTACTACAGTGAGGTACCGTTTCACACGGGTCTAAAGCTACCATCAAAAACTACCATCAAAAAACTCTACAAGCCAGCAATGCTGGAGAGGGAGCAGAGAAAGGGAACCTTCTTACGTTGTTGGTGGGAAGGCACTATGGAGGACAGTGTGGAGGTTTCTTACTAAAAAAAAAAAAAAGGAAATAGAATTACCATGAGACACAGTGATCCCACTTCTGGGCATACACACCAAGAAAACTAGAATTTAATGAGACATATGTACTCCAATGTTCATTGGAGCACTATTGACAATAGCTTGGACTTTTGAAACAACCTTGATGTCCGGTTCGAAGATGAATGGTTAAGGATGATGCTGTCTGTATACACAATGGAATATTCAGCTATTAAAAAAGGGACACGTTTGAGTCAGTGCTAAGAGGTGGATGAAACTGGAACCTACTATACAGAGGGAAGCAAGCCAGAATGAGAAACACCAACGCAGTATACGAAACCTTACATATGAAATTTAGAAAGAGGTAACAACGATGCTATAAGCGAGACAATGAAAGTGATACATATATAAATAAAAGAATTTGGGACTCTGTGGGAGAAGGCGAGGGTGGGATGCTAGGAAAGAATAACATTGAAACATGAAACATTGAAACATGTATATTATCGTATGGAGAACAGACAACCAGTTGAAGGTCGTTGAATGAAGCAAGGCATGCAAAACTGGTGATGCGGGACAACCGAGAAGGATGAGTCCATGAAATAGGTGACTGATATAATAGTGTGGAGGAAGCTCTGATGAGAATTCAGTAACCATGAAACAAGTTCACTTGTCTTACAGGAAAAGAAAAAGTCTCTTTTTCTCCCTGTTAGCTCTCATTAACTCTATCCACTCGTCAATACCCAGCCTAGCGGGGATGAACCAGTTTGATGTCAAATCTAAACCGGACATTCCAACTTCTACCTTAGGTTCATGACATGAATGCTTATGACTTCATCGTCATCCACTTTTCTTTTACTGTAGCAATGAGTAGTCTAACCCACTGTGACTGAGGCCTTCAAGTATGTCACTGTGGAGCCCATCCTTTCTTCTTCCTAACATCATCTCCATGTTCCCCTGAGCATCAGGTACCTCCATAAGTACTTCTTAGCTGTTGCTCATGAAGGCAACTGAACAACCCTCATGACCTATTATCAATCTCATTAAAGTGTGAAATAGACAAATATGCTAAAAAGACCTGGAAAACTTCCCTAATACTGAGAACGCCTTCAGAAAAGGGAGTCCCAGCCTTCCTGATAAATTCTTGGTAAAGGTCCTGTAACTTGTGGGAAAGAATATAAAGAATATGCTCACTCTTGCTATGGAAAGAAGTGGGTAATACGATGGAATTAATAAGTCCTTTCACATGTGACATAAAAAATGATGAGACAGCATGGGAAAGACAGACACAAAGCCACATATATGTGGGGTGAAAGTTCTTGGGTTTTTTCTCTCTACGACAGACCTGTTAAATGCATAAAGCAGCCTGCTCCTAGAAAGGAAGAGGTATATGTTGGTATCAAGATTATCATTTCCTCTCAGTTCCATATCTTTCCATTGTGATCCTTACTAGTCCAGACAAGTAAAACTTAAATTAGAGTTTATCATTCCAAAATAGGAAATGAAACATCCCAGTGGACCAGATTCTCTAAAGTCAAAACAGTGTCTTTATTTCGTATACTAGGAAAGAAGTTTCAATTCTTGGATGGTAAAGAAGAAGCATAAGACTCTCCTCATAGGATATGTTTTTGTTTCCTTCTTGGTCATCTTTCTTCTTTCTTTGAAGGTAAAAGACAGGCAGTGAACTTTAATACAGTCACAGAGATAATTTAGAAAAATGTTAGGCCCTTCAGTGTGAGCAACACAAAGTCCTATGAGATAATAAATAAACACAATTGCATCTCACACTAAGATACATGTTTGTTTATATGTTCAGTCTTGTCCAACTCTTTGCAACCAAAGGAAATGGAGAACACCAGGCTCCTCTGCTCATGGGATTTACCAGGCAAGATAGTTGCTTCCTGTGGCCATTTCCTACTCCACTGTTAGACGTATGGAATGAATGAAAATATTACCCATGAATTTTCTTGCATCTCTTTCAAGACAAAATAAATTATACAGGCTCTTTGCTCGAGTGAATCTTTCCGAAATTCCAAAGATGCAATTGGGAATGAGAAACGGTTAAAATATTGTGGACGCTCATGATCACAGCAAGGCTGATACAAATTAAAGGAAAAGGTAAACCTCGAAACCTGACCTACCTTAGAATTTAGTGAAGCTCAATTTTTGTTAAACATATACCAACAAAAGTTCCCTTCTTTATGTCCTTTTAACAGCTAAAGATGGAGAAATAGGTAAATAGATGGAGTAGAGCTCAGAGAAGTGGGACAGAAATCTCTGTATATGACCCAGACGGTTTTCAAGGGTTTCACCTTTGTTTGCTTGTCTGTTTGCTTGTTTGATTTTAAAGAACTCATTTCCCAGAACTTCATAGAAACTGAAGATCTTGTGTCACCTTGGTGTTGGCGGGAACCATGACCACGAGCAAGTGGCGCTGGTTTTCCCTCAGGGCTCCAGGTATAAATCACTATGTCCAGTGCTTAAGTTCTCCGTAAGAGAAGCCACAAATCTAATATCCGAAATCGGTGGGATCATGAAAATAGCAAGAGAGCTCCAGGAACAAACAAACAAATAAACATATTCTTCTACTTCGTTGTTTATAACAAAGGTTTTGACTGTGTGGATCACAACAAATGCTGGAAAATTCTTAAAGTGATAGGAACACCAGATCACCTGACCCGCCTCCTAAAATATCTGTATGCAGACCAAGAAGCACCAGTTAGGACTGGATGGAAAACAACAGACTGCTTCCAATTAGAGAAAGGATTATGACAAGGCTGCTTATTTAAATTCTATGTATTGTTCACTTCAGTCGCTCAGTCATATCCGACTCTTTGCGACCCATTAACCGCAGCACGCCAGGCCTCCTTGTCCATTACCAACTCCTTGGGTTTACACAAACTCATGTCCATTGAGTTGGTGATGCTATCCAATCATCTCATCCTCTGTCATCCCTTTCTCTTCCTGCCCTCAATATTTCGTAGCAACAGGAAATTCCCCAGAGAGTCACTTAATCACATCAGGTGGCCAAAGTATTGCAATTTCATCTTCAACATCAATCACTCCAATGAACACCCAGGACTGATCTCCATTAGGATGGACTGGTTGGAGCTCCCTGCAGTCCAAGGGACTCCCAAGAGTCTTCGCCTCCCCTACAGTTCAAAAGCATCAATTCTTCAGCGCTCAGATTTCTTTAAAGTCCAACTCTCACATCCATACATGCCCACTGGAGAAACCATAGTCTTTACCAGACGGACCTTTGTTGGCAAAGTAATGCCTCTGCTTTTTAATATGCTGACTAGGCTGGTCATAACTTTCCTTTGAAGTAATAAGTGTCTTTTAATTTTATGGCTGCAATCACCATTGGAGCCTAAGAAATAGTCAGCGACGGTTTTCACTGTTTCCCCACCTATTTGTCATAGAGCGATGGGACCAGATACCATGATCTTAGTTTTCTGAATGTTGAGCTTTAAGCGAACTTTTTCACTATCCTCTTTCACTGTCATCAAGAGGTTCTTTAGTTATTTTTCACTTTTTGCCGAAAGGGCGGTGTCGTTGGCATATCTGACGTTGTTGATATTTCTCCCAGAAACCTTGATTCCAGCTTGTGCTTCCTCCAGCACAGCACTTCTCATGATGTACTCTGCATATAAGTTAAATAAGCAAGGTGATAACATACAGCCTTGACTTACTCCTTTTCCTATTTTGAACCAGTCTGTTGTTCCATGACCAGTTCTAACTGTTGTTTCATGATCTGCATATAGGTTTCTCAAGAGGCAGGTCGGGTGGTCCGGTATTCCCATCTCTTTCAAATTTTCCGCCATTTATACTGATCCACCCAGTCAAAGGCTTTGGCATAGTCAGTAAAGAAGACAGAGATGCTTTTCTGGAGCTCTCTTCTGGATGTTGGCAATTTGATCTCCGGTTCCTCTGCCATTTTTAAAACCAGCTTGAACATCTGGAAGTTCACAGTTCACGTATTGCTGAAGCTTAGCTTCGAGAATATAGAGCATTATTTTACTAGCATTTGAGATGAGTGCAATTGTGCGGTAGTTTGCACATTCTATGGCATTGCCTTTCTTTGGGATTGAAATTAATATTGCTCTTTTCCACTCCTGTGGCCACTGCTGAATTTTCCAAATTAGCTGGCCTATTGAGTGCAGCACTTTTAAAGCATCATCTTTCAGGATTTGAAAAAGCTCAACTGACATCCAAACACCTACACTAGCTTCGTTCGTAGTGATGCTTCCTAAGGCCCACTTGACTTCACATTCCAAGAAGTCTGGCTCTAGGTGAGTGATCACACCATCGTGATTATCTGGGTCGTGAAGATCTTTTTTCCACAGTTCTTCTGTGTATTCTTACCATCTCTTCTTTATATTTTCTGTTTCAGTTAGAACCCTACCGTTTCTGTGCTTTTTTTTTTTTTTCCTGTGCTTTTTTAAGTCCATCTTTGCATGAAATGTTCTCGTGGGATCTCCAATGTTCTTGGAGTGATCTCTCGTCTTTCGCATTCTATTGTTTCCCTTCTTTTTTTGCACTGATCCCTGAGGAAGGCTTTTTTTTTCTCTCCTTGCTTTTCCTTAGAAATCTGCATTCAAATGTATATATCTTTCCTTTTCTCTTTTGCTTTTTGTCTCCCTTGTTTTCAAAGCTATTTGTAAGGCCTCCTCAGATAGCCATTCATTTTTTGCCTTTCTTTTCCTGGGGATGGTCATGATCCCTGTCTCCTGTACAATGTCCGGTACCTCCATCCATAGCCCATCAGGCACTCTGTCAATCAAATCTAGTCCCTTAAATGTATTTTGCACTTCCAGTGTATAGACATAAAGGATTAGATTTAGGTCATACCTGAATGATATAGTGGTTTTCTCCATTTTCTTCAACTTCTGTCTGAATTTGGCAATATGGAGTTCAGGATCTGAACCACAGTCATCTTCCTGTCTTCTTTTTGCTAAATGTATAGAGCTTCTCTATTTTGGCTGCCAAGAACATTATCAATCTGATTTCAGTGTCGACCATGTGGTGATGTCCATGTGTAGAGTCTTCTCTTGTGTTGTTGGAAGAGGGTGTTTACTTGACCCGTGTGTTCTCTTGGCAGAACTCAATTAGCCGTTGCCCTGTTTCATTCTGTATTCCAAGGCCAATTTGCCTGGTACTCCATGTGTTTCTGGAATTCCTGCTTCTACTTTCCAGTCCCCTATAATGAAGAGGACATCGTTTTTGGGTGTTAGTTTTAGAAGGTCTTGTAGGTCTTGATAGAATTTTCAACTTCAGCGTCTTCAGTGTTACTGATAAGAGCAGAGATTTGGATTATTATGACAGTAAATCCTTTGCCTTGGAAAAGAACAGAGATCATTCTGTCATTTTTGAGACTGCACCCAAGTATTGCATTTTGGACTCTTTTGTTGACTATGATGGCTACTCCATTTCTTCAAAGGGATTCCTGCCCACAGTAACAGATTCTCCCATTCCATCTTAGTTCACCGATTCCTAGAATGTCAGTGTTCACTCTTGTCATCTCCTGTTTGACACTTCCAATTTGCCTTGACTCATGGACCTAAAATTCCACGTTTCTATGCAGTATTGTCCTTAATAGCATCAAACCCTTCTTCCATCGCCAGTCCCATTCACAACTGGTTACTGATTTTGCTCTGGATCAATTGCTTCATTATTTCTGGAGTTATTTCTCCTCTGACCTCTAGAAGCATATTGGGCACCTACCGAAATCTTTCAGTGTCCTCTTTTTCCGTTTTTCATGGATATCATGGGGTAATCAAAGCAAAATACCGAAGTGCTTTGCCATTGCCTATGACAGTGGACCATATTCTTCCAATCAGGTGAAGAGTTGTCATCAGGTAAAAGAAAATTTCTTCTTGGAGAAAACTCTATTGCAAATCTAGACATTGTATTTAGCAGAGACATTCACCTTGGTAATAAAGGCCTCCACTTCACACGCCCCTGTTTTTCATCCAGTAGTCATGTGCAGATGTGAGAGCTGGAATATAAAGAAAACTGAGAAAAGGAGAAATGATGGCTTTCAACTGTGCCGCTGCCGAAGACTCTTCAGTTCAGCTCAGTCACTTAGTCGTGTCTGACTCCTTCTGACCCCATGAATCACATCATACCAGGCCTCCCTGTTCATCACCAAATCCCGGAGTTCACTCAAACTCATGTCCACAGAGTTGGTGATGCCATCCAGCCATCTCATTCTCCGTCGTCCCCTTCTCCTCCCGCCCCCAAACTTTCTCAGCATCAGAGACTTTTCCAGTGAGTCAACTCGTCGCATGAGGTGGCCAAAGTATTGCAGTTTCAGCTTTAGCATCAGTCCTTGCAATAAACACCCAGGATTGATCTCCTTTAGAATGGACTGGTGGGATCTCCTTGCAGTCTAAGGGACTCGCAAGACTCTTCTTCAACACCACAGTTCAAAAGCATCAATTCTTTGGTGATCGGCTTTCTTCACAGTCCAACTCTCACATCCATACATGACCACGGGTAAAACCATAGCCTTGACTAGACGGACCTTGGTTGGCAAAGTAATGCCTCTGCTTTTTAATATACCATCAAGGTTGGTCATAACTTTCCTTCCAAGGAGTAAGCGTCTTTAAATTTCATGGCTGCAATCAGCATCCGCAGTGATTTTGGAGCCCAAAAAATAAAGTTTGACACTGTTTCCACTGTTTTTCCATCTATTTCCCATGAAGTGATGGGACCAGATGCCATGATCTTTGTTTTCTTAACCTCGAGCTTCAAGACAACCTTTTCACTCTCCTCCTTTATTTTCATCAAGAGGCTTTTTAGTTCCTCTTCACTTTCTGCCATAAGGTTAGTGTCATCTGCATATCTGAGGTTACTGATATTTCTCCCAGCAATTTTGATTCCAGCTTGTCCTACTTACAGCCCAGTGTTCCTCATGATGTACTCGGCATATAAGTTAAATGAGCAAGGTGACAATATGCAGCCTTGACATACTCCTTTTCCCATTGAAACCGGTCTGTTGTTCCATGTAAAATTCTGACTGTTGCTTCTTTACTTGCATACAGGTTTCTCAAGAGGCAGGTAAGGTGGTCTGGTATTCCCGTCTCTTAGAACTTTCCACAGTTTATTGTAATCCACACAGCCGAATGTCGTCCAGTGGAAAAGGGAAAGGCAAATCACTTCAGTATGCTTGCCTTGAGAGGCCAATGAACAGTATCAAAGGGAAAAATAATAGGATACTGAATGAGGAATTCCCCAGGTCGGTAGGTGCCCAGTATGGTACTGGATATCAGTGGAAAAATAACTCTAGAAGGAATAAAGGGATGGAGAAAAAGCAAAAGCAATACTCATTTGTGGATGTTACCGGTGATAGAAGCAAGGTCCGGTGCTGTAAAGAGCAATATTGCATAGGAACCTGGAATGTTAGGACCATGAATCAAGGCAAATTGGAAGTGGTCAAACAGGAGATGGCAAGAGTGAACATAAACATTCTAGGAATCAGTGAACTAAAATGGACTGGAATGGGTGAATTTAACTCAGATGACCATCATATCTACTTCAGAGGTCAGGAATTCTTTAGAAGAAATGGACTAGCCATCATGATCAACAAAAGAGTCCGAAATGCAGTACTTGGATGCAACCTTAAAAATGACAGAATGATTTCTGTTCGTTTCCAAGAAAACCATTCAATATTACAGTAATCCAGGCCTATGCTCCAACCAGTAACGCTGAAGAAGCCGAAATTGAACGGTTCTATGAAGACCTACAAGACCTTGTAGAACTAACATCCAAAAAAGATGTCCTTTCCATTACAGGGGACTGAAATGCAAAAGTAGGAAGTCAAGAAGCACCTTGAGTAACAGGCAAATTTGGCCTTGGAGCACGGAATGAAGCAGGGCAAAGGCTAATAGAGTTTTGTCAAGAGAACACACTGGTCATAGCAAACACCCTCTTCCGACAACACAAGAGAAGATGCTACACATGGACATCACCAGATGGTCAACACCGAAATCAGATTGATTATATTCTTTGCAGCCAAAGATGGAGAAGTTCTATACAGTTAGCAAAAACAAGACCGGGATCTGACTGTGTCTCAGGTCCTAATCTCCTTATTGCCAAGTTCAGACTGAAATTGAAGAAAGTAGGGAAAACCACTAGACCATTCACATATGACCTAAATCAAATCCCTTATGATTATACAGTGGAAGTGAGAAATAGATTTAAGGGACTCGGTCTGATAGATCGAGTGCCTGATGAACTCTGGACAGAGGTTCGTGACATTGTACAGGAGACAGGGACCAAGACCATCCCCAAGAAAAGACATACAATAAAGCAAAATGGCTGTCTGAGGAGGCATTACAAATAGGTGTGAAAAGAAAGGAAGTGAAAAGCAAAGGAGAAAAGGAAAGATATAAGCCTTTGAATGCAGAATTCCAAAGAATTGCTAGGAGAGAGAAGAAATCCTTCCTCTGTGATAAATGCAAAATCATAGAGGAAAACAACAGAATACGAAAAACAAGAGATCTCTTCAAGAAAATTAGAGATTCCAAGGGAACATTTCATGCAAAGATGGGCTCGATAAAGGACAGAAATGGTATGGACCTAACAGAAGCAGAAGATATTAAGAAGAGATGGCAAGAGTACACAGAAGAACTGTATGAAAAGGATCTTCACGACCAAGATAATCACGATAACGTGATCACTGACCTAGAGCCAGACATCTTCGAATGTGAAGTCAAATGGGCCTTAGAAAGCATCACTACGAACAAAGCTAGTGGAGTTGATGGAATTCCAGTTGAGCTATTTCAAATCTTGAAAGATGATGCTGTGAAAGTGCTGCACTCCGTATTCCAGCAAACTTGGAAAACTCAGCAGTGGCCACAGGACTGGAAAAGTTCAGTCTTCATTCCAATTCCGAAGAAAAGCAATGCCAAAGAATGCTCAAACTACCGCACAATGCACTCATCTCACACGCGAGTAATGTCATATTCAGAATTCTCCAAGCCAGGCTTCAGCATTATGTGAACCGTGAACTCCCAGATGTTCAAGCAGGTTTTAGAAAAGCCAGAGGCACCAGAGGTCAAATTGCCAACATCCGCTGGATCATGGAGAAAGCAAGAGAGTTCCAGAAAAACACCTTTTTCTGCTTCATTGACTATGCCAACTCCCAGAGACCACCCGAACTCATGTCCACTGATCGGCAATGCCATCCAAACATGTCATCCTCTGTCATCCCCTTCTCCTCCTGCCCTCAATCTTACCCAACATTAGGGTATTTTCCAATGAGTCATCTCTTCACATCAGGTGTCAAACTATTGGAGTTTCAACTTCACCATGACATAGTCCAATGGATACCCAGGGCTCATCTCCTTTAGGATGGACTGGTTGGATCTCCTTGCAATCCAACGGTCTCTCAAGAGTCTGGAACCATCACCACAGTTCAAAAGCATCAATTTTTCAGCACTAAGCTTCCCTTACAGTCCAACTCTCACGTTCATATATGACCACTGAATAAATCATAGCCTTGACTAGATGGACCTTTGATGGCAAAGGAATGTCCCTGTTTTTTAATATGCTATCTAGGTTTGTCATAACTTTCCTTCCAAAGAGAAAGCGTCTTTTAATTTCATAGCTGCCATCACTATCTGCAGTGATTTTGAATCCCGAAAAGTTAAAGACTCTTAGGGGGCCCATGGACTGCAAGGAGATTTAGCCAATTCATCCTAAATGAAATCAAACAAGTATTCATTCGAAGGACTAATGATGAAGTTGAAAGTTCAGTTTTGGACAGCTGACGCAAAGTGTCAATTCACTGGAAAATTCATGATGCTTTTAAAGTTTGATGACAGGAGAGGAAGGGAGTAATGGAGGATAAGATGGCTGGACGGTATCAGAAAAACAATGGACATGCATTGGCACAAACTCTGGGAGATACTGAAAGATAGAGAGGCTGTTGTGCAGCAGTCCATGCCGTCACAAAAGAGTTGAAGACAACTTGTTGACTGAAAAATGACACTCAATGTCTCTAGTGTTACTTCTTCAAATCACTCTATGATTAAATACTTAATGAAAGTAGTAACAAATAATAACTAAGGTGGTATAATAGCAGATGGTGCAATGCATTTTTTGTAAACAAATATGGGAACTGTAGGGTCTGAAAGAAATAAATCTTAGGATTGAATGAATTTTAAATATTACTGTGAGGGAGCAGATAGGAAGATGGGAAGATGGAGGAGGAATAGGACGGGGTGACAGATGTCTCCCTCAGAAATTCATCAAAAGAAAAATTGAACGCTGAGTAAATCCAACAAAACAACTTCTGAATGCTGGCAGAGGACATCAGGCAACCAGAAAAGCAGGCCATTGTCTTCGAAAGAGGTAGGAAATAATACAAAAGATAAAAAGAGAGGTAAAACAGGGCGGGATGGAGGTCCATCCCGAGAAGGGAGGCTAGAAGTTTCCAAGCACTTGGAAACACTCACTGGCGAATCTGTGACAACTCTTGGAACCTCAGAGGGCCACATAACTGGGAGGAACAATAAATAAATAATTAAAACCTACAGACTACGTGTCCAGTGGTAACTCCCAGCAGAGAAGAAGTGCAGCCGCCCGCACACCCTACCAGCAAGCAGGGACTGGGCAGGGAGGGGCGGGCTGCATCCCTTAGAGTAAGGACAGGGCCTGAATGCCCCTAGTGCAATCTGAGGGTGCTAACTTAAGATAGCTAAGCAGACTGTGGGATAGCTAGCCCACAAAAAGGCGAAAAGCCCCAAGATAATACACCACCAGACCCACTCACAGAACAAAGGACTAAACAGAGCTAGATAGCTGCGGTCAGCCCATCCACCATCCCCCGCTGAAACAGGCAGGGAAGTACAGCCAGAGACAGAAGCAGACAATCGCGGTCCTAGTGAGGCATCCAATACCAAGCTGCATGCAGGCTTCGTTGCTAACCAAGATTTCTTGGGTTCTGGCCGGTTGATATCCGTTGAAAAGGTGCGCTGATTGTACACCCAGAAAACTGAACAGCAGGGACTGGGGAGGCAATAAGTCACAGTGACCCCGCTGGCCAAACACCTGCTCACCTGAGCTGCTCAGACTGGGGAAGGGCACAAAACGCAGGCCCAACCAAGTCTTTGCCTTTGTGTAGTACCCGAGTACCGGAACCTGGGCGGTTTAGACCAGAGATGTACATCCAACCCAGCCCCGGCCTTGGACGGTTTGCAGCAGAGAAACCTAGAGCCTGTGCAGTGTAGACTGGGACAGCACACATGCCAAGAGTGGGGGCAAACCCAGTGTGGCTGAGACACGGCAAGCACTCCCCACAGATGCCATTGATATTTGTCTGCAGCTTACCTCCCACCCCACAGCACGACTGATGGGTGAGCCTAAAAAAGTGTCTACCACAGCCCCCTTGTGTCAGGACGGGAATTAGACACTGAAGAGACCAGCAAACAGAAGAAGCTTAAACAGAAGGAACTGAGTTGGAAGAGACAGATGGAGAAGTCTTGAGCCTACTGCAAGAATACCAGAGCCAGAGGCTTAAGCACAAATCCTGAGAACACCAGAGAACTCTTGTTCCAGGGAATATTAATTGATAGGTGCTCATCAAATGCCTCCATCAGTTCAGTTCAGTTCAGTCACGAAGTCGTGTCCGACTCTCCGCGACCCCATGAATCACAGCACGCCAGGCCTCCCTTTCCATCACCAACTCCCGGAGGTCAATCAAACTCATGTCCACAGAGTCGGTGATGCCATCCAGCCATCTCATTCTCGGTCGTCCCCTTCTCCACCCGCCCCCAACATTTCCCAGCATCAGAGTCTTTTCCAGTGAGTCAACTCGTCGCATGAGGTGGCCAAAGTATTGCAGTTTCAGCTTTAGCATCAGTCCTTCCAATGAACACCCAAGATTGATCTCCTTTAGAATGGACTGGTTGGATCTCCTTGCAGTATAAGGGACTCTCGAGAGTCTTCTCCAACACCACAGTTCAAAAGCATCGATTCTTCGGCGATCAGCTTTCTTCACAGTCCTAGTCTCACATCCATACATGACCAAGGGAAAAACCATTGCCTTGACTCGACGGACCTTGGTTGGCAAAGTAATGCCTCCATACCTACACTGAAACCAGGCAACACCCAAGGGCCAACAAGTTCCAGAGAAAGACATACCATGAAAATTATCCAGCAACGCAGGAGAATAGACCTGAGCTTCAATATACAGGCTGCCCAAAGCCACTCCAAATCCACTGACATCTCATAACTCATTACTGGACCCTTCATTCCACTCCAGAAAGAAGAAATCAGCTCCATCCACCAGAACACCGGCACAAGCTTCCCTAACCAGGAAACCTTGACAACCACCCATCCAAAGCCACACACAGCAATTAAACTACACAATAAGGAAAACTCCACAGACTGCCAAAAGATGGAAAGGCCACCCCAAACACAGCAATATAGGCAAGGTGAAGAGGCAAGGAAATACCCAGCAAGTAAAGGAACAGGATAAATGCCCACGAAAAAAGAAAACAAAAGAATAAGATATAGGGAATCTATCTGATATAGAATTTCCAATACTGATAGTGAAAATGATTCAAAATCTTGAAAACAAACTGCAGTTACAGATAAACAACCTGGCGACAAGGATCGATAAGACGCAAGAAAGGTTTAATAAGGATCTAGAGGAAATGAAAAAGAGTCAATATACAATGAATAATGCAATAGATGAGATCAGAAACACTCTGGAGGGAACCAAGAATAGAATAACGGAGGCAGAAGACAGTTGTTAAGCGAGCTAGAAGATAGAACTATAGAAATAAATCAAACAGAGCGGGAAAAAAAACGAATTAAAACAATTGAGGACAATCTCAGAGACCTCTGGGACAATGTCAAGTGCCCCTACATACGAATCATAGAAGTCCCAGAAAAAGAAGACACAAAGAAAAACCATGAGCGAATATTTGAAGAGATAATAGTTGAAAACTTCCTTAAAATGGGGAAGGAATTTATCACCCAAGTCCAAGAAACACAGAGAGTCCCTAACAGGATAAATCCAAGGGGAAATACTCCAATACAAACATTAATCAAATTAACAAAGATCAAACACAAGAACAAATATTAAAAGGAGTAAGGGAACACCAACAAAAAACACACAAGGCGATTCCCATAAGGATAACAGTTGATCTTTCAGCAGAAACTCTTAAGACCAGGAAGCCATGGCAAGAAATACTGATCAGATCAGATCAGTCGCTCAGTCGTGTCCGACTCTCCGCGACCCCATGAATCACAGCACGCCAGGCCTCCCTTTCCATCACCAACTCCCGGAGTACACTCAAACTCATGTCCACAGAGTCGGTGATGCCATCCAGCCATCTCATTCTCGGTCGTCCCCTTCTCCACCCGCCCCCAACCTTTGCCAGCATCAGAGTCTTTTCCAGTGAGTCAACTCGTCGCATGTGGTGGCCAAAGTATTGCAGTTTCAGCTTTAGCATCACTCCCTCCAATGAAGATCCAGGATTGATTTCCTTTAGAATGGACTGCTTGGATCTCCTTGCAGTATAAGGGGATCTCAAGAGTCTTCTCCAACACCACAGTTCAAAAGCATCGATTCTTCGGCGATCAGCCCTCTTCACAGTCCAACTCTCACATACTGAAAGGGATGAAAAAATAAAAAATAAAAACTCTCCAGCTAAGATTACTATACCCATATCTCATTCAAATATGAAGGAGAAACCAAAAGCTTTACAGACAATCACAGGCTGAGAGAATTCAGCATCACCAAACCAGCTCTCCAACAAATGCTGAAGGATCTTCTCTAGATAGGAAGCATAGAAAGGGTGTATAAATTTGAACCCAAAACAATAAAGAAAATTGCAACGGTATCATACTTACCAATAATTACCTTAAATGCAATTGGGTTAAATGTCCCAACCAAAAGACAAATACTGGCTGAATGGATACAAAAGCAAGACCCCTATATATGTTGTCTGCAAGAGACACACCTCAAAATAAGGGACACATACAGACTGAAAGTGAAGTGCTGGAAAAAGTTATTCCACCCAAATAGAGACCAAAAGAAAGCAGGAGTAGCAATATTCATATCTGATAAAATAGACTTTAAAATAAAGGCTGTGAAAAGAGACAAATAAGGACACTACATAATGATCAAAGGATCAATCCAAGAAGAAGATACAATTATAAATATATGCACCCAACATAAGAGCACTGCAATATGTAAGACAGTTACTAACAAGTATAAAAGGGGAAATTAACAACAACACAATAATAGTGGAAGACTTTAATACCCCACTCACCCCTATGAATAGATCATCTAAACAGAAAATTATCAAGGAAACACAAACTTTAAAATACAATAGAACAGTTAGACCTAATAGATATCTATAGGATATTTCACCCCAAAACAATAAATTTCTCCTTTTTCTAAAGCACACACAAGGGTGCCCACTCTCACCACTACTGTTCAACATAGTTCTGGAAGTTTTGGCCACAGCAGTCAGAGCAGAAAAAGACATGAAAGGAATTCAACCTGGAGAAAAAGAAATAAAACTCTCAGTGTTCGCCAATGACATGATCCTCTACACAGAAAACTCTAAAGACTCTACCAGAAAACTAGTCAATGAATGCAGTAAAGTTGTAGGATTTAAAATCAACACAGAGTAATCCCTTGCATTCCTATACACTAATAATGAAAAAATAGAAAAATAAAATAAGGAAACTATCCCATTCACTGTTGCAACGAAAATAATAAAATACATAGAGATATATCTACCTCAAGAAACAAAAGACTTCTATATAGAAAACTATGACACTGGTGAAAGAAATCAAATAGGACACTAATAGATGGAGATATATACCGTGTTCGTGGATTAGAATAAAAAATATTGTGAAAATGTATATAATACCTAAAGTAATCCATACATTACATGCAATCCCTACCAAGCTACCAAGGGTATTTTTCACAGTGTTAGAACAAATAATCTCATAATATGCATGGAAATTCAAAAAACCTCGAATAGCCAAAGTGATCTTGGAGAAGAATGGAACTGAAAGACTCAACCTGCCAGACTTCAGGCTCTACTACAGAGCCACAATCATCAAGACAGTATGGTACTGGCAATAACTCAGAA
This sequence comes from Moschus berezovskii, assembly GCF_049115385.1. NCBI lineage: Eukaryota > Metazoa > Chordata > Mammalia > Artiodactyla > Moschidae > Moschus > Moschus berezovskii. The sequence goes on along the minus strand of NC_142489.1, from coordinate 29,018,265 downwards.
ATATAGATCAATGGAACAAAGTAGAAAGCCCAGAGATAAATCTATGCACCTATGGACACTTTATCTTTTACAAAGGAGGCAAGAATATAAAATGGAAAAAAGCCAGTCTCTTTAACAAGTGGTGTTGGAAAAACTGGTAAAAGAGTGAAATTAGAACACTTCGTAACACCATTCAGTTGAGTTCAGTTCAGTTCAGTCGCTCAGTCGTGTCCGACTCTCCGCCACCCCGTGAATCACAACACGCCAGGCCTCCCTGTCCATCACCAACTCCAGGAGTACACTCAAACTCATGTCACAGAATCAGTGATGCCATCCAGCCATCTCATTCTCCGTCGTCCCCTTCACCTCCCGCCCCCAACCTTTCACAGCATCAGAGTCTTTTCCAGTGAGTCAACTCGCCGCATGAGGTGGCCAAAGTATTGCAGTTTCAGCCGTAACACCATACACAAATATAAACTCAAAATGGATTAAAGATCTAAATGTAAGTCCAGAAACTATAAAACACCTGGAGGAGAACATAGGCAAAACACTCTCTGACATAAATCACAGCAGGATCCTCCATGACCCACCACCCAGAATATTGGAACTAAAAGCAAAATAAACAAATGCGACCTAATTCAAATGAAATTCTGCACAGCAAAGGAAACTATAAGCAAGGTGAAAAGACAGCCTTCAGAATGGGATAAAATAATAGCAAATGAAAAAAACTGACAAGGAATTAATCTCCAAAATATACAAGCAGCTCCTGCAGCTCAATGCCATAAAAATAAATGACCCAACCAAAAAATGGGCCAAAGATCTAAACAGATATTTCTCCAAAGACGACATACAGATGGCTAACAAAGCACATGAAAAACTGCTCATTATCCCTTATAATCAGAGAAATGCAAATCAAAAGCAAAATGAGATACCATTTCACACCAGTCAGAATGGATGCTATTCAAAAGTCGACATGCGATATATGCTGGAGAGGTTGTGGCGAAAAGGGAACCCTCTTACACTGTTGGTGGGAATACAAAGTAGTACAGCCACTATGGAGGACAGTGTGGAGATTCCTTAAAAAACTGGAAATAGAACAGCCATTTGATCCAGGAATCGCACTCCCGGGCATGCACACCGAGGAAACCAGATTCGAAAGAGACACATGTACTACAATATTCATTGCAGCACTGTTTATAAGAGTGAGGACATGGAAGCAACCTAGATGTGCATCTGCAGACGAAAGCTTTGGTACATATACACAATGGAGTATTACTCAGGCATCAAAAAAATACCTTTGAATCAGTTCTAGTGAGGTGGATGAAACTGGAGACTATTATACAGAATTAAGTAAGTCAGAAAGAAAAAAACCAATACATTATACTAAGGCATATATATGGAGTTTAGAATGGTGATAATGATAACCCTGTATACGAGACAGCAAAAGAGACACAGATGTATAGAACAGAATTTTGGTCTCTGTGGGAGAGGGCGAGTGTTGGATGATTTGGGAGAATGGCATTGAAACATGAATCATATGTGCAACGAATCGACAGTCCAGGTTCGATGCATGATACAATGCTCAGGCTGTTGTACTGGGATGAACCAGAGGGATGGGATAGGGAGGGAAGTGGGAGGGGGGTCACGATGGGGAACACACGTACACCTGGGGCAGATTCATGTCAATAGATGGCAAAACAAATACAATAATGTAAAGTTCAGTTCAGTTCAGTCGCTCAGTCGTGTCCGACCCTCCGCGACCCCATGAATCACAGCACGCCAGGCCTCCCTGTTCATCACCAACTCCTGGAGTTCACTCAAACTCGTGTCCACAGAGTCGGTGATGCCATCCAGCCATCTCATTCTCGGTCGTCCCCTTCTCCTCCCGCCCCCAACCTTTCCCAGCAGCAGAGTCTTTTCCAGTGAGTCAACTCGTCGCATGAGGTGGCCAAAGTATTGCAGTTTCAGCTTTAGCGTCAGTCCTTCCAATGAACACCCAGGATCTATCTCCCTTAGAATGGACCGGTTGGACCTCCTTGCAGTCCAAGGGGCTCTCAAGAGTCTTCTCCAACACCACAGTTCAAAAGCATCAATTCTACGGCGATCAGCTTTCTTCACAGTCCTAGTCTCACATCCATACATGACCACGGGAAAAACCATATCCTTGACTAGACGGACCTTGGTTGGCAAAGTAATGCCTCTGATTTTTAATATATTATCAAGGTTGGTCATAACTTTCCTTCCAAAGAGTAAGCGTCTTTTAATTTCATGGCTGCAATCAGCATCTGTAGTGATTTTGGAGCCCAAAAATAAAGTCTGACACTGTTTCCTCTGTTTTTCCGTCTATTTCCCATGAAGTGATTAGCCTCTAATTAAATAAATTTTAAAAAGAAAAAAAAAAATTCCTTTAATGATACTAATTAAATTTCCTCAACTAAAACGCCTCCAGATTAGTTTTAATAGCTAACATGGTAGAAACAATTATGTTTCTCAACTAAAAATACGTTGTATATATACAGTAAATACCACTTTAAGTAGCTTCAAGACTCATATCTTTTTTCAAGTTGATTCAAAAGTTTGTTAAACGTCAAATACTATATCCTCCAGCTGTTTTCAACTTCAAAAAATAAAGCTTCTTCAACAATTTGCTATCTCAATTTTAAATTCTGTTTTAGCTACATATGGTAACATGCTTTCTAGGTCACATGATTTAATCTTCCATATTGCCAATAAGTGAACATTTTGTAATACCTTGCTCAAAAGAGAGATGTTGTTTTCTTCTTCCAGAAAGTCAGATAGTGAAGCAGATCTTTGAAGAGGTTGTTGCTTTTTACTAAACCCATAAACGTTCAGCTGTCAAACTAAACATTTCATATTATTGGTTTCAAATATCCTGAAAGGTGCCTTTCTTTCCAAGACTTCTTCCTTGAAGAGTTCTTCATTGATCACTATACAAGTGTCACTCTCATCCCACCAAATAGATTCAAATTGATCACTTTCCACTCTATTGCACAATTTTTGTGGAAAAGTAAGTCAAAAAAAATCATTCAGTTCACCTCTTTCAGAGACAGAAAATGTGTAATGTGGTCTTTTCATCAGAACTGCCTCAGACAAAGCCTGAAAAGCATATTTTTCAATAATAGATCACGAAACCGAGTCTCCAGCAAGTGTATAATCATGCAAAGGTCTGATGGAGGTTTTTGAACCAGTGGATTCATCGTTAAGAGGCACATCTTGAATTTCTGAAGAAATTTGTGCCATCTCAGAAAAAACTTTCTTCAAACAGTTTTCTCATTTGTGTGATTTTACACACTGAAAATTCAAATGCTGCTTGGCTGGCCTACAGAGGGAAACTCCCAGACCATCACAGTGTTTCAAAAAGTCACTGATCTCCTAGCAATGGACCTGTCACTGTGACATCACAAAGTCACTAGTCTCCTAGCAATTGAAGCGTAATGTTCAACCAGTGTTTACTTAGGCATAAACTGAAAATACAGGCTCCTTACACAAATCTCAACCAAAACCATGAACCTGCAAAATCTCATTCCTAACGAATTTTTATATGGATAAATCACATCAGTAAATCTATTTGGTTTCTGAAATAGAAGTGTTTCTCGGTGGTGGCCGAGAGGAGCTACCCACTCCTGAGGCCAGGAGTGGTGGCCGAGAGGAGTTACTCCACGTTCAAAATCAGGAGGGGGTGGCCGTGAGGAGATACCCCTCGTCCAAGGTAAGGTGCAATGGCTGTGCTTTGCTGGAGCAGCCGTGAAGAGATACCTCACAACCAAGGTAAGAGAAACCCAAATATGATGGTAGGTATTGCGAGAGGGCGTCAGAGGGCAGACACACTGAAATCGTGATCACAGTAAACCAGTGGATCTGATCACACGGACCACAGCCTTGTCTAACTCAATGAAACTAAGCCATACTGTGTGGGGCCACCCAAGATGGGCGGGTTATGGTGTAGAGGTCTGACAGAATGTGGTCCACTGGAGAAGGGAATGGCAAACCACTTCAGTATACTTGCCTTGAGAATCCCAAGAACAGTATGAAAAGGCAAAATAATAGGATAGTGAATGAGGAAATCCCCACGTCGGTAGGTGCTCAATATGCTACTGGAGATCAGTGGAGAAATAACTTCAGAAAAGGTGAAGGGATGGAGTCAAAGCAGAAAGAGTACCCAGTTGTGGATGTGCCTGGTGATAGAAGCAAGTTCCGATGCTGCAAAGAGCAATATTGCTTAGGAACCTGGATTGTTAGGTCCATGAATCAAGGCAAATTGGAAGTGGTCAAACAGGAGATGGCAAGAGTGAACATAGACATTCTAGGAATCAGTGAACTAAAATGGACTGGAATGGGTGAATTTAACTCAGATGACCATTATATCTACTACTGTGGGCAGGAATCCCTAAGAAGAAATGGAGTAGTCATCATGGTCAACAAAAGAGTCCGAAATGCTGTACTTGGATACAATCTCCAAATGAACAGAATGACCTCTGTTCATTTCCAAGGCAGACCATTCAATATTACAGTAATCAAAGCCTATGCCCCAACCAGTAACGCATAAAAAGCCGAAGTTTAATGGTTCTATGAAGACCTACAATATCTTTAGAACTAACACTTTAAAAAGATGTCCTTTTCATTAGAGGGGACTGGAATGTAAATGTAGGAAGTCAAGAAACACCTGGAGTAACAGCCAACTTTGGCCTTGGAGCACCGAATGAAGAAGGGCAAAGACTAATAGAGTTTTGCCAAGAGAAGACACTGGTCATAGCAAACAACCTCTTTCAGCAACAGAAGAGAAGACTCTATAAATGAACATCACCAGATGGTCAACAGAAAAAACAGATTGATTGTATTCTTTGCAGTCAAAGTGGAGAAATTCTATACAGTTAGAAAAAACAAGACCAAAGCTCACTGTGGCTCAGATCATAAACTCCTTATTGCCAAATTCAGACGTAAATTGAAGAAAGTAGGAAAAATCACTAAACCATTCAAATATGACTTAAATCAAATCCCTTATGATTATACAGTGGAAATGAGAAATAGGTTTAAGGGACTATATCTGATAGATAGAGTGTCTGATGGACTACGGATGGAGGTTCATGACATTGTAAAGAAGACAGGGACCAAGACCATGCCCATGGAAAAGCAATGCATAAAAGCAAAATAGTTGTCTGAGGAGGCCTTACGAATACCTGTGAAAAGAAGAGAAGCGAAAGGCTGAGGAGAAAAAAATATATAATCACCTGAATGCAGAGTTCCACAGAATAGCAAGGAGAGGTAAGAAAGCCTTCCTCTGTGATCAATACAACGACATAGAGGAAAACAACAGAATGGGAATGACAAGAGATCTCTTGAAGAAAATTAGAGATACCAAGGGAACATTTCATGCAAAGATGGGCTCGATAAAGGTCAGAAATTGTATGGACCTAAGAGAAGCAGAAGATATTAAGAATAGGTGACAAGAATACACAGAAGAACTGTACAAAAAAGATCTTCACAACCAAGATAATCACGATGGTGTGATCACTGACCTAGAGCCAGACAACTTGGAATGTGAAGTCAAGTGGGCCTTAGAAAGTATCACTAAGGACAAAGGTAGTGGAGGTGATGGAATTCCAGTTAAGCTTTTCAAATCCTGAAAGATGATGCTGTGAAAGTGCTGCACTCAATTTGGAGCAAATTTGGGAAACTTAGCAATGACCACAGGATTGGAAAATGTCAGTCTTCATCCCATTCTCAAAGAAGGGCAATGCCAAAAAATGCTCAAACTACCACACAATTGCACTCATCTCACACGCTAGTAAAGTCACGCTCAAAATTCTCCAAGCCAGGCTTCAGCAATATGTGAACCTCCAGATTTTCCAGCTGGTTTTAGAAAAGGCAGAAGAACCAGAGATCAAATTGCCAACATCCTCTGGATCATGGAAAAAGCAAGAGAGTTCCGGAGAAACATATATTTCTGCTTCATTGACTATGCCAAAGCCTTTGACTGTGGGAATAACAACAAATTGTGCAAAATTCTGAAAGAGATGGGAACACCAGAACACCTGACCTGCTTCCTTAGAAACCTGTATGCAGGGCAGAAAGAAACAGTTAGAACTGGACATGGAACAACAGACAGGTTCCAAATAGGAACAGGAGTACGTCAAGGCTGTATATTGTCACCCTGATTATTTAAATTCTATGCAGAATACATCATGAGGAACGATGGGCTGGAAGAAGTACAGGCTGGAATCAAGATTGCTGGGAGAAATATCAATACCCTCAGATATGAAGATGGCATCACCCTTATGGCAGAAATTGAAGAGGAACTGAAAAGCCTCTTGTTGAAAGTGAAAGGGGTTAGTGAAAAATTTGGCTTGAAGCTCCACATACACAAAACTAAGATCATGGCACCTGGTCCCATCACTTCATGGGGAATAGATGGCAAAACAATGTCAGACTATATTTTGGGCCTCCAAAAGCTCCGCGGATGTTGCTTGCAACCATGAAATTAAAAGACGCTTACTCCTTGGGAGGAAAGTTATGACCAACCCAGATAGCATATTAAAGAGCAGCGACATTACTTTGCCAACAAAGGTCCGTCTAGTCAAGGGTATGGCTTTTCCAGTGATCATAATGGATTTGAGTGCTGGACTGTGAAGATAGCTGATCGCCAAAGAATTGATGCTTTTGAACTGTGGTGTTGGAGAAGACTCTTGAGAGTCTTGGACTTCAAGGAGCTCCAACCAGTCCATTCTAAAGGATATCAGTCCTGGATGTTCATTGGAAGGACTGATGCTAAATATGAAGCTCCAATACTTTGGACACCTCTTGCGAAGGGTTGACTCACTGGTAATGATTCTGATGCTTGGACGGATTGAGGGCAAGAGGAGAAGTGGACGACAGAGAATGAGATGGCTGGATGCCATCACCGACTCGATGGAGGCGGGTTTGAGTGAACTCCGGGAGTTGGTGATGGAAGGGTAGGCCTGGCGTGCTGTGACTCATGGGGTCACAAAGAGTTGGATTCGACTGACTGACTGAACTGAACTGAACTGAATTGAACTCTTACCCAACCAAACTTGGGTTACTCACTTCTGTGCAATAGTTTATTGTGGAACCAGGCAAGGTGTCCTAGCAGCTGGTGTTTCAAAGACCCACACTCCCCAAATACTTTCAGGGGAACTATCTTTTTGACAGAGTGAGGTTAGGCATGGGGTGTGTGATTAGTTTGGGAACATTCTACTAGTGGCCTGTTCCTAAGGATATTGGGAGTCGACATCATTGACCATCTGGTTCCAACTACTCTGTGGTCTAGGTACTTACATTTCAGCCTGGTTGGGGCTTTAGTATCTCTAAAACTGCTCACAGAATGTTATCTATGGCCCTTGAGGAGGAACTAAAGATCCTTGACTTTGCTTAATGTTCAAGAATCATTATTCTATATTGCTTGATCATTTTCCTTTGTTTCTGGCTTTTCTAGTTTCTCTGATTAAAATTACTCTGGGAACACGAGGAAGTCTAGAATCTCCTACTCCTCTCTCTTGGTTTTCATAGTTTTCAATCTTAAGACGGGACTGCTTAGAACAAGAAATGAAATAAAGTGTTGGATTTAGAGCGTGATCATAACTGTGACTGAAAATCTCAGTTGCAGGTTCGATTTCTGTCCCAGCTCTTGGAGTGTTTGAGTTAACTACAACTTTGGCTATTTCATGATGAGATTGAGCGTGGAACTGGAAATGAATCTGATATCAATATTTTTTTGTTATGCAAACATATCCGTCTACTTAATATAGATATATGTATATCTATTATGTATATATATTTTTTCTATAACTTTATTTTTTTTTCATTAAACTGGACAAACATTTGAAAATTGGTAGCTATTTACTAAAAGAAAAGAGAGGAGTGATATAAAGGAGTTCTCGTATTTTTTCCACTTACGTATATTCAATAACCGAGTAGACAGTTGGTGATTGACAGGGAGGCCTGGCGTGCTGTGATTCATGGGGTCGCGGAGAGTTGGACACGACTGAGTGACTGAACTGAACTGAACTGAACTGAGACTTTTGAATAATTCTACTTTTGGGTTTTAATTTTTTTCCATTGCTGCTTTGCCTAACAGGAATTAAAAGCCATTGTACATTTTTTAATACACATACACACATGCACATATGTGTATATATGTGTATATGTCAAAATATAATTTTAGACAACTTTATTTAGGTGGTCAAAGTCTTTGCTTTTTCCCAAGATCCTTAATGAACTGTTTGGGAAGCCCAATGTTACTTAATAACTTTCTGGCTGAATAATATAGATCCTATTCTGAAAGGCTGTCCCTCAATGGAGCTGATCAGCAGTATGCTTTCTATAATAGTGATGGGGTTCATACATATGAGGACACCTTGAGCCCATTAAACTGCAACTCTCATTTACTTAGAGATATTGTTCTAAGACTGCTGTTCCTCTCCTCACGTTGGATATAATTTTAAACATTCAAATTAATGGGTTAAACGGATGCACCAGGCACTGTGCATAGATCATAATCAGGCTCTCTGTCTAGCTGAACACTGAAATTATATGATGTGTACATTAAAATAACTCTTCCATAATTCAGTGTGTACATTTTTATTTCATCACTTTAAACTTCTGGTACCAAATATTTGAGTAGAAATCATTGATGATCAAAACTTCTCTCCCTTCATGACACAGTGTTTCGGCTTCCTGTCCGCCTCCACATCATAACATTATTTCTTGTCCTCCTTTGTATTTTTGTAGTTGCCACATTAGAGATAACATGAAGAGGCTCAATATATTATGTTAATAGAGAAATGTATTATAGGCTGTGTATATTGTCAACATTTTACAGAGTTGTCACAGAAGCATGGCACAAATGCTCCAACAGGAAACTTAAAACCAGCAGTATTATATATGATGAATAACGATCATCTTAGAATACTCTTAGAAAACAATTTCTTATCCAAAACACTGAGGGGAAAAAATGGTACAAGAATAAAATAATTCTCAATGTTGATAGGAAAACAGGATAAACAGTACACTTGAATTCTCAGTATTACACAAAGTAAGATGATAGCATCTGGTCCCACTGCTTCATGGGAAATAAAGGTGGAAAAGGCAGAAGCAATGACAGATTTCCTCTTTTGTGGCTCTATATTCACTATGAATGTGACGGCAGTTATAAAATTAGAATACAGGTGCTTCCTGGAAAAATGGCACTCACACATTTAGTAAGCGTGTTAAAAAGTGAATAGATGACTTGACCAAAGGGGGCACATTGAGTACACTAACGGTCTTTCCAGTAGACATGTACAGATGTGAGAACACCAAACTGCTCTGCTGGGGATGACTTGTGAGCCTCCATTAGATTGCAAGGAGATCAAGCCATCCAAACTTAAAGGAAATCAACTCTGAAGATTCATTAGAATCACTAATGTTGAAGCTATGTCTCCAAAGCTTTGACCACCTGAGCAAAGAACTGATTCATGAGAAAAGACCCGACTCATGAGAAAAGACCCTAATTCTTAGCAGCCAATTAAATCTTGTTTCATGATTTGCATGAGAGAGGAGGAGAAGAGTGTATAGCTTCACTCATTCAATGGACATGATCTCAAGCAGACTCTGGGAGATGGTGAGGGGCAGAGAGGCTTTGTGAGCTGCAGTCCAAGGGGACACAAAGAGTCTGACAAGACTTTGTGACGGAACAACAACAAGATTTCAGTTAATAAAATGGATCTTCCAGGGTCTCGGTGGGGTCTCATCATGTTAGAGGAATAGGAGCCTGAGTCCACTTTCTCCCACACAAATCCATCAAAGGATAGATTGCACATGGAACACCTTCCAGAAACAAATTTGTGACCAATGTTGATGGGCCCTAGAAACCGATAAAGGAAAACCAGTCTCTTAAAAAGTAGGTAAGAAAAAATAAGTAATGAAAGGGGGGAAATGTTTTTAGGGATTGAGACTCGCCTTGGAGAAGGAGTCTTAAAGAAGGAGAAATTTGCACAAAATTGGAAACCCTCTCTCATAGGTGTCAGTCGGGGAAGAAATAGAACAGAAGAGAGGAAGAATAAAGAAACACAGATTATGCCAATAAATGCAATCACTGCCCTGAGGACAATGTGCGAAGCTAAGGTAACACGCAAACATAAACTATGGGGACACTAGAGACAGAAATTTTAGAAAGGACCTCAAATAAAAAAAGGACTTTTTCCTGTGAGAAGGCTCTAAGGCCACATCTTGAACCATGCATACTCACAGAACAGAAGATTGTGCACTAGAAAATACCAAAGGAGACCAAGCCAGTGTCCATTTAAGACCCATTCCTCCACGGAGGGAGAGAGGAACGTGTACGACTGCCAGAGGAAGAAGGAAATAGGCTCATAGAATCTTGGCCCCAGACACATTCCCCTGCCAAGCTCTAAGCTGGCTGACAGTTGCTAGTGATGAATTCCTCACTTCATGGACAGTTCACATAGCCCAGACACATGACAGCCTGGGGTCAGTTAGCCTGAGGAGACGCATGGCACACTTGAGACTGTGCCCTCTACAGACACAGGCAGCAAACTGAGTGGCTGAGACCAGAAAGTTGCTTAAGATGCATGGACCACCTGGGACTGTGCGTTGCTTCCAACCAGTCACCCGAGGTTTTGGACTTGGGAAGAGCACAAAGCACATAGCCAATAGTGGTCATGGCCCTTGCCAAGCACCTAACTGCCTGATTGGCTGAGAAGTGCATGAAACACAGGGCCCACTTGGGACTGTGCCCTCATGTATCAACCAGGAGTCTGAGCAGGGTGGACTCAGAAAGTACATGCCACATTTGTCTTGACAACCCTGATGTGATCAATAGACCTCAAGCACCCCCCATCCCAATGCCCTTTGTTTCCTGTGTCCCACCTCTCACCCCCAAATACTGAACAGGTGAGGTCGAATAAGAGGCTACTGCACCCTCGTTTCATGGTGAAAACCAGATATGGAGAGGCTTTCAAATAAAAGAAGGAAATATAAACAAAGAAGCATATACCAACCCAGAAGTGACAGGTTAAACGTAATAAGTCTGCAATATACGGCCAGACTGTTCAAGTGAGGAACAACAGTCACCTTTGACAAGTACAAGCTTCAACAAGAGACTGTCTGACACTGTATTGACACCGGAAAGCACACAACTACTTTAAAATTCTGAGATCTATTTCCTCTCTTCTTTTAAAATTTATTTATTTTATTGGAAGGCTAATTACTTTCTAATATTGTATTGGTTTTGCCGTACATTGGCATGAATCTGACCCAGGTATTCATATGTTCCCCAACTTGAACCCGCCTTCCACCTCCCTCCCCATCCCATCCATCTAGTTCATCCCCGTACACCAGCCACGAACATCCTGTATCATGCATCGAGCCTGGACTAGCGATTCGTTTCACATATGATAATATACATGCTTCAATGCCATTATCCCATCATCCCACCCTCGCCCTCCCCCACAGAGTCCAAAAGACTGTTCTATACATCTGTGTCTCTTTTGCTGTCTCGTATACAGGGTTATCCTTATCACCTTTCTAAATTCCATATATATGCCTTAGTGTATGTATTGGTGTTTTTCTTTCTGGCTTACTTCACTCTGTATAATAGGCTCCAGTTTCTATATAATTTCTTTAACTTTAAAATATTTTAGTCCTTTATTATAACCTAAACTTTTATTTCTATTAACTATTATTAACTTTCAAGCAAAACACACGTAAATCTATTTTTTAAACACTTTTTATATATGAGAGAATGAATTTGGACTCCGTTTTCTTTTTTTACACTGTTTAAACAAGACTATATTTTATTTTTGGTTCTTAATTTTACTTTCCAAAAATTGATATCAATGTTGTAACTTTAGTAACGAAATCTTTACGATCTGATGTCACTAATGGATTCGTTTTCCCGAATTGATTGCTCTCTCCCGTTTCAACTCTCCCATAACTCCTCCTAGGCATCTCTTTCTCCCTCACCTCCTCCTAGGCATCTCTTTCTCCCTCTTTCCTTTTCTCTGCTGTCTGAAATTCTGTGAATCCCTTTGATTCTTTCGGGATGAGGAGAATTGTGCCACCATTAACCTCCGGTTTTATCTTCTGTATTGCATGGATTTTTGATGTTACTGCAACCTGGGAACAGAAACCCAGAGGCCAGGGCGTCGATTCCAGAACTTTAGATCAACATTGAACTCCTTACCTCAAGGAATATTAAAGGACAAGCACACACCCCAGAGTTTCCGTGTCTACATGGAAAGCAATCTCCACACTTGAGTCAGTAAGTTCAGTACAAGAGAACCCACAGCTATTCTCCAGTAAAACAGAAACACAACAATGAATATTATAAAAGCCATACCAGACCCACAAACACCCCAAAGCACAGTCCGTGGACAATTCATTGCACTTCAGAGAGAAGAGATACCGATCTGTCTGCCAGTGAACACACACAAATGATCGGAAACATTAAGCCTTGAGAAGTCATTGGTCCAATCCCACCCACAAAAGACAGGTTCCACAACATAGTGGAGCTATAATTCTCAGGCCTGCAGAAAAGGGACCCAAATCACAGTAATCGAAACAGAATGAAAAGGGAGAGAAATATGCAGCTGCTGAAGGTAAATTACCAAAAACCCCACAAAAACAAAGAAAAGAAGAGAAGTTAGGAAGTTTTCCTGAAAAAGAATTCAGAATAATGAAAGTAAAGATAAAAATCTTGAAAGATATGTAGGATTGCCAGTAAATACACTGGGGGACCGGAATGAGTAGAAATAAACATGTTTAACATGGATCTAGAAGAAATAAAGAGTCAAGCAGTAAAAATCAACACAATAACTGAGATTAACAACACCCTGGAAGGAACCAACAGTAGAATAATTGAGACAGAGAAAGAGCTAATTAGGTGGAGGCAGAAAGGAGGAAATAAATGAAGCACAGTGAGGTGTGCAACAAAAACAACAAGTTAAACAGGTAAAGCGCAGCAGTGATAAATGTCCCAAAATGAGAAGCTTAGGTGTAGAGAAGGAGAACACCAAAACAAAAAGGGGTGGGGTACTTGGAAGATTCTTGAGGAAGTAAACTTTGAAAGCACCCTTAAATGAGTCAAGCCGAAAGAATTGGGACCAGATATGAAACAACTGAATGTTCAAAACCGGGAAAAGAAAGTGACAAATCTCTGTATTGTCACTCAGCTTATGTGAATCTACATTAGAGTATACTATTAAAATACCAGATGAGTAAATCACAAACTTGCATCAAGGATTGGGAGAAACATAAACAGCCTCAGTTTATATAGATGACAACACTTAAACAAATAGAAAGTGAAGAAAAAATAAAGAGTCTTTTGATGAGGGTGAATGAGAAGAGTGCAAAATCAAGCTGACAACTCAACATTCATAAAAACAAAGCAAAAGGCATCTGGTCCCATCACTACTCTGCAAATAGAAGGGGTAAACATATGAACTTCCAGATTTCCAATTGGGTATCAGAAAAGGCAGAGGAAAGAGAGATCAAATTGCCAACATCCGATGGATCATGGAAAAAGCAAGAGAGTTCCAGGAAAACATCTCTTTCTGCTGTACTGACTATGCAAAGACTTTAACTGTGTGGATCTCAATAAATGGTGGAAACTTTTGGAAGAGATGGGAATACCAGACCGCCTGACCTGTCTCTTGAGAAAACTGTATGCAGGTCAGGAAGCAGCAGTTAATGCTGGACATGGAACAACAGACTGGTTCCAAATAGGAAAAGGAGTATGTCAAGACTGTACATTGTCATCCTGCTTATTTAACTTCTATGCAGAGTACATGATGAGAAACACTGGGCTGGAAGAAGCACAAGCAGGAATCAAGATTGCCTGGAGAAATATCAATAAACTCAAATATGCAGATGACAGCACCGATACGGCAGAAAGTGAAGAGGAATTAAAAATCTTCTTGATGAAAGTGGAAGAGGAGAGTGAAAAACTTGGACTAAAGCTCAACATTCAGAAAGTTAAGATCATGGCATCTGGTCCCATCACTTCATGAGAAATAGATGGAGAAACAGCGGAAACCGTGCCAGACTTTATTTTTTAGGTTCTAAAATCAATGCAGATGCTGATTGAAGCCATGAAATTAAAAGACGCTTACTCCTTGGAAGAAAAGTTAAGACCAACTTAGCATATTAAAAACCAGAGACATAACTTTGCCAACCAAGGTCGGTCTAGTTAAGGCTGTGTATTTTCCAGTGGTCAATATGGATGTGAGAGTTGAACTGTGAAGAAAGTTGAGAGCAGAATTGATGCTTTTGAATGGTGGTATTGGAGGAAATTATTGAGAGTCCCTGCAAGGAGATCCAACCAATCCGTTCTACAGGAGATTAGTTCTGGGTGTTCATTGGACGGACTGAAGCTGAGGCTCAAACTCCAATACTTTGGCCACGTGATGCGAAGAGTTGATTCATTGGAAAAAACTCTAATGCTGGGAGAATTGGAGGCAGGAGGAGAAGTGGATGGCCGAGGATGAGATGGCTGGATGGCATCACCAATTCGACGGACATGAGGTTGAGTGAACCCCAGGAGTTGGTGATGGACAGGGAGGCCTGACATGCTGTAATTCATGGGGTAGCAAACAGTAGGACACGACTGAGACTGTTCTGAACTAAACCGAAATATGTGGAAACAGTGACAGGCTTCATTTTCTATGGCTCGAAAATTACTAAGAATAGTGATTGCAGTCATCAAATTAGCTGTTACTTGCTTTTGGATGTAAAAGCTCTGACAAACCTAGACATTGCATTAAAATGAAGACATACCACATTATTAATTCTCAGTTAAATATAAATGTCAAAGATGGTTACCCTTGTCTAACTCAAAGAAACTAAGCCATGCCTGTGGGGCCATCCAAGACAGGCAGGACATGGTGGAGAAATGTGACAGAATGTGGTCCACTGGAGAACGGAATGGCAAACCACTTGAGTATACCTGCCTTGAGAACCCCAAGAACAGTATGAAAAGGTAAAGTAATAGGATACTGAATGAGGAATTCCCCAGCGTGGTAGGTGCCCAGTATGCTCCTGTTGATCAGTGGATAAAAAACTCCAGAAAGAGGGAAGGGATGGAGCCAAAGCAAAAACAGTACCCAGGTGTAGATGTTACTGGTGATAGAAGCAAGGTCCGATGCTGCAAAGAGAAATATTGCATGAACCTGGAATGTAATGTCCGTGAATCAAGGCAAACTGGAAGTGGTCAAATGAGATGGCAAGAGTGAATCTGTGAACTAAAATGGACTAAATGGGTGAATTTAACTCAGATGACTCAGATGAGTATATCTGCTACTGTGGGCAGGAATAACTTAGAAGAAAGGGAGGAGCCATCATTGTCAACAAAAGAGTCCGAAATGCTGTGCATGGATGCAGTCTCCAAAACGACAAAATGAAATGTGTTCATTTCCAAGAAAAACCATTCAATATTACAGTAATCCAAGGCTATGCACCAACCAGTAACGCTGAAGAAGCTGAAGTTGAATGGTTCTATGAAGACCTACAGGACTTTTAGAACTAATACTGAAAAAAAAAATGCCCTTTTCATTATAGAAGTTTGGAATGTAAAAAGTAGGAAGTCAAGAAACATCTGGAGTAACAGGCAAACTTGGCCTTGGAGCAGGGAATGAAGCAGGGCAAAGGCTAATAGAATTTTGCCAAGAGAACGCACTGGTCATAGCAAACACCCTTTTTCAACAACACAAGAGAAGACTCTACACATGGATATCACCAGATAGTCAACACTGAAATCGTATTGATAATATTCTTTTCAGACAAAGACAGATAAATTCTATACCGTTAGCAAAAATAAGACCAGGAACTGCCTGTGGCTCAGATCATGAACTCCTTGTTTCCAAATTCAGACTTAAAATGAAGAAAGTAGGGAAAACCACTCCACCATTCACATGTGACCTAAATCAAATTCCTTATGATTATACAGTGGAAGTGAGAAATAGATTTAAGTGACTAGATATGGTAGATAGAGTGCCTGATGAACTCTGGACGGAGGTTCTTGACATTGTATAGGAGGCAGGGACCAAGACCATCCCCATGGAAAAGAAATGCAAAAAAGCAAAATGGCTGTCTGAAGAGGCCTTACAAATAGCTGTGAAAAGAAGAAAAGTAAAAAACAAAGGAGAAAGGGAAATATATAAGCATCTGAATACAGAGTTCCAAAGAATGGCTAGGAGAAATAAGAAAGCCTTCCTCAGTGACCAATGCAAGGAAATAGAGGAAAAGAAAAGAATAGGAAAGACAAGAGATCACTTCAAGAAAATTAGAGATACCAAGGGAAAGTTTAATGCAAAGATGGGCTCGATAAAGGACAGATATATTATGGACCTAAGAGAAGCAGAAGATATTAAGAACAGGTGGCAAGAATACACAGAAGAACTATACAAAAAAGATCTTCACAACCAAGATAGTCAAGATGGTGTAATCACTGACCGAGAGCCAGACATCTTGGAATGTGAAGTCAAGTGGGCCTTAGAAAGCATCACTACGAACAAAGCTAGTGGAGGTGATGGAATTCCAGTTGAGCTACTTCAAATCCTGAAAGATGATACTGTGAAAGTGCTGCACTCAATATGCCAGCAAATTTGGAAAACTCAGCAGTGGCCACAGCACTGGAAAATGTCAGTCTTCATTCCAATCCCAAAGAATGGCAATGCCAAAGAATATTCAAACGACCTCACAATTGCATTCTTCTCACACACTAGTAAATTCACGCTCAAAATTCTCCCAGCCAGGCCTCAGCAATATGTGAACCATGAACTTCGAGATGTTCAAGCTGGTTTCAGAAAAGGCAGAGAAACCAGAGATTAAATTGCCAACATCCTCTGGATCATGGGAAAACTAAGAGAGTTCCAGAAAAAACACATCTATTTCTGCTTCATTGACTATTCCAAATCCTTTTACTGTTGGGATCACAACAAACTGTGGAAAATTCTGAAAGAGATGGGAATACCAGACCACCTGACCTGCCTCTTGAGAAACCTGTATGCAGGTCAGGAGGCAACTGTTAGAACTGGACATGGTACAACGGACTGATTCCAAATAGGAAAAAGGGGGTGTCAAAGTTGTATATTGTCACCCTGCCTATTTCACTTCTACGCAGAGTACATCATGAGGAACACTGGGCTGGGAGAAGCACTGGCTGGAATCAAGATTGCTGGGAGAAATATCAATACCCTCAGGTATGAAGATGACATCACCCTTATGGCAGAAAGTGAAGAGGAACTCGAAAGCCTCTTGATGATAGTGAAAGAGGAGAGTGAAAAAGTTGGTTTGAAGCTCCACATTCAGCAAACTAAGATGATGGCATCTGGTCCCATCACGGCATGGGAAATAGATGGGGAAACAGTGGAAACAGTGTCAGACTTTATTTTTGGGGCTCCAAAATCACTGCGGATGCTGATTGCGGCCATAAAATTAAAAGAAGATCACTCCTTGGAAGGACATTTCTGACCAACCTAGATAGCATATAAAAGAGCAGAGACATTACTTTGCCAACAAAGGTCCGTCTAGCCAGGGCTCTATTTTTTCACGGGATCATGTATGGATATGAAACTTGGATTGTGAAGAAAGCTGATAGCCGAAGAATTGATCCTTTTGAACAGTGGTGTTGGAGAAGACTCTTGAGAGTCCCTTGGACTGCAAGGAGATACAACCAGTCCATTCTAAAGGAGATTAGTCCTGGATGTTCATAAGAAAGACTGATGCTGAAGCTGAAGCTCCAATACTTTGGTCACCTCATGCGAA
Source organism: Moschus berezovskii (assembly GCF_049115385.1). Taxonomy (NCBI): domain Eukaryota; kingdom Metazoa; phylum Chordata; class Mammalia; order Artiodactyla; family Moschidae; genus Moschus; species Moschus berezovskii. The sequence goes on along the minus strand of NC_142489.1, from coordinate 29,000,487 downwards.
GAGTTGACTCACTGGAAAAGACTCTGATGCTGGGAGGGATTGGGGGCAATAGGAGAAGGGGACGGCAGAAAATGAGAGGGCTGGATGTCATCACCGACTCGATGGAGGTGGGTTTGTTTGAACTCCGGGAGTTGGTAAAGGACATGGAAGCCTCGCATGGTGTGATTCAGGGGTTTGAAAGTGTTTGACACTACTGAGGGACTGAACTCAACCTGAACTGAACTGAATGATGGTAATGTTGGAGGCTATGGGATGTTATTGAGTAATGTATATAGCTTTGACTGCTAATTTATTTAGCACCTTTTATTGCTAATTCAGAAAATACTTAAAATACTTCATTTGGCAAGCACCATGTCATCACTGCATGGGAAATAGATGGAAAAACAGTAGAAACAGTGTCAGACTTTATTTTTTGGGCTCCAAAATCACTGCAGATGCTGATTGCAGCCATGCAATTAAAAGACGCTTACTCCTTGGAAGGAAAGTTATGACCAACCTTGATAATATATTGAAAAGCAAAGACATTACTTTGCCAACCAAGGTCCGTCTAGTCAAGGTTATGGTTTTTCCCGTGGTAATGTATGGATGTGAGAGTTGGACTGTGAAGAAAGCTGACCACTGAAGAATTGATGCTTTTAAACTGTTGTGTTGGAGAAGATCTTGAGAGTCCCTTGGACTGCAAGAGATCCAACCTGTCCATTCTAAAGGAGATCAGTCCTGGATGTTCATAAGAAAGACTGATGCTGAAGCTGAAGCTCCAATACTTTGACCACTTCATGCGAAGAGCTGACTCACTGGAAAAGACTCTGATGCTGGGAGGGATTGGGGGCAGGAGGAGAAGGGGACGGCAGAGAATGAGAGAGCTGGATGTCATCACCGACTCGATGGAGGTGGGTTTGATTGAACTCAGGGAGTTGGTGAAGGACACGGAAGCCTCGCATGGTGTGATTCAGGGGTTGCAAAGAGTTTGACACGACTGAGGGACTGAACTCAACCTGAATTGAACTGAATGATGGTAATGTTGGAGGCTATGGGATGTTGTTGAGTAATGTATATAGCTTTTGACAGCTAATTTATTTAGCACCTTTTATTGCTAATTCAGGAAATACTTAAAATACTTCATTTGGCAAGCACTATGTCATCACTTCATGGGGAAATAGATGGAAAAACAGTGGAAACAGTGTCAGACTTTATTCTTGGGGGCTCCAAAATCACTGCAGATGCTGACTGCAGCCATGAAATTAAAAGACGCTTACTCCTTGGAAGGAAAGTTATAACCAACATTGATAGTATATTGAAAAGCAGAGACATCACTTTGCCAACCAAGGTCCGTCAAGTCAAGGCTATGGTTTTACCCGTGGTCATGTATGGATGTGAAAGTTGGACTGTGAAGAAAGCTGACCACCGAAGAATTGATGCTTTTGAACTGCGGTGTTGAGAAGACTCTTGAGAGTCCCCTGTACCGCCAGGAGATCCAACCAGTCCATTCTAAGGGAGATCAATCCTGGGTGTTCACTGAAAGGACTGATGCTAAAGCTGAAACTGCAATACTTTGGCCACCTCATGCGACGAGTTGACTCACTGGAAAAGACTCTGATGCTGGGAAAGGTTGGGGGAGGGAGGAGAAGGGGACGACCGAGAGTGAGATGGCTGGATGCATCACCGACTCTGTGGGCATGAGTTTGAGTGAACTCCGGGATTTGGTGATGGACAGGGAGGCCTGGCGTGCTGTGATTCATGGGGTCCCGGAGAGTCGGACACGACTGAGCGACTGAACTGAACTGATCGCTTAGCTGATGTGAAAGATACATAAGGCAACTTGGGTACAGATACAACATATAGAAGAATTGGACATCTGTGGTTAACTTGGTAGGAAGGAAGACAGGTTATTTCAATTCCCAAGTAAGTGTTTAGGAAAAGTTGTGAAATGTGGCTTATTATGACTGAAAATATGTTGCCTGATTGTAGCTCTCGAAATTATGTGAAACAGATAGATAATGAAGCTTGTAATGGAAAGAAATATCATGCCTTCCACGAACTGATTACCTTGGTGAGATGCTGCATTCACCACAAGGATTTAAGTCTATCTTTGTAGGAACAGCAAAGCAACATCAAAATATACATGAGGAAATATAGGGTGGTGTGTTGGTGGGAGGAAATAAAGGCATGACATAAGGAGAGCAGAGCAAGAATGACCCTTTTTAATACAACTTGTAAAATGCCTGTCCTTTGCTGACTGTGGTGCAATCTTTGACTATGTCATGTTATCTTTGGCATCCCATCATGGTATGTTAGTGATCATGATTATCGAGTAGACTAAATCTATATTTTCAAGTGAAACACATTTTTTTTTTAAATGCAGAAAACCTTCTGCCTAACCTCTTAGCTTTCTTTGCAATGACTGGTATAATATAATAAAACTGAGAAAGCATTAAAATATATACACTCATTTGCTGTTTCTAAATTTGATTTGTATCTGATCCTTCCCCCATACCATCCTATCTTAGACACCCAGTCAGTTCTGCCTGGATGATTTCAGAAGTCAATTTATTTACATTTTGTCTTTTACATTGTTTGCATTTTCTATTTTTTCAAACAATTCATTAGGTGTAATGTACCTAGGATGCATACTGAATGTTTCCTTGAACAGAAAATTTAATATTACAGCAGAGCAAAGTATCCAGGAACTGAAATGCTCATTTACTCTTAATTATTTCAAAGTGAAATTGACACTATGAAAATGAACATATAACTTTATTCTTCAAATAAGAGAATTGTAGGAATTTGTTGACATCTCCCAACATAAATTTAATCTTCAGTATCGTGCATAATCTGACACCTAATTGGTACACCAGTTGTATCAGGATGATTTTTAAATAATGAAGACGATTGATGTATTGACCTAGAAAGAGAGGCAACAATGCATCAGAAATCTCCGGTACTGGGAAACATGAATGGGCTGCGTGTTTTATTTTAGGGAAAGGTTTGTCATGGACTGCCACATGACCGTACACACCTGGAAAGGTAGACGTTTTCCACACTCAGTCCAAAATCACTGTTGCATAATGGAGATACAATATGGTACTGCAAACTAGAAGTAGACATAGCTGCCACAGTATGTCAAATAGACACTGCAGCCATTTGGCGTATAGCAGCTGATAGTTGAAACACCGTGAACAGTGCTCCACCTAGAATGTGGGATGGAGAGGGAGATGGAAGAGTGTTTCGAAAGGGAGGGGATATATATATATATTTCTATGCCTGATTTATTTTGAATTTTGACAGAATACAGAAAAATTCGGTAAAACAATTGCCCTTCCATTAAAAAAAAAAAAAAAACAATAAGAGAAACAGCAAAGTGATATATCACAGTATGTTTCTGTGGTCTAACTGATATTGATGATGGAGAAGAGAAATAATTTCAAGTTAGGGCACTTGTATCAGTAACTATCTGGATGGTAGAACGCTATAGTTTGAATGGCACACTTAAACTTCTGCAGGCTGAAAATACATTCAATTCTCTAGTTCCAGGATTGAAGTCAGAATTATGACCATCCACATTACACGTTGCTTTAACATGCTTCTTCTCCTTATCTCGGATTAATGAAGATACTGTAGAGACATTTTTCTGATCAACTCTTCTTTTGATTCTTACTAAATGTGAGGATAACCTTGTTCAAAATATGGTTATGATAGAACTGAAACAAAAACCAAATGGGGAAAAATATTCCGTAACTCTTTCAACTAAGATAGATCAGAAAAACAAAGAAAAATGGATTCCTTAAATCATAAAATGTAAACACTTTCAAATAATCCTCTTCCATTAGTAGGTTTAAAAACTTACATAGTCGTAGAAATTATGATCCTCCAGTAAAATGTGCTATAAGTCTATGGTAAATGTCATTTAAATACCTTTAGGATTTGAAATTTTCCCAATTTTTTTTTCAAAAGAAATTTAAGCCATTTTTATTAATCTGGACAAATAAATGACAGAGAGAAGACATCACCAAATGCTCAACACAAATCAGATTGATTTTATTCTTTCAATCAAAGATGGAGAATCTCTATACAGCCAGCAAAAACAAGACCAGGGGCTGACTCTGGCACAGATCATGAACTCCTTGTTGCAAATGCAGACTGAAATAGAAGGAACTGGAGAGAACCCCTATACCATTCATGTATGACATAAGTCAATTCACTTATGACTATACAGTGGAAGTGAGAAATAATTTTAAGGGACTAGATCTGACAGAGAGGGTGCCTGATAAATTATGGGTGGAGGTTCATGACATTGTACAGGAGACAGGAATCAAGATCATCCCCAAGAAAAAGAAATGCAAAAAAGCAAAATGGCTGTCTGAGGAGGCCTTACAAATGGCTGTGAAAGAAGGGAAGTGTAAAGAAAAGGAGAAAAGGAAATTTATACCCATTTGAATGTAGAGTTCCAATGAATAGCAAGGAGAATTAAGAAAGACTTCCTCAGTGATCAATGCAAAGAAATGGAGGAAAGCAATAGAATGGGAAAGACTAGACATATCTGCAGGATAATTAGAAATACTGAGGCAACATTTCATGCAAAGGTGGTCTCAATAAAGGACAAATATTAGGAACCAAAGAGAAGCAGAAGATATTAAGAAGAGGTGGCAAGAATACACAGAAGAACTGTTCATAGAAGATCTTCAGGACCCAGAAAATCACGATGGTGTGATCATTCAAGTAGAGCCAGACATCCTGGAATGTGAAGACAAGTGGGCCTTAGGAAGCATCACTATGAACAAAACTAGAGTAGGTGATGGAACTCCAGTTGAGCTATTTCAAATCCTGGAAGATGATGCTGTGAAAGTGCTGCACTCAATATGCCAGCAATTTGGAAAACTCAGCAGTGGCCACCGGACTGGAAAAGTCAGTCTTCATTGTAATCCCAAAGAAAGGCAATACCGAAGAATGCTCAAACTACAGCATAATTGCTCTCATCTCACAAGCTAATCATGCGTTGCTAGAAACTGTCTTTAAAAACTAAAACGTGAGTGACCTACAGAGGCCTGTAGAGTCATATCTCTGGTCTTTCCAAAGGTATGTACAGATATGAGAACACCAAGGGATTACTGACTGTGAACCGCTCTGCTGGGGAAGACTTGTGCGATTCTTTTGAACTGCAGGAATACCAAAAAATGAATTGTAAAAAAATCAACTTTGAAGACTCATTGGAAGGACTGATGCTGAAAATAAAGCCCCAAAGCTTTGTCCAATTGAGGCAAAGAGCTGACTCATTAGAAAAGACCGTGATCTATAGAAAGTGTTGAAAGCAGGGGGATCAGTAGGTGAGAGAGGATGAGACATCTGGAGAGCATCAGTGATTCAAAGGACATGATCTTGGGGAAACTATGGGAGAGAGTGAGGGACAGAGAGGCCTCTTGTGCTGGAGTCCAAGGGGATACAAAGAGTCAAATATGTCTTAGTGGCTGAAGAACAATAGCATTTCAGTTAATAAGATGGGTCTTGACGGATGGCAGTTAGTCCCAAAATATCAGAGGAATGGGAGGACAAGACCACTCCCTCCCCAACAAATTCATCTAAGCATCGACTGCACATGGAAGAACTTCCAGACAAAAAATTGTGAACACTGTTGAATGGCCCAAGATACCCAGAAGTCAAACATGTTTTCCTTTGAAAAGGAGGTAGGAAAAAATAAAAGAGAGACAAAGAGAGACAAAGTATTTAGGGGCTGAGGCTGGTTTTGGAGAGGAAGTTGTAAATGAGGAGAAGGTTGCAGACAATTGTGAACCCTCTCAGGACAGTGACAGTGGAGAACTCTGGATCGCTTAGAGCAACATAACCACGGGAAAGAGAAACAAAAGCAAATGTGCCTAACTGTAATTTCCAGCAGAGAAAAAAATCAGATACACCTGTCAACCATCATTGAGGTGGACCTAGGAGGGATGCCCGGACCTTATCACTTGCCTTATTATAAGGACTCAGCTTTAATGGTCTGAGGATGATCTGACAGGTCTAAGGTGACATAGCAACCTAATCCATGGGAACACCAGAGACAAAAATTCAAAAAGAGTCCTTTCTTGAGATAATTCTTTATGACCATATAGGGGATACAGACACTCACAGAACCAAAGTTTGCACATTCAGTTCAGTTCATTTCAGTTCACTGGCTCAGTCGTGTCCGACTTTTTGAGACCCCATGAATTACAGCACGCCAGACCTCCCTGTCCATCGCCAACTCCAGGACTTCACTCAAACTCATGTCCATTGAGTCGGTGATGCCATCCAGCCATTTAATTCTTTGTCGTCCCCTTCTCCTTCTGCCCCCAGTCCCTCCCAGCATCAGAGTCTTCCAGTGAGTCAACACTTCGCATGAGGTGGCCAAAGTATTGAAGTTTCAGCTTTAGCATCAGTCCTTTCAATGAACACAGAGGATTGATCTCCTTTAGAATGAACTGGTTGGATCTCCTTGCAGTACAAGTGACTCTCAAGAGTCTTTTACAAAATATCAAAGATGTGCAAACAGGCTTCCATTTAATGCCCTGTCCTCCACGGAGGCAGAGAAGAATGTTTGCATCAGACAGAGGCAGAATGCATGAGGCTGCAGTTATAACAACTCCGAAGACCACATCTGCCACCAAGCTCTGAGCAGGCTGCCAGTTGCTAGCCATGTCTTCCTGGGTTCATGCTCAGTTCACATAGGTCAGGAGGGTCAAAATATGAGTTTCGCACCCCTCTGGAGACACATGGAATTCTTGCAAAGTTCACATAGTTCAGGAGGGTCAAAATATGAGTTCAGCACCTGTCTGGAGACACACGGAAATATGAATGGCCTGCCTGTTGTAGTTTAGGAAAAGATTTGTCATTGCTGGCACATTACACTACACACCTGGAAAGGTAGAAGTTTCCACCCTTAGTCCAAAATCACCTTTGCATAATGGAGTTTCGATGTGGTACTGCAAAATAGAAGCAGACATAGCTGCCAAAGTATGTCAAGTAGACATTGCAGCCATTTGATTTAGAGCAGCTGCTAAGTGACACCCAGTGAAAATGCTCAACTTAGATTGTGAGATGGAGAGGGAGATATGAGGGTGTTCCGAAAGGGAGGGGATATAGGTATATCTATGCCTGATTTGTTTTGAGTTCTGACTGAATACAGTAAAATTCGGTAAAATGATTCAATTCAGTTCCGTTAAGTTCGGTTGCTCAGTCGTGTCTGAATCTCCACGCCCCCATGAATCACAGCACGCCAGGCCTCCCTGTCCATCACCAACTCCAGGGTTCACTCAAACTCATGTCCAGAGAGTCGGTGATGCCATCCAGCCATCTCATTCTCTGTTGTCCCCTTCTCCTCCTGTCCTCAAACTTTCCCAGCATCAGAGTCTTTTCCAGTGAGTCAACTCGTCACATGAGGTGGCCAAAATATTGGCGTTTCAGCTTCAGCATCAGTCCTTCCAATGAACACCCAGAATTGATCTCCTTTAGAATGGACTGGTTGGATCTCCTTGCAGTCCAAGGGACTCTCAAGAATCTTCTCCAACACCACAGTTCAAAAACATCAATTTTTCAGCGATCAGCTTTCTTCACAGTCCAAATCTCACATCCATACATGACCATGGCAAAAACCATAGCCTTTACTTTACGGACATTGGTTGGCAAAGTAATGTCTCTGCTTTTTAATATACTATCGAGGTTGGTCATAACTTTCCTTCCATGGAGTAAGCGTCTTTTAATTTCATGGCTGCAATCAGCATCTGCAGTGATTTTGGAGCCCAAAAAATTAAGTCTGACACAGTTTCCACTGTTTTTCCATCTATTTCTCAGGAAATGATGGGATCAGAGGCTTTAATCTTTGTTTTCTGAAGGTTCAGCTTCTAGCCAACCTTTCCACTCTCCTCTTTCACTTTCACCAAGAGGCGTTTGAGTTCTTCTTCTCTTTCTGCTGTAAGGGTGATGTTATCTGTATATCTGAGGTTATTGATTTTTTCCCAGAAATCTTGATTCCAGCTTGTACTTCCTCCAGCCCAGCATTCCTCATGATGTACTCTGCATATAAGTTAAATAAGCAAGTTGACAATATACAGCCTTGACGTACTCCTTTTCCTATTTGGAACCAGTCTCTTGTTCCATGTACAGTTCTGACTGTTGCTTCCTGACCTGCATACAGGTTTCTCAAGAGGCAGCTCAGGGGTCTGGTATTCCCATCTCTTTCAGAATTTTCCACAGTTTATTGTGATCCGCACAGTCAAAGACTTTAAAACTGTTACCCTTCCATTAAAAAATCAATAAGAGTAATAACAGGTTGATGTATCACAATATTTTCTTGTGGTCTAACTGATACTGATGATGGAGAAGAGAAATAATATCAAGTTAGGGCACTTGTATCAGCAACTATCTGAATGGTAGAACACTTTAGTATGAATGGCACAGTTAAACTCCTGAAGTCTGAAAATACATTTGCTCCTCTAATTTCAGAACTGAAGTCAGAGTTTTGATCACCAATATTACCCATTGCTTTAATATGCTTCTTCTTCTTATCTCGGAATAATAAAGATACTGTAGAGACATTTTTTTATGATCAACTCTTCTTTTGATTGTTAATAAATGTGAGGATAACCTCATTCAAAATATGGTTATGATCGAACTGAAACTAAGGGGAGCATGAGAAGATGTTGGAGGAATAGGACAGGGTGACCATTTTCTCCCCCACAAAATCAGCAAAAGAACATTTGAACACTGAGTAAATCCCTTAAAACAACTTCTGAATACCGGTAGAGGTCATCAGGCACCCAGAAAAGCGGCCCATAGACTTTGAAACGAGGTAGGAAACAGCATAAAAGATAAAGAGATACAAAAGAGGGAGGAAGGGAGCTCCGTCCCGGGAAGGAAGGCTTAAAAAAAAAAAAGAAAAGTTTCCAAACACCTGGAAACACAGGCAAGTCTGTGGATAGTCTTGGAACCTCAGAGGGCCACATAACTAGGAGAAAAAAGACATAAATAATTAAAGCCCACAGACTAAGTGCCCAGAGGAAACTCTCAGTGGAGGAGTGGTGCAGACACCCGCACCCACCACTAGCAGGTAGGGGCCGGGCAAGGAGTTGTGACGGCAGCGCTTTGAGAGAGGACCGGGCCTGAAGGCCCCAAGGGCAATCTGAGCGCTCTAACGGGAGCAAAGCAGACTGTGAGCGAAAAGCCCCAACCTAAGATTCTGCCAGTCCTGCTCACAGAACAAAGGACTGAGCAGAGCAAGCCGGCTGCGGGCGGCCCATCCCCCAGCTACCACCACGACAGGCACAGAGGGCAGCCAGTGCCAGAAGGGGCAGCCACGACCCCAGAGAGGAATCTCATACCAAGCTGCAGTCTTCCTTGCTAACCAAGACTTCTTGTGTTCAGGCGGGTCAATATCCGCCTGAGAAAGTGCTCCTGTTATACACCCAGAAAACCAAGCAGCCGAGACCGGGAAGGCGATAAGCCACAGCGACCATGCTTGCCAAATGCCTGGTCACCTGAGCTGCTTACACCGGGGAAGGCACAAAACACAGGCACAGTCAAGTCTGCTCTTTTGTGGAGTACTCAAGGACCTGAACCTGATTCGCTCAGACCTGGGAAGTGCATGCAACCCATCGCCGGCCACGGACAGCCCCTAGCAGAGCAACCCAGAGCCTGAGCAGCATAAACAGGAAAAACACACACCCTGCCAGCGGGAGATTCCCACAGTAGTCGAGACACTGTGAGCACTCGCCACAGATGCCAGTGATATTTGTTAGCAGCTTTCCTCCCTCCCCACGGCAGGACCAGACCAAACAGGTGAGCCGGTGTCCATGACTGCCCCCTGGTATCAGGACGGGAATTAGACACTGAAGAGACCAGCGAACAGAAGAGATTTTACAATAGAAGGAACTGCCTTGGAGGTAACAGAGGGAGAAATCTTGAGCCTACTGCAAGAATAAGACTGAAATCCAGAGGCAGAGGCTTAAGGCCAAAGCCTGAGAACACCAGAAACCTCCTGTTCCAGGGTACATTAATTGATAGGTGCCCATCAAATGCCTCCATACATAAACTGAAAAAAGGCACAACCCAAGGGTCAACAAGTTTCAGTGAAATAAATACCACACAAATTCTCCAGCAACACAGAAGAACAGCCCTGAGCTTCAACATACAGGCTGCCCAAAGCCACCCCACACCACTGACATCTCAAACTCATTACTGGACTCTCCATTGCAATACAGAGAGAAATCCAGATCACCCCACCAGAACACTGAAACAAGCAAACCAAACCAGGGAACCTTGACAAGTCACTCATCCAACCCCACACACAACGAGGTAACTACATAAAAAAGAGAACTCCACAAACTGCCAGAGGACGGAAAGGCCACCCCAAGCACAGCAATATAAGCAAGATGAAGAGGCAGAGAAATATCCAGCAAGTAAAGGAACAGGATAAATGCCCACCAACACAAACAAAAGAGGGAGACATAGGGAACCTACCTGATAAATAATTTAGAATTTTAATTGTGAAAATGATTCAAAATCTGGAAAGCAAATGTAGTTACAGATAAATAAAGTGGAGAAAAGGATTGAGAAGATGCAAGAAATGTTTAATAAGGAATTAAAGGGAAAAATAGAGTCAATATACAATGAACAGTGCAATAGATGAGATCAGAAACACTTTTGAGGGAACAAACAGTAGAATAACGGAGATAGAAGACAGGACAAGTGAGCTAGAAGATAGAATTGTAGAAATAAATGAAACAGAGATGGAAAAAGAAAAACGGATTAAAAGAAATGAGGACAATATTAGAGACCTCTGGGACAATGTTAAACGCCCCAACGTTCGAGTCATAGGAGTCTCAGAAGAAGAAGACAAAATGAAAGACCATGAGAGAATACTTGAGGAGAGAATAGTTGAAAATTTCACTAAAATGGGTAAGGAAATAATCACCCAAGTCCAAGAAACCCAGAGAGTTCCTAACAGGATAAACCTAAGGCGAAACACTACAAGGCACATATTAACCAAATTAACAAAGATCAAATACAAAGAACAAATATTAAAAGCAGAAAGGGAAAAACAACAAATAACATACAAGGGGATCCCCATAAGGATAAGAGCTGATCTTTCAATAGAAACTCTTCAGGCCAGGAGGCAACGGCAAGACATATTAAACTGATGAAAGAAAATAACCTACAGCCCAGATGACTGTACCCAGCAAGGATCTCATTCAAATATAAAGGAGAAATCAAAAGCTTTACAAACAAGCAAAAGATGAGAGATTTCAGCATCACCAAACCAGCTTTCCAACAAATGCTAAAGGATTTTCTCTAGACAGGAAACACAGAAAGCGTGTATAAATTGGAACCCAAAGCAATAAAGAAAATGGCTACGGGATCATACTTATCAATAATTACCTTAAACTTATTAAATGGGTTGAATGCCCCAACCAAAAGACAAAGGTGGGCTGAATTGATACAAAAACAAGACCCCCATATATGTTGTCTAAAACAGACCCACCTCAAATCATACAGACTGAAAGGGAAGGGCTGGAAAAAGGTATTCCACGCAAATAGAGACGAAAAGAAAGCAGGAGTAGCAGTACTCATATCAGATAAAATAGACTTTAAAACAAACAACTATGAAAAGAGACAACGAAGGAAAGTACATAATGATCAAAGGATCAATCCAAGATGGAGATATAACAATTATAAATATTTATGCACCCAACATAGGAGCACCGCAATATGTAAGACAATTACTAACAAGTATGAAAGGGGAAATTAACAATTGCACAGTAATAGTGGGAGACTTTAATAGTCCACTCACACCTATGGATAGGTTAACTAAACAGAAAATTAACAAGGAAACACAAACTTTAAATGATACAATAGACAAGTTAGTCCTAATATGTCTCTATAGGACATTTCACCCCAAAACAATGAATTTCAACTTTTTCTCAAGTGCACACAGAACCTTTTCCAGGATAGATCACATCCTGGGCCATAAATATAGCCTGGGTACATTCAAAAAAATTGAAATCATTACAAGTATCTTTTCTGACCACAGTGCAATAAGATTAGATCTCAATTACAGGAATAAAAAAAAAAAAAACTATTAAAAATGCCAACATATGGAGGCTGAACAACACTCTGCTGAACAACTAACAAATCATAGAAGAAATCAAAAGAGAAATCAAAATATGCATAGAAATGAATGAAAATGAAAACACAACAACCCTAAACCTCTGGGACACTGTAAAAGCAGTGTTAAGGGGAAAATTCATAGCAATACAGGCACACCTCAAGAAACAAGAAAAAAGTCAACTAAATAACCTAATTCTACATCTAAAGAAACTAGAAAAGAAAGAAATGAAGAACGTCAGGGTTAGTAGAAGGAAAGAAATCATAACAATTAGGGCAGATATAATTGCAAAAGAAACAAAAGAGACGAAAGCAAAAATCAACAAAGCCAAAAGCTGGATCTTCGAGAAGCTAAATAAAATTGACAAACCACTAACCAGACTCATCAAGAAACAAAGGGAGAAGGACCAAATCAATAAAATTAGAAATGAAAATGGAGAGATCAAAACCGACAACACAGAAATACAAAGGAATATTAGAGAATACTATCAGCAATTATATGGCAATGAGATGAATAACTTGGAAGAAATGGACAAATTCTTAAAATAGTAAAACCTTCCAAAACTGAACCAGAAAGAAATAGAAAATCTTAACACACCCATCACAAGCATGGAATTAGAGGCTGTTATTAGAAATCTTCCAGCAAACAAAAGCCCAGGTCCAGATGTCTTCACAGCTAAATTCTACCAAAAATTTAGTGAAGAGCTAACGCCGATTCTACTCAAACTCTTTCAGAAAATTTCCCATGAAGGAAAATTTACAGAATCATTCTGTTAGGCCAACATCACCCTAATCCCAAAACCTGGTAAAGATCCCACAAAAAAAGAAAACTACATGCCAATATCACTGATGAACATAGATGCAAAAATCCTTAACAAAATTCTCGCAGTCAGAATCCAACAACACATTAAGAAGATCATACATCATGACCAAGTGGACTTTATCCCAGGAATGCAAGCATTCTTCAATATCCTCAAATCTATCAATGTAATACAACATGTTAACAAACTGAAAAATAAAAATCATATGATTATCTCAATAGATGCAGAGAAAGCCTTTAACAAATTTCAACACCCATATGATAAAAACTCTCCAGAAAGTGGGAATAGAAGGGACATAGCTTAACATATTAAAAGCGATATATGACAAATACACAGCAAACATTATCTTCAATTGTGAAAAACTGAAAGCATTTCCCCTAAAGTCAGGGAAAAGACAAAGGTGTCCACTCTCACCACTACTATTCAACATAGTTCTGGAAGTTTTGGTTACAGCAATGAGAGCAGAAAAAGACAAAAGGAATACAAATTGGAAAAGAAGAAGCAAAACTTTCACTATTCGCTGATGGCATGATCCTCTACACAGAAAGCCCGAAAGACTCTACCAGAAAACTACTAGAGCAAACCAATGAATGCATTAAAGTTGCAGGATATAAAATCAACACAGAAATCCCTTGCATTCCTATACACTAATAATGAGAAAATAAAAAGAAAAATTACAGAAACTATTCCATTCACTGTTGCAATGAAAAGAATTAAATACTTAGCAATACATCTACCTAAGGAAACAATAGACTTGTACATAGAAAAGTATAAAATACTACTGGAAGTAATCAAAAAGGACACTAATAGATGGTGAAATATACCGTGTTCGTGGATTGGAAGAATAAATATAGTAAAAATGAGTGTACTACCCAAAGCAATTTATACATTCAATGCAATCCCGTTCAAGCTACCAACGATATTTTTCCCAAATTTAGAACAAGTAATTTCATAATTTTATGGAAATACAGAAAACCTTGAATAGTCAAAGCAATCTTGAGGAGGAAGAATGGAACTGGGGGAATTAATCTGCCAGACTTATATAGATCAATGGAACAAAATAGAAAGCCCTGAGATAAACCGACACACCTATGGACACCTTATCTTTGACAAAAGAGGCAAAAATATAAAATGGAGAAAAGACAGTCTCTTCAACAAGTGGTGCTGGGAAAATTGGTCAGCCACTTATTAAAAAATGAAACAAGATCACTTCCTAACAACACACACAAAAATAAACTCAAAATGGATTAGAGATCTATATGTAAGACCAGAAACTATAAAACTCCTAGAGGAGAACATAGGCAAAACACTCTCCCACATAAATCACATCAGGATCCTCCATGACGCACCTCCCAGAATACTGGAAATAAAAGCAAGAATAAACAAATGGTCCTAATTAAAATCAAAAGCTTCTGCACAGCAAAGGATACTATAAGCAAGGTGAAAAGACAGCCTTCAGAATGGGAGAAATTAATAGCAAATGAAACAACTAACAAAGAATTAATCTCCAAAATATACAAGCAGCTCCTGCAGCTTAATTCCAGAAAAATAAATGACCCAATCACAAAATGGGCCAAAGAACTAAACAGACATTTCTCCAAAGACATAAAGATGACTAACAAACACATGACAAAATGCTCAACATCCCTCATACTCAGAGAAATGCAAATCAAAGCCAAAATGAGATACCATTTCACACCAGTCAGAATGGCTGCTATCCAAAAGTCTACATGCAATAAATGCTGGAGAGGGTGTGGAGAAAAGGGAACCCTCTTACACTGTTGGTGGGAATGCAAACTAGTACAGTCGCTATGGAGAACTGTGTGGTGATTCCTCAAATAATGATCCAGCATTCACCGAGGAAAACAGAATTGAAAGAAAGACATGTACTCCAATATTCATTGCATCACTGTTCATAACAGCGAGGACATGGAAGCAACCTAGATGTCCATCTGCAGATGGATGGATAAGAAAGCTCTGGTACATATACACAATGGAGTATTTTTCAGCCATCAGAAAAATGCATTTGAGTCAGCTCTAATGAGGTGGATGAAACTGGAGCCTATTATACAGAGTGAAGTCAGCCTGAAAGAAAAACATCAATACAGCATACTGATGCATATATATGGAATTTAGAATAATGTTAGCCTTAGCCCTGCATCAGTTCAGTTCAGTTCAATTCAGTCGCTCAGTCGTGTCTGACTCTCTGTGACCGCATGTATCACAGCACGCCAGGCCTCCCTGTCTATCAACAACTCGCGGAGTTCATTCAAACTCATGTCCACAGAGTCGGTGATGCCATCCAGCCATCTCATTCTCCGTCGTCCCCTTCTCCTCCCGCCCCCAACCTTTCCCAGCATCAGAGTCTTTTCCAGTGAGTCAACTCGTCTCATGAAGTGGCCAAAGTACTGCAGTATCAGCTTTGACATCAGTCCTTCCAATGAACAGAGTTTTCTCCAACACCACAGTTCAAAAGCATCAATTCTTCGGCGATCAGCTTTCTTCACAGTCCAACTCTCACATCCATACATGACCACGAGAAAAACCATAGCTTTGACTAGACGGACCTTTGTTGGCAAAGTAATGTCTCTGCTTTTCAATATACTATCTAGGTTGGTCATAACTTTCCTTCCAAGGAGTAAGCATCTTTTAATTTCATGGCTGCAATCAGCATCTGCAGTGATTTTAGAGCCCCCCCAAAATAAAGTCTGACACTGTTTCCACTGTTTTTCCATCTATTTCCCACGAGACATCAAAAGAGACATAGGTGTACAGAACAGTGTTTGGGATTCTGTGGGAGAGGGTGAAGGTGGGATTATTTGAGAGAATGTCATTGTAGCATGTACATTCCATTCTGTTCCGTTCCGTCGCTCAGTCGTGTTCGACTCTATGCAACCCCGAGGACTGTAGCCAACCAGGCTTCTCCGTCCATGGGATTCTCCAGGCAAGAATACTGGAGTGGGTTACCGTTTCCTTCTCCAGCGGATCTTCCCGACCCAAGGATCGAACCCGGGTCTCCTGCATTGGAGGCAAACACTTTAACCTCTGAGCCACCAGGGAAGCCCTGGTGCATGTACATTATCATGGGAAGCATGTACATTATCATATGTGAAATGAATCACCAGTCCAGGTTCAACAAATGACACAGGATGCTTGGGGCTGGTGCACGGGGATGACCTGGAGGGAGGATATGGGGAAGAGGAAGGTGGGTAGTGGGTTCAAGAAGGGGAACGCATGTACACCCAGGGCAGATTCGTGTCAATGTATGGCAAAACCAACCAATATATTAATGTAAAGTAATTTGCCTCCAATAAAAAATAAATAAATAAAATGAAAAAATAAAAATAGAACAATTAAAAAAAAAAAAAAAACCTGAAACTAAAACCAAAGTGGGAAAAATATTTCATAACTCTTTCAACCAAGTTAGATCAGAAAAAGGAAGAAAAAATGGATTCCTTTATTCATAAAATGTAAATCAGTCAGTTCAGTTCATTTCAGTCGCTCAGTCGTGTCCGACTCTTAGCGACCCCATGAAACACATCACGCCAGGCCTCCCTGTCCATCACGAATTCCCAGAGTTCATTCAAACTCATGTCCATCGAGTCGGTGATGCCATCCAGCCACCTCATTCTCTGTCGTCCCCATCTCCTCTTACTCCCAATCGCTCCCAGCTTCAGAGTCTTTTCCAGTGAGTCAACTCGTCGCATAAGGTGGCCAAAGTATTGCAGTTTCAGCTTTGGCATAAGTCTTTTCAATGAACACCCAGGATTGATCTCCTCTAGAATGGACTGGTTGGATCTCCTTGCAGTCCAAGAGACTCTCAAGAGTCTTCTCCAGCACCACAGTTCAAAATCATCAATTCTTTGGCGATCAGCTTTCTTCACAGTCCAACTCTCACATCCATACATGACCACGGGAAAAACCATAGCCTTGACTATACGGACCTTGGTAGTATCAAATAATCCTCTTCCATTAGTAGTTTTAAAAACTTACATAGTCGTAGAAATTATGATCCTCAAGTAAAATGTGCTATAAGTCTATGGTAAATGTCATTTAAATACATTTAGGATTTGAAATTTTCCCAATTTTTTTTTTTTTTTTGTCAAAAGAAATTTAAGCCATTTTTATTAATCTGGACAAACAAATGACAGAGAGAAGACATCACCAAATGCTCAACACTGAAATCAGATTGATTTTATTCTTTCAGTCAAAGATGGAGAATCACTATACAGCCAGCAAAAACAAGACCAGGAGCTGACTGTGGCACAGATCATGAACTCCTTGTTGCAAAATTCAGACTGAAAATGGAGAAAATGGAGAACACCACTATACCATTCATGTATGACATAAGTCAATCCCTTATGACTATACGGTGGAAGTGAGAAATAGTTTTAAGGGACTAGATCTGACAGAGAGTGTGCCTGATAAACTATGGATGGAGGTTCATGACATTGTACAGGGGACAGTAATCAAGATTATCCCCAAGAAAAAGAAATGCAGAAAAGCAAAATGCCTGTCTGAGGAGGCCTTACAAATAGCTTTGGAAAGAAGGGAAGTGAAAAGCAAAGGAGAAAAGGAAATTGATGCCCATTTGAATGTAGAGTTCCAAAGAGTAGCAAGGAGAAATAAGAAAGACTTCCTCAGTGATCAATGCAAAGAAACAGAGGAAAGCAATAGAATGGGAAAGACTGTACATAAAAGGTCTTCAGGACCCAGAAAATCACGAAGGTGTGATCACTCACATACAGCCAGACATCCTGGAATGTGAAGACAAGCGGGCCATAGGAAGCATCACTACGAACAGTTAGTGTAGGTGATGGAATTCCCGGTGAGCTATTTCAAATCCTGGAAGATGATGCAGTGAAAGTGCTACACTTGATATGTCAGCAAATCTGAAAAACTCAGTGGTGGCCACAGGACTGGAAAAATTCAGTTTTCATTCCAATCCCTAAGAAATGTAATGCCAAAGAATGCTCAAACTACACCATAATTACTCTCACCTCACATGCTAATCAAGCGATGCTAGAAAGTGTCTTTAAAAACTAGAACATGACTTGGCCCACAGAGGCCCATAGAGTCATATCTCTGTTCTTTCCAAAAGTATGTACAGATGTGAGAACACCAAGGGATTACTGATTGTGAACTGCTCTGCTGGGGAAGACTTGTGAGATTCTTTTGAACTGCAGGAATACCAGACAAATGAATTGTAAATAAAATCAACTTTGAAGACTCATTGGAAGTGCTGATGCTGAAAATAAAGCCCCGAAGCTTTGTCCACCTGAGGCAAAGAGTTGACTCTTTAGGAAAGACCCTGATCTTTAGAAAATGTTGAAAGCAGGAGGATCAGTGGGTGAGAGAGGATGAGACGTTTGGATTTCATCAGCGATTCATAGGACATGATCTCAGGGAAACTATGGGAGACAGTGAGGGGCAGAGAGGACTGAACTACTAGAGTCCAAGGGGATACAAAGAGTCAAATATGGCTTAGTCGCTGAAGAACAACAGCAATTCAGTTAATAAAATGGGTCTTGCAGGATGGCAGTTGGTTCCAAAATATCAGAACAATAGGAGGACAAGACCACTCTCTCCCCAGCAAATCATCTAAGCATCGACTGCACATGGAAGAACTTCCAGAAAACAAACTGGGAACACTATTGACTGGTCCAAGATACCCAGAAGTCAAAATGTTTTTTTCCAAAGGAGGTAGGGAAAAATAAAGGAGACAAAAAGAGAGACAAAATATTTAGGGGCTGAGGCTGGTCTTGGAGAGGCAGTTTTAAATGAGGAGAGCTTTCAGGCAATTGTAAACCCTCTCAGGACAGTGACAGTGGAGAACTCTGGGATCACTTAGAGCAACATAACCAAGGGAAAGAAAAACAAAAGCAAATGTGCCTAACTGTAATTACCAGCGGAGAAACATCTCAGATACTCCTGTCCACCATCAGTGAGGTGGACCTGGGAGGGATGCCTGGGTTCTATAATCTGCCCTATGATAAGGACCCAGCTTTAATGCTCTGAGGATAATCTGACAGAGCTAAGGTGATGTAGCAACCTAAACCATGGGAACACCAGAGACAAAAATTCAAAAAAAGGAACTTTCTTGAGAGAAGTCTCTATGGCCACATAGTGAAAACAGACACTCACAGAATAAAAGACAGCACATTACAAAATATCAAAGATTTGCAAACAGGTTGCCATTTATGGCCCTTTCCTCCAGGGAGGCAGAGAGGAATGCTTGCATCAGACAGAGGCAGAAGGCCCGAGGCTGCTGTTATATCAGCCCCAGAGACCAAATCTCCCACCAAGCTCTGAGCAGGCTGCCAGTTGCTAACCATGTCTTCCTGGGTTCAAGCTCAGTTCACATAGGTCAGGAGGGTCAAAATATGAGTTCATCACCCCTCTGGAGACACACGGAATTCTTGCAAATTGTCCTTCTGGAAAAGCCAACAATGAAGGAAATTTACATGGCTGAAAACTGCCTGGAGTTTAAACTCCCCTCCAGGTCATCCCTACCATTCTTTGCAAAGCAAAGAATTCTCTCACCTGAAGAAAAAAAAAATGGACATTAAGGCTGATTACACCCAGCTTCCAGCGGGTCGAGCCTATGCCTGATCTTCAAAATTCCTTGACCCAGCCATTTAAGTGATAACTACTCCAAACAACCTTGGAGAAGAACAGGTTCCCTTAAGACAGTGACTTTCCAAATATTTGCCTGCATATATGCATACTATTTTATTTGGTTTGTGCAGCAGCTCACTAATCTGACTGCTGCTCTTTCTTGCTTAATTAAAGGTGATCTGTTCCTGAAAAGTGTCAGTCTCATTCTCTTTCTGAACCTTGACTTCTCTAACTCCCTTACCCTACAACAAACCAAGTGGCTGGGACCTGATAGGTACATAAGATGCATGGACTGCCTTAGACAGTACCTTGCCTGCCACACAGTTGCCTGAGCAATTTGGATCTGGGAAGGAAACAAAGCATATAACCGATCATGTTCAGTTCCCTTGCAGAGCACCTGAGAGCCTGAGTGGCGTAGACATGGGAAGGGCATGAAACACAAAGCCCATTTTGGGCAGTGCCCTCACGGATCACTCAGGACACTGAGCAGTGTGAACCGTGAAACTCCATGTCACCTACTGCAGTGGCAGACCCACTGTGGTCCATTTACCTTAAGCACCCCGACCCATATATTGCATCAGTATTTATTTTCAATGTCCTCCTCCTCACCATTGCACCACTGAGCAAGTGAGGTCATATAAGGGCCTGCTGTCCCCTAGTGTTATGGTGCAAACTAGTCATGTCTAAACTTGTCACGGAAGAAAATTGCAAATGAGAAAGTAAAAAAAGAAGCAAGAAAGGTGAACTAGCATAGAAATGACAGGTGCAATAAATTGAAAATCTGAAGTTAATGCAGAAAATGTGCAATTCAGGGCAACAATAGCTTTTGATAACAAGTCAGTTAGTCTGTCCTTCAGTCCCGTTGCTTAGTAGTATCCGACTCTATGTGACCCAATGAATCACAGCATGCCAGGCCTCCCTGTCCGTCACCAACTACCGGGATTTACTCACATTCATGTCCATTGAGTCAGTGATGCCATCCAGGCATCTCATCCTCTGTCATTCCCTCCTCCTCCTGCCCCCAATCTCTCTAAGCATCAGATCCTTTTTCATTGAGTTAACTCTTAGCATGATGTGGCCCAAGTATTGGAATTTCAGCTTTAGCATCAGTTCTTCCAATGAGCACCCAGGACTTATCTCCTTTAAGATGGACTGGTTGGACCTCCTTGCAGTCGAAGGGTTGGAAAAAGAGACCATCTGACACTGATCTGACACCACTAAGCTCACAGTAACTCTAGAGAAATTGTTAGATTTTTTTTACTTTATTCATGTTTTTATTAATGAAACTTTTTATCTATTCCTTATCATTCCCTTACATTCATTTCTATACACTACATTACAAGTTTGAGAATTATTTTGGCTTCTATCATTTTTGAAGTATTTATAGTACTTTATATAGATAGCATGTTAAAAAGCAGAGACATTACTTTGTCAACCAAGGTCCATCTAGTCAAGACTATGGTTTTTCCAGTGGTCATATATGGATGTGAGAGTAGGACTGTGAAGAAAGCTGATCGCCGAAGAATTGATGCTCTTGATCTGTGGTGTTGGAGAAGACTCTTGAGTGTCCCTTGGACTGCAAGAAGAGTCAACCAGTCTATTCTAAAGGAGATCAGTCCTGGGTGTTCATTGGAAAGACTGATGATAAAGCTTAAACTCCAATACTTTGGCCAGCTCATGCGAACAGTTCACTCCCTGGAAAAGACTCTGATGCTGGGAGGGATTGTGGGCAGGAGAAGAAGGGGACGACAGAGAATGAGATGGCTGGATGGCATCACCAACTCGATGGACATGAGTTTCAGTGAACTCCGGGTGTTACTGATGAACAGGGAGGCCTGGCGTGCTGTGCTTTATGAGGGCACAGAGTCAGACATGGCTGAACGACTGAACTGAACTGAACTGGACACTTATTCTACTCAAATTCTTCCAGAAATTTGTAGATAAAGGGAAATTTCCAAACTCATTCTAGGAGGCCACCAACACCCTAACACCAAAACTAAAGATGCCTTAGGAAAAGAAAACTACAGGCCACTAACACTGATAAACATAGATGCAAAAATCCTTAAAAAAATCCTAACAAACAGAATCCAAAACCATTTTAAAAGGATCATACTTCATTACCAAGTGGGCTTTATCTCAGGGATACAAGTATTCTTTAATATCTGCAAGTCAATGTAATACACCATGTTAACAAATTAAATGATAAAAACCAGATGATCATCTAAAGAGGCAGTGAGGTCTTTGACAAAATTCACCGTTCTTATATGACCAAAAAAAGAAAAAAAAAAAAAACCCTCCAGAAAAAAGGAATATAAGGAATATACCTCAACTTAATAAAAGTTACGTATGACAAACCCACAGTAAATATCCTCAGTGGTGAAAAATTGAAAGCACTCCTCCTAAAGTCAGGAACAAGACAAGAATGCCCTCTCTCATCACTACTATTAAACACAGAATTGGAAATTTTAGCAACAGCAGTCAGAGAGGAAAAAGAAATCAAAGGAATCCCTATTGGAAAAGAAGAATGAAAAATATTACTCTTTGACGATATCTTGATCTTCTACTTAGAAAACCCTAAAGACTCCACCAGAAAATGGCTAGAGCTAAGCAATAAACATAGTAAAGTTTCAGGATGTAAAATATACCCAGAAATTCCCTGCATACCTATACACTAACAATTAGAAAACAGAAAGATAAATAAAGGAAACATTCCCATTCACCATTGAAATGAAAAGAATAAAATTCTTAGGAATAAATATACCTAAAGAAACCAAAGTCCTATATATAGAAAACTAAAAAACACTGATGAAAGAAATCAAAGAGGAAATAAATAGATGTTAGGAATATACCATGTCTATGGTTTAGAAGTGTCAAAATAGTGAAAATGATTATACCACCTAAAGCAATCTATAGGTTGAATGCAATCCCTATCAAGCTATCGACGGTATTTTTCACAGAACTATTAACAAATAATGTCACAATTTGTATGAAAATACCAAAAATCTATAATAACCAAAGCAATTTTGAGAGGGACGAATGGACCTGGAGGAAAGAACCTGCTTGACTTCAGGCTATACAACAAAGCTGTAATCATCATGACTGTATGGTACTGGCACAAAGATAAAGTATAGATGATTCAAAGGACAACTTCTCTTTGACAAGGGAGGCAAGTATATACACTGGAGAAAAGTCTCTGAAACAAGTGGGGCTAGGAAAACTGGTCATCCACGTGTAAAAGAATGACACCAGCAATGAGGAACCATCTCAGGACGGTCAGAATGTATACTACCCAAAAATGTACACAAAATAAATTCTGTACTGGAGTGGAGAAAGGAGGACCCTCTTACACTGTTTGTGGGACTGCAAACTAGTACAGACACTATGGAGAAAATTGGGGAGATTAGTTAAAAAATTGGAAACAGTACTGCCATATGGTCTAGCGGTATCACTACCTGACATACACACCAATGAAATCCGAATTGAAAGAGACACGTGTACCCCAATGTTCATCACAGCACTGTTTATAATAGCCAGGGCATGGAAGCAACATTGATGTCCACTGGCAGAAGAATGGATAAGAAATCTTTGGTACATATACACAAAGGATATTACTAAGTCATTAAAAAGACTTAATTTGAATCAGTTCTAATGAGGTGGATGAAACTGAAGTCTATTACACAGACAGAAGTAAGTCAGAACAAAAAACACCACTACGGTACACTAATACATATAATGGAATTTCGAAATATGGTATCAATGACACTATAGGCGAGATGGCAATAGAGACACAAATGTATAGAACAGTCTTTAGGATTCTGTGGGAGAAGGCGAGAGTGGGTTGATTTGAGACGACAGCATTGAAACATGTATATGATCATATGTGAAAATGATCACCATTTCGCGTTCAATACATGAGACAAGGTGTCCAGGGCTGGTGCACTGGGATGACCTGGTGGTTTGGGATGGGAGTGAGGTGGAAGGTATGTTCACATGAAGAACAAATGTAAACACATGGCTGATTCATGTCAATGTATGGAAAATTCACTTTAATATTATAATTAGCACCCAATTAAATAAATATTTTTTAACGTACTAAAAAAAAAAAAAGCCTGTTGGACTTCTTCAAGGATCCAGTGGCTTAAGAATTTGTCTGTCAATGCAGGGGACATCGGTTTGAATCTTGGTCTGAGGAGATCTCACATACTACCAAAGTAGATAAGCGTGTGTGCCCCCAACTACTGAACCTGAGAGCCCTAGAGCTTGTGCTCCGAAAGAGAAGGCATTGCCATGAGAAGCTAGCTCATTGCAATGAAGATTGTCTCAAATTACTGCAACTGGAGAAACTTTGTGCACAGCAATGAAAACTCAGTGCAGCCGAAAATAAATAAATAATTACTAAAAATTATGAATAAATGAACTGTAGATACACAAAGTTCTTCCATGTAATATGAATTTTTTTTTTATTTCACTGAATATTCAGATGTTGATTTACTACTTGAAATATGGAATTCCTGTATTTCAAATATGGAAACCAAGGGAAATATTTCTAAACAAAATATAAATTGTCTATATTTCATATATAAGTATCTTGGTGTAGATTTTCCTATATGATTCTCTAAATTTCACATATGAAAATCTAGGTGTCAATTCTATTTGAAAGTTGGAATTCTCTATGATTCACATTTGAAATTCAGGATGGTTATGTTTGCTACTGTGAACATGGAATTCCCTAATTTTGTATGAATATCTGGGTGTAGATTTTGTAAATGAAGAATGCAAGTTTCTGTATTTCAATTCTTTACCATCAAAGTCACCAGGGAACTTTAATAGATTTAGGAAAACCTCCAAGAATTTATAAAATAAACACCAAAAAAAGATGTCCTTTCACCACGGCTGACTGTGATGTAAAAACAGGAAGTCAAGCTATATGTGGAGTAACAGAGAAGTTTAGATTTGGGGTACAAAGTGATGCAGAACAAACGGTAAAGGTAGAGTTTTGCAGAGAAAGGTTAAAAATGGAAACAGCGACAGTGTTCATGGGCTCCAAAATCACTGGGGACCGTGATTACAGCCATGAAAATAAAAGACTCTTACTCCCAGGAGGAAAAGCTATGGCAAACCTAGACACAATATTCTTAGAAGCAGAGATATCACTTTGTAGACAAAGGTTCATATAGGCAAAGCAGGTTTTTTCCCAGTGGATATGTATGGATGCCTCTCATGTGTAGCCCTACACAGCATGTCTTTGTTTAACTGAGTTACACAAGGCAGTGGTCCATGTGATGGATTGATTAGGTTTCTGTGATGGTGGTTTCCATCTTTCTGCCCTCGAATGCCCTCTCTCAGCATCTACCATCTACTGGGGTTTCTCTTACTTTGGTTGTGGAGTAGCTCTTCACTGCTCCTACAGCAAAGAACAGCCTCTGCTTCTTTTGTTGGATGTGGGATATCTCCTCCTGACAGCTGGCTGCTTAAATGCCACACAGCCACAGTTCGCTGCTACAGCCATTTTTAAAAATTCAGCAATGGCCAAGGATTGGAAAAGGTCAGTTTTCATTCCAATCCCAAAGAGACGCAATGCCGAAGAATACCCAAACTATTATACAATTGCCTTCAACTCATGTGCTAATAAAGTAATGCTCAAAATTCTCCACGGCAGGGTCCAACAATATGTGAACTTCCAGATGTTCAAGCTGGTTTTGGGAAAGGCAGAGGAATCAGAGATCAAATTGCAGACATCTGCTGGATCTCTGAAAAAACAAGAGAGTTCCAGAAATCATCTATTTCTGCTTTATTGACTATGCCAAAGCCTTTGACTCTCTGGATCACAATAAACTGTGGAAAATTCTTCAAGAGATGGGAATATCAGACCACCTGACTTGTCTCTTGAGAAACCTCTATGCATGTCAGAAAACAACAGTTAAAACAAGGCATGGAAGTAGGTCAAGGCTATGTTGTCACACTACTTATTTAACTACATGTAGAACATATCATGAGAAATATGTGTTGTATGAAGCAGAAGCTGGAATCAAGACTGCATGGAAAATATCAATAACTGCAAAGATGCAGATTAAACCACACTTATGACAGAAAATGAGGAAAATCTGAAAGCCTCTTAAGGAAAGTAAAAGAAGAGAGTGAAAAAATGTCTTTTTGTTTCACATCACCTGTACATTTGCCACCTTTACTACTTGAAATATGGAATTTCTTATTTCACATAGGGAAATCAATGCCTATATTCCTATTTGAAATATCAGTTCTCTACAATTTACATATGAATATTTGATGAAGATTTTTTTCCTACATTACATATAGAATTTTCTACACTTCACAGTTGAAAATCAGGAGAGTTATTTTTCCTACAAGGAATAAGGAGTTCTCTTTCTTGAACATGAACCCCTGGGTGCAGAATTTCCTACATGAAAAATGGAAGTCTCTGCTTTTCAATTCTTCACCTTCTATGTTACCAGGGAACTTTAATGTTTTTAGGAAGACCTGCAAGTCTTTCTAGAAATAACACCGAGAAAAGATGTCCATTTAATTATAGGGTTCTGGAACATTAAAACAGAGTCAAGAGATACCTGTTGCAATGGGGATGGTTGGGATTGGTGTATGAAATGAGGTAGGACAAAGAATAGCAATGTTTTGGCAAATAGAAAGGGTAAAAATGAAAATAGAGACAGACAGTTTTCTTCGGCTCCAAAATCTCTGGGGACAGTGATCACATCCATGAAAAGAAAAATCCCTGCTCCTGGAAAGAAAAGCTATGATAAGCCTAGACAGAATGTACTGAAAAGCAGAGACATCTCCTTGGCAACAAAGGTCCTTATAGTCAGAGCTATGGTTTTACCCGTAGACATATATGGATGTGCTAGATTCACTATAAAGAAGGCGGAGTGCCAAAGAATTGAGGCTTTGCAACTGGTTGGAAAGATGGGTCTTGAGAGACACTTGCCCAGCAAGGAGATCAATCCCATCAATCTTAAAGGAAACTAGTCCTAAATTTCCATTGTAAAGACGGATGTTGAAACTGAAATTCCAAACTTTGGCTACCCTGGTGTGAAGAAATAATACATGGGAAAAGATTGAGTTTATGCCTTGTTGATAAAGAAATAATAATAATTATTGACTCTGATATGAGTAGATGGAGGACAGGAGAAGACGGGGACGACAGAGGGTGAGATGGCTGGTTGGCATCACCGACTCAATGGACATGAGTTTGGGTAAACTCTGGGAGTTGGTGATAGACAGGGAGGTCTGGTGTTCATGGGGTTGCAAAGAGTCCAACATGACTTAGCAACTGAACTAGTGGAATTTGGAATGCAGAAACTACGAGTCTTTCGCAAAAAGAGACACAGAGGTAAAACAGTTTTTAGACTATGAGGGAGTAGGCTAGGGTGGGACAATATGAGGGAACCACACTGAAATATGTTTATTACCATATGTCGAATAGATGATCAGTGCAAACTCAATACATTAAGCAGGACATTCAACACTGCTTTTCTTAAATTGTGCAGAAGAATGGGTGAGGATTGAGGTGGAAATGGATTCATGTGTTGTGGGATATATACACCGCAGGCTGATTCATATCAATGTAAGGCAGAAAAACCCTACAAAATTGTAAAGATTAAAACATTAATTAAATCATTAAATTAAAGATTAAAACTAATTAAATCAAAGAAAATAATATATATTTCATATTTTATACATGAACGGTAGGTAAGTAATGTAGACTGTGTAAAACTGATTTCTGGCACCTTCGTTCATCAAGAGGAAAGAAAAATCAGCCCATTTGGGCATAATCAAGCTTCCGATGTTAACTACGCAAATATTTTAGGAGATCATTTCTCTCACAAAGTCCCAGTGTGTACCACACTATGTGAGGGAGTGTCCTGGCTGATGCTAGGCAACACACCAGCCAGGATGTTCCCCTGTATGTTTCTCACATGTGTGGAAAGTTTCTCCATTGCAGCTGGCTCACCATCTGGACTTCCTTCTTCCAGACTCTACACATTTTCAAAGAAACTTGGCCTCTTCTAAATCGTAAGTCCTACTACCATGACCTCCATTTCCACAGGCCAGTACCTGTCTCAAAGACTGATGGGTCCACAAGCAGTGGATTCAAAGCCCCACTATACTTGATTTACTCTGGGTGACTCTTCAAACTCTCCAATCCCATTTCCAAGTAGAAACACACCCCACGACAGAGCAGAGATGTTGAGCATGTTTATGTCTCTTAGGTAATTCCAGATTTGAGGAGCCATCTTCCAGTTATCAAAGACCATTATTTCCTCATTCCTCTTCAGGACTGTGGTACCACAGAGATACATTGACCATTCTCCGCAAGTCTGTGGACATCTCCTTTTCTAGTTGCTTCACATCTCACATCCTTGGTCTTCATCTATGTGTCTTTAGTGGGCTGGACATACTCACACAGATAAGCAGGCACAAATACATTTGACACAAACGCATGTAACACATCTACACACATATGTAAAACACAGGGACACAAAAGTAAACAGGGAACACTCACATTTCAGGAGCTGAAGATCCTGTGTCCTGCAATGTGGGAGATAACATCAGCAGGCACAATGGCTTGCCTTTTGAGATACCTGTCCATTTCCTCCAACATCTGCTGAATAGTATCTCCAACTAGCCTGAAGGCACTTCTACCATTGCCTGTGTGGCGGTGGAGAAAGGCTAAGCAGTGAATATGCAAATTTACAGAATATGCCAAAGTCAACCCAAAAATGCAGTGGGACACCAGAGAGAAACCCCTACCAACTGACAGGGCTTCCTAGGATGAGGGTTGGGAGTGAAGAGCTCAGGTGATTTCAAACTGATTGAGCAGCAGGATGTCTGGTGGTGGCAGGACTCAGGGAAGGATGATTCCAACAAAGGTGCCTTGCCTCTATCAGAGTCACCAAGGACTCTCAGGGTATAACCACAGCTCCTTTGAGCGAGGCTTGTACACATTAAGTCCCCAAGTCTCAAGTCTCAGCCTGCCAGCTGCTACCTGCATGACCCGAATCCAGGCTCTGCAGTCGGCCTGCGTGAGCCTGAGTTTTCCCATTTGGGAAAGGAGAGTGTCCTGGCCTCCATACTTCAGGTCTCACCTCCTGACCCCCTCACAACCCGTGATTCTCTCAGTTACCTTGAGGTAGTATTGCAAAGGATCAAATCACAGATCTTCACCAATGGACTTCTGGCAATACGAGCATGGTCAGCATGGGCCTTGTCAGGCCCCAAAGTCTTCCATGAGTAGCCAACAAATCCAACATCAATTGCCAATCCTAAGAAGGCCCACTGCAACCCCACTTCAGAAATCTTGAGTCAGCTGATAACCTTGTGGATTTCTCTTGTGTACTTTCTTTTCCCTTATTCCATTTCACGCTCTTTTCAACTTTCCATTTAACTTTGATATGTCTTCATTTCAGTCTCCATTCAACTTTCTGAAACTCTCTGTTCTTTATCTCCCTAGATTACTAAGTTTCTTTCTTTCTTCAGGTCTTGGATCTGATTAGCCATAATTTTATCTATATCATATCAACTGCTTTCTATTTCTTCCTTTCTGAGACCCCAAATATCGCAATGCTGCTATTTTTATATTGTCAAAGAGATTATTTAGGCTGGTCTTTATTTGTAAATTTGCTCATCTATTTGCAATTTTGCTTTGGTGTTTTTCACTATAGAATCTTCCAGGGCACAAACGCATTCTTCTGTGTCACTTTTTCTCTATTATTTCCTTTTAATGTGTTTTCTATTTCATTATTTTATTCTTCATGAGCGCTTTTTTTCCATATTATTTCTCATTTCTTGTTAAAATGTTTACTTTGTCCATCTGCATTTTTCTCTATCTGATTTTGCATTCTTGTTACTCAGGCTTCAAACTGTATCTGTTAAATGATTTCTCTATTTCATGTGTGATGTATTCCTTTTTTTGTTTTTCTTCCTCTTTTTTTTTCCATTGGAATCAAACAGGCAAGACTTCTCAATTTATCTTTCTCCTTGTGAAAAAGGTGAATTGAAACAATGACTCTTATGGTAAAGGTGGTGGCTTTACATATGGCCAGTCTGTGTAATGTACATTTGCCCTGTGACTTTGGTTTGAGAGCTGGACATGACAAGAGTGGGCGTCCTGTGACACCCCAGTGTGTTCTGGCAGTGTTCACATAGGTAGGACACGGGGTTGGAGATAGTGGGCGTAGTTCCACTGACAGGTATTATGGGGCTATTCTTCTCAGTGTCCAATAATACGACTTGAAGTTGAGATTTTTCTCCCAGGTTTTGGGAGCGGAACTCTTGAGGGCTGAGTCTGAACTGATTCTGTTTGTCCTGAGTTCATTCTCTTCCCTGTCTCCGTTCCGTTCCGTTCCGTCACTCAGTCATGTCTGACTCTCTGCGACCCCGTGGACTGTAGCCTACGAGGCTTCTCCGTCAATGGGATTCTCCAGGCAAGAATACTGGTGGGTTACTGTTTCCTTCTCCAGGAATGGAAAATTAACCCCAGATGGGAGCACCTATAGAGCAAGAAGAACTAGAGTATGTATTGAGTGTTGTTTGGGGTATGAGATACACTAGTGATGGTCCTGGGAACTGGCCATCATTCTGAGCAGATTGACTCCGATTCTTCTGCCTTGTTTCAGAAACAAATAGATGTGTACATGTTCTTCACTAGTGGACTTCAAGTTTCTTAGAGCTTTACTGTTCATTACAAACCAGCTTCATTCCAAGCTTTCACCAGCTGAGTGGACTCATCTTCCTGCTGTCAGATCCCAGGCATTGGGACCCATTATACACTCTGAATGTGTCATGCTGCGATGATTCTCCAAGCCCATCATATCCATCTCCTTATATGTGTCCTTTCTTGGGGCTCAAGTACCAACCTGACTGCTTATGGTCCCTTGTTTCCTGACTCTATGCACATGTTTATACAGCATTGGTTGTATAGTGTCTTTCGGCTATAAAGCTAGCTGTGTCTTCTTATTTTTCAGTCAGTGGCTCTAAATGTAGAGGCAGTTTTAATGGTGATGATTGGGCCTTCTCCTATTCCACCAGCTTCTACTTTCCCAATAATTTGGCTGTTCCATCCAGCATTTGTAAGTATTATATTAAGGGAGAACAGAATTGTAGAGGTTGTTCCATTATAATGCCTCATTGTTTTTCAGGGTTTCGAAAGAATGATCTTGCACTAAAATGGTAAGCTTTTGGCCAGTTGTTCTATGCATTTCCCTTGCCAAATGGAATCATGAAGCAATTATATTGGACTGTCATTCTATGATTTGGTGAGCAGGTGGAAGTAGATAGTGAAATGATTCGTAGGAGAAAATAGAAAGAACACTGTCTTAGAGTGTAAAACGTGAGAACTGCCAAAGAGAACCAACATGAATTTTGAGGCGAGGATAATAATTTGCATATGAGGATGAAGACTCAGTGTGTAAGAGTTCAGCCAGGGGAGGGCATGGAGCTTTTTTCCCCATTTTGTAGACTCCTTGGCTGGTAGCACTTTAAATAGTGTTTCTATGAGAAGGTTGTTATAATACTCATGTAATCTAGCTGCGTTGGGTTGAAATCGCCAAAGAATATTTGTTAAAGAGACCACTGTAGAGTATTCTGAGAAGTAAAGAGCTTTCACTGATCAGAATCATTGAAATCTATTAATTGCAGGAAAACGAGGATAAATTTGTAAGGAATGTGTTTATGTTTCTTGAAGAGGAATCGTGTAAAGGTCAATGATTATGGCGTTAGAGTTGGAAGGCTCAACAGAAGGGAGCAGTGGGCAGATGAAGTGATTCTAAAAGGGTGATCATCAGAAACAACCTCGGAATCTGTCAATGAGCATATATTTGCAAGACTCCTTTTTGTCACCTTCTTAAGGAGTAAGAGCTTCTTACTGTGAACACGCTTAGCCAATTGGGTCGTACAGCCTTTTACTAGAGAGATGCCAGAGTCCAGGTAGAATACAACAAACCTCCAGGAAGATTGTATTGTTTATCATGATGGTGCTGCTATTTTCAAATGACACTGGTACATGTCATTCTGAATTCATTGGCCCCAAATGACTCCACGAAGCCCAAGAAAAGGTTGAAGTAAATTATCCTTTCTTCCTAGGTATGGGAACCTAAAGGCCCTCCAGGGTCTAAGCATGGGGGAAAACACATCAGGCTGAATTATTCAAAGGCTTTTACTGTCAGGTATTTGTTGTGTCTCAGCATCCAAGTAATGTTCTTGTCATTACCGTTTGCCACCCTAGGTACTGCAGCATGCTACATTTCCCTTTCCCATACTATCTCCAGCAGTTTGTCCAAAATATGAGTTTAGGCTTCTCCTAAATGTACCATTTCAATTTTATCAACAAAGAATTCTAGTCTGCCTGGGCATCTATACCACTTGATTTTGCAGGAGGGGTGTACAGAGAAATCGTACCTGGTGTGGGCTGGTTAGGGCCTTGAAGTCTGGATAAAAAGGAGAAACACACATAATGCCTCTATTGCCTTTTTCTTTGTATGGAGACATTGTATTCCTAACACAATGGTATTTCACTTGTCCTGTTTAAGTCTTGGCACTACTCATGGGCTTTGTTTTTACCAGTAGAAATCTCTATTTTCCTTACATGAGAATATATATTTCCTCATATTTACAGCTTATACCATGACAGCGATATTAAGACGAGGTGGCAAGAACACTGGGAAAAACTGTACCAAAGAGATCTATACGATTCAGATAATCACGATGGTGTGATCACTCACCTAGACACTGATATCCTAGAATGTGAATTCAAGTGTCCCTTAGGAAGTCTCATTAGGTACCAAGCTAATGGGTATGATGGAATTTCACTTGAGCTGTTCCAAATCTTAAAAGATGATGCTGTGAAAGTGCTGCACTCAATGTAAAAGCAAATTTGGAAAATTCAGCAGTGGCCATAGGACTGGAAAATGTCTGTTTTAATTCCAATTCCAAAGAAAAGCAATGCCAAAGAATGTTCAAATTACCACACAATTGCATTCATCTCACAAGCCAATAAAATAATGCTCAAAAATCTCCAAGGCAGACTTCAACAATACATGAACTGTGAAATTCCAGATGTTAAAGCTAGTTTTATTAAAAGGCAGAGGAACCAGAGATCAAATTGTCAACATCCTCTGGATCATTGAAACAGAAAGTGATTTCAGAAAGATAAACAAACATAAACATATTTCAGCTTTATTAACTCTGCCACAGCCTTTGTGTATATCACAATAAACTGTGGTCAACTGTTCCAGAGATGGAAATACCAGGCCCCCTACCTGCCTTTTGAGAAATCTGTATGCTGTTCAAAAAGCAATTGTTAGAACTGGACATGGAACAACAGACTGGTTCAAAGTAGGAAAAGGGGCGTGTCAACGCTGTATTGTCACCGTGATTATTTAACTTATATGCAGAGTACATCAAGAGAAATGCTGGACTGGATGAAGAACTAGCTGGAATCAAGATTGCTGAGAGAAATATTGATAACCTCAGAGATGCAGATGACAGCACCTTTATGGCAGAAAGTGAATAAGATCTAAAATTCTCTTGATGAAAATGATAAAGAAGAGTGAAAACGCTGGCTTAAAGCTAAACATTCAGAAAACTAAGATCATGGCATACGATTCTATATCTTCATGCAAATAGATGTGGAAACAGTGGAGAAAGTAGATGACTTTATTTTGGGGGGGCTCTAAATTCACTACAGATGGTGACTGCAGCCATGAATGTATCTATATATTTATTTAATTTTTTTAAATTTTATCTGGAGGCTAATTATGTATAAGGTTTTTGCCCTATATTTTCATGAATCAGCCATGGGTGTACATGTGTTCCTAATGCTGAAACCCCTTCACCTCCTTTCCCATTGACCCCTCAAGTTCATCCCAGTACAGGAGCCATAAGTACCCTGTCTCATGCATCACACCTGGACTGTTGATCTCTTCCAAATATGATAATATACATGTTTCAGTGTTATTATTTCAAATCAGCCCACCCTCACCTCCTCCCAGAGTCCAAAAGACTGTTCTATACATCCGTGTCTCTTTTGCTGTCTTGCATATAGGGTCATTGGTACCATCTTTCTAAATTCCGTAACATGCATCATTATACTGTATTGGTGGTTTTCGTTCTGACTTACTATAATAGGCTCCAGTTTCATCCACCTCATTAGAATTGGTTCAAATGTATTCTTTTTAATGGCTGAGTGATACTCCATTGTATATATGTACTACAGGTCTCTTATCCATTCATCTGCTTCCATGTCCTGGGTATTATAGAAGTACAGCCAAGAAATAAAAGACACTCCTTGGGAGGAAAGTTATGACTAACCTAGACAGCATCTTTAAAAGTAGAGCTAACACTTTGCCAACAAATGTCCATCTAGTCAAAGCTATGGGTATTTTGGTAGTCATGTATAGATGTGACAGTTGGACTATAAAGAAAGCTTAGTGAAGAAGAATTGATGCTTTTGAACTGTGGTGTTGGTGAGGACGCTTGGGAGTCCCTTGGATTCAAGGAGATCCAACCTGTCCAGCCTAACGGACATCAGTCCTGACTGCATTGAAGGACGAATACTGAAGCTAAAGTCAAATACTTTGACCATCTGATGTGAAGAGCTAACTCATTTGAAAAGACTTTGATACTGAGAATGACTTAAGGCAGGAGATTAGGGTACACAGGATGAAGTTATTGGATGGCTTCACCGACTCAATGGAGATGAGTTTGAGTAACCTCCAGGAGTTGGTGATGGACACGGAGGCCTGGTGTGCTGCAGTTCATGGTGTCACCAAAAGTCAGACCACTGACAAACTGAACTGAACTAAGCAGAACTGACAGCCTTTCCTTAGGCAGTAATGTTAGCCTTGGGAACCAATCCACCCTCCTTAAAAATCTTTTGCCTTGAAGTGTAGAGAGACATCACACACACACACACTCACACATACACATACACAGTAATAGGCCATTTCAGTTCAGTTCAGTCGCTCAGTCATGTCCGACTCTTTGAGACCCCATGAATCACAGCATGCCAGGACTCCCTGTCCATCACCAATTCCTGGAGTTCACTCAAACTCATATCCATCGATTCGGTGATGCCATACAGCCATCTCATTCTCTGTCGTCCCCGTCTTCTCCCACCCCCAATTTTTTTTTTTAGACCATTATAACTATCCAACTCATTAAACGATATGGCTCTCAGATTGCTACTCTGTGGAACACATTGACTTGTTATTGCCCTAGTGTCACACATAGTAGTGACAATAGTCCTCCAGCAGCATGCTCGCTTTTTTGTCATTATTACCACCTGAGAAAACTAAGTACTTGGCCAATTTCATGTAAAGGATATCCTCCTGGGCTTATTTCAAGGACAGCCATGCAGTCTTCTTGATTATCCATTGTTTTGGATCATTCCTAGCCCGTTTACTGAGGTACTATTGGCTTGAATCCTGAGGCTTTATCTTTTCCTCTACTCCTTGCTTTAAGTTTTCACAACATTTCCACAACAGAGACAGTGGGGGCATTCCTTGTCATTTTTATTATAATTTTGAGACATACCTTATTATCAAACAGAAACAAACACTTCAAATCCAAACTTTCTTACTCTCAGATCCTAGAGAATATCACAACATATCTATGAGCATACGCAAACTTGACAGAAAAGAAATAACATGGCCCTGGAGTTCTGCATTTTCTTTGTCCTGATGTGGAGTACCACAGGTTATGATGTTTTTCATTCTGTCACTGAATCAAATAATAAAAAGGAAAATTAACATAATAACAAGAATTAAAGTGAGGAGAGAAAGGAGTATGGTCCTTCAAAATGTTCCTTATCTAGGTCAGCCAGGACTTTCTAAACTGGGTACTTGATGGGTGAGGTGATATGGCGGTTTAATCAAGTTGTAGAATTGTTTTGTATAGTTGTATACTTGACATCACCAGTTGGTTGACGCCGAAATCAGATTGCTTGTATTCAGTTGAGTTCAGTTCAGTCTCACAGTAGTGTCTGACTCTTTGAGACCACATGAACCACAGCATGCCAAGCCTCACTGTCCATCACCAACTCCCTAAGTTCACAGAAACTCATGTCCACCGTGTCGGTGATGCCATCCAGCCATCTCATTCTCTCTCGTCCCCGTCTCCTCCCGCCCCCAATCCTTCCCAACGTCAGAGTCTTTTCCAGTGAGTCAATGCGTCGCATGAGGTGGCCAAAGTATTGCAGTTTCAGCTTTAGCATCAGTCCTTCCAATGAACACCCAGGATTGATCTCCTTTAGAATGGACTGGTTGGATCTCCTTGCAATACAAGGGACTCTCAAGAGTCTTCTCCAGCACCACATTTCAAAAGCATCAATTTTTCAGCGATCAGATTTCTTCACAGGCCACCTCTCACATCCATACATGACCACTGGAAAAACGATAGCCTTCACTAGACAGACCTTGGTTGGCAAAGTAATGTCTCAGCTTTTTAAAGTGCTATCTAGTTTGGTATCTAACTTTCCTTCCAAGGAGTAGGTGCCTTTTAGTTTCCTTGCTGCAATCAGCATCCTCAGTGATTTTGGAGCATAAAAAAATAAATTCTGACACTGTTTCCACTGTTTTCCTATTTCCCATGAAGTGATGGGACCAGATTCCATGATCTTGGTTTTCTGAATATTGAGCTAAAAGACAATCTTTTCACTCTCCTTTTTCACTTTCATCAAGAAGCTTTTGTATTACTTGCAGCCAAAGATGCAGAAGTACTATACAGTCAGAAAAACAAGACTGGGAGCTGACTTTGCTCATATCATGAACTCCTTATTGCCAAATTCAGTCTGAA
This sequence comes from Moschus berezovskii, assembly GCF_049115385.1. NCBI lineage: Eukaryota > Metazoa > Chordata > Mammalia > Artiodactyla > Moschidae > Moschus > Moschus berezovskii. The sequence continues at coordinate 28,964,101 of NC_142489.1, read as the reverse complement.
ATAGAAGAAAGTGGAGAAAACCACAAGAACATTCTGGTATGTCCTAAGTCAAATCCCTTATGACTATACAGTGGAAGTGAGAAACAGGTTTAAGGGACTAGATCTGACACAAAGATTGCCCGATGATCTATGGACAGAGTTTTAAGACAGTGTATTCGAGACAGAATTCAAGACCATCTGCAAGAAAAGGAAATAATAATAATAATAAAGCAAAATGGATCTATATGGAGGCCTTACAACTGTCTGTGAAAAGACAGGAAGCAAAAAGCAAATGGAAAAAGGAAAGATAGACCCTTTTGAAGGCAGATTTCCAAATAAAAGCAAGGAGAGATAAGAAATACTTCCACAGTGATCAGTGAAAAGAAATAGAACAATAGAATAGGAAAGAATAGAGATCCCTTCAAGAAACTAAAGATAACTAGGGAATATTTTATGCAAAGATGGTATCAAGAAAAGACTGAAATTGTAAGGCCCTAACAGAAGCAGAAGATATTAAGAAGAGGTGGCAAGAATACACAGAAAGACTGTACAAAATAAATAAATAAATAAATAAACACTTCATGACCCAGATAATCACGATGGTGCTATTTCTCACCTAGAGCCAGATATCCTGGAAAGTGAAGTCAAGTGGGCCTTACGAAACATCATTAAAACAAAGATACTGGAGATGATGGAATTCCATTTGAACTAATTCAAATCCTGAAAAATAATGCTGTGAAATTGATGCACGCAATATGCCGGCAAACTTTCAAAACTCAGCAGTGGACACAGGGCTGGAAAAGTTCAGATTTCACTCCAATTTCAAAGAAAGGCAATTGCAAAAAATGCTGAACTACAACAAAATTGCACTCATCTAACACACTACAGCCAGGCATCAGTAACATGGGAACTGTGAACTTCCAGATGTTCAAGGTGGAATTAGAAAAGGCAGAGGAACTAGAGATCAAATGGCCAACATCCACTCGGTTTTTGGAAGAGCAAGAGAATTCCAGGAAATCATCTTTTTCTGCTTTATTGACTATGCCAAAGCCTTTGAATTGTGGATCACAATGAAACGTGGAAAATTCTTTAAAATATGGGAATACCAGACCACCTGACCTGCATATGGAGAAACTTGTCTGAAAGTCAGGAAGCAACATATAGAACTGGACATGGGACAAGAGATTGGTTCCAAATAGGAAAAGGAGTAAATCAAAGCTGTATATTGTCACCCTGCTTATTTAACTTATATGTAAATTACATCATAAGAAACACTGGGCTGTAGTAAACACAAGCTGGAATCAAGATTGCAGGGAGAAATATCAATAACCTCAGATATGCAGATGACACCACCCATATGGCAGAAAATGAAGAAGAATTAATAACCTCTTAATGAACGTGAAAGAGGAGAATAAAAAGTTGGCTTAAAGCACAACATTCAGAAACTGGTCCCATCACTTCATGGCAAATAGATGGGGAAACAGTGGAAACAGAGGGTGACTTTAGTTTTCTAGGTTCCAAAATCACTGCAGAAGGTGATTGCAGCCATGAAATTAAAAGACGCTTACTTCTTCGAAGGAAAGTTATAACCAATCTAGACAGGATATTAAAAAGCAGAGAATTACTTTGCCAACCACGGTATGCCTAGTCAAGGCTATGGTTTTTCCAGTAGACATGCATGGATCTAAGATTTGGACTATAAAGAAACCTGAGTGCAGAAAAATTGATGCTTTTGAACTGTGGTGTTGGAGATTATTGAGAGTCCCTTGAACTTCCAGGAAATTCAACCAGTTCATCCTAAAGGAGATCTGTCTTGGTTGTGCATTTTAAAGACTGATGTTAAAGCTGAAACTGTAGTACTTTGGCCATCATATGTGAAAAGCTGACTCATTTGAAAAGACCGTGATGCTGGGGAAGATTGAGAGCAAGAGGAGAAGGGGATGACAGAGGATTAGATGGTTAGAGGGTATCATCGACTCAGTGGACATGGGTTTGGGTGGACTGAAGTTATTGGTGATAGGAAGGCCAGGCGTGCTGCCATTCATGGGGGTCAAAAAGAGTCAGACATGACTAAGCGACTGAACTGAACTGAGCTGATAGTTGATTTGAGAAAGATACCTTTAAACTGGATGCCTTAATAAAATTCAGATTTTCTTGTACCTACAGCCATCATGGGAATGTAATTCAACATATCAATATAACCAGTTAAAGATTTTGTAAAGCTTGAATTCCTGTGAATGAAGAGCTTTTGCTTTCTTAAATAAATAAGTAAAGGAGATTTAAAAGAGCACATAGACTGCCATTCATCCATAATATATGGCAACAGGTAAAAGACGTTGTGTGACAAATATAATGGATATTTGAAAAAAAAAGCAATGCAATAGAATTAAATACAAAAAAAGAAAAAACACTATAATATGTAAAATGCACAAGTACATAGTATGGGTCAACTAGACAGAGTTGATTGTTGATGGTTCTGCCCCACCTCTTTTCAGGTAATATTTTTTTGGGGGAAATTTTTCAACCATTAGACATGCACATATGCAGCAAAATATAATGGACACTCGGTTTTATTTTTATTGCTGTTTTCTTCATAAGTGTGTTATGAATTTGAATGTAATATTCTGAGATTTGCACTGCATTTGTCATTAAGGTGTATACATTTACAGTTCTACTTTTGACTTCCAAGATAATGTAAGATTCATTAAGAATAATGATGTTTATAAAAAAGTTAATATACTTTTAAAGCTTAATTTTTTTTAGAGTATACTTGCTTTCCTTTATTTTGTTAATTTTTCTCCTAAAGAAAAACTAGGGAATACTGCAGTTCTTCACGTCATAAAGACTAGTAAACGAGATAGTGAATAAATAGCAACCATATATCTATCTCCATGTTTTTGACTTCTATCTAAATCTGGTCACCACGGTGCATTAAGACTTCCCTGTCCAGTGGTCATGTATGGATGTGAGAGTATGACTGTGAAGAAAGCTCATCGCAGAAAAATTGATGCTTTTGAACGGTGGTGTTGGAGAAGACTCTTGAGAGTCCCTTGGACTGCAAGGATATCCAACCAGTCCATTCTAAAGGAGATCAAACCTGGGTGTTCATTGGAAGGACTGATGCTAAAGCTGAAACTCCCATACTTTGGCCACCTCATGCGACGCATTGACTCACTGGAAAAGACTCTAATGCTGGGAGGAATTGGGAGTGGGAGGAGACGGGAAAGATAGAGAATGAGATGGCTGGATGGCATCACCGACTCGATGGACATGAGTTTGAGTGAACTCCTGGTGTTGATGATGGACAGGGAGACCTGGCGTGTTGTGATTCATGGGGTCTCAAGTAGTCAGACACGACTGAGAGACTGAACAGTACTAAACAGTGCTCCACGTATAGATCAGAAGTATATCTGTGTCTGGTGTAATCTCCTAATTCCTAACACCACCAGGCATTTCATCCTTGATAACCGTATATTTCTTCTCCATTACCGTGTCCCTATATGCTTCTCATAAAGAATCTTCTATTACGGTTTTACCTAGATACCACATATTTGTGTTAATATGTGATATTTATTTTCCTCTTTTGACTTAGCTTCATTGCATCTGACACTATCTCTGCCCTTCTATATCTATAAAATTTACCTGATTTCATTCCATCTTTAGACTCGGGGGTGTATGTACAAACCCATTTTATCCATTCCTGTCTAGATGAATGGATATTTCTGTTGCTTCCATGTCCTGATACTGCAAATATTGCTGCCATCAATATTGAGGTTGTGCATCATTTGGAATTATGATTTTCCTCATGAAAATTAATGACAGTTATTGGAATTTCTTGATCATATGGTAGCTTCATTCTTATTTTTAAAAGATCCCCTATATTCTTCTCCATTTTAATCTATCAATGTGCTTTCCTAACAACAGTACAGGATTGTTCTGCTTACTCAGCACCCTCTCCAGCATTTTTTGTGTGGATTTTTTTCTTTGATAATGGTTATTCAGACGAATTTGTGTTGATACAACCATTGAAGACTTTATTTCCCTTTCTCTCAGTTAGTGATGCTGATCTTTACAAATGTTATTGGACATCTGTATGTCTTTTAGGAGAAATGTCTATTTCATCATCTGTTCATTTGTTCCAATTGGGTTGTTCCTTTTTCTGTTATTAATCCACATGAGCTGCTTCCATATGTTGGAGACTCTTCTTTTATCATTATCTTCAGTTGCAAATGTTTTTCCCATAATGAGACTTCATTTCTGTCTTGCTTATTGGTTTCCTGTGCAAAATGTCTAATTTTAGTTATATCTCTTTATATATTTTTGGTTTTATTTTCATTACCCAATGAGGTAGGTCAAAAAAAAATGCTGCTGCATTTCATGTCACAATATATTTTACCTATGCTTTCCTCAAATATTATTGATTTACAGTTTCTGGCGTTATATGTAGATCTTTAAACTATCTGGAATTTGTCCTATCCTATGGTGCTAAGGAGAGACTAAATATGATCCACTGGAGGAGGGAATGCAAATCACCCCATGATAATTGCTACGGGACCTCTATGAACTGTATAAAAAAGACAACAATGTGTGACACCAAAAAATTAGTCTATCAGGATGGTTCGGTTCAGTTCAGTTCAGTTGATTCACCCAGTCGTGTCCGACTCTTTGCGACCCCATGAATCACAGCACGCCAGGTCTCCCTGTCCATCACCAACTCCAAGACTTCACTCAAACTAATGTCCATTGAGTCGGTGATGCCATCCAGCCATCTCATTCTCTGTCGTCCCCTTCTCCTCCCACCCCAATCCCTCCCAGCATCAGAGTCTTCTCCAGTGAGTCAACTCGTCGCATGAGGTGGCCAAAATATTGGAGTTTCAGCTTTAGCATCAGGCCTTCCAATGAACACCCAGGATTGATCTCCTTTAGAATGGACTGGTTGGATCTCCTTGCAGTCCAAGTGACACTCAAGAGTCTTCTCCAGCACCACAGTTCAAAAGCATCAACTCTTCTGTGATCAGCTTTCTTCAGAGTCCAACTCTCACATCCATACATGACCACGGGATAAACCATAGCCGTGACTAGACGGACCTTTGTTAGCAAACTAATGTCTCTGCTTTTTAATATGCTATCGAGGTTGGTCATAACTTTCCTTTCAAAGAGTAAGCGTCTTTTAATTTCCTGGCTGCAATCAGCATCTGCAGTGATTTTGGAAAACAAAAAAAATAAAGTCTGACACTGTTTCCACTGTTTCCCCATCTATTTCCCATGAAGTGATGGGACCAGATGCCATGATCTTCGTTTTCTGAATGTTGAGCTTCAAGCCAAATATTTCACTCTCCTTTCACTTTCATCAAGAGGCTTTTGATTTCCTCTTCACTTTCTGGCATAAGGGTGGTGTCATCTGCATATCTGAGGTTATTGATATTTTGCCTGGCAATCTTGATTCCAGCACAGAGTTCCTCATGATGTACTCTGCATATAAGTTAAAAAAGCAGGGTGACAATACACAACCTTGATGTACTCCTTTTTCCTATTTGGAACCAGTCTATTTTTCCATGTCCAGTTCTAACTGTTGCTTCCTGACCTGCATAAAGTTTTCTCAAGAGGCAGATCAGGTGGTCTCATATAACAATCTCTTTCAGAATGTTACACAGTTTATTGTGATCCACACAGTCAAAGGCTTTGGCATAGTCAATGAAGCAGAAATAGATGTTTTTCTGGAACTCTCTTGCGTTCTCCATGATCCAGCGGATGTTGGCAATTTGATCTCTGGTTTCTCTGCCTTTTCTAAAACCTGATTGAACATCTGGAAGTTCACAGTTCACATATAACTGAAGACTGACTTGGAGAATTTTGAGAATGACTTTACTAACGTGTGAGATGAGTGCAATTGTGCAGTGGATTGAGCATTCTTTGGCATTCCCTTTCTTTGAGATTGGAATGAAAACTGACCTTTTCCAGTCCTGTGGCCACAGCTGAATTTTCTAAATTTGCTGGCATATAGAGTGCAGCACTTTCACAGCATCATCTTTCAGGATTTGAAATAGCTCAATTGTAATTCCATCACCTCCACTAGCTTTGTTCATAGTGATGCTTTCTAAGGCCCGCTTGACTTCACATTCTAAGATGTCTGGCTCCAGGTGAGTGATCACACCATCGTGTTTATCTTCATTGTGAAGATCTTTTTTTGTACAGTTCTTCTGTGTATTCTTGCCACCTCCTCTTAATATCTTCTGCTTCTGTTATGTCCATAAAATTTCTGTCCTTTATCAAGATCATTTTTGCATGAAACGTTCCCTTGATTTCTCTAATTTTCTTGGAAAGGTCTCTTGCTTTTCCTATTCTGTTGTTTTCCTCTTCCTCTTCTTTGCATTGATCACTGAGGAAGGCTTTCATATCTCTCCTTGCTATTCTTTGGAACTCTGCATTCAGATGCTTATATCTTTCCTTTCCTCCTTTGCTTTTCACTTCTCTTCTTTTCACAGTTATTTGTAAGCCCTCCTCCGACAGCCATTTTTTTATTTTACATTTCTTTTCCATGGGGATGATCTTGGTCCCTGTCTCCTGTACAATGTCATAAACCTCCGTCCATAGTTCCTCAGGCTGCCTATCTATCAGATCTAGTCCCTTAAATCTATTTCTCACTTTGTCTGTATAATTATAAGGGATTTGATTTAGGTCCTATCTGAATAGTCTAGTGGTGTGCCCTACTTTCTTCAATTTAAGTCTGAATTTTTCAGTTCAGACTTAAAGGAGTTCATAATCTGAGTCACAGTCAGCTCCTGGTCTTGTTTTTGCTAACTGTATAGAGCTTCTCCATCTTTGGCTGCAAAGAATATAATCAATCTGATTTCGGTGTTGAACATCTGGTGATGTCTATGTGTAGAGTCTTCTCTTGTGTTGTTGGAAGAGGGTGTTTGCTATGACCAGTGCGTTCTCTTGGCAATAAACTATTAGACTTTGCCCTGATTCATTTCATGCTCCAAGGCCAAATTTACTGTTACTCTAGGTGTTGCTTGACTTCCTACTTTTGCATTCCAGTCCCCTATTATGAAAAGGACATCTTTTTTGGGTACGTGCCTAATATGCTAGTTGGGAAGAGTGGAGGTTAATAACTAACTTTTACAGAAAGCAGTAAGTGGTTGCCATAAAGTGGAAATAAACCCCATTTTATATGTCTAGCGATGAAATTAAAACAGAAGACTGTAAAGAACAGTATTGCAAGGTAACCTAGAATGTTAGATCCATGAACAATTTAAACTGAATGACGTATAACAGGAGATGGCAACAGCTAACTCATTGGAAAATATCCTGATTCTGGAAAAGATTGAAAGCAGCAGGAGAAGGGGAAAACAGGGATGAGATGATTGGATGGCATCACCTATGCAATGGGTATGAACTCGGGAAAACTCCAAGAGGTGGTGAGGGACAGGAAGGACTGTCATGCTGCAGTTCATGGCATCCCAAAAAGTCAGACACAACTCAGCCACAGAAAAATAACCAGGTCGTTTACTAACTGTATTCTAATACTTTTAGCTGTCCGGATTTCCCAGCTTACCTTGTCAAATACATTATCTTCTTTCCATTGCATATTGTTGCCTTCTTTGTCAAAGATTAGGTGATCATTTGGGCAAGAGATTAGTTTAGGGTTTTCTATATGTTCCATTGGCTTTAATCCCAATATTGTGCTAATTGCACGCCATGTTCAAAACTATATGTTTTTTTGTATAGACTGAAGTGAGGAGCCTGAAACTCAGTTTTTCTTTCTCAAGTTTGAGTGGATATTAAAAATCTTTGTGTTTCCAACAAGTTATAAAGATTTTTTTTGTTTGTTTCTATTCTGTGAAAAATTTCATTGGTAATTTATTAGGGATGACACTGAATTTTTAAACTCCTTTTGTATTGTACTCATTTTCACATATTGATTTTTACAATCCAAAGAATAGGATAGCTGTCATTCCATTTCTGTCCCCTTTTTAAAAATATTAATTTATCTATTTTATTTTGAGGCTGATTACCTTAAAATATTGTAGTGTTTTAGCCATACATTGACATGAATCAACCATGGATGTACATGTGTTCCCCATCCTTATCCCCTCCAACTTCCCTCTCCATCCCATCCGTCAGGGTCATTCCAGTACACCAGACCTGAGCACCCTGTCTCATGCATCAAACCTGGACTGGTGATCTATTTCATGTACGGTACATACACATTTCAATGCTATTCTCTCAAATCATCCCACGCTCGCCTGCTCCCACCGAGCCCAAAAGCCTGTTTTTTACATCTGTGTGATGCTGAAGCTGAAACTGCAATACTTTGGCCACCTCATGCGACGAGATGACTCACTGGAAAAAGACTCTGATGCTAGGAAAGGTTGTGGGCGGGAGGAGAAGGGGACAACAGAGAATGAGATGGCTGGATGACATCACCCACTCTGTGGACATGAGTTTGAGTGAACTCTGGGAGTTGGTGATGGACAGGGAGGCCTGGCGTGCTGTGATTCATGGGGTCGCAGAGAGTCGGACACGCCTGAGTGACTGAACTGAACGGAACTGAACTGAATCTTGTGCAGTCTCAAATACAGGGCCATTGTTACCATTTTTATAAATTCTATATGTGTTAATATTCTGTATTGGTGTTTTTCTCTCTGACTTAATTTACTCTGTATAATAGGCTTCAGTTTCATCCACCTTATTAGAACTGATTCAAATGCATTCTTTTTAATAGCTGAGTAATATTCCATTGTGTTTATGTACCAGAGCATTCTTATGCATTCATCTGCCAATGGTTATCTCGGTTGCTTCCAAGTCCTGGCGGTTGTAAGCAGTGCTGCAATGAACATTGGGGTAGACATCTCTTTCTCAATTCTGGTTTCCTCAGTGTATCCCCAGCAATGGGATTGCTCTGTCGTATGGCAGCACTATTCCTGCAGTTTTTTTTTAAGGATTCTCCACCCTGTTCTCCATAGTGACTGTACTAGTTTTCATTCCCAGCAACAGTGTAAGAGGGCTCCCTTTTCTCTGCACCCTCTCCAAAGGATGTGACATCTTTTATTTGGCTCATCCATACCTTATTCTTTCTGGCACAATACTTCTTTTTCTGTTTAGGCAGGGTTATTCCCAAGTATTTTATTTTTCCTGTTACAATGGTGAATCAGATTATTTCCTTAATTTTTGTTTTTGGTTTTCTTTTGTTATTTATAGGAATGAAGCAGATTACTCCCTGTTTATTTTTTATACAACAACTTCCCTAAAATCATTGTTATTAATTTTCTGTTGCCATCTTAGGATTCTCTGACACAATAACTAATGTCAAAAAAAGAAGTGATAGTTTTACCTCTTCTTTTTCAGTTTGCTGGTATTTTTTTTTCTTCTTCTCCTTCACTGATTGTTGTAGCTAGGAGTCCCAAGATTATGCTGAATAACAGTGGTAAGAGTGGCAAACGTTGTCTTTTTCATGACCTTAGGAAACATGCTTTCAGTTTTCACCTAGGAGAAGCATTTAGTGTTGGGTTTATCCATACATGGCCTTTATTAATTTGAAGATGATCATCTCTGTTCCCACTTCCTGCTCAGCCTTTTACATAAATAAGTGTTTAATTGTGTCAAAGGTGCTTTCTGCATCTATATTTTAGATGTGTTCAAGAGTTCTCTTTGGAAAGTTTTGTTATCTTTCAGTGTTCTTTTCTCTTCTGGCCACCTGATGCAAAGTGTTGTCTCATTAGAGAATGCTCTGATACTGGGAAAATTTGAAGTAAAAAGATAAGTGGGTAGCAGATGATGAGAGGGTTAGATAGCATCACCAACTCTATGGACATGAATCTGAACAAATTCTGGGAGATAGGGAATGTAAGATTGATGAGACACATTCCATGGGGTGGAAAAGGGATGGGCATGAATAACTGACTGAACAACAATACCAAAACATTCTTTCCTGTTATTGACAGTAGTAGTTATTCATGACTACTTCATTTTCTCTCCCACCGTACCCTATCTATATCTCAGTCGCACTAATTTCACCACGTACCATGCAAAGATTCAGCCAGATTTGCTGTCATTATTGTCCCCCAAATGGACCAAAATTTATGTGATTTCTCAACTACACATGATCCAGTGGTCTCCTAACCATTCTCCAGCATCCATTTATGTTCCTCAGAAACTCTCTATTTTGCTATATCCAGAGAAAATTGTCACTCACTAACTAAGTCATGCGCTAGAAAGCAAGTTCTTGAGAATAAATACCCTTTCAGGATTCTGTATTCTAACTTTGTCTCAGTTTTCACATTGCTCATTTGTCCCATTTCTTCAGTAACACTGAAATTTCAGTCTGTGTTCTGTTTTTCTCAGTCTCAGTGTCTGTGAAAACACTGTTCTTCTCTTTCCCTTGATTTTTCTTTTTAATTAATGTCTGTGAGATCTTATTTTAAATTCCTCAGGAAGTTCGCTTTCTCTTTACAAATCATTTTGTGATTTTAACTTTAGATTGACATTTTCGATGAGCTTTAATAGACTGTCCTCTCCAAAAGGAATGAATTATGACAACCCGCATCTATTTTTTCTGTGATTCTACTCACCTCTATTCAGGCGTAAAGGATTGTATTTTAATAATACAACTTGAATTGATGTGCATCTTAGTCACTGAATCATGCCGAACTCTGCAAACTCATTGACTGCAGCCCAACAAACTCGTCTGCCCATGGACATTTCCAGGCAAAGATTTGGAGTGGATTGCCACTTCCTTCTCCAGGGCAGCAAGAATACTGGAACTATGAAATATAATTTTTCAGCTTATAAATTCTGAATTTGCAGAAAGAATTCACCCGAAAGGAAAAGAGTATCTTGATTGCAAGTTAAAATCACCAACTTTTGTTGTCTATCCCACAATCGGGTTAAATAAAAATCATTAGCTTATCTGAAAAGCATATTTTTCCATTTTTAATATGGCTAAGAATATATAAAGAAAAGTAAAAAGAAATAGCAATAATGGTATTTCTCTTCAAGAGAAATTGAGGCTAGAATATGAATCTTTCTCACTTTCTTTTTCTTGTTGAATGTTATTTGGCATTCCCAGTGGTAACTTTTCATCAAGGTCCCTTAAATCATGGTCCATACTTGTTTTTCAAGTGAATTATCGGTGAGGATTTTCAGGAGAAACGAAATGAGGTAAGCAAGATACAGCAGAGTGAAACTAAATCTAATCTCAAATGGAGGCGAAATTGCACTGGGTGCAGAATTTTCTACATCAAATGTGCAATTGTGTATATTTTACATATGAAATTTCTAGTGCAGATTTTCATCTTCATATACAGAATTCTTGATACATCATGTATGAAAATCTGAATGAATGTTTCCTGACAACACATGAAACTTTGCATATTTGAAATACAAGGATTCTTTAATATCCGCAAGTCAAACAATGCAATACACCACATTAACAAAATGAAAAATAAAAACCATATAATTATCTCAATAGATGCAGAGAAAGCCTTTGACAAAATTCAGCATCCATTTATGATCAAATCCCCAAGACGTAAAACTCTTAGTGTTTGAAGATGACCTAATCCTCTACACAGAAAACCCTTAAGAATCTACCAGAAAATTACTACAGCTAATCAAAGAATACAGTAAAGTTGCAGGATATAAAATCAACACACAGAAATCTCTTGCATTCCTATACACTAATAATAAGAAAATAGAGAAAATAAGGAAATAATTTCATTCACCATTGCAACAGAAAAAATAAAATACTTAGGAATATATCTACCTAAAGAAACAAAAAACCCTATATATAGAAAACTAAAAAAACCTGGTGATAGAAATCAGAGAGGACACTAATAGATGGAGAAATATACCCTGTTCATGGATTGGAAGAATAAATATTGTGAAAATGAATATATTACCCAAAGTAATTTATAGGTTCAATGCAATCCCTGTCAAGCTACCAACAGTATTTTTCACAGAGCTAGAACAAATAATTTCACTATTTGTATGGAAATACAAAAAACGTCGAATAGCCAAAGCAATCTTGAGAAAGAAGAATGGAACTGGGGTAATCAACGTGCTGGACTTCAGGCTCTACTACAAAGCCACAGTCATCAATACAGTATGGTACTGGCATAAAGACAGAAATATAGATCAATGGAACAAAATAGAAAGCCCAAAGGTAAATCTATGCACCTAGGGACACCTTATGTTTTACAAAGGAGGCAAGAATATTCAATGGAGAAAAGACAATCTACTTAACAAGTGGTACTGGGAAAACTGGTTAATCACTCATAAAAGAATGAAACTAGACCACTCCCTAACACCATACACAAAAATAAATTCAAAATGGATTAAAGATCTAAATGTAAGACCAGAAACTATAAAACTCCTAGAGGAGAACATAGGCAAAACACCCTACGACATAAATCACATCAGGATCCTCCATGACCCACCTCCCAGAATATTGGAAATAAAAGCAAAAACAAACAAATAGGACCTAATGAAAATTAAAAGCTTCTGCACAGCAAAGAAAACTATAAGCAAGGTGAAAAGACACCTTCAGAATGGGAGAAAATAACAGCAAATGAAGCAACTGACAATTAATCTGAAACATATGCAAACAACTCCTGAGCTCAATTCCAGAAAAACAAATGGCCTAATCAAAACATGAGCCAAAGAACTAAAGAGACATTTCTCCAAAGAAGACATACAGATGGCTAACAAACATATGAAAAGATGCTGAACATCACTCATAATCAGAGAAATGCAAATCAGAACCACAATGAGGTACCATTTCACTCCAGTCAGAATGGCTGCTATCCAAGGGTCTACAAGCAAAAAATGCTGCAGAGGGTGTGGAGAAAAGGCAACCCTCTTACACTTTTGGTGGGAAGGCAAACTAGTGCAACCTCTATGGAGGACAGTGTGGAGATTCCTTAAAAAACTGGAAATAGAACTTCCATACGACCCAACAATTACATTCCTGGGCATTCACACCGAGGAAACCAGAATTGAAAGATACACATGTACTCCGATGTTGATCGCAACACTGTGTATAAAAGTCAGGACATGGAGGCAACTTGGATGTCCATCTGCAGAGAAATGGATAAGAAAGCTGTGGTACATATGCACTATGAAGTATTACTCAGACATTAAAAAGAATGCATTTGGATGAGTTCTAATGAGGTGGATGAAACTGGAGCCTATTATATAGAGTGAAGTAAGCCAGAATGAAAAACATCATTACAGTATACTAATGCATATATATGACATTCAGAAAGATTATAGTGATGACCTTGTATAAGAGACAGTAAAAGAGACACAGATGTATAGAACAGTCTTTTGGACTCTGTGGGAGAGGGCGAGGGTGGGTTGATTTGGGAGAATGACATTGAAACATGTATATTATCATATGTGAAACGAATCGCCAGTCCAGGTTCGATGCATGAAACAGGATGCTCGGGGCTGGTGCACTGAGATGAACCAGAGAAATGAGATGGGGAGGGATGTGGGAGGAGAGTTCAAGATGGGGAACACATGCATACCAGGGGCAGATTCAAGTCAAAGTATGGGAAAACCAGTACAATAATATAAGGTAAAATAAATAAATAAATAAAATAGTAATGTAGTGTATTCCAGATAGTTAGATTTTCACATGTGTAATAATGAAAAATCCATATTTCTCGTTAGAAAATTATTGCCCAGATTTGGTATATGAAATATAGAAAAGTACACATCACATGTCGGAATATCCTCGAGCGGATGTTCATATGTGAAATACAGAGTATTCCATACTTCATTATGGAAATTATGAGACTCCATTTTCAATATGAAATGCAGATGATTCCCAGTTTCACATAAGAAAATCTGTGATTACATTGCCATTTGTCATATGCAGAGAAAACCATATTTCATAATATCCTGCACTAGGATTTTCATATGTGTACAGAGAAAATGTCATATTTCATATAGGAATTATTGAACTTAGATTAACACACATGAACATAGAAAATTCCATTATCCAGAGACCGCTAGTCACTCCCAGGTTTCCAAGTGTGAAATATAAGGATTTTACCTTTCACGTTGGAAAATCATCACCAAGATTTTTTTTTTTTTTAATGTGGAATGTAAACAATTCTACATTTCAAGACGGAACATTTTTACACAATGTTCATCATACAGGAGAACCAGATAGTTGCTTTTCTTATGTGAATATCAACATAAAATTTTGTATGTAAAAATATAGAAAAATGTCATGCTATAAACAGAGTTGCATTTGGGATGACTGATTTTAGAGTTTTGCCTGGGAAATATAAACATTTCCAAATTTCACCTATTATTTTTTTGTGCCTAAATTTTCATATGTGAAATACAGAGAATGTTATAGGTCACGGAGGAAAAAAAAATGCCACCCACGTTTTAAATGTGAAAGAGTATTCCATTTTTCATGTAGGATAAGGTGTGTCCAGATTCTCACATGTTAGTTATACACAAGGATGTTATATTTCTTGTTCAACAAAAGCACTATGACCAGAATTTTATATTTTGAATGTAGAAAATGTCATGTTTCAGTAGAGAATGTGTCCCCAGATTTTCTCATGCAAAACATAGAGAAGTCTATCTATTTTATACTTTGGCCACCTCATGCAACTCGTTGACTCACTGGAAAAGAGTCTGATGCTAGGAGGGATTGGGGGAAGAGTAGACGGGGACAACAGAGAATGAGATGGCTGGATGGCATCACCGACTCGATGGACATGAGTTTGAGTAAACTCCGGGAGTTGGTGATGGACAGGGACGCCTGGCGTGCTGTGGTTCATGGGGTTGCAAAGAGTCGGACACAGCTGAGCGACTGAACTGAACTGAACTGAAAGGTATTTGTGTCCAGGTTTTCTTACGCTAAACAGAGAGATTTCCATGTAGGAAAATCAGAGTGCAGCTTTTCATGTGTCACGTTGAAAAGTCTGCATATTTCATGTAAGATAAGATATCTTCACAATTTCATATGTGAAACATACAGTATTCCATATTTCAGGGAGAAAATCTGATACCCAGTTATTCATATTTGAAACGTAGAGAATTCAATATTCTGTGTTAAAATTGAAGCTCAGTTGTTCATACATCATGCACAGAAAATTCCAAACTTATATAATTAAATATTGTGTTCAACTTTTCAAATGTGAAAAAGTGTTTATTCCATAATTCATTAGAATAATATGCTCTCTGCACTCAGATTACCAAATTAAAAATATAGGAATGTCACACTTCATGCTTGAAAATATGAAGTTATATTTTCATATACAAAATATCAAAGGTCCATAACATATGTATGAATATCTTTGTGCAGTCCTGTTTATAAACATTCAGAGTTTCTAATTACATGTTTGAGAATGTATCCACATGTTCTCCCATTTAAGAAAAACACACACACACAAAACTCTATTTCAGGTCTCAACACTGAACCTATAATGCTACATATGAAATTCACAGTTCGTATTTCAGATAAAAAATCACCAGCCTTTCTTTGTCCAAATATGTAAAGTTTCATGTGTTGTCAGAAAACATTCATTCAGGTTTTTAATATTTGATAAATCGAGAATTCCAAATATGAAGATGAAAACCTGCACTAGTATGCTCGTTTGTAAAACATACATATTTACACATGACTTGGTGATGGACCGGGAGGCCTGGCATGCTGTGATTCATGGGGTCGCAAAGAGTCAAACATGACTGAGCGACTGAACTGACCTGAACTGAACTGACACATTTGATGTAGAAATTCTACACCCAGTGCCATTTTGCCTCCAACTGAGTTTGGATTTAGTTTCACTCTGCTGTATCTTACTTCCCTCATTCCGTTCTCCTGAAAATCCTCATCAATAATTCACTCGAAAAACAACTATGGTCCTGGATTTAAGGGATCTTGAAGAAAATTTACCACTAGGAATGCCAAATAACATTCACCAAGAAAAAGAAAGTGAGAAAGATTCATATTCTAGCCTCAATTTGTCTTGAAGAGAAATGCCATTATTTGCCTCTATTTACTCTCTATGATATAGATCTCTGAGATTTCTTTTTTTATATATATATATTCCTTAGTCATATTAATAATTGAAAATTATGCTTTTCAGAGAAGCTGATGATTTTTTCTTTACCTGATTTTGGGACAGACAACAAAAGTTGGTGATTTTAGCTTGCAATCAATATACTTTTTTTTTCTATGGAGGGAATTAACTCTTCAAGTTCAGAATTTATTAAATTTTATCAGTTAAAATTTTTGATTTCTTATTAGTTCCACTGTTCATGTTTTCCAGGAGAAGGAAATGCAACCCACTCCAGTATCTTTGCCTGGAAAAGTCCATGGATAGATGAGACTGATGGGCTGCAGTCCATGAGGTTGCAGAGTTGGGCATGATTCAGTGACCAATTTGCACACCCATTCAGATTGGATTATTCATATACAATCCTTTATGCCTGAATACAGGCGAGTAAATCACAAGCTAAAATAGATGTGGGTTGTCATAATTTATTCCTTATGGAGAGGACAGTCTATCAAAGCTCGTCAATCAGGTTAATCTAAATTTAAAATCTCAAAATGATCTGTAAAGTGAAAAAAAGTTTCAGAGGAATTTAAAATAAGATCTCACAGACATTAATCATAAAAGGAAAATCAAATAAGACAGAAGAACCGTCTCTGCACAGACAGTAACACTGAGAAGAACAGAACACAGCCTGAAACTTCAGTGTGATTGAAGAAATGGGACAAACGAAGAATGTGAAGGCTGAGACAAAGTTAGAATACAGAATCCTGAAAGGGTATTTACTCTCAAGAACTTGCTTTCTAGCGCATGACTTAGCTAGTGAGTGACAATTTTATCTGGCTATAGCAAGAAAGAGAGTTTCTGAGGAACATAAATGGATGCTGGAGAATGGCTAGGAGACCACTGGATCATGTGTAGTTGAGAAATCACATAAATTTTGGACCATTTGGGGGACAATAATGACAGCAAATGTGGCTGAATCTTTGCATGGTATGTGCTGAAATTAGTGCAACTGAGATATATATAGGGTACGGTGGGATAGAAAATGAAGTAGTCACTAATAACTACTACTGTCAATAACAGGAAAGACTGTTTTGGTATTGTTGTTCAGTCAGTTATTCATGCCCATCCCTTTGTCACCCCATGGACTGTGTCCCATCAGTCTTACATTCCCTATCTCCCAGAATTTGTTTAAAGTCATGTCATAGGGTTTGTGATGCTATCTAACCCTCTCATCATCTGCTACACCCTTCTCTTTTTACCTTCAAATTATCCCAGTATCAGAGCATTCTCTAATGAGACAACACTTTGCATCAGGTGTCCAGAGGAGAAAAGATCAATGAAAGATAATAAACGTTTCCAAGGAGAGTTCTTAAACACATCTAAAATACTGATATAGAAAACACTTTTGACAAAATTAAGGACTCATTTATGATAAAAGCTGTACAGGAAGTGGGAACAGAAAGGATCATTTTCAACTTAATAAAGACCATGTATGAATAAACCCAGCACTACGATGTTTCTCAGAGGTGGAACCTGAAATCATGCTGCCTAAGATTGTGAAAAAGACAAAATTTGCCACTCTCATCACTGTTATTCAACTAATCTTGGGACTCCTAGCTACAGCAATCAGTGAAGGAAAAAACATTACCAGCAAACTGAAAATCAAGAGGTAAAACCGGGACTATTTGCCTACAGAAGTTATTGTTTCAGAGACTCCTAAGATTACACCAGAAAATTAATAGACAATGACTTTACGGAAGTTGTCGGGAAAAGAAATAAACAGGAAGAAATCTCCTGCGTGATTGTAAATGACCATAGAAAACCAAAACCAGAAATTAAGGAAACAATCTCATTCACCATTGTAACAAGAAAAATGAAATCCTTGGGAATCAGCCTACCTAACCAGAGAAAAGACTCGTAGCCCGAAAAGAATAAGGTATGGATCAGACAATCAGAGATGACAAAAATGAAATGAGAGATATACTATTCTTTGGACTATAAAAATCAATATGTGAAAATGGCTACACTATAAAGAAGAGTTTACAGATGCAATGTCTTCACGATTAAATTACCAATGACATTTTCCACAGAAATAGAAAAACAACAACAAGAAAAACTTTACAACGTGATGGAAACACAAAGACTGATTAACCAGGCAAACTGAAGATAGAAAAACTGAGCTGCAGGACTCAGGTTTCCTCACTTCAGTCTATAAAAATCTATAGTTTTAAACATGGCATGCAATTGGCACGATATTTGGGTTAAAGCCAATGGAACAGATAGTAAACCCTAAGATAATCTCTTGCCCAAATGATCAGCTAATCTATAACAAAGGAGGCAACAATATGCGGTGGAAAGAAGAAACTATATTTGACAATTTAAGCTGGAAAATCTGGACAGTTAAAGTAAAAGAATACAGTTAGAACAGCACCTGGTTATTCTGTGGCCAAGTTGTGTCTGACTTTCCGGATGCGATGAACTGCAGCATGCCAGTCCTTCCTGTCCTTCACTACCTCTTGGAGTTTGTCTGAGTTCATATCCATTGTAAAGATGATGCCATCCAATCATCTCATCCTTGTTTTCCCTTTCTCCTGTTGCCTTCGATCTTTCCCAGAATCAGGGTCTTTTCCAATGTGTTGTCTGTTGCCATCTCTTATTATACCTCATTCAATTTAAATTGTTCATGGATCTAACATTCCAGATTGCCCTGCAGTACTTTTCTTTTCAGCATTTCATTTACTTTCATCTCCAGAAACATAAATAATGAGGCTTATTTCCACTTTGGGGCAACCACTTATTGCTTTCTGGAAACATTAGTTATTACCCTCTGCTCCTCCCAAGCAGTATATTTGGCACCTACCATTCTGGGAGACTCATCTTTTGGAGTCATACCTTTCTTCCTTTTTATATAGTTCATGGAACTCCCATAGCAAGTATAATGGGGTGGTTAGCCATTCACTCCTCCAGTGGATTACATTTAGTCACTCCTTTCAGTTCAGTTCAGTTCAGTCACTCCTTAGCAGCACAGAAAATACAAATTCAAGACGGATTAAAGACCTACATATAAGGCCAGAAACTGTAAATCAATAATATTTGAGGAAAGAATAAGTAGAATACATTGTGACATGAAATGCAGCAACAACTTTTCTTTTTGACCTACCTCCTTGGGAAATAAAAAAAAAAAAAACACCAAAATTAAATAAAGAGACCTAATTAAACTTAAATATTTCGCACAACTAACCAATAAGCAAGACAAAAATGAAGTCTCATTATGGGAAAAACATTTGCAACTGAAGAAAGTGACAACAGAAGAATCTCCAAAATATGGAAGCATCTAATGTGCTCAATAATAGCCAAACAAACAACCCAATTGGAACAAATGAATAGATGATAAAAGACATTTCTCCTAAGAAGACATACAGATGTCCAATAATATTGGAAAATATGCTCAGCATTACTAACTGTGAGAGAAATGGAAATAAAATCTTCAATGGGGGTATCAACTCACATTTTTCTGAATACTCATATATATATGAATATATATATTATATAATATATATATTAAAATATACATATATAATATAATTATAATATATTATAATATATATTATAATATATATATTATAATATATATAATATATATATAATATAATTATAATATATATATATAATTCTACACAAAACAAATGCTGTAGACATTTGTGGAGATGGTGTGGCGTAAACAGAACAATCCTGTTCTGTTGCTAGGAATGCACATTGATCAATTAAAATGGAGAATAGAACGGGGTTCCTTTAGAAATAAGAATAAAGCTACCATGTGATCAAGAAATTCCAATAATTGTCAATAATTTTCATGAGGAAAATCATAATTCCAAAATATGCACAACTTCAATATTGATGGCAACAATATTTGCAATAACAGGCCGTGGCAGCAACAGAAATATCCATCTAAAGAGGAATGGATAAAATGAGTTGGTACATACATACCAGAGTCTTAAGATGGAATGAAATCAGGTAAGTTGCATACATGTAGAAGGAGAGGGACAGTTTCAGATACAATGAAGCTAAGTCAAAAGAGGAAACAAAATATATTAACACAAACATGCGGGCACTAAGTAAAACTGGAATAGATGATTCTCTATAAGAAGCATAGATAGGGACACAGCAATGGAGAAGAAATATACACTTACCAAGGATGAAATACCTGATGGTGTTAGCAACTGGGAGATTACAACAGAAACATGTATACTTTTGATCTATATGTACAGCACAGGGAAGTCTATTTAATGCACTGGGGTGACCAGATTTAGGAAGAAGTCAAAAACATGGAGATAGATATGTGGTTGCTGTCTAATCACTATCTTGTTTAGTTGTTTACGACTTGAAGGACTGCAGCATTCCCTAATTTTGCTTTAGGGGAGAAACTAAAAAAATAATGTAAAGCAATTATATTCCAAAAAAATTTCAGTACTGAGAGTTGGACTGTGAAGAAAGCTGATCGTCGAAGAATCGATGCTTTTGAACTGTGGTGTTGGAGAAGACTCTTGAGAGTCCCTTATACTGCAAGGAGATCCAACCAGTCCATTCTAAAGGAGATCAGTCCTGGGTGTTCATTGGAAGGACTGATGCTGAAGCTGAAACTGCAATACTTTGGCCACCTCATGCGACGAGTTGACTCACTGGAAAAGACACTGATGCTGGGAAAAGTTGGGGGCGGGAGGAGAAGGGGACGACGGAGAATGAGATGACTGGATGACATCACCGACTCTGTGGACATGAGTTTGAGTGTTCTCCGGGAGTTGGTGATGGTCAGGGAGGCCTGGCGTGCTGTAATTCATGGGGTGGCAGAGAATCGGACGTGACTGAGCGACTGAACTGAACTGAACCTTTCTTAAGCATCAATATTTTTTAATGAATCTCACATTATCTTGGAAGTCAAAGGTAGAAATGAAAATGTGTACACCTTAACGGCCAATACAATGCAAACCTCAGAAAGCTATATCTAAATTCACAACACATTTATTATGAAAACATCAATAAAAATTAAAGTGAGTGTATGTTATATTTTGCTACATATGTGCATGTTTAAAGATAGAAAATATTTCCCCAAAAGAAAAGTTACCATAAAAGAGGTGGGACAGAACCATCAACAAACAACTCTGTCTGGTTGACCCATGCTATGTATTTATGCATTTTATATATTCTATTGTTTTTAATTTGTTGTATTTAATTCTATTGCATTGCTTCTTTGAGATGTCCATTGTATTTGTCACACAATGTCTTTTACCTATCTGTTATGGATGAATGGCAATCTGTGTGCTCTTTTAAATCTCCTTTATGATTTACTTTTAAAAACAATAGTTCTTCATTCACAGGAATTTCAGCTTTACAAAATATTTAACTGGTCATATTGATGTGTTGAAATACATTCCCATGATGGCTGTAGGTAAAAGAAAATCTGAATTTTACTAAGGCATCCAGTTTAATGGTATCCTTTGCAAATCAACTATCAGTTCAATTCAGATCAGTCACTCAGTCATGTACAACTCTTTGTGACCCTGTGAAACACGCCAGGCCTTCCTGTGAATCACCAGCTCCCGGAGTTTATGCAAACTCTTGTCGATTGAGTCAGTGATGCTGTCCAGCCATCTCATCCTCTGTCAGCCCCTTCTCCTCCTGGCCTCAATCCCTGCCAGCAGCAGAGTCTTTTCCAATGAGTCAACTCTTCACATGAAGTGGCAACATATTGGAGTTTCAGCTTCAACATTAGTCCTTCCAATGAATACCCAGGACTGATCTACTTTAGGATGGAATGGTTGGATCTCCTTGGAGTCGAAGGGACTCTCAAGAGTCTTCTCTAAAACCACAGTTCAAAAGCATCAATTCTTCAGCACTCAGCTTTTTTCGCAGTCCAAATCTCTCATCCATTCGTGACCACTGGAAAAACCATAGCCTTGGCTAGACGGACCTCTGTTAGCAATGTAATGTCTCTGCTTTTTAATATGCTATCTAGGTTGGTCATAAATCTCCCTCAAAGCAGTAAGCGTCTTTTAATTTCATGGCTGCAGTCACCATCTGTCGTGATTTTAGAGCCCCATCAAAATAAATCTGACACTGTTTCCCCTGTTTCCCCATCTATTTCCCATGAAGTGATGGGACCAGAAGCCATAATCTTAATTCTCTGAATGTTGATCTTAAGACAACTATTTCACTCTCCTCTTTCACTTTCATCAAGAGGTTTTTTAGTTCCTCTTCACTCTCTGCCATAAGGGTGGTGTCATCAGCATACCTCAGGTTATTGATATTTCTGGCAATTTGAATCCAGCTTGTGGTTCTTCCTGCTCAGCGTTTCTCATGATGTACTCTGCATGTAAGTTTTATAAGCAGGGTGACAATTTATAACCTTGAAGTACTCTATTTTCTATTTGGAACTACTCTGTTGTTCCATGTCCACTTCTAACTGTTGCTTCCTGAACTGCATATAGGTTTCTGAAAAACAGGTCAGGTGGTCTAGTATTTACATTTCTTTCAGAATTTTCCACAGAATAAACTGTGATCCACACAGTGAAAGGCTTTGGCATAGTAAATAAAGCAGAAATAGATGTCTTTCTGGAACGCTCTTGCTCTTCCAATGATCCAGCAGATGTTGGCAGTTTGATCTCTCGTTCCTCTGTCTTTTCAAGCTGGTTTCAGAAAAGGCAGAGGAACCAAGATCAAATTACCAACATCTGAGCTATATACAGATCATATGTCTTGCCAGAAAATCTGCACCCTGGTTTTTTATGTGAAATGAACAAAAATCCTTATTTCATGTCAAAACGTCCTCATCATTTTTATATGTGAAATATAGAGAATTCCACGTTGCATGGAGGTATATCTGCTAGCAGATCTAAATATTAACATACAGAGAATTCCATGTATCAGCTAGAAATAGCTACACCTAAATGGTGAAATAAAAAATTTAAAGACTACCATATTTCACGTCAGAAAGTAAGTTACTTGGTTTTATATGTGAAATTTAGAGGATTCCAAAATTCACATGAGATTATCTGCACCCATATTTTCATGAATTAATTGCTGAGGTTCCATATTTCATGAAATTTTACACGTGAAATATACAGATTTCCATAGGTCATGGGGGGAATCCAAAATCTAGAAATTCACATGTTACTATAGAGATGTACACATTTCCCCGTAGAAATATTTGTACCCAGACTTTCATGTGACACATAGAGTTTATTCCGTATTTCAATTTGGGAAAACTTCACGTGGACTTTTATCAATGAAATACATAGAATTATATATTTAAATAGGGAAATCAGGTATTAGACAGTCAGACAAGAAATAAGTCGATTCTTTATTTGTCTGCTCATCCAAGATCTTAAATTCTGAATCATCAGTTCAGTTCAGGTGCTCAGTCGTTTCTGACTTTTAGCGACCCCAAGGACCACAGTACGCCAGGCCTCCCTGTCCATCACCAACTCTCACAGTTTAAGCAAACTTATATCCATTTAAGCCATGATGCCATATAACCATCTCATTCTCTGTCATGCCCTTCTCCTGCCTTCAATCTTTCCCAACATCAGGTTCTTTTCAAATGAGTCAGCTCTTCTGAATCATGGACAATTCCATATTTTATGTGTGAAATATCTGACATAGGTTTTCCAGTGTGAATAATAGCAATGGCAAGCCACTCCAGTACTCTTGCCTCGAAAATCCCATGGATGGAGGAGCCTGGTGGGCTGCAGTCCATGGGGTTGTTAGGGGTCGGACACAACTGAGTGACTTCACTTTCACTTTTCACTTTCACACATTGGAGAAGGAAATGGCAACCCACTCCAGTGTTCTTGCCTGGAGAATCCCAGGGATAGGGGAGCCTGGTGGGCTTCCATCTATGAGGTCACACAGAATAGGACACGACTGAAGTGACTTAGCAGTAGCAGTAGCAGTTGTAATTCATATGAGCAAATCTGTCCTCAGATTTTAAAGTGTGAAATATACCAGATTCCATATATCTTGTCAGAAGATTCTTTCGGTGAAATATAGAGAATTTTATTGCTCAAACATGAAAATCACATTGTCTCATATGAAATAGAAGATTCCATTTTTTTGTAGCAAAATCGATGCCATTTTTCAAATATGAAATGCACAGCAATCTGTATTTCATGAAGGAAAGCAGCACACAGATTTTCAAATGAGAAATCTGAAAATTACATCAAGATTTTCCTATATCATGCAGAAAACTCTATGGCTATAATTTCATATGATATACAGAACATTCCCTATATTTAATTGAAAAATCTGTCCCCAGATTTTCATATGTGAATTATAGAGAGTTTCATAGTTCATGTCCTAAAAACTGCAGGTAGTGGTTCTGATGTGAAACTGAGAATTTTATCTTTAATGTAGGACTATCTGGTGTGATTTCAATTTATGAAACAGAAAATTCAGTAATGCATCCATATTCACATGTTATTTCACATAAGAAAATGTATCCCTAGATTTTCGTATTTGAAATGTAAAATATTTCATGTAATTTTTCAAGGTCATATTCCATGTCAAGATATTTTAATTCAGAGAGAAGGAACAAGATGGCGTAGGAATAGGATGGCGAGGCCACTCTCTCCCACACAAATTCATCAAAAGAACATTTGAAAGCAGAGTAAAGTCCACAAAACAACTTCTGAATACTGGCAGAGGACGTAAGGCACCCAGAAAAGCAGCCCATTGTCTTCGAAAGGAGGTAGGAAAAAACATAAAAGATAAAAAGCGAGACAAAAGAAGTAAGAACGGAGCTCCATCCCGGGAAGGGAGGCTTTAAAACGAGAGAAGTTTCCAAACACCAGGAAACACACTCACTGGCAAATCTGTGGCGAGCCTTAGAAGCTCAGAGGGCCACATAGCCCTCTTTTTTCTTTTAAGATTTTTTTAGAACTGCCATATGATCCAGCAATCGCACTCCTGGGCATACACACCGAGGAAACCAGAATTGAAAGAGACACGTGTACTCCAGTGTTCATTGCAGCACTGCTTATAATAGCGAGGACATGAAAGCAACCTAGATGTCCATCTGCAGACGAATGGATAAGAAAGCTTTGGTACACATACACAATGGAGTATTATTCAGCCATTAAAAAGAATACATTTGAATCAGTTCTAATGAGGTGGATGAAACTGGAACCTATTATACAGAGTGAAGTAAGCCAGAAAGAAAAACACCAATACAGTATACTAACACATATATATGGAATTTAGAAAGATGCAAATGATAACCCTGTATACGAGACAGCAAAAGAGACACAGATGTATAGAACAGTCTTTGGGACTCTATGGGAGAGGGTAAGGGTGGGATGATTTGGGAGAATGGCATTGAAACACGTATGTTGTCATATGTGAAACGAATCACTAGTTCAGGGTCAATGCATGTTATAGGATGCTCGGGGCTGGCATGCGGGGATGACCCAGAGGGAGGATAAAGGGAGGAGGGACGTGGGAGGGGGGTTCAGGAGGGGGAACTTATGTAAACCCGGGGCAAATTCATATCAATGTATGGCAAAACCAACCAATATATTATTGTAAAATAATTTGTCTCCAATAAAAAATAAATTACAAAAAAAAAAAAGATATTTTAATTCAGATTTTGGTGCATGAAATATTGAAACGTCATAGTTTACAAGGAAAGTTCTGTACCAAGACATCCATTTATGAAGTAGAGAAAATTCCATATTTCATGCAGGAATATCTAATTTTTCTATGGACAAAAAAGGATTTCCGTGTTTCAAGTTCGACAATCTCATCCCCATTGATATATGTGAAATAGAGTTGTTGGTGATATTCGGTCACTCAGTCACGTCCAACACTTTGCAACACCGTGAATGGCAGCACTCCCGACATCCCTATACTTTAGTCTCCAACACTTTGGTGAAATACATGTTCATCGACTTAAGTGATGCTGTCCAACGATCTCACCCCCTGTGGCCCCAATCTCCTCCTGTCCACCATCTACCCATATCAGAGCCGATAATATTTTTTTTTTTTTCTTTTCAGTGGCAAGGCAGAATCTCAATCTTTTCCCATGTATTATTTCCTCACACCAGGGTAGCCAAAGGATTGGAATTTCAGTTTCAACATCAGTCTTTCCAATGGATGTTTAGGGTTACTTTCCTTTGGGATTGGTGGGGTTGAACTCCTTGCTAGACAAGGGTCTCTCAAGAGCCATCTTTAGCACTCAGCTGCAAAGCCTCAATGCTTTGTTACTCAGCCTTCTTTATAGTGAAGCTAGCACATCCGTACATGTCTTCTGCTAAAACCATAGCCCTGACTAAAGGGAGCTTTATTGCCAAAGAGATATCTCTGCTTTTCAGTACATTGTGTCTATGTCTAGGCTTATCATAGATTTTCTTCCCAGGAGAAGGGGTCTTTTATTCTCAGGGATGTGATCACTGTCCCCAGAGATTTTGGAGATAAGAAACCTGTCTGTCACTATTTTCAATTTTACCCTTTCTATTTGCCAAAACATTGCTAGTCTCTGACCCACCTCATTTCATACACCAAGATCAAACGTGCCCATTGTACCAGGTATCCTTTTATTCTCTGTTTTTACATTCCAGAACCCTATGGTGAAATGGACATCTTTTCTCAGCTTTAATTTTAGAAAGAGCTTACAAGTCTTCCTAAAACCATTCAAGTTCCCATTTAGCATAGATGATAAAGAATTGAAAAACAGAGATTTCCTTTTTTCATGCAGGGAAATCGGCACCCACATGTTCTTGCTTAAGAAAAGGAACTCCTCATTCCTTGTAGGAAAAACAACTATCCTGATTTTCATCTGTGAAGTGTAGAAAATTCTATATGTAATGTAGGAAAAAAATCTTCACCAAATATTCATATGTAAATTGTAGAGAATTGATATTTCAAATAGGAATATACACATTGATTTGCCTATGTTAAATAAGTAATTCCATGTTTCTAGTGGGAAATTTGGCACCTGTATAGGTGATGTGAAACAAAATGATTTCATACTTCATGGAAAAAAACACCATGCCTAGAGTTTCAAATACAGAAAATACAGAAATCCATATTTCATGTAGGAAAATCAGAGCGAGATTTTCATTTGTGAAATACAGACAATTGAAAACTTTGGCCCGTATTTTGCTAAATAAAATATAGGAAATTCATTTTCTCATGGATTCCATCTGCTATAGGGTTTTAATGTGTGAAATACAGAGAATTCCATGCTTAAAGGAAGAAAATCAGTGCCCAGATATACATATGTGAAACAATCAAAATCCTTATTTTGTGTACTAAAACCGATGGCTAGCATTTAATAAGTGAAATACACAAAATTCCAGATGTCATGTAGGAAATTTAACATCCAGTTATGTATAGGTGAAATACATTAATTTCCCATTTTCATGTAAAAAATATGCGTACAGATTTTCACATGAAGTGAAGATATTTTCATTATTTTTTTTCTTTTCTTCTTCTTCTTCTTCTTTTATTTATTTATTTTTTTTTACTGCAAAGACTTTATTTTTACTCAAAATGATACAGAGAATCATTGAGGGGTACTGAATGGTGGAAGAAAATGAATTGACAGGATACAGTGACAGAACTGATGCTTTCTAATTCTACTGGTAGAGTAGACGCTTGAGAGTTCCTTGGACTGCAAGGAGATCAAACCAGCCAATCCTAAAGGAAATCAGTCCAGAAATTTCATTGGAAGGACTGATGCTGAATCTGAAGCTCCAATACTTTGACCACCTGAAGCAAACAGCCAACTCCTTGGAAAAGGTCCCGATGCTGGAAAAGATGGAAGGCAGGAGGAGAAGGGGATGACAGAGGGTGAGAAGGTGGGATGGTATCACCGATTGGATGGACATGATTTTGAGTAAGCTCTGGGAGTTGGTGATGGACAGGGAAGCCTGGTGTACTGCAGTCCATGGGGTCACAAAGAGTCAGACATGACTTAATGACGGAAAAACAATAAATAAAGAAGGTTAGCAGTAATGAAGGCTTGAAACCCTCCAGTATAAGTGAAGAAGATGAGAAGTGTTCAAATGCTAGATTTCCAAAGACTGAAATGTGGCCTGTGAAAGAAGAAAGTTAATGATGACTGTGCCTTTTTTTTTTTTTTTAAACAATTGGAACTGAGTTGCCATTTTTTGACTAAAAGACTAAAGCAGGTTTTGGAGTCAGGCAAGAGATGTGCTAAATTGGAGACAATTATTGGTCAATTATGTAGAAATATCTAGGGGATTAGAAGTTTCTTTTTTAGAAGAAAGAACTATCTTTTGAAAGTTTTTTTTTTTAAATATTATAAGAGAGTTTCCCAGTTTCTGTCATTTGAATAAGTTCTTGGTGGGATCTAGAATGCTGACCTTCTTCTAGACATGCTCAGTATACTTAAAACCCAGACTGAAAAAGCCTACATTGTCAAGTTGAGGACCTGTTTTCACATATCTTGGGGTGTTATTTTGTTCCCTCTTGTTCAAAATAACTAATTGCCTTCTGCATTAAACTGAATTGTATGCAGTACTTGTACCAGTCTGAAATGGACCACATTAAGAAAGAAAAGACTGGATATGATGAATGTCCAAACTGTATTCTCAACAAAAAAATGCCATATTCGCCTAGCAGCACTGGGTTTTAGCCTTGTAATTCCTACAGTGATGTTTTCCCAGTGGTCCTGTTTGACACACTTAGCTCTCAGGGTTTCTTGCTGGACTTACTGATTTGTGACATGAATTAGAAAATTTGATAGAACAGGATATCCTCTGGGTGTATGCAATGGCCTGTAGGTACTTGATCAGTCCCTACTTACAAAGTCTGAGTTGATTTGCGGTAAAGGGATTAACTAGAGATTGGGTAAGGTATTCACAGAGGTTAAAGTTTAGCCAGAAGGGCTCCCAGCACAACGTTTGTCAAGTACAGGGATGAAGTAAGAACTATACTTCAATTCTGACACTTAAATGATTATTTCAAATGAAGGAAACCCACCCTTAATCTTCCAAGCCAACTTTATTTGTTCTTCCTAAAGTATCTATTAAATGACTAGGTATTGAGATCCAATTGAAGATATACAATGTTAGCTACACATGTTGTTAAGCATAATGTTCTGGTGACATTCACAGTATTCAGTAATTAGCTTAATGAACAGGTGTAAAGGTATATTAGTTATCCAGATGTTAATTGGCAGTAACATATGCTGCCTGATTTGGGAGGGTTTTGTCTGAACTACAACCATTAAGATTTGTTACTTAATTAGGAAATCATTGTGTGTGTGTGTGTGTGTGTGTGTGTGTGTGTGTGTGTGATTCCTACCATTAGATTCATTAGTCTTGTTTAATGTGCTCTAAACTTTGGGAACACTCTTGGTAACGTCTTTCCTATGACTTTAGGCACTATACAGGAGACAGGATGAAATCTACCTTTCTGTGGGATGCCTTAATTAGTGCACAACTGTAGGCAATCCAGAGAGGGGAAGATTCACAGCTGTAATATGCAGCTTCTAAAAGGAGATGGAAATGCACTCTCCCACTGCATATTGCATCAGCCATCCCTTCCAAGGTTTGGTAAACAAATGTGTAATCCCTCACCGAATGGATTCACAAACAATTGAAAACGAAACTGTGCACCCTTTTGGCTAAGACCAAGTGAGATTTCCATTTTCATTCTGGAAATTGAGGGTTGAGGGTTGAGAAATTCACGTATGCAATATAGAGAATTCCATATTTCATACAGGGAATTTACATGTATACATTTGTATTTGAAACACTGAGTTCTGTGCTTCACGTAGAAACATTTTGCCCTAGCCAACATGCTACCTACAGAGAATTCCATATTTAGAGATGGAATTCTCTCTAAAGAGAATTACAGATGAAGAATCTCTAATTAAGGGATATCAAGGTCAGCATCCCGCTATGGGACATGACTCATCAGTGCAGGGGCATTGAAGTCAGCTCATTTACTGTACAGAGGCCCTTTCAAAGTGGTTCTGTTTTCTTCCTGCTTCCACATGAGAACACGTGCCAGCTAACCCTATCACCTCAGCCCTGTGGGGATAGGAGCAGCAGAAGGATCATGCTAAGCCATTCACTGCAAAGCACTGATGTTTAAAAATTTTGTGAAGATTTGAGTGATGTTGGAAACTGGCAAATTCTGCAGGTTCAGTTCAGTTCAGTCGTGTCCTACTATTCATGAACCCATGGCCTTCAGTGTGCCATACCTCCCTGTATAGCATCAACTACAGGAGTGAGCTCAAACTGATCTCCATTGAGTCTGCGATGCCATCAAATCATCTCATCCTCTGTCATCCCATTCTCCTCCTGCCTTCAATCTTTCCCAGCATCAGTGTCTTCTCCAGTGAGTCAGTTCTTTACATAAGTTGGCCAAATTACTGGAGTTTCAAATCAGTCTTTACAAAGAATACTTAGGACTTCTCTCTTTTAAGATGGACTGGTTGGATCTCCTTGAAGTCCAAGAGATTCTCAAGGGTTTTCTTCAACACCACAGTTGGAGCATCAATGTTTCAGTGCTCAGCTTTCTTTATATTACAAATCTCACAATCATACCTGACTAGTGGAGAAACCATAGCCTTCATTAGATGGACCTTTGTTGACAAAGTAATGTCTCTGCTTTTTACTATGCTGTCTACATTGGTCATGTTTCCTTCAAAGGAAGAAATGTCTTCTAATTTCATGGCTGCAGTCGCCATCTGCAGTGATTTTGGAGCCCAAACAATTAAAGGCAGCTGCTTTTTCGCTTCTTTCCCCATTTATTTGTCATGAAGTGATGGGACAAGAGGCCATGATCTTCGTTTTCTGAATGATGAACTCTAAGCCAGAATTTTCACTCTCCTCTTTCACTTTCATCAAGAGGCTCTTTAGTTCTTTTTCACTTTCAGCGATAAGAGTGGTATGATCTTCACATCTGAGATTATTGATATTTCTCTCGGCAATCTTATCTCCAACTTGTGCTTAATCCAGCCCAGTGTTTCTCATGATGTATTCCGCATATAAGTTAAATGAACAGGGTGGCAATATACAGCCTTATCCTACTTGGAACCAGTCTGTTGTTCCATGTCCAGTTTTCACTGATGCTTCCTGATCTGCCGGCAGATATTCAGGAGGTATGTCAGGTGGTCTGGTATTCCCACCTCGTTCAGAATTTTCCACAATTTATTGTGATCCACACACTCAAAGGCTGTGGCATAGTCAATAAAGCAGAAATAGATGTTTTTCTAGAACTTTCTTGTTTTTTTGATGAGCCAGAGGATGTTGGTAATCTGATCTCTAGTCCCTCTGCCTTTTCTAAAGCCAGCTTGAACATCTGGAAGTCCATGATTCATGTATTGCTGAAGTCTGGTTGGAGAATTTTCAACATTACTTTACTCATGTGTCAGTTGAGTGTAAGCGAGTGGTAGTCTGAGCTTCTTTGGCATTGCCTTTCTTGGGCAATTCTACTCAACAGGCAGCATCAGCTTATGCTACAGAGCCATCAGGGTCCCAAACCTTACATAAAAGAAAGATGTGCCTGGTCCTGTGGCTGAAAGAGTACTGCTGCATTTGAGAAAGACAGAAAGCTCTTTGTAGGGGCTCTGCATACCCCATCTCTTTGCTTTGTAATCTGGGCCATTCTGTTTCTTGGCTGCTTTGCATCTCCCTCAATGGCCCTGAGTGCTCTCTTGCCGCCACTCTGACATCCTTGGGCTTGATTCCCTGGCTTCAAACTGCCAGCCAGGCCAGTTCTGGCAGTTCGCATGCAATTTTGGGCCAGTGAGTGCAGATACAGACACAGATACACCCAACACTAAAAGAAAATTTTCACAGATGCAGAACTACACCTTTACTTGTCCAGGAAAATGGACTTGGGTAAGGACCTCTCATTTTCTCTGGTGGTTTTCTTCCATTTACTTGTGAATCAAGTTAGTGTCCTCTTCTACCTATACTGTTTATTCTGGAAGGTTACAAAATGTTCGGACATGTCATGAGGAGGACTGACCTGCTCAGAGTTGGGTGAGCTGGAAGTGCTTGTGGTGAACAGCTGAATGAGTGGTGCTATTCTGTATTCCTCCATCGTATTGACTGGTTCACAGCGCCAGTCACACTGATATGATTCCATTCCATTCACTTTCCTTCCAGCAACCACACCAGAATAACATGGGGCTTCGGACTGCACTGACTTTAAGAACCCCATCTCAGCAAGGTCTCTCAAAATCATTGTTTGTCAATGTCATGCACTTATGGCAAGTCCAGTACCCACTCAGGCCCAAGACTTCTGAGAGAGGTGTCCCTGTGCCTGCTAATTGTGTAAGAGCCTGTTTGGAGATATTTTCACTCCCTCTCCCCCTATGGTTATCTCCCGGTAGCAGGGAAACGCCAAGTCGGGGCTTGCAAAAGGCCAAAGAGAATGTGACAGGACTGTGTCTGAAGCAATATCATGAAGAAGGTACATATGGATCCAAAGGACCTCTGCTGAAACAAGTCACTGAAAGTGAAGCCCAAAAGGTCAGGTGGCTTCCATTTTTGGCAACACCATAGTTTACTTCTACCCACACATACACAGAATCCCCACACAGATTACACCCTGGGGAGCCTGCCTGCCCTGGGCCCACAACTCATGGCTTCATTGTGCAGAAAGTGGCATTCCTCTCCCAAGAGGGCATGATTCCAGGCCAGGCCTCCCTAACTTTCTAAATGCCAAGGCTCTCTTTCTGTTGCCCTCATGAGGCTGTGGTAGATCTTCTTATAGCTCAGGATCCCTGCCAGGCTTTTAGCTTATGGAGTTCATGAACCATGAATTCAGCTAAAGTTTTGGCTGGGGGACAACCAGATGCCCGCTTAAATTCCAGTCTCCTTGTGAGTCTCATGGTGCACATTTCACTCAGGATTACCGTAACAAAATCAGAAATTGTCCTCCAGTGAGACTTTCCGAACCATCCCTCAAGTGCAGAGAGACAGTTTCCCTCTCTGCCATCCACAGCCAAGGATGAGATCCCAGAGAAAGAAAGGAATTTATGTCAGGATTTTTGACCAAGAAGTGTAACATCTTTGTGCCGACTGTTATTCCCTTCTCCCTAAGCCTGAAAACCTGAAGCCTCTGAACTGCTTTCGTGGGCATCAAAGTCTTCCACTATCCTAGGATCCCTTGATGCAAACAGCCCACCACCATTCAGTTCAACTTATTTCTGTCCCTCATTCACCTTACACTTTGTGACCCCATCAACTGAAGCATGCCAGGCTTACCTGTTCATCTATAGCTCCCAGAGCTTGCTCAAATACATCTCCATCAAGTGGTGATGCAATATCTCTCTTGCTAGTCTTTGAAAAATAGTGACGCCATCCAACCTTCTCATTTTTTGTCGTCCAATTCTCATTCTGTCATCAGTCTTTCCAAGTATCAGAGT
Source organism: Moschus berezovskii (assembly GCF_049115385.1). Lineage (NCBI taxonomy): Eukaryota > Metazoa > Chordata > Mammalia > Artiodactyla > Moschidae > Moschus > Moschus berezovskii. The sequence continues at coordinate 28,930,687 of NC_142489.1, read as the reverse complement.
GTTTTACAGTGTCTTTTCTTCACATCAAGTGGCCAAAATACTGAAGTTTCAGCTTCAGCATCTGTCCGAATACTCATTACCAATTTCTCTTAAGATTCACTTGTTTCTTCTACATGCAGTGCAAATCTCAATTGTCTTTTCCAATAGGATCTATCAAAATATCAGTTCTTTGGTAGTCAGCTTTAAGGTAAAAATCTCACATCCATACCTGACTGCTGGGAAACCCATAGCTTTGACTAGATGGACCTTTTGAGCAAAGTAATATCTCTCCTTTTAATATGCTGTCTATTTACGTCATAGCTTTTATGGCCGCAGTCACCATCTACAGTGATTTTGAAGTCCAAGATAGGAAAGTCTGTCATGGTTTCCACCCTTTCCCCATCTCTTTGCAGTGAAGAATTGGGACCAGATACCATGAACTTCAGTCATTGAATGTGCAGGTTGAAACCAAAATTTTCACTCTCCAATTTCACTTTCATTAAGAGATTTCTTAGTTTCTCTTCACTTTCTGCCATAATGGTGGTGTCGTCATATATCTGTGTTTGTTGCTATTTCCGCTGGCAAACTGGATCCTAACTTGTTCTTCATGCAGCTTGGCATTTCACACGACACAGTCTACAAAACTAAACAGGGTGACAATATGCAGCCTTGAGTGGCTACTTTCCCCAACTTTGGAACCAGTCCATTGTTCCCCGTCCATGATAACTGTTGTTTCATTATCTTCAAAGAAGTTTCTCAGGAGGCAGGTCAGGTGGTATGATATTCCCATCTCTTGAAGAATTTTCCACACTTTTTGTGTTCCACAAGCCATGTTTTGACATAGTCAATAAAGCAGGGGATGTTTTTCTGGAAATTGCTTGCTTTTTTGAGCATACAGTTGGTATGGAAAATTTGATCTCTGGTTCTTCTGCCTTTTGTAAATGCAGCTTGAACCTCTAGAAATTCTTTTACATACTGTTGAAAACTTCCTTGGAGAATTCCGTGCATTTCTTTTTGCTTTATGTGAAACGAGTGCAATTGTGTGTTAGTTCAAAGGAATGCGATGAAAAGTGATCATTTTCAGTCCTGTGGCCACTGCTGAGTTCTCCAAATTTGCCTTCATATTGAGTGCAGTACTTTCACAGCATCATATTTTAGGATTTGAAATATCTCAACTGGATAGCCATCACCTCCACCAGATTTGTTCTCACTAATGTTTCCTAAAGCCTTCTTGACTATGCATTCAAGGATACCTGGGTCTAGGTGAGTGATGATACCATCGTGCTTTTCAGCATTGAACATTTTCTTTGTGTAGTTCTTCTGTGTATTTTTGTCACCTTTTCTTATATTTCTGCTTGTCTTTCTTCCCTAATATGTGTGTCCTTTATTGTGTCCTTTATTGTGTAAAATGTTCCCCTACTATATTTAATTTTCTTGAGGAGATCTCTAGCCTTTCTTATTATATTGTTTTCCTCTATTTCTTGGCATAGATCAGTGAGAAAGATTTTCTTATAAACCAAAACTATTTTCAAAACTCTGCATTTAGGTGGGTGCAACTTTCCTGTTCTTGTTTTCCTTCCACCTCTCTCTCTCTCTCTCTCTCTTTTTGTTTCCTTTTCCTCAGCTGCTTTTAAGGCTTCTTCAGGTAACCATTTTTCCTTTTGCAGTTCTTTCTTCTGGGGATATTCTTCATGTCTTCATTTTGTACAATGTCACAAACTTCTGCACAAACTTCTCTCTCAGATCTAATTCCTTGAATCAATTTGCATTTGCAATTACAATCAAAAGATATTTTATTTAGATTATACTTGAATGATCAAGGGGTTTTCCCTACTTTCTTCAATATAAGAATGATTTTTTTCAACGTGTGTTGCTGATCTGAGCCACAGTCAACTCCCAGTATTGTATTGACTGACTGTATAGACTTCAGCAATACGTGAATTGTGAACTTCCATATGTTCAAGCTTCTTTTAGAAAAGACAGAGGAACCAGAGATCACATTTCCAACATCCGCTCAATCATCAAAAAAGCAAGAGCATTCCAGAAAATAAATCTATTTCTGTATTATTGACTATGCCAAAGCCTTTGACTGTGTGGATCACAATAAATTGTGGAAAATTCTGAAAGAGATGGGAATTGCAGACCACCTGACCTACCTCTTGAGAAACCTATATACAGGTCAGGAATCAACAGTTAGAACTGGACATGGAAAAACAGACTGGTTCCAAATAAGGAAAGGAGTGTGTCAGAGCTGTATATTTTCACCCTGCTTATTTAACTTATATTCAGAGTACATAATGAGAAACGCTGGGCTGGAAGAAGAAGCTGGAATCAAGATTGCTGGGAGAAATATCAATAACCTGAGGTATACAGATGACACCACCCAAATGGCAGAGGGCGAAGAGGAACTGAAAAGCCTCTTGATGAAAGTGAAAGAGGAGAGTGAAAAAGTTGGCTTAAAGTTCAACTTTCAGAGAACTAAGATCATGGCATTGTACCCATCACTTCATGGATCTGGATGGGGAAACAGTGGAAACAGTGTCAGGATTTACTTTGGCGGGCTTCAAAATCACTGAAGATGGTGATTATGGGCATAAAAGTAAAAGACATTTACTCCTAAGAAGGAAAGTGATGACTAACCTAGATATTATATTAAAAAGCAAAGACATCACTTTGCCAACAAAGGTCCATCTAGTCAAGGCTATTGTTTTTCCAGTGGTCATGTATGGATGTGAGAGTGAGATGGCGAAGAATGTTGAGTGCCAAAAAATTGATGCTTTTGAACTGTGGTTCTGGAGAAGACTCTGGAGAGTCCCTTGGACTGGGAGGAAATCCAGCCAGTCCTAAAGGAATGATTCTAAAGGAGATCAGTGTTTTGTGATCTTTGAAAGGATTGATGCTAAAGCTGAAACTCTAATACTTTGGCCATCTCATGCGAAGAGTTGACCCAATAGACAATACCCTGATGCTGGGAGGGATTGGGGGTAGGAGGAGAAGGGGATGATAGAGGATGAGATGGTTGGATGGCATCACCCACGAAATGGATATGAGTTTGAGTAACTCTAGGAGTTGGTGATTGACAGGGAGGCCTCTTGTGCTTCGGTTCATGGGGTGGCAAAGAGTTGGGCACGACTCAGCTACTGAACTGAACTGAACTGAACTGAAAGAGATTCACTATCCTCAACTTCATAGTATATTATCAGTTTGATTTCGGTATTGTTCATCTGATTATGTAAATATGTGGAGTCATGTCTCGTGTTGTTGGAAGAGGGTGTATCCAATGACAGTAACTTGTTTTGGCAAAACTGTGAGGTTTTGCCCTGGTTTATTTTGTACCCGAAGGCCAAACATGTCTGTTACTTTAGGTAGTTCTTAATTTCCTACTTTTCCATTCCAGTCCTGTATGTTGAAATTAGCATCTTACTGAATGGTTAGCCTTGAAAATAAGCAGAGATATTTCATTTTTATATTGCAATCAAGTACTGCAATTTACACTCTTTTTATTGATGAGGGTAGCTTCTTCCATTTCTTCTCTAGGGATTCTTGCCCACTTTAGAAGATAAAATGATCATTTGAATTAAATTTGTCCATTCCATTCATGAACAAATGGATTGCTGAAACTTTGATCTTCACACTTGTCATCTCCTGTTTGACCACCTAAATTTTACCTTTATCATGGACCTAATTTTGTAGCTTGCTATGAAATATCATTCTTTAGAGCACCAAACTTTACTTTTATTACCACTCACATCCACAATTCGGTGTTGTTTCTCCTATGGCTCCATCTCTTTATTTTCACTGGAGTTACTTCCTCACTGAGTTCTAGAAGTGGATAAGACACCTACCAACCTGGAGAGTTCATCTTTCAGTGTCCTATCTTTTTGGCTTTTCATATCGTTCATTGGGTTTTCTAAGCAAGGATACTTATGTGGTTTTCCATTCCCTTCTCCAGTTGACCACATTTTGCCAGAATTCTCCACCAGGTCCAATCCATCCTGGGTGGCCCTACCTGGCATATTTCATAGTTTCATTGAGGTAGACAAGGCTGTGATCCATTTGAACAGTTTGATTAGCTTTCTGTGATTGTGCTTTTCATTCTCTCTGCCCTCTGATGGATAAAGATAAGAGGATTATGAAAACATCCTGATGGAAGAAACAGACTGAGTGAGCCTCGGTCCTGCTCTGATATGTGGGGCCTTATTCAGTGAATCTTTAATTCAATTTTCTCTTAATGGGTGTGGCTGTGTTCAGGTCTCGTTGTTTGAACTGAGCCCAAATTGTCATATGGGAAACGAAAATACTTGGGACCTCCTTCAAAAGGATTTGAGCAAGCACTCTTGTATTCAGTTCCCGTGACTACTCTGCATCCCACACTCTGCTGGAGACTCCTGGACACTCACAAGCAAGTCTGGCTCACTCTTTTTTGGGGACACTGCTCCTTATTCTTGACTCCTCGTGCACGCAAGATTTTGTGTGCGCCCTCCAACAGTCTGTTTCACTCCTGTGGAAGTTGTATATTCAAACCCCACTGGCCTCCAAAGTCAAATTCCCTGCGGATCTCAGTCTCTTTGACGGATCCCCAGGTTGAGAAAACTGTAGGAGTCCTAGAACTTCCTTAAATGTACAAAACTTTCTTTGGAATAATCATCCTTCAGCTTGTGCTTTGTGTGTTGGGCGGCTTTATGTTAGCTTGTAAGGTGACATCCTCTGAGAGAGTTTATGTCACAAACTGCATGACCAGGTCTGTAGCAGCCAGAGCCTCTCTTCCCTGTCAGGGCATTGCTGACCCATGCCTCTTCAGGAGACACTCAATCACTCAAATGCAGTTCTGACTCTGTCTCTGTGTGGTCTCTGGGTATAGGTGCACAAAATATTTTATTGAGCACTTGAGGCATCGCTGGTATTTATTGATTCTAAATGCAAATTCACTGCTCCTACATTCTTGTTAGTTTTCCTTTGCCCTTGGACATCTGTTGTTGTTGTTGTTGTTTGTGGGACCCAACATTCTCCTGTCAAAGGTCCTTCAGAAACAAACTGTAATTTTGGACTTCTCACAGGGAAACTTTGTTTCACACTGTTCTTCTTTCCCATCTTCGCTCCCTCATGGGCACACACTACCAAAGGGGGAAATGCCTCCATCCCACATCTGCACTTTCTTCACCTTTCTGAGCTTTCAGATAGGCAGGAAGTACCTGGACAGGGCCAAGGTCACCCTGTGTTTTCTTGGATGTGTGTGGTTTCACAATTAAGAATTTTACCTTTACATGTCATTCATCTCACATGATGCTATTGTTGATCACTCATAAAGAGAGAGTGTGCTACGTGATTGGCTGATCCGAGGCAGCACTCTCCCAGGGCCTTCCTCTAATTTGGAAAATTTTTGCAGTGCAGTAGATTTTCTTTCTGTTTCTCTTTCTTTCAGTTTCTACTTTTTTCTGAAGGACCTTCACCTCTTTATACTCTTATTTCCAGTTATAGCCGTGTCCACCATTTCCACAGGCCAGCCCACTTCCCCCAGACTGAAGGGTCCACAGGCTATAATTTCAAAGCCCCACACCACTGGAGTTATACTGGATGACTCTTCAAGTGTTCCACATCCTCTTCCTGCTACAAACACACATGACCACAGCAGAAACTATGAGATTCTTCATGTCTCTTGATGTAAACCCAGATTTATGAACGCACAGTACTGAGTTGTAACTGGTCATCTTTTCCTCAGTCTTGTCTTGAGCAGGAAGGACCACCTCAGAGATGCATGAACCAATCTCTCCCAGTCTGTGGATGCCTGGTGCCTCTTTCCGCTTGCTCCATATCGCGTGGTCTGTGATTTTCATCTCTGTGTCAGCTGTGCTTGGATGCACATCCACACAGGAAAACACACAAACACAGGAAACAAGCCTACGTGGCTAGACACACACAAATGTGCAAGGTACATTGAAACATAGGCAAACAGGGCACATAGGTGTTTCTGCAACTGAAGAACCAGTGCTTCATATGAAATATAGAGATTTCCTTTTTTTATATAGGAAAATATCCATTCTGAACTCAAATATGAAGTGTACAGAAGTCCAAATTCCATGACGGAGTCTTCCCCTCCATGTTTTGATACAGTAAATGCAAGCCATTTCCCACTTCATGGAATCCATTCTTTCTTTTGGGCTATGCTTTGAGAAATAAAACTAACTCTCTACTCCATGAAGAAACAGTGGTGCCCATATTTTCACTTGTGCAGTAGAAATAGTTCCAATTTCATACTGGTTTTCCATGTCTTCAAAAAGCAGTGCTAAGATTTTCATGTGTGAAATTTCTAGAACTTCACACTTAATAGTAGAGAACCACCACACAGATTCATATATGAGGTGTAAACTAGTCTACATTTCACATTAAAAACAAAACAAACAAAAAGAAAAAAAACAGCTTCCAGATTTTCTTAAAATGAAGAAAAAAAATGCAGTATATCATGGAGTAAAACAAGCATCACCATATTTGCACGTAAAAATGTAGGTAATTCTCCATTTAAGTTCAATTCAGTCCAGTCTCTAAGTCATGTTCAACTTTTGCGACCCCATGAACTGCAGCTTGTCTTGTTTCCCTGTCAATCACCAACTCCCAGAGATTACTCAAACTCATGTCCATCGAGTCGGTGACGCCATTTAACCACCTCATCTTCTATCATTCTCTTCCCTTATTGCCTTCAATGTTTCCCAGGATCAGGGTCTTTTCCAATGAGTCAGTTCTTTGCATCAGGGCTCCGGATTATTGGAGTTTGTGCTTCAGCATCGGTGCTTCCAATGTATATTCAGGACTGATTTCCTTTAGCCTCCTTGCAGTCCAAGAGACTCTCAAGGGTCTTCACCAATACCTCATTTTAAAGGCATCAATTCTTCCATGCTCAGCTGTCTTTACAGTCTAAATTTCACATCCGTACATTACTGCAGGAGAAACCATCACTTTTGACCAGGTGGACCTTCGCTGGCAAAGCAATGTCTCTGCTTTTCAATAGGCTGCGTAGGTAGTTCATAGCTATTAATCCAAGTACCAAGCGCTTTTAATTTTATGGCTGCAGTCACAATCTTCAATTATTTTGGAGCCCCCCAAAATAAAGTCTATCAGTACTTCCATTGTTTCTATACCCATATTTTAAACAGGGATGGGACCATATGACATGATCTTAGTTTTCTGAATGTTGAATATTAATTCAAAAATTTCACTCTCCTCTTTAATTTTCATCAAGTGGTTCTTTATATCTACTTAATTTTTGCCATAAGAGTGATTTCATTTGAGGCTGTTGATATTTCTTGCAGCAATCTTTATTCATGCCTGTGCTTCATAAAGTCTGGCATTTAGCATGTTGTACACTACGTGTGAACTATGGATGGAGGTTTGTGATATTCTACAGGAGACAGGAACCAAGACCATCCCCAAGAAAATGAAAAGCAAAAAAGCAAAACAGCTGTCTGAGAAAACCTTACAATGTTCTGTGAAAAAAAAAAAAAGAAGCCAAAAGCAAAGGAGAAATGGAAAGATTTATCCATTTGATTGCTGAGGTGCAAAGAATATCAAGGAGAGTTAAGAAAGCCTTCCTGAGTGATCAATGTAAAGAAATAGATAGGAAAAATTGAATGAGAAAGACGAGAGCCCCTTTAAGTAAATTTGAGATATCAAGGGACTATTACATGCAAAGAAGGGCTCAATAAAGAACCAAAATATTATAGACCTAATGAAGCAGAAACTATCAAGAAGAGCTTCAACAAATACTCAGAACTGTTCAGAAAAGATCTTTCAGTTCAGTTCAGTTCAGTCTCTCAGTCGTGTCCGACTCTCCGCGACCCCATGAATCACAGCACCCCAGGCCTCCCTGTCCATCACAAACTCCCAGAGTTCACTCAAAATTCACAATGATGTGATCACTTACGCTCACATATGGACAGACATCCTGGAATGGGAATTCAAGTGGGCTTTAAGAAATATCACTATGAACAAAGCCAGTGGAAGTGACAGAATTTCAGTTCAGGTATTTCAAATCCTAAAAGATGATGCTGTGAAAATGTTGCACTCCACAGGTCAGAAAACTGGGAAAATTCAGCAGTGATCACAGGATTGGACATGATCAGCTTTCATTCCAATCCCAAAGAAATGCAACGCCAAAGAATGCTCCAAACTACCGCACAATTCCACTCATCTCACACGCTAGAAAATAATGTTCAATATTCTCCAAGCCAGGATTCAAAAGTGGGTGAACCGTGTACTTCCAGAAGTTCAAGGCGGTTTTAGAAAAGGGAGAGGAACCAGAGATCAAACAGCTAACATCTGCTGGATCATCGAAAAAGCAAGAGAGTTCCAGAAAAACATTTCTTTCTTCTTTATTTCCTATGCAAAAACCTTTGACTGTGTGGATCTCAATAAATTATGGAAAATTCTGAAAGAGATCAGAATACCAGACCACCTAACTTGTCCCTTGAGAAACTTGTTTGCAGGTCAGGAATCAATAGATAGTACTGGACATGGAACAACATCTTGGTTCCAAATAGGAAAATGAATATGTCAAGGCTGTACTTTCACCCTCCTTATTGAACTTTTATGCAGAGTACATCATGAGATACGCTGGGCTGAAGGAAGCACAAACTGGAATCAAGATTGCTGGGAGAAATATCAACAACCCAGATATGCAGGTGACACCACAATTATGACAGAAAGTGAAGAACAACTAAAGAGTTTCTTGATTAACATAATGAGGAGAATGAAAACTTTGGCTTAAATTTCAACTTTTATCAACTCAAATTATGGCCTCCAGTCTCATCACTTGTGGCAAATTGGTGGGGAAAGAGTGGCTGCCAATATATATATATATATATTTTTTCCCCCCCAGGAGGAGGCTCCAAAATCACTGCAGATGGTGATTGTAGCCATGAAATGAAAAATGCTTACTCTTTGGAAGGAAAGCTATGATCAACCTAGACAGCATAAATAAAAAGCAGAGACCTGATTTGCCAATAAATTCTGTTTAGTCAAGCTATCGTTTTTCCAGTAGTCACGTATGGATGTGTTTTTCAGACTATAAAGAAAACTGAGTGCCAAGAATTGATGCTTTTGAACCATGGTGTTGGAGAAGACTCTTGAGTGTCCATTGGACTGCAAGGATATCCAACCAGCCAATCCTAAAGGAGATCAGTCCTGGATGTTCATTGGAATGACTGATGTTGAAGTTGAAACTCCAATACTTTGGCCACCCGATGCAAACAACTGACTCAATGGAAAAGATCCTCACGCTGTGAAAGATTGAGGGTAGGAAGAGAAAGGGATGACAGAGAATGAGGTGGTTGGAGAGTATCACCGATTCAATGGACATGAGTTTGGGTATACTCAAGGGGTTGATAACGGACAAGCAGGTCTGGCGTTCTGCAGTTCATGGGGTCACAAATAGTCTGACACGACTGAACGACTGAAGTGATTATTACATACAATTTAAATAAGCACGGTGACAATATGGACAGCACGATGTGGGTGAAGCTGTCCTGCTTCCAGACCACGATATCTTGGCACCTGTAGGGGCTCTCAGTCTCCTTCACGCTGAAGCACAGTCTTTTGTCAAAGGGCTGGTCTCGCCTGTCCTTGATGAACTTCCTTTTGCCGGCTGTTACACCCCTGACAAACGTCTGCAAGGTGGTGGTCCCGATGGCCATCAGCGTGTCCATGAAGAGGGAGTTGCCTTTCCTGTTCACCGTCAGCCCCATATTCATGTTCAAATTCAAGGGCCGGACACCTGTGTCACAAGCCGGTGTATCAGGGGCTAGTGCCCCATCTGCGCCTGCTCAGCCCCTGGACCCAGGAGGGCCCCGATCAGATTCTGGAACGATCCCTCCGGGGCCGGGGAGTTCTCCCGTCTCTGCTCCACAGTGTCTGACTTCTCAGGGCTTTCATCCTGGAAGCCGTCCACCCCACTCCTGCTCTTGATGGGGCACTTGGGCGCTGACTGGCCGAGTCCATGTTGATGCCTGCCAGGCCGGGTCCATGTTGTTTTGGGGTCCAGGCCCTGAGAGGGGATCTTCGGAACATCAGGCTGGCAGCAAACAGCAGGCTACTCTTGGCCTCATACCCCTTGCCACCAACTAGTGCTCTGGAGGCGGCCTTGAGAAGCTGCTCTTGCTGCATCTGGAGATCTGCTTCTGGGCATGGTTTGGGGAGGTCTGGTTACTTCTTTTGAAATTGCCCTACTTCTGCATCTTGCTGTGGCACCATTTAAGGTCATGAATGTGATACTTGCAGTACACCAGGTGCTGCTCAAGAGGCCCTGAGCAACCCTATATATCCCCCTCCCCATGGGGCCACACACTTATTCTTTTTTGAAAGAGTTAAAAAATCTTTGTTTCATTCAGCCCATTACAGATTGTTCAGTTTACATATATATTGGAAACTACAGAACAAAAAAAGTGGGCCCCACAGATGCAAAAATACTGCAATGACCAAGCCAAGTAAAGACAGATTTGCACTCTGTAAGCTCTCTGTGAGGCCGGGAGGTGGTCGGTTCGAAGTAGAAAATTCAAAAGTGTACAAAAATACGGTTTTGATTTCATTTCGCTCCATACATTCAATATGATTACGAGCTCAGAAGCCTGCCGGGGGGACAGGCTTCTGGAATCGTCCCCACCCCTGGCGGCAATGCAGATGTTTAGGTACACAGGGCACTCTTGGACAGCATCCACTACTTGGTATATTGTGGAGACGTGAAAGCTGAGACCAAGAATATGAAATGTCGATATAATATGGCAGTTCTCTTAAAAAGGAGGTTCTGCATTTAACAGTGTGCCAACAGAGTTTTAACTTATTAAATAAAATATATTCTAAGTGAACCTAAAAATTACATTTTATACACATAAAAATGCATCTTATTTGTGGTGTAAGCACGCGGCCCGGCTCCCAGAGTGCCCGGCGGGGCGATGGTTTCGGCTGCCGGCTCCGCGCGGGTCGGGGCATGCTCGTCCGACATGGGGGGGGGTTGGTGAGCGCGAAGCCCAGTAGGCTAGGGTCGCCACCGCGGCAAGGCGCCCCCTGCACCAAGCCCAGGGCGGGCCGAGCCCAGAGCATGGGGACCCCGGTCGCCTTTGTCCGCCCGGCCTGGGGAAGGCCATGCTCAAGGAGTGGCCCCACGTCTAAGGGCCGGCGAGGGGCGGCGACCACAGGACCTGAAGACAGAGTGCTCCCCGAAACCCGCCTCCGCACCATGCCTGCCCCTAGTAGGCTAGTGACCTTATTCTGGCTGCACCTTCAAAACTGGTCCCTGGCCGCATTTGATTCTCCACCTGGTGAGCCCACTTCGTATTTGTGGCCATCGTTTAAGACGCAGCAGGAAGGGAGCCAGGTGGAGACCTGGCCTCTAGCTCCTGCTTCTGTCTCTTCCCCCAGCTCTGCCTTCCAGGGACACGGCCGCCCTCCAGGAGAGGAGGCCCAAGCAGGAGGCGGTAGGTACAGGAATTGAACGGCAAGCCACGTCCGAGAAGTTTTCAGTGTAAGAGACCTGTCGGGGGAACTGGTTCCCATTTCCCCACATTCTGCTGCTCCAAGAAACTGCAGCCGCTGCACCTTACCTTGGACAAGGGGTATCCCTTAAGGCCACCCCTCCTGACCCTGAACGTGGAGTAGCTCCTCTCGGCCCTCCTGTGCCCGCCCAGCCACCGCCTATTGGATGTGGGTTTGCTCCTCTCAGCCGCCGGCCCTGGCCTCAGGTTTGCGGTAGCTCCTCAGGGCCATGTCTCTTTGCGTGGTCGGATGCTTCGGGGCCGGCGTCTCTTGAGTCTGCACCACCAGGTAGGTATTGCGAGGGGGCATCAGAGGGCAGACACACTGAAATCATAATCACAGAAACTAGTCAATCTGATCACACAAGGACCATAGCCAAATGTGGTCCACTGGAGAAGGGAATGGCAAACCACTTCAGTATACTTGCTTTGAGAACCCCATGAACAGTATCAAAAGGCAAAATAATAGGATATACTGAATAAGGAAATCCCCAGGTCGGTGGGTGCCCAGTATGCTACTGGAGATCAGTGGAGAAGTAACTCTAGAAGGAATGAAGGGATGGAGCAAAAGCAAAACCAATACCCAGTTGTGGATGTGACCGGTGATAGAAGCAAGGTCCGATGCTGTAAGAGCAATATTGCATCGGAACCTGGAATGTTAGGTCCATGAATCAAGGCAAATTGGAAGTGGTCAAACAGGAGATGGAAAGAGTGAACATAGACATTCTAGGAATCAGTGAATTAAAATGGACTGGAATGGGTGAATTTAACTCAGATGACCATTAAATCTACTACTGTGAGCAGGAATCCCTTAGAAGAAATGGAGTAGCCATCATGGTTAACAAAAGAGTCCGAAATGCAGTACTTGGATGTAATCTTAAAAACGACAGAATGATTTCTGTTCGTTTCCAAGGCAAACCATTCAATATTACAGTAATCCAGGCCTATGCCCCAACCAGTAACACTGAAGAAGCCGAAGTTGAACGGTTCTATGAAGACCTACAAGACCTTTTAGAACTAACAACCAAAAAAGATGTGCTTTTCATTATAGGGGACTGGAATTCAAAAGTAGGAAGTCAAGAAACACCTGGAGTAACAGGCAAATTTGGCCTTGGAGCACGGAATGAAGCAGGGCAAAGGCTAATAGATTTTGTCAAGAGAACGCACTGGTCTTAGCAAACACCCTCTTCCAACAAAACAAGAGAAGACTCTACACATGGACATCACCAGATGGTCAACACCGAAATCAGATTGATTATATTCTTTGCAGCCAAAGATGGCTAACTCTATACAGTTAGCAAAAACAAGACCAGGAGCTGACTGTGGCTCACATCATGAACTCCTTATTGCCAAATTCAGACAGAAATAGAAGAAAGTAGGGAAAAGCTCTAGACCATTCAGATATGACCAAAATCAAATCCCTTATGATTATACAGTAGAAGTGAGAAATAGATTTAAGGGACTAGATCTGATAGATAGAGTTCCTGAGGAACTATGGACAGAGGTTCGTGACATTGTACAGGAGACAGGAACCATCCCCATGGAAAAGAAATGTAAAAAAAGCAAAATGCCTATCGGAGGAGGTCTCACAATTAGTTGTGAATGGAAGAGAAGTGAAAAGCAAAGGAGCAAAGGAAAGGTATAAGCATCTGAATGCAGAGTTCCAAAGAATAACAAGGAGAGATATGAAAGCCTTCCTCAGTGATCAAAGCAAAGGAGAGGAAGAGGAAAACAACAGAATAGGAAAAGCAAGAGACCTTTTCAAGAAAATTAGAGGTATCAAGGGAATGTTTCATGCAAAAATGGGCTTGATAAAGGACAGAAATTTTATGCACCTAACAGAAGCAGAAGATATTAAGAGAAGGTGGCAAGGATACACAGAAGAACTGTACATAAAAGATCTTCACAATGAAGATAAACACGATGGCGTGATCACTCACCTGAAGCCAGACATCTTAGAATGTGAAGGCAAGCGGGCCTTAGAGAGCATCACTATGAACAAAGCTAGTAGAGGTGATGGAATTCCAGTTGAGCTATTTCAAATCTTGAAAGATGATGCTGTGAAAGTGCTGCACTCAATAAGCCAACAAATTTGGAAAATCAGCAGTGCCCACAGGACTGGAAAAGATCACTCTTCATTCCAATCCTAAAGAAAGGCAATGACAAAAAATGCTCAAACGACCGCACAATTGCACTCATCTCACAAGCTAGTACAATCATGCTCAGAATTCCCCAAGCCAGGCTTCAGCAATATGTGAACCGTGAACTCCCAGATGTTCAAGCAGGTGTTAGGAAAGGCAGAGGCACCAGAGATCAGATTGTTAACATCCACTGGATCATGGAGAAAGCAAGAGAGTTTCAGAAAAACATCTATTTCTGCTTCATTGACTATACCAAAGCCTTTGACTGTGTGGATCACAATAAACTGTGGAAAATTCTGAAAGAGATGGGAATCCCAGACCACCTGACCTGTCTCTTGAGAAACTTGTATGCAGGTTAGGAAGCAACAGTCAGACCTGTACATGGAACAACAGACTGGTTCCAATAGGAAAAGGAGTACGTCAAGGCTGTATATTATCACCCTGCTTATTTAACTTGTATGCAGAATACATCATGAGGAACGCTGGGCTGGAAGAAGCACAGGCTGGAATCAAGATTGCTGGGAGAAATATCAATAACCTCAGATATGCAGATGTCACCACCCTTATGGCAGAAAGTGAAGAGGAACACAAAATCCTCTTGATGAAAGTGAAAGAGGAGAGTGAAAAGGTTGGCTTGAAGCTCAACATTCAGAAAACAAAGATCATGGTATCTGGTCCCATCACTTCATGTGAAATAGATGGGAAAACAGTGGAAGCAATGTCAGACTTTATTTTTTTGGGCTCCAAAATCACTGCAGATGCTGATTGGAACCATGAAATTAAAAGACTCTTACTCCTTGGAAGGAAAGTTATGACCAACCTTGAAAGTATATTAAAAAGCAGAGACATCACTTTGCCAACTAAGATCCGTCTAGTCAAGGCTATGGTTTTACCCGTGGTCATGTATGGATGTGAAAGTTGGACGGTGAAGAAAGCTGATCGCCGAAGAATTGATGCTTTCGAACTGTGGTGTTGGAGAAGATTCTTGAGAGTCCCTTTTACTTCAAGGAGATCCAACAAGTCCATTCTAAAGGAGATCAATCCTTGGTGGTCATTGGAAGGACTGATGCTAAAGCTGAAACTGTAATACTTTGGCCACCTCATGAGACGAGTTGACCCACTGGAAAAGACTCTGATGTTGGGAAAGGTTGGGGGATGGAGGAGAAGGGGACGACAGAGAATGAGATGGCTGGATGGCATCACCGACTCTCTGTACATGAGTTTGAGTGTACTCTGGGAGTTGGTGATGGACAGGGAGGCCTGGCGTGCTGTGATTCATGAGGTCGCGGAGAGTCGGACACGACTGAGCGACTGAACTGAACTGAAGTGAATCTACTTGATAGAGGTTATTTGTATTTCTTCCAGCAGTATTAATTCAAGCTTGTGAATCATCCGGATTGGCATTTCGCAACTTTTACACTGTATAGAGCTTAATTAAACAGGGTGGCAATATGCAGCCTTGGAACAATCTTTTCCTGATTTGGAAGCAACCTATCGTCCCATATCCTGTTGCTTCATTTCCTGGGTATAGATTTCTCAAGAGGTAGGTCAGGTGATCTTGTTTTCCCACCACTTTATTATTATCATTATTAGTTAACAATTTGTTGTGATCCCCACAGTCACAGGCTTTGGCATAACAATGAAGCAGAAGTAGAGGTTTTGGTTTTTCTTGTTTTTGGAGAGCTCTTGCTTTTCTGATGATTCCCATGGATGTTGGCAATTTGATCTTTCTTTCCCTACTTTTGTCTAAATCCAGCTTGAACATGTGGAAGTTCATTGTTCATGTACTGTTGAATCTGGAAGGGAGAATTTTGAGCATTACTTTTCCAGCATTTGACATGAGGGCAAATGTGTGGTAATGTGAACATTCTTTGGGATTGGACTGAAAACTGAACTTTTCCAGTCTTGGGGCAATTGCTGAGTTTTTCAAATTTGCCGGCATATTGAGAGTAGCACTTTCACAGAATCATCTTTTAGCCTGTGAAATAACTTAACTGGAATTCCATCAGCTCCACTAGTTTTCTCCATATGATACTTCATAAGGATTCAGTTCAGTTCAGTTCACTTCAGTCGCTCAGTCGTGTCTGACTCTCTGCGACCCCATGAATCACAGCACGCCAGGCCTCCCTGTCCATCACCAACTCCCGGAGTTCACTCAAACTCATGTCCAAAGAGTCGGCAATTCCATCCAACCATTTCATTCTCTGTCGTCCTCTTCTCCTCCAGCCCCCAAACTTTCCTAGCATCAGAGTCTTTAAGAGTGAGTCAACTCGTCCCATGAGGTGGCCAAAGTATTGCAGTTTCAGCTGTATCATCAGTCCTTCCAATGAACACCCAGGATTGATCTCCCTTAGAACAGACTTGTTGGATCTCCTTGCAGTACAAGGGACTCTCAAGAGTCCTCTCCAGCACCACAGTTCAAAAGCATCAATTTTTCGGTGATCAGCTTTCTTCACTGTCCAACTCCCACATCCATTCATAACCACGGGAAAAACCATAGCTTTGACTAGACAGACCTTTGTTGACAAAGTAATGTCTCTGCTTTTTAATATACTATCAAGGTTGGTCATAACTTTCCTTCCAAGGAGTAAGTGTCTTTTAATTTCATGGCTACAATCTTACTTGACTACATATTCCAAGATGTCTGAGTCTAGGTGAATGATCTCACCATCGAGGTTATCTGGGTATTGAAGATCCTGTTTGTATAGTTTTTCTGTGTATTCTTGACACCTCATTTTGATATATTCTGCTTCTATTAGGTCCATACCATGTCTGGTCTTTATTTTGACCATCTTGGCATGAAATGTTCCTTTTTTATCTTTAATTATCTTGAAGAGATCTCTTCTTTTCCATTCCAATTTTCCCCTCTATTTCTTTGCATCTTTCACTGAGGTAGACTTTCTTATCTCTCCTTCCTCTTCTTTGGAACTCTGCACACACGAATATATCTGTCCTTTTCTCCTTTGTTTTAGCTTCTCTTCGTTTCTCAGCAATTTGTAAGGTATATCCAGACACCCATTTTGCCTTCTTGCATTTCTTTTTCTTGAGGATGGTCTTGATCACTGCCCTTTGTACAATTTCACAAACCTCTGTCCGTAGATATACAGGAACTCTATCAGATCTAATCCCTTGGATCTATTTGTCACTTTCCCTGTCTAATCATAAGGGATATGATTTAGGTCCTACCTGAATAGGCTAGTGGTTTCCCTACTATTTTAAATTTAAATCTGAATTTGGCAATAAGGAGTTCATGATGTGAACCACAATAGATCCCAGTCATTTTTGCTGACTGTATATAGTTTCTCCATCTTTGGCTGCAGAGAAAAGAATCAATCTGGTTTCAGTTATGACCATCCGGTTATGTCCATGTATAGAGTCTTGCCTTGTGTTGCTGGAAATGAGTGCTTTCTGTGAGCAATGTGTTCCCTTGGCAAAGCTCTGTTTCTTTTGACTGGCTATATTTTGTCCTCCAAAGTCAAATTTGCCTGTTACACCAGGTATCTCTCGATTTCCTACTTTTGCATTCCATTCCCCTCTGATAAAAAGGATATCTTTTATGGGTGTCAGTTCTAGAAGTTCCTGTAGGTCTTCACAAAGCTGTGGACCTAACCTTCCAGGTTCCTATGCAATATTACTCTTTACAGCATCAGAATTCATTTCATCACGAGTCACATCTGCAACTGGGTTCTGCTTGTACTGTGGCTCCCTACCTTCATTCTTCCTTTCGTTTCCTCTCCACTGATCTGTCATAGCAGATTTGTCAAAGACCAACCTTGGGAGTTCCTCTTTCTGTATGCTATATTTTGGATTACATGCTGCTCATGGGTTTCTCAAGGCCGAAATACTGAAGCGGTTTTCCATTCCCTTCTCCAAGGACCATATTTTGTCAGAACCCTTCAATATGACCCATCCATCTTCGGTGGCCCTATATGCCTGGCTCATAATTTCATTCAGTTAGACAAGGCTATGGACCAGGTGATCAGTTTGGACAGTTTTCTGTGGTTATGATTTTCATTCTGTCTTCCCTCTGATAGATAAAGATAAGAGGCTTGTGGAAGCTTCCTGATGGGAGAGACTAACTGAGGGGAAAACTGGTTCTTATTCAGATGGACAGGTCCATGTTCAGTTGAGTTCAGTTTTGTGTCTCAGTCATGCTCAAATCTTTGCATCCCCATAAACTACAGCATGTCAGTCTTCCTTATCCTTCACTAACTCACTGAGTTTACTCAAACTCATGTCCAATGATTCGGTATGCTCTCCAGTTATAATCTGTTGCCCCTCCTCCTCCCACATTGTACCTTTCCCAGCATCACGGTCTTTTCCAATGAGTCAGTTCTTCACATCAGCTGGCCAAAGTATTGGAGTTTCACCTTTAGCCCCAGTCCTTGCAAGGAATATTCAGGACTGATATCCTTTAGGATAGTCTGGTTGGATTTCTCCTAGCCATCCAAGAGACTCTCAAGAGACTTCTCCAACATCACATTTCAAAAGCATTAATTTTCCTGCTCAGCTTTCTTTATAGTCCAACTCTCACATCCATACATAATTTCTGGATAAACAACAGCTTTAACTAGATGCAAATTTCATGTAAAATCACTACACCAAATTTTCATATCTGAAATAAGTAGAGTTCGTCGCTTCTAAGACAGTATGTATCCTGGTTTTCTTGTGTGAAAGAACAAAAATTCCACCTTTCCATGTCCAAAATTCCTCAGCAGTTTTCCATACGTCAAATATAGAGAATTCATTACCTTATATCAGAGACTCTGCTTACAAATTTAAATATGCGAGCTATACAGTATTCCCTACTTCAGTTAGAAACATCTACATCTAGATGATGAAATATAAAATACAGAATGCTATGCTTTGGGCAGTTTTCTTAGTTTATTTATTTTTAACTTAGGGATAATTATTTTACAGAATTTTGTTTTCTATTAAACCTTAGCTTTCACTTGAGAATACCGTACTTCATGCAAGAAAATATGTGCCTTGATTTTTATACATGAAATAACGTGTATTCCTCAATTTATGTAAGATTTTCTAGTACCCACATTTTATGCATGAGTTCCACATATTCTGTCTATCATGCTGGAAAGTCTAAAACCAGATTTTTAAAAGGGAAATAAAAACAATTACATATTTCATGTAACAAAAAGTGTGCTCAGATTTAGGTCTTGGAAATACTGAGAATTTCATGTTTAATGTAGGAAACGGACACACAGATTTTCTAATGATATATTTACAGAATTTCAGAGCACCATGTAGTAAAATCTGCATTCAGAAATTCATAAGTGAACTCCATGTTTCACGGAGGTAAAAATGGCATCCAGATTTCCATATGCGAAATATGCAGATCTTATATTTCATGTGGGAACATCACAACCTAGAAATCCAGATTTCACTCTAGTGATTTACCTGTTTCCTGTAGAAATATTGGCACCCAGATTTTCAAAAGTAAATATAGATTTTTTTTCATATATCATGTAGGGATATCTTCACCCAGCCTTTCAAAATTTAATATCAGTTCAGTTCAGTCGCTCAGTCGTGTCCGACTCTCTGCGACCCCATGAACCACAACACGCCAGGCCTCCCTGTCCATCACCAACTCCCGGAGTACACTCAAACTCATGTCCACAGAGTCGGTGATGCCATCCAGCCATCTCAATCTCCGTCGTCCCCTTCTCCTCCCGCCCCCAACCTTTCCCAGCATCAGAGTCTTTTCCAGTGAGTCAACTCGTCGCATGAGGTGGCCAAAGTATTGCAGTTTCAGCTTTAGCATCAGTCCCTCCAATGAGCATCCAGGATTGATCTCCTTTAGAATGGACTGGTTGGATCTCCTTGCAGTATAAGGGAATCTCAAGAGTCTTTTCCAACACCACAGTTCAAAAGCATTGATTCTTCGGCTATCAGCTTTCTTCACAGTCCAACTGTCACATCCATACATGACCACGGGAAAAACCATTGCCTTGACTAGACGGACATTGGTTGGCAAAGTAATGTCTCTGCTTTTTAAAATACTATCAAAGAGAATACTAAATTTAAGTAGGGAATTATGTGGCCACATTTTCTTACAGGAAACATAGACGCATGTACATTGCCTGTTTGGCACAGATCTAAACGAATCATGGAATATTGCAAAAATTATGTATGAAAATCTGACACAAATTTTCTTATGTGAATAACTGAGAATTCATATTCCATATTTGATTCTTGTCCCAAGTTTTTCAAATGCAAAATATAAAGTATTCCATATTTCACGGAAGAAGGTCTTTCTTCAAATTCTCTTTGCTGAAATAAAAAGAAATTCATAGCTCAAGCGATTTTTCTATATGATACATAAAATTCCATATTTATTATAGGGAAATAGATTCCTGATGTTAAACACACACTATTCCCTATTTCTTGAAGGAATGTTAGCACACAGATTTTCAAATGATAAATATAAAAAATTCCACTACTCAAGTTGAAAATCGGTGACGGTACTTTAAGACGTGAAATAGAGACTTTCATATTCCCTGAATAGAACTCTGCATTCAGAATTTCATAACTGTAATATTAAAAATTGGATATTTCATTCTACAAAATCTTCATATGTGATACACCAATACTTTTCATGTTGGAAACTTGGTCCCCAGATTTTCAAATATGAATTATAGAGACTTTCATAATTCATGTCCTAAAACCTGCACCTAGATTTTCATATGAGAAACTGAGAATTTCCTCTTTGCTGAAGAACTGTCTGCTGTCAAACTTCGACACAAGAAACAGAAAATTCGACAGTGTGCCCATAATCATATGTGAAATATATCACATAAGGACAAGCATACTCTGACTTTCACATTTGAAATGGAAATAGTCCATATTATATGTAAACATATTTTCAGTAAAATTTGGATGCCTGAGTAATTGAATCCCTCATAGTTTAAGAAGTAAAATATCCAACCAGACTTTCATAAAAGAAATAGAGAGACGTCCATCATTCATAAAGAAGCATGTAATTTTTCTAAAGGCATATACAGAATTCCATATTCAGGTTCGAAAATCTCCTCCTTATTGACAAATGTGAGACCGAGTTGTTGCTATTTTTCAGTTGATCTGTCATATCCAACTCTGCAACACCGTGGACAGCAGTACTCCAGGGTTCCCTGACCTTCCGTGTCTCCAACACTTTGCACAGACTCATGTTTGTTGAATCGAGATATTACCATCTCTTGAAGAATTTTCCACAATTTACTGTGATCCAGAGAGTCAAAGGCTTTGGCATAGTCAATAAAGCATAAATAGATGTTTTCTGGAACTCTCTTGTAGTTTCAGAGATCCAGCGGATGTTTACAATTTGATCTCTGATTCCTTTGCCCTTTTCCAAAACCAGCTTGAATATCTGGAAGTTCATGGTTCACATATTGTTGAAGCCTGCCTTGGAGAAATTTGAGCATTATTTTACCAGCACGTGAGATGAAGCTCTTTGTTTAGTAATCTGAGTATTCTTTGGCATTGCTTTTCGTTGCGATTGGAATGAAAACTGACCTTTTCCATTCCTTGGCCATTGTGGAGTTTTCCAAATTTGTTGGAGCAGAGAGTTGTGGCTGTGTGGCACCGGAGCAGTCAGCAGTCAAGAGATATCCCACACCCAATGTAAGGAGCAGAGGTTGTGTTTTGCTGTAGGAGCAGGGAAGAGATACTCCCCGTCCAAAGGAAAAAAAAACCCAGTAAGATGGTAGGTGCAGAGAGAGGGCATTTGAGGGCAGAAAGACTGAAACCACCATCATAGGAAGCTAACAAATCCATCACATGGACCACCACCTTGTCTAACTCAGTGAAACTAAGACATGCTGTATAGGGCCACACATGAGAGGCAAACATACATATCCACTGGGAAACAACCTAGCTTTGCCTATATGCACCTTTGTTGACAAAGTGATATCTCTGTTTCTCAGTACATTGTGTTTAGGTTTGTCATAGCTTTTCTTCCTGGGAGCAAGAGTCTTATATTTTCATGGCTGTAATCTGTCCCCAGTCATTTTGGAGCCTATTCACTGTCTGTCACTGCTTTCATTTTTAAACTTTCTATTTGCAAAATTCTGCCTTTAGCCTTTGTTCTACATCAGTTTGTACCCCAAGTCCAAACTTGCCTGTTACTCCACGTATCGCTTGATTTCCTGTTTTTACGTCACAGTTAGCTATGATGAAACAGACATCCCTTTTTGGTGTTAATTTTATAAAATCTTGGAGGTTTTCCTAAATCTATTAAAGTTCCCTGGTAGCTTTGATGATAAAGAATTGAAATAAAGAAACTTGCATTCTTCATTTACAAAAATCTACACCAACATTTTCATACAAAATTAGGGAATTCCACATTAGCAGTAGGAAATATAACCATCCTGCATTTCAAATGTGAATTATAGAGAATTCCAACTTTCAAATAGAACTGACACCTAGATTTTCATATGTGAAATTTAGAGAATCATATAGGAAAATATACACCAAGATACTTATATATGAAATATAGACAATTTATATTTTGTTTGAAAATATTGCCCTTGATTTTCATATTTGAAATACAGGAATTCGATATTTCAAGTGGTAAAGCAACACCTGGACAATCAATAAATACAAAAATTTCGTATTACATGGAAGAAATTTATGTATCTAGATTTCATTTATTCATAATTTTTAGTATTTATTTATTTATTTACGGCTGCATTGTCTTCATTACTGTGCAGAAAGTTTCTCTACTTGCAGCAGTTGGGGACTACTCTTCATTGCAATGAGCTAGCTTCTCATGGCAGTGTCTCCTCTTCCAGCGCACAAGCTCTAGGGCTCTCAGGTTCAGCACTTGGGGGCACACAGGTTTATCTACTTTGCTAGTATGTGTGATCTCCTCAGACCAAGGATCAAACCCATGTCCCCTTCATTGACAGGCAAATTCTTAAGCCACTGGATCACTGGTGAAGACCAACAGGCTTTTTTTTTTTGGTACATTTTAAAAAACTTATTTATTAAATTGGGGGCTAATTGTAGTATTGAGTGGGTTTTCCATACATTGACATGAATCAGCCATGTGTTTACAATTGTTCTTCATGTGAACATTCCTTCCACCCCACTCCCATCCCAAACCTCCAGGTCATCCCAGTGCACCAGCCCTGAACACCTTGTCTCATGTATCGAACCCGGACTGGTGATCTGTTTCACATATAATCATATACATGTTTCAATGATATTCTCTCAAATAAACCCACTCTCACCTTCTCCCACAGAGTCCTAAAGACTGTTCTATACATTTGTGTCTCTATTGCCGTCTCATCTATACTGTCATTGATATCATATTTTGAAATTTCGTTATATGCATTAGTGTAACGTAGTGGTGTTTTTTGTTCTGATTTACTTCTATTTCTGTAACAGGCTTCAGTTTCATCTACCTCTTTAGAACTGATTCAAATTAAATCTTTTTAATGACTGAATAATATTCCTTTGTGTATATGTACCAAAGATTTCTTATCCATTCTTCTGCCGGTGGACATCTAGGTTGCTTCCATTTCCTGGCAATTATAAACAGTGCTGTGATGACCATTGGGGTACACGTGTCTCTTTCAGTTCTTGTTTCCTTGGTGTGTATGTCAGGCAGTGGGATCGGTAGGTCATATGGCAGTACTGTTCCCAATTTTTTACCTAATCTCCACAATGTTCTCCATGGTGCCTATACTAGTTTGCTGATCCACCAACAGTGTAAGAGGGTTCTCCTTTCTCCACACCACTCCAGAATTTCTTTCGTGTAGACTTTAAGGTAGCATCCATTCTGACCAGGATGAGGTGTTACCTCTTTGCTGGTGTCATTCTTTTACACTTGGATTACCAGCTTTCCTAGCGCCACTTGTTTAAGAGACTTTTTCTTTTTTTTTCCATTGTAGATACTTGCCTCCCTTTTCAAAGAGAAGTTGTCCATAGGTGTGTGGCTTCATTCCTGGGCTTTCTATTTGTTCCAATGATCTATATTTTATCTTTGTGCCAGTACCATAATGTCTTGATGATTACAGCTTTGTAGTATAGCCTGAAATCAAGCAGGTTCATTCTTCCAGGTCCATTCTTCCTTCTCAAGATTGCCTTGGTTATTCGAGGTTTTTGTTATTTCCATACAAATTGTGACATTATTTGTTTATAGTTCTATGAAAAATACCTTTGGTAGCTTGATAGGGATTGCATTGAATCTATAGATTGCTTTAGGTGGTATACTCATTTTCACTATTCTGATACTTCCAATCCATAAACATGGTATATTTCTCAATCTATTTATGTCCTCTTTGATTTCTTTCACCAGTGGGTTTTTTTTTTTTTTAGTTTTATATATATATATATATATATGTCTTTTGTTTCTTTAGGTAGATTTATTTCTAAGTATTTTATTCTTTTTATTTCAATGGTGAATAAGAATGTTTCCTAAATTTGTCTTTCTGTTTTCTAATGTTAGTAAGTAGGTATGCAGAGAATTTCTGGGTGTTAATTTTACATCCTGCAACTTTACTATATTTATTGTTTCAGTTTAGTTCAGTTCAGTTCAGTCGCTCACTCGTGTCTGACTCCTTGGGTTCCCGTGAATCACAGCACTCCAGGCCTCCCTGTCCAACACCAACTCCCGGAGTTCACTCAAGCTCATGTCCATCGAGTCGGTGATGCCATCCATCCATCTCATTCTCTGTCCTTCCCTTCTCCTCCCGCTCCCAATTCTTCCCAGCATCAGAGTCTTTTCCCTTGAGTCAACTGGTCGCATGAGTTGGCCAAAGTATTGGAATTTCAGCTTTAGAATCAGTCCTTCCAATGAACACCCAGGATTGATCTCCTTTAGAATGGATGGTTGGATCTCCTTGCTGTCCAAGGGACTATCATCACTAGTCATTTTCTGGTGGAGTCTTTATTGTTTTCTATGTAGAGGATCATGATATCGGCCAAGACTCACAGTTTTAATTCTTCTTTTCCAAAAGAGATTCCATTTATTTCCTCTTCCTCTCTGATTGCCTGGTTAAAACTTCTAAATCTGTGTTTAATAGTAGCAGTGGGAGTGGGCATTTTTGTCTTCTTCCTGACTTTAGGGGGACTGCTTTCAATTTTTCACCATTGAGGATCATCTTTGCTGTTTGTTTGTCATATATAACTTTTATTATATTGAGGTATGTTCCTTCTATTCCTTCTTTCTGGAGTTTTTTTTTGTTTTGTTTTTTGTTTTTTTTTTTTGTCATAAATGAATGTTGAATTTTGTCGACGACCTTCTCTATATCTATTGAGATAATCATATGCGTTTTATCATTCAATTTGTTAGCGTGGTGTATTACTTTGATTGACGTGCAGATATTAAAGAATCCTTGGATCCCTGAGATAAAGCCCACTTGATCTTTTTAAAATGCTGTTGGATTCTGTTTGTTAAGATTTTGTTAAGGATTTTTGCATCTATGTCCATCAGTGTTATTGGAGTGTAGTTTTCTTTTTTTGTGGCATATTTGTCTGGTTTTGGGGTCAGGGTGACAGTGGCCTCATAGAATGACTTTGGAAATTTCACTAACTCTGCAAATTTCCTGAAGAATTTGAGTAGAATCAGTGTTCAGTTCAGTTCAGTTCATTCGCTCAGTCGTGTTCGACTCTTTGTGACAAAATGAATCACAGCACGCTAGGCCTCCCTGTCCATCACCAACTCTCGGAGTTCACTCAAACTCACCTCCATTAAGTGGGTGATGCCATTCAGAAATCTCATATTTTTCATCCCC
The DNA here is from genome assembly GCF_049115385.1 of Moschus berezovskii. Taxonomy (NCBI): domain Eukaryota; kingdom Metazoa; phylum Chordata; class Mammalia; order Artiodactyla; family Moschidae; genus Moschus; species Moschus berezovskii. Next base: position 28,905,298 of record NC_142489.1, on the reverse strand, counting down.
TTTTCCTTGGCCCCCAATCCCTCCCAGCATCAGAGTATTTTCCAGTGAGTCAACTCTTCGCATGAGGTGGCCAAACTACTAGAGTTTCAGCTTTAAGATCAGTCCTTCCAAAGCACACCCAGGACTGATCTCCTTTAGAATGGACTAGTTGGATTTCCTTACAGTACAAGGGACTCTCAAGAGTCTTCTCCAACACCACAGTTCAAAAGCATCAATTCTTCAGCCATCAGCTTTCTTCACAGTCTAATTCTCACATCCATACATGACCACTTGAAAAAACATAGTCTTGACTAGACAGACCTTGGATGGCAAAGTACTCTCCCTGCTTTTTAATATGCTATCTAGGTACGTCATAACTTTGCTCCCAAGGAGTAAACATTTTTTAATTTTATGGCCGCAATCAGCATCCGCAGTGATTTTGAAGCCCAAAAAATGAAGTCCGACACTGTTTCCACTGTTTCCCCATCTCTTTCCCATGAAGTGATGGAACCAGATGCCATGATCTTCGTTTTCTGAATGTTGAGGTTCAAGTCAACTTTTTCACTCTTCTCTTTCACTTTCATTAAGATGCTTTTGAGTTCCTCTTCACTTTCTGCCATAAGTGTGGTGTCATCTGCACATCTGAGGTTGTTGATATTTCTCCTGGCAATCTTGATTCCAGTTTGTGCTTCTTCCAGCTTAGCGTTCCTCAGGATGTACTCTGCATATAACGTCAATAAGCAAGGTGACAATATACAACTTTGACGTACTCCTTTTCCTATTTGGAACCAGTCTGTTTTTCCATGTCCAATTCTAACTGTTGCTTCCTGACCTGTATACCGATTTCTCAAGAGGCAGGTCAGGTGGTCTGGTATTCCTATCTCTTTCAGGATTTTCCAGTTTGTTGTGATCCACAGAGTCAAAGGCTTTGGCATAGTCAATGAAAAATAAGTGTTAGCTCTTGTCAATTTTTTTTTTCTTTTTTTTTAAGAATTCAGCTCTGAAACCACCTGGTTCTGGGCTTTTGTTTGCTGGAAGAATTATGACTACAGTTTATATTTCCGTGCTTGTGACATGTCTGTTAAGTGTTTCTATTTCCTCCTGCTTCAGTTTTGGAAAGTTATACTGCACTAAGAGTTTGTTCATTTCTTCACAGTTGTACATTTTATTGGCATATAGTTACTGATAGTAGTCTCTTATGATCCTTTGTATTTCTGTATTGTTTGCTATAGTTTCTCCAGTTTCATTTCTAATTTTGTTGATTGATTTTTCTTCCTTTGTTTCTTGATGACTGTGGATAATGTTTTTTTTTTTTTTTCAATTTTATTTTTCGTCTCATTGAACCAGCTTTTATATTTGTTGATTTCTGCTGTGTTCTCGTTTGTTTCTTTTGAATTTGCTTCTCTCCTAATTTTTATAATTTCTTTCCTTCTACTAGCCATGGCATTTTTCATTTCCTTCTCCAGGTGAGGAAACATCCCTGTTTATTTTGTTACCCTAACCTTGTGGGGCCAGGTGCAGCGGGAGAATAAATCAAAACCATCCTTTGTAGAATCCTGATACCCAAGCCAAGATTTAATAGACTAGTTCTGGAAGACAGAGAGCCTGATGAACTATGAATGTAGGTTCGTGACATTGTACAGGACAGAGATCAACACCATCCCCAAGATAAAGAAATTTCAAAAATTTAAATGCATGTGGGGAGCGTTTACAAATAGTTGTGAAAAGACGGGAAGTAAAAAGCAAAGGTGAAAAGGAAATGTATATCCATTTGAATGCAGAGTTGCAAAGAATTGCTGGGAGAGATAAGAAAGTCTTCCTCAGGGATCAATGCAAAGAAGGAGAGGTAAATAATAGAATGGGAAAGACTAGAGATCTCTCCAAGCAAATTAGAGAATCCAAGGAAATATTTCATGAAAAGATGGGCTAAATAAAAGACAGAAATGGTAGAGACCCATCAGAAGCAGAAGATAATAAGAGGTGGCAAGAATACACAGAACTGTATAAAAAAGATATTGGAAATTGAAGTCAAGTGGGTCTCAGTAAGCATCACTATGATCAAAGCTACTGGATGCGATGGAATTCCAGTTGAGCTATTTCAAATCCTGAAAGATGATGCTGTGAAAGTTCTACATTCAGCATGCAAGCAGATATGGAAAACCCAGCCATGGCCACAGGACTGTAAAAAGTCAGTTTTCATTCCAATCTCAAAGAGAGTCAATGCCAAATAATGCTGCCTTCTATGGGGGGGAGGGGTATCAAAGAATCACCCCAAGCACATTATTTGGTGACTGAACCACAAAACTCATCTCATTTTAAAAGCCTTTCCAAATTTCCACAGGATGTGTTTTCATCCATGCACAGACCCTTAAATGACACCTTTCAGGCAGTGATGCCAGTATCCACACTACCCACTCTTCTTACATTTTGTGGAGCCATCTGTGGCCAACAATTTTAGAATGAAAAGTATTAGTGTCATTTATGAGTAGCAACACCCTCATTATAAACAATGCAATGTCGCTGGAGGTTTGCTCCATTCTTCCTGCCCTCAGGCTTCTCTCGTTAAGAATAGTACTCCAGTCTCACCCAATTGGCTGAAATTGCATCTGTTCACCTAGTCCTTAGGGATGCCACAACAAAATGGGTTCTCAAAAATATATGCACATTCACAGATTCCTATGCTCTGGCTAATGCCCGCCCCCTGCCCCCCCCACCCCCACCCCGCGGTAAATGGATTTCACCTGCTCACTGCTCCTTTCTCCTGGGGACTCACACACACTGCTGCCACAATCACTAATACTCACACAAGATTCCTACTAAAGACAGGTAATTGCTTCCTTAATTAATTTATTCTTGGTTCCTTGGAATCAATAGATATCACTGACTCTGGTCAGTGAAATCACTCCAACTCTCAGAAAACTCAACAGCGGACACTTCAACAAAAAATTCTTTCATATTTTCAATGCAAAAGACTTTGCTTATTGAATGCCATAGCAAGCTTCTTAAAGAGATACTCCTAAATGTGATTCCAGAAATGGATAAAAAAGAAGCTCTTTGTCCTCATCTTGCTAAACTCTCACACCCTGAGTCTTCTTCCTCATATAGAAATTCTTCTATTCTCCCCAGATTCCACGTTGGGTATTTTTCAGGCAAGAATCAAGTTTTTTTACTCTAAGACAATGTTCTAATTTGTCCTATGATTCTACTTCCCCAGTCTGCTATAATTTTAGAATCACTTCACTACGCACTACTTGGGTGCAACCTCAAAAATGACAGAATGACCTTAGTTCATTTCCAAGGCAAACCATTCAAAATCACAGTAATGCTAGTCTCTGCCCTGAATTCTGATCCTGAAGATGTTCAGATTCATCAGGTCTGTGAAGACCAATAACACCTCCTTGAATTAACAGCAAGTGAAAGATGTCCTTATCATCATAAGGGATTGGAATGCAAAAGGACAAAGTCAAGAGATATCTGGAATAGCAGGAAAGTTTGGCCTTGGAATAAAAGATGAAGCAGAACAAAGACTAATCAAACTGTCAAGAAAATGTAGTGGTCAAAGCAAAGATCCTTTGACAACCACACAAGAGATGGCTTTACACATGGACATCACCAAATGGTGCCTAATGGTATCAGCCTGACTATATAATCAGAGGGAGAAGTGTATAAGTTCAGGGGAAAAAAAAATCTGGAGCCCACTATGGATCAGATCATCAGTAACAATCTGCCATATTCAGAAGGTCAGGTGCACAACTACTAGGCCAGCCAGGGACTAGAAAATCAAATCCTCTATGAATATGCAGTGCAGGTGGCAAAGAGATTCCAGGGTTTATATCTAGTAAACAGAGCACCTCAAAAACTAGGGAAGGAGGTGCAAAATATTGTACAGCAAACAGTGAGTGAAACAATGCCAAAGAAAAAGAAAAGCATGGAGGAGGATGTACAAATAGCTGAGGAAAGAAGAGCAGCAGAAAGCAAGTGGAAAAGGCAAAAGTACCCAAACAAAGTTCAGATTTCCAGAGAAGAGAAAGGAGATGTAAAGCACTCCTGCAGTACACAATGCAAAGATATATAAGAAATCAAAAGAAGCGGAAAGACTAAAAAAAAATCTCTTAAAAATGGGCTCAGTAAAGGACAGAAAATTGAAAGGCCTAAAAGAAGGAAAAGAGATCAAGACAAGATGGAAAGCATTCAAAGAACTTTAGGACAAAAAGATCTTACTGCCCCAGATAACCAGGACACTGTGATGAATCCCACAGAGCCAGCCATTCTTGAATGTGAAGTCAAGTGGGCCTTACAAAGCACTGCTGTCAACAAAGCTAATGTAGGTGATGGAATTCTGTCAGTGCTGCATAAAATTCCAAATATTTATGCTATGAAAGTGTGACATTCATTATGTCAGCAAATGTGGAAAATTTAGCAGTGGTCACAGAACTAGAAAAAGGAAAATCTTACCCCAGTCCGCAAGAAAGACAGTACTAACGAATGATAAAAACCACTGCACAACTTCACTTGTCTTCCAAGCAGGCAAAGTTATGCTCAAAATCCACTAAGCTTCTCTTCATCATTCCATGAATTGAGGAACTCCAGATGTTCAAGCTGGGTCAGACATATCAGAGGTATAAGAGTTGAAATGGTCACCATTTGCTGGATTTTAGAAGTCATAGAAGTACTAAATTTCGTTGATCACTCTCAGCAAACTTGGAAACTCAGCAGTGGCGACAGGAATGGAAATGGTCAACATTCATTTCAATTCCAAAGAAAGCCAGTGCCAAAGAATGCAGAAACTACCACACAAATGCACCCATCTCACACGCTAGTAAAGCAATGTTTAAAATTCTCTTAGCCAAGCTTCAGCAATATGTAAACCATGAACTTCTAGATGTTCAAGCTGGTTTTAGAAGAGGTAGAGGAATCAGAGATCAAATTGCTAATATCTGCTTGTTCATCAAAAAAGAAAGAGACTTCCATAGAAACATCTATTTCTTCTTTATTGATTATACCAAAGCTTCTGACTGCCTGGATCACAATAAACTATGGAAAATTCCAAAGGGAATGGGAATACGAGGCCACCTGATCTGCCCCTTGAGAAATCTGTATGAGGGTCAGGAAGCAACATGTTAGAACGGACATGAACAACAGTCTGCTTCCAAATAGGAAACGGGGTACATCAAGGCTGTATGTTGTCACCCTACTTATTTAACTTATATGAAGAGTACATCATGTGAAATGCTTGGCTAGAGGAAGCACAAGATGGAAGCAAGATTGCTGGGACATATTTCACTAACCTCAGATATGTACATGACACCACCCTTTTGACAGAAAGTGAAGAAGAAGTAAAAGAGCCTCTTGATGAAAGTGAAAGAGGAGAGTGAAAAAGTTGGCTTAAAGCTAAACATTCTGAAAACTAAGATCATGGCACCCGGTCCTATCACTCCATGGCAAATAGAAAGGGAAAAATGGAAGTCATTGACGTATTTTATCTTTTTGGGCTCTAAAATCACTCCAGATGGTGACTTTGGCCATCAAATTAGAAAACAAATATTTCTTGTCAGAAAAGCTATGAGAAATCGAGACATGTGTGAAAAAGAAAAGATACCAGTTCGCTCACAAACTTTGGTATAGTCAAGTCTATGGTCTTTGCGGTATTCACATAGAGTTGATTGAGCAGGACCACAAAAGTGGCAGAATCCTGAAGAATTGATGCTTTTGAATTGTGGTATTGGAGAAGATTCTTGAGAGTTCCTTGGACAGCAAGGGGATGAAATTAGTCAATCGTCAAGGAAATCAGCCCAAAATAACCATTGGATGAACTGCTAGTGAAGTTGAAGCTCTAATACTTTGTCTATCTGATGCAAACAACCAACTCATTGGAAAAGACCCTGATAATGAGAAGTACTGAAGGTAGAAGGAGAAGGGTGTGACAAGAATGAGTGTGTTGGATGGCATCACTGCCAATGCAATAGATATGAACTTGGGCAAGCTCTGGGAGATGATAGTGCCTATTGAGGCTTGCCTGATGCAGTCCATGACATCACAAGGAGTCAGATATGACTTCCCACTAAACAACAAAAGGGAGCGTCCTAATTGCACTTTCATCTTTATCTCTCAAAATTTTCCAGCAGCACCTATAAAGGATAATATATTCTCTCCATTGTATATTGTTGCATCCGTTGTCATAGATTAGGTAAGCATTTGGACAAGAGATTATTTCAGGGTCTTCTATCTGTTCCATTGGGCTGTATTCCTTTTTTTTTTTTTTTTTGGAAGTTTCATGCTGTGTGGATGACTACAACTTTGAATTACAGACTGAAAACAGGAAACCTGATTCCTCCAGATCTGCTTATTTTTCTCATGATAGCATGGCTATTCAAGGTCTTTTACATTTCCCAACAAGTTGTAAAAAAAAATTTATCTAGTTCTGTGAAAAATGTCATTGGCAATTTCAAAGCAATTGCTTTGAATATGTAAACTGCTTTTTGTCGCACAGCCATTTTCATAGTATTGATTCTCCAAGTCAAAGAGAATGTTATACTTATTCATTTATTTTGTCGCCCTTGATTTATTTCCTCCATGTCTTATTCAATTCAGCACACAAATCTTTTCCCAGGTTTACTTTCGGGAATTTTATTCTTCTTGCAGTGGTGACTGGGATTCCTTTCTTAATTTGTTTTTGATGTCAGTTTATAGGAATGCCAGAGATTGCTGTGTTAATTTTATAGCCAGGCACTTCCCTGAATTCATGAAGTACTGCTAGCAATTATCTGGTTGTATGGTAGGATTCTCTGTGCATAGTATCATATCATCTGCAAACAGGGACAGTTTTACCTCTTATTTTCCTTTTCATTTGAAACTTTTTTTCCTTCTTCTTCCTATTCTCTGATTGAAGTAGCTAGGTGTCCCAAGACTGTGTTGAGTAACCATGGTGAATAAGAAGCATCTTTCTTGTATTCATGAATTAGGGGTCATGGTTTCAGAATTTTACTATAGAGAACACTGTTTGTGGTGAGTTTATCCTTAAATGGCCTTTATTATGTTAAAGAAGATTCCCTTTATTCCCTCCTCCTCTACAGGTTTAATCATAACTAGGTGTTAAATTTTGTCAAAAGCTTTTTCTGAATCTATATCCTAAACAGATTCAACACCTCTCCTTGGAATACTTAGGTATCTTTCGGTTTGTTTGTTTGTTTTTCTTCCTTTGGCCACATGTCCTGACGCTGGGAATGATTGAAGGTAAAGGAGAAGTGGGTAGCCAGTGATGGGATGGTTAGATAACATCACTGATTCTATGGACGGAAATCTGAACAAATTGTGGTAAATAGTGAAGGGAAGCCTGTCAGGCTAAAGTCCATGGGGTGACAAAGAGCCAGAGCTGACTTAATGACTGAATAACAGCAAATGTTCTCCTTATGTTCTTGACAGGAGTAGCTTTTTTTTTTTTTACTACTTCATTTTCTATCCCACCTCACCCTATCTGGATTCTACTTATGTTACATCGGCTCCTTATCATGTTGAGATTCAGCCACATTTTGCTGTTTTTATTGCTACCCACATGGCCCAACATTTGTGTGATTTTAAACTCCACATGTTTCAGTGGTTTCCTAACCACCAGCATCCTGATATTTTCCTGACACACTGATGTTTCATTCTATTCTGTTCATCTCGGTGTCACACTGTGTGCATATGCCAATTTTCTATTTCCCTTGATTTTTCTTTGCTGTTAATGTATATGAGACATTCTTTTAAATTACTAATGAAGATTTTTTTTCTTTGTTTTGTACATTCTTATGTGATGACTATTCCATATTGACCTGTTTGATGTTCTTTGATATAATATGTTCTCCAGTTGAAATAAACAGTCAAATCATATGACTATTTCTGTTTATGATTTACTCACCGCTGTTCAGGATTAGAGGCCTCTGTTTGAAAAATATAGCCTAAATAATGAAACAAACAAGAAATAAAACTTAAATATGTAAATCTTAATAAAGTCTAGATTTGAAAAGAAAATTATCTCCAATAAAGGAGTATATTGTTTGCAAGTTAAAACTTCCAACTTTGTCTATTCATCCCTAGATCAGCCAAAAAATATCATCAGCTTCTGTGAAAAGCATATTTTAAAATGATGATTAAGGCAAATGGCAGACGAAACAATGGACAACAAATTAATCTGAAACATATGCAAGCAACTCCTACAGCTCAATTCCAGAAAAATAAATGACCCAATCAGAAATTGGGCCAAAGAACTGAGATTACTTTTCTCCAAAGGAGACATACAGATGTCTAACAAACATATGATGATGCTCATTATCAGAGATGCAAATCAAAACCACAATAAGGTTCCATACCAGTCAAATTGACTTCTATCCAAAAGTCTACAAGCAATAAATTCTGGAGAGGTTGCAGAGAAAAGGGAAACCTCTTACACTGTTGGTGGAATGCAAGCTAGTACAGCAACTATGGAGAACAGTGTGGGGATTCCTTAAAAAATAAAACTGCAATAGGACTGCCATGTGACCCAGATTACACTGCCTGGCATACACTCCGAGGAAACAAGAATTGAAAGAGACAGGTGTACGCCAATCTCCATTGCATCACTGTTTATCATAGGCAGGGTATGCAAGCATCCTAGATGTCCATTCGTTGAAGACGAATGGATAAGAAAGCTGTGATGAATATACACATTGGAATATTCACTTCAGTTCAGTTCAGTCTCTCAGTAGTGTCCGACTCGAGCACCCCATGAGTCTCAGCATGCCAGGCATCCCTGTCCATCACCAACTCCCAGAGTTTACACACACTCATGTCCATCGAGTCGGTGATGCCATCCATCCGTCTCATCCTGTCATCCCCTTCTCCTCCTACCCCCAATCTCTCCTAGCATCAGGGTGTTTTGCAATGAGCCAACTCTTCACAGTATGTACCCAAAACATTGACCCAGATTCATCATCAGTCCTTTCAACAAGCACCCAGAACTGATCTCCTATAGGATGGACTGGTTGCATCTCCTTGAAATCCAAGGGACTCTCAAGAATCTTCTCCAACAACAAAGTTCAAAAGCATCAATTCTTTGGTGTTCAGCTTTCTGCAAGTTCAACTCTCACATCCATACCTGACCACTGATAAAACCAGAGCTTTGACTGGACGGACCTTTGTTGTCATATTAATGTCTCTGTTTTTTTATATTCTGTCTAGGATGATCATCACTTTCCTTTCAAGGAGTAAGAGTCTTAATTTCATGCTACAATCGCCATCTACAGTGATTTTGGAAACCAAAAAAATAAAGTCTGACTGTTTCCCCATCTATTTCCCATGAAGTGATGGGACCAGATGCCATGATCTTAGTTATTTGAATGTTGAGCTTTAAGCCAACTTTTTCACTCTCCTCTTTCACTTACATAAAGAGGCTTTTTAGTTCCTCTTCACTTTCTGCCATAAGCGTGATGTCATCTGCATATCTGAGGTTATTGATATTTCTACCGGGAATCGTGATCCAAGATTGTGCTTTCAGACCAGCGTTTATCATGATGTACTCTGAAGAATTTAAATAAGTAGGCTGACAATATATAGCCTTGATGTACTCTTTTTCGTATTTGGAACCAGTCTATTGTTCCAGTAGAAGAATATTACTCAGCCATTAAAATCAGGTCTAAAGAGTGGCTGAAACCAGAGCCTTACTTAGAGAATGAAATAAGCCAGAAAGAAAAACACCAATAGCGTATACTAATGCATATTTGTGGACTTTAGAAATATGGTAATGGTAACCCTGTATGCGAGACAGCAAAAGAGACACAGACGTAAAAAACAGTCTTAGGACACTGTGGGAGAGGACGAGGGAGAGATGATATGGGAGAATGACATTGAAACATGTAAAATATCACATGTGAAAGAAATTCCCAGTCCATGTTCGATGCATGATACTGGGTGCTCACGGCTGGTGCACTGAGGTGACCCAGAGGGATGGGATGGGAAGAGAGGTAGGAGGGAGTTTAAGGATGGGGAACACATGTACACACATGGGAGATTCATGTCAATACCTGGCAAAAACAATACACTACTTTAAAGTAAAAAAAAAAAAAAAGAGAGAAAAGAAAACTGCAAATAAAAAAGGATTAGAACATATAAAAGCAAACAAACAAAACGAAATTCAGAATTCTACATCAGGAGAACTAAATAACAACAGACAGGGGCATTTCCACTTTAGAGAAATTGTGGTTAGAGTAAAATTATCTTTCACTTTCCTTTTCTTGGTGAATGGTATTTGCTCTTCTGTAGTGGGAATGTTTTCATCAGTATCCCTTAAATCAGAGTCCATAATTGCTCTTCCATTGACTTATTGCTGAGGATTTCAAGGAGAAATGGAAAGAGGGAACAAAGATATATCAGAAGGAGTACAGAATCTAATATTAAGTGTAGAACAAATTGCACCACTTTGTATATAAATTTTTCAAAAGTTTTTCTCACTTTGAATTAAGCCATTTGTTTCCAAGTCACTCACTGTTTAAGTTTTACCCATGGAAATGGGATCTTCTCCTCTCACACGAGGAGGCTTTCATGTGACCAAAGGAAATTATTTTCAGACTAGGGAACTTTTTAAAGAGATTAGCGGCCAGGGCTTGTAGAGCTTGAAGGGTGCCTAATGAAAGAGACCTGGGTGGGGCACTATAAAAGACAGATAGTCTGGACACAGTCTCCCCAGCTTGCCACGCTTCATCTCTCTTTAAAAATTGGTCTTTTTACTTACCGTACCCCTGAAATAGAGGCTACCTCTGATCTTTGGACCACTACAGATGGGAAGAAAGCCTGCTAAGGAGCAGAATAACCAAGTGGTTGGTATTGAAAATACCTAAATGTGAAAGAGCTTAACAGTTCCAAGGAAATGGTTTGATTATGAAGATTATGAGAAAAATAAAAATTAGAAGACAGAGCTTTGCAGGCCCACATTCATTCCACAGTTCCACCTCAAACAGTTTACATTTTATCTACTCTATGCAACATAATCTGAGGAAGAAATTGTTAAAATTTAGAGTTTGGCGGCTGCTAATCTGAAAATATCTTAGGTATTTAGAAGACATAGACATATAAGGGAAGTTGTTTTTTCAAGTCCAGAAAGTTATTAGTACGAGGTTTCCTCAGGAACTCTCCACTTGATGAAATTGTAGTACATTCTCAAGCTACTGTTATTCTTACATTTCCCTAAGGTTGAACAAGGGACTACAGCAAGCAACCTGATACTCTGTGCAATCCACTATTATCAGTATCATCATTTTCCATATTTCCATTGTATTGTTCTCATCAGCAGTAGGAGAAGGCAATGAAAACCCACTGCAGTACTCTTGCCTGGAAAATCCCATAGACAGAGGTGCCTGGTAGTCTGTAACCCATGCGGTCGCGAAGAGTCGACATGATTGAGCGAGTTCCATTTCGCTCTTCACTTTCATACATTGGAAAAGGAAATGGTAACCCACTCCAGTGTTCTTGCCTGGAAAATCCCTGGGATGGAGTTGCCTGGTAGTTTGCCATCTATGGGGTCACACAGATTCGGACTCGACTAAAGTGACTTAGCAGCAGTAGCTCTAGTGCAACTGTTTCTGATCATGTTCAGTTTTGACAGATAAATTTCTTTTATTTATTATTCTAGAGATATAAAAATCTAGCTGTGAATCTCCTTGATGAATGTCTTAACTATGAGCAATATTAAAGTTATCTGTCATGCTTGTGGCCCTATCTATGGCTATTCATCAGAAAGTGTCTTTCTAAATTCCATATGTATATGTTAGTATACTGTATTTTGAACACTGATATATGTTTATTTGTGAGTTTGAGTGAACTCTTGGAGGTGGTGATAGGCAGGGAGTCCTGGTGTGCTGTGATTCATGAGGACACGACTGAGCGACTGAACTGAACTGAAGGTATCTGGATGCTCAGAAGAAGATGGAGATGATGTTAGGAAGATGAAAGGATGGCCACTACACAGACATATTTGAAAGTGTCAGAAACAAAAGGCTAGACCACTGGTTGCTATAGTAAAACAAAAGGGAATGGCCAATGAGGTCATCAGTAATCCTGTCATGAGACAAAGGAAGAAGTTAAAAATGTATGATTTAGATTTGGGATCAAGCAGGATCATTACCTGTAGGCAGTATATGCAATGAGGGAAGAGACTTAATGAGAACTACATGGGAAGAATAGGGGTTTACTCATATCTATGACAAATGAACTAATTGCAAGGTTTGCTAACACTTCATCAGAGTTTCCCCACACTATCTTGTCACACAGCCAACTCATGGCCTATTTTCTCGTGGTTTTTCTTTTTTCCCAATACTCCTGAGAAGCCTGGCTTGTCTGTGCTTTTATATTTTATCTGCACTTACATTTTCTTGAAAGCCTCTGGTATGACAAGACTAGTTATTATAAAGTGGGATATTTGGTAACAGGAAGTTATTTAGCACAACTGATACATTTAGAAAAGTGAGAGAAAAATCCTAATATAAAAATGTGATTTCAAATTAGTGCTATCTTCTTTTGTGTAAGTGGAGAAGCATTCAAAGAGAAAGAAAGTGAAACCCCAGAGAGGTAGTATATGTCCTCATAATTGGAATATGCTTAAGAAAACAGTCTATGCACAGGTGAATATTGGCTCCATCTCTATTAAATATGACAAGTGTTTGAACAATATTTTTTTACTTTTAATTTTTTTTTGGAGGCTGATTACTTTACAATATTATATTGGTTGGTTTTGCCAAACATTGACATGAATCCGCCCCGGGCGTACATATGTTCCTCTTCTTCAAACCCCCTCCCACCTCCCTCCTCCGCTTATCCTCCCTCTGGTTCATCCCCGTTCACCCAAACATCCTGTATCATGCGTCGAACATGGACTTGTGATTCATGTCACATATGGTATTATACATGTTTCAATGCCATTCTCCCAAATCATCCCACACTCACCCTCTTCCACAGAGTCCAAAAGATTGTTCTATACACCTGTGTCTCTTTTGCTGAACAATTCTGATAGAGCAAGACTCTGGCAAGTACCAGCCCCCACTCACAAGCAATATCTCCTGAATTTCCAAGCGGTATCATTCAGGTGGTCTAATCTTGTGTGCTGAGGATTTTTAATATTGTAAAAGATTACTGAGGCCAGAGACGACATTGTTTAATATATTTTGAACTATGTCCCCAAGGCCTGCAGCTAGGTCTGGAGCAGCTTCCATGACCTCGAATAGCCATATCCTAGGTTTGAAGTCACCCCTTCATTCTCCTCTCCATCTTATTCCATTTCATCACCAAACTTTGGCATTCTCTGTAACTAACCCTGTATGCAGGTCAGGAAGCAACAGTCAGAAATGTACATGGACCAACAGACTGGTTCCAAATAGGAAAAGGAATACGTCAAGGCTGTATATTGTCACTTTGCTTATTTAACTTCTATGCAGAGTACATCATGAGGAACGCTGGGCTGGAAGAAGCACAAGCTGGAATCAAGATTGCTGGGAGAAATATCAATAACCTCAGATATGCAGATGACACTACCATTATGGCAGAAAGTTAAGAGGAACTCACTTTCATCAAAAGCCTCTTGATGAAAGTGAAAGAGGAGAGTGAAAAGGTTGGCTTGAAGCTCAACATTCAGAAAACAAAGATCATGGCATCTGGTCCCATCACTTCATGGGAAATAGATGGAAAAACTGTGGAAACAGTGTCAAACTTTATTTTTGGGGGCTCCAAAATCACTGCAGATGCTGATTGCAGCAATGAATTTCAACGACACTTACTCCTTGGAAGGAAAGTTATGACCAACCTAGATAACATATTAAAAACCAGAGACATTACTTTGCCAACCAAAGTCCGTCTAGTCAAGGCTATGGTTTTTCCCGTGGCCATGTATGGATGTGAGAGTTGGACTGTGAAGAAAGCTGATGGCCGAAGAATTGATGCTTTTGAACTGTGGTGTTGGAGAAGACTCTTGAGAGTCCCTTGGACTGCAAGGAGATCCAACCAGTCCATTCTAAAGGAGATCAATCCTGGGTGTTCACTGGAAGGACTGATGCTAAAGCTGAAACTCCAATACTTTGGACACCTCATGCAACTAGTTGACTCACTGGAAAAGACTCTGATGTTGGGAAAGGTTGGGGGCGGGAGGAGAAGGGGACGACCGAGAGTGAGATGGCTGGATGGCATCACCGACTCTGTGGACATAAGTTTGAGTGAACTCCGGGAGTTGGTGATGGACAGGGAGGCCTGGCGTGCTGTGATTCATAGGGTCTCAAAGAGTCGGACATGACTGAACGACTGAATTGAACTGAAGATTGAAGGTGAAAGATATTTTGGGTAACAATTTCTTGAGTTGGAGAGGACTTATCATTATTTTTTACTTATTTTTTTTTAATTTATAAAGAAAGATAACAAAAATACAAAGTCTTAAAACCTACGGGATATGGGAAACATTATCCACTGAGGCCTTACATGCAGTAGACTTTAAATAAAAAGGAAAAACAATGCATATACAAGTATACATCCAGTTTAAAAATTTAGCAAAATGAGCAAAATAATCATAAAGAAAAGAAATCCCCTAATGTATACCTGGGACTAATGCAATAAAAATAAAATTGAGAGGTTCAGCAGAGTCAAAGCTGTCTTAACAAGCTTCACTAAAAAGGGAAACATCAGGTAACAATAATCAACAAGAAAAATCTTATAAATAAACAATATGAAATATGGGAATTATTCTTAAAAGCATTAAGAATATAAATAACGGAAACAAATTTATGCCTATACTTTTGAAGATTAGTTGTCTTGTATACAGGTTATCGTTACCATCTTTCTAAATTCCATATATATATGTTAGTATACTGTATTGGAGTTTTCATTTCTGGCTTATTTCACTCTGTATAATGGGCTCGTTTCATACACCTCATTAGAACTAATTCAAATGTGTTCTTTTTAATTGCTGAGTAATATTCCATTATGTATATGTACCACAGCTTTCTTATCCATTTGTCTGCAAATGGACATCTAGGTTACTTGCATGTCCTGGCTATTATAAACAGTGCAGCGATGAACATTGATGTATATGTGTGTCTTTCAATGCTAGTTTTCTCGGTGTGTATGCCCAGCAATGGGATTACTTGGTGGTATGGCAGTTCTATTTCCAGTATTTTTAATGAATCTCCACACTGTTCTCCATAGTGGCTCTACTAGTTTGCATTCCCACCAACAGTGTAAGCTGTTTCCCTTTTCTCCACGCCCTCTCCAACATTTATTGCTTATAGACTTTTGGATAGCAACCATTCTCACTGGAGTGAAATGGTACCTTTTTGTGGTTTTGATTTGCATTTCGTTGATTGTGAGTGATGTTGAGCATCTTTTCATATGTTTGTTAGCCATCTTTATGTCTTCTTTGGAGAAATGTCTGTTTAATTCTTTGGCCCATTTTTTGACTGAGTCATTTATTTTTCTGGAATTGAGCTGCAGGAGTTTCTTGTATATTTTTCAGATTAATTCTTTGTCAGTTACTTCATTTGGTATTATTTTCTCCCATTCTGAATGCGGTCTTTTCACCGTGCTTATAGTTTCCTTTGCTGTGCAGAAGCTTTTATTTTAATTAGGTTCCATTTGTTTATTTTTGCTTTTATTTCCAATATTCTGGGAGGTGGGTCATGAAGGATCCTGCTGTGATATATGTCGCAGGGTGCTCTTCCTATGTTCTCCTCTACGAGTTTTATAGTTTCTGGTCTTACACTTACATCTTTAATCCATTTTGAGTTTACTTTTGTGTATGGTGTTAATGATTGTTCTAGTGTCATTCTTTTACAAGAGGTTAGCAAGTTTTCACAGTACAACTTGTTAAAGAGATTGTCTTTTCTCCATTTTATATTCTTGCCTCCTTTGCCAAAGATAAGTTGTACATAGGTGCATGGAGTTATCTCTGGGCTTTCTATTTTGTTCCATTGATTTATATTTCCATCTTTATGCCAGTGCCATACTGTCTTGATGACTATGGCTTTTTAATAGAGCCTGAAGTCCAGAAATAGCTCAACTGGAATTCCATCACCTCCACTAGCTTTGTTAGTAGTGATGCTTTCTAAGGCCCACTTGACTTCACATTCCAAGATGTCTGGCTCTAGGTCAGTGATCACATTATCGTGACTATCTTTGTCGTGAAGATCTTTTTTGTACAGTTCTTCTGTGTATTCCTGCCACCTCTTCTTAACATCCTCTGCTTCTGTTAGGTCCATACCATTTCTGTCCTTTATCGAGACCATCTTTGCATGAAATGTTCCTTTGGAATCTCTAATTTTCTTGAAGAGGTCTCTTGTTTTTCCTATTCTGTTGTTTTCCTCTATTTCTTTGCATTGATCACTGAGGAAGTCTTTCTTATCTCTCCTTGCTTTTCTTTGGAACTCTGCATTCAGATGCTTATAACTTTCCTTTTCTCCTTTGCTTTTCGCCTCTCTTCTTTTCACAGCTATTTGTAAGGCCTCCTCAGACAGCCATTTCGCTCTTTTGCATTTCTTTTCCATGGGGATGGTCTTGGTCCCTGTCTCCTGTACAATGTCACGAACCTC
This sequence comes from Moschus berezovskii, assembly GCF_049115385.1. Classification (NCBI taxonomy): domain Eukaryota; kingdom Metazoa; phylum Chordata; class Mammalia; order Artiodactyla; family Moschidae; genus Moschus; species Moschus berezovskii. Next base: position 28,888,748 of record NC_142489.1, on the reverse strand, counting down.
CGTCCAGAGTTCATCAGGCACTCTATCAATCAGATCTAGTCCCTTAAATCTATTTCTCACTTCCATTGTAAAATCATAAGGGATTTGATGGAGGTCATATCTGAATGGTCTAGTGGTTTTCCCTACTTTCTTCAATTTAAGTCTGAACTTCACAATAAGGAATTCATGATCTGAGCCACAGTCAGCTCCTGGTCTTGTTTTCACTAACTGTATACAGCTTCTCCATCTTTGGTTGCAAAGAATATAATCAATCTGATTTTGGTGTTGTCCATCTGGTGATGTCCATGTGTAGAGTCTTCTCTTGTGTTGTTGGAAGAGGGTGTTTGCTATGACCAGTGCATTCTCTTGACAAAACTCTATTAGCTTTTACCCTGCTTCATTCCGTGCTCCAAGGCCAAATTTGCCTGTTACTCCAGGTGTTTCTTGACTTCTTACTTTTGCATTCCAGTCCCCTATAATGAAAAGGATATCTTTTTTGGGTGTTAGTTCTAAAAGGTCTTGTAGGTCTTCATAGAACCGATTAACTTCGGCTTCTTCAGCATTACTGGCTGGGGCATGGGCCTGGATTACTGAAATATTGAATGGTTTGCCTTGGAAACGAACAGAAATCATCCTGTCATTTTTAAGATTGCATCCAAGTACTGCATTTCGGACTCTTTTGTTGACCATGATGGCTACACCATTTCTTCTAAGGGATTCCTGCCCACAGTAGTAGATATAATGGTCATCCCAGTTAAATTCACCCATTCCAGTCCATTTTAATTCACTGATTCCTAGAATGTCGACGTTCACCCTTGCCATCTCCTGTTTGACCACTTCCAATTTGCCTTGATTCATGGACCTAACATTCCAGGGTCTTATGCAATATTGCTCTTTACAGCACCGGAAAGATGATGCTGTGAAAGTTCTGCAGTCAATATGCCAGCAAATTCGGAAAAATCAGCAGTGGCCACAGGACTGGAAGAGGTCAGTCTTCATTCAAATCCCAAAGAAAGGCAATGCCAAAGAATGTTCAAACTACCGGACAATTGCACTCATCTCACACGCTAGTAAAGTCATGCTCAAAATTCTCCAAGCCAGGCTTCAGCAGTATGTAAACCGTGAACTTCCAGATGTTCAAGCAGGTTTTAGAAAAGGCAGAGGCACCAGAGATCAAATTGCCAACATCCGCTGGATCATGGAGAAAGCAAGAGAGTTCCAGAAAAACATCTATTTCTGCTTCATTGACTATGCCAAAGCCTTTGACTGTGTGGATCACAATAAACTGTGGAACATTCTGAAAGAGATGGGAATCCCAGACCACCGGACCTGCCTCTTGAGAAACCTGTATGCAGGTCAGGAAGCAACTGTTAGAACTGGACATGGAACAACAGACTGGTTCCAAATAGGAAAAGGTGTACGTCAAGGTTGTATATTGTAACCTTGCTTATTTAACTTACATGCAGAGTACATCATGAGGGATGCTGGGCTGGAAGAAGCACAAGCTGGAATCAAGATTGCTGGGAGAAATATCAATAACCTCAGATATGCAGATGACAGTACCCTTATGGCAGAAAGTGAAGAGGAACTCGAAAGCCTCTTGATGAAAGTGAAAGAGGAGAGTGAAAAGGTTGGCTTGAAGCTCAACATTCAGAAAACAAAGATCATGGCATCTGGTCCCATCACTTCATGGCAAATAGATGGAAAAACAGTGGAAACAGTGTCAGACTTTGCTTTTTTGGGCTCCAAATTCACTGAAGATGCTGATTGCAGCCAGGAATTTAAAAGACGCTTGCTCCTTGGAAGAAAAGTTATGACCAACCTTGATAGTATCTTAAAAAGTAGAGACATTACTTTGCCAACCAAGGTCCGTCTAGTCAAGGCAATGGTTTTACCCGTGGTCATGTATGCATGTGAATGTTGGACTGTGAAGAAGGCTGATCGCCGAAGAATCGATGCTTTTGAACTGTGGTGCTGGATAAGACTCTTGAGAGTCCCTTATACTGCAAGGAGATCCAACCAGTCCATTCTAAAGGAGATCAATCCTGGATGCTCATTGGAGGGACTGATGCTAAAGCTGAAACTGCAATACTTTGGCCACCTCATGCGACGAGTTGACTCACTGGCAATGACTCTGATGCTGGGAAAAGTTGGGGGCGGGAGGAGAAGGGGACGAAGGAGAATGAGATGGCTGAATGGCATCACCGACTCTGTGAACATGAGTTTGAGTGTACTCCGGGAGTTGGTGATGGACAGGGAGGCCTGGCGTGCTGTGATTCATGGGGTCGCGGAGAGTCGGACACGACTGAGGGACTGAACTGAAGTAAACTGAAGTCCAGAAGGTTGATTCCACCAGTTCCATTCTTCTTTCTCAAGATTGCTTTGGCTATTCGAGATTTTTTTGCATTTCCATACAAATTGTGAAATTATTTGTTCTAACTCTGTGAAAAATACTGTTGCTTGCTTAATAGGGATTGCATTGAATCTATAAATTACATTGGGTAGTATATTCATTTTCACAATATTAATTCTTCCAATCCATGAACACGGTATATTTCTCCATATATTAGTGTCCTCTCTGATTTCTTTCACCAGTGTTCGATAGTTTTCTATATATAGGTCTTTTGTTTCTTTAGGTAGATATATTCCTAAGTATTTTATTCTTTTCATTGCAACGGTGAATGGAATTATTTCCTTAAATTCTCTTTCTATTTTCTCATTATTGTATAGAAATTCAAGGGATTTCTGTGTGTTGATTTTATATCCTGCAACATTATTATATTCATTGATTAGCTCTAGTAATTTTCTGGTAGAGTGTTTTTCTGTGTAGAGGATCATGACATCTGCAAACAGTGAGAGTTTTACTTTTTCTTTTCCAATTTGGATTCATTTTATGTCTTTTTCTGCTCTAATTGCTGTGGCCAAAACTCCAGCATTATGTTGAATAGTCGTGGTGAGAGTGGACACTCTTGTCTTGTTCCTGACTTTAGGGGAAATGTTTTCTTTTTTTCACCATTGAGGATAATGCTTGCTGTGGGTTTGTCATTATAGCTTTTATTATGTTCATGTATGTCCCTTCTATTCCCACTTTCTGGAGGGTTTTTATCCTAAATGGATGTTGAATTTTGTCAAACGTCTTTTCTGCATCTATTGAGATAATCATATTTTTTTCTATTTTTCATTTTGTTAATGTGGTTTATTACATTGATTGATTTGCAAATATTGAAGACTCTTTGCATCCCTGGGATAAAACCCACTTGGTCATGATGTATGACCTTTTTAATGTGTGTTGGATTCTGATTGCTAAAATTTTGTGAAGGATTTTTGCATATATGTTCATCAGTGATATTGGCCTGTAGTTCTCCTTTATTGCGCCATCTTTGTCAGGTTTTGGTGTTAGGATGATGCTGGCCTCATAGAATGAGTTTGGAAGTTTGCCTACCTCTGAAATTTTCTGGAAGGTTTTGAGTAGGATATGTGTTAGCTCTTCTCTAAATTTTTGGTAGAATTCGGCTGTGAAGGCGTCTGGACCTGGGCTTTTGTTTTCTGGAAGATTTCTGATTACAGTTTCAATTTCCGTACTTGTAATGGGTCTGTTAAGATTTTCTCTTTCTTCCTGGTTCAGTTTTGGAAAGTTGTCCTCTTCTAAGAATTTGTCCATTTCTTCCAAGTTGTCCATATTGTTGGCATATAATTGCTTATAGTAGTCTCTAAGATCCTTTTTATTTCTGTGTTGTCTGTGTGATCTCTCCATTTTCATTTCTAATTTTATTGATTTGGTTTTTCTCCCTTTGTTTCTTGATGAGTCTGACTAGTGGTCTGTCAATTTTATTTACCCGCTCAAATAACCAGCTTTTGGGTTTGTTGATTTTTGCTATAGTCTCCTTTGTTTCTTTAGCATTTATTTATGCCCTAATTTTTACGATTTCTTTCCTTCTACGAATGCTGGGATTCTTCGATTCTTCCTTTTCTAGTTGCTTTAAGTGAAGAGTTAAATTATTTATTTGACTTTTTTCTTGTTTCTTGAGGTATGCCTGTATTGATAAGAACCTTCCTCTTAGTACTTATTTTACAGTGTCCCACAGGTTTTGGGTTGTTGTGTTTTCATTTTCATTTGTTTCTACGCATATTTTGATTTCTTCTATGATTTGTTGGTTATTCAGCACCATGTTGTCTAGTCTCCTTATTTTGGAATTTTTCATAGTTTTTCTCCTGTAGTTGAGATCTAATCTTACTGCATTGTGGTCAGAAAAGATGCTTGGAATGATTTCAATTTTTTTTGAATTTACCAAGGCTAGATTTATGGCCTAGGACGTGATCTATCCTAGAGATGGTTCCGTGTGCGCTTGAGAAAAAGGTGAAATTCATTGTTCTGGGGTGAAATGTCCTATAGAGACCTAATAAGTGTAACTGATCTATTGTATCATTTAATGTTTGTGTCTCCCTATTAATTTTCTGTTAGTTGATCTATACATAGGTGTGAGTGGAGTATTAAAGTCTCCTACTACTATTTTGTTATTGTTAACTTCCCCTTTCATACTTGCTAGCATTTGTCTTACATAATGCGGTGCTTCTATGTTGGGTGCATATATATTTATAATTGTTCTATCTTCTTCTTGGATTGATCCTTTGATCATTATGTAGTGTCCTCTTTGTTTCTTTTCACAGCCTTTGTTTTAAAGTCTATTTTATCTGATATGAGTATTGCTTCTCCTGCTTTCTTTTCGTCTTCTTTTGCGTGGAGTACCTTTTTACAACCCCTACCTTTCAGTCTGTTTGTGTCCCTCATTTAGAGGTGGGTCTCTTGTAGACAACATATATGGGGGTCTTGTTTTTGTATCCATTCATCCAGCCTTTGTCTTTGGTTGGGGCTTTCAACCCATTTACATTTAAGGTAATTATTGATAAGTATGATCCCGTTGCCATTTAGTTTTTTGTTTTGGGTTCGAGTTTATACACCCTCTCTGTTTCTTCTCTAGAGAAAGTCCTTTAGGATTTGTTGGAGAGCTGGTTTAGCGATGCTGAATTCTCTCAGCTTTTGCTTGTCTGTAACGCTTTTGATTTCTCCTTCATATTTGAATGAGATCCTCGCATGGTACAGTAATCTGGGCTGTCGGTTAATTTCTATCAGTACTTTAAGTATGTCCTACCATTCCCTCCTGGCCTGAAGGGTTTCTCTTGTAAGATTAGCTGTTATCCTTATGGGAATCACGTTGTGTGTTATTTGTTATTTTTCCCTTGCTGCTTTTAATATTTGTTCTTTGTGTTTGATCTTTGTTAATTTGATTATATGTGTCTTGGGGTATTTCTCCTTGGGTTTATCCTGTTTAGGACTCTCTAGGTTTCTTGGACTTGGGTGATTATTTCCTTCCCCATTTTAGGGAAGTTTTCAAATATTATCTCCTCAAGTATTTTCTCATGGTCTTATTTTCTTCTTCTTCTGGGACTTCTATGATTCAAATGTTGGGGCATTTAACATTGTCCCAGAGGTCTCTGATACTGTCGTCATTTCTTTTAATTCGTTTTTCTTTTTCCTCTCTGTTTCATTTATTTCTACCATTTTATCTTCTAACTCTCTTATCCTATCTTCTGCCTCCGTTACTCTACTGTTGGTTCCCTCTACAGTGCTTTTTATCTCATCTATGGAATTATTGTATATTGACTCTTTTATTTCTTCTAGATCCTTGTTAAACTTTTCTTGCATCTTCTCAATCTTTGTCTTCAGGTTATTTGTCTGTAACTCCAATTTGTTTTCAAGATTTTTGGATCATTTTCACCATCATTATTTGGAATTCTTTACCAGGTAGGTTCCCTATCTCTTCCCCTTTTGTTTGGATTAGTTGGCATTTATCCTGTTCCTTTATGTGCTGGTATATCTCTGCCTCTTCATCTTGCTTATATTGTTGTGTTTGGGGTGGCCTTTCCGTCTTCTGGCAGTTTGTGGAGTTCTCATTATTATAGAGTTTCCTCACTGTGTGTGGGGTTGGATGGGTTATTTGTCAAGCTTCCCTGGTTAGGGAAGCTTGTATCGGTGATCTTGAGGGTAGAGCTTGATTTCTTCTCTCTGGAGTGCAATGAAGTGTCCAGTAATGAGTTATGAGATGTCAATAGTTTTGGAGTGACTTTGGGTAGCCTTTATACTGAAATTCAGGGCTATTTTCCTGTGTTGCTGGAGAATTTGAGTCGTATGTCTTACTCTGGAATTGGATGATCCTTGGATGATGCTTGGTTTCAGTGTAAGTATGGAGGCGTTTGATGATCTCCTATCAATTAATGTTCCCTGGAGTCAGGAACTCTCTAGTGTTCTCATGATTTGGACTTAAGCCTCTGCCTCTGATTTTCAGTCTCATTCCTGTGTTAGCCTCAAGACTTCGCCATCTAGCACTTCCAAGGTTATTCCCTCTATTTCAACTTCTGTTTGCTGATCTCTTCAGTGTCTAATTTCCACCCTGACACAAAGGGGAGGTGGTGGTCACCTTTTTAAGCTCCCTTGTTCAGTTGCGCTGTGGGGAGGGAGGAACTGGCTTCTGTGGGGCATACTCTAAGTGTCTCTGCCACACTGAATTTGCTGTCCCAGTGTGCACTGCACAGGCTGTAGGTTGTTCTGCCAGGAACTGTCTGAAGCTTCACTGGTTTGCATGCACTTTCCAGGTCAAAACCATTCAGGCTCAGATATTCGGGTACTCCACAAAGGCACAGATTCAGTTGGGCCTGCGGTTTGTGCCCTTCCCAGTTCCGAGCAGCTCAGGTGACCAGGTGTTTGGCGACTGCAGTCGCTGCAACCTATCGCCTCCCTGTCTCTGTCACTTGGTTTTCTGGATGTACAACCGGCACCCTTTCACAAGCGGATGTCAACCAGTAAGAAGGCCAATAAATGTTGGTTAGCAGCAAAGCCTGTTTGCAGTTTGGTATAGAATGTCTGTCTCGGTAGAGGACCTAAAGTCTTCACTTGCGATATGTCCCTAACATAGCTGTATGTGTTAACAGTGAAGTTGCCTGAAGCTGTGGTTTTTCTGCTCGTCACAGCCCTTGTTGTGGTTGAGGATCATATACATCTACATGGGTTGGAGCCTGTCAGGCTGGACTGGATTGTAAGCTTGCAGTTTTCAACCTTGAATGGTGATCTCTTGGGGTTCTCAGAAATCCAGAGGACTCTTGATAAGTGTGGTGGCAGTAGACTACAAATTCTGCCACAGAGAAGGTGAAAACAACATGCCTGGAAAATTGACTGGAGAGAAGGCCCACGTGGTTCCAATGCTTGGGAGGTCTTGAGATCCTCTAAACTTCCCCATGGCTACTGCCATCTAATGTCTTTATACGGAGCTTAGGGAGGCAAGGTTGCAATGGCATCAACATTTTTTTTTATTTCACTGATGAAATAGGCAGCAATTCCTTTGTCACTACACGTTGTCTCCTAGGGATTTAGCAAGAAATCTATGGTAAGGATAAAAGGAGTGGACTGCATCTTTCTGACGAGGACAGAATACCTTCCTGATACACTTATTTTTTTCTAACACTTCCCGTAAATTATTCACATTCTAATTGTCCCTAGGTCAAATTTACCGATAAAATAAGAATAAATTATAGCCTAGTTGAGTCTCTGAAGAAACTTGAATATTCTTAGTGAGCGTTAGGAACCTGTATTCTCCAAGCCAGGCTTCAGCAGTATGTAAACCCTGAACTCGCAGATGTTCAAGCAGGTTTTAAAAAAGGCAGAGGCACCAGAGATCAAATTGCCAACATCCGCTGGATCATGGAGAAAGCAAGAGAGTTCCAGAAAATCATCTATTTCTGCTTCATTGACTATGCCAAAGCCTTTGACTGTGTGGATCACAATAAACTGTGGAACATTCTGAAAGAGATGGGAATCCCAGACCACCGGACCTGCCTCTTGAGAAACCTGTATGCAGGTCAGGAAGCAACAGTTAGAACTGGACATGGAACAACAGACTGGTTCCAAATAGGAAAAGGTGTACGTCAAGGTTGTATATTGTCACCTTGCTTATTTAACTTCTGTGCAAAGTACATCATGAGGAACGCTGGGCTGGAAGAAGCACAAGCTGGAATCAAGATTGCTGGGAGAAATATCAGTAACCTCAGATATGCAGATGACACCACCCTTATGGCAGAAAGTGAAGAGGAACTCAAAAGCCTCTTGATGAAAGTGAAAGAGGAGAGTGAAAATGTTGGCTTGAAGCTCAACATTCAGAAAACAAAGATCATGGCATCTGGTCCCATCACTTCATGGGAAATAGATGGAAAAACAGTAGAAACAGTGTCAGACTTTATTTTTTGGGGCTCCAAAATCACTGCAGATGCTGATTGCAGCCATGAATTTAAAAGACGCTTGCTTCTTGGAAGGAAAATTATGACCAACCTTGATAGTATATTAAAAAACAGAGACATTACTTTGCCAACCAAGGTCCGTCTAGTGAAGGCAATGTTTTTTCCCGTGGTCATTTATGGATGTGAGACTTGGACTGTGAAGGAAGCTGATCACCGAAGAATCGATGCTTTTGAACTGTGGTGCTGGAGACGACTCTTGAGAGTCCCTCATACTGCAAGGAGATCCAACCAGTCCATTCTAGAGGAGACCAATCCTGGATGTTCATTGGAGGGACTGATGCTAAAGCTGAAACTGCAATACTTTGGCCACCTCATGCGACGAGTTGACTCACCGGAAAAGACTCTGATACTGGGAAAGGTTGGGGGCGGGAGACGAAGGGGACGATGGAGAATGAGATGGCTGGATGGCATCACCGACTCTGTGGACATGAGTTTGAGTGTACTCCGGGAGTTGGTGATGGACAGGGAGGTCTGGCGTGCTGTGATTCATGGGGTCGCAGAGAGTCGGACATGACTGAGCGACTGAACTGAACTGAAGGATTATGGGTAAGAGAGTCCCGTTCCCTGAGTACATAGGTAGGAAAAGGAGTCTCACTTGAAATTGAAAGCCTCTTTGCAAATAGTTTGTGGGTATCTGTGTTGCTATATCAGGTGTACCATACCATACCAGTTAGCTTAATTAATTTTCCCCTCAAACTTCTGGGGATCAAGTCAACAATCAAATGGTAAGCAGATTTATTTTTTCTTCTTCTTCTGGATAGTGACTGTCCATCTTCTGGCTTTTTCTTCACATAGCAATGTTTCTGTGTTTTCTCTGATCACCTTTTCTTACAGAGAAACAATTTTATTAAGTACATATTTAGAGGTTCTATTTCCAAATAGGGTCAGAAAGAAATTACAGTTTATTCATATTTGACTAAATACAAATAGGGTTCGGTTTTCAACATACAAATTTCGAGAGAATACAGCATATTTATAATATTGATTTCCATCTTTTCACTTGGTACTGAAGTTTATTCATCTGTGTCACAGATTTCAACCAGCTAATTGGGTCTTCTCAACCCAGAAAGCAGTTATGTGGAAAAAAAAAAGTGATGCACATGATAATGAACTATTAATACTTTACAAAGACAAAAGGTTTATTTTGTACATCAGTTTATTTCAGTCTGTCAGTCGTATCTGACTCTTTGTGACTCCATGAACCGCAGCATGTCAGGCCTCCGTGTCCATCACCAACTCCCAGAGTTTACCTAAACTCATGTCCACTGAGTTGGTGACGCCATCCAACCAATTCATGCTCTGTCATCCCCTTCTCCTCCTGCCCTCAATCTTTCCCAGCATCAGGGTCTTTTCAAATGAGTCAGCTCTTCGAATCAGGTGACCAAAGTATTGTACTTTCAGCTTCAACTGCCACCACTGATTTCCTTTAGGATGGACTGGTTGGATCTCCTTGAAGTCCAAGGGACTCTCAAGAGTCTTCTCCAACACCACAGTTCCAAAACATCAATTCTTCTGGGCTTAGCTTTCTTTATGGTCCAACACTCACATCCGTTCATGACTACTGGAAAAACCATAGCCTTGACTAGATGGAACTTTGTTGGCAAAATAATGTCTCTGCTTATTAATATGCTGTCTAGGTCGGTTATAACTTTCCTTTCAAGGAGTAAATATCTTTTAATCATGGCTGCAATTACCATCTGCAGTGATTTTGGAGACCCAAAGAATAAAGTCAGCCACTGTTTCCACCGTTTCCCCATCTGGGACCGGATGCAATGATCTTAAAAGATTCAGTTTTCTGAATGCTGAGCTTTGAACCAATTTTTTCACTCTCCTCTTTCACTTTAGTCAAGTTGCTCTTTAGTTCTTCACTTTTTCTATAAGGGTGAAGTCATCTGCATTTCTGAAGTTACTGATATTTATCTAGGCAATCTTGATTCCAGCTTGTGCTTCATCTACATCCAGCAAATTATTGACTGTGCTAAAGACTTTGTGTGGATCACAACAATCTTAAAAATTCTTAAGTGGATGGGAATACCAGACCGCCTTAACTGCCCTGCCACCTGAGAATTCTGAATGCAGATCATGAAGCAATATATTGAACTTTATCTGCAACAATGGACTGGTCTACATTGGAAAAGGGTAGGTAAGTCAAGGTTGAATATTGTCATCTTTTTTACTTAACTTATATGCAAAATACATCATGAGAAATGAAGGACTGGAGAAGCACAAGCTGGAATGAAGATTGCAGGAAGAAATAAAAACAACCTCGATATGCAGATGACACCATCCTTATGGAAGAAAGTTAAGAGGAACTAAAGAGCCTCTGGTTGAAAGTGAAAGATGAGAGTGAAAAAGTTGATTTAAAACTCAACGTACAGAAAACTAAGACCATAGCATTCAGACCTATCACTACATGGTCGATAGATGGGGAAACAGAAAAAGTGACCAACTTTTTTTTGGGAGGGGAGGAGGCTCCAAAATCACTGCTTTTGACTGTAGCAATTAAATTAAAACATGCTTGCTCTTTGGAAGAAAAGCTATCAATACCTAAACAGCATTTTAAAAAGCAGGTCCATTACTTTACTGACAAGGGTCTGTATAGTCAAAGTTATGGTTTTTGCAGTAGTTGTGAATGGGTGTGAGAGTTAGACCAATAAGAAAGTCACGTGTCAAAGAACCGATGTTTTTCAATTGTGGTGTTACAGTAGGCTCTTGAGAGTCCCTTGGAGTGCTAGGAGATCAAAATAATCAATCCTAAAGGAAATCAGTCCATAATATTCATTGGGAGGACTAATGCTGAAGTTGATGCCACAATGCTTTGGCCACCTGATGTGAAGATCCATTTCATTGCAAAAAGCCCTGATGTGGGGAAAGATTGAAGACAGGAAGAGAAGGAAATGACAGAAGCCAAGATGGTTGGATGGCATCACCGACTAAATGGATTTGAATTTGAGCTTGCTTGTCAAGATTGAGGACAGGGAAGCCTGACGTGCTGAAGTTCATGGAGTGGTAAAGATTCAGACATGATAGAGTCTGAACTAGTCCTAGCAAGCATAGTTGATTACAAAATTTGCAAAATAAAAAGTAGTCCTCAAAAAAGACCTAATCACATTTTTTTCCAGTTATTTTGCCCTAAATTAACCTGATAATTGGGATAGCCACCAATGTTTACTCATTGTTTTCTATAGAAAAATGATAATCTTTACAAACTTTCATGACTGTATGTGATTTTAGAAAGAGACCTTCTTACCTTCTTACAGATACTCCCTTAACCTCCACAGGAAAAAAAAAAAAAAATAAGGTGATACTGTTAACGAGCATCCATGTTTCCAGCATAGTTAGGCCAGGCAATATCAGAGAACTGGAGCTTAAAGCAGAGAGAGAGTTATTGCAGGGCTATACAAGGAGATGAGTGGTTTACTGTGAAGAAAGCTGATAGCCGAAGAATTGATGCTTTTGAACTGTGGTGTTGGAGAAGACTCTTGAGAGTCCCTTGGACTACAAGGAGATCCAACAAGTCCATCCTAAAGGGGATTAATCCTGGGTGTTCATTAGAAGGACTGATGCTAAAGCTGAAACTGAAATACTTTGCCCACCTCATGCGACGAGTTGACTCACTGGAAAACACTCTGATGCTGGGAGGGATTGGCGGTAGGAGGAGACAGGGATGACAGAGAATGAGATGGCTGGATGGCATCACCGACTCGTTGGACATGAGTTTGGGTGAACTCCGGGAGTTGGTGATGGACAGGGAGGCCTGGTGTGCTGTGATTCATGGGGTCGCAAAGAGTCGGACACGACTGAACGATTGAACTGAACTGAATACAAGGAGATGGGTGGTTTACACGTTTAAAAATCCTGAAATCCCCCCAAAGCTTTCAGCAAATTCCACTTCTTATTGAAAGATGAGGAAGGCGTTTGATTAGTTGTTGCAAATCACTTGCTGTCAGATCCTCTGTACTTGAAGTAAATTATGTGGTGTGACTGTGTTCCTATAAACTTGTTATTCCCTACGCTGAAAGGAAATGTTCCAGTATTTACTTTCACCTTCTAAGGCCCTGGTTAGAAGGAAGGGGTCCCTCATTTCTTGTCTGGGAACATTCATCCAGCACCCAGTCAGTGCTCCCACCAGTGCCCAGTCTCTGCTGAGGAGGCAGCTCTCAGTTCTCTGTGCCCTCCTCTTACCAAGGTCCTCATATCTTGTACAACCACCTTCAGTGAGGGAGCCGGGTGTTCAGCAAACAACTAGGACTCAGTAATTTCAGTCTCCCCTAGTAGGATCTGGGTCCCATAGAGTGTGACCCATGCAGATTGCCACAAGCTTTAGGGCACTGAGGTGGGGATGGGAAAGGTAGTTTAGCTATTGCTCTGAACACTGGGCCAGGCCAGTGATTGGCTCTAGCAAGAGCTCTGGGCCTCTGCAAGACACAGCTTTTAGCTTGTCTACATACTCCACAGCTTGCTACCCAACCCAAGGTGAGAGATCCTGGAGGGCCCTGGGCAAAGACGCTGTAGCATATACTTCAAGTACAGAGAATCTGACAGCAAGAAATTTGCAACAGTTAATCACATGCGTCCCTTCAGTCAGTTCAGTTCAGTCACTCAGTCGTGTCCAACTCTCTGCGACCCCATGAATCACAGTACGCCAGGCCTCCCTGTCCATCACCAACTCCCGGAGTTCACTCAAACTCATGTCCACAGAGTCGGTGATGCCATCCAGCCATCTCATTCTCTGTCGTCCCCTTCTCCTCCCAACATCAGAGTGTTTTCCAGTGAGTCAACTCGTCGCATGAGGTGGCCAAAGTAGTGCAGTTTCAGCTTTAGCATCAGTCCTTCCAATGAACACCCAGGATTGATCTCCTTTAGAATGGATTGGTTGGATCTCCTTGCAGTCCAAGGGACTCTCAAGCGTATTCTCCAGCACCACAGTTTAAAAGTAACAATTCTTCGGTGATCAGCTTTCTTCACAGTCCAACTCTCACATCCATACATGACCACGGGAAAAACCATAGCCTTGACTGGACGGACCTTTGTTGCATCCCTTCCCTTTCCTGAAAGCTTTTGGGGATTTCAGGAGGATTTTTAAAGGCATGTGTTATTTCAGGAGGATTTTTAAAGGGGGCTGTCTGTGTGTATGTACGTGTGCGTGTATATATATATGACTGTTGGTGAAGCTGGTCTTCTAACTTCAGTAATGGTCTTGAGCTAAGGGCTTCAGCTCCATGTCCATCCTGCCCCTATTACAGTATCTTCCTTGGTGTGATTATTCAAGCTATAATAAAAGTTGGTAATGTGGACCATTATGCCCCATTCCACTGATATAGCCCTGATAAGTATATCTCTCTGTTTCTATAACTCAGATATTTTAACTAACAATATCATGCGATGATAAAGTTTTTGTCTTCCTTGGTTGAATTGTAATATTTAACAAAAATTTATTGGAGTACAGTTGCTTTACACTCTTGTATCAGCTTCTGCCTTACATCAAAATGAATCAGTTATATGAATACATAGATCCCCTCCCTCTTGGAATACCTTCCCATTTAGGCCAACACAGAGCATTGTGTAGAGGTCCTTGTACATTTCTTTCTTCTTATTTTGTTAATAATTTAAACTAATTTATTTTAACTGGATGATGTTTACTATACAATATTGTGATGGCTTTCACCATACATCAGTGTTAATGAGCCATTTGTGTACATGTGTCCTACAGATTCTTAAGCTCTCCCACACCTTCCTTCCCACCCTATTCCTCTGGGTTATTCCACAGCACTGCTTTTGGCTGCTCTGTTTCATTCATGTGCAAACCTCAATGATGATTTTCTTGCATCAGCTCTTCAGCTTTATATATATCACATATGAAAATAGAGGTACAGGTTTTTCTACATGAAGTATGAAATCTATATCACATTTAATTATCTAGCTGCATATTTTTGGTAATGATATATGGATTACTGTACGTTTGACATATGAATATCTGTGTACATATTTTCTGCCATGAATATAGAATTCTCTGTTATTCACATAGGAAAATTTGAGCACACAATTTCTTTATTGAAGTATGGAAATTTATATTTCACAAATGAGTTACTCAATTGAATTTTCTGAGTGTAATTCTCTACACTGAATTTCAAACATGAAATTCCAGGAGCAAATTTTCATTCCTAAAATATGAAATATGAAAATTTCACAAATGAAAATCTAGACAGAGATTAAGTTACATGAAATTTGTATTTTTCTACATTTATTCCTTTGGTTTTTTCCTTACTGTTCTTTCCCCCTTACAGTTAATCTTGAGAAGACTCTTGAGAGTCCCTTACACTGAAAGGAGATCCAACCAGTCTATTCTAAAGGAGATCAATCCTGGATGTTCATTGGAGGGACTGATGCTAAAGCTGAAACTGCAATACTTTGGCCACCTCATGCGACGAGTTGACTCACTGGAAAAGTCTCTGATGCTGGGAAAGGTTGGGAGCGGGAGGAGAAGGGGACGACCGAGAATGAGATGGCTGGATGGCATCACCGACTCTGTGGACATGAGTTTGAGTGTACTCCGGGAGTTGGTGATGGACAGGGAGGCCTGGCGTGCTGTGATTCATGGGGTCGCGGAGAGTCGGACACGACTGAGCGACTGAACTGAACTGATATATAAGATTTATATATCTACCTTTGTTTAACTTGGCATATTCTTTATTTCTTTTTCTTCTCTCCTTTCTTTTCAACATATTTGTTAGTTTTATTTTCTCTGTTTAGTTTCCCTGTGGGCACCTTACTTTAGTTTTGTTTTCCAGTGTGTGCTTTAATTAGTTTTGTTCGGGTAGATTTAAATTTTTCTTTCCTTTGTTCACCAGGTCAATATATTGTAATTTTTATTAAACTGTTGTGATTTTGCTTATGGGTGTATATATGTGTGTGTGTGTATTCAATCACATTTTCTACTGTTGTCATAAACCTCTACCTCTAAGTTGAGCTTTGGCAGTTTTGTGGAGTTTTTTTTTTTTTTTTCTTCTTCTTCACTTTTTTCTTTTTCTTCCTTTTTCCCCTCTTTTTTAGTTTTTTATAATTTTAATTTTTAAAACATACTTTATTTTAAATATATTCTTTTATTTGCCTTTATTACTGTTCTTTCCCCATGCAGTTAATATTTAATATATATATATATATATTTCTTCATCTACCTCTTTTTAACTTTGCATATCTGTTTTTTCTTTCCTTTCCTCTCAGCGTATTTGTTAGTTTTGGGTTCGTTGATTTAGTCTCCACTAGGCATGTGGAAACTCCAATACTTTGGCCACCTCATGCGAAGAGCTGACTCATTGGAAAAAACTTTGATGCTGGGAGGGATTGAGGGCAAGAGGAGAAGGGGACGGCAGAGAATAAGATGGCTGGATAGCATCACCAACTCAATGGATCTGAGTTTCAGTGAACTCTGGGAGTTGGTGATGGACAGGGAGGCCTGGTGTGCTGTGATTCATGGGGTAGCAAAGAGTTGGACACGGCTGAGTGACTGAACTGAACTGAACTGAGGCACGTGGAGTAAGCTTTATTTTCCAGTTAGTCTTAAGTTATTTTTTTTATTAATGGGTAAATACACTGGCTGGATGGCATCACCGACTCGATGGACATGAGTTTGAGTGAACTCCGGAAGTTGACGATGGACAGGGAGGCCTGCGTGCTGTGATTCATGGGGTCGCGGGGAGATGGACATGACTGAGCGACAGAATTGAACTGAACTGAACTGAACTGAAGGCCATAACAAACTGCTTGTGGAACATTCATTCCTGACCTGAGATCAAATCCTGAGCCTTTGGAGTGGGAGCACTGTCTCCAAGACCTTAGATTACCAGAGTACTAATCCTAGGAAGTATCAAATAGTGAGAACTCACACAAAAGAAACCACTTTAATACAAGACATGGCATCACCTAACCACAAGTAGCACCCTGTGAGGGACGCCTCATCTAAATGACAAAACAAGCAAACAACAACAGCAACAAAAACCCAATCAACCACCTCACTCAGCCTTGCCCATCAGAGGATAAATAAACACAAAAACTCAGCACAAATCTCACCGTATATGAAGCTCACACAAACTCCTGGACCAACCTTTGGAGGGCTAGAAACCAAAAGGAATAAAGAAATCAACTTTCCTTGAAGGCTAGGAAAAGGAGACCTCAAACAAAATAACTTAAATTAAAAAAAAGGAAAGAAAAGGAGAGAAATACTGTACAAATGAAGGAACAAACTAGAAACAGAAGTCCAAATAAATGAAGAGGAAATAGGAAGATTACCTGAAAAACCATTCAGAAAAATGATGGTTCAGTTCAGTGCAGTGGCTTAGTCGTGTCTGACTCTGAGACCTCATGAACCACAGCATGCCAGGGCACCCTGTCCATCACCAAATCTTGGAGTCCACCCAAACCCATGTCCATTGAGTCGGTGATGCGATTTAACCATCTCATCCTCTGTCTTCCCCTTCTCATCCTGCCCTCAATCTTTCCCAGCATCAGGGTCTTTACAAATGAGGATCTCCTTTAGGATGGATTGCTTGGATCTCCTTGCAGGCCAATGGACTCTCAAGCGTCTTCTCCAACATCACAGTTCAAAAGCATCCATTCTTCTGTGCTCAGCTTTCTTTATAGTCCAACTCTCACATCCATACATGACCACTGGTAAACCGTAGCCTTGATCAGATGGAGCTTTGTTGGCAAAGTCATGTCCCTGCTTTTCATTTTATTTTACTTTTTATGCTGTCTAGGTTGGTCATAAGTTTCCTTCCAACGAGCAAGCTAGTGGAGGTGATGGAATTTCAGTTGGCCTATTTCAAATCCTAAAAGGTGATGCTGTGAAAGTGCTGCACTCAATATGCCAGCAAATTTGGAAAACTCAGCAGTGGCCACAAGACTAGAAAATGTCAGTTTTCATTATGATCCCAAAGAAAGGCAATGACAGAATGCTCAAACTATCACACAATTGAACTCATCTCACATGCTAGTAAAGTAATGCTTAAAATTCTCCAAGCCAGGCTTCAGCAATACATGAATTTCCAGATGTTCAAGCTGGGTTTAGAAAAGGCAGAGGAACCAGAGATCAAATTACTAACATCCGCTGGATCATCGATAAAGCAAGAGAGTCTCAGAAAATCATCTATTTCTGCTTTATTGACTATGCCAAAGCCTTTGTGTGGATCACAATAAACTGTGGAAAATTCTGAAAGAGATTGGAATACCAGACCACCTGACCTACCTCTTGAGAAACATGTATGCATGTCAGGAAGCAACAATTAGAACTGGACATGGAACGGCAGACTGATTCCAAATAGGAAAAGGAATAAGTCAAGGCTGTGTATTGTTACCCTGCTTATTTAACTTATATGCAGAATACATCATGAGAAACTCTGGGCTGTAAGAAGCACAAGTTGGAATCAAGATTTCCAGGAGAAATAACAATAACCTCAGATATGGAGATGACATCACCCTTATGGCAGAAAGTGAAGAGGAACTCAAAAACCTCTTGATGAAAATGAAAGAGGAGAGTGAGAAAGTTGGCTTAAAGCTCAACATTCAGAAAACGAAGATCATGGAATCTGTTCTCATCATTTCATGGGAGATAGACAGGGAAACAGTGGAAACAATGTCAGACTTTATTTTTGGGAGCTCCAAAATCACTGCAGATGGTGACTGCAGCCACAGAATTAAAAGACGCTTACTCCTTTGAAGGAAAGATACGACCAACGTAGAGAGCATTTTAAAAAACAGAGACATTACTTTGTGAACAAAGGTTCTTCCAGTCAAGGTTATGATTTTTCCAGTGGTCATGTATGGATGTGAGATTTGGACTGTGAAGAAAGCTGAGAAAGAATAATCGATGCTTTTGAACTGTGGTGTTGGAGAAGACTCTTTGAGAGTCTCTTGGACTGCAAGAAGTTCCTCCCAGTCCATCCTAAAGGAAACCAGTCCTGGGTGTTCATTGAAAGGACTGATGCTGAAGCTGAAACTCCAATACTTTGGCACCTGTTGCAAAAAGTTGGCTGACTGGAAAAGACCTTGATGCTAGGAGGGACTGGGGACAGAAGGAGAAGGGGGGAACAGAGCTTGAGATCGTTGGATGGCATCTTCGAGTCGATGGACATGAGTTTGAGTGAACTCCAGGAGTTGGTGATGGACAGGGAGGCTTGGCGTGCTGCGATTCATGGGGTCGCAAAGAGTCAGACATGACTGAGCGACTGAACTGAACTGACAGAAGAAGAAGGGAAAAATAAATTGTATGAGAAAATTTTTGGAGATATTATAGGTGAAAATGTCCCCAGTATAGGAAACGAAATATCCAATCAAGTCCAAGACGCACAAAGAGTCCCCTAAAGGAGAAACCCAAGGAGAAACAAGCCAAGGCACATACTAATCAAATTAACAAAGACTAAACATAAAGAAAGAATACTGAAAGCAGCAAGGGAGAAGCAACAAGAAACAGACAAGGGAAACCCCACACACTTTGCAGCTGATCTTTCAGCAGAAATTCTCAAGGCCAGAAGGGAATGGCAGGATATATTTAAAGTACTTAACGGGAAAAATCTGCAACTAAGATTACTGTATCCAACAAGGATCTCATTCAAAATGATGGAAAAATTAAAAGCTTTACAGAGAAGCAAATTTAAGAGAATTCAGTACCATCAAACCTGCTTTACAACAAATGTTAAATGTACGTATATAGTCATGAAATACAACAGAAGAAAAACAATCTACAAAATCAACCCCAAACAATTAGAAAATGACAATAGAAACATATATATCAATAATTACTTTAAATGTAAATGTTAAATGCTCCAATCAAAAGACACAGGCTGGCTGAATGGATACATAAAGAAGAGACAAATGCATGCTGTCTACCAGAAATGAGCTTCATACCTAACGATACATACAGACTGGAAGTGAGAGGATGGAAAAATATACCTCATGCAAATGGGAAGCAAAATAAAGTTGGAGTAGTAATCCTTATATCAGACAAAATAAATCTTCAGATAAAGAAGAATACAAGAGATGAACAAGGACACTGCATAATGATCAAGGGATCAATCCAAAAAAAAAAAAAGAGACATATTTACACACCCAACATAGTAGCACAATACATAAGACAAACACTAATGCATAAGAAAGGAGATATTGACTAACAAAGTAATAGTAGGAGACTTTAACTCCCCACTCACACTAATGGACAGATCATAAAAACAGAAAATTAATAAGGAAACACAAGTCTTAAATAATGCATTAGATGAGATGGATCTCATTGATATCTTCAGGACATTGCATCCAAATGCAGAATAATATACCTTCTTCTCAAGTGCACATGGAACATTCTCCAGGGTAGACCACGTGTTGCGTCACAAATCAAACCTCAGCAAACTTAAGAAAATTGAAATTGTATCAAGCATCTTCTCTGACCGCAATGCTATGATACTAGTTATCAACTACAAGAATTTTTTTAAGAAAACACAAATTACAAAAATTTTCTGTGAAAACACAAACACATGGAGATTAAGCGACACATTTCTAAATAACCAACAGATTACTGAAGAAATCAAAGGGGGAAAAATTCTAGAAATAAATGACAATGAAAACATGGCAACTCCAAACCAGGTTTAAGAGGGAAGTTTATAGTAGTAGAATCCTACCTCAAGATACAAGAAAAAGATCAAATAGACAACCTAACTCTATACCTAAAACAACTGGAAAAAGAAGGAAAAAAATAAGAAGGAAAAATATCATAAAGATCTGAGCAGAAATAATTGAAAAAGAAAAGAAAAAACAGAAAAGATTAATAAAACAAAAAACTAGTTCTTTGAAAATATAAACAAAATTGACAAAACCTTATCCAAACTCATCAAGAAAAAATTGAGAGAGGAATCAAATCAACAAAATTAGAATTGAAAAAGGAGAGATTACAACAGACAATGCAGAAATACAAAAGATTATAAGATACTATTATGAACAACTATATGCAATAAAATAGATAACCTAGAAGAAATGCATAGATTTTTAGAAATGTTAAATCTTCAAACACTGAACCAGGAAGAAATAGAAATTATGAACAACCCAATGACAAACATTGGAATTGAAGCTGTGATCAAAAATCTTCCAAAAAACAAGAGCCCAGGAGCAGATGTCTTCACAGAATTCAACCAGATATTTAGAGAAGAGCTAATGCCTGTCATTCTAAACCTTTTTCCAAAAAAATTGCAGAGGAAGGAACAGTTCCAAACTTCTGTGAGGCCACCATCACCCTGCTATCAAAACCAGATGAAGACAACACAAAAACAGAAAGCTACAGGCCAATATCACTGATGAACATAGAGGCAAAAATCCTCAAGAAAATTTTAGCAAACAGAATTCAGCAGCACATCAGAAAGGTCACAGACCATGATCAAGGTGGGTTTATTCCAGGGAGAAAAGAATTCTTCAAAGTACAGAAATCAATCAATGTGACACACCATACTAACAAATTGAAAGATAAAAACAATGTGATCATCTCAATAAATGCAAAAAAAATGCCTTTGAAAAAATTCAGCACATATTTATGATAAAAACTCTTCAAAAAATGGGCATAGAAGGAAACTGTCTCCACATAGTAAAGACCATATATGATAAGCCTACAGGAAACATTATTCTCAATGATGAAAAACTGAAAGAACTCCCCCAAGATCAGGATCAAGACAAGGGTGTCCACTTTCACAACTGTTATTCAACATGAGTTCTAGAATTCATATCTACAGCAATCAGAGAAGACAAATAAATAAAAGGAATCAAGATTGGAAACGAAGAAGTAAAGTTCCCACTGTTTGCAGATGACAAGATGCTGTACATAGAAAACCCTAAAGATATTACGAGAAAATTACTACAGTTAATTAGTGAATTTAGCAATGTTGCAGGAGACAAAATCAATACAAAGAAATCACTTGCATTTCTATATGGTAAAAATAAAAAAATCAGAAAGAGTAATTAAGGAATCAACTCCATTCACTGTTGCACCAAAAAGAATTAAATATCTAGGAATAAAATTACCTAAGGAGATGAAAGAACTGTACACAAAAAATGCTAAGAAACTAATGAAAGAAACCAAGGATGATATAAAACGGTGGAGAGAAATTCCATGTTCCTGAGTAGGAAGAATCAGTATTTTGAAAATGACATTACTACCAAATGCAATCTACAAAGTTAATGCAATCCCAACAAATTACCAACGGCATTTTTCACAGAACTAGAACAAACAATAACAACAAAAATCACAATTCATATGGAAACACAAAAGATCCTGAATAGTTACAGTAGTCTTGAGAAAGAAGAACGGAGCTGAAGGAATCAAGATTCCTGACTTCACATTGTACTACGCAGCTGCAGTCATCAAGACAGCTTGGTAGTGGCACTCACACAAAATATATATACACCAATTGAACAACATTGGAAGCCCGGGAATAAATCCATGCACCTATGGGTACCTTATTATTGGCAAAGGAAGCAAGAGTATACAATGGGGCAAAGACAGACTTTTCAATAAGTGGTACTGGGAAAACTAGACAGTTACTTGTAAAAGATTGAAATTAGAACACTAAAACCATATACAAAGATAAATTCAAAATGGATTAAAGACCTAAATGTAAGACCAGAAACTATAAAACTCTTAGAGGAAAGCATAGGGAGAACAGTCCATGACATACCTATATGGCCAACCTCCTAGAGTGATGAAAATAAAAATAAAAGTAAACAAATGGAACATGATTAAATTTAAAAGCTTGTTCACAGCAAAGGAACCTACAAGCAAGAAAAAAAGACAATCTTGATAATGGGAGAAAGTAATAGCTAATGAAATAACTGACAAAGGATTTATTTCCAAAATATACAAGCAGCACATACAATTCAATACCAGAAAGAAAAAAAAAAAATCAACCCAGTCAAAAAGTGGGCAAAAATACCTAAACAGACATTTCTTCAAAGACATACAGATGGCTAAGAAACATGAAAAGATGCTTATAGTCATTATTAGAGAAATGAAAATCAAAGCTACAATGAGATATCGCCTCATACTCATCAGAATGACCCTCATCAAAAAGTCTACAAACAGAGAGAGGGAACACGATGGTGGAGGAATAGGATGGGGAGACCACATTTCCCCCACAAATTCATCAAAAGAACATTTGAACGCTGAGTAAACTCCACAAAACAACTTCTGAATGCTGGCAGAGGACATCAGGCACCCAGAAAAGCAGCCCATTGTCTTATAAAGGAGGTATAAAAAACATAAAAGATAAAAAGAGAGACAAAAGAGGTAGGGATGGAGTTCCATCCTGGGAAGGGAAGCTTAAAAAAGAGAGAAGTTTCCAAACACCAGGAAACACTGTCACTGCCAAGTCTGTAGTGAGCCTTGGATCCTCAGAGGGCAACATAACGGGAAGGAAAAAGAAATAAATAATTAAACCCCACAGATTACACACCCAACAGTAACTCCCAGAGGAAAAACAGCGCATACGTCCCCATCCGCCATTTGGAAGAGGGGGCTGGGCAGGGAGGAGCCACCTGAACTGCTTAGAGTGAGGACCAGGCCTGAATGCCAGAAGGGCAATCTGAGAGAACTAACAGGAGCTAGCAAAGCAGACTGAGCAATAACTACACCGCGAAAAGGCAAAAAGCCCTAACCTAAGACTCCGCCTCAATATGCCAGCAAATTTGGAAAACTCAGCAGTGGTCACAGGGCTGGAAAAGGTCAGTCTTCATGCCAATCCCAAAGAAAGGCAATGCCAAAGAATGCTCAAACGACCGCACAATTGCACTCCTCTCACACGCTAGTAAAGTCATGCTCAAAATTCTCCAAGCGAGGCTTCAGCAATATATGAACCGTAAACTCCCTGATGTTCAAGCAGGTTTTAGAAAAGGCAGAGGCACCAGAGATCAAATTGCTAACATCCGCTGGATCATGGAAAAAATAAGAGAGTTCCAGAAAAACATCTATTTCTGCTTCATTGACTATGCCAAAGCCTTTGACTGTGTCGATCACAATAAACTGTGGAAAATTCTGAAAGAGATGGGAATACCAGACCACCGGACCTGCCTCTTGAGAAACCTGTATGCAGGTCAGGAAGCAACAGTTAGAACTGGACATAGAACAACAGACCGGTTCCAAATAGGACAAGGAGTGCATCAAGGTTGTATATTGTCACCCTGCTAATGTAACTTGTATGCAGAGTACATCATGAGGAACGCTGGGCTGGAAGAAGCGCAAGCTGGGATCAAGATTGCTGGGAGAAATATCAATAACCTCAGATACACAGATGACAACACCCTTATGGCAGAAAGTGAAGAGGAACTCAAAAGCCTCTTGATGAAAGTGAAAGAGGAGAGTGAAAAGGTTGGCTTGAAGCTCAACATTCAGAAAATGTAGATTATGGCATCTGGTCCCATCACTTCATGGGAAATAGATGGGGAAACAGTGGAAACAGTGTCAGATTTTGTTTTTTTTGGTCTCAAAAATCACTGCAGATGCTGATTGCAGACAGGAAATTAAAAGACGCTTACTCCTTGGAATTAAAGTTACGACCAACCTAGATAGCATATTAAAAAGCAGAGACATTACTTTGCCAAGCAAGGTCCGCCTAGTCAAGGCTATGGTTTTTCCCGTGGTCATGTATGGATGTGAGAGTTGGGCTGTGAAGAAAGCTGATCGCCAAAGAATTGATGCTTTTGAACTGTGGTGCTGGAGAAGACTCTTGAGAGTCCCTTGGACTGCAGGAGATCCAACCAGTCCATTCTAACGGAGATCAATCCTGGGTGTTCATGTTAAAACTGAAACTGCAATACTTTGGCCACCTCATGCGACGATTTGACTCACTGGAAAAGAGTCTGATGCAGGGAGGGATTGGGGGGTGGGAGGAGACGGGGACGACAGAGAATGAGATGGCTGGATGGCATCACCGACTCTGTGGACATGAGTTTGAGTGAACTCCGGGTGTTGGTGATGGACAGGGAGGCCTGGTGTGCTGTGATTCATGGGGTCGCAAAGAGTCGGACATGACTGAGCGACTGAACTTAACTGTACTGAAGACTCTGCCAGTCCTGCTCACAGAAAAAAGGAATGAACAGAGCTAGCCAGTGGCGGACAGTCCATCCCCCGCCGAGACAGGCAAAGGAGGGCAGCCAGCTCTCGAAGTGCGCAATGCCCAGAGAGGCATCCGATACCAAACTGCGAACAGGTTTCTGCGCTAACCAAGGCTTCTTCGGTTACTGGCTGGTCGACACCCGTCTGAGAATGTGCTCCAGTTGTACACTCAGAAAACCAAGCAGGAGGGACCAGGGAGGCTATAAGTCACAGTTACCGTGCTCACCAAACACCTGGTCACCAGAGATGCTCAGACCAGGGGGAGGGCAAAAAACGCAGACCCAACCAAGTCTGCGCATTTGTGGAATACCCGAGTACCTGAACCTGAGCGGCTTAGACCTGGGATGTGCATGTAACCCAGCAGTGGCCTCAGACAGTTCTCGGCAGAACAACCTAGAGCCTTTGCATTGTAGACTGGGACAGAACTCATGCCTTGAGCAGGGGCAAACCCAGTGTGGCCAAGACACTGCGAGCACTCCCCACAGACACCAGAGATATTTGCCTGTAGCGTTCCTCCCTTCCCAGAACACTATTGAAAAAGTGAGCCTTAAAAAGTGTCCACCACCAACCCCTAGTGTGAGGGCAGAAATTAGACACTGAAGAGACCAGCAAACAGAATCTAAAACATAGGGAACCACCTTAGACGTGACAGATAGAAAAGTCTAGAGGCTACTGCAAGAATAAGACTGAAAATCAGAGGCAGGAGGCTTAAGTCCAAATCCTGAGAACACCAGAGAACCCCTGACTCCAGGGAACATTAATTGATAGGAGCTCATCAAACGCCTCCATACTTACTGAAACCAAGCACCACCCAAGCGTCAACAAGTTCCAGAGCAAGACATACCATGCAAATTCTCCAGCAACATAGGAACATAGCCCCGAGCTTCATTATACAGGCTGCCCAAAATCACTCCAAACCCATTGACAGCTCATAACTCATTACTGTACACTTCATTGCACTCCAGAGAGAAGAAATCCAGCTCCACCCAGCGAAACACTGACACAGCTTCCCTAAATGGGGAACCTTGACAAGCCACCTGTCCAACCTCACCCACAGAGAGGAAACTCCACAATGAAGAGAACTCCGCAAACTGCCAGAAGATGGAAGGCCACCCAAACACAGCAATATAAGCAAGATGAAGAGACAGAGAAATACCCAGCAAATAAAGGAACATTGTAAATGCCCACCAACCTAAACAAAAGAGGAATTAGGGAAGCTACCTGATAAAGAATTCCTAATTATGATAGTGAAAATGATCCAAACTCTTGAGAACAAATTGGAGTTACAGATAAATAACCTGGAGACAAGGATTGAGAAGATGAAAGAAAGGTTTAACAAGGATCTAGAAGAAATAAGAAAGAGTCATATACAATAAATATTGCAAGAAATGAGATCAAAAACACTCTAGAGGAAACCGACAGTAGAATAAGGCAGGCGGAAGATAGAATAAGTGAGATAGATTGGATAGAAATAAATCAAACAGAGAGGAAAAAGAAAAATGAATTAAAAGAAATGAGGACAATCTCAGAGACCTCTGGGACAATGTTAAAAGCCCCAACATCCGAACCATAGAGGTCCCAGAAGAAGAAGACCAAAAGAAAGACCATGAGAAAATACTTGAGGAGATAATAGTTGATAATTTCCCTAAAATGGGGAAGGAAATAATCACCCAAGTCCAAGAATCCCAGAGAGTTCCAAATAGGATAAAGCCAAGGCAAAATGCCCCAAGACATATATTAATCAAATTAACAAAGATCAAACACAAAGAACAAATATTAAAAGCAGCAAGGGAAAAGCAACAAATAACACACAAGGAATCCCCATAAGGATAACAGCTGCTCTTTCAGTAGAAACTCTTCAGACCAGGAGGAAATGGCAGGGCATACTTAAACAGATGAAAGAAAATAACCTACGCCCAAATTACTGTACCCAGCAAGGATCTCATTCAAATTAGAAGAAAAAACCAAAAGGTTTACAGACAAGCAAAAGCTGAGAGAATTCAGCATTACCAAACCAGTTCTCCAGCAAATACTAAAGGAGCTTCTCTACACAGGAAATTAAGAATGAGTGTATAAAGTCGAATCCAAAGCAGTAAAGTAAATGGCAAAGGGATCATACTTATCAATAATTATGTTAAATGTAAATGGGTTGAATGCCCCAACCAAAAGACAAAGATTGGCTGAATGGATATAAAAATAGACCCCTTTATATGTTGTCTACAAGAGACCCACCTCAAAATGAGGGTCACATACAGACTGAGAGTAAAGGGCTGGAAAAAGATATTCCACGCAAATAGAGACCAAAACAAAGCAGGAGTAGCAATACTCATATCAGATAAAATAGACTTTAAGACAAAGGCTGTGAAAAGAGACAAAGTAGGACACTACATAAAGATCAAAGGATCAATCCAAGAAGAAGATATAACAATGATAAATATATATGCACCCAACATAGAAGGATCGCAAACTAACACAAATGCTAACAAGTGTGAAAGGGGAAATAAATAAGAACACAATAATAGTGGGAGATTTATTACCCACTCACACCTATGGACAGATCAACTGAACAGAAAATTAACAAGGAAACACAGATGTTAAATTATACAATAGACCAGTTAGACTTAATTGATATCTATAGGAGATTTCACCCCCAAACAATGAATTTAACCTTCTTATAAAGCGCATACACTTTGGACGGAGGTTCGTGACATTGTAAAGGAGACAGGGACCAAGACCATCCCAACGGAAAAGAAATGCAAGAAAGAAAAATGGCTGTCTGAGGAGGCCTTACAAATAGCTGTGAAAAGAAGAGAAGCGAAAAGCAAAGGAGAAAAGCAAAGATATAAGCATCAGAATGCAGAGTTCCAAAGAGTAGCAAGGAGAGATAAGAAAGACTTCCTCAGTGATCAATGCAAAGAAATAGAGGAAAACAACAGAAAAGGAAAAACAAGAGATCTCTTCAAGAAAATTAGAGATTCCAGGGGAACATTTCATGCAAAGATGGGCTCGATAAAGGAGAGAAATTGTGTGGACCTAATAGAAGCAGAAGCTATTAAGAAGAGATGGCAAGGATACACAGAAGAACTGTACAAAAAAGATCTTCACGACCAAGATAGTCACGATAACGTGATCACTGACCTAGTGCCAGACATCTTGGAATGTGAAGTTAAGTGGGCCTTAGAAAGCATCACTACGAACAAAGCTAGTGGTGATGATGGAAATCCAGTTGAGCTATTTCAAATCTTGAAAGATGATGCTGAGAAAGTGCTGCACTCAATATTCCAGCAAATTTGGAAAACTCAGCAGTGGCCACAGGACTGGAAATGGTCAGTCTTCATTCCAATCCCAAAGAAAGGGAATGCAAAAGAATGCTCAAACTACCGCACAATTGCACTCATCTCACACGCTAGTAAAGTCATGCTCAAAATTCTCCAAGCCAGGCTTCAGCAATATGTGAACCGTGAATTCCCAGATGTTCAAGCAGGTTTTAGAAAAGGCAGAGTCACCAGAGATCAAATTGCCAACATCTGCTGGATCATGGAGAAAGCAAGAGAGTTTCAGTAAAACATCTATTTCTGCTTCATTGACTATGCCAAAGCCTTTGACTGTATGGATCACTATAAAGTCTGGAAAATTCTGAAAGAGATGGGAATACCAGACCACTTGACCTGTCTCTTGAGAAACCTGTATGCAGGTCAGGAAGCAACAGTCAGAGTTGTACATGGAACAACAGACTGGTTCCAAATATGAAAAGGAGTGCGTCAAGGCTGTATATTATCACCTTGCTTAT
Source organism: Moschus berezovskii (assembly GCF_049115385.1). Classification (NCBI taxonomy): domain Eukaryota; kingdom Metazoa; phylum Chordata; class Mammalia; order Artiodactyla; family Moschidae; genus Moschus; species Moschus berezovskii. The sequence continues at coordinate 28,860,495 of NC_142489.1, read as the reverse complement.
TTAACTTCTATGCAGAGTACATCATGAGAAACACTGAGCTGGAAGAAGCACAAGCTGGAATCAAGACTGCTGGGAGAAATATCAAAAAGCTCAGATATGCAGATGACACTACCCTTATGGCAGAAAGTGAAGAGGAACTCAAAAGCCTCTTGATGAAAGTGAAAGAGGAGAGTGAAAAGGTTGGCTTGAAGCTCAACATTCAGAAAACAAAGATCATGGCATCTGGTCCCATCACTTCATGGGAAATAGATGGAAAAACAGTAGAAACAGTGTCAGACTTTATTTTTGGGGGCTGCAAAATCACTGCAGATGCTGATTGCAGCCATGAAATTAAAAGACGCTTGCTCCATGGAAAGAAAGTTATGACCAACCTTGATAATATATTAAAAAGCAGAGACATTACTTTGCCAACAAAGGTCTGTCTAGTCAAGGCTATTGTTTTACCCGTGGTCACGTATGCGTGTGAGAGTTGGGCTGTGAAGAAAGCTGATTGCCAAAGAATTGATGCTTTTGAACTGTGGTGTTGGGGAAGACTCTTGAGAGTCCCTTGGACTGCACGGAGATCCAACCAGTCCATTCTAAGGGAGATAGATCCTGGGTGTTCATTGGAAGGACTGATGCTAAAGCAGAAACTGCAATACTTTGGCTACCTCATGCGACGAGTTGACTCACTGGAAAAGACTTTGATGCTGGGAAAGGTTGGGGGCGGGAGGAGAAGGGGACGACAGAGAATGAGATGGCTGGATGGCATCATCGACTCTGTGGAGATGAGTTTGAGTGAACTCCGGGAGTTGGTGATGGACAGGGAGGCCTGGCGTGCTGTGATTTATGGGGTCGCGGAGAGTCGGACACGACTGAGCGACTGAACTGAACTGAACTGAAAAGCGCATATGGAACCTTCTCCAGGATTGATCACATCCTGGGCCGTAAATCTAGCCTTGGTAATTTCAAAAAAATTGAAATCACTCCAAGCATCTTTTCTGACCACAGAGTAGATCTCAATTAAAGGAGGAAAACTTTTAAAAATTCCAACATATGGAGGCTGAAAAACACGCTGCTGAATAACCAATAAATCATAGAAAAAATAAGAAAAAATCAAAATATGCATAGAAATGAATGAAAATGAAAACACAACTACTGAAAACCTCTGAAACACTGTAAAAGCTGTGCTAAGGGGAAGGTTCACAGCAATACAGGCATACCTCAAGAAACAAGAAAAAAGTCAACTAAATGACTAATTCTATATCTAAAGCAGCTAGAGAAGGAAGAAATGAAGAACCCCAGTGTTGGTAGAAGGAAAGAAATCTTAAAAATTAGGGCAGAAATAAACGCAAAAGAAACAAAAGAGATCATAGCAAAAACAACAAAGCCAAAAGCTCGTTCTTTGAGAGGGTAAATGAAATTGACAAACCACTAGTCAGACGCATAAAGAAACAAAGGGAGAAAAACCAAATCAATAAAATTAAAAATGAAAAGGGAGAGATCACAACAGACAAAACAGAAATACAAAGGATCATAAGAGTCTACTATGAGCAATTGTACGCCAATAAATGGACAACTTGGAAGAAATGGACAAATTCTTAAAAAAAGTACAACTTTCCGAACTGAACCAGGAAGAAATAGAAAATCTGAACAGACCCATCATAAGCCCGGAAATTGAAACTGTAATCGGAGTTCTTCCAGAAAACAAAAGCCCAGGTCCAAACGGCTTCACAGCTGAATTCTACCAAGACTTTAGAGACGAGCTAATACCTATCCTACTCAAACTCCTCCACAAATTTGCAGAGGAAGGTAAATGTTCAAACTCATTCTATGAGGCCAGAGTCACCATAATACCAAAACCTGACAAAAATGCCACAATAAAAGAAAACTACAGGCCAATATCACTTATGAGCATAGATGCAAAAATCCTTAACCAAATTCTAGCAATCAGAATCAACAACACATTAAAAAGATCATACATCATGACAAAGTGGGTTTTAACCCAGGGGTGCAAGGAGTCTTCAATATACTCAAATCAATCAATGTAGTACACCACATTAACAAAATGAAAAATTAAAACCATACTATTATCTTAATAGATGCAGAAAAAGCCTTTGACAAAATTCAACCTCCATTTATGATCAAAGCCCTCCAGAAGGTGGGAATAGAAGGAATATTCTTCCACATAATAAAAGTTATATATGACAAACCCACAGCAAACATTATCCTCAGTGGTGAAAAATGGAAAGCGTTGCCCCTAAAGTCAGGAAGAAGACAAAGGTGCCACTTTCACCACTACTATTCAACATAGTTTTGGAAGTTTTAGCCACAACAATCAGAGCAGAAAAATACATAAGAGGAATCCAAATTGGAAAAGATGAAGTAAAACTCTCAATGTTTGCAGATGACATGATCCTCTACCAGAAAACCCTAAAGACTCTACCAGAAAATTACTAGAGCTAATCAACGAATGTGGTTAAGTTGCAGGATATAAAATCAGTACACAGAAATCCCTTGCATTTCTACATAATTTAATGAGAAAATAGAAAGAGAAATTAAGGAAACAATTTCATTTACAATTGCAGCACAAAGAATAAAATACTTAGCAGTATATCGATCTAAGAAACAAAAGACCTATATATAGAAAACTGTAAAACATTGGTGAAAGAAATCAGAGAGGACACTAATAGATGGAGAAATATACCGTGTTCATGGATTGGAAGAATAAATATTGTGTAAATGAATATATTACCCAAAGTAATTTATAAGTTCAATGCAATCCCTATCAAGCTACTGACGATGTTTTTCACATAGCTAGGACAAATAATTTCACAATGTGTATGGAAATACAAAAAACCTCGAATAGCCAAAGCAATATTGAGTAAGCAAAATGGAACTGGGGGAATCCACCTTCCAGACTTCAGTCTTTACTACAAAGCCACAGTTATCTATAAATACAGCATGGTACTGGCATAAAGACAGAAATATAGATCAAAGGAACAAAATAGAAAACCCAGAGATAAATCCACGAACCTATGGACACCTTATCTTTGACAAGGGAGGCAAGAGTATTCAATGAAGAAAAAACAATCTCTTTAACAAGTGGTGCTGGGAAAACTGGTCAGCCATTTTGTAAAAAAATGAAACTAGGACACTCCCTAACACCAAAAATAAACTCAAATGGATTAAAGATCTAAGTGTAAGACCAATTATAAAACTCCTAGAGGAGAACATAGGCAAACCATGTCGACATAAATCCTCCATGACCCACCTCCCAGAATATTGGAAATAAAAGCAAAAATAAGTAAATGGGACTTAATTGAAATTAAAAGCTTCTGCACAGCAAAGGAAACTATAAGCAAGGTGAAAAGACAGCCTTCAGAATGGGAGAAAATAATAGCAAATGAAGAACTTACAAAGAATTAATCTCCAAAATATACAAGAAGCTCCTGCAGCTCAATTCTAGAAAAATAAACTACCCAATAAAAAAATAGGCCAAAGAACTAAACAGACATTTCTCCAAAGAAGACATACAGATGGCTAACAAACACATGAAAAGATGATCAACATCATTCATAATCAGAGAAATGTAAATCAAAACCACAATGAGATACCATTTCACACCATTCAGAATGGCTGCTATCCAAATGTTTCCAAGCAATAAATGTTGGAGAGGGTGTGGAGAAAAGGGAACCCTCTTACACTGTTGGTGGGAATTCAAACTAGTACAACCACTGTGGAGAACAGCGTGGAAATTCCTTAAAAAACTGGAAACAGAACTGTCGTAGGACCCAGCAATCGCACTCCTGGGCATACCCACCGAGGAAACCAGAATTGAAAGAGACACATGTACTCCAATGTTCATCGCAGCACTGTTTATAATAGCCAGGACATGGAAGCAACCTAGATGTCCATCTGCAGACGAATGGATAAGAAAGCTGTGGTACATACACACAATGGAGTATTACTCAGCAATTGAAAAGAATACAGTTGAATCAGTTCTAATGAGGTGGATGAAACTGGAGCCTATTATACAGAGAGAAGTAAGTCAGAAAGAAAATGCCAATACAGTATACTGCTGCTACTGCTGCTGCTAAGTCACTTCAGTCGTGTCCGACTCTGTGTGACCCCATAGACGGAAGCCCACCAAGCTCCCCCGTCCCTGGGATTCTCCAGGCAAGAACACTGGAGTGGGTTGCCATTTCCTTCTCCAATGTGTGAAAGTGAAAAGTGCAAGTTAAGTCGCTCAGTCGTGTCTGACCCTTAGCGACCCCACGGACTGCAGCCTACCAGGCTCCTCCATCCATGGGATTTTCTAGGCAAGCGTACTGGAGTGGCTTGCCATTGCCTTCTCTGTAATACAGTATACTAATACTGTAATACAGTATACAGTATACTAATGCATATATATGGAATTTAGAAAGATGATAACGATAACCCTGTATACGAGACAGCAAAAGAGAAACAGATGTATAGAACAGTCTTTTGGATTCTGTGGGAGAGGGTAAGGGTGGGATGATTTGAGATTATGGCATTGAAACATGCATATTAACATATGTGAAACGAATCGCCAATCCAGGTTCGATGCATGATACAGAATGCGCAGGGCTGTTACACTGGGATGAACCAGAGGGATGGGATGGGGAGAGAGGTGGAAGGGTGGTTCAAGATGGGGAACACGTGTACACCCGGGGTAGATTCATGTCGATGTATGGCAAAATCAATACAATATTTAAAGGAATTAGCCTCCAATTAAAACAAATAAATTTAAAAAAAGAAAAAAATTCTAAAAACAGTAAAAGCTGGAAAGGGTGTGGAGAAAAGGGAATACTCTTGCACTATTGATGGGACTGCAAATTGATACAGCCACTATTGAAAAAAGTATGGAGAATCCTTAAGAAACTAGGGAAAAATCCACCATATGTCCCAGCAATTCCACTCCTAGGCATATACCCTGAGGAAAACAAAATTGAAAGAGACCCATATATCCCATTGTTCATTGCGTCACTATTTACTGTAGCTAGAACATGGTCACAATCTAGATGTCCATTGACAGATGAATGAATAGAGAAGTGGTGGTATATATACAAAATAGAATATTACTCAGACATAAAAATGAACGCATTTGAGTCACTTTGAATTATGTTAATGATGCTACAACCTATTACACAGAGTGAAGTGAGTCAGAAAGAGAAAGATAAATATCATCTTCTAACACATATATACAGAATCTAGAAAAATGTTACTGAAGAATTTCGTTCCATCCCTTTATTCCTTCTAGAGTTACTTCTCCGCTGATCTCCAGTAGCATACTGGGCACCTACCGACCTGGGGAATTCCTCATTCAGTATCCTATCATTTTGCCCTTTGATACTGTTCATGGGGTTCTCAAGGGAAGTATACTGAAGTGGTTTGCCATTCCTTTCTCCAGTGGACCACATTCGGCTGTGGTCCATGTGATCAGCTCAACTAGTTTCCTGTGATTATGATTTCAGTGTGTCTACCCTCTGATGCCCCCTTGCAATACCTACCGTCTTATTTGGGTTTCTCTTACCTTGGTCGTGGAAAATCTCTTCACAGCCGCTCCAGCAAAGTGCAGCCGCTGTACCTTACCTTGGACGAGGGGTATCTCCTCAAGGTCGCCCCTTCTGACCTTGAACGTGGAATTGCTCCTCTCGACCCTCGTGTGCCTGCGCAGCCACCATCCTGTTGGACGTGGGGCAGCTCCTCTCGGCCGCTGGCCCTGGCCTCAGGCATGGGGTAGCTCCTCTCTGTCACTCCTCTTTGCATGGTCATTTGCGCCGGGGCCAGTGTCACTCGCATCTGTGCCACCGGGCAAAAGCCACTTGATGAAAGTGAAAGAGGAGAGTGAAAAGGTTGGCTTGAAGCTCAACATTCAGAAAACGAAGATCATAGCATCTGGTCCCATCACTTCATGGGAAATAGATGGAAAAACAGTGGAAACAGTGTCAGACTTTATTTTTTGGGGCTCCAAAATCACTGCAGATGCTGATTGCAGCCATGAAATTAAAAGACACTTACTTCTTGGAAGGAAACTTATGACCAACCTTGATAATATATTAAAAAGCAGAGACATTACTTTGCAAACAAAGGTCTGTCTAGTCAAGGCTATGGTTTTTCCCGTGGTCATGTATGGATGTGAAAGTCGGACTGTGAAGAAAGCTGATGGCCGAAGAATTGATGCTTTTGAACTGTGGTGTTGGAGAAGAGTCTTGAGAGTCCCTTGTACCGCAAGGAGATCCAACCAGTCCATTCTAAGGGAGATCGATCCTGGGTGTTCCTTGGAAGGACTGATGCTAAAGCTGAAACTCCAATACTTTGGCCACCTCATGCGACGAGTTGACTCACTGGAAAAGACTGATGTTGGGAGAGATTGGGGGCAGAAGGAGAAGGGGACGACAAAGAATGAGATGGCTAGATGGCATCACCGACTCTGTGCACATGAGTTTGAGTGAACTCTGGGAGTTGGTAATGGACAGGGAGGCCTGGCGTGCTGTGATTCATGGGGTCGCGGAGAGTCGGACATGACTGAGCGACTGAACTGAAGTGTCTTTTCTGAGCTCTGCTGTCTAGAGAGTGGTAGAGGGCAACAATACCAGTTGGAGAGAGAGACATATAGACACCAAGCCCCTAATACACACACAGAAATATGGGCAGGGAAGCAGTGCATACCAGCAAGTGAGACAGAGAGACACAGAGAAAGCTCTGTACCCTATGGCTCTGATTCCCCTGAGCAAAGGAACTCAACTGTAACAAAAAGATGTTTTTGTGCACACTCCTGTATCATCCAGACAGCTTTCAATTCTCTGCCCAGTGGAGGAAAATCCCCAGCCACATTGCACCCATGCCTTTCATTGGACACATTGTGAGAGCACGTAGTGGTTAAGATCCTGCACAACTTACCGTTCCGTTACCATTCCGTCGCTCAGTCGTGTCCGACTCTATGCGAACCCGTGGACTGTAGCCTACCAGGCTTCTCTGTCCACGGGATTCTCCAGGCAAGAATACTGCAGTGGGTGACCGTTTCCTTCTCCAGGGGATCTTCCCGACCCAGGGATCGAACCCGGGTCTCCCGCATTGGAGGCAGACGCTTTAACCTCTGAGCCACCAGGGAAGTGGTTAAGATCCTGCACAACTTAGGAGTGGACTTTTTGAATGTGGGAGCGGAAACCAGTGTTTCAAATTTCCAGAGGCCTAGTCAATGACAGCAGGCGCCTGGGTGGGGCCAGATGAAGAAGATGCAAAGTGTCTAGATGCCCACACTCAGCAGAGAAGAGGCAGCCACTTTGGAGTGCTGGAGTACTGGAGACCTAGGGTGATTCCCCCTTGACTAGGGAAGTGTCCTTGGAGGGTGCCACCCATTACCTTCCCCTTGATCTGTGGAGATTTTTTCCCAGCAACCTGGGCATGACTCACAGCTCTAGCAGACTATGGGGAATGCTTGGCCTGGGCAATAGGGCCCAGCATGCGTCCCTTGCCCCATGCCATCCTCCACTACTTTCTTCAATCTGAGGGCACCTTTAGAAAGAGCTAGATCTCACCAGAGGATGATGGCAACCTGTGGGCAGGCTGTACAGACCACCAGCACTGCTGTCAAGTCCAGGTCCTTTGCAGCTGACCCAGGTCATTATCATTGAGAGGGCCAAGTGGAGAGTGAGTCACTCACAGAGGAAGCTGGGAACACCTGGGGCCCTTTATCTTTTCAGTTGTGAGACCAGGTCTTCAGGGTGCAGGCACTGTGGCAGGGTCTGTGGAGGTGGCAGGGAGGATGCAGGAACCAGGTGGCTCCCCACGTGAGGAAGCTGCCCTCTTCAGAGCGGAGGCCGTGGAGGAAAAGGCCCTGGAGGAGGGTGAGATGTCGAGAATCCAGTAGGAGTTCCAGTTGCAAGATATTATGGAAAAGGTGGAAGTTGTGGTGGTTGAGGAGCAGGAGCAGGTGTCCTTTCAGGAGTGGCGGGATAAACCAGAGGAGTAGAGCCAGAAACATGCAAGGTCAGGAGCCCCAAGTGACCAGCTCATGTAAAATTGAGTCCTGAAAAATTGTGCACTCTTTGCCTCCTAGAGTGACTCTCTTTGGGGGTCAGATGATCCTTAAATGGGACCTTAGATGTGCCTATTGTCTGATCAGTATTTAGAATTGTGACCAGGGACACTGGTCACCCAGGCTAATTTCCATTTATTGAGCAGTGGTTAGAAATCACCAAGTTGAAGCCTCTCTTGGTTCAGTTCTGCATGACAGGTCAGGGGCAATGTAAGTTTCTTGTGACTCAATCAGAGAAAAGGCTTCATTCCAGAAAAAGGAACCACCTTTCCTCTAAGGTTAGGCTGAAGATGTGCCTCAAATGCCCTTTATGTCACCACGGATCTCCTGTTGCGAGCAGCAGATCCACATTTACCAGACAGTCCACTGCCTTCCATTTCACCTTCTCCTGATGATTCTGAAGCTATCATGCTCCCAAGGCCAGCTACCCCACCGTCAATGGGCAGGTATGCCTGGTCAGCGCAATTGTCAGCTGTCTCAGCACTTCAAATGCGTCTAAGGGAGACTCAGGGACAACAGCATATTGCCTCTGATGGGACTCTACAAGAGAGTGAAACTATCTTCTCCTACAAACCATTTTACACCATAGATATTCTAAACTAGAAGCATCATCCCCCTCTCAAAATCTGGAAAACAAACTCAGGTCCTCATCAGTCTCCTAGATTTCATTACCCTGACTCACTCACCCACTTGGGTGAAATGTAGGCATCTTCTCACCATGATCATCACCCAGGAGTCCCAATGAATCATGACATAGGCTTAGAAACAGCTTTAGGCCTATGCCCCAGGGGGTCAATTAGACGTGGAGAACTGGGCATGGGAAACCTTCCTGGAAGATGAGCCCTAATGGGACCCCAACAATGAGAGAAGGGGAAACCAGCTGGAAAGATATAAACCACTGTAGAGACCTTGGTAGGCAGATATTATCTCATCACTCACCTTCCCCCAACTCAACTTTTCTGTCCCAAGCAGTATATAGCCTGTTTATAAAATAATGCTTGCCAGGGATCTTTTAGGCTGGCAAGGACAAAGTACTGTGGACTAACCCCATTTGATGATATGGAAATGGACTTCACTAAAGTCTCTCTAAACCAAGGACTCAGATACATTTTAGTTATCATCTGCACCTTTATGGGGTGGTTGTAGACTTTTCAACCTGAGCCAGAAAAGCGAGAACATGACTAATGCACTCCTCAGAATTATTGTCCCCAGATATGGGATGTCTTTCACCATAGGGTCAGACAATGAACCAGCATTTGTAGCTGAGAAAGTAGAACAAGTGACAAGGGATTTGAAGGTCTGATGGAAACTGCATACTGCTTTATTCCCCTCAGAGCTCAGGGAAAGTAGAATGTATGAATTGAATGCTCAAACAAACCAGCCAGACTGTTAGGAGACCAGTTTGCCATGGTTAGTCATATTACTCATGGCCCTCTTGACGTGATATGTTCACCTTGGGCAGGGATGGGGTTCTCCCCATTTGAAATTCTGTACAGATGGCTGACCCCTCTGATCAGCTTAAGAGGGGAAACCAGAGATCTGTGAGTCTTGAACTTACGTAAACAGCTGCAAGGATTAGGACACACCATTTCCCAAATACACAAATGGGTCATGGGTAGGATACCCATATCCTTAGGCATAAGAGTACAGCCCCAATTACCCGGGAACCAAATATGGGTAAAAGACTGGAAGAGCCCTAGATTCCAATGTGGAGAGGGCCACATTCTGTACCCTTAACCACCCCCAGTGCTTTCAATATGACAGGTATATATGCTTGGATCAATCACTCCAGAGTCAAACCCACAGGCCCAACTGATAGTGAAGAGAAGTGGGAAGCAAAATTCAATCCATGGGAACCCATGCACCTGACCTAGGGAAGATGGAAACAAGAATTCCAAGCCTTGTTCTGGGCACACCAGAAGCTGGTTAGGCAACACACAACAGAAAATTGAGGAACCGTCAGGACCAGTGAACAACAGATGTATTGGCTATTAATTGAACTGGAACACCCTCTATTTATCCTATTTGAAATAGGATTCTACTATGTCTCCCCTGCAGTGTACTATCTCTCTATTTCACCTATTCCCTCATACTCTTTATTTGGGGGGGGGTTCTCTTACTGTTAACAACTTATCTATGAAATCAACTTATTTTTTTCCCCTTGCATCTCTGTTAAGTTGTAAGATCTCTGCTCCATCTAGAAACCAGGTTGACTGTTCTGACTATACAACTTTTGATCTTATAGGAAAGGCATGTCCCTCTTTCACCTACTATATACACCAGACACCTGCATGCTATAACTCTGTTTCTAAATGTTCCTTGTGGTGGGATGGAAACTTTATTGAAAGTATCATCATAAGGTCAGATTACAATGGGTAGATGTTGGGTGGTGTTCTGAAACCCCTGGAGAAGTAGTATGCTATGACTGTGGCTCAACAAATCTTTGAGTCTGGCCTAAAGAGTCCTACACCTATTTAACTCCCTTGGTGAAAATACCTCATCCTTGAGCCACTACAACTAGATCCAAGGGGATGTACCCCAATCCAGGCAATAAGGGACTACATGACCAGCTCCAAACTTCCATAAAAAACATTCTAGAAATGCATGATGTGGAAAATAGTCTTTTTGTTCATCTAGCTGGGGAGGTAGCCTGAGAACTGGGTATCACTAATTGCTAAGTCTGTGCAGGACCCTGGATGAACTAGGTGTGGCCATGGAGGGGTATGGGATTAGATGCCCTCCAGATATTTCAGTGGATTCAATCATCAAGAGGTGGGTGGTGGTAGGGTGCTATCTGGAGTTGCACTCTGTGCACAATTACAATAGGTGAGAAATGGTTAAACTGAAAGGGAATAGGTTATGCTTGGGATAGGATGAGTCTTGCCATCACTCATATTCATCTAGTGGAGGAAGGAGAAGATTCTGGGAAATTCAACCAAACTGGCTGGTGACTCCAAATAGATGACAATGGAAAGGCTGTGACAGACGTAGCTAAAAATACCAGGAAGATTACCCATGTTTCAGTTCATTCGGAAGGGATGGGATATGGAGGTCCACTTTGGAGGATGCTTCTCCTGGCTAGGAGGGTTTAAGAGAGTGATTGGCAGTCTTACTTGGTATGTACCTACTTATTCCCTGCATCACACCCCTTTATTAAGGATTGTAACGGGGTTCATAGAGACAGTTGTTGAACAGAAAATGGCTATCCAAATGCTATTTTTTAAAGGATGTCAGCAGTTAATGGGTTATGTTCTCTGATGGCTGCTGATACAATCTGAGCATTAGCAGGGGGAATGAGGTGGAAACCCCCAACTAGAAGAGCAACCTCTTCTAGAATAATAACTTTATGACTTCTGCCTCTGGTATCTTACTAAAATACATTTTGCTCACCACTCAACAGCTCCACTTATGTCATCTTGCTTGCTCAGTTCATCACTGGGAAACTAAGCTGCCTGGAGAGGAGGGATCTGAGCTGCTTGAACAGGTAAGACCTGAAGACCTGGAAGTCTCTGCTGTATAAAAGATATCCAAAACAAAGTCCAGGCACATACTTCTGGAGGCGCCTCTGCTGACCCTACACCATTGCTGAATAAACGCTCTTGTTTTGCATGTCTGAATGCCACTTGACTCTTAGCCACTATGGTTTCTACAACAGTGAAACTCATAAGAAAGTTTTAGTGGAGGAGAGAAAGTTTCTCATGTCTATTCTGTGGAGTAAAAATGTGTATAAACAGAGTTTTGAGGACCCTATCTGATTTACAGTCTTGGAATGCTGTATTTTCTTCTTGCCTGGAATTAGTATGAGTAGAAGAGATTGATTGATTCTAAGACCCTTCCCTACTCTAAGACATACAGTAGCTCTAGTGTCAGGATGCAAAATTACTGGTATTTCCTTTTCTGTGAATATTTCTAATAGGGATAGGATGGCAGGAATAGATAGTAGGACCTAATAGGGAATATGTTACAGCCACTGTTCTACATAGTTGTAGCATGCTATAAAATATGTTTATTTCATCAGATGTAGTAAGCTGACATTAACAACAATCAGCCCCTGCATGATTTCCTCATTGGTGCTGATACTTCTAGATACATTTCCAGCCTTTCTTCAACCCAGCATCACCTGTACTTTGTATTTTAATTGTAGGTATAAAGCCTACCACTATGTGTGGTAGTTATTGAGTTTGTTGCAAACCATGTCCAGGAGGCACAAATGGTAACAAATTCGTAATCTGCAACTGGTAGTGCATGCCTATGTGTTCTATGTCTATTTGGGTGTTGCCAAAACCTGATCCCTAGATCCTCTTACAGAGAACATAAACACAGGACCTATTGACTTATTCCTGGGTCCTTGTTGAAACCCGCTGCGTCGGGCAGACACTTGGACCCCAGCTAGCGGGAAATAAACCTCACTGTGTGTTTTGCATTATCGTGAGTGTCCTCTGTTCCTTTGAGGGAAGGGCGACTCCAGACCCTAACAATTGGGGGCTCGACCGGGATCCCAAGACCCCTCCTCAAAGAGACAGACAACCTCCGATACCGAGGTTTGCACAAAAACTGAGGCAGGAGTTTTGGCCACCTCCTAGAGGGAAGGACTGAAACAGGTCTCTTCCCGGTCCCAATTGAGAATTCTCGTGGACGGGAAGGAGCGGGTTACGACCCTGGAGGCTCCATTACTGGAAGTCGTGGGACACGTCCCCGACGAAGATGTGCCTGAACGACGTCCATAGTGGACGCCGTTTGGAACCCTAGAGGTGCGGCCGTGAGGAGCTACCCCACGCCTGCGGCCAGGGCCGGCGGCCGAGAGGAGCTACCCCACGTCCAACAGGATGGTGGCTGCGCGGGCGCAGGAGGGCCGAGAGGAGCTACTCCGCGTTCAAGGTCAGGAGGGGCGGCCTCGAGGAGATACCCCTCACCCAAGGTAAGGTACAGCGGCTGCACTTTGCTGGAGCGGCTGTGAAGAGATTTTCCACGACCAAGGTAAGAGAAACCCAAATAAGACGGTAGGTATTGCTAGGGGGCACCAGAGGGCGGACAGACTGATATCATAATCACAGGAAACTAGCCAATCTGATCACATGGACCACAGCCGAATGTGGTTCACTGGAGAAGGGAATGGCAAACCACTTCAGTATACTTGCCTTGAGAACCCCATGAACAGTATCAAAGGGCAAAATCATAGGATACTGAATGAGGAATTCCCCAGGTCAGTAGGTGCCCAGTATGCTACTGTAGCTCAGTGGAGAAATAACTACAGAAGGAATAAAGGGATGGAGCAAAAGCAAAACCAATACCCAGTTGTGGATGTGACCAGTGATAGAAGCAAGGTCCGGTGCTGTAAAGAGCAGTATTGCATAGGAACCTGGAATGTTAGGTCCATGAATCAAGGCAAATTGGAAGTGGTCAAACAGGAGATGGCAAGAGTGAACGTCGACATTCTAGGAATCAGTGAATTAAAATGGACTGGAATGGGTGAATTTAACTCAGACGACCATTATATCTACTACTGTGGGCAGGAATCCCTTAGAAGAAATGGAGTAGCCATCATGGTCAACAAAAGAGTCCGAAATGCAGTACTTGGATGCAATCTTAAAAATGACAGGATGATTTCTGTTCGTTTCCAAGGTAAACCATTCAATATTACAGTAATCCAGGCCTATGCCCCAACCAGTAATGCTGAAGAAGCCGAAGTTAATCGGTTCTATGAAGACCTACAAGACCTCTTAGAACTAACACCCAAAAAATATGTCCTTTTCATTATAGGGGACTGGAATGCAAAAGTAGGAAGTCAAGAAACACCTGGAGTAACTGGCAAATTTGGCCTTGGAGCACGGAATGAAGCAGGGCAAAGGCTAATAGAGTTTTGTCAAGAGAATGCACTGGTCATAGCAAACACCCTCTTCCAACAGCACAAGAGAAGACTCTACACATGGACATCACCAGATGGTCAACACCGAAATCAGATTGATTATATTCTTTGCAACCAAAGATGGAGAAGCTGTATACAGTTAGCGAAAACAAGACCAGGAGCTGACTGTGGCTCAGATCATGAACTCCTTATTGTGAAGTTCAGACTTAAATTGAAGAAAGTAGGGAAAACAACTAGACCATTCAGATATGACCTCAATCAAATCCCTTATGATTATACAGTGGAAGTGAGAAATAGATTTCAGGGACTAGATCTGATTGATAGAGTGCCTGATGAACTCTGGACAGAGGTTCGTGACATTGTACAGGAGACAGGGACCAAGACCATCCCCATGGAAAAGAAATGCAAAAGAGCGAAATGGCTGTCTGAGGAGGCCTTACAAATAGCTGTGAAAAGAAGAGAGGCGAAAAGCAAAGGAGAAAAGGAAAGATATAAGCATCTGAATGCAGAGTTCCAAAGAATAGCAAGGAGAGATAAGAAAGCCTTCCTCAGTTATCAATGCAAAGAAATAGAGGAAAACAACAGAATAGGAAAAACAAGAGAGCTCTTCAAGAAAATTAGAGATTCCAAGGGAACATTTCATGCAAAGATGGGCTCGATAAAGGACAGAAATGGTATGGACCTAACAGAGGCAGAAGATATTAAGAAGAGGTGGCAGGAATACACAGAAGAACTGTACAAAAAAGATCTTCACGACCAAGATAGTCACGATAACGTGATCACTGACCTAGAGCCAGACATCTTGGAATGTGAAGTCCAGTGGGCCTTAGAAAGCATCACTACGAACAAAGCTAGTGGAGGTGATGGAATTCCAGTTGAGCTATTTCAAGTCTTGAAAGATGATGCTGTGAAAGTGCTGCACTCAATATGCCAGCAGATTTGGAAAACTCAGCAGTGGCCATAGGACTGGAAGAGGTCAGTCTTCATTCCAATCCCAAAGAAAGGCAATGCCAAAGAATGCTCAAACTACCGCACAATTGCACTCATCTCACACGCTAGTAAAGTCATGCTCAAAATTCTCCAAGCCAGGCCTCAGCAGTATGTAAACCATGAACTCCCAGATGTTCAAGCATGTTTTAGAAAAGGCAGAGGCACCAGAGATCAAATTGCCAACATCCGCTGGATCATGGAGAAAGCAAGAGAGTTTCAGAAAAACATCTATTTCTGCTTTATTGACTATGCCAAAGCCTTTGACTATGTAGATCACAATAAACTGTGGAACATTCTGAAAGAGATGGGAATCCCAGACCACCTGACCTGCCTCTTGAGAAACCTGTATGCAGGTCAGGAAGCAACTGTTAGAACTGGACATGGAACAACAGACTGGTTCCAAATAGGAAAAGGTGTACGTCAAGGTTGTATATTGTCACCTTGCTTATTTAACTTCTATGCAGAGTACATCATGAGGAACGCTGGGCTGGAAGAAGCACAAGCTGGAATCAAGATTGCCGGGAGAAATATCAATAACCTCAGATATGCAGATGACACTACCCTTATGGCAGAAAGTGAAGAGGAACTCAAAAGCCTCTTGATGAAAGTGAAAGAGGAGAGTGAAAAGGTTGGCTTGAAGCTCAACATTCAGAAAACAAAGATCATGGCATCTGGTCCCATCACTTCATGGGAAATAGATGGAAAAACAGTGGAAACAGTGTCAGACTTTGTTTTTTTGGGCTCCAAAATCACTGCAGATGCTGATTGCAGCCATGAAATTAAAAGACGCTTGCTCCTTGGAAGGAAAGTTATGACCAACCTTGATAGTATCTTAAAAAGCAGAGACATTACTTTGCCAACCAAGGTCCGTCTAGTCAAGTCTATGGTTTTTCCCGTGGTCATGTATGGATGTGATGATTGGGCTGTGAAGAAGGCTGACCGCCGAAGAATCGATGCTTTTGAACTGTGGTGTTGGAGAAGACTCTTGAGAGTCCCTTATACTGCAAGGAGATCCAACCAGTCCATTCTAGAGGAGATCAATCCTGGATGTTCATTGGAGGGACTGATGCTAAAGCTGAAACTGCAATACTTTGGCCACCTCATGCGACGAGTTGACTCACTGGAAAAGACTCTGATGCTGGGAAAGGTTGGGGGCGGGAGGAGAAGGGGACGACGGAGAATGAGATGGCTGGATGGCATCACCGACTCTGTGGACATGAGTTTGAGTGAACTCTGGGAGTTGGTGATGGACAGGGAGGCCTGGCGTGCTGTGATTCATGGGGTCGCGGAGAGTCGGACACGACTGAGCGACTGAACTGAACTGAGGGAAAATCACTGCCCCAGGCCATGGACCTGTTTTACTGCCAACACCAAGACATCAGAAGATCTGCAGCATCATTACACTTATTAGGAAGATATGGGGTCACAAAGAGTCGGACGTGACTGAGCGACTGAACTGAACTGAACTAAGATGATGTCTAGAAGGAAAGAAAGTGAAAATATAGAAAATTGACTGTGTCTGACACAGAGATTTATGCTCCTCTTCTGTGTACTCTACTCCATCTATCTACCTATTTCTCCTGCCCTAGGTATTGAATGATGAAAAAAAAAAAAAAAAAAGAATGGCTCTTCTGTTGTTATACGGTTTAGAAACACAATTGCTCTCACTGAATGTAAGGTAGGCCAGATTTCTAGAAGTTAATATTTCAATTTAATTTGTCACTTATTTGCCTTGACTCATCCCAGTCCATAATATTATCAATGTGACTCATTCACAAGTACAAATTTTTAATTTCATAAAGACTCTCTGGAGCAAAGAGCTTATATGGTTTGCTTTGTCTTGAAAAAGATCCAAAAAAATACACACATAATATTTTCATTCAGCTTTACAAATCTAACTTAGTAAAATATAGTTAGAAATGAAAAGCTGCACATGTTTTCCTGCATGGAAAATCCCAAGGAGAGAGGAGCCTGGTCAACTACACCCCGTGGTGTTACAAAAAATCAGACACAACTGAGCAGGCATGGAACTTAATGTCAGATACAAAAATGCTCTTTCTTTTCTGGTAGGGATTCATCTGGTTCATACCGAAGGGTTAGGCCTTTATCTAATTTTTTTGTGTTTTTTTTTTTTTTTATACAGACTATTGGATGTTTCTTTTCTTTACAAAATGTAAAAATTGTTTTCCTATGAGGTGAGTGTTGTGCTTTCTTTCCTCCATTCACATTTTGGAACTTGCTTCCCGTCATCTGAAATAAGCCTTGTCTTGGCTTAAGAAGCCTGATCCATCGGAATATTTCTCTCTCTATTTGTGAATAATAAGCTCTAACTTAACTTTTCCCTTGTCTAGAGAAGGAAAGTGGAGAAGGAATTGGCAGCCCACTCCAGTATTCTTGCCTAGAGAATCCTTTGTACCGAGGAGCCAAGTGGGCTGCTGTCCATAGGGTTGCACAGAGTCAGACATGACTGAAGAAATTTAGCATGCTTGCAAGCATTGGAGAAGGAAATGGCAACCCACTCCAGTATTCTTGCCTGGAGAATCCCGGGGACAGAGGAGCCTGGTGGGGTCGCACAGAGTCGGACACCACTGAAGCAATTTAGCAGCAGCAGCAGCAGAGAAGGAAAGAGTAAAATGGTTTGCTCTGAAGTGAGTAAATTTTAGCATTGAGGCCCAAATACTTCATACCGACTTCCTATCTACTTCCTACCATAAAGTATGTACAGTCTTCTTTATGACTTGAACATGTCTGTCATAGAATCAGAGAAGCACAAACTTGTCTCCCAAAGGTACATGGCTCTGCCTCCTGTCTTTTCCACGCCATGCTGTCATGCATTTTTAAATCACAAGTGAAAGAGCTAATAGATTTCACTTTATTCCACAATACTTTCCACAGTAAGGATATGAATCTCATTTGTATTCATTCTCACCAATCTAGTAGTCTGTTCCCCAGAATGTTTCAGCAAGGATGCATGTCCTTTTTATGAAAAAGTTCTCAGGTATTAGTGAAGTTTCCCCAACACTTAACCTATTTGCCTATTTCATAGTTTGTAGGATTGATAAGAGATCATGAGAGTGGTCACAATGGACTCTATGAGAAACACACAAGTATTGAATGAGTTATCTGGATCCTCAGGGGAAAAAGGAGAGAATGTTAGGAACATGAAAGGATGGCCTCTACAGGTATATATTTGAAGGTGTCGGTAGAAACGGGCTAGACTTCTGATTTTTACAGTAAAACAAAGAGGATGGCCAATGAGATCATCAGTATCCCTGTCTGAAGTCTAAGGAAGAAGTTGAAAAGTGTGGTTTACATTTGAGATCAAACAGGATCATCAACTGAAGGCAGTGTGTATATAAGGAGGAGAGAGACTTCATGAGAACTACCTAGGAGAAATAGGGACTTATTGATAATTATAAATAAACTATTTACAAGGTTTGCTGAATTTTCATCAGATTTTCCTGACACTAATATGTCAATCAACCAATTCATGGTTTATTTTCCTATGGTATTTCTTTATTTCAAAAACTCCTCAGAAGGTTAGTTTGTCTGTACATTTGCATTTTACATATTCTTGACAGCCTCTGGCATGAGTTAGTATAAAGTGGGCCATATTTAGTGACTGGAAGTCATTAAGCACAATTGGAACAGTTGGAAAGGTGACAGAAAAGTCCAAATACAATAATATGATTTCCAAGATAGTGCTATGTTCCTGTTGTACAAGTAGAAAAATATTCAAAGAGAAAAAATGAAATCCCAGATATGCTGTTATATGATCTCATAATTGAAATATGCAGAAGATAATTGTCTATATATAGCTGAATCCTGACTCCAGCTTGATTAAGTAGGCTATGTGTTCAAACAAGTCTGATACAGCAAGTCTCCCACAAGTCACTCCCCCTCCCCAAAATAATATCTCCTGAATTTATAAACTGTATGACTACTGTTGGTCTAGTCTAGCATTTTGAGGCATAAATATTGCGAAAGTTCCTTAGGCCAGAGAAAACGTTGGTTTTTAAAATTTGAAATATGTACCCAAAGCAAGTAACCAGATCAGGAGCAGCTCCCACTACCTCAAAAACCCAGATCCTAGCTCTGAAATCTTCCCTTCATTCTCCTCTCCATCTTCCTCCATCTTATCACCAATCTGTACCATTCTCTGTCCCTGTTATTATAGTCTTCAACATCTTCCACTAGCCCATTGTCCATATTTTGAACTGTCTGGTGATTGAATGAAATCATTTGAGGAATGGCAATTAAAGGCTGCAGACAGGCCTGCACTGGAACTTCTTGATTAAGTTCCATAGAGGGAATGTGGCCCTGAATTGTGTCTGATTTAATTGTTAGTGATTTGAATCCTGTCTCCTGGGTGATCTGGCAGTGGAAAAATTTCTCTCTGAAACTGACACAAAAGACTTTTATATTACTTCAAGTTGCGTGAACATCCGACCCACATCTCCACTTGACTGTTAATGTTAACTCTAAATATTCTCAGTTGAGTGTGATTTTCACCTGATGTGCTGCAGTATAGTCTATCCTTTACACTTGGCAAAAATGGAAGGTTGAAGGGTCTTTTTGGCACAATCTCTCGAGTTGGTAGAAAACTTAAATTCTGCATTCTATCTGTACTTGTTATATGTTCCTGGCACGGCAGCAAGTGTTAACTGTGAGCTTGCCTGGAACTGTGGTTTTGCTGTTCATCAGTCATCGGAAATCTGTTTGATAAGGACCCAGGGTATCCTCGGGATGAACGGTGTTGGCGTCAGCGAGAGAGAGAGAAAGACAGAGGCTGATAATTCCTTGGTTTATGCAGGAAACCAATAAAACCCCAGCATGGGGTTTGCTCTGTTTACGTAGACCGCAGGCGCCCTCTCGAATCACTGGAGGCACTCTACCAGGGCATCCCCTCGAGTGAGTCTTAGAAGCCCAGGCAGATAGGTAAACGCAGAGGGCACAGTGATCCAAGGATCTCAACCAGAAAAAAGAGAATAGAGAAAAGGATGGAAAAAGAGAAAAAAACGACATGGGGAGACCAAGCTTCAGTGAGCAAGGCCCCAAACTTTATTTTCCAGTGCTTCTTTTATACCCTAAGTTGTGCACATAAAATATAGAGAAAGGGAGGAATAGAGTCACTCCAGAATCATGCAGGGTCAGCAATCTTGATCCTTATCAAGATCAGGGCTTACTTTGGTATGTCTCATGATATACAAAAGTTTTAGGTGGCTTACATCATCTTCTGGCCAGGAGGCCTGCTAACAGTTTATGGCCCTCTCTCCTAACAAAGGTTAGTTAGCTAGGAAAAGGCTTATATTCTTTCAAGGTGATTTTCCTAAAGTCAGGCGCTATTCTCCAAAGACACATGACAAGGTTACATTCCTGTAAGGCAAGGGTGTAGTGAGCTACAAGAAAGGAATTAATTAACTTAAGATCTGAGGTGGTTAAAGCAAAGGATACTACTTATTTTCTCTATATGTGATTAATATATTTCCAAGGATACAATAGAAAATATGGAAACTTTTCAGCAAGCATTGATTCAACAATGAAATCTTTTTTAGTACTATTCTAATGATTTTAACTTCTTCAACAGATTACTGTATTTTAGAATATTAGGCTTTCTGTCCTTGCATGGCTGGGAGGCTGTAAACAGTCACATTCATAGTTGTAAGAGCCCGGACGAACTTGTCAGGCAAGTTAGAAAGCTATTAGAGGGGCTTGGATTGGAACACTCCTATTAAGCTGAGGAGAACTTTTTAACTACAGCTCTGAATTAATGTTTTCAGGGAAAGGTGGTTGGGGGGAAGCCCCCGTAAGTATTAGAGGACTTTGTAAGAGACGTAAGATAGTAAGGCAGTCAGACTCCGATTTTCTTTGGGGTAGATTCTTGGGTAAGTCCAGGGGGTTCCTCAAGTCCTGATTAACCTTTACCCGTCAGGCCTCTTCCCCAATTGACCTTTGCCAAGGGTAGGATTTCCCTCGCTGGTTCCCGGTAATCAGGGCCCTTATGGGGTTGAGAACCATGCACATCTCTATGGGTTGAAGCTCTTCAGTTTGGACTGGATTGTATTCCTAATTGTTTTTATTTTTTTCAGACTTGTAGTTTTCAAGCTGGAATGGTGGTCTCTTGGGGATCTCAGGAATCAAGAGGACTGATGATAAGAGTTGTGGTCATAGACTACAAATTCTGTCTTGGAGAAGATGACACAACATGCCTAGAAAACTCTCCATGGGAAAAGCACAGGTGGTTCCAATAGTTTGGAAGGGTGTGTGATCCTCCAGGCTGTCCCATGGGTATTGCAGCCTAGTATCTTGGCTACAGGAGGTTGAGGGAGGCATGGTTGCCATGACATCACAACTTTGTGATATTACCACAGAAATAGGCAGCAATGTCTTGGTAACTACCCTTTGTCTCCTAGGGCTTTAAAAAGAGATCTATGGTAAGGATAAAAGGAGAGGAAGTTTTTGCTTTTACCAGATTGGGATGCCTTCCAGATATGCTTATTTTATTCTACAACTTCTTGCAAATTATTCTCATTCTAATATTGCCTAGGTCAAATCTGCCCATGAATCAGCAATAAGTTCTAGACCAGTTCAGTCTCTAAAATAGAGTGAAAGCTCTTAGGGAGAATTAGGAATATGTGAGGATTATTAGTTTATGTGTAAGAGTTCTTTACCTGTTTCATTTCCCTGAGAACCTAGGCAAGAAACAGAGGCCTCATTTGAAATTGAATAAGTGTATTGTTTTGCTAGGGTAACCGTAAGAAAGTGCCCCATACCAGATAGGTTATTTATTTATTTTTCATTGGAGGCTAATTAATTTACAATATTATATTGGTTGGTTCTGACATACATTGACATGAATCCGCCCCGGGTGTACATGTGTTCCCCTTCTTGAACCCCCCTCCCACCTCCCTTCTCCCCTTATCCAACCTCTGGGTCATCCCCATGCACCAGCCCCCAGTATCCTGTATCATACGTCGAAACTGGATTGGTGATTCATTTCACAAATGATAATATACATATATCAATGACATTCTCCTAAATCATGCCACCCTCGCCCTCTCCCACAGAGCCCCAAAGATTGATCTATACACCTGCGTTTCTTTTGCTGTCTCGTATACAGGGTTATCGTTACCATCTTTCTAAATTCCATATATATACATTAGTATACTGTATTGGTGTATTCGTTTCTTGCTTCCTTCACTCTGTATAATAGGCTCCAGGTTCTTCCACCTCATTAGAACTGATTCAAATGTATTCTTTCTAATGGCTGAGTAATACTCCATTGTGTATATGTACCACAGCTTTCTTATCCATTCGTCTGCAGATGGACATCTAGGTTGCTTCCATGTCCTCGCTATTATAAACAGTGCTTCAATGAACATTGGAGTACATGTGTCTTTTTCAATTCTGGTTTCCTCGGTGTGCATGCCCAGGAGTGCGATTGCTGGATCATATGGCAGTTCTATTTCCAGTTTTTAAAGGAATCTCCACACTGTTCTCCATAATGGCTCTACTAGTTTGCATTCCTACCAACAGTGTAAGAGGATTCCCTTTTCTCCACACCCTCTCCAGCATTTATTGCATGTAGACGTTTGGATAGCAGCCCTTCTGACTGGTGTGAAATGGTATCTCATTATGGTTTTGATTTGTATTTCTCTGATAATGAATGATGTTGAGCTTCCTTTGATGTGTTTGTTAGCCATCTGTAGGTCTTCTTTGGAGAAATGTCTGTCTAGTTCTTTGGCCCATTTTTTGATTGGGTCGTTTATTTCTCTGGAATTGAGCTGCAGGAGTTGCTTATATATTTTTGAGGTTAATCCTTTGTCAGTTGCTTCATTTGCTATTACTTTCTCTCATTCTGAAGGCTGTCTTTTCACCTTGCTTATAGTTTCCTTTGCTGTGCAGAAGCTTTTGATTTTAATTAGGTCCCATTTGTTTATTTTTGCTTTTATTTCCAATATTCTGAGAGGTGGGTCTTGGAGGATCCTGCTGTGATTTATGTCGGAGAGTGTTTTGCCTATGTTCTCCTCTAGGAGTTTTATAGTTTCTGGTCTTACATTTAGTTCTCTAATCCATTTGAGTTTATTTTTGTGTATGGTGTTAAGAAGTGTTCTAGTTTCATTCTTGTTTACAAGTGGCTGACAAGTTTTCCCAGCACCAGATGTTAAAGAGACTGTCTTTTCTCCATTTTATATTCTTGCCTCCTTTGTCAAAGATAAGGTGTCCATAGGTGTGTGGGTTTATCTCTGGGCTTTCTATTTTGTTCCATTGATCTATGTTTCTGTCTTTATGCCAGTACCATACTGTCTTGATGACTGTGGCTTTTAGTAGACCCTGAAGTCTGACAGGTTAATTCCCCCAGTTTCATTGTTCTTCCTCAAGTTTGCTTTGGCTATTCGAGGTTTTATTTTATTTCCATACAAAGAGTTCACTTTAAAAATATTACTCCACTATGTCTTCCATGTACAATATTTAACATTTTTTTTCACTACTTAGAGGTGATACCTCATTAGTATAATCTGTGTATCTCTAATGATACACTGGGATTCCCAAGTGGCACAGTCATAAAGAATCTTCCTGCATAGGCAGGAGCCAAAAGAGTTGTGCTTTGGGAAGATCCCCTTTAGGAGAAAATGGCAACTAACTCCATAAATTTCGCCTGGAAAATTCCATTGACAGAGGAACCTGGTGGACTATGGTCTCCTGGATCACAAAGAGATGGACCCCAAAAATTTCACAGTAATTCACATAATAAACTATATTTCATGTGCTTTTAAAGAAACACTGAGAATTGTATTTAACTGTTGATATTTTCTTCCAGATACTGTGTGCTACTGGACAGTTTTTATTCACAGGATCCCATGAGCAATTTTTGAAAGATAGATAACTTTTAAAGCCCAGAATCCTTGGGAATATTCAGTGATTCTGTTTTCTTTTCTATTTTTAAAAGCACTTTGAACCGTATTGAACTGTTAATATTTTCTTCCTAAGAGCATTCTGCTGCTGCTGCTGCTGCTAAGTCACTTCAGTCGTGTCCGACTCTGTGTGACCCCATAGAAGGAAGCCCACCAGGCTCCCCCGTCCCTGGGATTCTCCAGGCAAGAACACTGGAGTGGGTTGCCATTTCCTTCTCCAATGTGTGAAAGTGAAAAGTGAAGTCGCTCAGTCGTGTCCGACCCTTAGCGACCCCACGGACTGCAGCCTACCAGGCTCCTCCATCCATGGGATTTTCTAGGCAAGAGTCCTGGAGTGGCTTGCCATTGCCTTCTCCGAAAAGCATTCTAGATTTTCTTTTTCTCTTTTTCTATGCATGAGTGACCCCTGTCATGTTCCAGGGTAGGTGTCATATTAAGTCCAATGGACTTGTGAATATCTGACGTCCATCAGTGATGGTTTTAAGGTTGTTGTTATAGAGAAAACTCTCCATGCTGATAGGTTTTATTATTCCCTCCTCTTTTAGGATGGTCTCCGCAGTCTGAGACTTTTTGTCAGGCCTGGTGGTACATTAGAGTAGAACGAGCCAAACGATGCCACCAAACCTCGTGTCTCCTCACTCTTGGAGTTTTGAAGTAAATGTTCCTAACCTTTTTAAGTAGAAGACAAGGGTGAGTTGGTTTTACATGTATAGATTCCTGTTCAGTGACACTGAGATTACTACATATATTCAGGTGTGCTTGCTTTCACCTATATATTATTAGAACATGTTTCATCTACCACTCTTGCTGAGGTAGGTTTTTGTGGTTTCCGTATTTTATAGGTATTTGTGGGGGAAATTAATGTCAAGTTCTAGATGTATCCCTTCCATCCATCAGGGTCCTCTGCTATCCATACATTTCTTGACAGTTTGGATATCCATGTCACATTTGTGTGGGTGCTCACTGCTGTGGATATTCGTATCCCACCTCTTCATTACATCCCATGATGATTTTTGAATCAAGCCTCCTTCACTCAGTGTGTTGATATCTGGGTTTATATCTATCTTTGAAGATGGCCTACTTTCACATTTCAATCCTTGATTCAACATTCACTCTAGACCAATATCACATTTCTTTATCCTTTCCTCTGTCCATGTAGGCAATCTTTATTCTCATCACTTTAATGTTCTGTGCCACAGGACCTGGTTTGGGATGTGTGGTGTTTTAAATCTGTTCATTTCTGAAATGTTATAGGAGAGGACCTGATTTATCATATTGTCTCTACATCTCTTTTATCTCTCATGGGAGTGCTCTTTTCTAGTCATGCTCACAGTGACTCTTATCAGGTTCATCCCACCATTATCCTAAAGCATCCACTGAATTAATTCTACTCTACCATTGATACCATGTCCAGAATTTGACAGTGGCCTTTTTCAGTGCTAAGGCAGAGGTGATCATGTCCTTATAGCTTAGATGTCTGTATCTTTTAGAATTCACCCCGTGTGCAAATTGTCTTGTGCTTTATCAAAAGAAACACATAATTGAGTTTACCTGTTTGCATCCTCTTCCTGTTAGCTTCCTCTGTGTTTACTTTACTTCCCCCCCCCACCACCATTTGAACGCTGGCAGTTTGTTACGGGTGGATATTGGTTAGAGCTCAGAACCCTTGTAAATAACATGTCCATCAGCAAGCATTTTAAGGTTGTTGTTAGGGAAAATGTCCACAAGGCATCAACATTTCTTCCTTCCCTCTTGTTGTTATGGTAACAGCAGCCTCTGTGCCTATCCCAGTCCTGATTGTAAATGAGAGTAAAAGAGACAGAGTCAGTCAGTCAGTCAGTTCAGTCTCTCAGTCGTGTCCGACTCTTTGCGACCCCATGAATCACAGCACGCAAGGCCTCCCTGTCCGTCACCAACTCCCGGAGTTCACTCAAACTCATGTCCATCGAGTCGGTGATGCCATCAAGCCATCACATTCTCTGTCGTCCCCTTCTCCTCCCATCCCCAATCCCTCCTAGCATCAGACTCTTTTCCAGTGAGTCAACTCGTCGCATGAGGTGGCCAAAGTAGTGCAGTTTCAGCTTCAGCATCAGTCCTTCCAATGAACACCCAGGATCGATCTCCTTTAGAATGGACTGGTTGGATCTCCTTGCAGTCCAAGGGACTTTCAAGAGTCTTCTCCAGCACCACACTTCAAAAGCATCAATTCTTCGGCGCTCAGCTTTCTTCACAGTCCGACTTTCACATCCATACATGACCACGGGAAAAACCGTAGCCTTGACTAGACGGACCTTGGCTGGCAAAGTAATGTCTCTGCTTTTTCATATGTTATCTAGGTTGGTCATAGCTTTCCTTCCAAGGAGTAAGCGTCTTTTACTTTCCTGGCTGGAATCAGCATCCGCAGTGATTTTGGAGCCCAAAAAAATAAAGACTGACACCGTTTCCACTGTATCCCCATCTATTTCCCATGAAGTGATGGAACCAGATGCCATGATCTTCGTTTTCTGAATGTTGATCTTCAAGCCAACATTTTCACTCTGCTCTTTCACTTTCATCAAGAGGCCTTTGAGTTCCTCTTCACTTTCTGCCATAAGGGTAGTGTCATCCTAATATCTGAGGTTATTGATATTTCTCCCAGAAATCTTGATTCCAGCTTGTGCTTCTTCCAGCCCAGCGTTCCTCATGATGTACTCTGCATAGAAGTTAAATAAGCAGGGTGACAATATACAACCTTGACGTACTCCTTTTCCTATTTGGAACCAGTCTGTTGTTCCATGTACAGTTCTAACTGTTGCTTCCTGACCTGCATACAGGTTTCTCAAGAGGCAGGTCAGGTGGTCTGGTAATCCCATCTCTTTCAGAATTTTCCACAGTATATTGTGATCCACATAGTCAAAGGCTTTGGGATAGTCAGTGAAGCAAAAATAGATATTTTTCTGGAACTCTCTTGCTTTCTTCATGATCCTGTGGATGTTGGCAATTTGATTTCTGGTTCCTCTGCCTTTTCTAAAATCTGCTTAAACATCTGGAAGTTCACGGTTCACATATTGCTGAAGACTGGCTTGGAGAATTTTGAGCATTTCTTTACTAGCATGTGAGATGAGTGCAATTGTGCGGTAGTTTGAGCATTCTTTGGCATTGACTTTCTTTGGAATTGGAATGAAGACTGACCTTTTCCAGTCCTGTGACCACTGCTGAGTTTTGCAAATTTGCTGGCATATTGAGTGCAGCACTTTCACAGCATCATCTTTCAGGATTTGTAATAGCTCAATTGGAATTCCATCACCTCCACTAGCTTTGTTCGTAGTGATGCTCTCTAAGGCCTACTTGACTTCACATTCCAAGATGTCTGTTTCCAGGTGAGTGATCACGCCATCGTGATTATCTTCGTCGTGAAGATCTCTTTTATACAGTTCTTCTCTGTATTCTTGCCACCTTTTCTTAATATCTTCTTCTTCTGTTAGGTCCATACTATTTCTGTCCTTTATCGAGCCCATCTTTGCATGAAATTTTCCCTTGATATCTCTAATTTTCTTGAAGAGATCTCTTGTTTTCCTATTCTGTTGTTTTCCTCTATTTCTTTGCATTGATTACTGAGGAAGGCTTTCTTATCTCTCCTTGCTATTCTTTGGAACTCTGCATTCCGATCCTTATATCTTTGCTTTTCTCCTTTGCTTTTCGCTTCTCTTCTTTTCACAGCTATTTGTAAGGTCTCCTCAGAGAGCCATTTTGCTTTTTTGCATTTCTTTTCCATGGGGATGATCTTGGTCCCTGTCTCCTTTACAGTGTCACGAACCTCCGTCCAGAGTTCATCAGGCACTCTATCTATCAGATCTAGTCCTTTAAAACTATTTCTCACTTCCACTGTATAATCATGAGGGATATGATTTAGGTAATATCTGAATGGTCTAGTTGTTTTCCCTACTTTATTCTATTTCAGTCTGATTTTGGCAATAAGGAGTTCGTGATCTGAGCCACAGTCAGTACTTGGTCTTGTTTTTCCTATCTGTATAGAGCTTTTCCATCTTTGGCTGAAAAGAATATAGTCAATCTGATTTCGGTGTTGACCATCTGGTGATGTCCATGTGTAGAGTCTTCTCTTGTGTTGTTGGAAGAGGGTGTTTGCTATGACCAGTGCATTCTCTTGGCAAAACTCTATTAGCCTTTGCCCTGCTTCATTTCGTGCTCGAAGGCCAAATTTGCCTGTTTCTCCGGGTGTTTCTTGACTTCGTACTTTTGCATTCGAGTCCCCTATAATGAAAATGACATCATTTCTGGGTGTAGAAATTCACCAAAAGCTTCTGTCTCTTTATCCTTTGAGGTTTTTTCTTTAAGTGAAACTTTTCTTTCTCATATAAGACTATTTGCACCATTGTAGTTGTTGCAGTGAGTTAATTTTTCCTTCCCATTCACGAATACCTGAAAGTATTCACCTGTGGTTGCCATCACAGCTGTTTTTAGAATCTGTTGAGGACATGTTTTGATACTGGAGGTCCATGTGGATTATGAATTACATAGATATTTGAGGGAATAAATTTGTTGCAGCCTTCACCTTTAGGCCTCCCACCCACCAATACTCTTTGTTAAGCATAATTTAGTTACCAGGAGTATAAGTCCATTTCACTCTTGTTTGGATATTCATCGCCACCAACATTTTTCTTAAATACTCTCTGGAAGTTATATGATGTGATATCTCTTTAATCTGCCCTTTTTTTACATACTGTGATTCGCTCTAGATTTCTCTGTATCCTTGAAAACGGCTTTTTTTTTCCCATTTTCATAATGTCGGCGTTATAGTTCATTGTGTATCTCTGTCTCATTTCTTTCTCTTTTCATGTGCACCCAACAATTCTCTTTCCTTTCATCTCTTGGGCATTGTGAATCCTGCTACAGCACATGTCTTTGGGGGTGAAGGTGTGGCTACGTGTTTTCCACAATCTGTTGGCTTCTCAAATACTCTAGGAGAGGAACCACCACGTGACATCATCTGTCTCAATTTGTGATTCTGAGGCTCTTTGAGTCATGCCCACACAGCTTCAAAGGTTTACCACCCATCACTGGCATATAAGGATCCCCTTTCCTAATATTGCTCTACTCTTTCTTGTCTTTATAGTTTCAAATAGTGGCCTTTGTAATTTCTGAGTAGTGATATTGCACTGCAGTTTAACTTTTCATATCACTGATAAGAAAGCAACTGAGGCACATTTCCAGAAGCTTCTTTTTAAGCATTGAATTGTATTTACCTGTTGAAGTTTCCTTCCTCATCGTACGAGTTGTTTTCTTTTGATTTTGTCGTGCGACCCTTTTAGATTTTGTAAGTGTAGGTAACATTTAGAGCTTCGCCTCCTTATGAATGATCAGTGTCTATTATCCCAGGTTTTAAGTTTGCTGTTCCCGAGAGCAAACACAAGGCAGCAGCACTTCTTCTAGTTCTTCTTCTGTTACTATGGTAACTGCATCTTTAGAGGTATGTTCCATTTCTGCTTGGAAATGAGAGTAGGATGAACTACAGGAAGCCTCCAAATGCTTGTGTCTCATTCCTTCAGGTTTTACTGTAGTTCATATTTCTCGTTTCATGAAGCTGATGTACAGAATTGCCTTTGTTGTAGCTCTACCAAGTCTTGCTCCCTTACAAGTTTTCACAGAGGTATTCAACAGTGGTTATTTCCTCTGACCTGCTCTCCATAAGTGTATAGCACATTACTCTTGCGAAGTTGGTCCCTGTAGATTATGTATTTGACAGGTATTTGTGGGAATCCGTGAATTTCGCCCTTCAAATATAAGACTATCTCCCACCAATCATCTTTGCTAAGCATCAGGGAGTTCCCAGCACTTGCTGTTCATTTCCAGTTAGCTGGGGCACGCTCTGCCAGCAATATTGTCTGTCCCATTTGAAAGGTAAATCCTCTAACATAGCTCTAATCTGTTCTTCTTCACTGAGTCTGATTATCACCACACTTATCTGTACCTCTGACAATGACATTATTTCCTTGTTTCAATACCTGAGTCATATTCCGTCATGAAACCGTATCCCATTTCTTGATTCATTGATTTTTCCATCCCAGTGTATTTCTCTTACTTTTATCTCTTGGCACCAGAAATACTCCTGCAGTGCATGCTTTGGGCTGTGTGGTTTCCAAATCTGTGAATTTCTGAAGTGTCCTTGGAATAGAGGGGCCATGCCATACTTTCTACCTCTTTTCTTCTATAAAGGTACTTGGACAGTTATTCTCATACTCTCTCCCCTCACTGATTTCCCTCCACAATTATAAAATGACCCCCCTGACTAATGACAACATACACTTTATGTCTGGACTGTTGTTCATTGTGGCCTTTTCCAGTGCTAAGAGTTGATGGCTCATGGCTGTTTGGATTTTGCATCTCTGAGAAGAAATCCTATGGAGCACTGTCCATGGGCTTTTTATTTTTGGAAAGCATTTTGAGTTGTACTTACCTGTTGATGTTTACTTCCTGAAAGTTTCCAGTTTGTTTGTTTGTTTCATTTTATTTACTGATTTACTTTTGGATGTTTCACTCCTGACATGTTCAAGGGTAGGTGTCATGTCGAGTCCAGTGGCCTTCTGAATATCAGATGTCAATCAGCGATAGTTTTCAGTCTGTGGTTACAGAGAAAAGCCTCCATGCTGCAAGGTTTCTTTATTCCCTCTTCTTTTAGGTTGGCCTCCCCCACCTTGGAGCTTTTTTCAAGACTTGTTTTACATTAGAGTATAATGAGCCAGAGGATGACACCAAAAATGGTGTCTCCTCACTCTTGGATTTTAAGTAAACATTTCTATTCTACATAAGTTGATTTACAAGGATACATTTTTTTTTACATGAGCAGATTCTTTGTCCATGGCACTGAGAGTATTAGATGTATTCACTTGTGTTTATTTTCACCTAGATGTTATTAGAACATGTTTCAATTGCCCCTCTTGTTGCAGTAGTTTTACGTGGATTCCATATATTATATGTATCTTTGGGACAAAACTAATTACACTCCGGATGTATCCCCTCCATCCACCAGGGTCCTCTGCTTCCCCTAAGTTTCTCGCCAGGTTGGATATCCTTTTAACCTTTGTGTGGGTGCTCACTGATATGGATTTTTGTATCCCACATCTCCGTTGCCTCCCATGAATGTACTTGAATTAACCCCACTTCACTCAGTGTAATGATCTCTGAATTTTCCTCTCCAAAGTGAAATGGACACACAGTGCTGGGAACACACTGATGCTTAGCAAAGAGGATGGGTATGAAGAACGCTTATATTGGAAGGCCGAAATTCATGGAATCCCACAAATCCCTGTCAAATACTTTATCTATAGGGACTGACATAGCAAGAGTGACGTATTACACAGTTTCTGAGAGCAGGTCGGAAGAAATAATTGCTGCTGAATGCTTCTGTGTAATGGAGTAATGGAGTAAGAATCGGTGCAGTTAATGTCAAAGTCAATTCTATCCATCAGCTTCGTCAAACAAGAAATACTAACTTCAATAAAACCAAGAAGGAAGCAAGCACACGCTTTCGGCGGCTTCCTCTAATTCATTCAACCCTCATTTACAAGCCGAGACTGTGCATATCTCTAAAGATGCAACTACCACAGTGAGAAGAGGCGAACCCGAGGAAATGCTGCCTCCTTGTGGCCCCTTTTGGGAACAGCAGCCTGAAACTGTGGGCTGATGGACATTGACTATTCGGAAGGTGGCTGGGCTCTAAACAATAACTACCCTTACAATATGGCCAGGGGGTGTACACTGAAATAAAAACGAGAATAAACCACACGATTAGGAAGGAAATGCCAATAGGTAACTGCAATTCAATGAAGAAAGGTGCCTCTAGAAATGTGCCTCATTTGCTTTATTGTCAGTGATATGAGAAGTTAGATTGCAACAGGATATCACTACTGAGAAATCAAAAAGACTACTGTTAGTACTTCTGCTTCTCTTAGATCCATACAATTTCTTTCCTTTACTGTGCCTATCTTTGCATGAAATATTCCCTAGATATCTCCAACTTTCTTGAAGACACCTCTATTTTTTCCTATTCTATTGTTTCCAATATTTCTTTGCCTAGATCACTGGGGAAAGTTTTCTTATCTCTCCTTCGTATTCTTTGGAACTGTGCATTCAAATATGTTTATCTTTCCTTTTCCCCTTTGCCTTTGGTTTATCTTCACTTCACAGAAATTTGTAAGGCTTCATCAGACCACCGTTTTACATTTTTGCGTTTCTTTTTCTTGGGTATGATTTTGATCCCTGCCTCAGTGGCAGAGTCATGAACCTCCATCCATAGTTCTTTAGGCCTTCTGTCTATCAGATCTAATTCCTTGAATCTATTTGTCACTTACACTGTATAATCATAAGCAATGTGATTTAGGTCATACCTGAATGATCTATTGGATTTCCCTGCTTTCTTCAATTTAAGCCTGCATTTGACAATGAGGATTTCATGATCTCAACCACATCAGCTCCCAATATTTTTACTGACTGTATAGAGCTTCTCCATGTTTGTCTACGAAAAATATAATCAACTTGACTTCAGTATTGATCATCTGGTGATGTCCATGTGTATATTTTCCTCTTGTGTTGTTGGAAAACTGTGTTTTCCATGACCAGTGTGTTCTGGCAAAATTAGGTTAGCTTTGTTTTACTTCATTGTGTGCTACAAGGTCAAATTTGCCTATTACACCAGGTGTTTCTTGACTTACTTTTGCATTCCAGTCCCATATAATGAAAAGAACATCTTTTTGGGAGTGTTAGTTCTAGAAGGTCTTGTAGGTCTTCACAGACCTGTTCAGATTCAGCTTCTTCAGCATTACTGGTTGGGGCATAGACTTGGATTCTTTTGCTACTAAATGGTGCATCAAGAAAATTAGAGATACCAAGGGAACATTTCTTGCAAAGATGGGCTCAATAAACGACAGAAATGGTATGGACCTAAAGAATCAGAAGATATTAAGAAGAGGTGGCAAGAACGCAGAAGAACTATACAGAAAAGATCTTCATGAAAAAAAAAATAATCATGATGGTGTGATCATTCACCTAGAAGCAGACATCCTGGAATGTGAAATCAAGCGGGCCTTAGGAAGTATCACTACTAACAAAGTTAGTGGAGGTATTGGAATACCAGTTAGGCTATTTCAAATCGTAAAAGATGATTCTGCGAAAATATTGCACTCAATATTTCAGAAAATTTGGAAAACTCAGGAGTGGTCTAAAGACTAGAAAAGGTCAGCTTTCATTCCAATCCCAAAGAAAGGCAATGCCAAAGAATACTCAAACTACCTAACAATTGTACTCATCTCACACACTAGTAAAGTAATGCTCAAAATTCTCCAAGCCAGGCTTCAGCAATACGTGAACTTTGAACTTCCAGATGTTCAAGCAGGTTTTGGAAAAGACAGAGGAAGCAGAGATCAAATTGCCAACATCTGCTGGATCATGGAAAAAGCAAGAGACTTCCAGAAAAATATGCATTTATGCTTTATTGACTATATCAAACCCTTTGGCTGTTTGGATCACAATAAACTGTGGAAATTGTTAAAGAGATGGGGACACCAGACCACCTGACCTGCCTCTTGAGAAACTGATGCGCAGGTCAGGAACAAACAGTTCGAAATGGCCATGGAACAACAGACTGAAACAAACAGACTTTTCTAAATAGGAAAAGGAGTATATCAACACTGTATATTGTCACCCTGCTTATTTAACTTATATGCAGAGTACATCATGAGAAACACTGGGCTGGATTAAGTACAGGCTGGAATCATGATTGCCAGGAGAAATATCAATAACCTCAGATATGCAGGTGACACCACTTTATGGCAGAAAGTGAAGAACTAAAAAGCCTTTGATGAAAGTGAAAGAGGAGAGCAAAAAGTTGGCTTAAAGCTCAACATTCAGAAAACTAAGATCATTGCGTCTGGTCCCATCACTTCATGGCAAATAGATGGGGAAACAGTGGAAACAGTGGCTGACGTTATTTTTTTTTTTTTTTGGGGGGGGGGTCCAAATCACTGCAGATGGTGATTGCTGCCATGAAATTTAAAGACGCTTACTCCTTAGAAGGAAAGTTATGACCAACCTAGATAGCATATTACAAAGGAGAGATATTACTTTGCCAACAAAGGTCCACCCCGCCAAGGCTATGGTTTTTCCAGTGGTCATGTATGTATGTGAGAGGTGGACTATAAAGGACGCTGAGTGCAAAAGAATGGATGCTTTTGAACTGTTGTGTTGGGAAAGACTCTTGAGAGTCCCTGGACTGCAAGGAGATCCAACCAGTCCATCCTAAGGGAAATCCGTCCTGGGTGTTCTTTGGAAGGAGTGATGTTGAAGCTGAAATTCCAGTATTTTGCCCACCTGATGCAAAGAGCTGACTCATTTGAACAGGAACTCATGTTGAGAAAGATTGAAGGCAGAAAGAGAAGGGGACAACTTAGGATGAGATAGTTAGATGGCATCACAGACTCAATGTCCATGAGTCTGTGTAAACTTCAGGAGCTGGTGATGGACAAGGAGACCTGGCGTTCTTCAGTTCACGGGGTTGCCAAGAGTCAAACACAACTGAGTAACTGAAGTGAACTGAACTTGGAAGCTAAGAGAGATCATTCTGTTGTTTGTGTGATGGCATTCAAGGACTACATTTCAAACTTTTTTTCTGACTATGATGACTACTCCATTTCTTTTATGGGATTCTTGCCCAGAGTAGTAGATAAAATGGTTTTCTGAGTTAAATTCACTCATTCCAGTCCATTTGAGTTCTGTGATTCTTGAAATGTTGACGTTCACTCTTGCCATCTCTGGTTTGACCACTTCCAATTTGCCTTAACAAATGTTAAGAAACCTACCATCAAAAAAAAAAAAAAAAAAAGAAACCTACCATCCCAGGTTTCTATGCAGTATTGCTCTTTATCACATCAGATTTTGCTTCCATCACCAATCACATCACAAATGGGTGTTGTTTTTGCTTTGCCTCTGTCTCTTCGTTCTTTCTGGAGTGATTTCTCCACTGATCTCCAGTAGCATATTGGGCACTTACCAACCTGGAGAGTTCATCATTCAGTGTCCTATCTTTTTCCCTTTCATCCTGTTCACGGGGTTCTCAAGGCAATAATATCGAAGTGATTTGTCATTCCCTTATTCAGTGTGTCACAATTTGTCAGAACTCTCCACCATGACTAGCCCGTCTTGGGTGGCCCTATATAGTATGGATCAGTTTCATTGAATTAAACAAGGCTGTGGTTCTTGTGATCAGATTGGTTAGTTTTCTGTGATTGCAGTTTTCAGTCTGTCTGTCCTCTGATGGAGAAAGATAAGAGGTTTATGGAAGCTTGCTGATGGGAGAGACTGACTGAGGCGGAAGTTGGGTCTTGTTCTAATGGACAGGGCTATGCTCAGTAAATCTTTAATAAAATGTTCTGTTGATGGGCGGGACTGTGTTTCCTCCCTGTTATTTGACTTGAGGCCGAATTTTGGCAGAGGTAATGAAGATAATGGGGACCTCCTTCAAAAGGCCCCATACATGCACTACTACAGTAAGTGCCCACAACCCTGCAGTAGGCCTCCGCTGACCCATGCCTCCACCGGAGATTCCTGGACACTTATTGGCAAGCCTAGGTCAGTCTCTTGTGGGGCCATTGCTCCTTTCTCCTGAGTCCTGGTGAACACAAGGTTCTGTTTGTACTCTCCAAGTGTCTGTTTCCCAGCCCCGTGTAAGTTCTGGTGGCTCTATGGTAGGGTTAATGCCGACCTCCTCCAAGAAGGCTTATGCCACACCCAGGTCTGTTGCACCCAGAGTCCCTACCCTGCATCAGTACACTGCTGACCCATACCTCCACAGGAGACATTCATACACAGTCCTGTCTTGTTTTTTGTGAGGTCTCTGGGTCCCAGTGCACACAAGGTTTGTTTGAGACCTCTGAAAGTCTCTCCTGGGTATGGAGTTTGATTCTAAATATGATTTTGCCTCTCCCTCTTTCTGGCTGTTGCTTCTCTGCTATTGGACATGGAGTATTCAGTATTCAGGACTGGTTTGTTTAGGATTAACTAGTTTGAATTCCTTGCAGTCCAATGGATTCTCCAGAGTATATGTGGGTATGAATAAATATTTACTGGCCTTATTGTTGTACCTGTGCAGATTCTTGAATCATCTTAACCATACATAGAGGTCTTCATCTGTGGTTATTTTCACATATAGATTATGAAAACATATATATTATGTAGTACACCACTCTTGGCATAGTACTTCCATTTTGAGCCTGTATTAGGATTTTATATGTATATGTCAGTTCAGTTCCGTCACTCAGTCGTGTCTGAGTCTTTGCGACCCCATGGACTTCAGCACGCCAGACTTCCCTGTCCATCACCAACTCTTGGAGCCTGCTCAACCTCGTCTCCATCGAGTCAGTGATGCCATCCAACCATCTCATTCTCTGTCATCCCCTTCTCCTTCCACCTTCAATTTTTCTACCATCAGGGACTTTTCCAATGAGTCAATTCTTCACATCAGGCGGCCAAAACATTGGGGTTTCAGCTTCAACGTTGGTCCGTATGAATATTCAGGCTGATTTCCTTTAGGATTGACTGGTTTAATAGCCTTGCAAGTCCAAGGATTCTCAAGGGTTTACATGGATGTGAAGAAATATTTATTGTGTTTATGCTGCCCTCTCAAGAAGAAATAGAAGAATGCTTATGAATATAATATATAAAATCCAGATGTATTTTTACATGTAGAAAAAGATGCAGTTTAATTTTATTAATAACTAATACATGCTCATAACAGAGAATGTAAGGTTTCCAGAAAAATATAAAGAAAGAAAAAAGTCTTCCATGATCTCACCCGATCATTGGCTCAGATTCGATTTCCTGAGATGGAGAGATAAAAAATGAGGCTGTACTAGTTCTTTTAATATAACATCATATTTTCTGCTATTTCAATGGTAACATAGAACTTGTTTCCGATTCGTGATTCTTGCTTTGTTTACGTATCTTTAAGCCTGTTTCGTTACAAATATCTAGTAATCTGGCCCCCCTTTTTAAAGACTGCTTGCTTCAAGGTTTTTTTTTGTTTGTTTGTTTGTTTTTGTTGTTTTCCATTTTCACTATTATTAAAAAATCTTGCATGTCTTGGCTATATAAATATTGCCGCAATGAACATTGGGGTGTATGTATCTTTTTTAAATTAAAGGTTTTCTCCAGGAAAATGCCCAGGAATAGATCATATGGTGATTGTATTTTTAGTTTTTAAGGATCTGCCATACTGTTCATCATAGTGGGTGTTTCATTTTATATGTCCACCGACAGTACAAGTGGGTTCCCTTTTCTCCACCCTCTCTATGAATATTTGTTTGTAGAAATTTTGATGGTGGCTATTT
Organism: Moschus berezovskii; assembly: GCF_049115385.1. Lineage (NCBI taxonomy): Eukaryota > Metazoa > Chordata > Mammalia > Artiodactyla > Moschidae > Moschus > Moschus berezovskii. The sequence continues at coordinate 28,823,304 of NC_142489.1, read as the reverse complement.
GGACTGGTGTGAAATAATATCTCATTGTAATTTTGATTTGCATTTCTCCAACCAGTCCATTCTAAAGGAGATCAATCCTGGATGTTCATTGGAGGGACTGATGCTAAAGCTGAAACTGATGCTAAAGCTGAAACTCCAATACTTTGGCCACCTCATGCGACGAGTTGACTCACTGGAAAAGACTCTGATGCTGGGAAAGGTTGGGGGCGGGAGGAGAAGGGGACGACGGAGAATGAGATGGCTGGATGACATCACCGATTCTGTGGACATGAGTTTGAGTGTACTCCGGGAGTTGGTGATGGACAGGGAGGCCTGGCGTGCTGTGATTCATGGGGTCGCGGAGAGTCGGACACGACTGAGCGACTGAACTGAACTGAACTGAACTGAATAATTAGTGATGCTGAACCTCTTCTGCTTTTTCATCATCTGTATGTCTTTGGTGAAATGTCTATTAAGATCTGCCCCTTTTTGATTGAGATTTATTTTTATTTATTTATTTTTTGGACACTGGGCTACAAAGGCTGTTTGGATGGTTTTGAGAATAATGCCTTGATAACGAATGAAAACCATCTCTGAAGCAAAGGTAACTGTCTTCAATGCTCTATGGTGACCTAAATGGGAAAGATATCCAAAAAGAATGGAACATATCCTCCCCACACATATACACATACGCATGGATGATTTAGTTTGTTGTACATCAGGAAGTAACACAACATTGCACATCAGCTACATATGTTCATTATGTGGGTTCCATTTAGAGAAAGATCTAGATGAGGCGAAACTAATGTATACTGATAGAACTGAGAAAAGGGGTTGCATGGGTGAAGGTCAGTGTGCAGACGGTGCCAAAAGAGTTTATGGGGATGATAGGGAAAGAAATATTGCAGTGAACATCATATATATAATTCTGATGAAATTAAAGAAATAGTTAAAAAATGTACATTCTAAATAAGGTCTTGCTCAGTTGTTCCATGTATTTACAAATTTACTGCTGCTAAGTCACTTCAGTCGTGTCCGACTCTGTGTGACCCCATAGACGGCAGCCCACCAGGCTCCCCAGTCCCTGGGATTCTCCAGGCAAGAACACTGGAGTGGGTTGCCATTTCCTTCTCCAATGTGTGAAAGTGAAAAGTGAAAGTGAAGTCGCTCAGTCATTTCTGACTCGTACCTACCCCATGGACTGCAGCCTACTGGGCTCCTCCGTCCATGGGATTTTCTAGGTAAGAGTACTGGAGTGGCTTGCCATTGCCTTCTAGATACTCTCAAATTGTCCTTCAGAAAGTTGCATCACTTTCTGTTTTCACAAAAATGCATGGGTACTCAATTTTCAACCTTTCATCCTCAATTTGAAGGAAAAATTTGTTATCATTCAACTATTTCATGAAATTTTGGCAATTAGTATCATTATGGTTTTGGTTTCTATTTATTACTAGTTAGGTTCAACATTTCCTCTTTTTTATTTTTTGGTAGTTTTTATTTTCTTCTGAGTAATTTGCATTTATTCATTCTCTTTGTTTACTTTGTGTTTATCTTCTATTGACTTTTATCATCTTTTCTTATTTTAACTTTTTTTAGTTTGCATGATTATGTAAATTAGCCCTTTGCAATCTATCTTCCAAATATTTCCTAAATGTCATTCATAATTCCTTCTTTATTGTTTATTTACCCATGCAAGAATTTTACTACACAGTATAAATTTTCCCTTCTTAGCTTCTGGACAAACATACTTCAATAAAGCTATTTAAATAACAGAAAATATACAGGAAGCTAGAGGGTATAGGTGGAAAGTTTGCGGAGGACGGGGGCGGGGGTGTTCAACTCTCTGAGTTCAGCTGTGTGCCTTTCCACAGGTACTCTTCAATAAGCTCTTTCCTTTATCATTTATATATGTAAAGAGAAAAAAATGAAGTGGAGCCGGGCACTGCCATGATGGTCCAAGATAATACCAGGATAGATGAGGCAGTACCTGGTACTCCAAATATATGAGTCAGCTGTAGGCTTGGTCAGCCCTGTGAAGCCAACAGGGACGCATCTCTAGAGCTGTGAATATAGGACTCTGGGAGCCCTAGCAGGTGTTCAAAGCCACGGACACGAATCAAGGAGTACAAACGGGAAAATTATGCTGTGCAGTAGGCGTGTCTCGCCTGGGCCAGAGAGAAGGTGATGCTACTTTTACTATGAAAAATATAGTCTGTGGATATCACAGAAAGAAGTTGGTCAGTGCACAGAGTATGAAAAAGTAAGCAAAAATCTTGATTACCTTTACCATGGTGCATATCCTACCCCATTTCCTCCCCATCATGTTTCAGGTCATATTTTTAAAATTGGAATTAGACTACATATGCATTGTGTTTTACATTGTTCTTTGGTTTGTACTATCCCAAACATTTTATTATAAAATTTTCCAAACATTCAACAAAGTTAATTTCTTTTCCTAGCTAGTAGACAAAGACGTCTCACTTTGATTCTACAGTAACCATTTTACAGTACTTCCCTTGTAATGCATCTGTCCATCTTTCCATCCCTATATTCATCCATTAATTGACTTTATTTCTTTGTTTATTTTGTGATAAATTTCAGACATCTGTATGCATCTCTGTACGTATTTCAGCAAGCATAATATTAAGTAGCAAGCTGCATTTGTTTACAGAAGTTTTCTTTGAAATATATACTTTGAATACAATGAAATATTCCAAACTTTTCCTTCCCAGTCATGTTATTTTTTAGTTGAAGTATAGTTGATTTACAATCGTGTGTTAATTTCTGCTTTCAGTTCAGTTCAGTTCAGTCGCTCAGTCATGTCCGACTCTCTGCGACCCCATGAATCAAAGCATGCCAGGCCTCCCTGTCCATCACCAACTCCCGGAGTTCACTCAAACTCATGTCCACAGAGTTGGTGATGGCATCCAGCCATCTCATTCTCTCTCATCCCCTTCTTCCCCCGCCCCCAACCTTTCCTAGCATCAGAGTTTTTTCCAGTGAGTCAACTCGTCGCATGAGGTGGCCAAAGTATTGCAGTTTCAGCTTTAGTATCAGTCCTTCCAATGAACACCCAGGATTGATTTCCTTTAGAATGGACTGGTTGGATCTCCTACAGCCCAATAATTCAGTTATACACAATCAATTCAGTTCAGTCTCTCAGTTGTGTCCAACTCTTTGTGACCCTATGAACTGCAACACAGCAGGCCTCCCTGTCTATTACCATCCCCTTCTGTTCTGGCACTTAAACTTTCCCAGCATCAGGGTCTTTTCCAGTGAGTCAGGTCTTCGCATCAGGTTGCCATAGTATCAGAGTTTCAGCTTTAACATCAGTCCTTCCAATGAACACCCAGGACTGATCTCCTTTAGGATGGACTGATTGGATCGCCTTGCAGTTCAAGGGATTCCAATAGTTTTCTTGAACACCATACTTCAAAAACATCAATTCTTCTGTGCTCAGCTTTGTTTATAGGCCAACTCTCACATCTATACATGACTACTGGAAAAATCATAGCCTTGACTAGAAAGACCTTTGTTGACAATGTAATGTGTTCTTTTCAGTATGCTGTTTAGGTTGGTCATAACTTTCCTTCCAAGGAGTAAGAGTCTTAATTTCATGGCTGCAATCACCATCAGTTCTCTGTGGTGACCTAAATGGGAAAGAAATTTTAAAAAATGGGTATAGATATAGATATTTATATACACACACATGCACAACCAGCTTACTTTGTTATACAGCAGAAAGTAGCACAACATTGTAAAGCAACTACACGTGTACTTACTGTAGGCTCCGTGTATATGCAGTTCTAGATGAGGCAAAACTAATCTATACAACTGAGTACAGGGGTTGCATGTGGGAAGGGCAGTGTGGGGAAGGGGCCCAAAGTAATTTTCTAGGATGACGGGGCAAAAATATTGCAATGAACATTATATATATATATAATCTTTGTGAAATTGCAGAAATATTTCTGCAATGTGAATCCCAAACAGGGTGTTGCTATGTGACTCCATTCATTTATGAGTTTACTAGATACTGTCAAATTGTCTTTCAGAAAGTTGCATCACTTTATGCTTTCATAACCACGCATGAGCATTCCACCCTCTCATCAGCAATTTGGAGGAAAAATTTGGTGTCATTGAATGTTTTCATTGAATTTTTGGCAATTTGCATGTTGAGAAATCGTATCCCATTATTGTTTTGGCTTACATCTCTTTTATTACCAATTAGGTTCAGCATTCCCTCCTGTTTTTTTTAATAATTTTTCTTCTCAGTAATTTGCATTTCTTCACCCTATATTTACTTCATGTTTGTCTTCTATTGGGTTTCTCATCTCTTCTTATTTTAACTTTGGACTCTGCATAAATTAGGTAAATATGCCCTTTGTCAGTTAGCTTCCAAATATTTCTCATTTGTCATTTTATAATTCCATGATTTTATTTATTTACCCAGAAAGGAAATTCACTACAAAGTGTAAATTTTGCCGTTTCAGCTTCTGAACAAAGTTCAGTAAATTAAGAAATTTAAACAACTGAAAAACCATGGAGCTAGAGGGTGAAGGTTGAAAGAGTTGCAGGGTAGGGGGGCTATTTCCACATGTACTACCCTTACATACACATATATAAAGAAAAAATGAAGTAGAGTTGGGTAATGCCATGATGCACCAAGATAAAGACAGAATGGGTGGGGCTGCAGCTGGGCCTCCAAACAGATGAGTCAGACATAGGCTTGGTCAGCCCTGTGAAGTCAACAGGGACACATCTCTAGAGCTGTGATTGGAGAAATCTGGGAGACCCAGAAAGAGCTCAAAGTCAAGGTCACCAGGAGGGGATCACATGTGATACAATGATGCTGTGCAGTAGGCTTGTCTCCCTTGGGCCAGAGGGAAAGTGATGCTACTTGTATTGTGGAAAATGTAGTCTGAGAATATTGGGAAAATAACTTGGTCAGCTCACAGAGTATGAAAATGTAAATAAAACACATGTTTAGTTTCACTACAGTTCATATTTTAAGGCTTGCTTGGTGACTCAGTGGTAATATATACTTGGGTTGAGAAGATCCCCTGGAGAAGGGATTGGTAACCCACTCTGGTGTTCTTACCTAAAGTATTCCATGGACAGGGGAGCCTGGTGGGCTAAGACGATTGGATTGCAAAAGAATCAGACATGACTGAGGGACATGTATTTTATCCGATCTCCTACCCATACTTTGTCAGGTAATATTTTGAAAGCTGAAATTATGCTTCAAGTACAGTTTGCTTTTCATTGTTCTTTTCTCTGTATGTTCCCCAACGATTTATTATAAATATTTCCAAACATTCAACAAGGTTAAATATGTTTTCTAGCTAAAACACAAAGACGTCCCATCTAAATTCTACTGTAACCATTTTACAATTCTTTCTTTCTCATGTGTCTATCCATTTGTACATCCCTCTATACGTCCATCAATCCATCTTATTCCATAGTGTATTTTGTGATAAACTTCAGGCATCAGTATGCATCTCTGTATTTCAGCTAGCCTGCCATGAATAAGTGAGTTGTGTTTGTTTACCACACTTTGCTTTGAATATAAGTTTAAATGCAAAGAAATACACAACTCTCCACCCCCCCTCCTCCGGCATGATATTTTATATTGAAGTACAAAATATTGTTAATTTTGAGATGAGTACAATAGTGCACTAGTTTGAGCGTTCCTTGGCCTTACCTTTCTTTGGAATTGGACTGAAAACTGACTTTTTCAGTCCCGTGGCCACTGCTGAGTTTTCCAAATTTGCTGGCATGTTGAGTGCAGCACTTTCACCTCATCGTCATCGACGATTTGAAATAGCTTAGCTGGAATTCCATCTCCTCCACTAGCTTTGTTTTAGTGATGCTTCCTAAAGCCCACTTGACTTCACAAGCCAGAATGTCTGGCTCCAGGTGAGTGATCACTCCATGGTGATTATCTGGGTCGGGCAGATTTTTTTTTTTTTTTTTGTACAGTTCTGTGTATCCTGGCCACTTCTCAATATCTTTTGCTTCTGCTAGTTCCGTACCATTTCTGCCTTTCCTGGAGCCCATCTTTTCATGAAATGTTCCCTTGGTAACTCAAATTCTCTTGAAGAAATCTTTCCCATTCTACTAATTTCCTCTCTTGCTTTGCACTGGTCACAGAGGAAGGCTTTCTTACCTCTCCTTGCTATTCTTTGGAACTCTGCATACAAATCGGTGTATCTTTCCTTTACTCCTTTGCTTTTCACTTCTCTTCATAGCTATTTGTACGGCCTTCTCAGACAGCCGTTTTGTCTTTTTGCATTTCTTTCTCTTGGGGATGCTCTTGCTCCCTGTCTCCTGTACAAAGTCACAAACCTCTGTCCATAGTTCATCAGGCTCTCTTTCTATCAGATCTAGTCCCTTAAATCTGTTTCTCACTTCCACTGTATAATCATTAGGGATTTGACTTATGTCGTATCTGAAAGGTCAAGGAGCAGGCTCCTTTTAATTTCGTGGCTTCAGTGGCTGTCACTTTGATGTTAGTCCTTAGTGAAAAATTTATTAATGTACTGGCTTTATATTAACTACTTTTTGCTTTGTCTTTATTCTGATGTTTGCTTTCGTTATTTAGGTCAAGAAGACAAGGTCCCATTCTGGCTAATGCCTATGTCAGTGTTTTCAAGTGACAGTAGAATCAGGCGACCTCTTGACTCTGCTTAGATATAATTGTCTTTAAACATTTGGCACTTTATCTTGAAATGCCATTTTAAGAACTTTAGAAACAGCATCATCGTGTTCTCAAGCAAAAGTTTGTTAATGATCAGCCTACTGCTGATTACCCGTGGAGATAATGAGGGAAAGGAGAACTGAGATTTTGCGAATACTCAGCGTGAGAGGTTGCTAAGTCAGCACTTAGGGTGCACTCTGAAATGAGCCACTTTGTTGCCCAAAGGTAGAGCATGAACTCACGAAGACCAAGACTGAACTGATTTTCTCCAATTAGTAGATAAATATTCACAGTAACTGATAGCTTTTCGTGGAAATAACATTTGTGATTTTGGATAAACTGCTTCACTTTTGTTGACTTTTCCTTGCTCTAAAAACAAGGGGATAAATGCAAAAGTGTAGCTGGAAGAGACTATAGACATTGTTTGAGAGCTTAACCGTTCTGTCATTTTCGTGGATAAAATTAATGTATGTCACCTTGAGACAGCTCTCATTTGTTATAATACTCGAACATTTTGTTATTTTTATTTATTTATTTTTATTGGAGGCTAATTACTTTGCAATATTATATTGGTTGGTTTTGCCATACACTGACATGAATCCGCCCCAGGTGTACATGTGTTCCCTTTCTTTAACCTCCTCCCACCTCCCTCCTCCCCACATCCTCCCTCCGGGTCACCCCCTTACAACCAGCGCCAAGCATCCTGTATCATGCGTCAATCATGGACTGGAGATTCATTTCACATATGATAATATACATGCTTCAATGCCATTCTCCCAATTCATCCCACCCTCACCCTCTCCCACAGAGTCTCAAAGACTGTTCTATACACCTATGTCTCTTTTGCTGTCTCGTTACAGGGTTACGGTTACCATCTTTCTAAATTCCATTTGTATGCGCTAGTATACTGTATTGGTGTCACTCTTTCTGGCTTATTTCACTCTGTATAATTGGCTCCAGTTTCGTCCACCTCATTAGAACTGATTCAAATGTATTCTTTTTGATGGATGAATAATACTCCATTGTGTATATTTACCAAAGCTTTCTTATCCATTCGTCTGCAGATGGACATCTAGGTTGCTTCCATGTCCTCGCTGTTATAAACAATGTTGCAATGAACATTGGAGTACATATGGCTCTTTCAATTCTCGTTTCCTCGGTGTGTATGCCCAGGAGTGTGACTGATGGATCATATGGCAGTTCTATTTCCAGTTTTTTGAGGAATCTCCACACTGTTCTCCATAGTGGCTGTACTAGTTTGCATTCCCACCAACAGTGTAAGAGGGTTCCTTTTTCTCCACATCCTCTCCAGCATTTATTGCATGTGGACTTTTGGATAGCAGCCATTCTGACTGGTGGGAAATGGTATCTCATTGTGGTTTTAATTTGCATCTCTCTGATTATGAGGGATGTTGAGCATTTTTTCATGTGTTTGTTAGCCATCTTTTTGTCTTCTTTGGAGAAATATCTGTTTAGATCTTTGGCCCATTTTTTGATTGGGTCATTTATTTTTCCGGAATTGAGCTGCAGGAGCTGCTTGTATATTTTGGAGATTAATTATTTGTCAGTTTTTCCATTTGCTATTACTTTCTCCCATTCTGAAGGCTGTCTTTTCACCTTGCTTATAGTTTCCTTTGCTGTGCAGAGCTTTTGATTTTAATCAGGTCCCATTTGTTTAGTTTTGCTTTTATTTCCAATATTCTGGGAGGTGGGTCTTGGAGGATCCTGCTGTGATTTATGTCGGAGAGTGTTTTGCCTATGTTCTCCTCTAGGAGTTTTGTAGTTTCTGGTCTTACATTTAGTTCTCTAATCCATTTTGAGTTTATTTTTGTGTATGGTGTTCGGAAATATTCTAGTTTCATTCTTGTTTACAAGTGGCTGACAAGTTTTCCCAGCACCACATGTTAAAGAGACTGTCTTTCCTTCGTTTTATATTCTTGCCTCCTTTGTCAAAGATAAGTTGTCCATAGGTGCTTGCATTTGCCTCTGGGCTTTCTATTTTGTTCCATTGATCTATGTTTCTGTCTTTATGCCAGTATCATACTGTCCTGATGACTGTGGCTTTGTAGTATTGCCTGAAGTCTGGTAGGATGTTTCCCCCAGTTCCATTATTTTTCCACAAGTTTGCTTTGGCTATTCGAGGTTTCTTGTATTTCCATACAAATTGTGAGATTATTTGTTCTAGTTCTGTGAAAAATATCGTTGGTACCTTGATAGAGATTGCATTGAATGTATAAATTACTGTGGGTCGTATACCCATTTAAAGAATATTTATTCTTCCAATCCACGAACACGGTATATTTCTCCATCTATCAGTGTCCTGTTTGATTACTTTCACCAGTGTTTTATAGTTTTCTATATACAAGTCTTTTGTTTCTTTAGGTAGATATATTCCTAAGTATTTCTTTTCATTGCAACAGTGAATGGAATAGTTTCCTTAATTTCTCTTTCTATTTTCTCATTATTAGTGTACAGGAATGCAAGGGATTTCTGTGTGTTGATTTTATATCCTGCAACTTTACTGTATTCATTGATTAGCTCTAGTAGTTTTCTGGTAGATTCTTTAGGGTTTTCTGAGTAGAGGATGATGTCATCAGCAAACAGTAAAGTTTTAATTATTTTCCAATTTGTTTTCCTTTTATGTCTTTTTCTGCTCTGATTGCTGTGACCAAACTTCTAAAACTATGTTGCATAGTCGTGGTGAGAGTGGACACCCTTGTCTTGTTCCTGACTTTAGGGGAAATGCTTTTTTTCACCATTGAGGATAATGCTTGCTGTGGGTTTGTCATTATAGCTTTTATTATGTTCAGGTATGTCCCTTCTATTCCCACTTTCTGGAGGGTTTTTATCATAAATGGATGTTGAATTTTGTCAAAGGCTTTCTCTGCATCTATTGAGATAATCATAAGATTTTTATTTTTCAGTTTGTTAATGTGGCATATTACATTGATTGATTTGCGGATATTGAAGAATCCTTGCATTCCTGGGGTAAAGCCCACTTGGTCATGACGTGTGATCTTCTTAATGTGTTGTTGGATTCTGATTGCTAGACTTTTGTTAAGGATTTTTGCATCTATGTTCATCAGTGATATTGGCCTCTAGTTTTCTTTTTTTGTGGGATCTTTACTAGGTATTGGGATTAGGGTGATGGTGGCCTCATAGAATGAGTTTGGCAGTTTCCCTTCCTCAGCAATGTTCTGGAAGAGTTTGAGTAGAATTAGTGTTAGCTGTTCTCAAAGTTTTTGGTAGAATTCAGCTGTGAAGCCGTCTGGACCTGGACTTTTGTTTGCTGGAAGATTTATGATTACAGCTTCTATTTCTGTGCTTCTGATGGGTCTGTTAAGATTTTCTATTTCTTTCTGGTTCAGTTTTATTAAGATCAATCCTGGGTGTTCATTGGAAGGACTGATGCTAAAGCTGAAACTGCAATACTTTGGATACCTCATGTGATGAGTTGACTCACTGGAAAAGACTCTGATGCTGGGAAGGGTTGGGGGAGGGAGGAGAAGGGGATGACAGAGAATGAGATGGCTGGATGACATCACCGACTCTGTGGACATGAGTTTGAGTGAACTCCGGGATTTGGTGATGGACGGGGAGGCCTGGCATGCTGTGATTCATGAGGTTGCAGAGAGTCGGACACGACTGAGCGACTGAACCGAACTGAAATTTTCTAAGAATTTGTCCATTTCTTTGAAGTTGTCCATTTTATTGACATATAAATGCTGATAGAACTCTCTTATGATCCTTTGCATTTCTGTGTTTTCTGTTGTGATCTCTCCATTTTCATTTCTAATTTTATTGATTTGGTTTTTCTTCCTTTGTTTCTTGATGAGTCTGACTAATGGTTTTTCAATTTTATTTACCCTCTCAAAGAACCAGCTTTTGGCTTTGTTGATTTTTGCTATGGCCTCTTTTGTTTCTTTTGCATTTATTTCTGCCTTAATTTTCACGATTTCTTTCCTTTTACTAACACTGGGATTCTTCATTTCTTCCTTTTCTAGATTCTTTAGATGTAAAGTTATGTTATTTAGTTGACTTTTTTCTTATTTCTTGAGGTGTGCCTGTATTGTTATGAACCTTCCCCTTGGCACTGCTTTTACAGTGTCCAAGAGATTTAGGGTTGTTGCATTTTCATTTTCATTCATTTCTATGCATACTTTGATTTCTCCTATAATTTGTTCATTATTCAGCAGCGTGTTGTTCAGCCTCCATATGTTGGCATTTTTAATAGTTTTTCTCCTGTAATTGAGATCTAATCTCACTTCATTGTGGTCAGAAAAGATGCTTGGAATGATTTCAACTATTTTTGAATTTATCAAGCTAGATTTATGGCCCAGGATAGGATCTATCCTAGAAAAGTTCCGTGTGCACTTGAGAAAAAAGGGATATACATAGTTTTGGGATGAAATATCCTATAGAGATCTATCAGGTCTAAGTGGTCTATTGTATCATTTAAAATTTGTGTTTCCTTGTTACTTTTCTGTTTAGTTGATCTATCCATAGGTGTGAGTGGGGTATTAAAGTCTCCCACTATTATTGCATTGTTGTTAATTTCCCCTTTCATACTTATTAGCAATTGTCTTACATATTGTGGTGCTCCTATGTTGGGTGCATAAATACTTGTAATTGTTAAATCTTCTTCTTGGATTGATCCTTTGATCATTATGTAGTTTCCTTCTTTGTCTCTTTTCACAACCTTTGTTTTAATGTCTATTTTATCTGATATGAGTATTGCTACTCCTGCTTTCTTTTGGTCTCTATTTGCATGGAATATCTTTTTCCAGCCCTTCACTTTCAGTCTGTATGTGTCCATCGTTTTGAGGTGGGTCTCCTGTAGACAGCATATACGGGGTCTTGTTTTTGTATCCATTCAGCCAGCCTTTGTCTTTTGGTTGGGGCATTCAACCCATTTACGTTTAAGGTGATTATTGATAAGTATGATCCCGTTGCCATTTTCTTTATTGCTTTGGGTTCGAGTTTATATACCCTTTGTGTGTTTCCTGTCTAGGGAAGATCCTTTAGTATTTGCTGAAGAGCTGGTTTGGTGATGCTGAATTCTCTCAGCTTTTGCTTGTCTGTAAAACTTTTGATTTCTCCTTCATAGTTGAATGAGATCCTTGCTGGGTATAGTCATCTGGGCTATAGGTTACTTTCTTTCATCACTTTAAGTATGCATTGCCATTCACTCCTGGCCTGAAGATTTTCTGTTGAAAGATCAGCTGCTATCCTTATGGGAATCCCCTTGTGTGTTATTTATTGCTTTTCTCTTGCTGCTTTTAACATTTGCTCTTTGTGTTTGATCTTTGTTAATTTGATTAATATGTGTCTTGGAGAATTTCGCCTTGGGTTTATCGTGTTAGGGACTTTCTGGTTTTCTTGGACTTGGGTGATTATTTCCTTCCTCATTTTAGGGAATTTTTCAACTATTATCTCCTCAAGTATTCTTTCATGGTCTTTCTTTTTGTCTTCTTCTTCTGGGAATCCTATGATTCGAATGCTGGGGCGTTTCACATTGTCCCAGAGGTCTCTAATATAGTCCTTATTTCTTTTAATTCGTTTTTCTTTTTCTGTCTCTTTTTCATTTATTTCTACAATTCTATCTTCTTGCTTGCTTATCCTTTCTTCTGCCTCCGTTATTCTACTGTTTGTTCCCTCTAGAGTGCTTCCAATCTCATCTGTTTCATTATTCATTGTATATTGACCCTTTTTTATTTCCTCTGATTTCTTATTAAACATTTCTAGCATCTTCTCAATCCTTGTCTCCAGTTTATTTATGTGTATCTCCATTTTGCTTTCCAGATTTTGAATCATTTTCACAATTAAAATTAGAAGTTCTTTATCAGGTAGGTTCCCTATATTTTCCTCTTTTGTTTGTGTTGGTGAGCATTTCTTCTGTTCCTTACTTTCTGGGTATTTTCTGCCTCTTCATCTTGCTTATATTGTTGTGCTTGGTGTGGCCTTTCCATCTTCTGGAAGTTTGTGGAGTTCTCTTTATTAAGTAGTTTCCTCACTGTGTGTAGGTTTGGACGGGTGACTTGTCAAGGTTCCCTGGTTAGCGTAGCTTGTGTTGGTGTTCTGGTGGGTGAAGCTGGATTTCTCCTCTCTGTAGTGCAATGAAGTGTCCAGTAATGAGTTTTAGATGTCAGTGGGTTTGGAGTAGCTTTGGGCAGCCTGTATATTGAAGCTCAGGGCTATTCTCCTGTGTTGCTGGAGAATTTGTTCGGTATGACTTTCTCCGAAACTTGTTGACCCTTGGGTGTTGCCTGGTTTCAGTGTATGTATGAAGGCATTTGATGAGAACCTATCAATTTTTGTTCCCTGGAACCAGAGACCTCTGGTGTTCTCAGCATTTGGACTTCAGCCTCTGCCTCTGGTTTTCAGACTTGTTCTTACTGTAGGCTCAAGACTTCTCTCTCTGTTACTTCCAAGGCATTTCCTTCTGTTAAAGCTCTTCTGTTTGCTGGTCTCTTTAGTGTCTAATTCCCGTCCTGATACCAGGGGGCAGTGGTGGACACATTTTTATTCTGCTCACCTGTTCAGTCCTGCTGTGGAGAAGGAGGAACGCTGCTAACAAATATTACTGGTTTCTGTGGGTAATGCTCCCGGTGTCTTGGCTACTGTGGGATTGCTCCTGCTCGTGGTGTGTGTGCTTTTCCTGTTTATGCTGCTCAGGCTCTAGGTTGCTCTGCTGGGAGCTGTGTGTGGCCGGCGCTGTGTTGCATGCACTTCCCAGGTTTGAGCGGCTCAGGTTCAGGTACTCGGGTACTCCACAAAGGCGCAGACTTGGTTGGGCCTGCGTTTTGTACCTTCCCTGGTTCGAGCAGCTCAGGTGACCAGGCGTTTGGCAAGCACGGTCGCTGCGACATATTGCCTCCTCAGTCCCTGCCGCTCAGTTTCCTGTGTGTACAACCGGCCCACCTTTTCAGGTGGATATCGACCAGGCTGAACCCATGAAGTCTAGGTTAGCAATGAAGCCAGCCTGCAGCTTGGTATGGGAAGCCTCTCAGGGGCCACGGATGCCCCTTCCGGCGCTGGCCACCATGCCCTGCCTGTCCCAGCGGGGGATGAGGGGATGGGCTGACCGCAGCCGGCTCACTTTGCTCAATCCTTCGTTCTGTGAGTGGGGCTGGCTGAGTCTTAAGTTGGGGATTTTCACCTTTCCACAGGCTTTTCGCCATTTAGATGCACAGTCTGCTTAGTTATCTCCTGTTTGGGCCCTCAGATTGCGCTTGGGGCATTCAGGCCTGGTCCTTTCTCTAAGTTCTGCTGCCTCGCCTCCCTGCCCGGCCCCCACTTGTTACCTGGGGGTGCCGGAATATTTGCTGCTTCTCTGCTAAGAGTTTCCTCTGGGCACTTAGTCTGTGGGATTTAACTATATATATATATTTTTTCCTTCCAATTATTTGTCTCTCTGAGGTTCAAAGGCTCTCCACAGACTCGCCCATGAGTATTTCCAGGTGTTTGGAAACTTCTCTCTCTCTCTCTCTCTCTCTCTTTTTTTTCAGGGCTTCCTTCTCAGGACAGAGCCCCATCCCTCCCTTTTTTGCCTCTCTTTTAATCTTTTATACTATTTCCTACCTCCTTTCGAAGACTATGGACTGCTTTTCTGGGTGCCTGATGTTCTCTGCCGGTATTCAGAGGTTGTGGGATTTACTCACTGTTCAAGTGTTCTTTTGTCAGGGAGAAAGTGGTCGCCCGGTCCTATTGCTCCACCATCTTCTACTAATCTCTGTAGTCTTAAATTACAGATTAGATTAGTTGTATTTAACAGATCAGTTCAGTTCAGTTCAGTTAAGTCGCTCAGTCGTGTCAGACTCTCCGCGACCCCATGAATCACAGCACGCCAGGCCTCCCTGTCCATCACCAACTCCCTGAGTTCACTCAAACTCATGTCCACAGAGTTGGTGATGCCATCCAGCCATCTCATTCTCCGTCGTCCCCTTCTCCTCCCGCCCCCAACCTTTACCAGCATCAGAGTCTTTTCCAGTGAGTCAACTCGTCGCATGAGGTGGCCAAAGTATTGCAGTTTCAGCTTTAGCGTCAGTCCCTCCAATGAACATCCAGGATTGATCTCCTTTAGAATGGACTGGTTGGATCTCCTTGCAGTATAAGGGACTCTCAAGAGTCTTCTCCAACACCACAGTTCAAAAGCATCGATTCTTCGGCGATCAGCCTTCTTCACAGTCCAACTCTCACATCCATACATGACCACGGGAAAAACCATTGCCTTGACTAGATGGACCTTGGTTGGCAAAGTAATGTCTCTGCTTTTTAAGATACTATCAAGGTTGGTCATAACTTTCCTTCCAAGGAGCAAGCGTCTTTTAATTTCATGGCTGCAATCATCATCTGCAGTGATTTTGGAGCCCAAAAAAACAAAGTCTGACACTGTTTCCACTGTTTTTCCATCTATCTCCCATGAAATGATGGGACCAGATGCCATGATCTTTGTTTTCTGAATGTTGAGCTTCAAACCAACATTTTCACTCTCCTCTTTCACTTTCATCAAGAGGCTTTTGAGTTCCTCTTCACTTTCTGCCTTAAGGGTAGTGTCATCTGCATATCTGAGGTTATTGATATTTCTCCCAGCAATCTTGATTCCAGCTTGTGCTTCTTCCAGCCCAGCGTTCCTCATGATGTACTCTGCATAGAAGTTAAATAAGCAAGGTGACAATATACAACCTTGACGTACACCTTTTCCTATTTGGAACCAGTCTGTTTTTCCATGTCCAGTTCTAACAGTTGCTTCCTGATCTGCATACAGGTTTCTCAAGAGGCAGGTCAGGTGGTCTGGGATTCCCATCTCTTTCAGAATGTTCCACAGTTTATTGTGATCAACACAGTCAAAGGCTTTGGCATAGTCAATGAAGCAGAAATAGATGTTTTTCTGAAACTCTCTTGCTTTCTCCATGATCCAGCGGATGTTGGCAATTTGATCTCTGGTGCCTCTGCCTTTTCTAAAACCTGCTTGAACATCTGGGAGTTCACGGTTTACATACTGCTGAAGCCTGGCTTGGAGAATTTTGAGCATGACATTGCTAGCGTGTGAGATGAGGGCAATTGTGCGGTAGTTTGAGCATTCTTTGGCATTGCCTTTCTTTGGGATTAGAATGAAGACTGACCTCTTCCAGTCCTGTGGCCACTGCTGAGTTTTCCAAATCTGCTGGCATATTGAGTGCAGCACTTTCACAGCATCATCTTTCAAGACTTGTAATAGCTCAACTGGAATTCCATCACCACCACTAGCTTTGTTAGTAGTGATGCTTTCTAAGGCCCACTTGACTTCACATTCCAAGATGTCTGGCTCTAGGTCAGTGATCACGTTATCGTGACTATCTTGGTCGGGAAGATCTTTTTTGAACAGTTCTTCCGTGTATTCTTGCCACCTCTTCTTAATATCTTCTGCTTCTGTTAGGTCCATACCATTTCTGTCCTTTATCGAGCCCAAATTTGCATGAAATGTTCCCTTGGAATCTCTAATTTACAGCAATTGTTGTTGTTCTTCAGTTACTAAGTTCTCTGACTCTTTTGAAACCCCATTGGCTGTAGCCCTCCAATCTCCTCTGTCCATGGGATATTGCAGGAAGGAACACTGGACTTTATTGCATTTCCTTTTCAAGGGAATCTTCCTGACACAGGGATCAAATCTGCATTTTCTGCGTTGCAGGCAAATACTTTATCTCTGAGCCACCTGGCATAGTCTATCACAAAATAGAAGAATACACACCTTCAAGTGTGCACAGGATATTTGTTCAGGGATTATCAAATTCTGGGCCACAAAACAAGTCTCAACACATTTAAGAAGACAGGAATTATATCAAGCACATTTTCTGACCACAGTGGTACAAAAGAAGAAATCAATTACAAGGGGAGGAACAAGATGGCGGAGGAATAGGACGGCGAGACCACTCTCTCCTCCACAAATTCATCAAAAGAACATTTGAATGCGGAGTAAAGTCCACAAAACAACTTCTGAATGCTGGCAGAGGACGTCAGGCACCCAGAGAAGCAGCCCATTGTCTTCGAAAGGAGGTAGGAAAAAACATAAAAGATAAAAAGCGAGACAAAAGAAGTAAGGACAGAGCTCCGTCCCAGGAAGGGAGGCTTTAAAAAGAGAGAAGTTTCCAAACACCAGGAAACAATCTCACTGGTGAATCTGTGGCGAGCCTTGGAAGATCAGAGGGCCATATAACCCTCTTTTTTTTTAAGATTTTTTTAAAACCCACAGACTACCCGCCAAACGGTAACTCCCAGCGGAGAAGCAGCACAGATGCCTGCATACACCATTAGCAAGCGGGGGCTGGGCAGGGAGGAGCCGGCTGAACTGCTTAGAGAGAGGACTGGGCTTGAATGCCGCGAGAACAATTTGAAAGAACTGGGGAGAGCAAAGCAGACTGTGGGATAGCTCCCCCATGAAAAGGCGGAAAGCTCTAACCTAAAACTCGGCCAGCCCTGCTCACAGAATAAAGGACTGAGCAGAGTGAGCCGGCTGTGGCCGGCCCATCCCCCATCCCCCGCCGAGACAGGCAGGGAGCGCAGCCAGAGCCAGAGCGGGCAACCGCGGCCCCAGAAAGGCATCTGATACAAACTGCAGACAGGCTTGTTGCTAATCAGGACTTTTTGGGCTCGGGCCGGTCGTTATCCCCCTGAGAAGGTGCGCCGGTTGTATACCCAGAAAACTGAGTGGCGGGGACTGGGGAGGCGATAAGTCGCAGAGACAGCACTCGCCAAACACCTGGTCCCCTGAACTGCTCGGACCAGGGAAGGCACAAAACGCAGGCCCAACCAAGTCTGCGCCTTTGTGGAGTACCTGAGAACCTCAACTTGAGCCGCTCAGACCTGGGAAGTGCACACAACCCGGCGTCGGCCTCGGACAGTTCCCGGCAGAGCAACCTAGAGCATGTGCAGTGTAAACTGGGACAGCACATGCGCTGTGAGCAGGGGCAAACCCAGTGTGGCCGAGACGCTGCGAGCACTCCCCAAAGACGCCAGAGATATTCGTCTGCAGCGTTCCTCCCTTCCCAGAACAGGACTGAACAACTGAGCCTTAAAAAGTGTCCACCCACCCCCTAGTATCAGGGTGGAAATTAGACACTGAAGAGACCAGCAAACAGAAGCTCAAACGGAGGAATCCACCTTGGAAATGACAGATAGAGACGTCTAGAGGCTACTCCAAGACTAAGACCAAAAACCAGAGGCAAGAGGCTTAATCCCGAATCCTGAGAACACCAGAGAACTCCTGACTCCAGGGAACATTAATCGATAGGAGCTCATCATACGTCTCCATACCTACACTAAAACCAAGCACCACCCAAGGGTCAACAAGTTCCAGAGCAAGACATACGACACAAATTCTCCAGTAACACAGGAAACTAGCCCTGAGCTTCAATATACAGGCTGCCCAAAGTCACTCCAAACCCACTGACATCTCATAACTCACTACTGGACACTTCATTGCACTCCAGAGAGAACAAATCCAGCTCCACCCACCAGAACATCGACACAAGCTTCCGTAACCAGGGAACGTGGACAAGTCACCTGTCCAACCCCACACACAACGAGGAAACTACATAATAAAGAGAACTCCACAAACGGCCAGAAGAGGGAAAGGCCACCCCAAGCAAAGCATTATAAGCAAGATGAAGAGGCAGAGAAATACCCAGCAAGTAAAGGAACAAGATAAATGCCCATCAACACAAACAAAAGAGGAAGATATAGGGAATCTACCTGATAAAGAATTTCGAATTTTGATGGTGAAAATGATTCAAAATCTTGAAAGCAAAATGGAGTTACAAATAAATAACCTGGAGAAAAAGATTGAGAAGATGGAAGAAAGGTTTAATAAGGACTTAGAGGAAATAAAAAAGAGTCAATATGCAATGAATAATGCAATAGATGAGATCAGAAACACTCTGGAAGGAACAAAGAGTAGAATAACAGAGGCAGAGGACAGGATAAGCGAGTTAGAAGATAGAATTGTAGAAATAAATGAAACAGAGAGAAAAAAAGAAAAACAAATTAAAAGAAATGAGACCAATATTAGAGACCTCTGGGACAATGTTAAACGCTCCAACATTCGAATCATAGGAATCCCAGAAGAAGAAGACAAAAAGAAAGACCATGAAAGAATACTTGAGGAGATAAGATTTGAAAACTTCCCTAAAATAGGGAAAGAAATAATCACCCAAGTCCAAGAAACCCAGAGAGTCCCCAAAAGGATAAACCCAAGGCGAAATACTCCAAGACACATATTAATCAAATTAACAAAGATCAAACACAAAGAACAAATATTAAAAGCAGCAAGGGAAAAAGAGCAAATAACACACAAGGGGATTCCCATAAGGATAACAGCCGATCTTTCAACAGAAACTCTTCAGGCCAGGAGGGAATGGCAAGACATACTTAAAGTGATGAAAGAAAATAACCTACAGCCCAGACTACTGTACCCAGCAAGGATCTCATTCAAATATGAAGGAGAAATCAAAAGCTTTACAGACAAGCAAAAGCTGAGAGAATTCAGCATTACCAAACCAGCTCTCCAACAAATGGTAAAGGATCTTTTCTAGACAGGAAACACAGAAAGGGTGTATAAACTCGAACCCAAAGCAATAAAGAAAATGGATACTGGATCGTACTTATCAATAATTACCTTAAACGTAAATGGGTTGAATGCACCAACCAAAAGACAAAGGCTGACTGAATGGATACAAAAACAAGACCCCTATATATGTTGTCTGCAAGAGACCCACCTCAAAACGAGGGACACACACAGACTGAAAGTGAATGGCTGGAAAAAGATATTCCATGCAAATAGAGACCAAAAGAAAGCAGGAGTAGCAATACTCATATCAGATAAAATAGACTTTAAAACAAAGGCTGTGAAAAGAGACAAAGAAGGAAACTACATAATGATCAAAGGATCAATCCAAGATGAAGATATAACAATTATAAATATTTATGCACCCAACATAGGAGCACCGCAATATGTAAGACAATTACTAACAAGTATGAAAGGGGAAATTAACAATAATGCAATAATAGTGGGAGATTTTAATACCCCACTTACATCTATGGATAGATCAACTAAACAGAAAATTAACAAGGAAACACAAACTTTAAATGATACAATAGACCAGTTAGACCTAATAGATATCTATAGGACATTTCACCCCAAAACAATGAATTTCACCTTTTTCTCAAGCGCACACGGAACTTTTTCCAGGATAGATCACATCCTGGGCCATAAATCTAGCCTTGGTAAATTCAAAAAAGTTGAAATCATTCCATGCATTTTTTCTGACCACAATGCAGTAAGATTAGATCTCAATTACAAGAGAAAAACTATTAAAAATGCCAACATATGGAGGCTGAACAACACGCTGCTGAATAATGAACAAATCATAGAAGAAATCAAAAGAGAAATCAAAATATGCATAGAAATGAATGAAAATGAAAACACAACAACCCAAAACCTCTGGGACACTGTAAAAGCAGTGCTAAGGGGGAAGTTCATAGCAATACAGGCACACCTCAAGAAACAAGGAAAAAGTCAACTAAATAACCTAACTCTACATCTAAAGCAACTAGAAAAGAAAGAAATGAAGAACCCCAGGGTCAGTAGAAGGAAAGAAATTGTAAAAATTAGGGCAGAGATAAATGCAAAAGAAACAGAAGAGACGAAAGCAAAAATCAACAAAGCCAAAAGCTGGTTCTTTGAGAAGGTAAATAAAATTGACAAACCGCTAGCCAGACTTATCAAGAAACAAAGGGAGAAGAACCAAATCAATAAAATTAGAAATGAAAATGGAGAGATCACAACTGACAACACAGAAATACAAAGGATTATTAGAGAATACTATCAGCAATTATATGGCAATAAAATGAATAACCTGGAAGAAATGGACAAATTCCTAGAAAATTACAACTTTCCAAAACTGAACCAGGAAGAAATAGAAAATCTGAACAGACCTATCACAAGCACGGAGGCTGTAATCCGGAATCTTCCAGCAAACAAAAGCTCAGGTACAGACGGCTTCACAGCTGAATTCTACCAAAAATTTAGAGAAGAGCTAACACCTAATCTACTCAAACTCTTCCAGAAAATTGCTGAGGAAGGGAAACTTCCAAACTCATTCTATGAGGCCACCATCACCCTAATCCCAAAACCTGGTAAAGATCCCACAAAAAAATAATACTACCGGCCAATATCACTGATGAACATAGATGCAAAAATCCTTAACAAAATTCTTGAAATCAGAATCCAACAACACATTAAGAAGATCATACATCATGACAAAGTGGGCTTTATCCCAGGAATGCAAGGATTCTTCAGTATCCGCAAATCAATCAACGTAATACACCACATTAACAAAGTGAAACATAAAAATCATATGATTATCTCAATAGATGCAGAGAAAGCCTTCGACAAAATTCAACATCCATTTATGATAAAAACCCTCCAGAAAGTGGGAATAGAAGGGACATACCTGAACATAATAGAAGCTATATATGACAAACCCACAGCAAACATTATCCTCAATGGTGAAAAACTGAAAGCATTTCCCCTAAAGTCAGGAACAAGACAAGGGTGCCCACTCTCACCACTACTCTTCAACATAGTTCTAGAAGTTTTGGCTACAGCAATCAGAGCAGAAAAAGACATAAAAGGAATACAAATTGGAAAAGAAGAAGTAAAACTTTCACTGTTCGCTGATGACATGATCCTCTACACAGAAAACCCTAGAGACTCTACCAGAAAACTACTAGAGCTAATCAATGATTACAGTAATGTTGCAGGATATAAAATCAACACACAGAAATCCCTTGCATTCCTATACACTAATAATGAGAAAATAGAAAGAGAAATTAAGGAAACTATTCCATTCACTGTTGCAACGAAAAGAATTAAATACTTAGGAATATATCTACCTAAGGAAACAAAAGACTTGTACATAGAAAACTATAAACACTACTGAAAGCAATCAAAGAGGACACTAATAGATGGAGAAATATACCATGCTCATGGATTGGAAGAATAAATATTGTAAAAATGAGTATACTACCCAAAGTAATTTATACATTCAATGCAATCCCTATCAAGCTACCAACGATATTTTTCACAGAACTAGAACAAATAATCTCACAATTTGTATGGAAATACAAAAAACCTCGAATAGCCAAAGCAATCTTGAGGAAGAAGAATGGAACTGGGTGAATTAACCTGCTGGACTTCAGGCTCTACTGCAAAGCCACAGTGATCAAGACAGTATGGTACTGGCATAAAGGCAGAAATATAGATCAATGAAACAAAATAGAAAGCCTAGAGATGAACCCATGCAGCTATGGATACCTTATCTTTGACAAAGGAGACAAGAATATTCAGTGGAGAAAAGACAATCTCTTTAACAAGTGGTGCTGGGAAAATTGTCAGCCACTTGTAAAAGAATGGAGCTAGAACACTTCCTAACAGCATACACCAAAATAAACTCAAAATGGATTAGAAAGCTAAATGTAAGACCAGAAACTATAAAACTCCTAGAGGAGAACGTAGGCAAAACACTCTCCGACATAAATCACAGCAGGATCCTCCATGACCCACCTCCCAGAATATTGGAAATAAAAGCAAAATAAACAAATGGGACCTAATTAAAATCAAAAGCTTCTGCACAGCAAAGGAAACTATAAGCAAGGTGAAAAGACAGCCTTCAGAATGGGAGAAAATAATAGCAAATGAAGCAACTGATAAAGGATTAATCTCCAAAATATACAAGCAGCTCCTGCAGCTCAATTCCAGAAAAATAAATGACGCAATCAAAAAATGGGCCAAAGAACTAAACAGACATTTCTCCAAAGAAGACATACAGATGGCTAACACATGAAAAAATGCTCAACATCCCTCATAATCAGAGAGATGCAAATCAAAACCAAAATGAGATACCATTTCACACCTGTCAGAATGGCTGCTATCCAAAAGTCTACATGCAATAAATGCTGGAGAGGATGTGGAGAGAAAGGAACCCTCTTACACTGTTGGTGGGAATGCAAACTAGTACAGCCACTATGGAGAACACTGTGGAGATTCCTCAAAAAACTGGAAATAGAACTGCCATATGATCCAGCAGTCGCACTCCTGGGCATACACACCGAGGAAACCAGAATTGAAAGAGACACATGTACTCCAATGTTCATTGCAGCACTGTTTATAATAGCCAGGACATGGAAGCAACCTAGATGTCCATCTGCAGACGAATGGATAAGAAAGCTTTGGTACATATACACAATGGAGTATTATTCAGCCATTAAAAAGAATACATTTGAATCAGTTCTAATGAGGTGGATGAAACTGGAGCCTATTATACAGAGTGAAGTAAGCCAGAAAGAAAAACACCAATACAGCATACTAAAGCATATATATGGAATTTAGAAAGATGCAAATGGTAACCCTGTATACGAGACAGCAAAAGAGACACAGATGTATAGATCAGTCTTTGGGACTCTGTGGGAGAGGGTGAGGGTGGGATGATTTGGGAGAATGTCATTGAAACACGTATGTTGTCATATGTGAAATGAATTACTAGTTCAGGGTCAATGCATGTTATAGGATGCTCGGGGCTGGCATGCGGGGATGACCCAGAGGGAGGATAAAGGGAGGAGGGAGGTGGGAGGGGGGTTCAGGAGGGGGAACTTATGTAAACCCGGGGGGGCGAATTCATTTCAATGTATGGCAAAACCAACCAATATAATATTGTAAAATAATTTGCCTCCAATAAAAAATAAATTAATTACAAAAAAAAAAAAAAAAAGAAATCAATTACAGGAGGGGAATACGGGACAAACACAAAAATATGAAGAGGTAACAACACGCTACTAAATACCAATGAGCTAATGAAGAAATCAAAAAGGGAATCAGAAAATACTTTGAGACTAATAAAAGCACCAACTTTCCAAAATCTATTGGATTGAGCAAAAGCGGTTTAAGGGGAAATTGTATAGTAACAGATGCTTCCCTCAAGGTGGGAGGAGAAAATGAAATAAACAACTTATCTCACTATACAGATGAAGTAGAAAAAGAAGAATAAATAAAGCCCCAAATCCTCAGAATGAAAGCAATAATAAAGATCAGAGAGGAAATTAATAATATTGAGACTTCCCCTTTAATAAAGTAAAAAAATCAGTTCAGTTAAAGATATCTTTTGAAAATATAAACAAAATAATTAAGTCTTTTGTCAGGTTCATCAAAAATAAAGAAATATAATTCAAATAAACAAATGCAAAGGAGACATTACAGCCAACATCACACAAACAGGGAAAAATCATAAGAGGATACTAAAAATAGTTATATATCAAACAATTGGGCAACTTAGAAGAAACTGACAAATCTCTAGGACCATACAAACTTACAAACGTGAATCACGAAGAAATGTATCGTCTGAAGAGTTGAAACACTAGCAGTGAAATTGAATTTATAAGGAAAAAAAACATATATCTTATTAAAGTTCAGGACCACACAGATTCACAGAAAAATGTTTACAAACATATACAGAAGAGCTTATACCCAGCATTCTCAAAATATTCCAAAAATGGAGAAAATGGAGTACTCCTAAATTTTTTATGAAGCTATTATATTCCTAACAACAAAACCAGACAAAGACACCACCAAAAAAGAAAACTCAATGCCAATATTTCTGTTGAATATAGATGTGAATATTCTTAACAATATATGAGAGAACCAAATTCAACATCACATTGAAAATATCATATACCACGATCAAGGTGGACTTATTCCGGGGGTACAAGGATGGTTCAATATCTGCTAATTAGTCAGTGTGGTACACCACATTAAGAAAGAGAAGGACAAAAATCACATGATCATCTCAACAGACGCTATAAAAGCATTTGTCAAAATTCAATATTCATTCATTTCAAAAACGCTCACCATATTTTATATGGAGTGAATATATCTGAGCATAATGAAAGTGAAAGTTGAACGCACACTGTGCCCATCCCAGTACTCTGGCCTAGAGAATTCCATGGGCAGTATAGTCCATTTTGTCGTCTGAACATAATAAAGATGATTTATAACAAACAGAGATGATATCATATTCCGTGGGAAGAAGCTGGAAAAGCTATCCCTCTAAATCAGGAATAAGACACAGCTGCTCACTCTTGCCACTTCTAAAGCACTAGAAGTACTAGGCACAACAATCATTCAAAGAAAATAAATAAAATTCATCCAAATTGGAAGGAAGATGTAAAAGTGTCACTACTTGCAGTTGACATGATACTATACAGAAAGCTATCAGTTCAGTTCAGTTCAGTTCAGTCGCTCAGTCTTGTCTGACTCTTTGCGACCCCATGAATCACAGCACACCAGGACTCCCTGTCCAACACTGACCCCCGGATTTCACTCAAACTCATGTCCATCGAGTTGGTGATGCCATCCAGACACATCATTCTCTGTTGTCACATTCTCATCCCGCCCGCCATCCCTCCCAGCATCAGTCTTTTCCAGTGAGTTTATTCATCTCATAAGGTGGTCAAAGCATTGGAGTTTCAGCTTACAAAAAAATGATCAAACAGATGAAATCAAGGTGAAATAAAATCCTAAATGAAAGACTGGAAAGTATGAAACCCTAGGAGAAAATATAGGCAGAACACTCTTTGACATAATTCATAGCAACGTTTTTTTGCCTGTCTCCTAAGGCAAAGGAAGCAAAAGAAAATATGAAATCTAATTAAAATTAAAAGCTTTTTGAACAGCAAACGAAAACACTGACAAAATGAAAAGACAACTTACTGAATGGGAGTAAGTATTTGGAAAAGATATGATTATAAGGGGTGAATATCCAAACTATCTAAACAGATTATTCAACTCGATATTAAAAAACAATTAAACTAGCCAAAAATAAAACAATGGGAAGATCTGATTTTCTCCGAAGAAGATTACAGATGACACATGAAAAAATGCTGAACCTCACTAACTGTCAGAGAAATTCAAACCAAAATCACAAGGAGATATCACCGCACACTCACTAGAATGGCTATCATCAGATCAAAAATCAGAAAATAACAAATATTGACAAGGATGTGGAGAAAGGGAAGCCCTTGTAAATTTGTGCAGTCTCTATGGAAAACTAAAGTTTCTCAAAAAACTAAAAGAACTACCAATTTACCCAGCAATTCCACTCCGAGGTATATTTCAGAAGACGATGAACACTAATTTGAAAAGATACATGAATTCCAATGTGTATTACAGCCTTATTTCCAATAGAAAAGATATGGAGCAATGAGTGACAAAAGAACACATGGTTCCTCTCTTCAAAGCACTCTCATGGACTATTGTTTAGCAAGCATTTGAGTACTATAGTAATCCTTAGAAATAATGGCAGATACATGTTTGTTGAGATGGAAAAGTTCTTCCAACATATTGTATAGAAAACGAAGGATACAATAGTGCATATAGTTTGATTCAATGTCTACAAATTAAAAAAAATTCACTGATGTATACATGTTCATCCAAATATATGTGTATTCTATATTCTAACATTATATAATACATATAATATATACATCATTAACATTTAGGTAGAAGAAAAAAGACAAAATATTAACAGTATACATGTATTTCTATAGACATATTTAATGGTTTTCTATTTCATTTTTATACTTTTTGAATTTCAATCATCCTGCTCTGTTATACTATGAATAGAATAAGAATCACTGTGATATTAAGGTTTGCCAAAAGAATTCTTGAGGTGGGATGGCCTTCACATTCTTGTTGGGTTTGAAATATTAGCTATACTTTATGCTGCACATGGGATCAGGTGGCAGCTATTGGAGGGGCATATAGATAAGCACTGCTGACAGACATGCCTGGGAATACAATGAAAAGAATGATATACAAAAGTTAAACAATCATGTGAAATCGAAATCTGAGGTTGGAAAGGAGTCAATGAAAAATATTCCATCACGCTGGACCCAAAGTATCCTTATGTAACAGAGCAGCATGAACACAACACTTGGCAGGTAGCCATTGCTGTGTCTTACTACTCCACATCCTGTTACTAAGCAACAGGTCTTGCTCAGCAATTGGACAGTGCATCCCTTAGACCCGCCCATAAGCAAGCAACTCTCAATGAGGTATCTTCTGGTACATCTCCTGCACAGCTATTGGTCAGCTACACAGTGGGCCCTATATGAAGATAACTGTCAATGAGGGACCACTGGGGATGTGATTCAGTCAAGAGTCCCTGGTGCAGTAGTCCTGTGACTGTTGCCTTTGGCATTTTACTTTTTTTTTTTCCTCGTTTTTTTAACTCAGGAATATATTTCTGGTACATGGGACAAGTTGAGTTTCCCTACTCAACATGAGAGTTGAATTGTTCCCAACAATATTAGTGGAGAAGACACTGAACACTTTCTTTGCTCTGATGTTTAATCTTATGGAGACGGTGTATTGACCTCGGGACAACAGACTGAAGATTCACCAAATCTTGGGGTCTCTGAAGCTCATTGGAGTAGAAAAAACATACAAAGTGTACTTAAATTCCTTTTTCCATGTTAAGTGCTTGCTTATAACTTCCTTAAGCCCCTGAAAAACCTACAATAGGAAGAGGGTGGTCTAGATATGAAGTGACGAGAGGATTCTGAAGTGCTGAAATAGGATGAAAAGTGTTCATACAGGAATGGAGGAGGCAGGAGTGTTGAAGGGAGACATATAAGTCAAAGAATAAAGGGCACTGAAGGAACGTCTGAGGGTCATGAACAGAAACACCATGCCCCTGAATCACCACTCCTAAGAATCAGACACAAAGAGGTGTCAGCAGTGGGTAAGTTATATCATGGAACCCTCAGCCTCCACGAGACCATGTTAATGGGCAAAGTGGTACATTGTGATGTCTAACACCACAAGGCCACGAATGGGTGAGTGACTAGCTGACCAATCAGATTGAAGGGTGTGGCTCCTCATTTTCCTGAGAAGGTACATATAGGGGGATCAGAGGCAGAGAACCTGAGTTAGGCCACTTCGTGGGATCATCATGACTAAGTTAACCAAGAAGCCACAGAAGCAGAGAAGAGTTGCAATGCAGTTTATTCCAAGGATGAAAGGAAGAAAGACAACCCATTGTCGACAGAGATGCAGAGGACATGTGAAGGTAAAATGACTCCGTCTATGTTCCCCATGTTCTCCATTGATTTTGCTGCTGAAGACCACTACACTGCCCTTGCCTGGCACAAAAGCCCTCATCAGCCCACATCCCTTTTCATGAAATCTCCCTTCAAATACAGTTGCTATACTCTTTCCTCAAAACTCATGCACTTCTCTTTTCTTTCCTGGCACGAAATATGACCATAAGGGTCAGAAGACCTCTATAAAGGACTTTGAGAAAGAAAACCAAATCATATGCCACTCAGTCAAACATGGTGAAGAAACCAAACAA
This sequence comes from Moschus berezovskii, assembly GCF_049115385.1. Classification (NCBI taxonomy): domain Eukaryota; kingdom Metazoa; phylum Chordata; class Mammalia; order Artiodactyla; family Moschidae; genus Moschus; species Moschus berezovskii. The sequence continues at coordinate 28,795,185 of NC_142489.1, read as the reverse complement.
AGCAAACTGGTTTATCTGTTCCTTTGCAGGTAAGACACTGGATCAACGCTGAAAAACGTACCAAAATATGAGGCAGAGTCCAAGAGGGAGGCAGAGTCGAAAGAGAAGGTAAACTCAGCAGCCCCAGAAAGAGAGATCCTGGAGAAGTACAACGTGGGCAGCCAGTAACTGAATACCAAAAGTCAGACAATTTAGAATTGTTTCTCCCAAGGTCTGCTTTCTTACAAATGGCCAACCAGGAAAAGACCGACACTCACACTAATATAGTAAACTGATGGATGCCATGAAAATAAACATCAAATTGTGAAAAGATGATATTTGTGTGTGTGTGTGAATTTTTTGATGGGAAAGGAGGGGAGGGAGAGAAGAAGTGGGCACCTGAGTGGGGTTGGGTTTGGAGTCCCAGAAGATTGGGAACAGACCTCAGTCACCCAGTTAACCAGACAGTAGAGGTCTGGACTGGGTCAGGAAGCTGCACTGAAGATGGATAACCCTCCTTAACAATTGATCTCAGTGACAAGGCTTAGTGAAGTGGTGTTACTGCCTTTGTTTTGGGTGTGGAATGACATTAGGGTCTAGATTGCCAGAACCCAAATGGGAAAAGGTTTAAACAGAGTGATGGTGAATGTCAAAATTCCCCTCAGAAAATCAGGCAGAAATCACCTCCTGCACACCTACATCATAAAGGACTTTGTTACATCACTCGCCTATGCTCTCAGCTAATGGTGCTCAGGAGGCAAAAAATGCTGATACAACTAAAACCCACAGCTAGCACTCCCAACGATTCAAATAATGTTTGGAGGGAACAGACCAAATATCAATTAGACCACTGTTAATCTAAGAAATTTGGCGGAGCAGTGTGTTCCCAAGGGCAGGGCCATGGAGGTGGCCGAATCCCTGTGCATATGGCAAACAGGATCACCACAGATAGATAAATTTTTGGGGTGGGGGGCACCATGCAGTTTGTGGGATCTTCGTTCCTGACCAGGGATTGAAAACTTTTTGTGTTTCCTTGTTCATTTTGTTTAGTCCATCTATCCATAGGTGTGAGTGGGATATTAAAGTCTCCCACTCTGATTGTGTTATTGTTAATTCCCCCTTTCAAAATTGTTAACTTTTGTCTTATATATTGCAGTGCTCCTGTGTTGGGTGCATATATATTTATAATTAATATATTTGGTCTTTGGATTGAACCTTTGATCATCATGTAGTGTCCTTCTTTGTTAAATGTATTTTAACTGATATGAGTATTACTACTCCTTCTATATTTTAGTCTCTATTTGTGGGGAACATGTTTTTCCAGTCCTTCACTTTCAGTCTGTATGTTTCCCTCGTTTCGAGGTGGGTCTCTTGTAGACAACATATATAGGGGTCTTGTTTTTGTAACCATTCAGTAAGTCTTTTCTTTTGGTTGGGGCATTCAACCCATTTATATTTAAGGTTATTATTGATAAGGATGATCCCATTGCCGTTTACTTTATTATTTTGGTTTCGAGTTCATACCCCCTTTCTCTGCTTCCTGTCTAGATAAGGTCCTTTAGCATTTGTTGGAGAGCTGGTTTGGTGATGCTGAATTCTTTCAGCTTTCGCTCATGTGTAAAGTTTGGGATTTCCACTTCATATTGGGATGCGATCCTTGCTGGGTACAATTATCTAGGCCTTAGGCTATTTTCTTTCATCACTGTAAGTATGCCCTGCCATTCTCTCTTGGCCTGAAAAGTTTCTATTGAAAGATCAGCTGTTATCCTTGTGAGAATCCCTTTGTGTTTAATTTGCTGTTTTTCCCTGCTTTTAATATTTGTTCTTTGTCTTTGATTTTTATTAATTTTTTTTTTTTTAATATGTGTCTTGTGATGTTTTGCCTTGGATTTTTGCAGCGTGGGATTCTCTGGTTTCTTGGACTTTGGTGAATATTTCCTTCCCCATTTTAGGGAACATTTCAACTATTGTCTAATAAAGTATTTTCCCATGGTCTTTCTTTTTGTCTTCCTCTGATGGAACTCCTATGATTGGAATATTGTGGTGTTTAACATTGTCCCAGAGGTCTGTGAGATTGTCCTCATTTCTTTTAATTCGGTTTTCTTTTTTTCCTCTCTGTTTCATTTATTTATACCATTCTATCTTCTATCTCACTTATCCTATCTTCTGCCTCTGTTATTCTGTTGGTTCCCTCCAGAGTGTTTTGGATCTCTTCTATTGCTTTATTCCTTATGTATTGACTCTTTATTATTGCTTCTAGGTGATTATTAAACTTTTCTTTCATCTTCTCGATTCTTGTCTCCAGGCTATATATCTGTAATTCCATTTTGTTTTCAAGATTGTGGATCATTTTCACTATCATTATTCAGATTCTTCATCAGGTAGATTCCCTATCTCTTCCTCTTTCCTTTGGGTTGGTGGGCCTATATTTGTTTATCTCTATGTGAATAGTTTTCGGAGGCAACCATACGTTTGCTTACTCACAAAGCAAGTCAGAGGAAACATGTTGAAATTACACAGGATTTTGGCTGTTTCCCCATAGCAATGCCAGGTCATGAGGTAACCCACTCTGAATGCCTACTCCAGCCCCTCTTATTTCATAGAACATCCCTTCCCACAACTATGGCAAAAGAGTCCATGGCTAAGAAAAATGTACAGGTGCCAGAACTGGAGCCCAATCAGATCTGCCTACATCTGATCAAGTTGACAGCATCCATTACCAGTGCTTATGGAGGTGGCACATGAGAGTATCTGGAACTCTGAAGGGTGTGCTGGGACTGTCCCAGTATGCACCCAAGCTCATATTGGACATCCCTTCTTGCTCCAGCACTTCATTCTTTAGTGACAAAATTTCCAGTGCTGGAAGGGGATACAGTACACACTTACATGAAATGGAATCAACATGGACCTGAAATTCAGGGCTTCTGTACTATCAACTGGATACTCAGCCTAACTCTCTTATAGGCAGGGATGGATACTAAGCACAGGAGAAGTCCAGCCTCATAGCTGGCACTGGATCTGGAACCTTTATCTGCAGCCCCTCCTCTCACCAAAGTGAGAGTTTCCAATACACAAGAAGCAAAATTAATCTGGAACGGAAAAATATGGAAATTGCCCAGTAGGAAAAACAAAACGAAAAACAAGTTAAAAAGGAGAACAGTTTAAGAGATTCTAAACAACATAGTATACTAATATTCAATTTACCGGGGTCGTAGAAGGAAAAGAGAGAAGGGAGTGGAAAATGTATATTTAACGTGCTGCAAGGGGAAAGCTTCCAACCTATAATACTCTACTCAGTAAGATTATCATCGCGATTTGGAGAGAAGAATTTCTCAGACAAGCAAAATCTAAGAGCCTATTAATACTAAACCAACTCTTAAGGAAATATTAAAAGTCTTCTCTTAGTGGAAAAAGAAGTAAAAATCTACAGACAAGGGAAAAACTCCCAGCAGTACATATAAACTGATAGTAAAGGCTGTCGATCATCCGAGTAGATAATCTAGTATGAAAATTAAAAGGCAAGTGAATTGCAAGTTAAATGCTAACTACATTAAACACCCTATTACATCAATGGACAGAGCATCCTGATAGAAAAGCAATTAAAAAAACTGTAGTCTTAAATTACAGATTAGAGTACTTGAACTGAATAGATATCTATAGTATTTGTTGTTGTTCTTCAGTTACTAAGTTGTCTGACTCTTTTGAAACCCCGTGTGCTGTATCCCTCCAGGCTCCTCTGTCCATGGGATTCCCCAGGCAAGAACATAGAGTTTGTTGCATTTCCTTTCCCTTGGTATCTGGCTGACTCAGGGATCAAATCTGCATCTTCTGCGTTGCATGCAGATTCTTTACCTTTGAGCCACATGGCACAGTCTATCCAAAAGTAGAAGGATACACCCCTTCAATGGTCAGGACGTTTTTTCAGGGATGATCAAATGCTAGGCCACAAAACAAGCCTCAGCACATTTAAGAAGACAGAAATTATATCAAGCACTTTTTATGACCACAATGGTACAAAATAGAAATCAATTACAGGAGTGGAATAAGGGACAAACACAAACATATTGAGACGAAACAACATGCTGCTAAATACCATTGAGCTAATGAAGGAATCAAAAACGGATTAAGAAAATACTTTGAGACTAATAACAACACCAACTTTACAAAATCTATTTGAGTTAGCCAAAGCAGTTCTAGGGAAAAATTGTATAGTGACAGAAGCTTCCCTCAAGGCGGGGGGTGTGGGGGGGGACTGAAATAAACAACTTAACTTACTATATAAATGAAGTAGAAAGAGAAAAATTAATAAAGCCCCAAATCCTCAGAATGAAGGCAATAATAAAGATCAGAGAGGACATTAATAAAATTGAGACTTCCCCTTTCCTAAAGTAAGAAAAAAACTGTTAAGTGAAAGGATATTTTTTGAAAAGATTAACAAAGTAATTAAGTCTTTAACCAGATTCATCAAAAATAAAAGATAGATGGCTCAGAAAAACAAATGCAAAGGAGACATTACAGCCAACATCACAGCAATAGGGAAAAATTACGACAGGACCACCTAGAAGAAACTGACAAATCTCTAGGACCATAAAACCTTACAAAACTCAATCAGGAAGGAATATGTAATATGAATAGTTGAAACAGTTGTAGTGAAATTGAATTTATAAAAAAAATCTCTTAGTAAAATAAAATTCAGGACCACACAGCTTCATAGCAGAATGTTTACACAAATATACAGAAGGACTTATAACCAACAAATTCAAAGTCTTCCAAAAAATTAAGAAAATGAAGTACTCTCAAATTTTTTACGAAGCTATTATTTTTTTAATGCCAAAACCAGACAAAGAAACCACCAAAAAAGAAAACTCAATGCAAATATTTCTGTTGAATATAGATATGAATATTCTTAACAAAATAGGAGAGAACTAAATTCAACATCACATTGAAACCATCATATACCATGATCAAGATGGACTTATTCCAGGGGTAAAAGGATGGTTCAATGTCTGCAAATAAGTCAGTGTGGTACACCACATTAGGAAAGAGGACAAAGATAACATGATCACCTCAACATATGACGTAAAAGCATACGGAAAATTCATATTCATCCATTTAAAAATTCTCACTATACTTGATATGGATGGAATATATCTGAACATAATGAATGTGAAAATGGAAGTCACACTATGCCCACTCCCATTTTCTGGCCTAGAGAATTCCATGGACTGTATAGTCCATGTGGTCCTGTGAACATAATAAAGGTGATTTGTAAGTAACAGAGATGATACCATATTCAGTTGCAAAAAGCTGAAAGCTATCTCTCTAAATCAGGAAAAAAGGCACCGATGAAAACTCTTGCCACTTCTAAAACACGAAAAGAACTATGCACAGCAAACATTCAAAGAAAATAAATAAAAGACATCCAATTTGGAAGGAAGAAGTAAAACTGTGTCTAATTGTATTTGACATGATACTATATACAGAGAGCTATCAGTTCAGTCCAGTTCAGTTGCTCAGTCGTGTCCGACTCTTTGTGACCCCATGAATCACAGCACGCTAGGTTTCCCTGTCTAACACCAACTCCCGAGGTTCACTCAAACTCATGTCCATCGTGTTGCTGATGCCATCCAGCCATCTCATTCACAGTCTTTCGCTTCTCCTTCCACCCCCCAATCCTTCCCAGCAGCAGAGTGTTTTCCAGTGAGTCAACTCGTCGCATGAGGTGGCCAAAGTATTGGAGTTTCAGCTTTAGCATCAATCCTTCCAATGAACAACCAGGAACGATCTCCTTTAGAATGGATGGCTTGGATCTCCTTGCAGTCCAAGGGACTCTAAAGAGTCTTCTCCAGCACCACAGATCAAAAGCATCCATTCTTCGGCGATCAGATTTCTTTATAGTCCAACTCTCACATCCATACATGACCACTGGAAAAACCATAGCCTTGACTAGACAGATCTGTGTTGGCAATGTCTCTGCTTTTTAATGTACTATTTATGTTGGTGATAACTTTCCTTCCAAGGAGTTAGCGTCTTTTATTTCATGGCTGCAATCAGCATCCGCAATGATTTCGGAGACTAAACAAAATAAAGTCTGACACTATTTCCACTGTTTTACCAACTATTTCCCATGAAGTGCTGGGACCAGATGCCATGATCTTTGTTTTCTGAATGTTGAGCTTCAAACCAACCTTTTCACTCTCCTTTTTGTTTACTCCTTTTCTGTTTAGTCCTTTCTGTTTAGTCCTTTTCTGTTTAGTCGATCTATCCATAGGTGTGAGTAGGGTATCAAAGTCTCCCACGCTTATGAGTTATTGTTAATTTCCCCTTTCATAAATATTAACATTTGTCTTACATATTGGATTGCTCCTGTGTTGGGTGCATATATGTTTATATTTGTTATATCTTGTTTTTGGATTGATCCTTTCATCGCCATATAGTGTCCTTCTTTGTCTCTTTTTACAGCCTATGTCTTAAAGTCTATTTTATCTGATATGAGTATTGCTACTCCTTTCCTCTTGGTCTCTATTTGGGTGGAATATATTTTTCCAGCCCTTCCCTTTCAGTCTCTATGTGTCCCTCTTTTTGTGGTGGATCTCTGGTAGGCAATATATATAGGGGTCTTGTTTTTGTATCCATTCAGCCAGGATTTCTCTTTGGGTATGAGCATTCAACCCATTTACATTTAAGGTAACTATTGATAAGTATAATCCCATTGCCATTTACTTTCTTGTTTTGGGTTCAGGTTTGTACCCCCTTTCTCTGCTTCCTGTCTGGAGAAGGTCCTTTAGGATTTGTGGGCGAACTAGTTTGGTGATGCTGAATTCTCTCAGCTTTTGCTTGTGTGTAAAGCTTTGGATTTCTCCTTCGTATTTGAATGAAATCCTTCCTGGGGATAGTAATCTGGGCTGTACACTATTTTTTTTCATCACTGTAAGTATCCCCTGCCATTCCCTCCTGGCTTAAAGAGTTTCTATATAAAGATCAGCTGTATTCTTCTGGGAATCCCCCTGTGCATTATTTGCTGTTTTTCCCTGGCTGCTTTTAATATTTGTTCTTTGTCTTTGATCTTTGTTAATTTTATTAATACGTGTCTTGGTGTGTTTTGCCTTGGGGTTTTCCTGTTAGGGACTCGCTGGCTTTCTTCAACTTGGGTGAATATTTCTTTCCCCATTTTAGGGAACTTTTCAACTATCATCTCCTAAAGTACGTTCCAATCGTCTTTCTTTTTGTCTTCCTCTTCTGGGACTCCTATGATTCAAATTTTGCGGTAATTAACATTGTCCCAGAGGTCTCTAAAATTGTCCTCATTTCTTTTAATTTGTTTCTCTTTTTTTCTCTGTTTATTTATACCATTCTATCTTCTATTTCACGTATCCTATCTTCTGCCTCTTTTATTCTATTCTTGGTTCCCTCCAGAGTGTTTTGGATCTCATTTATTGCATTATTCCTTATGTGTTGACTCTTTTTTATTTCTCTTAGGTGCTTGGTAAACCTTTCTTGCATCTTCTCGATCCTTTTCTCCAGGCTATTTATCTTTAACTCCATTTTGTTTTCAAGATTTTGAATCATTTTCACTATCATTACTCGGAATACTTTATCAACTAGATTCCCTATCTCTTCCTCTTTTGTTTGGGTTGTTGGGATTTTATTTACTTATCTCTATGTGAAGAGTTTGCGGAGGCAACAGCACGTTTCCTTTCTCACACAGCAAGGCAGAGGAAACATGTTGAAATTACACAGGATTTTGGATTTTCCCCATAACAATGTCAGGTCATGACCTAAACCACTCTGAATGCCTATTCCAGCCCCTCTTATTTCGTAGAACACCACTTCCCACACTACGGCAAAGGCTTCCATGGCTGAATAGAAGGTACAGGTGCCAGGAGTGGAGTCAACTTATTCCATACATCTGAACTCGCTGAGAGCAGCTATTACGAGTAATTTTGGAGGTTGAAGAGTGGGAGTGTCTGGAACCCTGGTGTGCTGGGACTGTCGCAGTATGCACTCAAGCCACTATTGGCACCCCTTTTTGCCTCAGACTTCCTTCTTTTGGGGCACAATTTCCAATGCTGGAAGGGGATTCAGCACACACTTACATGGAGTGGAATCAGCTTTGACCTGAACCTCAGGGTTTCTTAGCCTCAACTGGATACTCAACCTAACTCCCCAATAGGCAGGGTTGGCTACTGAGCATAGGAGAAGTCCTGGCTCATTCCTGGCACTGGTTCTGGACCCTCTATATCTAGCCCCACCTCTCACCAAAGTGAGAGTTGCCAATACACAAGAAGGAAAAATTTCTGGAACGTAAAATTATGGAAATGGCCCAATAGGAATAAAAAAACGAAAAACAAGTTAAAAAGGAGAACAGTTTTAGAGACTTCTAAACAACAAGTATACTAACATTCAATTTATTGGCGTCGTAGAAGAAAAAGAGAGAGAATGGGGTCAAAAATTAATATTTCACGTGCTGGAAGGGAAAAATTTGCAGGCAATAATACTCTACCCTGCAAAATTATCATCGCAAATTGGAGAGAAGAATTTCTCCGACAAGCAAAATCTAAGAGCCTATCCATACTAAACCAACTCGGAAGGAAATATTTAAGAGTCTTCTCTAAGTGGAAAAAGAAGTAAAAATCGACGCAGAAGGAAAAAGCTCCCACCAGTACACACAAACACATATTAAAGGCTGTGGATCAACCAAGTAGATAATCTAGTATGAAAATTAAAAGACAAGTGAATTGCAAATTAAACACTAACTACATTAAACACCCTATTACATCAATGGACAGAGCATCCTGATATAAAAGCAATAAGAAATCTGTAGTCTTAAATAACAGATTAGATTAGTTGAACCTAATTGATACCTACAGCATTTGTTGTTGTTCTTCAGTTACTAAGTTGTCTGACTCTTCTGAAACCGCATGGGCTGTATCCTTCCAGGCTCCTTTGTCCATGGGGTTACCCAGGCAAGAAAACTGGAGTTTATTGCATTTCCTTTTTCAGGGGAACTTGCTGACCCAGGAATCAGATCTGCATCTTCTGTGTTGCAGGCAGATTCTTTACCTCTGAACCACCTGGCATAGTCTATCCAAAAATAGAAGAATACACACCTTCAAGTGCTCACAGGACAGTTATTCAGGGATGATCATATGCTAGATCACAAAACAAGTCTTAGCACATTTAAGAAGAAGGAAATAATATCAAGCAGGTTTTCTAACCACAATGGTACAAAATAAGAAATCAATTACAGGACGGGAATATGGGAGAAACACAACCATATGGAGACGAAACAACATGCTACTTAATAGCAATGAGCTAATGAAGAAATTAAAAAGGGAATTAGAGAATACTTTGAGACTAATAAAAACACCATCTTTCCAAAATCTATTGTATTTAGCAAAAGCAGTTCTAGGGGAATTTGCATAGTGACAGATGCTTTACTCAAGACGGGGAGAGAAACTGAAATAAACAGCTTAACTTACTATATAAATGAAGTAGAAAAAGAAGAATAAATAAAGTCCCAAATCCTCCGAATGAAGGCAAAAATAAAGATCAGAGAGGACATTAATAAAATTGAGACTTGCCCTTTCCTAAAGTAAAAGAATTGTCAGTTAATTGAAGAGATTTTTTTTTTAAATAAAATAAATCTTTAGGCAGGTTCATCAAAAATAAAAGATAGATGACACAAACAAACAAATGCAAAGGAGACATTACAGCCAACATCACAGCAATAGGGGAAAATCATAAGAGAATACTACAAAGAGTTATATGCCAAACAATTGGGCAATCTAGAAGAAACTGACAAATCTCTAGGACCATACAACTTTTAAAAATGAATTAGGAAGGAAAGTATAATCTGAATACTTGAAACAGTAGTAGTGAAATTGAATTTATAATTAAGAATCTCTTAGTAAAATAAAGTACATGACCGCACAGCTTCACAGCAGAAAGTTTACAAACATATACAGAAGAGCTTATACCCGACAGTGTCAAAATATTCCAATATATTGAGAAAATGGAGTACTCCCAAATGTTTTATGAAGCTATTATTTTCCTAACATCAAACAAAAGACACTACCAATAAAGAATCTCAATGCCAATATTTCTGTTGAAAGTAGATGTGAATATTCTTAACAAAATATGAGAGAACCAGATTCGATATCACATTGAAACCTTCATATACCATGATCAAGATGGACTTATTCCAGGGGTACAAGGATGGTTCGATATCTGCAAATCAGTCAATGCTGTACACCACATTAGGAAAGAAGACAAAAATCACATGATCATCTCAAGAGATGCTGTAAAAGCATTTGTCAAAATTCAATATTCATTCATTTCAAAAACTCTCACCATACTTGATATGGAGGGAATATTTCTGAACATAGTGAAAGTGAAAGTGGAAGTTGCACTGTGCCCACTGCAGCATTCTAGCCTAGAGAATTCCGTGGACTGTAGAGTCCATGTTGTCGACTGAACATAATAAAGGTGATTTATAACAGACAGTGATGATATCCTATTCAGTGACAAAAAGCTGTTGACTATCATTCTAAATCAGGAACAACACACAGATGCCCACTCTTGCCACATCTAAAACACTAGAAGTACAAGGCACAGCATCATTCAAAGAAAATAAATTAAAGACATCCAAATTGGAAGGAAGAAGTAAAACTGTCATTACTTGCAGCTGACATGATACTATATACAGAAAGCTATCAGTTCAGTTCAATCAGTTCAGTCGCTCAATCATCTCTGACTCTTTTCGACCTCATGAATCACAGCTTGCCAGGCCTCCCTGCCCAACACCAACTACCGGAGTTCACTCAAACTCATGTCCATAGAGTCGGTGATGCCATCCTGCCATATTATTCTCTGTCATCCCCTTCACCTCCATCCCCCAATCCCTCCAAACATCACAGTCTTTTCCAGTGAGTCAACTTCTTTGCATTATTTGGCCAAAATATTGGGGTTTCAGCTTACAGAAAAATCATTAAACAAATGAAATCAAGGTGAATTAAAACCCTAAATGAAAAACTGGAAATTATGAAACCCTTAGAAGAAAATGTACACAGAACACTTTTGACATAATTCATAGTAATATTTTTTTTTCACCAGTCTCTTAAGGCAAATGAAACAAAGGAAAAAATTGAGATCTAATTAAACTTAAAATCTGTTTATAATAGCCAGGACATGGAAGCAACCTAGATGTCCATCTGCAGATGAATGGATAAGAAAGCTGTGGTACATATACAGAATGGAGTATTTTTCAGCCATCAAAAAGAATGCATTTGAATCAGTTTTAATGAGGTGGATGAAATTGGAGCCTATTATACAGAGTGAAGTAAGCCAGAAAGAAAAACATCAATACAGTATACTAACGCAATGGCAAGCCACTCCAGTATTATTGTCTGGGGAATCCCATAGATGGAGGAGTCTGGTGGGCTGCAGTCTGTGGGGTCGCTAGAGGTCAGACACGACTGAGCGACTTCACTTTCACTTTTCACTTTCACACATTGGAGAAGGAAATGGCAACCCACTCCAGTGTTCTTGCCTGGAGAATCCCAGGGATGGGGGAGGCTGGTGGGCTTCTGTCTATGGGGTCACACAGAGTCGGACACGACTGAATTGACTTAGCAGCAGCAGCAACGCATATATATGGAATTTAGAAAGATGGTAACCTTAACCCTGTATACGAGACTGCAAAAGAGACATAGGTATATAGAACAGTCTTTGGGTCTCTGTGGGAGAGGGTGAAGGTGGGATGATTGGCAGAACAGCATTGTATCATGTATAATATCATATGTGACCAGTCCAGGTGCGATGCATGTTACAGGATGCTTGGGGCTGGTGCACGGGGATCACCTGGAGGGAGGATATGTGGAAGAGGGATGTGGGAGGGGGTTCAAGAAAGGGAACACATGTACACCTGGGGCGGATTAGTGTCAATGTATGGCAAAACCAACCAATATATTAATGTAAGGTAATTTGCCTTCAATAAAATAAATTAAAAATAAATAAATAAAATCTTTTGCACAGCAAACGAAAACACTGAGAAATGAAAAGACAACCTTCTGAATGGGAGTAAGTATTTGCAAATAATATGACTGTAAGGGGTTAATATACAAACTATCTAAACAGATTATTCAACTCGATATTAAGAAACAAACAAACAAAAGAAAACAATGTGAAGATCTGCTTTTCTCCAAAGAACATATACAGATGGCACATGAAAAAATCCTGAACATCACTAACTGTCAGAGAAATTAAAACCAGAATCCCAAGGAGATATCACCTCACACTCCTCAGCATGGCTATCATCAAATCAAAACTTCTGAAAATAACAAATGTTGACAAGGATGTGGAGAAAGGGAAGCCCCTGTATTTAATTGGCGGGAATGTAAATTTGTGCATTCGCTATGGAAAACATCATGAAAGTTTCTCAAATACTAAAAATAGAACTATAAATTTACCCAGCAATTCCACTCCGAGGTATATATCAGAAGACAATGAACACTAATTTGAAAAGATACATGAATTCCAATGTGTATTACAGCCTTATTTCCAATAGAAAAGATATGGAGCAATGAGTGACAAAAGAACACATGGTTCCTCTCTTCAAAGCACTCGCATGGACTATTGTTTAGCAAGCATGTGAGCACTATAGTAATCCTTAGAAATAATGGCAGATACATGTTCGTTGATACGGAAAAATTCTTCCAGCATATTGTATAGAAAAGGAAGGCTACTATAGTGCATATAGTTTGATTCAATCTCTACAAATTAAAAAAAAATTCACTGATGCATAAATGCTCATCCAGATATACGTATATTATATATTATAGCATTATATAACGCATATAATATATATGTTATAAACATTTAGGAAGAACAACATAGACAAAATATAAACAGTCTATATTTCTATTTACGTACGTATTGGTGTCCTCTCCACCCTTATGGCAGAAAGTGAAGAGGAACTCAAAAGCCTCTTGATGAAAGTGAAAGATGAAAGTGAAAGAGGAGAGTGAAAAGGTTGGCTTGACGTTCAACATTCAGAAAACTAAGATCATGGCATCTGGTCCCATCACTTCATGGTACATAGATGGAAAAACAGTGGAAACAGTGTCAAACTTTATTTTTTGGGCTCGAAAATCACTGCAGATGCTGATTTCAGCCAGGAAATTAAAAGACGCTTACTCCTTGGAAGGAAAGTTATGACCAACCTTCATAGTATATTAAAAAGCAGAGACATTACTTTGTCAACCAAGGTCCATCTAGTCAAGGCTATGGTTTTTCCTGTGGTCATGTATGAATGTGAGTATTGGACTATGAAGAAAGCTGATCGCCGAAGAATTGATGCTTTTGAACTGTGGTGTTGGAGAAGACTCTTGAGAGTCCCTTGGACTGCAAGGAGATCCAACCAGTCCATTCTAAAGGAGATCAATCCTGGATGTTCATTGGAAGGACTGATGGTGAAGCTGAAACTGCAATACTTTGGCCACCTCGTGCGATGAGTTGACTCACTGGAAAAGACTGATGCTGGGAAAGGTTGGGGGCAGGAGGAGAAGGGGACAACAGAGAATGAGATGGCTGGATGACATCATGGACTCTGTGGACATAAGTTTGAGTGAACTCCGGGAGTTGGTGATGGACAGGGAGGCCTGGCGTGCTGTGATTCATGGGGTCGCGGAGAATCGGACATGACTAAGTGACTGAAATGATCTGAACTGAACCGAATTTCATTTTTATACTTTTTGAATGTCCATCATCCTCCTCTGTTACACTGTGAATATAATAAGAATCACTGTGATGTTAAGGTTGGTCAAAGTAGTTCTAAGGTGGTCTGCCCTTCACATTCTTGTTGGGTTTGAAATATTAGCTATGTATATGTGGTACATGGGATCAAGTGGCAGCTGTTGGAGAGGTATAGTGATAAGCACTGCATGTCTGGGAATACAATGTAAAGAATGATGTACAGAAGTTAAACAAGAACGTGAAATCAAAATCTGAGGTAGAGAAGGAGTCAATCAAAAAGATTCCAGCACACTGGACACAAAGTATACTTACGTAACATAGCAGCATGAGCACAGCCCTTAGCAGGTGGCCATTGCTGTGCCTTATTACTCCACTTCCTGTTACTAAGCAACAGGTCTTGCTCAGGAATTGGACAGTGCATCCCTGGGCCCCGCCCATAATTAACCAAAAATCAGTGAGGTACCTACCGGTATATCTCCTGCTCTACTATTGGTCAACTACACAGTGGGCCCTACCTGATGATTACTGTCAATGAGGGACCACTGGGGATGTGTTTCAGTCAAGAGTCTGTGGTGCAGTGGTCATGTGACTCTTGCCTTTGGGCACCTTACTTTTTTTTTTTTTTTTTAATCTTGTTTTAAAATCAGTAATGTATTTCTGGTAGATGGGGCAAGTTGAGTTTCCCTACTCAATATGAGAGATGAAGTGTCCCAACAATATTAGTGGAGGAAACATTTAACACTTTCTTTGCTCTGATGTGTAATCTTATGGAGATGGTGTATTGATCTTGACACAGCAGAATGAGGATTCACCAATTCTTGGGGTCTCTAAAATTCATTGAAGTAGGAAAAACATACAACACCTTCTTAATTACCTTTCTCCATTTTAAGTGCTTGCTCTTAACTTCCTTAAGCCTCTCAAGGATCCCCAATAGGAAGAGATTGGTCTAGAGCTGAATGGACTAGAGGAATCTGAAATGCTGAAATGGGATGAAAAGTGTTCATTCAGTAAAGGAGGAGGCAGGAGTGTTGAAGGGAGACAGACAAGTCAAAGAATAAAGGGCACTGAAGGAAAGTCTGAAGGTCATGAGCACAAACACCACGCTCCTGAATCACCATTACGCAGAATCAGACACAAATAGGTGTCAGCAGTGGGTAAGTTGTATCATGGACTCCCTCAGACTCCACCAGCCCATGTTGATGGGCAAAGTGGTACATTGTGATGTGTAAGACCCCAAGGCCACCATTGGCTGGTGGAGTGCCTAGCTGACCATTCAGATCGAAGGTTGTGCCTCCTCATTGTCCTGAGAAGTTATATATAGGGTGGTCAGAGGCAGAGATTTTGGGTTAGGCCACTTCGTGGGATCATCATGACAAAGGGAACCAGGAAGCCACAGAAACCAAGAAGAGTTGCAATGCAGTTTGCTTCAAGGATGAAAGGAAGAAATACGATCCGTTGTCAACGGAGATACAGAGGCAGTGTGAAGGTAAGATGACTACTTCCATGCTCCCCATGTTTTCCATTGACTTTCCTGCCCAAGCCTTCTACACTGTCCTTGGCTGGCACAAAAGCCTTCATCAGCCCATATCCCTTTTTCATGAAATCTCCCTTCCAACTCAGCTGTTATACTCTTTCCTCAAAACTAATACCCTTCTCTTTTCTTTCCATGCACGAAATATGACCATGAGTGTCAGACGACCTCTACAAGGGACTTTGAAAAAGAAAGTCCGATCCTATGCTACTCAGTCAAAGAAAATGAAGAAAACAAGGAAACCAAACTGGTTTTTCTGTTCCTGTGCACGTAAGACACTGAATCTATGCCGAAAAAGTTACCAAAATGTGAGTTAGAGTCCAAGAAGGAGGCAAAATTGGAAGGGAAGATAAGCTCAGTCACCCCAGAGTGAAAGAATCTGAAGAAGTACAACCTGGGCAGTCAGTAACTGAATAAAGAAGTACAACCTGGGCAGCCAGTAACAGAGTACCAAAGATCAGACATTTTAGAATTGTTTCTCCAGAGGTCTGCTTTCTTACAAATCGCCAACCAGGAAAACACTGAGTCTCACACTATCATAGTAAACTGATGGCTGCCTTTGAATTAAACATCAAATTGTTAAAAAATGATATTACTTTTTTTGTGGGTGTAATTTTTCTTATCAGAAGTCATGGAAGGGAGAGAAGAGGTGGGCACCTGAGTCCTCAGAGGTTTGGAGTCTTGGGAGATTGGGGAACAGACCCTCAGGCCCCTAGTTAACCTGAGAGTAGAAATCTGGACTGGGTCAGGAGTCTGCACTGAAGATGGATAGCCCTGCTTAACAATTGATCTCAGCGGCATGGTTCAGTGGTATGGTGTTACTGCCTTTGTTTGGGATGTGGAATGACATTAGGGTCTAGACTGTCAAAACCCAGATGGGAAGAGGGTTCAACATGGGGATGGTGAATGTCATACTTCCCCTGGGAAAAGCAGGCACCTACATCATAAAGGGCTTTGTTGCATCACTCACCGTTGCACAGCTAAAGGTGCTCAGTTCAGTTCAGTTCAGTCGCTCAGTCGTGTCTGACTCTACGCGACCCGATGAATCACAGCACACCAGGCCTCCCTGTCCATCACCAACTCCCGGAGCTCACTCAGACTCAAGTCCACAGAGTCGGTGATGCCATTCAGCCATCTCATCCTCGGTCGTCCCTTTCTCCTCCTGCCCCCAACCCTTCCCAGCATCAGAGTCTTTTCCAGTGAGTCAACTCGTCGCATGAGGTGGCCAAAGTATTGCAGTTTCAGCTTTAGCATCAGTCCTTCCAATGAACACCCAGGATCGATCTCCCTTAGAATGGACTGGTTGGATCTCCTTGCGGTACAAGGGACTCTCAAGAGTCTTCTCCAACACCACAGTTCAAAAGCATCAATTCTTCGGCCATCAGCTTTCTTCACAGTAAAACTCTTACATCCAGGAGGCACAAAATGATGAGAAACCTAAAACCCACAGCTAGCACTCTCAACGATTAAAATAATGTTTGGAGTAAACAGACATATAGTTGCCTATATCTATTAGGCAACGGTTCTAATAAGAAATTTGTGTGAGCAGTTGCTTCTCATGGGCAGGGCAGTGGAAGTGGCCCTATCCCAGTGCATATGACAAACAGGATCACCACAGACATAATATTTTAGGGTGGGGAGCACCATGCAGTTTGTGGGATCCTAGTTCCCTGACCGGGGATTGAAAACATTTGTGTTTCTTTGTTAATTTTCTGTTTAGTCGATCTATCCGTAGGTGTGAGTGGGACATTTAAGTCTCCCACTCTTATTGTGTTATTGTTAATTTCCCCTTTCATAGCTATTAACATTTGTCTTATATATTGTGGTGCTTCTGTGTTGGGTGCATATTTATTTATAATTGTTTATCTTCTTTTTGGATTGATCCTTTAATCATCATGTAGTGTCCTTCTTTGTCTTTTTTCACAGCCTTTGTTTTAAAGTCTATTTTATCTGATATGAGTATTGCTTCTCCTGCTTTCTTTTGGACTCTATTTGCGTGGAACATGTATTTTCCTGCCTTCCCTATCAGTCTGTATGTGTCCCACATTTCGAAGTTGGTCTCTTGTAGACAACATATATAGGGGTCTTATTTTGTATCCATTCAGCCAGTCTCTGTATTTTGGTTGGGGTATTCAGCCCATTTACATTTAAGGTAATTATTGATAAGTATGATCCCGTTGCTGTTTACTTTATTGTTTTGGGTTCGGGTTTACACCCACTTTCTCTGCTTCCTGTCTAGAGAAGTTCCTTTAGCACTCTTTGGAGAGCTCTTTTGCTGATGCTGAATTCTCTCAGCTTTTGCTTGTGTGTAAAGCTTTGAATTTCTCCTTCATATTTGAATGAGATCCTTGCTGGTTAGAGAAATCTGGGCTGTAGGCTCTTTTCTTTCATCTCTGTAAGTATGCCCTGTCATTCCCTCCTGGCCTGAAGACTTTCTATTCAAAGATCAGCTGTTATCCTTGTGGGAATCCCCTTGTGTGTTATTTGCTGTTTTTCCCTTGTTGCTTTTTATATTTGTTCTTTGTCTTTGATATTTGTTAATTTTATTAATATGTGTCTTGAGGTGTTTTGCCTTGGGTTTTTCCTGTTTGGGACTCTCTGGGTTTCTTGGACTTGGGTGATTATTTTTTTCCCCATTTTAGGGAATTTCTCAACTATCATCTCCTCAAGTATTTTCCCACGGTCTTTCTTTTTTTCTTCCTATTCTGGGACTCCAATAATGCGAATGTTGGGGTGTTTAGCATTGTCCCAGAGGTTTCTGAGATTGTTCTCATTTCTTTGAACTAGTTTTTCTTTTTTCCTCTCTGTTTCGTTTATTTCTAACATTGTATCTTCTTTCTCATTTTTGCTATCTTCTGCCTCTGTTATTCTACTGTTGGTTCCCTCCAGAGTGTTTTGTTCTCATTTATTGCATTATTCCTTATGTATTGAATCTTTTTTTATTTCTTCTAGGTTCTTATTAAACCTTTCTTGCATCTTTTCGATCCTTGTCTCCAGGTTATTTATCTGTAACTCCATTTTCTTTTCAAGATTTTTGCTCATTTTCACTATCATTATTCGGAATTCTTTATCAGGTAGATTCCCTATCTCTTCCTATTTTGTATGGGTTGGTGGGCTTTTATTTATTTATCTCTATGTGAAGAGTTTGCTGAGGCAACCGAACGTTTGCTTACTCACAAAGCAAGGCAGAGGAAACATGTTGAAATTACACAGGATGCTGGCTGTTTCCCTATAACAAAGCCAGGTCATGACTTTACCCACTCTGAATGCCTACTCCAGCCCCTCTTATTTCAAGGAACACCCATTCCAATGACTAAGGAATAGGCTTCCATTACTGAAAAGAATGTACCAGTAGTGGAGTTGCCAGGTGCCAGGAGTGGAGCCAATTCAGACCTGGCCTACATCTGAACAATTTGAGAGCAGCCATTACCAGTGATTATGGAGGTGGCCAGTGGGAGTATCTGGAACTCTGACTTGTGTTCTGGGACTGTCCCAGTATGCGCCCAAGCCCATGTTGAGCACCCCTTCTTGCTACAGCACATCGTTCTTTTGGGGCAAAATTTCCAATGCTGGCAGGGGATACAGCACAGACTTATATGAAATGGAATCAGCAAGGACCTGAAACTCAGGGCTTCTGTACCATCAACTGGACACTCAACCTAAGTCCCCAATGGGCAGGGTTGGCTACTGAGCACAGGAGAAATCTGGGCTTATAGCTGGCATTAGTCCTGACCCCTATATCTCTAGACCCATCTCTCAAAAAGTGAGAGTTGCCAATACACAAAAAGCAAATTTAATCTGGAACGTAAAATTATGGAAAATACCGGTTAGGGAAAAGAAAAAAAAGGAAAACAAATTCAAAAGGAGAACAGTTTAAGAGACTTCTAGAGAACATCAAGTATACTAACATTCACTTTATTGGGGTCTTAGAAGGAAAAGAGAGAGAGAAAGGGTCAAAAATGTAAATTTAACGCACTGAAAGAGAAAAACTTGCAACCTAGAATGCTCTACCCAGCAAGATCATCATCAAGAATTGGAGAGAAGAACTTCTCAGACAAGCAAAAACTAATAGTTTCTCCATACTAAACCAACTCGGAAGGAAATATTACAGAGTCTTCTCTAACTGGAAAATGAAGCAAAAAACTCCGACCAGTAAAGACAAGCACATAATAAAGTATGAGGATCAACTAAGTAGATTATCTAGTATGAAAATTAAAAGACAAGAGAATTGTAAATTAAACGCTAACTGCATTAAACAGCCTATTACATCAATGGAAAGAGAATCCTGATAGAAAAGCAATAAGAAAACTGTAGTCTTAAATTACAGATTAGAGTAGTTGAACTTAGTAGATACCTACAGCATTTGTTGTTGTTCTTCATTTACTAAGTTGTCTGACTCTTTTGAAATCCCATTTGGCAGTAGCCCTCCAGGCTCTTCTGTCCATGGGATTTCCCAAGCAAGAACCATGGAGTTTATTGCATTTCCTTTACCAGGGCATCTAGGAATACTAGGCCCTACCTGATGACAGCTGTCAATGAGGGACCTTTGGGGAAGTGATTCAGTCAATAGTACTGGTGCAGTGGTCATGTGACTCTTTCCTTTGGCAAATGACTTTTATTTTATTCTTTTTTTTAATCAGGAATGTTTTTCCGGTAGATGGGGCAAGTTGAGTTTCCCTACACAATATGACAAGTATTATAATCCCCAATAATTTTAGTGGAGGAGATATTTAACACTTTCTGTGCTCTGATGTGTAATCTTACAGAGACTGTGTACTGACCTTGGGGCAACAGACAGGATTCACCAAATCTTGGGGTCTCTAAATCTCATTGGAATAGAAAAAACATACAACATATTCTTAATTAACTTTTTCCATGTTAAGTGCTTGATCTACATTTCCTTAAGCCCCTCAAGAATCCCCACCCCCACCCCCAGGAAGTGGGTGCTCTAGAGATGAAGTGACTAGAGGACACTGAAGTGCTAAAATGGGATAAAAAGTGTTCATATGGGATGGAGGAGGGAGGAGTGTTGATGGGAGACATATAAGTAAACAATAAAGGGGCAGTGAAGGAAACTCTGAATGTCATGAGCAGAAACACCATGACCCTGAATCACCACTTCCTATAATAAAACACACAGAGGTGTCAGCAGTGGGTAAGTTGTATCATTGACTCCCTCAGCCTCCACTAGCCCATGTTGATGGGCAAAATGGTACAGTGTGATATCTAAGACCCCAATGCAACCATTGGCTGGGGGAGTGACTAGCTGACCAATCAGATTGAAGGGTGTGGTTCCTCATTATCCTGAGAAAGTATATATAAGTGGGTCAGAGGCAGATATTCTGGGTAAGGCCACTTTGTTGGATCATCATGACTAAGGTAAGCAGTGTTGGATCATCATGACTAAGGTAAGCAGTGTTGGATCATCATGACTAAGGTAAGTAGGAAGATACAGAAGCCAAGAGTTGCAAGGGAGTCTGCTTCATGGATGAAAGAACCCGTTGTCAATGGAGATACAGAGGCTGTGTGAAGGTAATATGAGTCCATCTATGCTCGCCATGATTTCCATTGACTTTGCTGCCGAATACCTCTACACTGCCCTTGCCTGGCACAAAGGCCTTCATCAGCCCACATCCCTTTTTCATGAAATCTCCCTTCCAACTCAGTTGTTATACTCTTTCCTCAAGACTAATACCCTTCTCTTTTCTTTCCATGCACGAAATATGACCATGAGGGTCAGAGACCTCTGCAAGGAACTTTGAGAAAGAAAATCCGATCCTACACCATTCAGTCAAAGAAGGTGATGAAAACAAGAAAACCAAACTGGTTTTTCTGTTTCAGTGCAAGTAAGACACTGAATCAATGCCGAGAAAGGTTTCTCCTGAGGTCTGCTCTCTTAAAAATGGCTAACCAGGAAAAGACTGACTCTCGCACTAACATAGTAAACTGACGGCTGTTTAGTAAAATAAACATAAAATGGTGAAAAATTATATTTGTGTGTGTGTGTGTGTGTGTGTGAATTTTCTGATGGGAAGGGAGGGATGGGAGAGAAGTACAGGCACCTGAGTGGGGAGGGGTGTATATTCCTGGGAGATTGGGGAACACAACACAGGCCCCCAGTTAACCAGAGAATAGACGTCAGGACTGAGTCAGGAGTGTGCACTGAAGATGGATAACCCTGTTTACCAATTCATCTGAGCGGCAAGGATTCGTATTGTGGTGTTACTGCCTTTGTTTAGGGTGTGGAATGCCATTAGGGTCTAGATTGCAAGGACCAATAGGGAAAGAGGGTTCTGCAGGGGACTGGTGAATCTCATACTTCCTCTGAGAAAAGCAGGCAGAAATCTACTCCTGGCCACCTACGTCATAAAGGGCTTTGGTGCATCACTCGCCTATGCTGTAAACAAAAGGTGCTCAGTTCAGTTCAGTTCATTCGCTCAGCAGTGTCTGACTCTTTGCGACCCCATGAACTATAGCACGCCAGGCTACCCTGTCCATCACCAACCCCTGGAGTTCACTCAAACTCATGTCCATCGAGTCGGTGATGCCATCCAGCCATCTTATTCTCTGTCGTCCCCGTCTCCAACTACCCCCAATCCCTCCTAGCATCAGAATCTTTTCCAAGGAGTCAATTCGTCGCATGAGGTGGCCAAAGTACTGGAGTTTCAGCTTTAGCATAAGTCCTTCCAATGAACACCCAGGACTGATCTCCTTTAGAATGGATTGGTTGGATCTCCTTGCAGTCCAAGGGACTCTCAAGTATCTTCTCCAGCACCACAGTTCAAAAGCATCAATTATTCGGTGATCAGCTTTCTTCACAATCCAACTCTCACATCCATACATGACCACGGGAAAAACCATAGCCTTGACTAGACGGACCTTTGTTGGCAAAGTAATGTCTCTGCTGGTCATATCTAGGCTGGTCATAACTTTCCTTCCAAAAATTAACCATCTTTTAATTTCATGGCTGAAATCAGCATCCGCAGTGATTTTGGAGCCCCCAAAAATAAAGTCTGACACTGTTTCCACTGTTTCCCCATCTATTTCCCATGAAGTGATGGGACCAGATGCCATGATCTTCGTTTTCTGAATGTTGAGCTTCAAGCCAACCTTTTCACTCTCCTCTTTCACTTTCATCAACAGGCCTTTAAGTTCCTCTTCACTTTCTGCCATAAGGGTGGTGTCATCTGCATATCTGAGGTTATTGATATTTCTCCCAGCAATCTTGATTCCAGCTTGTGCTTCTTCCATCCCAGCGTTCCTCATGATGTACTCTGCATATAGGTTAAATAAGCAGGGTGACAATATACAACCTTGATGTACCACTTTTCCTATTTGGAACCAGTCTGTTATTCCATGTCCAGTTCTAACTGTTGCTTCCGGACCTGCATACAGGTTTCTCAAGAGGCAAGTCACGTGGTGTGGGATTCCCATCTTTTTCAGAATTTTCCACAGTTTATTGTGATCCACACAGTCAAAGGCTTTGGCATAGTCAATGAGGCAGAAATAGATCCTCTTCTGGAACTCTCTTGCTTTCTCCATGATCCAGCTGATGTTGGCAATTGGATCTCTGGTGCCTCTGCCTTTTCTAGAACCTGCTTGAACATCTTGGAGTTCACGGTTCACATATTGCTGAAGCCTGGCTTGGAGAATTTTGAACATGACTTTACTAGCGTGTGAGATGAGTGCAATTGTGCGGTAGTTTGAGCATTCTTTGGCATTGTCTTTCTTTGTGATTGGAATGAAGACTGACCTTTTCCAGTCCTGTGGCCATTGCTGAATTTTCCAAATTTGCTGGCATATTGAGTGCAGTACTTTCCCAGAATCATCTTTCAGGATTTGAAATAGCTCAATTGGGATTCCATCACCTCCACTAGCTTTGTTCATCTTGATGCTCTCTAAGGCCCACTTGACTTCACATTCCAAGATGTCTGGTTGCAGGTGAGTGATCATGCCATCATGATTATCTTCGTCGTGAAGATCTTTTTTGTACAGTTCTTCTGTGTATTCTTGCCACCTCTTCTTAATATCTTCTGCTTCTGTTAGGTCCATACCATTTCTGTCCTTTATCGAGCCCATCTTTGCATGAAATGTTCCCTTGATATCTCTAATTTTCTTGAAAAGATCTCTTGTTTTTCCTATTCTGTTGTTTTCCTCTATTTATTTGCCATGATCGCTGAGAAAGTCTTTCTAATCTCTCCTTACTATTCTTTGAAACTCTGCATTCAGATGCTTATATCTTTCCTTTCCTCCTTTGCTTCTTGCTTCTCTTCTTTTCACAGCTATTTGTAAGGCCTCCTCAGAGAGCCATTTTTCTTTTTGGCATTTATTTTCCATGGAAATGATCTTGGTCCCTGTCTCCTGTACAATGTCACGAACGTCCGTCCAGAGTTCATCAGACACTCTATCTATCAGATCTAGACCCTTAAATCTATTTCTTACTTCCACTGTATAATCATAAGGGATCTGATTTAGGTCATATCTGAATGGTCTAATGGTTTGCCCTACTTTCTTCAATTTAAGTCTGAATATGGCAATAAAGAGTTCATGATCTGGGCCACAGTCAGCTCCTGTGTTATTTTTGCTGACTGTATAGAACTTCTCCATCTTTGGCTGCAAAGAATATAATCAATCTGATTTCGGTGTTGACCATCTGGTGATGTCCATGTGTAGAGTATTCTCTTGTGTTGTTGGAAGAGGGTGTTTGCTATGACCAGTGCGTTCTCTTGGCAAAACTCTATTAGACTTTGTCCTGCTTCGTTTCGTGCTCCAAGGCCAAATTTGCTTGTTACTCCAGGTGTTTCTTGACTTCTTACTTTTGCTTTCCAGGCCCCTATAATGAAAAGGACATCTTTTTTGGGTGTTAGTTCTAAAAGGTCTTGTATGTCGTCATAGAACTGTTCAACTTCGGCTTCTTCAGCATTTCTGGTTGGGGCATAGACTTGGATTTCTGTAATATTGAATGGTTTGCCTTGGAATTGAGCAGAAATCATTCTGTTGTTTTTAAGATTGCATCCAACTACTGCATTTCGGACTCTTTGGTTGACCATGATGGCTACTCCATTTCTTCTAAGGGATTCCTGCCCACAGTAGTACATAGAATGGTCATCTGAGTTAAATTCACCCATTCCAGTCCATTTTAGTTCATTGATTCCTAGAATGTCTATGTTCACTCTTGCCATCTCCTGTTTGACCACTTCCAATATGCCTTGATTCATGGACCTAATATTCCAGGTTCCTATGCAATGTTGCTTTTTACAGCATTAGAGCTTGCTTCTAGCATCAGTCACATCCACAACTGGCTATTTGTTTCGCTTTGGCTCCATCCCTTCATTCTTTCTGGAGTTATTTCTCCACTGATCTCCAGTAGCATACTGGGCAACTACCGACCTAGGTAATTCCTCTTTCAGTATCCTATCATTTTGCCCTTTGATACTGTTCATGGTGTTCTCAAGGCAAGTAAACTGAAGTGGTTCGCCATTTCCTTCTCCAGTGGACCACATACTGTCAGACCTCTCCACCGTGACCCGTCTGTCTTGGGTGGCCCCACACGACATGGCTTAGTTTCATTGAGTTAGACAGGGCTGTGGTCCATATGATCAGATCAACTAGTTTTTTGTGATTATGATTTCAGTGTGTCTGCCCTCTAATACACCCTCCCAATACCTACCATCTTATTTGGGTTTCTCTTACCTTGGTCGTGGAGTATCTCTTCACAGCTGCTCCAGCAAAGTGCAGTCACTGTACCTTACCTTGGAAGAGGGGTATCTCCTCAAGGTCGCCCCTCCTGACCTTGAATGTGGAGTAGCTCCTCTCGGCCCTCCTGTGCCCGCGCAGCCACCGCCTCTTGGACGTGGGACAGCTCCTCTTAGCCACCGCCCTGACCTTGGACTTGGGATATCTCCTCTTTGCCACGATTCTGAGCGTGGTCTGTTGCGCCGCTGGAGCCGGCGACTCTCGCGTCTGCGGGAGGCACAAAACGCTGATACAATTAAAACCCACAGCCAGCACTCCTAAAGATTAAAATAATATTTGGAGGGAACAAACCAAATATCAAGTAGGCCACTGTTATCCTAAGAAATTGGTGAGAGCAGTGTGTTCCCAAGCTCAGGGCAGCTGGGGTGGCCCAATCCCAGTGAATTTGACAAACAGGATAACCACAGACAGATAATTTTTGGGATTGGGGGCACCCAATGTAGTTTGTGTGGTCTTAGTTCCCTGATCAGGGATTGAAAACAGTTGTGTTTCCTTGTTAATTTACTGTTTAGTCGATCTATCCATAGGTTTGAGTGGGGGAATTAAAGTCTTCTACTCTTATTTTGTTATTGTTAATTCCCCTTTCATAATAATTAATATTTGTCTTACATATTGCAGTGCTCCTGTGTTGAGTGCATATATATTTATAATTGTTATATATTTTCTTGGATAGATCCTTATATCATCGTGTAGTTTCCTTCTTTGTTTCTTTTCAATGTCTTTGTTTTAAAGTCTATTTTATCTGATACGAGTATTGCTACTCCTGCTTTCTTCTGCTCTCTATTTGCGTGGAATATGTTTTTCCAGCCCTTCCCTTTCAGTCAGTATGTGTCCCTCCTTTTGAGTTGGGTCTCTTGTAGACAACAAATATAGAGGTCTTGATTTTGTATCCATTCAGCCAATCTTTGTCTTTTGGTTGGCGCCTTCAATCCATTTACATTTAAGGTAATTATTGATAAGCATGACCCCGTTGCCATTTACTTTCTTGTTTTGGGTTCGGGTTTATACATCCTTCCTCTGCTTCCTGTGTAGAGAAGTTCCTTTAGCAATTGTTGGAGAGCTGGTTTGGTGATGCTGAATTCTCTCAGCTTTTGCTGGTGTGTAAAACTTTGGATTTCTCCTTCATATTTGAATGAGATCCTTGCTGGGTATAGGAATCTGGGCTGTAGGCTCTTTTCTTTCATCACTGTAAGTATGCCCTGCCATTCCCTCCTGGCCTGAAGAGTTTCTATTGAAAGATCCACTTTAATCCTTGTGGGAATACCCTTGTGTCTTATTTGTTGTTTTTCCCTTGCTGCGTTTAATATTTGTTCTTTGTCTTTGATCTTTGTTAATTTTATTAATACGTGTCTTGGGGTGTTTTTCCTTGGGTTTTTCCAGTTTGGGACTCTCTGGGTTTCTTTGACTTGGGTGATTATTTCCTACCCCATTTTAAGGAACTTTTCAATTATCACCTCCTGAAGAATTTTCACATTGTCTTTCTTTTTCTCTTCCTCTTCTGGGACTCCTAAATTCGAATGTTGGGGCATTTAACATTGTCCCAGAGGTCTCGGAGATTGTCCTCATTTCTTTTAATTCGTTTTTCTTTTTCTGTCTCTCTTTCATTGTTACTACCATTCTATCTTCTATCTCACTTACCCTGTCATCTGCCTCTGTTATTGTACTGTTGGTTCCCTCCAGAGTGTTTTGGATCTCATCTATCGCATTGTTCCTTATGTATTGACTCTTTTTTGTTTGTACTAGGTGCTTGTTAAACGTTTCTTGCATCTCTTCGATCCTTGCTACCAGGCATTTTATCTGGGACTCCATTTTGTTTTCAAGATTTTGTATAATTTTGCTATCATTATTCAGAATTCTTTATCAGGTAGATTCCCTATCTCTTCCTGTTCTGTTTGGGTGGTTGGCATTTACTTATTTATCTCTATGTGAAGAATTTGCGGAGGCAAACACACGTTTGCTTACTTACAAAGCCAGGCAGAGGACACATGTTGAAATTACACAGGAAGCTGGCTATTTCCCCATATCAATGTCAGTCCATGACCTAACCTATTCTGAATGCCTACCAGAGCCCCTCTTGTTTCATAGAACACCCCTTCCAACAACTATGGCAAAGGGTTCTATGTCTGAGAAGAATGCGCAGGCGCTAGGAGTGGAGCCAACTCAGATCTGGCCAATATCTGATCAAGTTGAGAGCAGCCATTACCAGCCCTTATGGAGGTGGCACAGTGGGAGTATCTAGAACCCTGACTGGTGTGCTGGGACTATGTCATTATGCACCCAAGCCCATATTGGGCAACCCTTCTTGCTCCAGCACTTCTTTCTTTTGGAGCAAAATTTCCAATGCTGACAGGGGATACAGCACACACTTACATGAAATGGAATAATCATGGACCTGAAACTCAGGGCTTCTGTACCATAAACTGGATACTCAGCTTAACTCCCCATTAGGCAGGGTTGGCTACTGAGCTCAGGAAAAGTCAGTGCTCTTACCTGGCACTGCTTCTTGCCGCTATATCTCTAGCCACACATCTCATAAGAGGATAATCCAAATAGTTATATGGCAAAAAGTTGGTCAACCTAGAAGAAACTGACAAATCTATAGGACCATACAACCTTTCAAAAGTGAATCAGAAAGGAATGCAGTATCTGCAGAGTTGAAACACTAGTAGTGAAATTGAATTTATAATACAACATTTCTTAGTAAAATAAAGTTCAGGACCACACAACTTCACAGCAGAATGTTTACAAGCATATACAGAAAAACTTATACCCAACATTCTCAAACTATTCCTAAAATTTGAGAAAATGGAGCACTCACAAAATTTTTATGAAGTTATTATTTTCCTATCACCAAAACTAGACAGACACCACAAAAAAGAAAACTCAGTGCCAATATTTCTGTTGAATATAGATGTGAATATTCTTAACAAAATATGAGAACCAAATTAAACATCACTTGAAACCATCATATACCATAGACAAGATGGACATAAAAAAGGGCTACAAGGCTGGTTCAATATATGCAAATTAGTCACAACACATTAGGGAAGAAAAGGACAAAAATCACATGATCATCTCCACAGATGCTGTAAAAACATTTGTTAAAATGAAATATTCATTCATTTCAAAAACTCTCACCATACTTGATATGGAGGGAATATATATCAACATAATGAAAGTGAAAGTGGCAGTCGCACTGTGCCCACTCCAGTCCTCTGGCCTAGAGAATTCCATGGACTGTATAGTCCATGTGGTCGTCTGAAAATAAAAAAGGTAATATAAAACAAGCAGAGATGATGTCATATTCAGCGACAAAAAGCTGAAAGTTTCCCTCTAATTCAGGAACAAGACACAGATGTCCACACTTGCCACATCTAAAATACAAGAAGTTCTAGGCACAGTAATCATTCAAAGAAAGTAAATAAAAGTCATCCATTTGGAAAGAAGAAGTAAAATTGTCGCTACTTGCAGTTGACATGATACTATACACAGAAAGCTATCAGTTCAGTTCAGTTCAGTTCAGTCGCTCAGTCGTGTCCGACACTCCACGACCCCATGAATCACAGCACGCCAGGCCTCCCTGTCCATCACCAACTCCCGGAGTTCACTCAAACTCATGTCCATCGAATCAGTGATGCCATCCAGCCATCTCGTTCTCTGTCGTCCCCTTCTCCTCCAGCCCCCAATCCCTCCAAGCATCAGAGTATTTTCCAGCGAGTCAACTCTTCACATGAGGTGGCCAAAGTATTGGAGTTGATGCTTACACAAAAATGATTAGACAAATGAAATCAAGGTGAATTAAAACCTTAAATGAAAGACTGGAAACTGTGAAACCCCTAGAAGAAAATGTAAACAGAACACTCTTTGACATAATTCATAGCAATATTTTTTTCACCTGTCTCTCAAGGAAAATGAAGCAAAGGGGGAAAAAATGAGATCTAATTAAACTTAAAGCTTTGCACAGCAAATGAAAACACTGACAAAATGAAAATACACTCTATTGAATGGGAGTAAGTATTTGAAAGTGATATGACTATATGGGGTTAATATCCAAATTATCTAAAGAGTTTATTCGACTCGATATTAAATAACAAACAAAAAACAATGGGAACATGTGATTTTCTCCAAAGAAAATATACAGATGACCAAAGAAAAATTGCTGAACGTCATTAACTGTCAGAGAAATTAAAATCAAAATCACAAGGAGATATCACTTCACACTCATCAGAATGGCTTTCATCAAATCAGAAATTCTGAAAATAACAAATGCTGACAAGGATGTGGGGAAAGGGAAGCCCTTGAACATAATTGGTGGGAATGTAAATTTCTGCAGTAGCTATCGAAAACATGATGAAAAACAAACAAACAAACAAACAAACCTCCCATTTGACCCAGAAATTCCACTCCGAGGTGTATATCAGAAGACAATGAACACTAACTTGAAAAGAGACATGAATTCCAATGTGCATTACAGCCTTATTTACAATAGACAAGATATTGAAGCAACCAGTGAACAAAGCACATATGGTTCCTCTCTTCAAAGCACTCTCATGGAGTACGGGATAAGGAAGCAGTTGAGCACTATAGGAATCTAGGAAATAAAGGCACATACGTGCTTGGTGAGATGGAAATATTCTTCCAGCATATTGTATAGAAAAGGAAGTCTACTATAGTGCTTATAGTTTGATTCAATTTCTATAAATTAAACAAAATTCACGTATATATATATGCTGATCCAAATATATGTGGTTTATATATTCTAGCATTATATAACACAATAATATATAAGTTATAAACATTTGGTAGAACAACAAAGATGAAATATTAACAGTATATATTTCTATTGTTATACTTATTGCTGTCATCTAATTTCATTTTTATACTTTTGAATTTCCATCACCCTGCTTGTTATACTGTGAAAAGAATAAGAATCACTGTGATGTTAAGGTTTGTCAAAATAGTTCTCAATGTGGGCTGGCGTTCACATTCTTCTTGGGTTTGAAATATTAGCTATAGTATATGAGGCACATGGGATCAAGTGGCAGTTGATTGAGGGGCATATAGATAAGCAATGCTGACAGACATACCTGGGAATACAATGAAAAGAATGATGTACAAAAGTTAAACAAGTATATGAAATCAAAATCTGAGGTTAGAAGGAGTCAATCAAAAAGATTCCAGCACAATGGACCCAAAGTGTCCTTACGTAACAGAGCAGCATGAGCACAGCCCTTAGCAGGTAGTCATCGCTGTGCCTTATTACTCCACATCCTCTTACTAAACAACAGGTCTTGCTGAGTGATTGGACAGTGCATCCCTGGGCCCCACCCATAAGCAACCAACTATCAATGAGGTACCCACTGATACGTCTCCTGCTCAGCTATTGTTCAGGTACACAGTGGACCTACCTGATGATAATCAGGGACTATTGAGGAAGTGATTCAGTCAAGAGTCCGTGGTGCAGTGGTCATGTGACTCTTTCCTTTGGGCTCCTTACTTTTTTTTTCTTTTTTAAATCAGGAATATGTTTCTTGTAGATGGAGCAACTTGAGTTTCCCTTCTCAATATGAGAGTTGAAGTGTCGCCAACAATATTAGTGGGCGAGACTTCTAACACTTTCTTTGCTGTGATGTATAATCTTATGGAGACGGTGTATTGATTGTGGGGCAACAGACTGAGGATTCAACAAATCTTGGGGTCTCTAAAGCTTATTGGAGTAGAAAAATACATACAACATGTTCTTAATTCCATTATTTCATGTTAAGTGCTTGCTCTTAAGTTCCTTAAGCCCCTCAAGAACCCCCAATAGGAAGAGGGTGGTCTAGAGCTGAATTGACTAGAGGACACTGAAGTGCTGAAAAAGGATGAAAAGTGTTCTTACATGGATGGAGGAGGCAGGAGTGTTGAAGGGAGACATATAAGTCAAAGAATAAATGACACTGAAGGAAACTCTGAAGGTCATGAGCAGAAACACCATGCCCCTGAATCACCACTCCCCATAATCAGACACACAGAGGTGTCAGCAGTGCATAGGTTGTATCAAGTTCTCCTTCAGCCTCCACCAGCCCATGTTAAGGGGCAAAGTGTTATATTCTGATGTTTAAGACCCCAATGGCATCATTGGCTGGTAGAGTGTCTAGCTGACCAATCATGTTGAAAGGTGTGGCTCCTCATTGTTCTGAGATAATATATAAAGGGCGTTCAGAGGCAGAGATTTTAGGTAAGGGCACTTCATGAAATCATCATGACTAAGGTAACCAGGAAGCCACAGAAGCCAAGAAGAGTTGCAACGTGATTTGCTTCAAGGATGAAAGGAATAAAGACGACCCCGTTGTCATTGGAGACAGACTCAGTGTGAACTTAAGATAACTCCATCTATGCTCCCCATGATTTCCACTGACTTTGCTTCCCAAGACCTCTATACTGCCCCTGCCTGAAACAAAAGTCCTCATCACCCACATGCCTTTTTCATGAAATCTCCCTTCCAACCAGTTTTTATACTCTTTCCTCAAAACTAATGCACTTCTCTTTTCTTTTCAGGCACGAAATATCACCATAAGTGTCAGAGACTTCTACAAGGGATTTTGAGAAAGAAAATTCGATCGTATGACACTCAGTCGAAGAAGGTGAAGAAAACAAGAAAACCAAACTAGTTTTTTGGTTCCTGTACACGTAAGACAGTGAATCAACGCTGAAAAATATACCAAAATATGAGGCAGATTCCAAGAAGGAGGCATAATCGAAAGAGAAGATAAGTTCAGCCGCCTCAGAATGAGAGACCCTGGAGAAGTACAACTTGGGCAGCCAGTAACTGAATACCAATGGTCAGACAGTTTAGAATTCTTTCTCCAGAGGTCTGCTTTCTTACAAATGGCCAACCAGGTAAGACTGACTCTCACACTAACATAGTAAACTGATGGCTGCCATTAAAATGAATATCATATGGAGAAAAGTTGATAACTGAGTGTGTGTGTGTTTGTGTGTGTGTGTATTTTCTCATGGAAAGGGAGGAGAGGGAGAGAAGAGGTGGGCACCTGAGTGGGGAGGGGTGTGGAGTCCTGGGAGATTGGGGACAGACCTTCAGGCCTGCAGTTAACCAGAGAGTAGAGGTCTGGACTGGGTCAGGATTTTGCGCTGAAGATGGATAACCCTGATTAAAAATTGATCTCAGCGGCAAGGATTAGTTGTGTGGTGTTACTGCCTTTGTTTGGGGTGTGGAATGACATTAGGGTCTAGGTTGCCAGAACCCAGTTGGGAAGAGGGTTCAACATGGGGATGGTGAATGTCATACTTCCCCTGAGAAGAGCAGGCAGAAATCACCTCCTGGCAACTTAGGTCATAAAGGGCTTTGTTGCATCACTCGCCTATGATGTCAGCTAAAGATGCTCACGAGGCACAAAATGCTGATATAACTAAAACCCACAGCTAGCACACCCAAAGATTAAAATAATGTTTGGAGTCAACAGACTAAATATCAAGTAGGCCACTGTTAATCTAAGAAATTGGTGGGAGCAATGTGTTCCTAAGTCCAGGGCAGTGGAGATGGCCCAATCCCGGTGCATATGACAAACAACATCACCACAGACAGATAATTTTTTGGAGTGTGGGGCACCATACTGTTTTGGAGTTCTTAGTTCCCTGACAAGGGATTGTAAACGTTTGTGTTTCCTTATTAATTTTCTGTTTAGTCAATCTATCCATATGTATGAGTGGGGTAATAAAGTCTCCCACTCTTCTTGTGTTATTGTTAATTTTCACTTTCATAATTACTAACATTTGTCTTACATATTGTGGTGCTCCTGTGTTGAGTGTAAATATATTTATAATTGTTATATCTTTTTTTGTGATTGATCCTTTGATCATCAAGTAGTGTCCTTCTTTGTCTCTTTTCACAGCTTTTGTTTTAAAGTCCATATTATCTGATATGAGTATTGCTAATCCTGCTTTCTTTTGGTCTCTATTTGCAGGAATATGTTTTTCTAACTCTTCACTTTCAGTCTGTATGTGTCCCTCGTTTCGAGGTGGGTCTCTTGTAAGCAACACAGATAGAGGTCTTGGTTTTGTATCCATTCAGCCAGTCTTTGTCTTTTGGTTGGGACATTCAACCCATTTACATTTATGGTTATTATTGATACCTATGATCCCGTTGACATTTACTTTATAGATTTGGGTTCGGGCTTATACCCCCTCTTTCTCTGCTTCCAGTCTACAGAAGGTCCTTCATCATTTGTTGGAGGGCTAGTTTTGGGATGCTGAATTCTCTCACCTTTTGCTTGTGTGTAAAGATTTGGATTTCTCCTTCATATTTGAATGAGATCCTTGCTGGGTACAGTAATCTGGGCTGTAGCTTATTTTGTTTCATCACTGTAAGGATGCCCTGGCATTCCGTCCTGGCCTGAAAAATTTCTATTGAAAGATCAGCTGTTATCCTTGTGGGAATCCCCTTGTGTGTTATTTGTTATTTTTCCCTTGCTGTTTTTAAAATTTGTTCTTTGTCTTTGATCTTTGTTAATTTTATTAATATGTGACTTGGGGTGTTTTGCCATGGGTTTATCCTGTTTGAGACTCTCTGGGTTTCTTGGACTTGGGTGATTATTTTTCCCCATTTTAGGGAACTTTTCAACTATCACCTCTTCAAATATTTTCCCATGGTCTTTCTTTTTGTCTTCCTCTTCTGGGACTCCAATGATTGGAATGTTGGGGCGTTAAACATTGTCCCAGATGTCTCTGAGATTGTCCTCATTTCTTTTAATTTGTTTTTCTTTTTTCCTCTCTCTTTCATTTATTTCTACCATTCTATCTTCTTTCTCACTTATCCTATTTTCTGCATCGGTTATTCTACAGTTTGTTCCCTCCGGAGTGGTTTTGATCTCATATATTGCATTATTCCTTATGTATTGACTCATTTTATTTCTACTCAGTTCTAGTACTTGTTAAAACTTTCTTGCATCTTCTCGATCCTTGTCTCCTGGCTATTTATCTGTAACTCCATTTTGTTTTCAAGATTTTGGATCATTTTCACTATCATTATTTGGAATTATTTTCAGATAAATTCCCTATCTCTTCCTCTTTTGTGTGGGTTGGTGGGCCTTTATTTATTTATCTCTATGTGAATAGTTTGCAGAGGCAATCACACGTTTGCTAATGCACAAAGCATGGCAGAGGAAACATGTTGAAATTACACAGGATACTGGCTGTTTCCCCATAACAATGCCAGGTCATTACCTAGACTACTCTGAATGCCTACTCCAGCCCCTCTTATTTCATAGAACATTCCTTCCCACAACTATGACAAAGGCTTTTATGCCTGAGAAGAATGTACAAGTGCCAAGAGTCAAGCCAACATAGATCTGGCCTACATCTGAACAAGTAGAGAGCAGCCATTAACAGTGCTTATGGAGGTAGCACACTGGGAGTATCTGGAATTATGACTTGTGTGCTGGGACTGTCCTTGTACACCACCAAGCCCATATGGGGCACCCCTTCTTGCTCTAGCACTTCTTTCTTCTGGGGTGAAATTTCCAATGCTGGAAGGGGATGCAGCACACACTTACATAAAATGGAATCAGCATGAACCTGAAACTCAGGGCTTCTGTACCATCAACTGGATACTCAACCTAACTCTCCAATAGGTAGGGTTGGATACTGAGCACAGGAGAAATCCATTCTCATACCTGGCACTGGTTCTGGAGCCTCTATATCTAGCCCCTAATCTCATCAAAGTGAGAGTTGCCAATACACAAGAAACAAGATTAATCTGGAACGAAAATTATGGAAATCGCCCAGTAGGGGGGAAAAAAAAAAGGAAAAACTGGTTAAAAAGAACAGTTTAAGAGAATTCTAGACAACATCACGTATACTAACGTTCACTTTATAGGGGTCTTAGAAGGAAAAGAAAGTGAGAAACGGGTAAAATTGTATGTTTAACGTGCTATAGGAGAAGGCAATGGCAAGCCACTCCAGTACTCTTGCCTGGAAAATCCCATGGATGGAGGAGCCTGGTAGGCTGCAGTCCATGGGGTCGCTAAGGGTCGGACACGACTGAGCGACTTCACTTTAACTTTTCACACATTGGAGAAGTAAATGGCAACCCACTCCAGTGTTCTTGCCTGGAGAATCCCAGGGACGGGGGAGCCTGGTGGGCTTCCGTCTGTGGGGTTGCACAGAGTCGGACACGACTGAAGTGACTTAGCAGCAGCATAGGGGGAAAAATTACAACCTATTATACTCTACCCAGCAAGATTATCGTCCAGAATTGAAGAAAAGTACTTCTCAGACAAGCAAAAACTAAGAGCTTATCCATACTAAACCAACTGGGAAGGAAATACTAAAAAGTCTTCTCTATGTGGAAAAAGAAGTAAAAATCTAAAGAGAAGGGAAAAACTCCCACCAGTACACAAAAATACATATTTAGCGTTGTGGATCAACCAAGTAGATAATATGCTATATTAAAATTAAAAGACAAGTGAATTGCTAATTAAATGCTAACTACATTGAACACCCTATTACATCAATGGAAAGACCATCCTAGTAGAAAAGCAATAAGAAAACTGTAGTATTAAATTACAGGTTAGAGTAGTTGAACTTAGTAGATACTTACAGAATTTGTTTTTGTTCTTCAGTTACTAAGTTGTCTGACTCTTTTGAAACCCCATGGCCTGTAGTCCTCCAGGCTTCTCTGTCCATGGGATTTCCCAGGAAGAACAGTGGAGTTTATTGTATTTCATTTTCAGGGTGTCTTGCTGACTCAAGGATCAAATCTGCATCTTCTGCGTTGCAGGCAGATTCTTTACCTCTGAGCCACCTGGCATAGTCTATCCCAAAATAGCTGAATACACACCTTCAACAGTCCACAGGACATTTTTTCTGGAACGATCAAATGCTAAGCCACAAAAAAATCTCAGCACATTTAAAAAGACAGAAATTATATCAAGCACATTTTCTGACCACAATGGTACAAAATAAGAAATCAATTACAGGAGGGGAATATGGGACAAACACAAACTAATGGAGATGAAACAACATGCTACTAAATACCAACGAGCTAATAAAGAAATCAAAAAGGGAATCAGAAAATACTTTGAGACTCATAAAAACACCAACTTTCCAAAATCTAATTAGCAAAATCATTACTAGGGGAAATTGTGTACTGACAGATGCTTCCCTCCAGGTGCGGGGATAAACTGAAATAAACAACTTAAATTACTATATAAATGAAGTATAAATAGAAGAATAAATAAAGCCCCAAATCCTCAGAAGGAAGGCAATAATAAAGATCAGGGAGGATATTAATAAAATTGAGACTTCTTCTTTTCTAAAGTAAATAAATAAATAAATCAGTTAAGTAAAAAGATATTTTTCAAGAAAAAAACAAAAACAAGTTAAGATTTTAGCCAGGTTAATAAAAAATAAAAGATAGATGATGCAAAAAACAAATGCAAAGAAGACATTACAGCCAACAAAACAGCAATAGGGAAAAATCTTAGAGGATACATCAAATAGTTATGTGCCAAACAATTGGGCAATCTAGAAGAAACTGACAAATCTTTAGTACCATACAATCTTTCAATCCTGAATCAGGAAGGAATGTATAATCTGAATAGTTGAAACACTAGTAGTGAAATTGAATTTATAGTAAAAAGTCTCTTAGTAAAATAAAATTCAGGACCACACAGCTTCACAGCACAATGTTTACAAACATATAGAGATAAGTTTATAACCAACATTCTCAAACTATTCCAAGAAAATGGATTACTCCCAAATTTTTTATGAAGCTATTATTTTCCTAGCACCAAAACCAGACAAAGACACCACAAAAAGAAAACTCAATGACAATATTTCTGTTGAATATACATGTGAATATACTTAACAAAATATGAGAGAGCCAAATCAACATCACATTGAAAGCATCATATACATGATCAAAGTGGACTTTCCCAGGGGTAAAAGGATGGTTCAATATCCGCAAATTAGTCAGTGTGGTACACCACATTAGGAAAGAGAAGGACAAATATCACATGATGATCTCAACAGATGATGTAAAAGCATTTGGCAAAATTCAATATTCATTCATTTCAAAAACTCTCACCAGACTTGATATGGAGGCAATATATCTGAACATAATGAAAGTGGAAGTGGCACTGTGCCCACTCCAATACTCTGGCCTAGAGAATTCCATGGATTGTATGGTCCAGGTGGTCATCTGAACATAATAAAGGTGATTTATAACAAACAGAGATGATATCATATTCAGTGGCAAAAAGCTTAAAGATATCCCTCTAAATCAGGAGAAGACACAGATGACCACTCTTGCCACTTCTAAAACATCAGAATTACTAGGCACAGTAATCATTCACAGAAAATAAAAGTCATCCAAATTAAAAGGAAGAAGTAAAACTGTCACTACTTGCAGTTGAGATGATACTACATACAGAAAGCTATCAGTTCAGTTCAGTTCAGTCGCTCAGTTGTGTCCGACTCTTTGCGACCCCATGAATCACAGCACGCCAGGCCTCCCTGTCCAACACCAACTCCCGGAGTTCACTCAAATTCATGTCCATCGAGTCGGTGATGACATCCAGCCATCTCATTCTTTGTCATCCCCTTCTCCTTCCGCACCCAATCTCTGTCAGCTTAAGAGACTTTTCCAGTGAGTCAACTCGTCGCATGAGGTGACCAAAGTAGTGGAGTTTCAGACTACAAAAAAATGAATCACCAAATGAAATCAAGGTGAATTAAAACCCTAAATGAAAGACTGGAAATTGTGAAAACCCTAGAAGAAAATGTAGGCAGAACACTCTGACATAATTCATAGCAACATTTATTTCATCTGTCTCCTAAATTAAAGGAAGCAAAGGAAAAAATGAGATCTCTTTAGTTAAAAGCTTTTGCACAGCAAACGAAAAGACTGATAAAATGAAAACACAACCTACAGAATGGGAGCAAATATTTGCAAACGATATGACTATAAGGAATTAATACCCAAACTATCTAAACAGATTATTCAACTCAATATTAAAAACAAGCAAACAAACAACCAAAAAAAAAGGGGGGGGGAGATCTGATTTTCTCCAAAGAAGATATACAGATGGCATATGAATGAATGCTGAACATCACTAACTGTCAGAGAAATTAAAACCAAAATCACAAGGAGATATCACCTCACACTCATCAGAATGGCTATCATTCAAATCAAAAATTCTGTAAATACAAATGTTGACAAGGATGTGGAGAAAGGTAAGACCTTGTACTTAAATGGTGGGAATATAAATTTGTGTAGTCACTATGGAAAACATTATGAAAGTTTCTCAAAAAACTAAAAAACAACAACAACAAAAACTAGCAATTGACAAGCAATTCGAATCCCAGTTATATATCAGAAGACAATGAACACTAATTTGAATAGATACATGAATTCCAATGTGTATTACAGCCTTATTTACAAAAGAAACTATATGAGAGCAACCAGTGAACAAAGCATACATTTTTTCCTCCCTTCATGGCACTTGCATGGAGTATGTCATGAGCAAGGATTTGAACACCACAGTAATCCTTAGAAATAATGGCAGATACATGTTCGTTGAGATGGAAAAATTCTTCCAGCATGTTGTATAGAAAAGGAAGGCTACCATAGTGTATAGAGTTTGATTAAATTTCTATAAAATAAAAAAAAAAATTCACTGATGAATGTATACTCATCCAAATAAACTAATATTATATATTCTATCATTAAATAACACATATAATATATACGTTATAAACATTTAGTTAGAACATCAAAGATAAAATATTAACAGTATATATTTCTATTGACATACTTATTCAGTTCAGTTCACTTGCTCAGCCTTGTCCGACTCTTTGAGACCCCATGAATCACAGCATGCCATGCCTCTCTCTCCATCACCAACTCCTGCAGCTCATTCAAACTCATGTCCATCGAGTCGATGATGCCATCCCGTCATCTCATTCTGTGTCGTCCCCTTCTCCTCCTGCGCCCGATCTCTCCTAGCATCACAGTCTTTTCCAGTGAGTCAACTCTTTGCATGAGGTGGCCAAAATATTGGAGTTTCAGCTTACAGAAAAATCATTAAATAAATGAAATCAAGGTGATCTAAAACCCTAAATGAAATACTGGAAATGATGAAACCCCTAGAAGAAAATGTAGGCAGAACATTCTTTGACATAATTCATGGCAAATTTTTTTTACCTGTATCCTAAGGCAAAGGAAGTAAAGGAAAAAATATCTAATTAAACTGAAAAGTTTTTGCACAGCAAAAGAAATAACTGACAAAATGAATAGACAACCTCCTAAATGGGAGTGTGTATTTTCAAAGGATATGACTATAAGGGGTTAATATCCAAACTAGGTAAACAGATTATTCAACTAGATATTAAAAAAAAAAAAAAAACTAAAATAAAACAATGGGAAGATCTGATTTTCTCCAAAGAAGATATACAGATGGTACGTGAAAAAATGCTGGACATCACTAAATGTCAGAGAAATTGAAACCAAAATCACAAGGAGATATCAACTCACACTCATCAGAATGGCTATCATCAAATCAAAGTCTGAAAAAAACAAATGTTGACAAGGATGTGGAGAATAGGAAGTCCTTGTACTTAATTGGTGGGGCTTTAAATTTGTGCCGTCACTATGGCAAACCTCAGGAAACTTTCTCAAAAAACTAAAAAAAGAACTACCAATTAACCCAGCATTTCTACTCCGATGTATTTATCAGAAGACAATGAACACTAATTTGAAAAGAGACATGAATTCCAATGTGCATTACAGCAATTTTACAATAGAAAAGATATGGAAGCAACCAGTGAACAAAGCACACAGGTTTCCTCTCTTCAAAGTACTCACATGGAATATGGGATAAGCAAGCATTTGAACACTAGAGTAACCCTTAGAAATAATGGCAGATACATGATCGTTGAGATGGAAAAATTCTTCCAGCATATTGTATAGAAAAGGAAGGCTACAATAGTGTTTATAGTTTGATTCAATTTCTATAAATAAAAAAATTCAATGCTGTATATATGCTCATCAAAATATATGTGTATTATATACTCTAGCATTATATAGCACATATAATACACATGTTATAAACATTTATGTAGAAAAACAAAGACAAAATATTAAAAGTATGTATTTCTGTCGACATACTTATTGGTGTCCTCTAAATTCATTTTTATCCTTTTTGAAATTCTATTATTCTGCTCTGTTATTCTGTGAATAGAGTAAGAATCACTGTGATGTTAAGGTTTGTCAAAGTAGTTATCAAGGTGGGCTGGCCTTCACATTCTTGTTGGGTTTGAAATATTAGCTATACTGTATGCGGCAAATGGAATCAAGTGACAGCTCTTGGAGAGGAATTTAGATAGCACTGCTGACAGGCATGCCTGGGAATACAATGAAGAGAATGATGTTCAAAAGTTAAACAAGCATGTGAAATCAAAATCTGAGGTTGGAAACGAGTCAATCAAAAAGATTCCAGCACACTGGACCCAAAGTGTCCTTATGTGACAGAGCAGCGTGAGCACAGCCCTTAGCAGGTAGTCATTGCTGTGCCTTACTACTCCATATCCTGTTACTAAGCAACAGGTCTTGCTCAGCAGTTGGACAGTGCATCCCTCGGCCCCGCCCATAAGCAACCAACCATCAATGAGGTACCTCCTGGTACATCACCTGCTCAGCTATTGGTCAGCTACACAGTGGGCCCTACCTGATGATAAGTGCCAATGAGGGACCATTGGGAAATTATTCAGTCATGAGTCCTTGGTGCAGTGGTCGTGTGACTCTTGCCTTTGGGCACCTTACTTTTTTTCATCAGGAATGTATTTCTGGTAGATGGGGCAAGTTGAGTTTCCTGACTCAATTTGAGAGTTGAAGTGACCCAACAATATTAGTGGAGGAGATGTTGAACACTTTCTTTGCTCTGATGTGTAATCTTATGGATATGGTGTATTGACCTTGGGCAACAGACTGAGGATTCAACAAATCTCGTGGTCTGTAAAGCTCTTTGGAGTAGAAAAACATGCAACATGTTCTTAATTACATTTTTTCCATGTTAAGTGCATGCTCTTAATTTGGTAAAGAACCTCAAGAACCCCCAATGGGAAGAGGGTGGTCTAGAGATGAAGTGATTAGAGGTCTCTAAAGTGCTGAAATGGGATTTAAAGTGTTCATACAGGGATGGAGGAGGCAGGAGTGTTGAAGGGAGACATATAAGTCAAAGAATAAAGCGCACTGAAGGAAAGTCTGAAGGTCATGAGCAGGAACACCATGCCCCTGAATCACCACTCCCCAGAATCAGACACACAGAGGTGTCAGCACTGGGTAAGTTGTGTCATGGCCTTTCTCAGCATCCACTAGCCCTTGGTGTTGGGCAAAGTACTACATTGTGATGTCAAAGACCCTAAGGCCACCATTGGCTGGGGGAGTGCCTAGCTGACCAATCAGATTGAAGGATGTGGCTCCTCATTGTCCTGAGTAGGTATATATGGGGGGGAGGTCAGAGGCAGAGATTCTGGGTTGGGCCTCTTCATGGGATCATCATGACTAAGTTAACCGGGAAGCCACAGAAGCCAAGCAGCATTGCAACGTGGTTTGCTTCAAGGATGAAAGGAAGCATGACGAACCGTTGTCAACAGAGATACAGAGGCAGTGTGAAGGTAGGATGACTCCATCTATGTTCTCTATGTTCTCCATTGACTCTGCTGGCCAAGACCTCTACACTGCTTTTGCTTGGCACAAAATCCCTCATCAGCCCACATCCTTTTTTCATGACATCTTCCTTCAAATTCAGTTGTTATATTCTTTCTTCAAAACTAATATGATTCTCTTTTCTTACCAGGCATGAAATATGACATTGAGTGTCAGAAGACCTCTACAAGGGACTTTGAAAAAGAAAATCCGAGCATATGCCACTCAGTCGAAGAAGGTGAAGAAAGCAAAAAAAAAAAAAAAACTGGTTTTTCTCTTCCTGTGAACGTAAGACACTGAATCAAGGCCGAAAAATACCAAAATATGAGGCAGAGTCCAAGAAGGAGGCAGAATCGAAAGAAAAGATAAGCTCAGCAGCCCCAGAATGAGAGACCCTGGAGACGTGCAACCTGGGCAGATAGTAATGTAATACCAAAGCTCAGAGAGCTTAGAATTGTTTCTCCAGAGGTATGCTTTCTTACAAACGGCCAACCTGGAAAAGACTTACTCTCACACTAACACAGTAAACTGAAGGCAGCCAGTTAAATAAACATCAAATGGTGAAAACATGATATTTTTGTGTGTGTGTGCGGGTGTGTGTGTGAATTCTCTGATGGGCAGGGAGAGGAGGGAGAGAAGAGGTGGGCTCCTGAGTAGGGAGGTGTGTGGAGTCCAGGGAGATTGTGGAACAGACCCTCAGGCCTCCAGTTAATCAGAGAGTAGAGGTCTGGACTGGGTCAGAGTCTGCACTGAAGATGGATAACCCTGGATAAAAATTGTTCTCAGCGGCAAGGATTAGTGGTGTGGTGTTGCTGCCTTTATTTGGTTTGTGGATTAAAGTAGGGTTTAGATTGCCAGAACCTAGATGGGAAGAGGGTTCAACGTGTGGATGGGGAAGGTTTACTTCCCCTGAAAAAAGCAGGCAGAAATCACCTCCTGGCCACCTACGTCATAAAGGGCTTTGTTGCATCACTCGGCTGTGCTGTAGCTAAAGGTGCTCAGGAGGCACAAAATGCTGATACAACTACAACCCACAGCTAGCTCTCCCAAGATTAAAATAATGTTTGGAGGGAACTGACCAAATATCAATATGGCCACTGTTATCCTAAGAAATCGGTGGGATCAGTGTGTTCTCAAGGACAGGGCATTGGAGGTTGCCCACTCCCGGTGTGTATGACAAACAGGATCACCACAGAGAGATAATTTTTTGGGGTGGGTGGCACCATGCAGTTTGTGAGATCTTAGTTCCCTGACCAGGGATTGAAAACTTTTTTGTTTCCTTTTTAATTTTCCGTTTAGTCGATCTATTCATAGTTGTGAGTGGGGTATTAAAGTCTCCCACTCTATTGTGTTATTGTTAATTTCCCCTTTCATAATAATTAACATTTGTCTTTCATATTGCTGTGCTCCTGTGTTGGGTACATATACATTTATATTTGTTATATCTTTTTTTTTTTCCCTTTGGAATTGATCCTTTGTAGTGTCGTTCTTTGTCTCTTTTCACAGCCTTTGTCTTAAAGTCTATTTTATCTGATATAAGTATTGCTACTACAGCTTTCTTTTGGTCTCTATTCTCATGGAATGTGTTTTTCCAGCCCTTTTCTTTCAATCTGTGTGTGTCCCTCATTTCGAGTTGGGTCTCTTTTAAACAATATATACAGGGATATTGTTTTTGTATCCATTCAGCCAGACTTTTTCTTTTGGGCATTCAAACTTGATAAATATGATCCCATTGCCATTTACGTTATTGTTTTGGGTTCGGGTTTACACCCCCTTTCTCTGCTTCCTGCCTAGAGAACGTCCTTTAGCATTTGTTGGCGAGCTGGTTTGGTGATGCTGAATTCTCTCAGATTTTGCTTGTGTGTAAAGCTTTTGATTTCTCCTTCATATTTGAATGAGATCCTTGTTGGGTACAGGAATCTGGGCTGTAGGTTATTTTTTTTCATCACTGTAATAATGCCCTGCCATTCCCTCCTGGCCTGAAGAGTTTCTATTGAAAGATCAGCTGTTATCCTTATGGGAATACCCTTGTGTTTTATTTTCTGTTTTTCCCTTGCTGCTTTTAATGTTTGTTCTTTGTCTTTAATCTTTTTTAATTTTATTAATATATGTTTTGGGATGTTTTGCCTTGGGTTTTTCCTGTTTGAGACTCTCCGGATTTCTTGGACTTGGGTGATTATTTCCTTACCCATTGTAGGGAACTTTTCAACTATCACCTCCTCAAGTATTTTCCCATGGTCTTTCTTTTATCCTCATCTTCTGGGACTCTTATGATTTGAATGTTGGGGCATTTAACATTGACCCAGGGGTCTCTGAGATTTTCCTCATTTCTTTTAATTAGTTGTTGCTTTTTCCTCTCGCTTTCATTTCTTTTTTTCTAACATTCTATCTTCTATCTCACTTATCCTATCTTCTGCCTCTGTTATTCTACTGTTGGTTCCCTCCAGAGTGTTTTGGATCTCATTCATTGCATTATTCCTTATGTATTGAATCTTTATTATTTCTTCTTTGTTAAACCTTTCTAACTTCGTTTCGATCCTTGTCTCCAGGCTATTTATTTGTAACTCCATTTTGTTTTCAAGATTTTGGATCATTTTCACTATCATTTTTTGGAATACTTTATCAGGTAGATTTCCTATCTCTTCCTCTTTTGTTTGGGTTGGTGGGCTATTTATCTCTATGTGAAGACTTTGCGGAGGCAAGCACACGTTTGATTACTCACAAAGAAAGGCAGAGGAAACATATTGAAATTACACAGGATTTTGGCTGTTTCCTCATAACAATGCCAGGTCATGACGTAACCCACTCTGAAAGCCTACTCCAGACCCTCTTATTTCATATAACATCCCTTCCACAACTGTGGGAAAGCCTTCCATGCTTGAGAAGAATGTACAGGTGCCAGGAATGGAGCCGAGTATGCACCCAAGCCCATATTTGTCACCCCTTCTTGCTCCAGCACTTCCATATTTGGGGACAAATCTTCCAATGCTGGAAGGGAATACAGCACACACTGACATGGAGTGGAATCAACATTGACCTGAACCTCAGGGCTTTTTAGCTTCAACTGGATACTCAGCCTAAATCTCAAATAGGCAGGGGTGGCTACTGAGCATAGGAGAAATCAGAGCTCATACCTGCACTGGTTCTGGCCCCTCTATCTATCTCCACCTCTCCCAAATTGAGAATTCCCAATATACAGAAAGTAAAATTAATCTGGAGCGTAAAATTATAGAAATCACCCAATAGGGAAAACAAAA
Organism: Moschus berezovskii; assembly: GCF_049115385.1. Taxonomy (NCBI): domain Eukaryota; kingdom Metazoa; phylum Chordata; class Mammalia; order Artiodactyla; family Moschidae; genus Moschus; species Moschus berezovskii. The sequence goes on along the minus strand of NC_142489.1, from coordinate 28,750,199 downwards.
AGAAAAACAAGTTAAAAAGGAGAACAGTTTAAGAGATATCTAGACAATATCAAGTATACAAACATTCACACTCTGGCGACTTAGAAGGAAAAGAGAGAGAGAGAGAAACGGGTCAGAAATGTATATTTAACGTGCTGAAAGGGAAAAACTTGCAACCTATAATACTCAACCTAGTAAGATTATCATACAGAATTGGAGAGAAGAACTTCTCAGACAAGCAAAAACTAAGCGCTTATCCACACTAAGCCAACTCGGAAGCAAATATTAAATAGTCTTCTCTAAGTGGAAAAAGAAGTAAAAATCTACAGAGAAGGGAAAAACTTCCACCAGTACACCCAAACACAAACTAAAGGCTGTGGATCAACCAAGTAGATAGTCTAGTATGAAAATGAAAAGACAAGGGAACTGCAAGTTAAACTCTTACTATATTAAACACCCAATTATATCAATGGACAGAATATCCCGATAGAAAAGCAATAGGAAAACTGAAGTCTTAAATTACGGATTTGAGTAGTTGAACAGAATAGATAACTACAGCATTTGTTACTGTTCTTCAGTTACTAAGTTGCCTGACTCTTTTGAAAACCCATGGGCTGTAGTCCTCAAGTCTCCTTTGTCCATGGTGTTTCCCAGGTAAGAACACTGTAGTTTATTGTATTTCCTTTTCCAGGGAAACTTGCTGGCTGACCCAGGGATTAAATCTGCATCTTCTGTGTTGCAAGGAGATTCTTTACATCTGAGCCACCTGGCATAGTCTATCCCAAAATAGCAGAATACACACCTTTAAGTGCACACAGGACATTTTTTCAGGGATGATCAATGCTGGCCACAAAAAAATCTCAACACATTTAAGAAGACAGAAATTATATCAAGCACTATTTCTGACCACAGTGGTACAAAATAAGAAATCAATTACAGGAGTGTAATATGGGACAAACACAAACAAAAGGAGACAAAGCAACATGCTGCTAAATAAGAATGAGCTAATGAAGAAATAGAAAATGGAATCAGGAAATACTTTGAGACTAATAAAAACACCAACTTTCAAAAATCTATTGGATTTAGCAAAAGCAGTTCTCGGGGAAATTGTATAGTGACAAATGCTTCCCTCAAAGCAGGGGGAGAAACTGAAATAAACAACTTGATTTACTATACAAATGAGGTAGAAAAAAGAAGAATAAATAAAGACCCAAATCCTCAAAATGAAGGCAATAATAAAGACCATCAGTTCAGTTCTGTTCAGTAGCTCAGTCATGTCTGACACTCTGAGTCCCCGTGAATCACAGCACACCAGGCCTCCCTGTCCATCACCAACTCCCAGAGTTCACTCAAACTCATGTCCACAGAGTCGTTGGTACCATCCAGCCATCTCATTCTCTGTGGCCCCCTTCTCCTCCCGCCCTGAAACTTTCCCAGAATCAGAGTCTTTTCCAGTGAGTCAACTCGTCGCATGAGGTGGCCAAAGTATTGGAGTTTCAGCTTTAGCATCAGTCCTTCCAGTGAACACCCAGGATTGATCTCCTTTAGAATGGACTAGTTGGATCTCCTTGCAGTCCAACGGACTCTCAAGAATCTTCTCCAACACCACAGTTCAAAAGCATCAGTTCTTTGGCAATCAGCCTTCTTCACAGTCCAACTCTCACATCCATACATGACCACGGGAAAAACCATAGCCTTAACTAGACCTTGGTTGGCAAAGTAATGTCTCTGCTTTTTAATATACTATCAAGGTTGGTCATAATTTTCCTTCCAAGGAGTAAGCGTCTTTTAAGCCAGGGATGATTTGGGAGAACAGCATTGAAACTTGTATATTATCATATGTGAAATAAATCGCCAGTCCAGGTTCAATGCATGAGACAGGATGCTCGGGGCTGGAGCACTGGGATAACCCAGAGGGATGGGATGGGATGAGGGGGGTTCAAGATGGGGAAAACATGTACACCTGGGGCGGATTCCTGTCAATGTATTGCAAAACCAACCAATATAATATTGTAGAGTAATTAGCCTCCAATAAAATAAAATAAAAAATTACCAAGGTATGAATAAAAATTTAAAAATTATCAAAAAAAAATTAAAAACAAGATATGTATACATACACAAGCTATATACATACACATATATAAATATGTTTATTAAATGTATATATACTTAGCATACATATCTATGCATATTCTACCTATTTACATTTGTATATTACATATGTATAACAACTCATGATAACATATTATATATACCATTTTAAAGATTATGTTATGGTTATATACTTTAATATATATCATCCTAAAAATTTCCCTGTGGTTTAAAACAAACCAAAATAAACATTTTGGGAAGGCTTATTTGTGATCCCTGCTTTCTCTAAAGTGGCCTTTAAATTCTAACAAATACATTAGAATAATTAATGTTAGTTTGCTTCAAAGATGGTGCTAAGTGGTAAAGAAACCACTAGCCAATGCAGGAAACTTAAAAGTCATGAGTTTGCTCCTTGGGTGGGGAGTATCTAGAGAAGGAAATGGCAGCCCACTCCAGTGTTCTTGCCTGGACAATACCACGAACAGAAGAGCCTGGTAGGTTGCAGTCCACAGGGTCTCACATAGTTGGACACTACTGAAACGACTTAGCACAGCATAGAATGACATAGGTTTCTTAGCAAGGAAATATGAGCAAAAATAACAATAAAAATATGAAGATAGAGTATGTCCATGAACTTTTACCCAAAAGTAGAACAATTTTAAAGGACACATCTCAAAAAAAAAAAAAAAAAAAAAGAAGAAGAAGAAGAACTCTTATGTGATTATTAAGTATTGATTATTAAGCATTTATGGGTTTTAAAGAAAGTGCTTTGATACAAACAGTCCCCCTACTTGTCCCCAACATTGAAGATTACCATACAACACTATTCTATTTATCCTGGTTTATATACTTAATTAAAAGGCTGGAAGAAAATTACACTGAAATTGCAAAACAGTTAGGACAATTCATCAAGTTGCCTGATTGATGAAAAGGCCTGAGTCCTTTGATTCAACCCCTCCGTGGGTTTGTGTGTGTGATCAGTCACTCAGTTGTGTCAAACTCTTCAGAGTACCTTAGACTATAGACTGTTAGGATCCTCTGTTCATGAAATTTTCCATGCAAGAATACTCCAGTGGGTAGCCATTTTCTACCAAAGCGGATCTTCCTGGCCCAAGGATTGAAACTACATCCTCCCTTACCCTGCAATGACAGGTGGATTGTTTATTACTTCACCACCTGGGAAGCCTCACTGGGGATACGGAAACTTTTATAACAAAATTGACTAAAATGATTGTGAGATAAAAGGTAACTAAACTTTCCAAAATTCCTCGTTAAAGCATGGGTTGTCGATGGAGTCCTAATGGAAGTAAAAGTTGATAGAATTGAGATAAACCTTTACAAAAAGTGGCATATTAAGTGGAGTTTATAATAGAGGTATTCATCACTTTTGCTAAATGATGTGGTGAAACTCTTTATTTTTATAAATAGCCAAAAAACATTGTCTCCAATCACAATAAAAGTTGAAATTCAGTAAGTTACTGTACATTTATAATTACAGAAAGAAAAATCCTGCCTGACCCCCAGAGGAAATCTCTCAGCTTAAATACCTCCTATCCCCAAAGCCAGGCTTCACCAATATGTGAACCGTGAACTTCCAGATGTTAAAGCAGGATTTAGAAAAGGCAGAGGAACCAGAGATCAAATTGCCAACATCCGCTGGATCATGGAGAAAGCAAGAGAGATCCAGAAAAACATCGATTTCTGCTTCATTGACTATACCAAAGCCTTTGACTGTGTGGATCACAATAAACTGTGGAACATTCTGAAAGAGAGGGAATGTCAGACCACCGGACCTGCCTCTGGAGAAACCTGTATGCAGGGTCAGGAAGCAACAGTTAGAACTGGACATGGAACAACAGACTGCTTCCAAATAGGAAAAGGAGTATGTCAAGGTTGTATATTGTCACCCTGCTTATTTAACTTATATACAGAGTATATCATGAGGAACGCTGGGCTGGAAGAATCACAAGCTGGACTCAAGATTGCTGGGAGAAATATCAATAACCTCAGATATACAGATGACACTACCCTTAAGGCAGAAAGTGAAGAGGAACTCAAAAGCCTCTTGATGAAAGTGAAAGAGGAGAGTGAAAAGGTTGGCTTGAAGCTCAACATTCAGAAAAGAAAGACCATGGCATCTGGTCCCATCACTTCATGGGAAATAGATGGGGATACAGTGGAAACGGTGTCAGTCTTTATTTTGGGGGGCTCCAATATCACTGCGGATGCTGATTGCAGCCAGGAAATTAACAGACGCTTACTCCTTGGAAGGAAAGTTATGACCAACCTAGATAGCATATTTAAAAGCAGAGATATTACTTTGCCAACCAAGGTTCGTCTAGTCAAGGCTATGGTTTTACCAGTGTTCATGTATGGATGTGAGAGTTGGTCTGTGAAGAAAGCTGATCACTGAAGAATTGATGCTTTTGAAGTGTGGTGCTGGAGAAGACTCTTGAGAGTCCCTTGTACTGCAAGGAGATCCAACCAGTCCATTCTAAGGGAGATCAGTCCTGGGTGTTCATTGGAAGGACTGATGCTAAAGCTGAAACTCCAATACTTTGGCCACCTCATGCGACGAGTTGACTCATTGGCAAAGAGTCTGATGCTAGGAGAGATTGGGGGTGGGAGGAGACAGGGACGACAGAGAATGAGATGGCTGGATGACATCACCGACTCGATGGACATGAGTTTGAGTGAACTCCGGGAGTTGGTGATGGACAGGGAGCCCTGGCGTGCTGTGATTCATGGGGTCGCGGAGAGTCGGACACGACTGAGCGACTGAACTGAACTCATCCCCAAATGAGGAAACTGCTTAGAGGATTTTTAAGGTTGACTGGATTTTTCTGGAACTTGGTTCCTGGTCATGGAATCTGGCCCAATCCGCCATATGAAAAATTAAGAAGGAATGGGGAAAGACCACTCGGCTGATATGAGATCTACAAGTTTAACCTTAACACCCTGAAAGAGGCTATATTATGACTTAAACTTTATGTCTCCTGAACTTGGAAGTCTTTCAGGCTATATGTCTCTGAAAGGATAGGAATCTCTCTTGGGATGTTGGGACAAATATCATAACAACCTAAGGCTTACCTCTCAAAACAAATAGACAAGTTTACCAAAGGGTGTCTCGTTTGCCTCTGGGCAGTAACAGCTACAATTCTTGTGGTTAACAAGACCTCCAAGCTGACTCTGGGCCAGCCCAAAATGATGTACACATATCACCAGGTGCAAGCAGTCTTGGAGACTAAAGGGAATAGATGGATGGCAGGTGGAAGTATCACCCAATATCATGCCCTTCTTCTTGACACTCCAGAAATAAAATAAACAATCTGTCAGACATTTTTTTCCATTTAGATATTTTCCCCTTAGGCCACCAGTGCATGAAAGTCATTGATGAGTTGCACTCTTGCTGTATCTAATGCACCCCCCTTTGACCCAGAGGAAGCATGGTTACATAGATAGCAGCGGTTTGTTGGGAAGGAAGAGAGGAAATTGAGACATGTTATAGTGCATCCATAAAAAAACAGCAAAGTCGGGGGTCTTTTCTCCTAGGGACTCAGCCCAAAAGGTTTAAGTTTTCACCGATAAGAGCTCTGGAATTAGGTGAGGGAAAGGTGGTTTGTATCTATTCAGTATGTGAATATATTTTCCTCTTTCTGCATATTCATGCAGCAGTCTGGAAGGAAAAGATGACCAGCGCCCAAAGCTCTATTGTTAAACTCATAAAATTCATTCTTAGGTTCCTGGAGGTGATCAAAGATCCTGTTAAAGTATCTGTCATCCATTGTAAGGGTCACCAAAAGAAGTAAAGGAGGCCCAGGATAATAGGAAATCTGATGAGGAGGGAAAACTAGCCACTAGGGCAGCTTTTCCTGCTGCTGCTATCTGCCCCCTTTTCCCTCATGGATTCCTTGACTCCAAATTATACTCTAAAGGTATGTTTCCAGTATGCTGAGTGCAGCTGGGAGATTGGGTCATGTGGATGGTTACAGGCTGAGCAGCTTCAAATAGTATACCATGACTCTCAAGTCTGGGAAATTATTAACTCCTTACACAGAAGTATCCATTTTGGAAGAGATGATCTGGAAACCTTGCTTAAGCTCATTCTCTACCATTTGTTAGCTAAGATTATTCAGCAGATAACACAGAATTGTGATAATTGTCTAAGAAACAATCTAAAAACCAGACTGTTGTCATTTCCCCTAGTCAAACCTATCCAAATTTGGGATCCTTCTTTGGAGAGAACAAGCAAATGAATTTTAGAGATACACTGAAAAGCAACGGATTTCTTTTAGGGAAATTAAGTGGAAGTAGTTCCTTTTTATTGAACACAGCCTTGTTCTGGCAAAGGGGCTTGCAAAGCTCAATGAAATAAGGAGCAATGACTTTCTTCCACTGGAAGAGGAAATGTAAATGATTACAGTATTCTTGCCATAATAACCTCAAGAACAGTATGGAAAGGCAAAAAGATATGACACCAGAAAATGAGCCCTGAGGTCAGAATTTTCCCAATATGCTACTGGGGAAGACCACAGGACAATTAACAATAGAATGTGAAAGAATGAAGCAGCTAGGTCAAATTGGGAATGGTGCTCAGCTGTGGTTGTATCTAGTGGTGAAAGTAAAATTTTATGCTCTAAATAGCAGTATGACACAGGGGCCTGGAATGTTAAGCCCAGACTGGAGGCAAACTGGACATGACCAGGAGATAGAGTAATTATCGACATCATAGGAATCAGTGAAGTAAAATGGAACGTAATGGGTGGATTTAATTCAGATAACCATTATATGTACTACTGCCACAAAAATCCCTCAGAAAAAACTTGAGTAACACTCACAGTTAGCAGAAGTCTCTAAAATGCAGTTCAGTTCAGTTCAGTCTCTCAGTCGTGTCCGACTCTCCGTGACCCCATGAACCACAGCACGCCAGGCCTCCCTGTCCATGACCAACTCCCAGAGTTCACTCAAACTCATGTCCACAGAGTCAGTGATGCCATCCAGCCATCTCATTCTCGGTCGTCCCCTTCTCCTCCCGCCCCCAACCTTTCCCAGCATCAGAGTCTTTTCCAGTGAGTCAACTCGTCGCATGAGGTGGCCAAAGTATTGCAGTTTCAGCTTTAGCATCAGTCCTTCCAATGAACACCCAGGATCGATCTCCGTTAGAATGGACTGGTTGGATCTCCTGGCAGTACAAGGGATTCTTAAGAGTCTTCTCCAACACCACAGCTCAAAAGCATCAATTCTTCGGCGATCAGCTTTCTTCACAGTCTTTGGGTGCAAATTCAAAAACAACAGAATGATCTCAGTTTGTTACCAAGGCAAACCATTCAACATCACAGTAATCCAAATCTATGCCCCAACCACTGATGCTGAAGAAGCTGAACGGTTCTGTAGTGATCTACAACATGATCTAGAACTAACACCAGAAAAAGAGACGTCCTTTTAATTACAGGGGATTAAAATGCAAAAATGGGAAGTCAAGAGGTAACTGGAGTAACAGGCATATTTGGCCATGGAGTACAAAATGTTTCAGTGCGAAGGCAACAGATTTTTGCCAAGAGAACACTCTGGTCTGAGCAAAAACTCTCTTTCCTCAACACAAGAGATGACTGTACACATGGACATCACCAGGTGGTTAATATAAAAATCAATCTGATTTTATTATTTATAGCTGAGGGTGGAGAAATTCTATGCAGTCAGCAAAAATAAGACCTTTAGCTGATTGTAGCTCAGATCATGAGCTCCTCATTACAAGATTCAGGGATAAATTGAAGAAAATAGGGGAAAATCATTGGTGCATACAGGTGTGACATAAATCAAATTCTTTATGGTCATAAGGAATGAAAAAAAAAAAAAAAAAGGAAGTGACAAATAGATTCAGGCATTAGACCTAAAAGACAGAAGGCCAGAAGAACTATGGATGGAAGTTCATAACGTTTTATTGGAGGCAGGGACCAAAATCATCCCAAAGAAAAAGACATGCAAGAAGACAAAGTGATTGCTTGAGGAGGCATAATATATAGCTTAAATTTAAACATTCAAAAACACTAAGATCATAGTGTCCAGTCACTTCACTTCATGCAAAGTGGGGTAGAGGGGAGTGGAAACAGTGACGTATTTTCTTTTAGGGGCTCCAAAATAACTGGGGACAGTAACTGTGGCCATGAAATTCAAAAGCTCTTGCTTCTTGGAAGGAAGACTGTGACAAACCTAGACACCGTACTAAAAAGCAGAAAGGGTTTGTATAATCAAGTCTATGGTTTTTTAACATATCATGTCCAAATGTGAGAGTTGGATCCATAACAGTTTGAACACAGAAGATTTGATGCTTTCAAGTTTTGGTGCTGGAAGAGATTCTTGAGAATCTCTTGAGCTGCAAAGTGATCAAACCAGTCAGTCCTAAAGGAAGTCAACTCTGAATATCCATTGAAGGTCTAATGTTAAAGCTGAAGATCCAATATTTTGGTTACTTGATATGAAGAGTTGACTCGTTGAAAAAGTCCCTGATTCTGGAAAAGATTGAGAGCAGGAGGAGAAGGGGGCAACAGAAGATGAGGTGGTTGAATAGCATAACTGATTCAATAGACATGAATTTGAGCAAACTCAGGGCTTTCCTTGTGGCTCAGATTGTAAAGAATCTTCCTGCAATGCAGGAGACCTGAGTTCAATCCCTGTGTCAGGATGATCACCAGAAGAAGGGAATAGCTACCCATTTCAGTATTCTTATCTGGAGAATTCTATGGACAGAAGACCCTGGCAGGCCAAAGTTTATAGGGTGACAAACAGTGGGACAACAACTGAACAAGTAGTAACACTTTCACTTTCTGAGAGAGTGAGGGACAAGTAAGCCTTGCACATTGAGATCTATGAGGTCACAAAAAGTAAGACAAGACTTAGTGATTGAATGACAACAACAAATCTTGTTCAGTCTTCAGAGACAAGAAAAATAGAACAGGCCTCTGATCTTGTTTCTGACCTATCTGGACGCTGTCCCTGACTATGATCCTTTTATGAGCTCCTGTTGTGACTTCAAGCTAAGAAGCACAATAGGTAAGACAGGATGTGGCTATCGCAATTTATGAGCCCCTGGATGGGGTCTGGCCAACCACACGCATGGCCTAGCAATGTCTTGCATGACAGAATAAACATCATTTTATAAAAAGATTAACATAAAACGAGAGCCACAATTTGCTTGGAAACTGATGATGGTATCTATTCATGCCTGGGTTTATAAGCAGGAACCCCTGTTATTGCAGTTTTGAGGTCTCACTCACAAAGTGGAAATGTTGCCTTGGAACTTATCCCAGCTGGGACTCCAGCTTGCTGTTACATGAAACTTGACAGAGCTGTTTGAATCTGGATGCTGGTCAACCCAGTTAGGTGATGTATGTATCGTTATTTTCCTTACTGTTTGTATTTTTCTTTTAGTTTCATGATTGTATGCTGAAAGTAAGTTGGATAATTCTTCATTAAATGTTGAAATTGTTTATACTGTATAACGAGTGGTTTCTTTTGTTAACGAAAGCTTCATATGTGAAATGGAAGTTGAAACTTTTGGCAAACAATTTTTGTGTTTGTTTTTCTAATCTTTGTTGACACATTCACAGGATGGATTGAAGCATTCTCTAATTGCAGAGAGATATACAGAAATTTGAAAGCTGTGTTAAAGGAGATAGTACCTAATTTGATCTAACTTGATCACTTCAGAGTGACAGTGGGCCCTCATTTAGTCATGATATCCCAGCTCCTGGCCAAATGCTTAGGAATTAAGTACCACCTCCATTCATCCTGGTGACCTCAAGCCTCAGAGAGGACAGAGTAAGCAAACCAGACTCTTAAAAGTCCCAGATTAAACTATGTCAGGAAACACTTAACAAGTGGATCCAAAATGCTAGCCATGTCCCACAAGAGGGTATAAAAGTGAAGTGAAGTCGCTCAGTCGTGTCCGACTCTTTGCGACCCCATGGACTCTAGCCTAACAGGCTCCTCCATCCATGGGATTCTCCAGGCATTAATACTGGAGTGGGTTACCATTTCCTTCTACGGGGATCTTCCCAACCCAGGTATCGAACCCAGGTCTCCCGCATTGGGGGCAGACGCTTTAGCCTCTGAGTCACCAGGGAAGCCCAAAAAGCAGTTCCCAAAAGGGTAATATATTCAAGTCTGTTTGAAGTGATGTACTTAGTATCACTTATTAAGTTGCTTATTTTGGCTTCTTCTGTTTGCAAGTCTCTTCAGGGTCTAATTTCCGCCCTGACACAAGGCTCACTTGGTCAGTTGTGCTGTGGTGAAGGAGGAACACTGCAAACAAATATCACTGGCATGTATGGGGAGTGCTCACATACATTGCTTGTCCTTAATATCATTTATTTATTTATTTTTGATGAGGACACCAAAGCATTGCTAAAAAAATAGTAACTTGGGGATGTCCTAAGCTGGTGGAGGAATAGAATGGGAAAATCACCTTCTCCCATAGAAAGTCATCGAAAGATCATTTGAACTCTGAGCAAATTTCACAAAACAACTTCTGAATGCTGGCAGAGGAGACCACGTACCCAGAAAGGCAGTCCATTGTCTTTAAAAGGAGGTAGGACAAAATATAAAAGATACAAAAGAGAGACAAAAGAGTTAGGCACAGAGACCCATCCCAGGGACGGAGTTGTGAAAGAGGAGAAGTTCCCAACACCAGGAAACCCTCTAACCAGTGGGCCTGTGTGGGCGTTTTGGAATCTCAGAGGGCAACATAACCATGAGGAAAAGTAGATAAATAAAACCCATAGACTACATGCCTAACCACAATTCCCAGCAGAGAATTAGCCAACACTCGCATCTGCCACCAGCAAGTGGGGGCCGAACTGGCAGGCGCGGGCTGCATTGCTTACGGTAAGGACCAGGCCTGAAGGGAAGATAATGTGAGATAGCAATTCAAACTGTAGGATAGCCAGAGAGAGAGAGAGAAAAGAGAGATAACTTTCCCATGAAAATCCCCAACATAAGGCACTGCCTGCCCTCTCACAAAACAAAAGACTGAGCAAATACCAGAGGAGAGCTAGTCGGCTGTGGACCGGCCCATCCCCGACCAGAGGCATGGAGGAGGTGAGCGACAGCCAGAGCCAGAAACGGGTATCCTCTGCCAAACAACGAGCAAGCTCCCAGTTGTTAAAAAAATCTTCCTGGGATCCTGACAGTGGACATCCACCAGGACGGTCGCAGCCAGAGATCAGATCCCCAGAGGAGACACACAACACATCTGAGACAGTGCTCCCACTGCACACTAAGGAAACCGAGCGGCTGGGACCAGGGAGGTGATAAGATGGGCCGCACACCTGGGGAGAGTGCGCACACCAAGCACCTGGTCGCCTGAGCTGCTCGGACCTGGAAAGGGCAACAAATGCTGGCCCAACCTAGTCTGTGCCTTGTGGAGTACCTGAAAACCTAATCTGGGTGGCTTAGACCTGGCAAGTGCATGCAACCCAGGGCCCACTTTAGAAGTTCCCCTGCAGAGTGACCTGGAGCCCAGGCAGTGTAGACCAGGAAAGCACACAAGCAGTGAGCAAGGACAAACCCAATGTGACCGAGACACTGTGAGAACTCCCCATACATGACAGTGATATTTGTTTGCAGTGTTCCTCCTTCCCCACAGCACAACTGACCAAGTGGGCCTTATGTCAGGGAGGAAATTAGACCCTGAAGAGACTTGCAAACAGAAGAATCCAAAATAGAGGGATCCCCTTTGGAAGTGACAGGTGCAACAGATTAAAACCGTGTAGTTAGCACCAACTACATTGGAAGGGGCCTATAGACCTTGAGAAGTCTAAGTTGGAACAAGGAAATATCTGAGACTGCCCTGACCCCACATTGCCTGAAACAGTCCCAGAGCAGAGAAATTCCTAGATGTATTTTACTATTATCATTTTTAAATTTTTAAAATTTTAAGTTCTTTCATACTTCTTTTGTTTTAATTTTTATAAACTACTATTGCCTTGCCAAAAACAAAATACCTTATTTTTAAGCCAAATTTCATATACATTTTTAAATAATTTTTGTGACTTTGTTTGGTTTTATAACATTGTATTTTTGAGAGTCTAACCACTACCCTAGGTTTTTAATCTTTGCTTTTTGGTATTTGCTATCAATTTTGTACCTTTAAAAATCCAATCTTCACAACCCATTTTTATTTAGAAGAGTTATTACTGGCTCGATTGCCCTCTCCCACTTTTGACTCTTCTTTTACACCCACAGGTCATCTCTCTCTCCTTCCTCCTGCTTCTCATATCTAGCCAACTCTGTAAATCTCTTTGGGTATCCCAGGCTGTGGAAAAAACTTAGGGAACTGATTACTGGCTAGATCTGTCTCTCTCCTTTTGACTCCCCCTACTCTCCTCCTGGTCACCTCTATCTCCTTCCTTCCTCTTTTCTATGTACACCTCTCTATGAGCCTCTTTGGGTGTTCCAGGCCATGGAGAGCACATAGAGATTGTATTACTGCCTAGATTGCTAGCTCCCCTTTGATTCCCCGTCTTCTCCAGGTCACCTCTATCTCTCTCCTTCCTCTTCTCTTCTCCGTGGTAACCCTGCGAACCTCTCTGGGTGTCCCTCACTGTGGAGAATCTTTTCTCCATTAACCTAGCGTTATCATTATCATCAGTGCTGTACGGATAGAAAAGTCTTGAGGTTACTGTAAGAATAAGACTGAAAGCCAGAGGCAGAAGGCTTAAGTACAAAACCTGAGAACACCAGAAAACTCCTGACTCCAGGGGACATTAATCAATAAAGGCTCATCCAAAAGCCTCCATACCTACACTGACACCAAGCTCCACCCAAGAGCCAACCTGTTCCAAAGCAAGACATACCAAGCCAATTCTCCAAAAATGCAGGAACATAGCCCTGAGTTTTAACATACAGGCTGCCCAAAGTCATACCAAACCCAGCTCAAAACTCACTGCTGGATTCTTCCTTGCATTCCAGAGAGGAGACATCCAGCTCCACCCACCAGAACACTGATGCAAGCTTCCCTAGCCAGGAAACCTTGAAAAGACACTTGTCAAATCTCACACACAGAGAAAAACCTCTACAATAAAGAGGAACCAAAAATTTCCAGCATACAGAAAGGGCACCCCAAACAACAATCTAAACAAGATGAAAAGGCAGAGGAATACTCAGCAGATACAGGAACATGATAAATGCCCACCAAACCGAACAAAAGAGGATGAGATAGGGAGTCTACCTGAAAAACAATTCCGAATAATGATAGTGAAAATGATCCAAACTCCTGAAAACAAAATGGAGTTACAGATAAATAGTCTGGAGGCAAGGATTGAGAAGATGCAAGAAATGTTTAACAAGGACCTAGAAGAAATAAAAAGAGTCAATATATAATGAATAATGCAGTAACTGATATCAAACGTACTCTGGAGGGAAACAGCAGTAAAATAACTGAGGCAGAAGATAGGAAAAGTGAAGTGGAAGATAGAATGGTGGAAATAAATGAAGTAGAGTAGGAAAAGAAAAAAAATAATGAAAAGAAATGAGGACAACCTCAGAGACTTCTGGGACAATGTGAAATACCCCAACATTCGAATCATAAGAGTCCCAGAAGAATAAGACAAAGAGAAAGGCCCACGGAAAATACTGCAGGAGATAATAGTAGAAAATTTCAATAAAATTGGGAAGGAAATAGCCACACAAATCCAAGAAACCCAGAGAATCGCAAATAGGATAAAAGCAAAGTCAAACACCACAAGACAAATACTAATCAAATTAATAAAGATCAGACACAAAGAAAAAATATTAAAAGCAACAAGGGAAAAGCATCAAATAACTCACAAGGAGATCCCCATAAGGATAACAGTGGATCTTTCAATAGAAACTCTTCATGCAAGAAGGGAATGGCAGGACATACTTAAAGTGATGAAAGAGAGAAACCTCTGGTCCAGATTATCATACCCAGCAGGGACCTCACTCAAATATGAAGGAGAAATCAAAAGCTTTACAGACAAGCAGAAGCTGAGAGAATGCAGCACCACAAAACCAGCTCTTCAACAAATGCTAAAGAATCGTCTCTAGACAGGAAACATACAAAAAGAAATGTGTATAAATTTGAACTCAAGACAACAAAGTAAATGGCATTGTGATCATACTTACCAATAATTACCTTAAATGTAAATGGGTTGAGTGACAAAGACTGGCTGAATGGATACAAAACCAAGACACCTATATATGCTGCCTCCAAGAGGCCCACTTCAAGACAAGGGACAAATGCAGACTGAAAGTGAAAGGCTGGGAAAATATTTCATGCAAATGGAAACCAAAAGAAAGCAGGAGTGGCAATACTCATCAGATAAAGTAGACTTTGAAATAGAGGCTGTGAAAAGAAACAAAGAAGGACAATACATAATGATCAAAGGATCAATCCAAGAAGAAGATATAAAAATTATAAATATATATACACCCAACATAGGAACACCACAATATGTAAGGCAAATGCTAACACGTATGAATGGGAGAGCTAACACTAACACAGTAAGAGTGGGAAACTTTATACCCAACTCACACCTATGGATAGATCAACTAAACAAACAGAAAATTAGCAAGGAAACACAAACTTTAACTGATACAATGGAACAATTAGACCTAGTTGATATCTATAGGACATTTCACCCCCAAACAAATTTCATCTTTTTCTCAAGGGCACACAGAAACTTCTTCAGGATAGATGACATCCTGGGCCATAAATTTAACCTTGGAAAGTTTTTAAAATATCAAAATCATTTCAAGCATCTTTTCTGATCAAAATGTAGCAAAATTAGATGTCAGCTACAGGGTGAAAATTATCTGTTAAAAATGCCAACATATGGAGGCTAAACAACACGCTTCTGAATAACCAGTAAATCACAGAAGAAATCGAAATATGCATATAGATGAATGAAAATGAAAACACAACAATCCAAAACCTATGGGACATAGTAAATGCAGTGCTAATGGGAAGGGTCATTGCAATGCAAACTTACGTCAAGAAACAAGAGGAAAATCAAATAAATAAACTAACTCTACACCCATAGCAACTAGGAAAGAAAGAAATGAAGAACCCCAGGGTTAGTAGAAGGCAGAATATCATAAAACTTAGGCAGAAATAAATGCAAAAGAAACAAAGGAGACCACAGCAAAAATCAACAAAGCTAAAAGCTGGTCTTTTAGAAGGTAAATAAAATAGACAAACCATTAGCCAGACTCATCCAAAAAAAAAAAAAAAAAGTTGGGGGGTGGAGAATCAAATAAACAAAATTAGAAATGAAAATGGAGAAATCACGGCAGACAACACAGAAATACAAAGAATCATAAGAGACTACTATCAGCAACTATATGCCAATAAAAATGACAGTTTGGAAGAAAGGGACAAGTTCTTAGAAAAGTATAGCTTTCCAGAACTGAACCGGGAGAAATATATAATTTAACCTACCCATCAAAAGCATGGAAATTGAATCCATAATCAGAAATCCAGCAAACAAAAGCCTAGGACCAGATGGCTACACAGCTGAATTCTGCCAAAAATTTAGAAACTAGCTAACACATATATTACTCAAACTCTTCCAGAAAAGTGCAGAGGAAGATAAACTTCCAAACTCATTCTATGAGGGCACCATCACCCTAATACCAAAAAAAGCAAAGATGCCCCCGCCCCCAACACACACACACACAAAACTACAGGCCAATATCACTGATGAACATAGATGCAAAAATCATTACAAAAAATTCTAGCAAACAGAATCCAACAACATATTGAAAAGATCATACATCACGGGCAAGTGGGCTTTATCCCAGGAATACAAGGATTCTTTAATATACATAAATCAATCAATGTAATACACCACATTAATGAACTGAAAGGTAAAACCCATATGATTATCTCAATAGATGCAGAAAAAGTCTTTGACAAAAGTCAACATCCATTTATGATATAAAAAATAGCTCTCCAGAAAGTAGTAATAGAAGGAATATACCTCAACATAATAAAAGCTATATATGACAAACCCACAGCAAACATCATCCTCAATGGTGAACACTTGAACGCGTTTCCACTAAAGTCAGGAACAAGACAAGGGTGCCCACTCTTACCACTACTATTCAACATAGTTTTGGAAGTTTTGGCCACAGCAATCAGAGCAGAACAAGACATAAAAGGAATCCAGATTTGAAAAGAAGAAGGAAAACTCTCGTTGTTTGCAGATGACATGATCCTCTACATAGAAAACCCTAAAGATTTCTCAGAAAATTAGTAGAGCTAATCAAAGAATAGAGTAAAGTTGCAAGATACAAAATTAACACAGAGAAATCCTTTGCATTCCTATATAGTAACAATGAGAAAACAGAAAGAGAAATTAAGGGAAAAATTCCACTCACCATTGCAACGATAATAATAAAATAGTTAAGAATATATCTACCTAAATAAACAGAAGACCTATATATAGAAAACTATAAAACACTGATGATAGAAATCAGAGGACACAAATAGATGGAGAAATATACCTTGTTCATGGGTTGGAAGAATCAATATAGTGAAAATGAGTATACTTCGCAAAGCCATCTATAGATTCCATGCAATACCTATCAAACTACCGACAGTATTTTTCCAAGAACTAGAACAAATAATTTCACAATTTGTATGGAAATACGAAAAACCTCGAATAGCCAAAGAAATCTTGAGAAAGAAGAATGGAACAGGAGCACACAACCTGCCTGACGTCAGGCTCTACTACAAAGCTACAGTCATCAAGACAGTATAGTACTAGCACAAAGACAGAAATATAGATCAATGCAACAAAATATAAAGTCCAGAGATAAATCCACGCACCTCTGTGTTCTGTTCTTCTTGACAAACCAGAAGCTGGGGACAGGATCTGATGAGAAGACGGCAAAGAAAAGAAGACGGAGGTGACTCAAGTGTCTAGTTGAACAACGGTGTTTTAATCATGGACGGATGTGCTTATGTATGGTTATACAAGGTATAACCTTTTCAGTTCAGTTCAGTTCAGTCACTCAGTTCAGCTCAGTTCAGTCGCTCAGTCGTGTCCGACTCTCCGCGACCCCATGAATCACAGCACGCCAAGCCTCCCTGCCCATCACCAACTCCCGGGGTTCACTCAAACTCACGTCCACAGAGTCGGTGATGCCATCCAGCCTTCTCATTCTCGGTCGTCCCCTTCTCCTCCCGCTCCCAATCCTTCCCAGCATCAGAGTCTTTTCCAGTGAGTCAACTCGTCGCATGAGGTGGCCAAAGTATTGCCGTTTCAGCTTTAGTCTTTCCAACGAACACCCAGGATTGATCTCCTTTAGAATGGACCGGTTGGATCTCCTTGCAGTCCAAGGGACTCTCAAGAGTCTTCTCCAGCACCACAGTTCAAAAGCATCAATTCTTCAGCGATCAGCTTTCTTCACAGTCCAACTCTCACATAAATACATGACCACGGGAAAAACCATTGCCTTGACTAGACGGACCTTGGTTGGCAAAGCGATGTCTCTGCTTTTTAATATGCTATCAAGGGTGGTCATAAGTTTCCTTCCAATTTCTTTTAATTTTAAAATAAATAATTAATTCAAAGTTCCATTGTCCATGAAATCACTCCCTTGTTGTTGCTGTTGTTTTTCGGTGCTAGTTGATTCCTTTCACCCCCTTGCTGATCACGTCAAGGCCCTCTTCCACCTTTACGTGTTATCCTGGAAGGTTCCAAAGTCTTGGGGTTCTCTTGTGTGTGGGACCGACCTGCAAAGAGGCACGCAGGTCTGGAAGTGCTTGCCACAGACAGCAGAGTGCTCTGCACTTTGTGTTCTGTATGCTCTCATTGCCTTGGAGAGGTGCACAACTCCAGTCATTTTGGCATCACTCCACTCCCTGAGTTTTCCTTCCAGGAACCACACCCAGAGGCGGGGGCCTTGGGCTCAGCTGACTTGGAGCTTGTGCTTCGCAACCTGCACCTCTCAGGATCATTCCTGGTCAATCTCCTGCCCTCATCACGGGTCCAGCACTGCCCTGGGACCCAAACCCTCCAGAGCCAGGTGCCCCTGCTCTTCCTAACTGGATACTTCTCACTTTGCAGCCGCTTGCCTTTTCACCCAAGGGTTATGTCCCTGTAGAAGGAAAACACCAAATAGACTGGAAATGGACTATGATTTGTTCTGTTTAGTTCCTTCGTCTTCATTCTAACTTATGTTCTTTTCTCTTTGCAGACCTCTTGACACTGAGCTAGTGACCCACGTTTGCTCTCCTAAGCCACCAAATTAGCTCTCAGTTTGCAAACCTGCCAGGGAACTTGCAGAGGCGGGAACGCTTGGAACTCAGAGCAGGATTTGCAAATCATACCTTACTGGCATTTGCCAGCCTGGCAAAGGGTCAATGAGGGGAAATGATTGAAAACCACAATAGTTCACTCACCTCCTTTCTCTCTGAAAGTAGAAATAAATGCATGTGATGTTACCTTCCCTGTGACACGAGGCTAGAAAGAATCCTTGTCCAAAGAATGAGGGAATGGACGGGTAAGAGGGCAACAAAAACAAAACGCTCACGGTTCTTTATTTCTGTAATTTTCCAAGCAAAGATTCTTTGTTGGGGTAAATCTATAAATAAACATTTGTCCAAAGTCATATGCCCTCAGCCTGCTTCAGGCACTTCAGGGATCCTATTTCTGACTAAGTTGGCTGGGGGTGTCTGGGAGAGATTTTCCTCCGTGATTAGAGAGAAGTTCCTGAGACCTGTTCCCTTTGCATTTGAATGGTGGCATGTTAGTATGTGAGGTATGGCGCTGTGGCAGCTGTTATGAAATCATGAGGCAATATAGCAGGAACAAAAAGGTCCAGGAGGTGTAGAAAGTTAAGAGCAAAGTGATGCAAAGTGATACTTGGTGAATTTTAGGACGAACTCAAACAATCTAAGGTACCTCTACTTCTAATCTTGTTAGGTGAGCAGGTGTTGAAGTCTTCATTACAGCTAAAAGATACTGAGCCTTTTCACTGGCCTCAAGTATTAACTGAGTGAACAGAGGGTGCTTGATGAACATATATGAATGCCCCCAGTTCTGTGGTATATCTGCTGCCCTGAGAGGTTCTAATCCTAGAGCCGAGAAACTATACAAGTGTCCTTTTGGTTGCAGGAGCACAGAAACCCTTTCCTGCCGCTGGGGCCCCTACACTTTTGATAGCTGGGTCAGGGCAGGCCTCACTGGAGGGGTGACACTTCAGGAAGCCCCAGAGAATGGGAAGGCAGGGGCCATGCAAATGTCGGGGGAGGTAGTCAAGGCTGAAGACACAGCAAGTGCAGACGCCCTGAGGAGGGTTTGAGCTTGGGAAGTCATGTTCTCCGCTGCCTAGTGTGCCTCTCGGTCCTCAGTGGGCACTTGATATTTGTGGAATGAATGAAAAAAGGAAGGGAGGGAGAAAAAGAGGGGTGGTGACTTTCTCAAAGTCCTCGATGGACAGTTCCTTTCCTCTTTTGCCCAAATGAAGCAGAAAATGATCCATCATGGGCAACAGATGCCATCTCTTTCATGCCTTTCAGCTCCCCACTCTCCTCCCCTCAGCCTGGCTGAGCCTTTCATTCTGTGCACCGATGGATGTTGGTGGCAACATGGTCAAACCAGTCCATGTTTAAACAATGTAATTAATGTTTCTGGGAGGAAATGAGCACAGGGCAAGAGACAGTTTCAGCAGCGTCCCTCCCAGGACTGGTGGCTGCAGAGCCCAGGTGGATTTATCACTGGTGGAGAGGCGGAGACAAATGACCTGCTCAAATGGAGATGTTGAGAACCCGGTCAGTGCGAACAGCCAAAGCCCCCCGGCCTGTCTCCATATTTCACAGTGTTCAGGTGTCCATGGCCGGGGCTAACGAGGCCCATCCATCAGGCCAGGAGAGCAGCTAGAGCACAGAGTTTCTCATGAACGAGCTGAGGCTGCTGCTTCAGACACTGGTGGGAATTTTCAGGGGAGCTTGTCGTAGCGGGGCAGTGTATGCTAGTTTTCTTTGGTGGACTCCACTCTCTTTTTACCGGCTCAGGCACGCGGAGCGACAGTGTTTGAAACTGCTAAGTCCACCTCCTTCCTACCAGGTGTTTGCAGCAAAACACATAGCAGTTTACATGTACCAGCTGTGTGTCTTTCCGTTCCGTTCCGTTCAGTCGCTCAGTTGTGTCCGACTCTTTGAGACCCCGTGGACTGTACCCTACCACGCTTCTCCGTCCATGGGGTTCGCCAGGCAGGAATACTGGAGTGGGTTACCATTTCCTTCTCCAGGGGATCTTCCCGACCCGGGGATCGAACCCGGGTCTCCCGCATTGGAGGCAGACGCTTTAACCTCTGAGCCACCAGGGAAGCCCCTGTGTGTCTTTAAGTAAATTAAATAACCTCTCTGAGTCTCTCTCTAAACTGAAGGGGTATGGTACCCATTTGTTGGGGGTGGGGGGCAGTGGTTGGAGGATTAAATAAAATGATGACGATCAGTAATAAAGAGTAGTGCATAAGTCCTCGGATTAGGTAGGGTGCCAGTTACAGCCCCACCAGCTGCCAGCTGTGATGCAGACAGCTGACTGTCTCCCTGCATTCGTTCTCCCATTCTCTCTCAGAACATCTCCCATATTTGTTTCTCTCCTTGCTAGGCAGGAGTGGCTGAAAATAAAGGGTACATCTTCCAGCTCCCTTGGTGGCAAGGTGTGATTTTTCTGACTCGGTGACGTGGCTGAAGGGATCTGAGCAGCAGTGATGTCGACATGTGTCAGCTGTGCTCTTAAAGAGAATAGGAGTCGATCCCTCTTCCCTCCCCCTTTACTTTCCTGATGCAGGGGGATTGCAGTCTTGAGGGGCTGAGAAGCCAGCTTGGCCTGTGTAGTTAGAGCAGTACTTGGATTGGCGGAGCAACAAGACAAAGGGGGCCTGGGTCCCTGGTGCTCTGGTAGCTCTATGGGCAGCTAATGGGAGACAGAGATCGCTCTCGACTGTTGAAGCCGCTGGTCGGCATCACTGGCAACACAAACTCTGTCGCACAGAACCTGGCCCCGCTGGGGACCACCTCATCCCCTCCCTCAGCCTGGATTCAGTGATACACTGCTCCTGTGGTCTTTGCCCAAACAAGACATTGAGGTGAGTTTCCTTACGTGCACAGATTTTTGTTTTGTCCTCCTCTCTTAAGGTATTTTATTAGCTACTTGCAAATTAGGTCAAATGAATACTTTTCCTACTTCTGACATTTTAGTATTATTTTCATCTTAAAATTCATTTGCTTGATATTTGAAATTTGGCTTTATTTTTGATATCAGTTTACTTTGTGTCTTCTTTCTGTCAGACTTCTCCTGTTTCTTTTATCAATTCTCTGCCCTATTAAAAAGATAAATAAAAGCTATTTATCTTTGGTTATGTTTGTCTTCATTGCCATGAGGGCTTTTCTCTTGTTGAAGGTGCCAGGGGCTACTCTTTAGTTGTGGTATTCAGGCTTCTCATTGCAGTGGCTTCTTCTTTTTTTTAATATAAGTATATTTATTTCAATTGAAGGCTAATTACTTAACAATACTGTATTGGTTTTTCCATACATTGACATGAATCCACCATGGGTGTACATGTGTTCCCTATTCTGAACCCCCTCCCACCTCCCTCCCCATCCCACGGAACCTGTGTCTCTTATGTCTCCTGCATCTGCAGGTTGATTCTTTACCACTACTGCCATCTGTGGGATGTTGCATACAAATGATTTGTCTTATCTCTTAAAAAATCTTTTTAATGTGGACCATCTATTTTTCTTACTGTTGTTATTTTATTGTCTTACTCTTATTTTTCCAACGTAGTTTTGTTTGTTTAAAAAAAAGTATTCATTTTAATTGGAGGCTAACTATAGAATATTGTAGTGGTGTAGCCATACATTGGCATGAAACTGCCACGGGTGTCTTGTGTCCCCCTTCCTGAACCCTTCTCCCACCTCCCTCCCCATCCCATCCCTCTGGGTCATCCCAGTGCACCAGCCCCGAGCCCCTTGTCTCATGCATCCAACCTGGACTGGAGTTCAGTTTCACTTTTGATACTGTACATGTTTCAGTGCTATTCTCTCAAGTTATCCCACCCTCCGCTGTTCCCACAAATTCCAAAAGACTGTCCTATACATCTGTGTGTCTTTTGCTGTCTCGCATACGGGGTTATCGTGCAGTGGCTCCTATTGCTGTCCAGAATGGACTCAGGTCAAGTGGACTCAGTAGTTAAGGCTCCTGTGTTCTAGAACACAGACGCAGTAGCGGTGTTTCATGGGCTCAGCTGCTCCGTGGTCTGTGTCAGGGGTCGAACCAGTGTCTCCTGCATCGGCAGGTGGATTCCTTACGACTGAGGCACCAGGGAAATCCCCTCTTCTTTGCTTTATTGTTAATTAGAATGTCTGCTCATTCAGTCTTTCCCCTTTGTTCTGTGCAAATTCAGACTTCTGCTCCTGTCTTCCTTCTCCGCTTGCTCCCCTGGGGAGAGAGCATCCTCTGAGTTTCTGAAGATGGATTTAGCTTTCGCCCCTCTCCCCTACCCCCCCCCCCCACAGGCACAGGGAGTATTAACCACACCCGCTTTGGGTTACTGAGGGCTAACTCTGCCCAGTTCCTCGGCTTGGCCCCCTTGGCATCTGTTCTCTGCAGGTGTGACAGATAAAAAGGCAGCTCTGAGAGGGCTTCTGCTGGCTGAAGGCCACACAGCCAACAAAGGCAGAGCAGGGATATAGGGCAACATGCGCTCTCCTGGTCACCTGTTTCTGAGAGAGCCAGGTGGCTGTAGGGTGAGGTGAGGGAGGCACCTGGGACACAGAATTGAAAGAGGCACCTCCAGGACTTCCCTGACGGTCCAGTGGTTAAGACTCTGTGCCTCCCCTGCAGGGGGCGTGGGTTCAGTCTCTGGTTGGAGAACTAAGACCTCAAAAACGAAAAGAAAAAAGAACTCTATTATTCGTCTTTCCTCATAACTCACTTGGTAAAGAATCCACCTGCAATGCAGGAGACCCCAGTTCCCGGGTTGGGAAGATTCCTGGGTTTGGAAGTTCACCAGGAGAAGGGAAAGGCTACCCACACCAGGATTCTTGGGCTTCTCTGGTGGCTCAGCTAGTAAAAAATCTGCCTGAAATGCGGGAGACCTTGGTTTGATCCCTGGGTCGGGAAGATCCCGTGGAGAAGGGAAAGGCCACCTCCTCCAGTATTCTGGCCTGGAGAATTCCACAGCCTGTATAGTCCATGGGGCCACAAAGAGTCGGTCACAAATGAGCGACCCCACTTCACTTTAGTTTATGAAGAGGCATCTCTGTCAACTCTGCCTCCTCCTGGTTCACTAAGGGAGGGTGACCCTAGACTAGGCGACCCTAGTTCTTGAAGAAGGAGTGACTGTGACAAATTCTGGTGGTATGATTTTTGACTGTTGTCACGATATGGGCGGCACGACACATGGTGGCTGGTGCCTGCTTCATCGCATACCTTGGGCTTGAATGGTTTTCAAATGTTCTGCCAGATAGTTAAGTAAGTACAAACCCATTCATAATAACCTGAGTGGAGACCGTTACCTGCTCTTTGTCACTTAAATTTGATAAAAAGCTTTCCAGGGCTGCAACTATTGTGTAAACTGGAGAAGTCTATATTTTGTTTTATTCAGAGCCAGTTTGTGGCAATCACATGATGGCCACAATACCTCCACGGCTTTGTGCATGGCCAAGGTTGCACACTTGTGTCATCTTGCATTTGCCAGGCAGAATCTCAGTGTTGGCACATTTGGGTGCAAGGCTGTGTGCTCAAACATTTACCTACTGGAGCACGTGCTATTGTGAGTATAAATACTTGTGTGTGCTCAGTCGTGTCGAACTCTTTGTGACCCTATAGACCCCAGGCCCCTCTGTCCGTGGGATTCTCCATGCAAGAATACCAGAGCAGGTTGCCATGGCCTCCTTCAAGGGAGCTTCCTGACCCGGGGATCGAACCTGTGTCTCTTATATCTCCTGCATTAGCAGGTGGATTCTTTACCACCACCGCCACCTGATGAACCCTTGTGTATAAATGACTTTGTCTTATTTCTTAAAAGAATTTTTTTTTAATGTGGACCATTTTTTTCTTACTTTTGTTATTTGTATTGTCTTACTCTTATTTTTGCAACATAGTTTTATTTGTTTAATAAGCATTTATTTTAATTGGAGGTAACTACTTTAAATATTGTAGTGGTTTGGCCATACATTGACATGAATCCACCACGGGTGTATATGTGTTCCCCATCCTGAACCCCCCTTCTCCCCTCCCCCATCCCTCCCTATACAAACCCTCTGGGTCACCCCAGTGCACCAGCCCCGAGCACTCTCTCTCATGCATCAAACCTGGAATGGCGATCTGTTTCACATATGCAATATACATGTTTCAACGCTATTCTCTCAAATCATCCCACCCTTGCCCCCTCCACTGAGTCCAAAGACTGTTCAATACATCTGTGACTCTTCTGCTGTCTCACAGATAAGGTGGTCATTACTCTCTTTCTAAATCCCATATATATGCCTGAGGATAGTGTATTGATGTTTTTCTTTCTGACTTCACTCTCTGTAATTGGCTCCAGTTTCATCCACCTCATTAGAACTGACTCAGAGGGCTGAGTAATATTCCATTGTGCATATGTACCACAGCTTTCTTATCCATTCGTCTGCTGATGGACATCGAGGTTGCTTCCACTTTTGAGCTCTGTATTGCATTTGTTATCATATCGCTTCTGTTTTATGGTGTGGTCTTAAGACCTGTGGGATCTTAGCTCCCCGTGGATAGAAGCTGCACCCCCTGTATTTGAAGGTGAAATCTTAACTA
The DNA here is from genome assembly GCF_049115385.1 of Moschus berezovskii. Classification (NCBI taxonomy): domain Eukaryota; kingdom Metazoa; phylum Chordata; class Mammalia; order Artiodactyla; family Moschidae; genus Moschus; species Moschus berezovskii. Next base: position 28,725,303 of record NC_142489.1, on the reverse strand, counting down.
CTGGACCACCAGGGAGTTCACTCCCTATCTCTGTGTGTTACTAGATGTTGATCTCCAGGACAGTGTTTTTTCTTTTTTCTTTTTCTTTCTGATTTTATGTTTTCCTGGGGTGGGACAGTTTTGTTTTAAGGAGGTTTTGTTATCCATTAGTATATCATTTCAGGAGAGTAAATGATCATTTCAAAACATAAGCTACCCCAGCCTAAGAAACCCCCTTTAACGTGGGAAGGCAAGTGAATAGCAGTGACAGCTCTATGGACTTCTCTGTCATTCTCCAGGTAAGAACGAGAGGGCATGAACGAGGGTCATGGGGCGCCCATGAACGGAGGCCTAAGCAGGTTCTCCATCTAACTTTGATAGAAGCAAAGTTGATTTTGATCGCTGGCACATGCTCGGGGCAGAGGTTCTTCTCAGTTAGATCTGTACTTGGAAAAGGGGCTCTAGACTCCCCCTCCCACCCCAACAGAGGGCTTCAGGTAGGCTCAGCAGAGACCAGCTCTTGACCTGGCACGCCAATTCTGGATTCATGTGATGATTCATGAGGCTCACAAAACTGTTTTGGTCCGATCATGGTGTATCACCCCTATCAGTCAGTTCACTGACTCAGTCGTGTCTGACTCTTTGTGACTCCATGGACTGTAGCATGCCAGGCTTCCCTGTCCATCATCAACTTCTGGAGCTTGCTCAAATGCATGTCCATTGAGTCAGTGAGGCTATCCAGCCATCTCATCCTCTGTCGTCCCCCTTCTCCTGCCATCAATCTTTCGCAGCAGCAGAGTCTTTCTAATGTGTCACTTCTTCCCATCAGGCGGCCTGGTTATCGGGGCTTCAGCATCAGTTCTTCCAATGAGTTTCCAGGACTAATTTCCTTTAGATGGGACTAGTTGAATCTCCTTACTGTCCAAGGGACTCTCAAGAGTCTTCTCCAGGCCCACAGTTCAAAAGCATCAATTCTTTGGTGCTCAGCTTTTCCCATGGTCACCCTTATAGCTCTTATTAATATTGTCTCCTCTAAATTGAACGTGTGCCATGCCATGAGGCATGTGGGATCATAGGTCCCCAAGAGGGGTCAAACCTGTGCCCCTGCATTGTGGCCACTGAGCCACAAGTGTTAAGGACAACCAGGTAACAAAGTCCCCCTAAATCAATTCATTTTTAAAGTTACAGGAATCTGCTTTAAAAGGAAGTGCTTGGACTAAAAGTTGAAGTCCCTCCGAAGGCCCCAGGCACCTCCATGACCGCACCGCCCCCACCCTCCCTGCCCTTTGCTTTGTGCATCCCTGAGGGTACTCTGGCTCTTCACAGGAAGCTCTAGCCTTTGGACCTTTGAACTCTTTGCTTCCTCTCCTGAAATTCCCTCCCTCTGATGCTCCCTCGGCTTACTTCCTCTCCTCCCACCTTTGTTCTGCTATCACCTTTGAAACCAGGCAGGCCTTGATCACCACCGATACTCCCAGCCTGCCCAGCCCTAGAGCCTCCTCTGTTCTCCATTCTCCACTTTACCTTTCTCCAAAGCTCTGGTGGTCAACTGACACGCTTGTTACGCTTAGGTGCTGCCTGATTGTCCTCAGGCTGTGAGCTGAGTGAGGGGTGAGACGGCCTGTGTGTTCTGCTCCCTGGGCATGCACAGCGATTGTGCAAGAGAGGCCAGCACGCAGTAGGTGCTCAGCTAATGGAGCTTACCCTCCGTGTGGAGGGTCGGTGATGAAGCCACGTGTCACAAAGGTAACTCTTCCTTGACAAGAGGGGATAACGCCTTGGAGGAGGAATATGGGGAGCTGGGGGAAGGAAGTGCAGGCAGGCCTGACGGAGCTGGAAGGTGGAAGTGTGAGCTGGGAGGGAATGCTTCCTCCGGAGTGAGGCTGAGGCTGGGAAAGGATGAGTCCAAAGAGCTGGGCAAGGGGCAGAGCCTTCCAGGCCGCCGGGATGCTGTATGCAAAGCTTTCTAAGCTTTTCCTTTCCTGAACCCCTCTCTCAGGACCCTCCTTCTTCTCGTGGGTTTCACCCCTAAACATTTCTGCATTTCCTTAGGATCTGTTTCTGAGGCAGGAAGGGGAAAACCAGGTCCCCTCAATTAAACTCTCTGACATTCCACTTGCCAGGTCTCTGGGTGGGGCAGAGGTGGGGGTGGGGGTCAGGCTCTCTGGGATGGTGTACACAGGTCCAGACCTAGGATTGTACCAGCTCCTTCTTTTCCAAGAACAGAGCTGTGGCCACCATAATCCCCCCTGCAATGAGAAGCCCTTGCATCACAACCCTAAGAGTTGGCCCCTGCTCTCTGCAACTAGAGGAAAAGTCCATGCAGCAACGAAGACCCAAAAGAAATCAACAGAGAAATTATTTATAACAAATTCTGGCATTATAGAGATGTTGCAAAGAGCAAAAGAAGCTATTACTATTAGACAAAAAGCCTTCTTAACAGAGCCTAGCATAGAGGAAACGCTCAATAAACGTTCACTGTTGTCAGAACTGCAACCACAGAAGAGACAGTAAATCTCTCCTGAAGAACTGATGGTCTATCCGCAGAAAGCAGACAACACAGAAGAATCTAAAAGACTTTCAAGCAAAACTGAAAGGAACTAGTGACGAATGCTACTGAGTGCCTGCTGCACTCCGGGCACAGAATCTTGCCTTTTGTGTGCATTAACAACAAACCTTTCAGTCACCAAGGAAGCAGAATTACTGTTATCCCCATTTCACAGACTTAGAAACTTAGGCTTGGGGCATAAGAAAGTGGCGGCATTGGGACTCGAAGTGGGTTCCGTCCAGCTCAGTTCAGTCAGTCGCTCAGTCGTGTCCGACTCTCCGCGAGCCCATGAATCACAGCACGCCAGCCTCCCTGTCCACCACCAACTCTATTTTCCACCTAGTCAAATGCAGCAATCTTGGAGCCCAAGAAATAGTCAGCGACGGTTTCCAAAATTTCCCCACCTATTTGCCATGAAGTGATGGGACTGGATGCCATGATCTTAATTTTCTGCATGTTGAGCTTTAACCAAACTTTTCACTCCCCTCTTTCCCTTTCATCAAGAGGCTCTTTAGTTCTTCGCTTTTTTCTATAAGGGTGGTGTCATCTGCATATCTTAGATGACTGATATTTCTTCCGGCAAACTTGATTCCAGCTTGTGCTTCATCCAGCCTGGCGTTTCTCATGATATACTCTGCATATAAATTAAATAAGCTGGGTGACAATGTACAGCCTTGACGTACTCCTTTCCCAATTTGCAACCAGTCTATTGTTCCCTGTGTGGTTCTAACTTTTGCCTCTTGATATGCATACAGCTTTCTCAATGGCAGGTCAGGTGGTCTGGTGTTGCCATATCTTTTAGAATTTTTCACAGTTTGTTGTGATCTACACAATCAAAGTCGTTGGCAGAATCAGTAAAGCAAAAGTAGATGGTTTTCTGGAACGCTCTTGCTTTATCCATGATCCACCATATTTTGGCAATTTTATCTCTGGTTCCTCTGCCTTTTCTAAATCCAGCGTGAACATCTGGAAGTTCACAGGTCACATACTGCTGAAGCCTGGCTTGGAGAATTTTGAACATTACTTTGCTAGGGTGTGAGAGGAGTGCAATTGTGTGGTACTTTCAGCATTCTTTGCCTTTTCCTTTCTTTGGGGTTGGAATGAAAACTGACCTTTTCCAGTCCTATGGCCACTATGGAGTTTTCCAAATTTGCTGACAAAATGAGTGCAGCACTTTTTCAGCATCATCTTTTAGGATTCGAAATAGCTCAACTGGAATTCCATCACCTCCTCCAGCTTTGTTCATATTGATGCTTCCTAAAATCCTTTTGACCTCACATTCCAGGATGTCTGGCTCTAGGAGAATGATCACACCATCTTGGTTACCTCGGTCGTCAAGATCTTTCAAAAAATTCTAATAAGAGGGACTGATATTTAAGAAAGATTATCTGACATCCACAGACTGCTCTTTGAACTAAGTAGTGTGCATATATATTTTGTGGTTACAACAGTGCAGTCCCTTCCATTTGTGAACTTTAAAGACCCAGTCACTGTGAGGCTATGACTCTGCTATGACTCTGAGATTAATGTGAGCATCCCTGTGACACTAATTCCTTACTTCGATAGGCTCTCGAGTTTCAATCATTTCTTCTATAGCTACACACTTTCTTTCTGTGACGTATAGATTAAATTTATGTGTTGTGGCTAGACTATGAGCCAGAGCCTGAATCAAGGCCTTTTGGAGGATTTTAAAAGTGTTTGTGGCCCTGGTGTCCAAAGCAACTGATCAGTACTTGCTTTTTGAGTCTGCCAGTGAAAGTCGCTCGGTCACGTTCAACCCTTTGTGACCCCCGGCCAAAATATTGGAGTGCGTAGCCATTCCCTTCTCCAGGGGATCTTCCCAGCCAGGGATCAAACCTCAGTCTCCTACACTGCTGGCAGATTCTTTGCCAGATGAGCCACAAGGGCAGTCCAAGAATACTGGAGTGGGTCAGTTCAGTTCAGTCGCTCAGTCGTGTCTAACTCTTTGCAACCCCATGAATCATAGCACCCCAGGCTTCCCTGTCCATCACCAGCTCCCAGAGTTCACTCAAAATCATGTTCATCGAGTCGGTGATGCCATCCAGCCATTTCATTCTCTGTCATCCCCGTCTCCTCCCGCCCCCAATCCCTCCCAGCATCAGTCTTTTCCAGTGAGTCAACTCGTCGCATGAGGTGGCCGTAATATTGGAGTTTCAGCTTTAGCATCAGTCCTTCCAATGAACACCTGGGACTGATCTCCTTTAGAATGGACTGGTTGCATCTCCTTGCAGTCCAAGGGACTCTCAAGAGTCTTCTCCAGCACCACAGTTCAAAAGCATCAATACTTCGGCGATCAGCTTTCTTCACAGTCCAACTCTCACATCCATACATGACCACGGGAAAAACCATAGCCTTGACTAGACGGACCTTGTTTGGAAAAGTAATTCCTCTGCTTTTTAATATGTTATCTAGTTCGGTCATAACTTTCCTTCCAAGGAGCAAGTGTCTTTTACTTTCATGGCTGCAATCAGCATCTGCAGTGATTTTGGAGCCCAAAAAATCAAAGTCTGACACTGCTTCCACTGTTTCCCCATGTATTTCCCATGAAGTGATGGGACCAGATGCCACGATCTTTGTTTTCTGAATGTTGAGCTTTAAGCCAAGTTTTTCACTCTTCTGTTTCACTTTCCTCAAGAGGCTTTTGAGTTCCTCTTCACTTACTGCCATAAGGGTGGTGTCATCTGCATATCTGAGGTTATTGATATTTCTCCCGGCAATCTTGATTCCAGCTTGTGCTTCTTCCAACTCAGCGTTCCTCATGATGTACTCTGCTCATAAGTTAAATAAGCAGGGTGACAATATACAAACTTGATGTACTCCTTTTCCTATTTGGAACCAGTCTGTTGTTCCATGTCCATTTCTAACTGTTGCTTCCTGACCTGCATACAGGTTTCTCAAGAGGCAGGTCAGATGGTCTGGTATTCCCATCTCTTTCAGAATTTTCCAGTTTATTGTGATCCACAAAGTCAACGGCTTTGGCATAGTCAATGAAGCAAAAATTTATGCTCTTCTGGAACTCTCTTGCTTTCTCCATGATCCAGCAGATGTTGGCAATTTGATCTCTGGTTCCTCTGACTTTTCTAAAACCTGCTTGAACATCTGGAAGTTCACGGTTCACATATTGCTGAAGCCTGGCTTGGAGAATTTTGAGCATGACTTTACTAGCGTGTGAGATGAGTGCGATTGTGCGGTTGTTTGAGCATTTTTTGGCATTGCCTTTCTTTGGGATTGGAATGAAGACTGACCTTTTCCAGTCCTGTGGCCACTGCGGAATTTTCCAAATTTGCTGGCATATTGAGTGCAGCACTTTCACAGCATCATCTTTCAAGGTTTGAAATAGCTCAATTGGAATTCCATCACTTCCACTAGCTTTGTTCATAGGCCCACTTCACTTCACATTCCAAGATGTCTGGCTCCAGGTGAGTGATCACGCCATCGTGATTATCTTGGTCGTGAAGGTCTTTTTTGTACAGTTCTTCTGTATATTCCTGCCACCTCTTCTTAAAATCTTCTGCTTCTCTTAGGTCCATACCATTTCTCTCCTTTATAGAGCCCTTGTTTGCATAAAATGTTCCCTTGGACTCTCTAATTTTCTTGAAGAGATGTCTTGTTTTTTCCTATTCTGTTGTTTTCCTCTATTTCTTTGCGTTGATCGCTGAGGAAGGCTTTCTTATCTCTCCTTGCTATTCTTTGGAACTTTGCATTCAGATGCTTATATCTTTCCTTTTCTCCTTTGCTTTTCGCTTCTCTTCTTTTCACGGCTCTTTGTAAGGCCTCCTCAGACAGCCATTTTGCTTTTATGCATTTCTTTTCCATGGGGATGGTCTTGATCCCTGTCTCCTGTACAATGTCACCAACCTTCATCCATAGTTCATCAGGCACTCTATCTATCAGATCTAGTCCCTTAAATCTATTACTTACTTCCCCCGTATAATCATAATGGATTTGATTTAGGTCATATCTGAATGGTCTAGTGGTTTTCCCTACTTTCTTCAATTTAAGTCTGAATTTGGCAATAAGGAATGCATGATCTGAGCCACAGTCAGCTCCTGGTCTTGATTTTGCTAACTCTATAGGACTTCTCCATCTTTGGCTGCAAAGAATATAATCAATCTGATTTCAGTGTTGACCATCTAGTGATGTCCATGTGTAGAGTCTTCTCTTGTGTTGTTGCAAGAAGGTGTTTGCTATCACCAGTTTGTTCTCTTGGCAAAACTCCATTAGCCTTTGCCCTGCTTCATTCCGTGCTCCAAGGCCAGATTTGCCTGTTACTCCAGGTGTTTCTCGACTTCCTACTTTTGCATTCCAGTCCCTAGCCTATCTCTACTCCAGGGGATTTCTCCAACCCAGGAAATGAACTCCGGTCTCCTGAATTGCAGGTAAATTCTTTATCATCTTAGCTCTCAAGGAAGCCTAAGACTCATTAAGGAGATGATGTATAAAGCAATTATCCATATCCAGGAATACAAATCCTACAGTAGCCCATGATTCCTAAAAATCTTATCTCAAAATATCCAGCTTAAGAATTGATCTGACTCTCATATCCCAAGGCTTTCGTGCCCTGGAAGATTATAAGACCCAGATATTGGACCAAAAGCCTGAGGTGTTTGTGCTTTAGTCTTTGACACCTTGTAATTACAGTCTTCTAGGAAATTTAATAGTTGCTCTGTGGCTGAGGAGCCTAATTTCTCAATGGCCATACATAACAAGATATCATTAAAAACTGTAGCCTGTTGATCTGCAAATCTTTTTAAGTCCCAAGACAAAGCCAGTTTGAACAAGTGAGAGCTGTCTCAAAACCCTTTGGGACAAATGCGGTCCTTGAAAACAAACAAAAACTGACTTACCTAGGCTGACGGAATGTTGATAAAGGCATATTTTAAATCTAGAATTGTAAACTATTTGGCATTTTCAGGTACAGTGGAAGCAAAGTATAAAGATTGGGGACCACAGGGGTGTAAAGGCACAAGTGCCTCATTGACAATTCTCAAATCTTGAACCAGGTGTTACTGACCACTAGGCTTCCTAAGCCCTAATATGGAGGAGATTATTAAAAGATACTAGAAGGCAATGGCAAGCCACTCCAGTACTATTGCCTAGAAAATCCCATGGATGGAGGAGCCTGGTAGGCTGCAGTCCGTGGGGTCGCTAGGGGTCGGACACGACTGAGCGACTTCACTTTCACTTTTCACTTTCCACTTTCACACATTGGAGAAGGAAATGGCAACCCACTCCAGTGTTCTTGCCTGGAGAATCCCAGGGACGGGGGAGCCTGGTGGGCTTCCGTCTATGGGGTCAGACAGAGTCGGACACGACTGAGGTGACGCAGCAGCAGCAGCAGCAGCAGCAACAGCAATAACCCTTCTAAGTTCTATGATTGGTCACAGTCTTTCCTTAGCCTTTGAACTTAGGAGATATTGCTTTGGATAAGGGAAAGAAGTAGGATCTTTAAGTCTGATAAACTTAGCTCTGCATACTTATTCCAATTTGTCCCCCTCAGCCCATACTTCTGGATCTGCCTGGGGAATGGAGGGGTTCATGTTCAGGTGCACAGAAACTTAAATTGTTACCAATATATCTCATCCCAACAAGGTATAAGAGTTCTCAGGCATTATTAAAAAGGCATTTGAGTTTAAAAAGAACCAGAGTCTCAATTACAGCTATGAGGCTGACTAAAATAGCACTTGTTAAAAAGTTTTTTTATTGGAGGCTATATGCAGATGACACTACCCTTATGGCAGAAAATGAAGAGGAACTCAAAAGTCTCTTGAGGAAAGTGAAAGAGGAGAGTGAAAAGGTTGGCTTGAAGCTCTACATTCAGAAAACAAAGATCATGGTATCTAGTCCCATCACTTCATGGGAAATAGACGGAAAAACAGTGGAAACAGTGTCAGACTTTATATTTTTGGGCTCCAAAATCACTGAAGATGCTGATTGCAGCCATGAAATTAAAAGACGCTAACTCCTTGAAAGGAAACTTATGACCAACCTAGATAATATATTAAAAAGCAGAGACATTACTTTGCCAACAAAGGTCCGTCTAGTCAAGGCTATGGTTTTTCCCATGGTCATGTATGGATGTGAGAGTTGGACTGTGAAGAAAGCTGATCGCCGAAGAATTGATGCTTTTGAACTGTGGGGTTGGAGAAGACTCTTGAGAGTCCCTTGTACCACAAGGAGATCTAAACAGTCCATTCTAGGAGAGATCGATCCTGGGTGTTCATTGGAAGGACTTATGCTAAAGCTGAAACTGCAATACTTTGGCCACCTCATGCGACGAGTTGACTCATTGGAAAAGACTCTGATGCTGAGAAAGGTTGGGGGCGGGAGGAGAAGGAGACGACCGAGAATGAGATGGCTGGATGGCATCACCGACTCTGTGGACATGAGTTTGAGTGAACTCTGGGAGTTGGTGATGGACAGGGTGGCCTGGCGTGCTGTGACTCATGGGGTCGCGGAGAATCGGACACGACTGAGCGACTGAAATGAACTGAACTGAACTGAATTAGTTTACAATATTATATTGGTTGGTTTTGCGATACAGTGACATGAATCCGCCCCAGGTGTTATTTGGCCAGTCCTCTTATGGCTGCAGATGCAGAGAGCAGACTGGGAGGTCTCAGTGAGAATGGAGAATGTATCCCCAGTACCTAAAAACAAATCAGTAATCCAGCCACCATCAGTTGTACCCTGGACTCCTCAGATGTTATTATAAAGGGGAACTGTGTGGGTATCCCAGGCCTCATCGGTCTTGGTTACTGGGAGGGTCCAATTCCTGGGGCCTTTGTCTCTGAGGATTGTTCCTACTCCAGTGTGTTCCTTTACAGACCAGGCCCAGGGCCAGGGGCAGCATAGATGCCTGAAGACATTCTCACATGAAGTCTCTCCTTTCCACACAGGTAATATATTTGCCCCTTACCTGGGACTCCCTGGGCTTGAGGCACCCCTTGAGTCCCTGACTGCCTCATTAAAGCCTGTACAGTCATGACTAGGGCCTCAGTTTTTCCTTAGTCCTTGGCTGTTTACATTTCTCTTCCTAGTGTACACCCAAAAGTGGAAATCAGTGCCATTAGACTGTCTCTCCATCTTTAGACACTAGTGCAAAGTAGTGTGCCAAACTTGGTTAAAAATTATAGGTTCTCATTATCCCCATTTTCAGATTTAGTAATTTACTGTAATGGCTTATATAACCCAGAAAAACATTTACTTTATTATAAAGGAAACAAATTGAACAGCGAGAACAGAAGACACAGGTCTGGAAAAATCTCAAGATTTCCATTGAGTCTGAGTTGTACCTTTCCGGTACATGAATGAATTTTTTCCCACCAATCTGGAATTCAATTACAAACTAGTTTGTTTGGTCTTAAAAAGTTCCAATACACATGCATAATTGATGAAGTTAGTCATTAATGATTAACTGAATTCCCAATTCCTCCGACTTCTCAGGAAATCAGGAGTTAAGGGAAACTTCTAAATCTCTAATCTCATGGTGAGTTTCACTGGTAGCTAGTCTCCATTCTAAAGCTATCAAGTGGCAACCCAAAGTCACCTCTTTAGTGTCAACTCACATATTTTTGAAAGAAGCGTATAAATAACAAAATGCAGTCCTGTTACCAAAACCACTCAGGCAATTCCACAGGTTTCAGCAATTCTGTGCCAGAAACTGGGAACAAAACCTAGTACATATCAAATACATAAATACATATTTCATATGTGATTCCTGGATAGCTCCACTGGTATCAGTCTGCAATGTAGGAGACCTTGGTTCAGTTCCTGGTTGGTGAAGTTTCCCTGGAGAAGGGATAGGCTACCGGTTCTAGTATTCCTGGGCTGCTCTGCTGATTCAGAAGTTAAAGAATCCACTTGCAAGGCAGGCGTCCTGGGTTCCATCCCTGGGTTGTAAAGATCCTGTGATGGAGGGCATGGCAACCCGCTCTACTATTCTTACCTGGAGACTCACTATGAACAGAGGAGCCTGGTGGACTATAGGCTATGGGGTCTCAGAGTTGGACACAACTAAGCACAGCACATCACATACATATTTTGTATGTGTGTGTGTGTAGACGTTTTATATATGCATATTATAGATATATAAATTCAATTATATACATACCTATATGTATGTGTGCACATACACAATCATATGTACAGAATGAACCACAAGTCCCTGTGTTGCAGGAAGGGGGACCCCATCCAGGTCCCAAGAGTGGACTCTTAACCTGACACTCAGAAATGAATTGTCTGAGTAAACACTTGTGATAACAAGTTACTTTATTGGGAAAGGGTACCCAAATGGACAGCAGTAGGATAACGGAACCTAGGACTGCTCTGCCAGGTGGCTGGAAGCCTCAGGTTTTATGGTGATGGGATTAGTTTCCAAGTTGTATTTGGCCAGGCATTTTGATGTAAGATACTTCCTGGTGGTGCAGACATTGTTCAACCAGGAAGAGTGCCAGTGAATATAATTCTGGGAAGTGTTAGAACACATGGCATCTCCTTTTGATCTTGCTGAACTCTTCTGTTGGTGGTGGTTTATTATTTCCATGTTCCTTATCAGGACCTCCTGTCATAAAATAACTCACATAAATGGTTACTATGATGCCTGGATAGGGTGTGCAGTTTCAGTGAATTTCACAGAACATTTCTATGAACACCAGCTCATCAGTGTTTATAGATTAAGGCTGTATCATGGCATTTATAGGGATGCTTTCCACAGATACTTTCATAGGTTTTCCAGTGGTTGGATCATGGTACTTATAGGGACACTTTCCACAGACCAGACAGATAACAATTATATGCATTATATGAAATTGATCTTTAAGGAAATTGTACCTGTTTCCTTTCAGGGGTTTTATGGCTTATACCTAATAATGTAGGCCAACTCACAGCTTCCAAGTCAGTATATTGAAAGGACAAGTTCAGAATACAGTGAGAAATCAAGAAAATTTTATGTTAATAATTATTAATTTCTTAAACGTGACAAGAAATAAAATATATGAGTGGAGAGAAAAATACAAGATTAAATCTTGGGTGGTATCTTTAGAAAATCACATTATGTGTCAACTACAAATTGCCACTTGCCAAGAGCACTGCCAACAGCTGAACAAGAACATTTACTATCTGCCCTATGCTGCGGCGGCTGCCAACTATCAACACCCCTTGAGAGAGTCTAGTGTGCAGTGAGGCATTCTGTGCTCCAGGGAATCTAGACCGACAGGTTTTAGATAGTTGGTGATTTTCAGGAACTGATTTCATGATCCCAATTCCTGCATCTCCTCATGGTTAGAAAAGCACTAAATCCCATCAGCTCCTTGACTACCAGAAAATCTTTGTAACCTGAATCCTTAATTGTATTGCACTCCCCTTCACCAGGGGCTCCCCTGGTGGCTCAGTTGGTAAAGAACATGCTTGCAATGCAAGAGACTTGGATTTGATCCCTGGGCCAGGAAGATCCCCTGGAGGAGGAAATGGTAAGCCACTCCAGAGAATGCCATGGACAGAGAAACTGCAGGTTACAGTCTATGGAGTCACAGAGTCTGACACACCTGAACAATTAACACTTTCACTTTCCCCGTCACCAAAATATTACATATTGACCTCTCCTGATGCACCTCTTTCGAGTAGTCTGTCAGAGCTATCTGAGGTGCTGCCCCCCACACTGCAGTCCTGATTTTGCCCCAAAGACAACTTGTAACTTTCAAGTTGGGCATCTTTCTTAGTTGACAGAAATTTGCATATTACTTACTCATGAACAAAATTATGTGGTTAAGTGGTATAGCTAAAATTTTGTTTTATGGCATAAATATATTTTTCAGTGACTGCCATGTAACTAAATGACAGTAAAACTAAGGCAGTTTTAGTTGTTACAATAGGCAGATAGCTATGAGAAGAGAAATGGAGACAGTGGGCATGTGGCAGGAAATCATTCACCCTGTTAACAGCAGGGGTCCATAGGCAGACAAAAGCAGGAATGTCCAGACTGACAGGAAATCACACATTTTCTATAAGTGTCCCAAAGTCAGCAAAGAAATGTGTGGAATGGAAGGAATCTCCTGTGTTCACATGTAACCTATTGCTTATTATGCTTTCATTACAAAACAATTAGCCTTGCAAGAAAGAAATACCAGATCATGCATCAACACCATGACACTTCTGATCTAAGGTAAATAAAGACAACAGTCCCTCCTCCCCTCAGGAGACTGGAGCTGGGGTGAAAACCAGGGAAAGGACCTCCAAAATCCTTCCCCTGGGAATATTCTACCCCTTCATTTGTATGCCCCTCATAGCTGGCTTACCAAAGAAATGCAGAGTAGCACTTCCTCACCTATCTGCCTGTTCTCCCTCCAAGGACAGACCCTTGCTTAACTAAAACACTCATTTTACTTCTTATTCTTCCTTTCTTATCTTGAAATTCTCTCTGCAATGAGGCAAGAATCTTAAACTCACTGGGAACATGATGACTATTTACTCATGAAGAAGGAACAAATATAGCTTAACAACTAGTAGAAAACTTTTTTTTTTTTCCTTTCTCGTTAATAGGAGAGACTGATTTACCTTAGAAGTCACCAAATTGGAGAGTATTTTTAGAGGTAAAAGCAGAAATTACAACAATTCAAGGTTCAATCTGTATGCAGGTTAAGAAAGGACTCGATTAGGAACAGACTGGTTCCAAACTGGGAAAGAAGTAGGTCAAGGCTCTATACTGTCATTCTGCTTATTTAACTCATATACTGAGTACATCATATGAAATGTCAGATAAGCTGGAATCAAAAGATTGCTGAGAGAAGTATCAATAATCTCAGATGACACCACCCTCATGGCAGAAAGCAAAGAGGAATTCAAGAGCCTCTTAATGAACATGAAAGAGGAGAGTGAAAAAGCTGGCCTAACAGTCAACATTCAAAAAGCAAAGATCATGGCATCTGGTCCCACAGCTTCATGGCAAATAGATGAGGAAAATATGGAAACAGTGACAAGCTTTACTTTCTTGGGCTCCAAAAACAACTGCAGCTGGTGACTGTATCCGTGAAATTAAAAGACAGTTGCTCTTTAGAAGGAAAGATATGATAAACCCAGACAGCATACTAAAAAGAAGGGACATTACCTTGTTGACAAAGGTCCATCCAGTCAAAGTTACTTTTCCACTAGTCATGTATGGATGTGAGAGTAAGACCATAAAGAAGGCTGGGTGCCAAAGAATTGGTCTTTGGAGCTATGGTGTTGTAGAGGACTCTTGAGAGTCCCTTGGATTGCAAGGACATCCAACCAGTCCATCCTAAAACACATCAGTCCTGGGTGTTCATTGGAAGGACTGATTTTGAAACTGAAACTCCAATACTTTGGCCACCTGATGCGAAGAGCTGACTCATTTGAAAAGACCCTGATGCTGGGAAAGATTTAGGGAAGGAAGGAGAAGGGGATGACAGAGGATAAGATGGTAGGCTGGCATCAGTGACTTGCTGGACGTGAGTCTGAACAAGCTGTGGGAGTGGGTGATAGACAGGGAAGCCTGGTGTGCTGCAGACCATAGGGTTGCAGAGTGGAACATCACTCAGCAACTGAGCTGAACTGAAAGCTTAATTCCTTGGAGTGGTGGAAGAAAACAGGGATACAGACCAAATAACAAAATTGTGTCCTTAAATGATGGCGAGCTTATGCAGGAAACTGATAATTAAGAAGTTATTTTTAATAAAATATCACTTGAATAAAACAACTTTTAACAAAAAGAACATCTATTCGTTAATTACAACATAGATAAAATTTCATTCAAGACCTAAGCATTAAAAATTACTTTAAGAATGTAGCTAACAGGGCTTCCGGGTGGCTCACTCTTAAAGAATCTGCCATCAATGCAGGAGACATGGGTTTACTTCCTGGTACAGGAAGGTCCCACATGCCAAGAGTCAACTAAGCCTGTGAGCCACAACTACTGAACCAGTAATCCAGGAGCCTAAGAACCACTACTACCACATGCCCTAGAGCCTGTGCTGTACAACAAAAGAAGCCACTGCAATGAGAAGCTTGTGTACTGAAATTAGGGAGCAACCACCACCTGCAACAACTAAAGAAAACACCATGCAGCTCCAAAAATCCAGCATAACCAAAAACAAGTAAATAGGAGAATGTCATTAACAAATGAGGTGATAAGGGCCTTTACTGAGAATCTGTCAGGTTCTAAATAGACTCTGAATATAAGGAAAGATGGGTGGGAAAAGTTTAAAACATTCAAGTCACTTTCACCCTAATTCATTGATAAATGTAAAGCAATGACAGTCAAAGCTTCAGTGTCCTATGGAACTATATAAAGCAAACAGCCAGAAAAATAAAAGATAAAATTGGACAATAACTGAGTTACTTCTGAAGTAATGTGGTACATGGCAATACATACCAGAAATTTTCATTAAGAGAAATGGAATACAGAGCTGAGTGAAGATGTATGTACAGTTTAACTTTTATGCTAGTTTTCACTGGAAAAAAGGGTGTTTAACTAAGGAATGAAAATATTTATATCATATATCACAGTAAGAAAAAATAATAGATTAGGTGTAAAAAGTCAAACTAACACTTTTAGAAAGTTATGTAACTTTTTAATTTCAAGATAAAAATTCTTACCACAAACTACTAAAAGTTTACAACACATACAGAATTAATGAAAAATCACAAGTGAAAAACGTTTTCTCTAACAGAAAGAACATCAAATGAAAACAAGCAAGATACACGAAGATAACCACTTTAAGTCAAGGACTTTTTTCCACTTTACTCTGGCTATATAAATGTAGACGATTTCATAGTTGTTAGACACTAAACAAATTGCACCTTTATATTCAGTATATACAGCAAAGCCTGGGATACAGAGTTCTAGGTAAATGTAGAGAAGAAGAAAACTTCATTGTGTAGGTTTTTTAACACAGTTTCTAAAGCAACTTGATATTCTTTATTACTACACACCAGTTTAATGGCTAGGGTCAACAGAAAGGTACAATATTTCTTACACGATAACCTTTTCCAACAGGAAATTTTACATTCCGGGTTTAATTGACATTTTCAAATTAAGCCAACTACAGGAACCTGCAGGTCAAACGGATTTTAAAAACAGGAACTCCTTACAAATAAAATGTAGAGAAAACTTATAGTTGAAATTTACTTCTCATTCTCTGTACTACAGACAAATTCATTATATTCTCATGAACGTTTTAACAAGATAGGCTTTTAACTTTGGTTATAATTTTCAGCGTTTACTCTTTCACACGCTCAAAAACAGGATCCTTGTAGCAATGTTGGGGAGAAATTTTATTCTAGGCTGCCATTCTCATTTTCTCACAAATGTTGTCACTATGATAACAAGACATCCTGTCAAGGATCTTTCTGTTGCTCAAAGCTTCCAGGGTAGGTAATACAGATACTATTTCCTGTGAATCCATTATGGTAACTACAAATTATGCTACGACATTTATACTCTTATTCAGTCCTCACAAACACTACAGCACAACTGAATGAAAATCATGCCTTCATAATGTCTAGTAAAAATGTTACCAAAATATCAAAGGAGCAGTTGCTGACCTTGGTTGGCATTTCAGCAGTTACCAATGTAACTACTCAAAACATATCCTGTTCTTTCTCAGCTTCGTACTAGGATCAGTAACTTACTGCTTATTTTGTACCTGCTTACCTGGACAGTACTACCTGGTGAACTTCATGTAGAACATGAATGTCACTTTTATGCACTGTCCTTTCTCTTGAAAATGTATTTTAACTATGCCTTTGACGTCTAACATGTGGAACAATCCTAAGAAATTTCTTAATCTGTCTTCTGAGTTTGCCTCAAATGTTATTTTGATTTTATTGTTAATGGAACCTTTAACAAGTAAATTTCTGTTACTTTAAAAGGACACTGCAAATTTCTCCACTAATTTTGCAAATTCCAATTTGTTCTGCAGCGCTTATACTTGCCTCTTAATAAAAAGTTGATGTATTATTACTGATACCTAGGATTGCCTACAAAACCCCTTAACTTTCCTTATAGATAAGCCTATACTTTTGGGTTATACCAAGTACTCCAAAATGAAGTGAAAATCAGTATTACTTAAAGCATTGCATTTCCAACAAATCTAGAACTGCTTCCTTTCATGAAGATACATACTCAGAATACTTAACTAGTTCAATCCCAACTTAGGTGCAGATTGTTTTCTTTTTAATCGTGGTTGGCACTTTTATCATTTGCCACTTGAATGACTAAGAAAATTGATACTTAACTTCAGACTTCTTAAACATTTATTCACACATCTAAATTTTCTTCTGATTTATACTATTGTTTTAAAAAGTTAGACAAAAATTTTAGTAAAGATGCAAACATTTCCTTCAGGTTTTTAGAGCCTTGCCAAACCTTCTATACACTGCTTTCAAAAATAACATGTAATATGGTTAACCTAAATATAAAGCAGGTAAGGCTTGCAATGGAGAAATACCATACTGCTTAACTCTGAATGCATTCGTGTGCAAAGACTACAAAGGGAAACTTTAAGCAAACAGCACAATTCACCTTCTAAACAAGAAACAAGTGTTTTTATGCTCGTTTAACCCACCAGTAAAATAAACAATAACACTTTACAAAACATACTCAGAAAATTTAGACATTAAATTTAAAAATATTAACTTCTATCTTTCAACCAGCAGTAACAAGTATGAAATTACTTTGAATAACTCTATTTTTCAACTTATCTGAATAATTCTATTTTTCAATTTATCTGAAAATTCATGGAGGTGAAAGTTTACAGCTCTTCCCTCCAAAACCAACGGTTTTCTTCAGCAATACTCAAGTACCAGTTAAAACAGAAACTCACAAAAAATTTTCCCATGCCAAGAAAACATTTTTAGTACCTGTTTCTGCCTACTCTTTCAGATCGGCTCCCCCCATGACCGCCCCTGGAAGCCTCACAACCTGAGCTACTGTATGACTCACGAGGAGGAGGGTACATCCTATCCTTGGAGGATGGAAACCCTTGTTCTTGTCTTCCGCCACGGTCACGACCACTTAAGTAGGTATCACTTCGGCTGCTTGAGTAACTTTTCCGACTTCCTCCATATCTGTCTCTTGTACTGCTATAATCATCATAGCGACTGCTTCTGCCATATCTCAGAGGTGGACCTCTTCCTGATGGAGCACCACGGGAGCCCCCTGTGAAATCAGTAATTGATAAAATTATAAAACTTTTCCCGTTACTTCTATAACATGACTGTAAAGTACTAAATCTTTGAAAGGATAGCCTTTATCTGCCTCTGTGGTGAAGATATGAATTAGCAGCAGTGGTGAAGGGGCTTTCACATTTATTTAAAAGAGCAGTACTTTTTAGTTCCAGTAGTTGAGAAGGCAATGGCAACCCACTCCAGTACTCTTGCTTGGAAAATCCCATGGGTGACGGAGCCTGGTAGGCTGCAGTCCATGGGGTCACTAAGAGTCGGACACATCTGAGCGACTTCACTTTCATGCACTGGAGAAGGAAATGACAACCCACTCCAGTGTTCTTGCCTGGAGAATCCCAGGGACCGGGAAGACTGGTGGGCTGCTGTCTATGGAGTTGCACAGAGTCGGACACGACTGAAGTGCCTTAGCAGGAGTTTAAATGTTAATTTTTTGGAAAAGACTAAAATTTTGAACTTCATAATGTTCCTGTGCTTCATACTCTCAACAGCACTTTTGCTTTTAAAAATGTTACAATAATTTTTGTGATTAAAAAATGTGAGCTGCCAAATTATCCTTCATATCATTTGAAATGACAGATCAAAAATAATTCAAAGACCTTCAAACCAATCAATTAGGTAGAAATTACATTTTATTTTCTGAGAAAATAGAAGTAAACTTGAGTAAATGATGTAGATCTAGCATATCAATTCTAATTTTGTCATTTGTAAGCTGTAACTGTACTCTTACCATAACTCTTGTATGAATCCCTGTAGGAGCCTCCACTTCGATGTTCAGAATATTCTCTATCACGGTTTCCACCGTAGCCATCACGATCACTACATTTAAGAGAATTAATGTTATAATTAACCATTTCCATAAGTTATTTGATTAAAAACAGAATTGTTTATAGTACCTATGTCCTCTAGAGGAATAATCATCTCGAGAACTTGAATGGCCATAATCACAGTATGCACAGTCTCTAGACGGTGGAGCATAATCCTCGGTGTCTCGCGAACTTGAATAATCTCTGCCTGAGAAACTTAAAACAAACAAACAAAATTAAATGATAAGAATTCAGAAAGAAAGTTTTAAATGTGCAAAGGACTTCAATATACTTTTCCTCAAGGAAGATATATAATTATGAACAAGAATATAAAACACTGCTTAACATAATTGTATTTTAGGGAAATACAGTTTCTCAATCCGAATGAGATATCTACTCTGCACCTAGCAGACAGGCTATATATATAGAGAGAGATTTTTTAATATAAAATATAAAACATCAAGTGTTTGTGAACATGCAGAGAAACTGAAATCCTGTGTGTGCATGGTAGAAATATAAAGCTGTGTCAGACTCTTAGAGACCTTGTGGACTGTAGCCCACCAGGCCCCTCTATTGATGGGACTTTCCAAGCAAGAATTTGCAGTAAGTTGCTGTTTTCTCATCCAGGCAATCTTCCCCACTTCGGGACTGAACCTGAGTCTCTTGCATTGGCAGCAGTGCAGTTATGGAGATGAACGGTTCCTTAAAATACTGAAGTTACTGTACGACCCAGGAATTCCAATTCAGAGTTTACACCAAGAATTGAAAACAGGCACTCCAATGTTTGTACACATTACCTACAAAGATGGATAAACAAACCATGTTAACTATACATACAATGGTGCTAACCCCCACTCAAAACCTGAAGTAGTGACTCATGCTTCAGCAAGGATTATCTTTGAAAACACTCACACTAAAGGAAAAGCCACATATTAAAGGTCACATATTGTTAGGGCTTCCCCGGTGGCTCAGTTGGTAAAGAATCCGAGTGCAATGTGGACGACCAGGGTTCAATCCCTCAGGAAGATCCTCTGCAGAAGGGAATGGCTACCCACTACAGTATTCTGGCCTGGAGAATTCCATGGATAGCGGAGCCTGGCAGGCTACAGTGAACGTATGATATATTTAGGATTAGGTAAATTTACAGACACATGATATAGGTGGGTGTTTACTAGGGATACAGGAGGATAAAAATGGGAGCAACTGCTTATGGATTTTGTTTTGGGGTGATTAACTATTTTGGAACTGAACAGAGAGAGTGGTTGTAGAATTCTGAGTATTTTAAATGCTACTGAATTGTTCACTTTTAAAATTTTGTTAGATAAATTTTACCTCAACAAAATGAACTATGACTTAAAAATGCATGTATTTTATTTTTCATTACCTCTCTTTAGTAGCACAACCATTATCTCTTGGTGACACACAGTTATCTCTCCGAGAAGACATTGGCTCTCTATGAGGACCTCCTCTGTAATTTTCCCTCCGCAACACTGGACCTTTAATTTTAAAATGCTTACATAAGTATCTCAGAATTGAGAGTAATAGTTCAAGGAAAAAAAAAAAATCAAAAGACTGGTATCTTTCCTCTCTCCAAAACAATTAAATAAACTACATATAAAATCGTATTAATGCACATTTAGTTTGCTTTATACATGTAATTCCTGAACACTTTATTTTCTGACATCATCTGCTCCCTGTACATTTTGCATAATCCTTAAATTACAAGTAATAGAATCTCTCAAAACTTGAGTAAAATCTAATTAATTTTTGGAAACTATTATCACATATTCAATCACAAAGTAGCTGATTCTCTCCTAATGGTGATAAATTTAACATAAACCGCAACCTGAATTACTGACCTTACTAAACAATTGTGCTTTTGAGTTCAACTACTTATTAGTAATAAAGGGCGCACTTGAAAAATGCTGCCTCTTCCAAAACAGGAAACTAATTCCCATAAATAATGTTCACTTCTTGTGCTAATTCTTACTAATTCCTGGTGGTCAGACTTCTCTTGTTTTGTTTGCTTACTGGGCTAATAGTCTAATGAAACTTTAGTTTTCTCAACTTCTTTACTATTTTGAAATCAATACCATATTACACTTGGCTTCAATAATAGTCTATACATAAAATGACAATTTGATAGTGATTCAAAGTTTTTAACTGTACCAGGAGTCAAACAACAAAGTAAAAATACGTCAAGAATCCAAACTAAAGTTAATATGGCAAATTTCAGTTAATGTTTATAATTACATGAACCAGGTAGCCAATATAACAGAGCTAAACGATTCTACATTCCAAAATGCTGACTCATAGGATATTAGTTTTCATAAAAATACTTGACCTTGAAACTACATGAAAACTCCTACTAAGCAGCAAATGTTAGCAACTTAAAAAAAAAAAAATTCTGAGGAATTCTCTAGCAAGCTTCAGTTCAGGTCAGTCGCTCAGTCGTGTCCGACTCTCCGCGACCCCATGGATCACAGCACGCAAGGCCTCCCTGTCCATCTCCAACTCCTAGAGTTCACTCAAACTCATGTCCATCAAGTTGGTGATGCCATCCAGCCATCTCATTCTCTGTTGTCCCCATCTCCTCCCACTCCCAATCCCTCCCAGCATCAGATTCTTTTCCAGTGAGTCAACTCGTCGCATGAGGTGGCCAAAGTATTGCAGTTTCAGCTTTAGTATCAGTCCTTCCAATGAACACCCAGGATTGATCTCCTCCAGAATGGACTGCTTGGATCTCCTTGCAGTCCAAGGGACTCTCAAGAGTCTTCTCCAGCACCACACTTCAAAAGCATCAATTCTTCGGCAATCGGCTTTCTTCACAGTCCAACTCTCACATCCATACATGACCATGGGAAAAACCATAGCCCTGACTAGACGGACCCTGGTTGGCAAAGTAATGTCTCTGCTTTTTAATATGCTATCTAGGCTGGTCATAACTTTCCTTCCAAGGAGTAAGCGTCTTTTAATTTCCTGGCTGCAATCAGAATCTGCAGTGATTTTGGAGCCCCCCAAAATAAAGTCTGACACTGTTTCCACTGTTTCCCCATCTATTTCCCATGAAGTGATGGGACCAGATGCCATGATCTTCGTTTTCTGAATGTTGAGCTTCAAGCCAACCTTTTCACTCTCCTCTTTCACTTTTAGATTTAAAGGAAATGTCTTCCCCACTTCTATGTTAATCACCTACTACACATCTAAAATTAGATGCTAAAGAATTATTTTCCAGCTGTGAATCAACAAATAAACTAGTGATCAGTAAACATGTGCATCGTAAAGTTAAGCATTCATTTTAAAATTGCTCACTTTTACTAAGAAACAACAGTCCCTATATTATATAGCGTTTACCTTGTCCTTTCATTCCACTACTGGTTCGCCCTTGAGCAGAAGGAGCAGATCTTTTAGGAGAAGGACCTTCACATCTTGAGGATGGTCCTCTTTTAGGTGGATAAGTTTCTCTTGAAGAGCTCATATTGCGACTATATCCATTATCACCTGTATTTCAATGAAATCTTTTAAGTAGAATAAACATTAAGTTTCGCTTACTGTTTATAGATATTTACTAAAGAACTACCATTGCCTTCAGCAGTCGTATTTGCCTAAACCAATAAAACTAATTCCTCAAATGATACATCAGTTAGTACAATTCAGTTTGAAAAATTTACGAAATGAGTCAAGAACCACTGCTGTGATAGTAGTCTGAAGAGAATAAAGGAGGTGGAGAAAAACCAGGGTAAAATAAATTTTTAAACACACTTGGAGGAAAATGATAATAATTCATACTATTCTGGTATCAAAAAAGCTTTTTAAAAAAGTAACACAATAGGGCGGCGGTCCTAAGACAGCGAAGGAACAGAAGAGGGAGACCACTTCCTCCACAAATTCATCAAAAGAGCATTTGAACGCTGAGTAAATTCCACAAAACAACTTATGAATGCCAGCAGAGGACATCAGGCACCCAGAAAATCAGCCCATTGTCTTCGAAAGGATATACAAAAGAGGTAAGGATGGAGATCTGTCCCAGAAAGGGAGTCTCAAAAAAGAAAGAAGGTTCCAAACACCAGGAAACATTCTCACTGGCGAGTCTGTGGCAAGCCTTGGAAACTCAGAGGGCAACATAACTGGGAGGAAAAATAAATAAATAATTAAAACCCACAGATTACATGCCCAATGGTAACTCCCAGTGAAGAAGCAGCACAGACGCCCATATCCGCCACTAGCAAGTGGGGGCTTGGCAGGGAGATGCGGGCTGCTTTGCTTAGAGTAAGGACCGGACCTGAAGGCCCCGAGGGCAATCTGAGGGAGCTAACTTGAGATAGCAAAGCAGACTGTGGGATAGATATCCTGCAAAAAGGCAAAAAGCCCAAACCTAAGACACCGCCAGACCTGCTCACAGAACAAAGGACTGAGCAACTTAGCCAGCTGCAGATGGCCAATCCCCCACCAAGACAGGCAGGAGAGGGCAAGCAGAGCTGTTTAAGGGGGCAATCAAGGCCCCACAGAGGCATCATCTACCAAACTGCAAGCAGGCTTCGATGATAACCAAGTTTTCTTGGGATTCTGGACGGTTGACAACAGCCTGAGAGGGTACGCCAGTTGTATACCCAGAAAACCGAGAAGTAGGGCCCGGGGAGGTGATAAGTCGCAGCGACTGCGCTAGCCAAACACCTGGCCACCTGAGCTGCTCAGACTGGGGAAGGGCCCAAAATGCAGGCCCAACCAAGTCTGCGCCTTTGAGGAGTACTACCTGAACCTGAGCGGCTTTGACCTGGGAAGTGCTTGCTACCCAGGGCCTGCCTCAGACAGTTCCTGGCAGAGCAACCTAGAGCTTGAGCAGTATAGAGAGGGAAAGTACACACGCTGTGAGCGGGGGCAAACCCAGTGTACCCGAGACACTGCGAGCACTCCCCACAAATGCCAGTGATATCTGTTTGCAGACTTCCTCCTTCCCCACAGCACGACTGAACGTGAGCCTAAAAAAGTGTCCACCACCGCCCCCTTGTGTCAGGGCAGAAGCTAGACACTGAAGAGACCAGCAAACAGAAGAAGCTAAAACAGAGGGAACGGCTTTGGAAGTGACAGATGGAGAAGTCTTGAGGCTACTGCAAGAATAAGACTGAAAACCAGAGGTAGGAGGCTTAAGTCCAAATCCTGAGAACAGCAGAGAACTCCTGACCCCATGGAACATTAAGCGATAGGAGCTCATCAAACACCTCTATACCTAAACTGAAACCAAGCACTACCCAAGGTTCAACAAGTTCCAGAGCAAGCACACAAAGTTCCAGAGCACAGCACAAAAATTTTCCAGCCACACAGGAACATAGCCCTTAGCCTCAATATAGAGGCTGCCCAAAGTCACTCCAAACGCACTGACATCTCATACCTCATTACTGGACACCTCATTGCACTCCGGAGAGAAGATATTAAGCCCCACCCACCAGAACACCGGCACAAGCTTCCCTAACCAGAAAACCTTGACAAGCCACACCGTGCAATCCCACCCACAGAGAGGAAACTTCATAATAAAGAGAACTCCACAAACAGACAGAAGACGGAAAGGCCACCCCACCCACAGCAATATAAGCAAGATGAAGCGTCAGAGAAATACCCAGAAAGTAAAGGAACAGGATAAATGCCCACCAACCCAAACAAAAGAGAAAGAGACAGGAATCTACCTGATAAAGAATTCTAAATGATAGTGAAAGTGGTCCAAAATCTTGAAAACAAAATGGAGTTACAGATAATTAGCCTGGAGACAAGGATCGAGAAGATGCAAGAAAGGTTTAACAAGGACCTAGAAGAAATAAATAAGAGTCAATATATCATGAATAACACAATAAATGAGACCAAAACACTCTGGAGGGTATCAACAGTAGAATAACGGAGGCAGAAGATAGGATAAGTGAGCTAGAAGACAGAATGGCAGAAATAAATGAAACAGAGAGGAAAAAAAGTAAAACGAATTAAAACAAACGAGGACAATCTCAGAGACCTCTGGGACAATGTCAAATGCACCAAAATTCGAATCATAGGAGTACCAGAAGAAGACAAAAAGACAGACCTGAGAAAATACTTGAGATAATAGTTGAAAACTCCCCTAAAATGGGGAAGGAAATAATCACCCAAGTCCAAGAAACCCAAAGAGTCCCAAACAGGATAAACCCAAGGTGAAACACCCCAAGACACATATTAATCAAATTAACAAAGATCAAACACAACAAATATTAAAAGAAGCAAGGGAAAAACAACAAATAACACACAAGGGGATTCCCATAAGGATAACAGCTGATCTTTCAAGAGAAACTCTTCAGGCCAGGACGGAATGGCAGGGCATACTGAATGTGTTGAAAGAAAATAACTTACAGCCCGGATTACCGTACCCAGCAGGGATCTCATTCAAATATGAAGGAGAAATCAAAAGCCTTACAGACAAGCAAAAGCTGAGAGAATTCATCACCATCAAATCAGCTCTCCAACAAATGCTAAAGGACCTTCTCTAGACAGAACACAGAAAGAGTGTACAAACTCGAACCCAAAACAATAAAGTAAATGGCAACGGGATCATAGGTATCAATAATTCCCCTAAATGTCAATGGGTTGAATGCCCCAACCAAAAGACAAAGACTGGCTGAATGGATACAAAAACAAGACCCCTATATATGTTGTCTACAAGAGACCCACCTCGAAACGAGGGACACATACAGACGGAAAGTGAAGGGCTGGAAAAAGGTACTCCTCGCAGAGACCAAAACAAAGCAGGAGTAGCAATACTCATATCAGATAAAATACACTTTAAAACAAAGGCTGTGAAAAGAGGAAAAGAAGGACACTATATAATTATCAAAGGATCAATCCAAGAAGACATAACAATTATAAATATATATGCACCCAACATAGGAGCACCGCAATGTGTAAGATAATGCTAGCAATTGAGAGGGGAAACTAACAATAACACAATAAGAGTGGGAAACTTTAATACCCCACTCATACCTATGGATAGATCAACTAAACAGAAAATTAACAAGGGAACACAAACGTTAAATGATACATCAGACCAGTTAGACCTAATTGATACCTATAGGATATTTAACCCCCAAACAATCAATTTCACCTTTTCCTCAAGTGCACACGGAACCTTCTCCAGGATAGATCATATCCTGGGTCATAAATCTAGCCTTGGTAAATTCAAAATAATTGAAATCATTCCAACCATCTTTTCTGACCACCATGCAGTAACATTAGCTCTCAGTTACAGGAGAAAATCTATTAAAAATTCCAACACATGGAGGCTGAAGAACACGCTACTGAGTAACCAACAAATCGCAGAAGAAATCAAAATATGCACAGAAATGAATGAAAATGAAAACATGACAACCCAAAACCTCTCGGACACTGTAAAAGCAGTGCTAAAGGGAAGGTTCATAGCAATACTGGCATACCTCAAGAAACAAGAAAAAAGTCAGCTAAATAACATAACTCTACACCTAGAGTAATGAGACAAGGAAGAAATTAACAACCTCAGGGTGAGTAGAAGGAAAGAAATCTTAAAACTCAGGGCAGAAATAAATGCAAAAGAGACCAAAGCAAAAATCAACAAAGTCAAAGGCTGTTTTTTTTTTTTTTTTTTGAGAGGGTAAATAAAGTTGACAGACCATTAGCCAGACTCATCAAGAAACAAAGGGAGAAAATCCAAATCAATAAAGTTAGAAATGAAAATGGAGAGATCACAACAGAGAACCCAGGAATACAAAGGACCATACGAGACTACTATCAGCCATTACAGGCCAATAAATGGACAACTTGGAAGAAATGGACACATTCTTAGAAAAGTACAACTTTCCAAAACTGAACCAGGAAGAAATAGAAAATCTTTAACAGACCCATCACAAGCACAGAAATGGAAACTGTAATCAGAAATCTACCAGCAAACAAAAGCCCAGAGCCAGACGGCTTCACAGATGAATTCTACCAAAATTTTAGAGAAGAGCTAAGGAAGGTTATGACCAACCTGGATAGTGTATTAAAAAGCAGAGACATTACTTTGCCAATAAAGGTACGCCTAGTCAAGGCTATGGTTTTTCCCGTGGTCATGTATGGATGTGAGAGTTGGACTGTGAAGAAAGCTGAGCACCAAAGAATTGATGCTTTTGAACTGTAGTGCTGGAGAAGACTCTTGAGAGTCCCTTGGACTGCAAGGAGAGCCAACCAGTCCATTCTAAAGGAGATCAATCCTGGGTGTTCATTGGAAGGACTGATGCTAAAGCTGAAACTCCAATACTCTGGCCACCTCATGCGAGACTTGACTCACTGGAAAAGAGTCTGATGCTGGGAGGGATTGAGGGTGGGAGGAGATGGGGACGACAGAGAATGAGATGGCTGGATGGCATCACCGACTCGGTGGACATGAGTTTGAGTGAACTCTGGGAGTTGGTGAAGGACAGGGAGGCCTGGCGTACTGTGATTCATGGGGTCGCAAAGAGTCGGACACGACTGAGTGACTGAACTGAACTGAACGCCTCTCCTACTCAAATTCTTCCAGAAAACTGCAGACGAATGTAAACTTCCAAACTCCTTCTATGAGGCCACCATCACCATAATACCAAAACCTGAAAAAGATACCTCAAAAAAAGAAAACTACAGGTCTATATCACTGATGAACATAGATATAAAAATCCTTAACAAAATTCTAACAATCAGAATCCAACAACACATTAAAAAGATCATACATCATGACCAAGTCGGCTTTATCCCAGGGATGCAAGTATTCTTCAGTATCCGCAAATCAATCAATGTAATGCACCACATGAACAAACTGAAAAATAAAAACTGTATGATTATCTCAATAGATGCAGAGAAAACCTTTGACAAAATTCAACATCCATTTATCATACAAACCCTCCAGAAGGTGGGAATAGAAGGAACATTCCTCCACATAATAAAAGCTATATATGACAAACCCACAGCAAACATTATCCTCAATGGTGAACACTTGAAAGCATCTCCCCTAAAGTCAGGAACAAGACAAGGGTGGCCACTCTTACCATTACTATTCAACATAGTTTTGGAAGTTTTGGCCACAGCAATCAGAGCAGAAAAAGACATCAAAGCATTCCAGATTGGAAAAGAATTAAAACTCTCACTATTTGCAGATGACATGATCCTCTACACAAAAAATCCTAAAGACTCTACCAGAAAACTACTAGAGCTAATCAATGAACATAGTAAAGTTTCAGGATATAAAATCAACACACGGAAATCCCTTGCATTCCTATACACTAATAATGAGAAAATAGAAAAAGAAATTAAGAAAACAATTTCATTCACCGTTCCAACGAAAAGCATAAAATCCTTAGGAATATACCTACCAAAAAAACCAAAAGGCCTATATATACAAAACTATAAGACACTGGTGAAAGAAATCAAACAGGATACTAATAGATGGAGAAAATACCATGTTGGTGGATTGGAAGAATCAATACTGTGAAAATGACTATACTGCCCAAAGTTATCTATAGAGTCAGTGCAATCCCTATCAAGCTACCAATGTTATTTTTCACAGAGCTAGAACAAATAATTTTACAATTTGTATGGAAGTACAAAAACATCGAACAGCCAAAGCAATCTTGAGAAAGAAGAAAGGGGGGAATCAATCCACCGGACTTTAGGCTGTACTACAAAGCCACAGTCATCAAGACAGTATGGTACTGGCATAAAGACAGAAATATAGAGCCATGGAACAAAATAGAGAGCCCAGAGATAAATCCACACACCGATGGACACCTCATCTTTGACAAAGGAGGCAAAGATATTCAATGGAGAAAAGACAATCTCTGTAACAAGTGGTCCTGGGAAAACTGGTCATCCCCTTGTAAAAGAATGAAACTAGAACACTCCCTAACATCATATACAAAAATAAACTCAAAGTGGGTTAAAGACCTAAGGGGAAGACCAGAACTCCTCTATAAACTCCTAGAGGAGAACGTAGGCAAAACACTCTCTGACATAAATCACAGCAGGATCCTCCATGAACCACCTCACAGAATATTGGAAATAAAAGTAAAAATAAACTAAGAGGACCTAATTAAAATTAAAACCTTCTGCACAGCAAAGGAAACGATGAGCAAGGTGAAAATACAGCTTTCAGAATGCGAGAAAATAATAGCAAATGAAGCAACTGACAAATAATTAATCTCCAAAATATACAAGCAACACCTGTAGCTCAAATCCAGAAAAAATAAACGACCCAATCAAAAAATGGGCCAAAGAACTAAACAGACATTTCTCCAAAGAAGACAAACAGAAGGCTAACAAACATATGAAAAGATGCTCAATGTCACTTCTAATCAGAGAACTGCAAATCAAAACCACAATGAGGTGCCATTTCACCCCGGTCAGAATTTCTGGCTGCTATCCAAAATTCTACAAGCAAAAAAGCTGGAGAGGATGTGGAGAAAAGGGAACCCTCCTGCACTGTTGATGGGAATGCAAACTAGTGCAGCCACTATGGAGAAAAGTGGGGGAGATTCCTTAAAAATCTGGAAATAGACCTGCCATACGACCCACCAATCTGACTCCTGGGCATACACACCGAGGAAACAAGAATTGGAAGAAACAAATATACTCCAATGTTCAATGCAGCACTGTTTTTAACAGCCAGGACATGGAGGCAACCTAGATGTCCATCTGCAGACAAATGGATAATAACGCTGTGGTACATATACACAATGCCGTATTACTCAGCAATTAAAAGAATACACTTTAACCAGTTCTAATAAGGTGGATTAAACTGGAGCCTATTATACAGAGTGAACTGAGCCAGAAATAAAAACACCAACACGGTATACTAACACAAATATATGGAATTGAGAAAGATGGAAACAATAACATGGTATGCGACACAAAAGAGACACAGGCGTATAGAACAGTCTTATGGACTCTGTGGGAGAGGGTGAGGGAGGGATGATTTGGGAGAATGGCAATGAAACATGTACATCATCATATGTGAAATGCATCGCCAGTCCAGCTTCGATCCATGATACAGGATGCTCGGGGCTGATGCACTGGGATGACTCTGAGGAATGATATGGGGAGGGAGGTGGGAGGGGAGTTCAAGATGGGAAACACATGTACAACCGGTGGATTCATGTCAGTGTATGGCAAAACCAATATAGTATTGGAAAGTAATTAGCCTCTTAATTAAAACTGTTTATAAAAGATAAAAAAAGGATACATTTGAATCAATTCTAATGAGGTGGATGAAAATGGAGCTATCATACAGAGTGAAGTAAGCCAGAAAGAAAAAAAAAAAAAACCAATGCAGTATACGAACACAAATATATAGAATTTAGAAACATGGTAACGATAATCCTGTATGCGAGACAGCAAAAGAAACACAGATATATAGAACAGTCTTTTGGACTCTGTGGGTGAGGGAGAGGGTGCGATGATTTGGGAGAATGGCATTAAAACATGTATATAATCATATGGGAAATGAGTCACCAGTCCAGGTTCAATGCATTATACAGGATGATCGGGGCTGCTGCTCTGAGATCACCCAGATGAATGATGTGGGGAGGGAGGTGGAAGCAGGGTTCATGATAGGGAACACATGTACACCCGGGGAAGATTCATGGCAATGTAAGGCAAAACCCATACAATATTGTAAAGCAATTCAGGTAAAGCAATTAGCGTGCAATTAAAATTAAATACATACATACATACATATATATAAAGAATACATTTGAATCAGTTCTAATGAGGTG
The DNA here is from genome assembly GCF_049115385.1 of Moschus berezovskii. Taxonomy (NCBI): domain Eukaryota; kingdom Metazoa; phylum Chordata; class Mammalia; order Artiodactyla; family Moschidae; genus Moschus; species Moschus berezovskii. The sequence goes on along the minus strand of NC_142489.1, from coordinate 28,694,983 downwards.
GATGAAACTGGAGCCTATTATACAGAGTGAAGTAAGCCAGAAAGATTAACACCAATACAGTATACAACACATATATTGGAATTCAAAATGATGGTAATGAGAACCCTGTATTCGAGACAGCAAAAGAGAAACAGAGATGTAGAACAGTCTTATGAAGTCTGTGGGAGAAGCCAAGGGTTGCATGATTTGGAGAATGGCATTGAGACATGTATGTTATGATATGGGAAAAGAATCACCAGTCCAAGTTCGATCCATGACACAGGATGCTCGGGGCTGGTGCACTGGGATGACCCTGAGGAATGATATGAGGAGGGAGGCGTGAGAGGATTTCAAGATGGGGACACATGTACAACCGGGTGGATTCGTGGCAGTGTGTGGAAAAACCAATATAGAGTATTGGAAACTAATTAGCCTCTAATTGAAATTTTTTATAAACGATAAAACATGAATACATTTGAATCAGTTTTAATAAGGTGGATGAAACCTAAGCCTACTATACAGAGTGAAGTAAGCTAGAAAGAAAAACCAACACAGTATACTAACACATTTATATGGAATTTAGAAAGATGGTAACAATATCGCTTTATGTGAGACAGCAATAGAGACATAGATATAGAGAACAGTCTTATGGACTCAGAGGGAGAGACAAGCAAGGGATGATTTAGGAGAATGGCACTGAAACAAGTATGCCGACATACGTGAAATGAATCATCAGTCAGGTTTGATGCATGATACAGGATGCTCGGGGCTGGTGCACTGGGATGACTCAGAGGGATGATATGGGGAGGGAGGTCGGAGGAGGGTTCAAGATGGGGAACACATGTACACCCAGGGCCGATTCATGTCAATGTATGGGAAAACGAATTCAATATTGTAAAGTATCAGCTTATAATTTAAATTTTTAAAAAGAATATATTTGAATCATTTCTAATGAGGCGGATGAAACTGGAGTCTATTATACAGATTAAAGTAAGCCTGAAATGAAAACACCAATACAATATACTAACACACACATATGGAAATTAGTAAGATGGGAACGATTACCCTGTATGTGAGACAGAAAAAGAGACACAGATATATACAACAGTCTATGGACTCTATGGGAGAGGGCGAGGGTGGGATACTTAAGAGAATGGCACTGAAACATGTATATTATCACATGGGAAATGAATCGTCAGTAGAGGTTCGATGCATCACACAGGATGCTCGGGACTGGTGCACTGGGTTGACCCAGATGGATGATATGGGGAGGGAAGTTCGGCGCGGGGCGGGGGGTTCAAGATGTGGAACACCTGTGCACTCGGGGCAGAATCATGTCAATGTACAGCAACACCAATAAAATATTGTGAAGTAATTCGCCTCCAATAAAAATATTTTTTTAGAAAAAGTATACATTTGCATCAGTGGAGAAGGAAAGGGTAGCCCACTCCAGTATTCTTGCCTGGAGAATCCCATGGACGGAGAAGCCTGGTAGGCTACAGTCCACGGGTCGTAAAAGCGTTGGACACGACTGAGTGACTGAACGGAACGGACGGAATGAGGTGGTTGAAACTGGAGCTTATTATACAGTGAGAAGTGAGCCAGAAAGAAAAACACCAATACGGTATACTAACACATTTATACGGAATTTAGAAAGATGGTAATGATGACCCTGTACGCGAGTCAGCAAGAGTCACAGATATATAGAACAGTCTTATGGAATCTGTGGGAGAAGTCACGGGTGGGATGATTTGGGAGAATGGCACAGAAACATGTATATTATCATATGTGAAACGAATTGCCAGTCCAGGTTCAATGAATGATACAAGATGCTCGGGACTGGTGCACTGGGAAAACCCAGAGGAATGATACTGCGAAGAGGGAGGGGGTTCAAGATGGGGAACACATGTACACTGGGGCATATTCATGTCAATGTATGGCAAAACCACTACAATATTGTAAAATAAATAGCCTCCAGTTTAAATTTAGAAAATGACTACACTGAATCAGTTCTAATGAGGTGGTTGAAACTGGAGCCAATTATAGTGTGAAGTAACCCAGAAAGAAAAACACCAATATAGTTTACTAATCATATATATGGAATTGAGAAAGATGGTAACGATACCCTATATGTAAGACAACAAAAGAGACTCAGATATATACAACAGTCTTATGGACTCCGAGGAAGAGGGCAAGGGAGGGATGATTTGGGAGAATGGCATTGAAACATGTATATTATCACAGGTGAAATGAATCTCCTCCACTCAGGTTTGATGCATGATACAGATTCCTCAGGGCTGGTGCACTGGGATGATTCAAAGGGATATTATCAGGAGGGAGATGGGTTCAAGATGGGAAATACAGGTACACCCAGGGCAGATTCATGGCAAAGTATGGCAAAACCAATACAATATTGTAAAGTAAGCAGCCTCCAATTAAAATTTTTTGAAAAGATTAAAAAAAAAGAATACATTTAAATCACTTCTACTGAGGTGGATGAAACTTCAGCATATTTTACACAGTGAATTAAGCCAGAAAGAAATACACCAAAACAGTACACTAACACATATATATGGAATTTAGAAAGATGGTAACCATAACCCTGTATGCGAGACAGTAAAAGAGACACAGATGTATAGAAGAGTCTTATGGACTCTGAAGGAAGGGCAAATTTGGGATGATTTGGGAGAATGGCATTGAAACATGTACATTATCATATGTGAAATAAATCCCCAGCCCAGGTTTGATGAATGAAACAGGATGCCCGGGGCTATCGCACTGCGATGACCCCAAGGGATGATATGGGGAGGGAGGTCGGAGGGGGGTTCAAGATGGGGAACACATGTACATCCGGAGCGGATTCATGTCAATGTAAGACAAATACAACACAATATTGTAGACTAATTAGCCTCCAATTAAAATTTTTCAGAAAGGATAAAAAAAAGTAACACATTTGAATCAGTTCTAATGAGGTGGACGAAACTGGAACCTATTATACATAGTGACGTAAGCCAGAAAGAAATACACCGATACAGTGTATTAAAGCATATATATGGAATTTAGAAAGATAGTAACAATAACCCTGTCTGCGTGACATCAAAAGAGATACAGATATCTGTTACTGTTACTATACAACAGTCTTATGGACTCTGTGGGAGAGGGAAATGGTGGGGTGATTTGGAAGAATGACATAGAAACATGTATATTATCATATGTGAAACGAACTGCCAGTCCAGGTTCGAAACATCTTATAGGAAACTCGGGGTTGGTGCTCTGGAATGACCCAGAGGAATGATATGGGGAGGGAGGCGGGAGGGGGATTCAAGATGGGGAATGCATGTTCAGTCAGGGCAGATTCATGTCAAAGTATGGCAAAACATATACAATATTTTAATTAGCTTCTAAGTAAAGTTTGTTTTTTCTTTTTAAGATTAAAAAAAAAGAGAATACATTTGAATCAGTCTAAATGAGGTGGATGAAACTGGGGCCTATTATACAGAGGGAAGTAACCCAGAAAGAAAAACACCAATACAGTATACTAACGCATATCTATGGAATTTAGAAAGATGGTAAAAACAGCCCTGTATGTGTGACATCAAAAGAGACACAGAAATATACAACAATCTTATGGACTCAGTGGGTGAGGGAGAGGGTGGGATGATTTCACAGAATGGTATTGAAACATGTATATTATCATATGAGAAACGAATAGCTAGTCCAGGTTCGATGCATGATACAGGATGCTTGGGGCTGGTCCTCTGGGATGACCCAGAGGAATGACATGTGGATGGAAGTGGGAGAGGGGTTTAAGATGGGATACACAAGTACACCCAGGGAAGATTCATGGCAATGTAAGGCAAAACCAATACAATATTTTAAATAATTAGACTCCAATTAAAATTAAATATAAATATATACATATATATATATATATATATATAACATTGAATCAGTTCTAATGAGGTGGATGAAACTGGAGCCTATTATACAGAGTGAAGTAAGCCAGAAGGAAAAACACCAACACAGTTTACTAACACATTTATATGGAATTTAAAAAAGATAGTAACAATATCCCTTTATGCGAGATAGCAAAAGAAACACATATATAGAACAGTCTTATGGACTCTGTGGGAGAGGGCGAAGTTGGGATGATATGGATGGATGGCACTGAAACATGTATATTATCATATGTGAAATGAATTTCCAGTCCAGGTTCGATGCATGAAACAGGATTCTCTGGGCTGGGGCACAGGGATGACCCAGAGGGATGATATAAGGATGGAGGAGGGAGGGTGTGTTCAAGATCGGGAAGACATGTATGTCTGGAGCAGATTCATATCAATGAAAGGCAAAACCAATACAATATTGTAAATTAGCCTCCAATTAAATTGTTTTAAAAAATAAAAAAAAGAAGCAATTTGTAACTGTTCTAAAGACGTTGATGAATATGGAGCATATTATACAGAGTGAAGTAAGCCAGAATGTAAAACACCAATACAGTATACTAACACATATATATGAAATTTAGAAAGATTTTAATGAAACTCTTGTATGCGAGACAGCAGAAGAGACACAGATATATAGAACAATCTTATGGACTCTGTAGGAAACGGCAAGGGGGGATGATGTAGGAGAATGGCATTGAAACATGTATATTAATATATGTGAAAATGAATCGGCCATCCAGGTTCAATGCATGGTACAGGATGCTCGGGACAGGTGCTCTGGGATAACCCAGAGGGATGATATGGGGACAGAGGTGGAAGGGGTTTCAAGATGGGGAACTTATGTACACCTGGGACAGATGCATGTCAACATATGGCAAAACATATACAATATTCAAAAGTCATTAGCCTCCAGTTAAAACAATATATATATAAGAATACATTTGAATCAGTTCTAATGAGGTGGATGAAACTGGAGCCTATTCCACAGAGTGAAGTAAGCCAGAAAGAAAAACACCAATACAGTATACTAGTCCATATATATGGAATTTAGAAAGATAGTAACAATAATCCTGTATGTGAGACAGCAAAAGAGACACAGATATACAGAACAGTTTTATGGACTCTGAGGGAGAGGGAGAGGGTGGGATGACTTGGGAGAATGGCATTAAAACATGTGTATTATCATATGTGATATGAATCTCCAGTCCAGGTTCGATGCATGATACGGGATGCTCGGAGCTTATGCACTGGGATGACCCAGAGGAATGATATAGGTTGGAGATGGGAGAGGGGTTCAAGTTGGGAAAGACATGAACACCCAGGGCAGATGCATGTCAATGTATAGCAAAACCAATACAATATAGTAAAATAATTAGCCTCCAAATAAATTTTTTTAAAAATATTAAAAAAGGGCAAAAAATTACAATTGAATCAGTTCTATGAGGCGGATGAAACTGGAGCCTAATATACAGAGTGAAGTAAGCCAGAAAGAAAAACTCCAGTACAGTATACCAACACATATATATGGAATGTAGAAAGATGGTAACAATAACCCTGTATACGAGACAGCAAAAGAGACACAGATATATACACCAGTTACGGACCCCGTGGGTGAGGGTGGGATACTTGGGAGAACGGCACTGAAACATGTATATCATCATAGGTGAAACTAATCGGCAGTCTAGGTTCCATGCACGATACAGGATATTCGGGGCTGGTGCACTGGGATGCTCCAGAGGAATGATATGCGTAGGGAAGTGGGACGGGGGTTCAAGATGGGGAACACATGTACACCCGGGTAGTTTCATGTCAATGTATGGCAAAACCAAAACAATAGTGTAATTGGCCTCCAATTAAAATTAACATAATAAAAAAAGAATGCATCTGAATCAGTTCTAATCGGTGGATGAAACTGGAGCCTATTATACAGAGTGAAGTAAGCCAGAAAGAAAAACACCAATACAGGATACTAACACATACATAGGGAATTTAGAAAGACAATAACGATAACCCTGTGTGTGAGACAGCAATAGAGACACAGGGCTGGTTGGGATGAATTGGGAGATTGGCACTGAAACATGTATATTATCATATGTAAAATGAATTGCCAGTCTAGGTTCGATGCAAGATACAGGAAGCTCGGGGTTGGTGCTCTGGGATGACCCAGAGGAATGATATGGGGAGGGATGTGGGAGGGGCATTCAAGATTGGGAACACATGTACTCCCAGGGTGGATTCATGCCAAGTATGGGACAACCAATACAATAATGTAAATTAAAAAAAAAACACATGTCACAAAGCTATTTGTACCTCATAGAGAAAGAGAGAATATTTTACATGAAATATACATTGACTTGAATCTATCCAAATATTAAGTCCCAATGTTGCACAAGTGAAACTAATCCATTCTTTTAAATAAACTATACTTCAAATAAATAAAATGTAACAATAATTAAGTCAAAACAATAAAAATATGCACCTAAAAATACAAACAACACCTTTTATAGGAAAATATGCAACTTTTCAAACAACCATGGATACATACATAATTCGATAAAAAAAAAATCCTGCTTATAATTGAATTCACACAGATCAATTCTGTTTTGTTCAAGCATAACCTTTAGTGTTAATTTTGAGTAAAAGGCTATGTTCTGTTCAAGTTTAACAGACGTTAAAAATACATGGTATGCAATGAAAAATTATCTTTTTATCTAACTAGAAAAATGTTGACAGATATATTCCAATTACACTTGGCAGAGTATAAGCTAGTAAACTTTTCCCCTCATCTCTTGAGAAAACAACAGAACTGTGTGATCTTATAATGAACACACGCTGTAACTGAACTTAAGATTTTCTAAAAATGGCACATCTGGTTGTCAAAACCAGAAGTGAAATTTTTTAAAGATTTGCTACTGTTAGTAGAAGAGACAAAGTTCGTTAAATATATGGAAGTTTATGAATGGAAAGTGACTCCCTTCTTCTGTCTTACCAAGTAAAAACTTCTTTGAAAATCTCATATTACCATTTTCAATAACTCACTGTTCTCTAACACACACAAACATGTAAATATATATGTTTTGTATGTAAATATACATACAAAACAGATGCTTTTACATCTGCATCAAAGACAACTTTTCCAAAATGCAAATTATACTACAACAGAACCCAGGAACAAAAGCACCGTATCAAAATGACAGTGGATATTTGCATAGATTTGTCTGCACATTTATGCTCAAGACAAACACTATAAGGTCAGTCCAAAAATATGGAATTTTCACCCCTGAACTGTGGTTATCTGTTATGTAATCTTGAAAATTATCCAGTACTTTTTACAATACAGTAGGACTACTCTGAAAGTATATCAACGTAGTTTTAATTCTTTAAATAAAGTTATTTGCTGTAAGCTGGAAAATTCTAATGTATGATCAACAGAAATGAATTCTGTAGAAAAACTCTTAAAGAGGCATCAATAACAATGGTTAAAAAAAACTTAACAAAATTTAAGTGATTTCCCTGTAAGACGATAAACATTTTTTGCACATACGTAATTTTAAAACTACGACAATTCTTTACAACTTAGAAATAATTTTGATTATCAAGAATGGTAATTTCTCACCTAATATATTCTTATCGATTATTCTGCCCATTACCAATGCAATAAAAATTAAGGTTTACTAGATGTTCAAACTTAACAGGTTTTCAGTGCTATGGCATCCTTATATTTTAATACATTACCAAAGTGTCCTCCTTGAGACACACGCCCTCTTGCTCCTCCTCCTTTTTCACATCTCAGATTTTTCAGATGGCCCCTTTTTCTTGCAGGAGGTTGAGATCTCAGTTTACCACCACTTTCAAATGATGGCTTATTGGCTTGTTCTACTTTGTTTTTCCATCCAAAAACTAAAAGATTAAGTACAGCATCACTAATGTTACATAAAATTTAACTTATTGTTGTAATGAGTTAAATCAGTATTTTTTCCCCAAAAGCAAACATTTTTTTCCTGAAATGACTGTGTCCTTCCACATGATGAACATGACTTAATTGGCAATTGCCTTTCGTAAGTCATCCACCACAAAGCATATGCATTTACTATCAGAATTTCCGGAAAGGTTCTCTGGTATTAAAAGATGTGTATCTCTCCATTACCATGAAAAAGCACACATTTTTATTTTCTGTAACGTGCTTCATTTTAGTAATTTTTCCATTTAAAATTTGTTTCCCAAGGGTATGTAAAAGCATGCATATTACTTACAGTATTTACTCAAAATTATTGTTCCTATCATAATTACATTTTAGCATTTGTTCTATTAGACACAAACATAAAGAAAATTTCTCAATATAAGTGCTGCTCTGTATTTACTCTAGTTCTATTAATTTTCTTCCTTTTTCTTTTTTAAAACTAGGGTCCTTATTTGGTCTTTAACATTTCTTGCCTTACACAACTGTTTTATTTTGTGTTCCCAAATAGTTACCGTAATGCTACTTCATATTTTTCAGAAATGCTTAAACTTAATTGATCTTCCAATATCTGCCGTAATCTTTTACAGAGACCAAAGGGAGTTTTGAAAACCCAGCAGGAATCATACTATATAGACTCTTGTTATTTCATATTATTTTTGGAAAATAATTTTAAATCCTAAATTCCTACCAGGACTTCTGGCTGAAATGGGCTCTAGCTCAATATAATCAGCCTCAAAAGCCATGTTTTCCCATCTTAGGTCTTATTTTCTATTTTTTGGTTCAAAATATTTTCCACAAATTCATGCACTGCCTCCTTCCCAACGCAGGATTTAGCTTACATTCCTAGATATACCTAAAAATAGTATCCAAAACCCAATAAGCTCTACCAAAATTACTACTTCATTTTCCTTAACATTTCTGCATGTGAAATTAATGTTTCCTCTCGTACATCTTTTCCCTTCACCCTAGAATACCAGTGCTCAAGAAAATAAATACTTTGTCTCATCCATAACCATTAGTCAGC